>NC_141693.1:1228030422-1230430422 GCF_964263255.1 Lissotriton vulgaris
TTCTCTCTCTCTCTCTCTTTCTCTCTCTCTTTCTCTCTCTCTCTCTCTTTCTCTCTCTCTCTCTCTCTCTTCTCTCTCTCTCTCTTCTCTCTCTCTCTCTCTCTCTCTCTTTCTCTCTCTCTTTCTCTCTCTCTTTCTCTCTCTCTTTCTCTTTCTCTCTCTCTCTCTCTCTCTCTCTCTCTCTCTCTCTCTCTCTCTTTCTCTCTCTCTCTTTCTCTTTCCACCCCCTCCTTGTTCCTGATTGTGATTTTGAGAGGCAACCGTTATACGTGAGAGAGGTTCCAGCGCATACCCCCTCACTCTTTGTTGGGACACGAGTGGAGACATACTAAACAAAGCTACTTATGCTAATAAGAAACTCCACACCAAGTCTCTTAGTGTAAAGTTCTCTCTACAAAGATAGACAGGTGAAGTGTAGGACACTCTCCAGAGAAACTACATTTATTACTACATCCTCTGTGCAGAGGAGTGGAGCCCACGAGCTGGGAAAGAAGAGGTGTGCGCTCACATCAGTTTAGGTAGAGAAATACAAGCCCACATCATCGGGTGTGACAGGAACGGCAGTTAAGATAATATACAGGCTAGCCGCAACGACATGTAGCCAGGGAAGTACCTCACAGGCTGGTGAAAGACATTGTTCAGATTCCCCATATTTGTCAATATTATTATTTGTAGTAGAGGCCCTGAAGAAGGTGGATATTAATCACTAGATCAATCGAAAAGTATGTCGGCCAAGAGTGTCTGAAACCCGTAACCCAGCACAATACAAGAGGAAGACAACTACCACCTCTTGATCTGTTCATCTGTGCCTGATATGTGGTTCAAGGGGGGTTTTGGTTGATTGATGAGGTGGGAGTGTGGTATGATTGTGGAATCTTTTAGGAATGGGATATGTTTGAAAGGGATTGTACGTGTTGTATGTGAGTCACTAACTGCAAACATTATCGAATAGAGGTTATAAAGAATAAGGCTTATTAGGCTGAGATAAGATGTCATGCTTTAATTACACCCACTGTGAACTGTATAACTATGTAATGTATTTTAAAATAGTTATACAAACAATGTCATGGTGAAAGATATAATTATATTTTTGTAATTAATAAAATTAATATATACAAATAACATTTTATAAAAAAAGAACAAAAAAAATAAAATGTTGTAGCTGCCCTTAAGTCTCCAAGTAATAGTGAGAGAACATTAGTAAAGAAATAATAGGTCAGGTGGGAGATTGTCCTTGTGACTAAAGTTTTGCGTTTTCCCCTTGCTCCCAGACCTTCTTTTTATAAAGGGGTGCCTTTTTTCATAACATGATTGTCCACCCCTCCCTCTTCTCTCCTTTTGAGGTTGGGCCAGTACTAGAAAGGTTCCATTGTAGGTTTGGGTTGATACTTACATCTGTCTAGTTTCCCCCTCCTTAGGATTTGGATGGCCGCCAGGAAAAACAAAAACATTGGCATCGCCACGCCTTTAGGACCTTATAAGTGTTTAGCCATGCAACAGTTGATTTTGATGCACCGAGGATATTGTGCTGCATAACTAAATACTTATAAAGTCCCAAAAGCGGGACTTATTGGCTATGCCAATGCTTTTTTTAACATGAAAGGAAAAACCGAGCCTCGAGGAAGACCATTGCAAAAGATTAGAGACTAAAGTAACTAAAAAAATAAAATAAAAACTTTGAGATGGAGAGTCCTTTGTGGGTAAAACACGTGCTGCCTTAAGTTAAAGGAAGATTGTGGAGCAGGATGATTGTTTTGAAGACAGCAGATCCATAAAGTATGAGGAGAAATGATTGTGATGGGTAAAAGTGAAGAAGTTGGATTCATGCGAGTGCGGTTCCTATCGAGTTTAGGGCCCAGCAGTCGGACTGCATAGGTTAGGGAACAAGGCCTGTAGATTGGTAGAGATGGGTGGACTTTCAAACAAGCATTTTTGCTGTACTTTAGAGAATTAAAAAGAGGGGCATGATCCCACCAGGTGGTAGTTATATTACAGATCAGCAGTATGCTTCCTAATTAGAGGTGGAACCACTGCACATTCAAAGCTTGAGGGGCATGTAACCGCTAGGAGGAAATAAATTATTAGTGCGTTATGCAGAGAATGAACTTTGAGGAGGGAGGTTTAATACTTTGTGAACCTAACGGGATTTGGTACAACACGGGGTGGATTGGCAGATTTTAGGTATAAGAATTAATTTTATGTTTGTCTGACCTTGAAATGGCCACATCCCCGAGTATTGTATTTGCTTTCTGCACTCTGGATCAGCTGTGAAATCGCTTCAATTAGGATTTGAAAATGTGTGGTATAGCCGAGGAAAAAGACGTTAAACCATTTTGATTGGGGGCACTCGTCTCCCAGAATATGCCGTCCATTTTCACGACCTGTTCAAAACTGCTGCCCCTCATACCATGGCAGGGCTGTTCAGTTCAGTGAAGAAGCTGTTCAAAACATGCCCTTATAGCCTGGATCATACTAATCCATATATTTTACCATAACTTAGTTAGAAAGCCGCCTGCTTCTATCCATGCAGACCTTTTCTCAATGACACCCAGTATCGGGTTTGTTTCCTTTTAACGTATTAGAGAACAGTTCTTTGGATCCTTGCCCTTAAAAGCATATTCAGTACTACAGCAAAGTGTGTTTTTACTAAAGATTAAAACAGTGAGGCACATTGATTAGGCTCCTTTTGCAGAATTCCTCCATGGCACTTTTTTAAAAAGTTACCAGGTTCAGGTTTCAAGTCTTTATTTCGGTTTGATAAATCATAAAAGACACATTATAATACATTTATAAAAGCTATAACTTAGAAAGCTTTTTCCAAAAGGAAAAACATGTGCAGATGTGTTTGCTGTTAATTAAAATCTCACTACAACAACTAGCTTCGAATATGAAAAGCAATACATTACTAGACAAGGACTACATTCAAATAAACTAAGCAAGATAAACCATACAATACTAATAAACCTAAGATAAGTTGTTTATAAGGACATTTAAAAAGAATATTAAAAATCTTAAATAAGAAACCTGATAAGATCATAAAGATTGACAATTACTTAACAAACCATGACAATCAATGGGGCACCATTTCGTAGAAAAGGTGCAGAAAGTGCGAACAGTGCAATCATATGATTATACAGTAGACAGAGTATACCACCTTATGAGTCGGTATTGGAGGGCTCTAGCAACTTTGACATATGTTTTGACCTAATGATCCAGGCCCACCCCAGATATTTGGCTAGACTCACTACAAACACCTCAGAGGTGTTAGTCTTTAGTGCCCAAATGGCCTCTGCAGATTTTCTAAATGGTAGAAGCTGGAACAGCGGTTTTAACCATTTGGTTCGCGGCGCCAAGTAGCTAGGGCAGGCAAATAGAAAGTGGCCCTCTGATTCCTTCTGCCCCGAACAGCCTTTACAGAGATCTGAGACTCCAGTGGACCATTTATTTACAAAGGTGTTCAATGGCAAAGCACCTACCCGGAACTGGTGGTAGAGTTTCTTGTCCAGCGGTTTATTAATAACATCCCAATAGGGCTCACGGGACAGGTCTAACTTAAAGGTAAGGAACCTACCCGTGAGGCTGGTGAGGCTGGAGATCGAAACTCGGTTTTGACGAAGAGACGCCCAATACAATGCTTTAAACTCTTGTTTGGGGGGAAAGGCACTAGTGGAGGGAGCTATCCAGAGTTGTACTAAACCCATATCCACCAAGATGTTTTTTACCGCTTGGAGCCATGGGATTTTTCCAGAACCACCAATTGACCTGACTTCTGCTAATTCTTTCGCAAATAAAGACAGGCCAGGGGAGGTCCATATTCGCCTCCACAGGGCCACCAATCTGAATCTGGCCATCTCATTGATCGGAAGGCACCCCAGATCCAAGCAGAGAGGAATAGATGGACTGTGGTAGGCCTACCAGGTTCCGTATGAACTTACATTGGGTTTTAAAGAGATTTAAGAGGTCCATGTAGCCCCAGAGATCTGCGCCATATAAGATTGCAGTGCTAATTTTGGCGTCATAGATCTTGAGAGCTGGGGTGACCCGCTTAGTGATGGATCTCTTTTGCTCCTTTAATAGACAGCCAGTTAGCCGTGCTAACTTAAGATGTTGTACGCCAACTTGATCTTTCCATCTCAAGCGGCTGTCTAGGGTAACCCCCAGGTAAGTCATAGTCTCAACTTGCTCACGGTTGACTCCACTCAAGCTCACAGAGCTCCGGACAGGATGGTTTCTCGTAAAAACCATAAACTTTGTTTTGCCCACGTTCACCGCAAGATTGTTAATGGCACAGAACTCCTCAAAGCGGTCCAGCGCCCGCTGTAGTCCGCTGCGTGTTCTGGAGAGGAGTAGGGTGTCATCGGCGAAGATGAGCAATGGGAATCTTGTCCCGCCCAACATTGGGGCATCAGTGGGGTATCCGAAAAAAATTTCACCACTTGATCAATGAACAGGAGGAAGAGTGTTGGTGCCAGGACACACCCCTGACGGACACCTCTAGTTACGGGAAATGTTTCCATCACTTGTCCCTGGCCTCCCCACCTCACCCTCGCATAATTATCCTCATGGAGTTTAATTATGAGATCAAGTAGTTCTGATGTTAATCCCAAATTTCTCATAACTCCCCACAGTTTATCCCTTGGCACAATATCGAAGGCGGACTTCAGATCAATGAAAGCTGCGAAGATGGTACCGCCACCGAGCAAGACCACTTTCCAGTAGATCAGACAAAGTCTGAACACCTGGTCGATGGTGCTTATGCCCGATCTGAAGCCTGCCTGCATGGGAGATAATATGCCCTCAGATTCCATCCAGCCCTGAACCCGTCCCAAGACCATACGTGTGATGATTTTTTGTATGGAGTCGATGAGACTGATCGGGCGGTAGTTCCCTGGGTTAGACCTGTCGCCTTTTTTAAATATTGGTATTATCTCAGCCCCCTTCCAAGATTTTGGAATACTGGCTCCTTTAGCTAATGAGTTGGCAATCATGGTTATATAGGGCAGCCACAAAGCGGAATTTGCTTTGAACAGATCCGCGGGGATGAGATCCATACCGGGTGCTTTCCCTCGCAGGGTCAAGCCTAGAGCAAGCTCAGCCTCTAATTCTGAAAAGATAAGTTTCTCCCCGTAAATGTGACGGGTGTGCCTTTCCCAAGATTGGTAGGGGTTTGGGATTTTCAACACTGAATTGGGCGGAATAAAAAGTTACCCACTCTTCTGGAGGTACATGGTTTGCGGGGGTACACGAATCAGGATCCTTCCCCCACTTGACTAAATCCCAGAACTTTTTCGGATTGTTTGAAGCGAAGGCATCCAAGAGATCCGACCAGAACCTGTCCTCCCACTCCCGTTTTGCTTCCCACTGGATTTTTCTGTATCGTAGCCTAGCTACTTTAACGGCGCCCATATCTCGAGATTTGATAGTTTTAATAAGATCTGTATGGGCCTCCCTACATTTTTTGTTATACCATTTCTGGTGGTGGCAGTTGGCTTTGGTGGGAACACTCCGACAAGGGAGGGAGAGTAGGGACTTTAACTGGTCGAAACAGCTAATATGGAGATTGATAACATTATTTGCCATTTCCGGACTACCCCCCAACAGATCAATTTTTAACATTTCATTACACACATTTTTAACCACTGTATTAATATTGACCCATAAGGTTTCGTCCTCCACGACCCTGTACCATTTCAGCCTCCTCCTATCGTTAGTTATCAAGACATCCCCTGCCCGTGAGGTGGTAGGCTCCTCCAATCTCTTTATACCTGGCAGTTTTAGTAAAGTGACAAGGGGTTATGGTCACTTTCTGGGCGCGGTATTACTTCCATGTCCACTAATAGGGGCCAATATTCCAGTTTTAACAGAACATAGTCAATACGGCTCCACCTTAGGCCGTTGTCAAAGGTACAATTAGCTCCTTTATCCGATCTTGTGCGGCCATTGCAAGCCCGGAATCCCCTATTTAGGCAAAGAGCCATCCAGTTCACTGCCGCCTCGGTTGCATTAACAGTTTTATCGACCATCAAATCAGGAATGTCCCAAGCGGCGTCCTCAGTCGAACCCCAGCTGTCCCCTATGTCATACAATGGCTCAATGGTACAATTTAAGTCACCTGCTAAATAGATAACATTCCCACTACCCATTTCAGCAAGCTTGTGGTCTAAAACATTCAACAACGGGTGGGCTGCGGCCGCCAGGTATGCCTCTAGCGTATATGTTGAACATAATCAGATCCCGATGGCTGGCCTTACTCAACTTAACTATAAGGAGATCCGGGTTCTGAACAGGTAGCTCTATGAGATGGAGTCCCAATGACTGCTTTACCCATATCAGTAAGCCACCTGATGCACGCCCTTTGCCCCCTCTGATCGCAGGTTTGAAGAAATTAACATAGCCCAGCCTGAAGGCTGGATCTGGTGCCCAAGTTTCTTGGAGTAGGATGATGTCAAATTTGTCCACAAACTCCATCCAATCTTCAGAGAGCATACGGGCCTTCATCCCTGCGATGTTCCAGGATAGTATTTTCAGATTATCTAGGACAGAGACCACAGAGGGGGGGCAGGGCTGGAAGTACAGGAAATACCTGGTTTCTCCCACTAACCCCCCTGTTCTCCATGATCCCAAGGTTGACCATAGAATCCCCACACATCGAGGCCTCTGTTTCGTCTTTGGATACTGGTGAAGTTGTCTCCCTTGTGGCTGAGCCCCCCAAAACTGCATTTAAATTATCAATAGAATGTGGGGTCTCCCTATTCCGCCTCGCCGGCTCGTGACCAACAAATTCAGCAGGGGGAGTCAAACAGGGTGTTATATGATGTCAATCTATGGCCTCAAGGTCAGAAAGGGGACCAAAGTGGTTGAAGAGAAATGGACGTTGCTGGGCTAGGGGTGTCGTTTCCGGGGGATATCTTCTAGCTGGAGGTTGACCAAAATTGGGATATGGTTGAGTAAGACTTTGCCTATGTGGGTAGAAATACGATAGGCCCAGTGTTTGGACATCCCCCTGTCTAGCAAACCTAGCTTCTCTTCAAATGGTATCTACCACCCATGGGTCCTTAAACGAGATTAGGATGCAATCTCCCTCCAGATCCTTAGTACCATGGCCCACCTAGTCCACTCTCCTTACAAATAGTATTTCAGTAGGTGAGGAGGGGGGTAAAGGTCGGTTTTTATTTAACCAAAAGATCACTTTGTTGCGAAGGTCCCCGTACGACTCCTTACTACCAGGTTTTAAAGGAGCAACACCTGTTTTTTTTTTTTTTTTTTTTTTTTGTGTCCTCATTAGCCGTATAACCGATCCAACTGTGCTCCTAGCCGCAACAACACTAGGCCCGACCTCCCCTGTATCACCAAGGAGCCTAGTACTAAGCTCCCGGTACCCAGAGAGTCAGCCCCAATGTCGCCAGCAGAGCCTGGATGGAAAATCTCCCTTCGGGCCGGTTCGGCCAGTTGTCCATTAACTGTGTGATACCTCCATTTGGACAGGGATATTTTAGGCCTAATCATCGGACCCGGGGAAAAAAAAAAAAAAAAAAAAAAAAACCCCGGGTTGGCTAACTATCCCTTCTCCAATTGATCAAAAGGTCCCAAAATCTCAGAGAGCGAGGGCTACATGATCTAGCTAGGTCGACCTTCGAAGCTGCATATAGTGAAGACAGCCACTCTACATGCGTTGGAGGATTAGTGTTGACCCAGTTTTTGCAGATTTCTCTCCTTGCTAGTAAGATAGCATAGAATAAAAATTCTCTCTCTAAACCTTTGATGCTATTATTCAGGCTGAAGATGATTAAAGGCCATGACCAGGGGATAGATAATCTAAGGATAGATTCAAGTGTTATCCTGACTTCTTGCCAAAACGTGGCAATGTTCGGGCACTCACAGAACATGTGGAGATCTGAGGCTGCTGGGAAGAAGCATTTGCAGCAACACTTCCCTGGTTGGAATTTCGAAAGCCTTTTGGGAGAGTAATATGATCTTTGCAGAGTGAAGAGGTGATTACGCCTCAGCCATGCTGGCTTAATGATTTTATAGAGGAGGGTAAAAGAATCCTCCCATATGTCCTCCAAATTTAGTTCACCCTCTGCGCCCCAAAGTTTTTCCGGGAGATTGAAGTCACGCTCTCCATCTTCTATGATGCACCAGTAGAAGAGTGCGACCTCTTTTCTTCCCGCAGGTCTCTCAACTAAGGTATTTTCTAGAGGGCTATGCTCTCCCATCATTGCTTTCTTCTTGGTTTGAATCCGAAGCCAGCTGCCTAGTTGTAGGTATACTATCCAAGCAAGTGGTGATGTTACCCTAATCTTAAAAATATCCCAACCCATAAGTACTCCTTCCGCAAGCAAGGAGCAACACCTGTTAATACTATTATGTAGCGTGTTGCCTCCGCGGGTAGATCAGCGCGTGGGGTGGTAAACCTTCTATGCTTCTCCACCCTATGGTTGGTATTACTGCGCTGGCCAGCTATATCTCCGTGTGGTGGAAGACGGGGGGTGGGGGAGGGCAGGATTGGGTTTTACTTATGGGGGGGTCCTAGTACTTTGAGGTCTACAAGAATTGTGTTTTTCGGTGACCTTCGTCTTAGAGGCATGTGTTAGAGTACTCGCAGATGACTTAGAAGATGTAGTTTTTGACTCCCCCAGAGCTGGTGCCTGTTAATTTTTGTAACATGGCCTGGTTTGAGTTCACTACAGCCTCCATAATGTCTATTTTAGAGGTCATTAAACCTGGTCCGTTCCAGGACGGGTAGTAGTAGGGTTTTAAACATGGCCTCCATTTTAACTAGCAAGATCTTGTCACTGTTAAGGCACATTGGACAGGGGTTCGAAGAGCCCAAGGTGGTAAGGGAGGGGCACAACACATTAGGAAATACAGAAGGAATTTGGGTGTCTAAAGGATGCCCAGGGCCCTGACTTCCATTATCTATTGTATCTTTTGTTTTTGGAATCTTAGATTCTCTCCCCCCCAAGAGACTCGAGTCTTTTTTTCTCTTTCTAGAAGTAATGTCTGTACTTGGGGGATCTGTGGCAACAACGGTGTTGTGACATTAAGGGGTAAATAACCCGATATCTGACTAGGTTCGGGTTCCACACTAACCTGTGAATCATCCCCCGTACTAGCTTGAGAGTCATCTAGGCTGTACGCATCTTCCTCCAAAATGCGGACGGTTGTGCTCTCCCCCACGCTATCTAAATGAACAATAGCTTCAGTGGTGATGGATTGTACACAATTGAATGCAGCGTGTGCTACGGGGCTGATGGTGGTGGCTAGTCCGCCCAGCGATGAGCGCTTTCCGCTAACAAGGTCAAGCGAGAGTCTTTTTTCCACCATCGCAATTTCCTTCTCCAATATCCCCGTGGCCCGTGTAATGAAAGCGTTCAGCGGGCCTGATACGACTCCCTTGGTGGTTTGGATTTGGACTGTGCGTTCTTTACCTGACTTTAAGGGCATGATGGGATGTAGGTTGAATACAAAACCACAATATTAGTTAGTGATACTTATGTCTGTCCCCGCAGTGCCAAGTACCAAGAGGTTGTAAAATGAGGTAGACCGCCTACCTTAGGTACATCAAAACAGCCAGGGGGGTGGGCCCGGGCCGGACTCTGCCGTACTCAAACGGCCCGCTCTTCGCCCCGAGCTGCGTCCCGCGCTGCGGGAGTTTGAGACTGTAATATAGGGGGCGTGTCGGGAAGGGGGCGGGCCAGCAGGGAGAGCGGACCGGATGCTGGGTCCCGGTCTCGCAGGGACTCCTGGTTGTTGGAGTCCCCGCACGCTCGCAGCCCTGCCGAGCCTCACACCAGAACCGCCTTGAAGTGCTGCTCCTTCAGCTGACACGCACACCTGGGCGAGGTGTGGGTTGAATCCGCTTTAAGAACGCCGCCTGGTCTGGAGTGCCTCCGTAGGTAAAGAACTAAAAAGTTACCACTTGGGTTGGCAGTTATGCCTCCCTTTCCTGAAACACAATAGTGAGATGGCGATCGCCGTCTTCCATCTGCCACAGACTTTCTGGGCTTATATCTCCTTTAGAACTACCCACTATTTCCTGCAGACACTTTGTACGGTATATTTTGTGTCCGGGTTTGAGCAGTTATTCCTTCCTAACCGATGTGGAGTGGTGTGGTTCACTGGTTAGAGGCAGCAGACCCGGGAGCAGAAGTCGGCTGGGACCAGGGTTCAATTCCCGACGCGGCAAGGTCGTGGACTTGGGTCAGCGGACTCGATAATCCTCGCTTCGGTGCCTACTCTAATCAGGGGTCCCACTGGGCAACTCTGGGCATTAGCTTGCCTAATCTCCACAACAGCCCCATCAACGCCAGGGATGCCTGGCTCCACCTTGGGGACTCCCAGCAGGGACCATCCCACAGGGAAAGCCAGGATGGGTTCCCCAGCGTTATACAGCGCCAGGAAACCTACGGGTAGCAGTGCGCTTTACAAGCTCAAACAATTAATTAACCGATTATAGCAACACTTGCTTGCTAACTAGACTACAACACCTTCTCCCATATAGTGAATGCACTGGCCATTCCTTAACACCGTTATCCACAACCATTCTTTAGTGCCTTCCAGTAGTCTTTGTGTAAACCTCCTGATAATGGAGGCTGTTTTCCTGAGGCTTCTCATTTTCCTGTTGCGCCGTGTAGGTGCCATCCCAGAAGCTGCGTGGATTTTGCAAAGAGCATGCATGCTTGAAGGTTAAAAACATCTAGCATTTATATTAGTAAAAAATAATTACATTGGTAAACTGCTTTTTGCTGAAAATTTATTATTTTTCACCTTTTTTGCCTTTTTCATCCTTGAGACAGCCTTATACCCTGCATAGTTGGACTCCATGTTTTTACTTTTAGCCTTGTTTCTAAGTTGTAATTTCTGTATATTGACTTGATACTAACAATGTCATGCGTTGAGTATTCATGGCTATATGGTGCTGCTGGAGAACACAGTGTGTGGTTGTAATGATTATTCTCTTGCAGGCACATAAACGATCCATCTGAGAGCAGGGCTGCTGCTGCCATGTTAAGAATGATTATACTTCTTCTGTTCAGGGTCCTGGACACTTGCTGATATTCGGAGAGAAGTGCTGTGTTGTCTGATGGGTGTGGTGTGCTACATTAGAGAAACCTGCCAATAGGTCTAGGACATAGTCAGTGTTTGATTTGTGTTTCATCTTTCTGCATCCTGAAAAGGTATTGTTTCGAGTGTCTTTGAAGATCCGGAAATATGTTAATGGTACATATATTTATTGGGCAAATGGTTAGCCTCACAAATGTACCTTTCTGTATAATTAGATTGAATACGTTTTCTAGGGCCCGTTCTGCACTTTAACAATGCCAATAAGCTAGGTCTTTAAAAAAAAAAAATGGAGTGAAAAGGGTATTTAATTGATGCATGTTCCCCACGTGAAAGGTATTAGCTGCCACATCAAAAGCAGTTTACATTGTAAGCAAGTTACCAACCAAACATGCTGGCTTATGGGAAACACTCCAGAACGTTTACATGAGGCCGGGGTGTGTATATATTGATCAACTTTATAGGGTTGAGTTGATGGTTGGAAGGTGATAGGGAGGCTTACCATGGGCGGAGTCTCAAGGCATGGATGGGTTAGTTGGTAAGTGTCAAGGATGCAGCGTAGATGCCAGGTATTTGTACAGATTTGGCAGGAGAGACTCCTTTTCCTGTTTTTTTTTTTTTTTTTTTTTTTTTTTTGTTCTTTAAATTGAATCCATTGAATCCATTCATTTGACTGGATTCAAAAATTGTCGACACAGAAGCCACTGGGGCTTAATGAAAGGATTGAACTCTCTTGCTACTTGTAAAGTTGCTCACGGACTGAGTCAGTGACTCCTGAACGATCTAAGGATCACTTGTTAATTTTTTGCTTACTTTTGGTTGCATTTCAGTCATTATCTCTTGTTTACTGTTTGTTTTCATCATGCTTCTTTTATCTTCATCTACATTAGTGTCTCAGCACTCCATATCACTATCCTGACCCACCCCATACAAAGGCTACCACACACCCGCTTTAATCTCGCCACACCGTCTCACTATAACACAACTACATTGCCCAACGTGCACTGCGCTCCCTACTCCTTCCGCTCGCATGACCATTTTACACTGTTCCTTTAATCTGATAGGAACACTCCCTCTAGCCGTTCCACGTGACCGTGTTCCCTTAAGGAAACGAAACGCGGCCCATGGCGTTCCGCCAGAACCAGCGTTCAAGAAAGGAGGACCCTACTAACCAACACCAGGTCAGTCCGAGCCCGCAACCCACCACGAACCACGCCAGTAACATTAAACCCGATGTACCGTTAAGCGGTAACTTACGTATCTCCCCATATTTTCATTCACAGGAACATACGTATACCTACTGAATGATACACGTAAGCATACCTCCGCTGAACCTGTATACCATTCCCCTACACACGGGAATATCTGGCACATTGACTGGTGCACCTTATAAATCATCCTCACTCCCTTCACTCCTAACTTAACATCGATCACGATCCAGGTCCTATTACCGTGCATGCGCATATTTAGCCTGAACCCACGATTTATTTAGACATTATTTATGATTCGAATGTTTTTTGTTCACAGTGTCCTTTCCCTGATGAAGGGGTATATGATAACCCCGAAATGCATTGGATGTATAGAAGGATGGTATCATGTTACGCAAAACAAAAATGTATAATGAAGAATACTAATGACTCACAATAAGGAAACCTACGAATAAAAAGTCAATTGCAATTATTGTTTGAAAGTTGTTTGAAACCTCTATTATCCATAGAGGAATTGTAGTGTGCATACAAGGATGGGACCAGTGATCCACTGACCCCACACTATAGACTGTAGCTTTTTTTTTTATCATCTTTCAACTATCTGGAGTTCATAGAAAATTGCGAACAATGCAGGGAATGAACCATGGCTCTGTAATCCAGATCATTATTGTGCTATGTTGTCATGTATGCGAGTCAGCATGCATTCAACCTTTTAGTAAAGGTGAGAAGGGATGGGGAGGGAGTATGTTTTGTGAATTGATTTTAATGAAGCTAAGTGACATAGATGTGTGGGTGTTTTAGAGTGGAAATTAAGTATGGGTATTAGGGTAGGAGACTCGTGGTGAGTATTTTAAATTTTATGATCTGTAATTGATTTCAGACTACCAAGGTATGTAACTGTGAGCATAGTTCAGTCGTATGAAATGTTTATATTTTACAATAATGTAAAGTGGTGCAGTCTGCTTGAAATGGAGGAGGGCATAGTTGAGTTTTGATCATAGTCTATGAAAGGTAAATAGTTACTGAGGGAATGACTGTTTGATTAAATGTCGTGTTTATCCTACTACTACCAATTGCTTGGTTTGCCCTCTGGTTGTCTCATAATGTAGATAAACAAAATGTAGTTTTTCTCATGTTTAACCAGTTTCACTATTCTCTGTTATTTCTGATTTTGCGAGAAAACGTCCACATAGACTAGTTTATTTTCTCTAATCTATCTGACTGGTTTCCTGTTTCCTACACGACTTGTGTTGCTACGCCCTTTGGTTGCAGGCCGAGATTGCTACATAAATATTCTTTTTCCCTTTTTTGTGTTGGGATATTAGCTTTTACTTGCTATCTGTTACTTTCCCCAGCAAGTGGTAGCTCTACAAAGTCTGGCTTTCACCAGTCATTTGTCAGTCACAATATTATTTCCACTTATTCTGTGATGCAGATAGTAGTTGTAGTATTGGTTTGTCCTTTTTATTTTGGTTTTATCCTATTTGTTATCCTGTGTTTCTCTCTGTTCTGGTGGTGTTTTGCCTTGTGCTTTTGCAGTTCGATAAGGCTCAGTGTACCCAATTGCTTTTGTTAATTCATTAGGCCTAGTGTTCTGTGTGTCCCCATGTCCTGTGGTTGCTCTGTATTTGCCCCTCTCCATTATTTGCCTCTTGGTAAAATTTAATCTCCGATGATTTTGGGCTAGCTTAACCTCTACTCCCGTTTACTGAAACCGGATTCAGGAAAGGGTTGTTGATAGTGTGCAATGCAATGTTCCTGGCACTATTGGCGAGAATGTTAATTAAAGCCAGGTCCACACTATTAAGCTGTGTTAGTCTATTCCAGGGCCTTTCGATCACATTGTTAAATATGCGCTGCGGAAGAGGATGTCAGCACTGGACTTTCCTTCACTAAGCTAACTATATTTGAATATCTTGGGTAAGATTCCTTTGTTACATATACTGGACTAGTTAATCAAGGGCTCCATACTCGCCTTAACATCTATGTAAGTGCTTAAGATGTCACACTAAACCTCTTAACAAGTTCCCCAGCTCTAGCAGCACAAAGGTGGAGGCATTACACTCCGAAAATAGTTTTAGAGACAAATACTGGTAGTTTGTGAGATTAAATTTAGGGGAAGCGGTTTCATGAAAGATAAATGTTTAAAAGCAATTATAGGATTAGAAGGTTGTTTGTGTACGTTTAGACCAAAAAGTAAGATTTCGCTTCTGAGCAACGGAAAAATAGTAGGGGTGGGTGGAATTTGCAAAGTTGCCCTACGCAAATTATCGCGAAATTGCTCTAAATATCCGCGAGCAAGCGGAACTTTCGCGGAGATTGCTTTTCCCACCCGTTCGCGATGTGTTTTTGCGTGCTCGCGGGGAAATATATCTAACTTGCCCATGCGGTCGCTAATGGGCGTGGCCATCTTGCTCGCGATGCTTATTTCCTGTTCCGGGTCGAATGACTAGTTCGCGATCTCAGTCTCGCGGGATAGCACGACCGGTTACCAACAATCCAACATCTCGTGGCGAACGGATAGGGAAACTCGTCGGCGAACGCAGGGACCCGCTAAGTTGCTACCGCTCCCACAAGAACATATTTTTAAAGCACAAACAAGAAAATAATTCTGTTTAGCGGCGGATCGCAGAAGTTTCGACATTTTCGCGTTCTTTGCGAAACATGAAATGATCAAAATATCGCAAATTCCGCGAGCGGAACAAAATTTACGCCCAGGCCTAAAAAATAGCAGTGATGGTATCTCTATAATCCCCCAGTATTTCAATCACATGGTCGAATTTCCTTGACACTGATCGTCAAGATCACTCCTGTCTTAACCTATGGATCCCTTATTTGGTTACCAGTACTTCTGTCCTGAACCTTGAACAATAATTGTGGCTGAGTTGTAATATTAAGGAAATTAATTCCCTTGAAATTAGTGAGACTTTATCTAGATTAAGCCCAGTTGGGCCTTTGCAGTAGACATGCATTCTTCTAGTACTTTACAATCCATAGAGCATGGCTACTACTGACAATTGTCAATGGAAAATACATGAGCTGTATCAATTATTTGAAAGAATAGATCAAGCACTTTGATATTTCATTACTCTACAGAAACCTGGCAAACCCTCCAGATGAGTTTCAAAAGGGTATTTAAAAAGCATTGGCAATGCCTATAGGTCCCACGCCCCCAAAATGTATTTATAAAGACAGCCTGCTGCAGTCGAAAAAAACGATCACTTTCTTTATGCAGTGCATCTATGATCTAAAAAAATTAAATGTATCCTGGTTAAGCATTCTTTTGAGATGCACTATAATTCTTCATGCACTGTGATGCAGGAGCGCCATTAGAGGCGAAATGCTACACCAAAAAAAGCCAATATTCTAATAAAGTGAGAGCGAGATACTTCGAGTGGAGCCAAAGCCCATTTTGTCTATAGTTCAAAGAAATGGTGAGCATGCATTTTTAGAGAGCTGCACTGTAAAGTCAAGTTTTCAAAGCAGTCCTTGCCATGTTTCACGTTCTAAATGATCCCTTTTATAGTACTAAGAAAAGCTACCATCTCTACTGCTTTTACTTTTCTAGCGCTGAACATGTTGAAGCAAAGTTCTGCGATGTTCAATTAAAATGAAATTAAAAGAACTAGATCCATCTCCCATTGCTGGCAAACATTTCATCTGTTTAAATTTATTTATTTATAAAGTTTTATATAGCGCGAACTTGATCCGGAAGGATATAACTTGTCTGCTGTGCCACGCCTCTAATGAGTCACTTGAACATGGTATGGTTTCAATGTGATGGCCTTTCAGCTATGTAAACCGAAAATATATCTACTTTATATGGATTTAATTGACTGAAAATCTAGAATACTTAAAAAAATATATATTTTGGTCGCTCTGTCCGCCTCCCGCTGCAGACTACTCTTTGGCTAATCCCTGTCTGCGAAACTTCCGAAGCCACGCAGGTCGCGACGACCTATAACTTAGCCCTGGTCCTCGCTAACCCCAACACCATGGCGGGTAAAGGCCTCAGGAGCGGATCCACGCAAGCTAAGCTGGACAAGTTCGCCTATGGACACCAAGGACAGCAGCAGTCCACGGGACGACCCTCCACAGGGCAGGCTCCAGACGCAGATAAAACACCGAAAATAACGTTGGAAGACATCATGAGAACGCTCTCGGAGGTGAAAACTACAGTGGGCGCTATCTCCTCGGAAGTCTCCCTTCTGCGAGCGGACTTTCACAAGATGGCGGAGAGGGTGTCGCAAGTGGAAGTGGTCACAAAGTCACTCGTGGAAGACACCTCGGAGCTACAAATGGCCATGGAGAGGATGCAGAAAGTTACCAAGCTCCTACATGACAAGCTGGACGACCAGGAAGGGCGTTCGCGACGCAATAACGTACGTATCCTGGGGCTTCCGGAGACGGAAGGGAAAGGGGCCATGGACCTCTATATAGAAGATCTCATCAAGAACAAACTCCAGCCCAAAGGCCTGTCCCACTTCTTTTCGGTGGAGAGGGCGCACAGAGTCCCGGGGGGCCCCCCCAAGACGGGAGCAGCTCCAAGACCAGTACTGGCGCGGCTCTTTAATTTCAGAGATAGGGACGCGATATTGCAGGCGGCAAGGAATTCACCGCCAGTGCGGATTCAGAATGCATCCTTGGCGTTTTTCCCAGACTACACGGCAGAGGTGGCCAGGCGACGCAAATCCTTCACGGAGGTTAAGAAGGCACTACGCGACAGAGAATTACCATACTCCATGATGTTCCCGGCAAAACTGCGGATAGTGGCCGAGGGGAAGACTTGGTTCTTTGACACGCCGGAGGTGGCTCAAGAATGGCTGGAGGGCTGGAGACCGGCAGGGCAGCGACATCGCTCACAGCGAGACCGACCGCGACACAGTACAGACAGGACATCACCCAGCCAATCCTCCCAACCACCACGCCAGGGGGGCGGAAACGGCCTGGACTCAGACCTTGAGAGAGACCCGCTGGACTCCGGACAAGGGGCTCCGATGTGACACTGAACTATATTGTTTTTGAGACTATGAGGGCCGCGGCACCGTGGCTCGGACGCGGCTGAGTAGGGTGGGCACAGGCAGTGCCCGGAGGGGACTCACCTACCCCACGAGCAAGTAAGATGTTTAGGGGAGGGTTAAAGCACTCTGCACAGTTGGGGAAGCGGGCGGGAGTTTGTCCGTGGAGCAGGGTAGCAGGGAGGGGGGATGGGATTGAAGTTTTCATGTTGAAATGTTTTCTTTTGTTTGTAGTCATCGTGCCACACCTTCAAGGTTCTATCACCCGAGCAATTGCGTATCCCCTATGCAGCATAACACAGGTCAGCACATGGATCACGCCACAGCACACGTTGTGTGCAAAACTCCCTAGTCAGCCTTATGGCCAGGCCACTTAATCACACGCCCGCCGAGGACACCTCCACGACCAGGGGGGTCCCCCCACTACGCATACTGACATGGAATGTCCGGGGCCTGGGTGACAAAATCAAGAGAGGCTTGGTCCTCCAGGCCTTAAAACGCCAGAATCCTGATATGGTCCTCTTACAGGAAACCCACCTCACAGGGTCCACCTGCAAAGCCCTAGATAGACGTGGCTACACAATGGCGGTACACGCAGACTTCACTACTGGATCCAGGGGAACAGGCATACTAGTGAGAAAGTCTTCCCCCTTCATGGTGACCCGCCGTGTGGCGGATGACCAGGGTCGCTTTGCCGCGGTTCATGGGCAGTGGGAAGGCAGAGCGCTAAATGTGGTATCAGTATATATTCCCCCAGCCCTACACTCTGTGGCCCTACCAGCACTGGGCAAATTCCTTCTTGATCTCCCCGATAGCAACACGATTATAGGGGGGGACTTCAATGCTGTTATGGATCCACTTCACGACACCTTTCCCTCCAGAACCAGACCACGAGGCACGACGCCACTGTCGGACTTCGCGGAAGCCCTGGGCCTGGTTGACCTATGGCGAATGTTGCATGCTGAGACCACCCACTACACTTACTACTCGGCAGTACACAATAGCCTATCTCGCATAGACTACTTCATGGCACTGGGAGTGGGACTAGACACGATAGACAAAGTGGACACGCTACCCAGGGGGATCTCAGATCACTCTCCAATTGTCCTGTCACTCACCACCGGGGGGACACGGAATGCTCGGCTCTACCCAATCTACCCCAATTTCCTAAAAATCCCCAAGATTCGGAAAAAGCTCAAACTAGTGACGACACAGTATTTTGCTGAAAACACCGGCACGGTGGAGTCGCCTTCCACCCTATGGGAGGCATACAAAACAGTCCTCAGGGGGGCGGCCATCGCAGCGATTACGGGACACAAACGGGACTCACGTAAGGAACTCATTGACCTGGAACTTGCACTCGACACAGCCAATAACGCTCATATGACGAACCCCTCCCCATCCACGACACACACCCTCATGGTCCGGCAGCAACAGTACCTAGCTCATCTCAAAACGACAGAGAAGGGGTATATCGCAAACACTAGACATAGGATTTACGATGTGGGCGACAAAGCGGGTCGTATGCTGGCCTGGCTAGATAAGAGAGGGAATGGAGCAAGAGGTATTCATAGGCTTGACACTGAAGATGGACGAACACTGATACGCCCAGCAGAAATAGTCTGCGAACTAGCGCGACACTTTCAGGAAATATACACACCAGAACGGAGGGTCACACGACACTTGGCGACGGCAACACTCACAGACATTGCTATCCCCAGCATAGCGCAAGCGGATAGAGACACCCTAGAACTAGACCCAACAGAGGAAGAGATCCAGCTAGCGATCCAAGCGCTACAGTCCGGTAAAGCACTGGGCCCTAATGGGATACCGGTAGAATGGTACAAGTCCGTGGCTTCGGACCTCAGTGCCCCATTGTTGGCCATGTATTTAGAGAGCAGAGACAGGCTAGAGCTGCCGCTGGATCAACGCACGGCCACGATTGTAACAATACCCAAGCCCGGGAAACCCCCGACGGAGTGCACCTCATACCGTCCGATATCATTGTTGAACATAGAGGCCAAGATACTGACTAAACTTTTAGCCGCCCGCTTGCTACCCCACCTCAGTACGTTAATCCACCCTGATCAGTCGGGCTTTATGCCCCACCGGAGCACTGCGATGAATCTTAGAAGAGTCCACGGAGTGCTAGCTCGAACGCACCGCCTCACGGAACCGGCTGTGATCCTCTCTTTAGACGCCAAAATGGCGTTCGATCTGGTAGAGTGGGAATACCTCTTTGTGGTGCTGGAGCGCATGGGATTTGGGCCGAAATACATAACATGGATAAGGTTGCTTTATGCGAAACCCGTCGCACAGGTGGTAGCCAATGGCCACACGTCACCGAGGTTCCCTCTAGGTAGGGGGACTAGACAGGGCTGCCCCCTGTCCCCCCCTGCTTTTCGCTTTGGTACTCGAACCCCTGGCCATCCAGATCAGATCGACAACCCTGTTCGCGGGCATCAAATGGGAGAGGGGATGGGAGGACAAAGTCTCACTATATGCAGACGACATGCTTATCTACATGACCGCGCCGGAAACCGGCATCCCAGCCCTGCTAGACCTATGTGACACACATGGGCGCGCGTCGGGCTACACCCTCAACTGGTCGAAATCCACCATATACACGTTGAGAGGCCCGGAGCCAAGACTGCAGGGGAACTGTCCACTGCTGGCGACGTCGACTTCTTTCAAATACTTAGGTATTATCATCGCGAGCGGGGAGGCTGAATTCTTGGTTAATAACCTAAAACCGCCCATAGATCGCCTGCGGGCAGATGTTAAACACTGGGCGGCCCTCCCTCTGACGTTACTGGGCAGGGCGGCATTGTACAAGATGATGGCCCTCCCGAGACTCCTTTACGTTCTGGAAAACACTCCGCACCTAGTACCACCGCGCTATTTCCAACAGATTGTTGCGCTGGTGACTGTCCTCCTCTGGAATACAGGCCCGGCGCGCATAGCATACGACAAGCTGGTAAAAAGCTGGTACGAGGGGGGTATAGCGCTCCCCAACATTCAGCTATATTACTGGGCGGCCCAACTCAAAATTATAAACTACTGGATCCACGCCCCCAAAGACGACCCGGCTTATCGGGCGGATTGGTCACAACTCGGGACGGACTGTATGCTGTCCGTGCTCTACAACAAGTCACAGCTAAAAACCCTCATTGGTCCAACCAAACACACGGCGGCGCTGTGGCACTTGGCGCAGGCCCGTCTGGGGTGGGCAGGCCGAATTACTAAAATGACGCCCTTGTGGGACACGAAGGCGTTTGGGAATCTGAGAGGCTGTAAGGGGTTTGAACGATGGGACTCCATAGGTATCTCTACAGTAGGGGACCTCTGGGACAACGACTCAGTGATTCCATTCCCTCACCTGCAACAACAATACAACCTCGGACCTACGGAAACGTTTCGGTATGTCCAGATTAGGCATGCGCTGCTACAGGCAGTCCCTGCTGGCACCACATTACCGGACTCCTCCCCATTGGAGGACAGACTGCTAACAGACTTCATGCTCCAAAGCGCCACCTCTCTTACCTATAAAAAACTGATAAACAATCTCAAAGACCCCACGCTAAAGCTTAAAGAAAAATGGGAAAGGGAACTAGGCGAGACAGACGAATTTGAATGGAATGAGGCGTTGGCCTCCCCGAGGGAGGTGGGAATCTCTAGTAAGCTACGACTGGTGCAACTCAAAATCCTCCACCGCATCTACTACACCAGGACACTGTTACACACAATACAGAGAGCGCAACACCCCTTCTGTCTGAGGGGCTGCGGGGAGGAAGGGACACTGATTCACACACTATGGGAATGCCCACAAATACGCAAATTCTGGAGGCAGGTGCTCCGATCCATCTCCCAGGCCCTTAAACTTTCCATCTTGCCTGAACCACGCAAATGCCTCCTAAATATCTGGGACCCCAACGATCTGGGCAGGTATGAGCTGATCTGGGCATCACTGGCACTGACGGTGGCAAAGCGGGATATAGCACAGAAATGGGGGGCGCCGGACGTCCCTACCTCCAGTAGATGGGCTAAAAATATGGACATCCTAATGGTGACAGAGAGGGCGGTTTATGTACTCAGGGCAGCGCCCCGGAAGTGGAACAATGTCTGGGCGGCGTGGAACGTATACAGAGGGGAAATCTGTGAGCCCTTACCTGAAGGAGAGGACCTAGACTCTGATGGGGAGGAGGAGTGAATGTACCATTCTGGGTCAGTGGCCTCATGCACGGAACAATGTTGCACTGGCGACACGGACCTGGCCGTACAACGCAATGTAAGAGGTGGCGCAGGCTGCTAAATGCTAAGGGTGGCACAGAAGGGTTGCGATGACACATGGTTGGGGGGATACGTTGGGATGTTTGTTGCTATAGTTTTCATTAAAAAGGGATGTAGCCATCACTGATGTTTGAGGGAAGGGTTAATTAGGGACCACAAACTACGCACTGTAAACCTGTAATTGAGATATATGCAAGGCCCGGGGAGCCACCAACATCTCAGTCATTGTTACGAAACTGTCGCTCATTACTTACTGATATGATACTTTCTATGAACTGTAACGATTACTGACATGATGTATGCAACTGATTAACCATTATTCCTTCCTATCAATAAAGTTTAAAAAAAAAATATATATATATATATTTTGCCAAGATAGCTCTGCAAGGTATGGGCTTTGATGTGCCTCATTGGTCTGTTCTGATCTGTTTCCACTTATTTTGGGTGGTGCTTTGCTCATTGACTCTAAAGGGTTACATTGACCTGATATCTAATATTCCATTTATTATGATATTGTCCGGACTTATGAATACAAATGGCGATGGCTTAAAGCTCATGTCTGATATCTTCTGTTTTTCCTCCTTGTTAGAAATGGGGATCTCCAGTTGGCAGCGGCTGGTGCCGAGGTCCAAATGGGGATCCTTCTTCCTAATTCAGAATAAGGGGGCTACACCCTTTGATATCCCCTGCTCAACCCTGTGGTAAAGTAGCACGAGCAGAGAGGCCTATCTCAGAGGCAGTGTGTGAAGCATTTATGACCATACACAATAACGCACGAGATGCGCTACAAACGGACAGCATAAGTAGTTATAGAAACATAGTTACCTTTATATAGACTGAACACGAGACTAAAAGCACTCAAGGAGCCACAATGAACATAATTACAGATTCACTTCAAAAGCAATAAAGGCACTCAAAAAGGGTGTGGAATGGACTTAGTTCGAGGCCGGGGTCCACGTGACCCAGTGATGCTCAATGTACCGGAGATTAAAGGGGCATGGCAGGCAGCCTCACAAGGAAGCCGCGGTGGGGACAGGCAGACTCGCAGCGGCCACAGCTCTCAGCTGTAGCGGTCCGTGGCGTCCCCTCGCAATAATCCTGGGACGGGGCTTAAAGGCGGGCACCCAGTGGCACACACAGGTGATAACAAGATCCTCGAAGTTGTGACTAGTGCAGGCACTCAGTGGCACTGCTCCTCATCTGCAGCGGCCCACAATAGCGATGATTCTCGTAGGACGGCAAATGCGGGCACTCAAAGACGCAGCTTCTCAGCTGCAGCGGCCCACAATTGCGATGACGTTGGTAACACAGGCAAATGCGGGCTCTCTGCGGCAACAGCTTCTCAGCTATGGCGGCCAGCAATAACTATGTCAATGACTTTGGTAACCTAGGCCAATAAGGGCAGTCAACGGCACAGCTCTTCAGCTGCAGCGGCCCACAATAGCGATAACGGTGACTTTGGTAACACAGGCAAATGCGGGCACTCAGCAGCAGCAGCTTCTCAGCTACGGCGGCCCACAAAAGCTATACGATAACTTTCAGCCAGTGTTCCCCGCAGTAGAACCAGAGGCTCTGGAATTCTCATCAGAGGCCTCACCTGCGCGTAGAATCCCCCTCAAATAGGAATCCAGATGGCTGATGGGCGAAGTCTAATGTCCCTGAGACTTCAGCAGGAGGCAAGCTCAAATCAGGCCCTTGTTTAGTTGCTTCAGCTAGATAGATGAAAGTTTCAAAGTCCTTTCACTCTGGTTACACGGACAGAGGTTCGTCTTGACATCCAGAAGTAACACGCCATGTAGGGGTTTTTGCACAGATACTTATACCCCAAAAAGTCTTTGTTCTCAAGTCACAAAACCCCTGAACCCAGCCAGAACCAGTTTGATGTCGTCCTGGAGCACTTTGTATACATGGCTGCATCCTGCCTTTCAGGAAGAGTGGGTCCGCCATCAGACGCACAGTGGGAGGTGGAGCTATCATTCACCTTGCCAGGCACATCCCTGCTCAGATCAAAGGGCCAACCCACCCTATATTCGAACTGCAGATCTCTCTATTCAATCTAGGTCGGGCTCAGACTGCTCTGTCCCTCCAAAACCTGACAGCCAATACTCAACAGCAGAGCACACTGGAAGGCTTAGGCCAGAAAATACCTACTTTCGAATAGTGGTATTTTCAAACACAGAATATAAAAATAATCCTCACTAAAAGATGTACTTTAATATTCTGAGCTCGGGCATACTAAATTCGACTATCCACTTTACAAGCTGCTTCAGTGGGTGGCGCAATCAGCGCTGCAGGCCCACCAGCAGCATTCGGTCTACCTGCCCTGGGCACGCACGGTGCACTATACTAAGGACTAACGGGTAAATCAAATGTGCCAATTATGGGAATACCACTTCCTGCAGTCAATTTACAATAGGGAGCATTCGCACTGTGGCACTGAATGGCAGTGGCACAGCGCCCAGAGCATCTAACACCAGCAACACAAAGGAGATATAAAAAGCAAATAATGGAAGGGAGACCAACGCCAATGTTGCTAGGTATACCACTCCTGTTCTGGTTGTCTGCTATGTGATGCAGAATGTGGTAGGTTTCCAAGGAATACTCATCTCATTTTAGTCCTGAAATCCTCTTATCGGTTGTAGGGGTTGCTTTGCCAAGATTGCAGCTAGAGGTAGCTCTTCCTGGACTGGCTTTTGATGTCATTAGTTAGTTAACTTATGATACTCTCTTAGGCATATAAAAATACATGTGTTTTAGGGATAGATTTGGGGCATTGTGTTATAGTTCGGTATGACTGTGGTGGTAGGATTCCCGGTCACCTTCAGTGCTCCGCCTCTGCTTGTTCTTGAAATTCTTGATGTTTTCAAGTTGCTTAACCTATGTGTGTGATCATAAAGTATATGAAGCTTATATGAAGCTTTTTATGGATGAGGGCACTCCTAAGCATATGAATATGAGTGTTTGCCTTTGTGAATCTTTTTTTTAGGCAGTCTATGTAGGCCCAGTGGGGCTCATCTTGTAACCAACTATTGCTTAATTCAGACTTACTTGTGCAGTAAATTGTTTGAGTAGGAAGTCTCAGCTTTAAAGCAGTCCTGTAGTTTCTCATCACCTATTCTTGTTCCATGCGTTTTAAGTCTGCACCTCTAATTTCTTTACTTTACATTAACACCTCAACTGCTGGGCCAACCAGTACACCTTTGAAAACTAGAGACCATGGGGTATCCAGGGCGGGCTGACTTGTGTCTCCATGTTTTACCCAGAATTCCTTACACACTTTAAACTTTCCACTGTGATGGAAAGTTCTGCAATCTGCAGGGATCCACAAACATCTGTCCGCCCGGCATTCCCCCTAAGTTTCCTGATAAAAATGTCACTTCACTTGTGTGGGTAGTCCTAGTGCATGCAACAGGGAAGGGCCCAAAATGTGGAGATATTAAAATTATCTTTCACAAAACGACCCGACTTTGGTCCTGGACTCGGCGGCCATCTTGGGAAACGTACCAAACATTTTTTTAAACCAGAGACCCCGGGGAGTACATTGAGGTGTGGCTTGCTTGGATCCCTCAATGTTTTCTACGCATTGTATGTTGCCAACTCTATCAGTTGCATAAACATTTTCTTGTACGAAGTATGAGTTTATATGGCTGAAGGACCTGGTAATTCTTATCCACTCTGCCCATGTACTTGTAATCAAGTATACAGGTGGGCTTGTGTACTTTGGCCATATGACGCCAAACTTTGACGTAGGAAGTGCTCTCATGAATTGTGCAGATAGTGCAAAACGCGGCAGCCAAAATGGTCCTTAATCTTCCTAGACTTTCTTCAGCTTCTTTGGCCAGGAAGAACCTGCATTGGCTGCCTATCCAGTCCAGGATCTCTTTCAAGATCCTTTGTCTTGCTCATGGGGCTGTGTATGGCTCTGGCCCAGAGGGTATCAGGTCCCTCCTACACTCCTACTCCCCCAGCAGGGCTCTCCGCTCATCGAACAAAAATCTTCTTTCAGTTCCAAGATTTGGAAAAGCAAAGGTGGGGAGGTGGAGCCTTCTCTACCCTGGTGCCCAGGCTCTGAAATGCTCTTCCCCCTGAATTGGCAGGACAACCCTCCCTTGCGCTTTTCCGTAAAGCATTAAAAACTTGTTTTTTGTAGAGGCTTACCCGTAATCGCGCACTAGGAGAATTTTAGACTGTTTGAGCTTATTGGCGCCTTAATACCCTTGGGCTAAGTTGTGCGGTATAAGTCGCCCCTCATTCATTCATTCATTGTAGTGAGCACGTACACATCATGCCTATCTGAGGACTTGACTGGTGGCAGTTCATTGGATCGCAAAGCAGTGCTGTGGGGTTTCTGGAGCTTCTTACAAAAAAGCTCCTGCAGAAATCCTTTCCAGCGCCAACAAACTGTACCGCAGGACACAGTGTTACCTTTCTAGAGCTCACTGAACAGCTCTAGCCTAGTATAGAAAATTTTCACATAAAGGTTATAATCTTTGTGAAAGAGAAGCTAGACAAGCTCCCATACAATTATGTCTGACACCTAGTGTTGAAGGGCAATCTGCAGGGTTGAGAGTGGAGTCCTTCCCTTTATAAATTCTCAAGCTGTATATATAGCCAATCGAGCTCGGGGCAGTGCAGTCATTGAAATGCAGCATGTGCTGCAATAGAAAAAACTATCTCTGCTTATTTACTATGCAGAGATGGGGGTTACCCAAACCGTGCGTTTATGCACTCCCTTCCCACGCCCTATTTTGAGTGCAAGGCCCAAAAATGTCTTTGACTCCCCTAATGAAGTTGGAGTCCACTTGTGTGTCCTAAAATGAGGCCCAAGAGAGCCCCGATGTTCTCTCAAATTGTTCAGCACGCAAATTTGTTGGTTGCACCATTTGCTCAGGGCAGTCCACATCTTAAAAGAGATGGATGTAGTCAATTGGCAAAAAATTGCCCGTTTCGACTTTCCATCCAGTGTCACTAAGTTGGGGGGCTTAAAGAGCATTCTGTCTGTCTTGCTGCCGCTCATGTCTGCTCTCATAGTTGCCTGCTCTCTTAGTTGACCTAACCTGCTACTGTTGTCCCGCTGCATTATCCTAATTGCAGTACATTATTCTTATTTTTTGGCTTTCCATTGGTTGGCATTACTATATAATATCCTTAATTTCCGGAAAATACTCACATATTTTCAAAGAAACTTTTGTTTGGGGACACAGAGTTTTATTGTACACTTGCAGCCAGGGCACAGGTGGCACTGGAGTGATTCAGTTTACCTCCTAATGGAGGAAACTCAGAGTGCAGGCTGGATCTCACCAGACCATGTTCTTGCACAGGCATAGTATGAAGCCAGCAAGTGACTGTGCATCGTGCACTTACAGTGTGTTACCCTTCCAACGAGCGACACTTGGCACCTCTTCACAGTTTATAGCAGCACTATGCCATTATTAAATTAATGTTATTATTTTTGTTTTCGTAATTAGGTGTCTGTCTTTTGTTATCGCGTAAACAGCAGTGGTTTTAAAACTCATATTAAACATGACTGATGCCACGTCAATGAATTTTAATGATATTTGTAGGAGACCGTTTTAGAGAAAAAACGACAAAGAACATTACATGTGCAACCGTAGGAAATGCAGCACAAACGGAAAATCGCAGCACCCGTGGCTTGTAAGGATCCTGACACAAGTGGAGCTGAAGTATTTACGTTAAAGTCCAAGGATGTCTCGAAAGTAAAGGGAGGTTTTGTTTAAGCAGATTTTATGTGGCTTCAGAGCAGGTTGTAATGAGCAGTATTGCTATAACATTTATTATAGTAAGTGATTTCATGCAAGTATTTCACAAAAAGTTTGAAAGCAGAGGAGCTGAAAGAATGCTCATATGAGATCCTAGCAAAAGTCTCTTCTTAGAAGTACAACGCCCTGTTCCGGCCGATCCTCATAAGGGACTCCGGCGTGGGAAATAGTGGTCCGCTTTGCAGATTCACCGACAAGCTCCACTCGTAGCTGTAGTAGTTTCGCTTTCCATGAGCAGTTTCATACCCTAAGCTGATGCGCGCACTGTGCATTCAGTAAATTGTCTGACGGCAACTGCGTCAGTGTGTTCTCACTCGCCCTCCAGTTCAAGCTTTCAGCAAGGGAGTGACTTCACTGTCACTGTTTTTGCATCTTTATTTCTGTTTTTTGATTTTTGTGAACCAAACATACATAAAAAAACATTGGTCGAGGCATATGAGCTGTAGATCACATACTTTTGCATAGATCGCCATCTGATGGTAAGCTTGGATGTTTGCACTTTTTTATTGTAGAAATCTTTGCAGTCACATGATAGGTGACTCCTCCTTTGGTTAGTAGTGCGCATGGGCATCAACTCCATCTCCAGATTGTTTTTTTCCACCATCGGGTTCTGATGTAATTTGCTGCGCTCTGTCATTTTGATTTCCCTTCGACGCGCAAAGCTCTCAGCGCTCGACGGTATTGTTTTGATCGCAATCTCTCAACGCGCATCTACTTCCCAAACAGATTTTCAAGTCCGGTCGTCGGCATGGGCCATTAGGCCGATCAGCGCCATCAACCAGCATATGTAAAGGACTGGGGCTAAATTCCCACACACAGATATCCACGAGGTCTACAACCTTTGTCTCTCTCCAGAACACTGCCAGGCCTGTGATTCAATAGCCTGGCTCGACGTCACAAAATGTCCAGATCAACAGTCTCTGTGCCGGAAGAGATCTTCGAGGCAGGCCCCGACGATCCGGAACCAGAGACAGAAGATGAACAAGCCAGCGTTTCCTAAGCTGACAAATCACTCAGACGACCAGTCGATTACTCCAGGTCAACGAACCGTGAGTACTGATGTCGACGCCCCGTCCCCGAAAAAATAATACGGCTCCGGTAACACCTGCACCTTCGGGTCTGGGTCGAAGCCGTGATGCTGCTCCGAAGCCCACTAAGCCTTCAGGCAGCTCGGGTCGAGCCAGCCACATCACGGTGCCGAAAAACCCTCTTCGGCACCGAAACATAAGCCCAAGGTACTGTCGACTCCAGACTCTTTGGCACCAAAATCCAAAATACCAGAGACTTCGGCACCGAAGCTAACTCCATCCAAAACTTCGGATCCGAACAAAGTGCCAAAATTTTCAGAGTCAAACTCCACCTAAGCAAAAGGTCACAAAAACTCCTTCTAAAGATAGACCAAAACACCATTCGGAGGCTAAATCCTCAGCATCGAAAATGACAGTTCATCCAAGGAACTTTTCCATCCAGATCCACTGGATCCTATGCAAAAGGATATTACTGGGCAAGTTACCTCTATACCACCTAAAAAGAGGAAATTGGACACCTCAAACACCCAAGATGCCCTCAAAGAAAAAAGACTTGGCCACCTCACCTATGAGGCCTTTTACACCACCTCCACAGCTTCCAGCCATTCTACCTCTCCAGCGCACTCTCCAATACCGCCTCTTATCACCCACACCACAAGTTGATGATGAGGATTTAGGGGATGGGGATGAAAACATAGACCCACCCCATAATGATAGATACTGATGACAACTTCACCTCAATATCTCCAGCCATTGGATCCAGGTTTTCCAGAGACCGCTTCACTGTGGTCGGCTTCTACACCAAAACTTTGGTGCAGGGTCTGCTGAGAATGTTTGACTCCAGGGTGATGGAAGGAAAAAAGGAGACTTTTTAGGAAATGCCCTCAATGTGGGACTAAATATATGTGCTCAGACAAGCACAATGCATGTAATCTATAGCCTGTTCAAGAATAAAAAGACTACGCTCCAGCACATATAATCGACATGATGACGCCAGCTGAATTCTCAGCAGACGAGGAACAACACGCACAGGCTGGCAATGAAGAAGGCAGCGACTTAGCAGTAGAAGGGAATGCCATCCTGTGCATCCCGCACTAGGTCGCTTCCGATGAGTACAGTCAACATGAATAGGATAACGAATCGGTGATGTCAACAGTGGATCCTCCACAAGGACAGGCAGGGTTAGGGCCGAGAATGAGGATGCAAAGAGCAACCAAAAGCTCACCCCAAGGCCCCCCCCCCACCTAAAAACTAAGCCCAAGACCACCCACCATAGTTTGGGTGCACCACAGCCTTCAGGTTCTGGTCGACAGAGAGAGCGCCTCGGAGCCGAGACAGGACAAGACTACACTCTATTCTGATTGGACTCCAGGCGACAGGCACGGAGATCATACGCAGCGATGAAGCCATTAACGCATGCGCACCCTATGGCACCAGCAAAGACTCCAACACCTCACCTTCCTTTGGGCTCAACAAAGCCTTCCGAGCCAACCAAACATACGGCATTGACACACACACACACACACACACCTCATCGGAGCCGCGACATACACAACTCCAGAAAGGGGCTCGACAGGGTATTGGCCTTCCAGATCCTCTTAAAAGAGGAAAAGTATTGAACATTACGCCGCAAGCCCTATGCCACTTGAACGCGCTCCATCTCCACAGCCTATATTGCCATCATTCATACACTTGATGTCGAAACCGGGAGTCCAAGTCATTACGCACATGACACTCACAAGGAAACCCTCCCCATAGTTCAGATCTCTGGAATGCATACAATATTGTAATACCAGATTGAGACATTTAACTCCCAATACCAGCGAAAACATCACCGCCAGGTGAGATCTCCTCATACCATAGTGTTATTCAGAGAGCATCTGATTAATACAAGGTAAAAATGCATACTAGAGAGGAGGAAACCGTGTTTCTGGTTGAAACTGAGCACCCTGTACAATACCTACCTATGATAGGTCCATCCTCAAGGTCTCCACTGAGACCTGGTCAAAACTAGAGTCCTTAAAACACGAATTAAGAGGAAGTACAAACCTTTCTCCACTGACCCACTTTGCATAATGGGACACCCAACAGCTGTCTCTCTAGTGGTAACAACTGCAAGGAAGAGAACAGCTTCACCAATGTACTGGGGACACCTTTCATCCTGACAAAAAAAGTAAGCGCATAGATGCAGCAGGTAAAAGGATGGCAGTGGGACACGCCAATCATTGGCTCATAGCTATGTCTGTAGCATTTCCATCTCTGTATAACAGAGCCAACTGGGACAGTATGGTATAGTTAATACAACATCTCCCAGAACAATACAGGATTATTTGGATGATCTAGTGTTGGTTTTGCTCAGGGTCCGTCAGTCTCTGAACTGGTGGGGCACACACACATAATCATCATCAAAGGCAGACCTTGTTTGGACCCAGTACCGCAAGTGACTATCACCACGGATCAATCACTCATATGATGGGGCGCACACATTGAGGACACCACAGTCCAGGGTCATTAGACTGCTCTTCAACAAAAACTCAACATCAATGTCCTGGAGCTTATAGCAATTCAGATGGCTCTAAAATCCTTCCTTCCCATCATATCTGGAAAGACAATATGAGGGCAATGTACTACATCCAGAAACAAGGAGGGACTCCTTCACTACAGCTGTCCCAGCTATCATAGACCATTTATCACTTGGCTATTCGCCATCACATCCACCTCCTGACAGAGTATCTTCTGGGAGTGAACAATTAATTGGCGGACCTGCTGAGGACACAGGAACAAGTTCACAAATGGGAACTCCACCCCAAGTCCTCTGCGGTTACTTCCAATGTCACCGGACATAAATCTATTCTCCACTGTAGAAAATTCAAAACGCCACAACTTCGCCCCCGGAGTTCCTGCTCGCTAAGCCCTTGGAGTGCCCCCCTCCCCCCTGCTACATCTCATCACCGGCTTCTACATGTGCCACCTCTGGGCCCAAGGTGGACTTTGGATTTGTAGTCTTCCAGGTGCAGCAGAGCTCCTGGAGGATTGTGTACCATACAGTCGCCATCATCAGTTTCCAGAGTCCCAAGGTGTCTTCGCGAGGGAGAGCGACAATCTCCACTTATGCTTGATTCGTCAACGAGCGAAGTACCCGCAGTCTCATCATATGGAGACTCCGGCCACTTCCAGTGCCTGGTGATCAAACGTTGGGCCGTGATTAGTCCCAATTTGATCAATCTAGATGTCACCTTGTGCCTCTTGGATCTGTGGTAGAGGCACAACAGGCACACCTCCCAAGCGCAGTCTACCACTCACCCAACGCAGTTGGACAAGTGAGACACCACGGACTGCCAGTAGATACCAAGCGCCTCATAGCTCCACATCATATGCTGAAGATTTGCGTCTACTAGCTGGCACCTAGGACAGCGGGCATTGGTGCGTCTGAAGTACCTCAGTGTCAGGTATGCCCTGTGAATGATGTAGTATTGTATGAGTTGGAACCTTGAGATTCTGGGGATGATCGTGGGTCCCTACAGTATTGCCTCCCATTCCCGGTCTGTGCATGGTCTGAGAAGGTCTGCTTCCCAGTGAAACCTAGGAGGATCCAGTGGTTACACCACGTTAGTACACAATGAGTCAGCGATCCACTTCATGAGGTGTCTCCCTGTACCCATCCCATGTATTGTATGGTGGGTTCCTGTAATATTTTCCTCCACATCACCTGCAGGGCCGCGAGCAGCGTGGTGTGCAGGAGAAACTGGCCTCGCGGTACTAGGACATCAAACAATGCCATATGGCGCCGCAATAATCTCCCAGATTCTGTAGTCCGCCTCGTTCCAAGTGGAACGTTCCACCCCGTTGGCGGCCCGCCAGCCCCTTTGTGTGGCCTGCAAAGGCAATGTCAGTGTGTGAGGGACTGTATCGCCTGCAAGTCGCAGGCTCCGTAGGAAACACCTGTGCGCGACCTCCATTATTAGCTCGATGGGCGTTGCTCCCTGCCTTCCGGGATGAAATAGTCTGAGGATGGACGAATGCCTCCACAGTGGCAGATGTGCGGTAGTATCCCCCAGATTACGGCCGCTGGCCCATCTGACCACCCAGTGCAGTTGTGCTGCCAGGTAGTAGTGCTCCATGTTGTCCACCTGCACCGCCCTCCCCGGCTGGCTGACCAGTAGGTACAGTTTAGAGAGAGCAACGCGGCATCGTAAGCCGTGCCAAATAAACTCCCACATGGTGCTTTCAAAAGAACAGAAAATAGGGGGGGGGTCGATAGAGTTTGTGTATATAGGGGTAGCTTGGCGAAGAAGAACAAAAGCGGAGGTAGCACCATCATTTTGAGCAGGGTGGTGTGACCCATGACCGTCCAGGGCAGAAGTGCAACTGCGACTTGACGGCGGAAATCGCATTTGAGATTTTTTCCAGTAGCTCCTCTGCCTGATGATGGATTGTGACCCCCTAAGTACTTAAAAACGGATGGCTGCCACTTCACACCCACAACATTCATCACCAACATCACATGCGTCCCATCACCCAGGGGTATCCCCATTCCGGAGGGCCACAGCCAGTGAGAACAGGAGTGGTGATAATGGGCAGCCCTGTCTAGTGCCTCAACCGAGGGCCACAGGTTCAGATGCAAACTGGCCTGTCCCAACCCTAGCAGTGGATAGGGTGTGTAAAAGCCGGACAAGACTGAGGATGCGCACTCCCAATTTATACCAAAGGTTATCTTTCCTTTCGAATCAACCACTTGTCTTTCCGGTTTTGTCCTAAATTTATACCAAAGGTTATCTTTCCTTTCCATTTGAATCAACCACTTGTCTTTCCGGTTTTCTTCCCTAAGCCTGACAATGTTGCAGAAAGGGCTCTCCATACACACAATGTTAAAAGGGCACTTATGTATTACATTGAGAGAACTAAACCTTTTAGGAAAACCCAACCGCTTTTTCAGGCTTTCTCAAATCTCAAAAAAGGTAAAGCCATCTCCAAAGCAGGAATTCTAAGATGGATTGTGAAATATTTATACATTTATTTTATAAAGACCAAAAGAACACTGCCTACCATTCCACGAGCACACTCTGAGGAAAAAGGGGGCTTCGGTTGCATTTTTGGGAAACATCCCCTTAGCTTACATTTGTATGGCAGCTACTTGGTCAAATCCACACACATTTACAAAATATTTTGTAGATGTTCAAGCCAGGCAGCAGCCTCTTGTAGGACAAAGTCTTACAGAGGCTATTTCAAACATCCGGGCACCATCTCATGCCTAGTGCCACAGCGAGAGGAATAGGATCATCTGAATGGCACTCCTCTGCAAAATGGTTGAATTTCATACATGCTGAGTATTTCAACCCTGTGGCCAATTAACTCCTGTGCAAGAGTGTGTTTCATAACCTTTAGTTTCATTCATGTCTGTTTCTCGTTTGCATTTTCGGTTGAAATTTTATACACACTTTCCATGGGTTCCTCCTTGATGTTAACGTGAAGAAATTGGATTTAATTTGTTCAGCTCACGCTAGAGGGAACTTTGATGATCAGCCTAACTCCAAAATGTTTGTAAGGCTCCTGGTCAGTTCACACAGGATGGGCTATTGCTACTTAGATGGGCAACATGTGGATTAGTGTTGCCATCACATCTTCCTCATGCCACATTAAAATTGTATACAGGCTTCCTCAGTTATGTGCGGAAGGCATCGATGGATCTTGCAGAGGATCACTGGTCCTAGTCTGTGTTCGGGGGGGGGGGGGGGGGAGGTGTCAAACTGCCATTTTAACACTAATTACCACTCTCGTTATGGAGCGTGAAGAAAGACATCATCCACATCGAGATGGGGGAATAGTGAAGTAGCCGTTAATCATCTACTCCTAGTGTGTAGTGCTGCAGATTCACTTGCGCCTTCCTGCCTCCACGGCAGGTATGTGATGGTGTCAGATTTACATATACTAAACCAGGGGTCCCCAACCTTTTTTATAATGAGGGCTACCTATATTAAATTAAACTCATACCGGATTCTAGTATTAGTGTGGTAATAGTGACCATGTCAGACGAGCACAGTGGCCACAACATGCAAGATAACCTGCAATTTTTTTAAATTTTTATTTACAGAGTTTTATATAGCGCAAATTTGACCTATCCGGTACCGGAGCGCTTAACCTGAGCACCAGTTTCGTTACAGAAGGACCCATTCTTTTTTTTTTTTTGTTTTGTTAGGAACAGGGAGTTTAAGTGATTTGTCCAGAATCACAGGATGTTGAGCATCGTTGCCCAGACTCGTACCCGGTTACCCAGCTTCGAGGTCGACAGCTCTAGCCGTAAGGCCACATCCTCTCCCAATGTGATGTGACTTGGGGCTTCTTATGTAGGGCTTTAGGTGGTCAGTTGAGGTCTTCCATTAAGGAAATCTCTTAACCATGTTCAGACAGGGCACTGAACGCCTAGCTGACTAAAGCCGGTTACTATTACCTAATGGTCTGTGAAATCAAACACCAGGAACAGGTCCAATCAGACCAGTGCTATAGTATTTCTATCTTCCTTTTTTTCTGAGCCCATGGATAGCTGATAATACTGCGGTTTCTGTACTATAACCATATTAACCCCTTGTATGCTGATGACGAACCCCAGCCGTCCTGCACTACGGTGCTCGTGTGCTGATGACGGCTGGGGTTCGTCATGGCCCGCCCCTGTTCTTTTGTTTACCGCACAGCGGCGGAAACGGGCCAGCAGCGAAGGGGTTAAAAGTGTACATGCAAATGGACATCCATGAAAGTACTCTCCATAAGTTTACCGATGAATGTGTAAGCATGAAGCTCAGTTTGCAAATGTGGCACCCAATGCATAGCATATAGCATCGATTTCTAGTATGAACGTCTATGAAGGAATGAGCAGTAGGGTGGTTTGTTAGAAAAGATTGACCCCTCTCACTGCCCATAGGTATTAGAACTGTATTCTCAGTGACCCTGACATTTATAATTGGCCCATTCCCTCCCAGACAATCAGTTTGGAGGATGGTAGTCTTAAAATGTAGGTTTTCATAGGCTAAGAGCATTTAATTTTATTTGGTTGTACAGCTGCGAGCTTAACTAGACAACAGGAGTTTACATTCCAGTAGTAGCATTCAGTACACAAGTAATCTTTAATTTTCTTTGGGGGGTGGAGGGGGGTGGGGGGCGAAGGAGCAGGGTATTTAGGTTGCCCTTGGTCGAAATGTCACTACTTCATCAATGAATGATAGCCATCAATAGAGTGGTCAAAGATTAGGTAAGTCATACAGCACAATGGTGTTTCAGAGCTGGTTTACATTATTTCATAGGGCAGTGGAGAATGCTGATGGTGTGCCTAGTCTTTACCCTGATCGGAGTTCTTAATCGATTCCTGTGGTGATAAAGTAGAGAAACTAAATGGTGTACATGCAAGGATGTTCTGAGATAAATGTGCACGGCTGTGGGCTCCTACCTGTCCTTATTTCACACAAGTGTAAATATATTATATGTTTTACCATAGATGAAAATAACGGTATGCGCACTGGGAGTCTTCAGTCCGGATCAGGTCGTGGAATGTCCGGAAAGGACTGTCCTTACTGTGGAAAATCTTTCCGATCATCACACCATTTGAAAGTCCATCTCCGAGTGCACACAGGTGAGAGAGAGACCATGTTGTTCCTTTATCTTTACTTCTTGTGTTTTTTGCTGTAGCCGCCATTTTTCTTTTCTGTTTCTCACCTGTTTAACTGTTTCCTTTACTGTCACTCTTGCTGGCATTTCTCTCCTCTAGCTCTTTCGCTGCCAACTTATTGATCAATCTGTCTGTCACTCATTTTTTCCATCTTTTCATATTTTGTGTAAATCTTTCGAAGTCTCTGGTTCTCTTTTTTTGTGTGTTTTGTGCTCCTTCTCAATGTCTGCTAGAACACCGACTCAGCAAGAAAACATTTTGTGTTGCTAGTCTGCGGTCAAGACCTCATGTGATCCCCGTAGATTACTGGGGGATGTATAATTTCCCAGATTAATTTTTTGTCTAATTATCATTATAGTTTGCCTTTTTATTCGTGGAACTGAATATGGGGTGTATAATCTTATTTAAAGACTTATGTGGTTGACACTGCATTTTTTTATTGAAAGAAATATGTAGTTGTAACTGCATTTTTTAATTGGAAACCTAATTGTCAATCTGATTTTACAATTGATGCACAAGATAATTATCATTAAAAGTCAGATTGAGCCTTGATAAAATGGTAGGATTGCGAAAGGTATGAGCTGTGGACTCCATTATTGTAAAGATTGAATTTGGATCCCATTATTCTAATTGTTGTGAAGAGATTACATTGATAAAACTGTCCATTTATCAAAGTATGAACTACAAAATTAGTAAAGAACATGTGCATTGAAGAATGCTAAAGACGTTGATCTCATGACTTTATGAACACCTCTACTTGCTCTTTGTTTTGCTTTGTTCTAAATATACAAGAACACCGAAAGTGTTTAGCGAGGTGATCAGCGTCAGGCATATTCTGGTTAACCCTCCTTGTTTCTTCCTTTTTTTCAAACAAGTGTGTGTGTTATTTGTAAATGAATAAAATCGCTGAAAAAAATGAAAGGTTTATGTGACGTTCTAGTTGGGTGTTGAAATAAGGTGAAAACTGTCTAAAACCATTTTTAGTTTATTGAGCCAACTATAACTTGCACCCCACTGTGCACTACTTATGGCCTTGCAGCTTTCATCACTCATGACCTGTTAAATAATACATTGAGGATCTCATTAATGACATCACTGATTATAACATACCATCATTGTGTCACCATCCAGTTGGGTATGTGGAGTAGAAGTAATTCAACATGCTACAACTGTGGACAATTTTCTGTTCTCCTTACTAGAATTACCCTCTTAAAGACTTCACAGGACCAGCAAGTTTAAGTCAAAAATGATAGATGTACATTTGCCACTGTGAACACCCCTTGTGTCTGGCCCTATGGGCAACACTCCATAGTTTAGTAAATTACAGTACACACATTCCTAATATAGGCATAATGGCTTGCAATTTTTCAAGCTATGCTTACAACACAAATATGAGGTAGCCCACCTTTAAGTGGAGCACCCCCTACATTTTGCATTATTTAATAATCTGCAATGCCTCTACATCTCTAATGAAGTTCTGGAAATAAACATGCACAGCATATAGTATGTCTGCATCACTGTAATACTATTTAACTAGGGCATGTGCTAGATATTCACTTGTGTATATTGTATTAATGTATGGCTTTAAGCCACAACCTTTTTTCAGCAGACTTGGGGTTTTAAGCCTCAATCTACTCGCATACATACCTCTGCAACCCACATCAGGTGCATTCAGCTTTTACCTTCTTTAACGCGGAGTACCTCATGCACCCCAATCTTTAATGGATTGTAAATGGTGCAGCATGTACCTTTTTTAAAATGCACCATTTAATTTGTCTTCAGAGCTTATACTATTTCTATGCTATCAACCCACATGTGCACGCTCATTAACTTTATGCTGTATACAACTATGATGCTGTCAGTGATGTAGTTTTGTTAAATCAAGGAGTTAGGTCCTGGGACATGCAGTTGGTTGGACCATCAAAATCTCAATCATATACAAAATTACCAACGACACATTTCTTTTTACCTCAAAGATTGAGCAGAACAAACTAGTATCAATTTAGTTTGTTAGGTAACCTTTATTCATACCTCTTTATTTGTTATTTTTAGTTATTTTGATTTTTATCAATGTATGAGAAAAACACTATACGCTTTACACATGAATACAATACAAATCAACATACATACAATACAATTCCACAATCCATATATATACAATATAGAATTTGTATCCAATTTTCATCAGCAAACATTAATTCTGTGAGGTGTTATTTAATGACACCAACAACAGGGCTACGTCACGTTGAACTAGATATTCAATCAACAGCAAATTAATGTGAAAAAAGAGATTTCAAAAGACCACAAGTAAGGGAGGCCATGATAACCCTATTGAAGCCCAATAAAGATCCGACCTGCCATGATTCTTACCGCCCTCTTTATTTAATCAACTTAGATGCGAAGATATACGCAAAGTTATTGGAGGATAGATTGAAGCCTATGCTACCCCAAATTGCTTTATCTGACCAATCTGGATTCGTTCCGGACAGGTCAACATCTCACAATTTAAGAGTGTTGTTTGGTTTGTTGCACTATTTAGATCCCCGGGTACAGGCGGCTGCTGCATTATTGGATTCTACCAAGGCCTTTGACTCTCTTGAGTGGAGCTTTTTATTTGCCTTGTTCACGCGTATGGGGTTCAGCCCACTGTTTACACGACAAACAAGGCTATCGTATACTTCCCCTACGGCAAGAGTGAGGGTAAATGGACAAATCTCGGGACCATTTGACATCACGAGGGGTACGAGGCAGGGATGCCCGCTATCGCCGCTGCTATTTGCCATTTGCCATTGCCACTGAGCCTTTGGCGGCCCGTTTGAGACCGCAACGTAGCATTGGTTTCACTTAGAGAGGTCTGCTTATTTCTATGTACGCTGATGACATGACCATTTATATGACTGACCCTGTCGATAACTTTGACCCCCTGATGAGAGAGTTTGTGCGATATAGCGGCCTGACGGGTATACACATCAACTGAACAAAATCGGTTATGTTGCCACTGACTGATGATACTAAACAATGTTGTACTGAATTTCCCATAGAAAGGGTGACGGAAGAGGTCAAGTATTTAGGCATTAGAATCAGTAGATCAATACAGGACATATGGCTATCCAACTATGGTACAGCAATGGCCTGGCCGGAAGTTAAGGTACAGAGATGGAAAACACTGCCTCTCTCCTTGACAGGTCGTATTGCAATAACTAAGATGGTCGTCTTGCCTAAATTACTTTATTTGCAAATATCCCCCTGCCACTCACAGGGCAATTCTTTAAACGTCTGAAGACTGCTATTTTGGAATTGGTCTGGGCAAGAAGACAACCTAGGGTGTTGTGGAACCTTTTAACGCTTCCGTTTAGTCAAGGGGGGCTTGCAGCTCCTGACTTTGAATTATACGCCTATGGTGCACAGGCCCAATAACTGCATTATTGGCATCACCCGATCCCTTTTCAACCGCACATGGCTATTGAAACGGATGTGGCGGCGCCTACCCCACTCAATGTAACTGTCTATCACCCGTATAGAAGGTCCCCAACAGATATAAACACGGTTGAAGCTGTGAGATCAGCATGGTTGAAAGTAGCTAAACGTGCTGGCCTTACAGAGCTTTTTGCACCATCTATGCCGATAGGGGGGAACCCACTATTGGGAACATTGACGGATAGGGCAGTGACGGACAGAGCACACAAACGCGGGCTAGACACTGCAGGCGACTTACACCCGGATAATTCCTTTTTGTCACTGAAGATGTGCGAGCCGAATGACCCTACTGCCTCTGACATATTATTCTATCAACTGCGAGCGGCATGTAAGGCTCGATACCCAGATTCTCCAGCGGCAGAAACAATATTGCCGGCACTGGAGGACCCTCTGGCTAATAACTCACCTCGCAAGTTGATAACGCGTATCTATAGTATCACCCAGGACACTGCTCCAGTACTAGTGTGTTCATCAAGGTCAGAGTGGTAAAGGGAAGCCAATATGGTCATTACTGATCAACAATGGCTATTTTGCTGCTCTCAGCTAGAAAATCTTTCGCCTAATTACCGGTTGAGGCTCATACATTTTAATTATTTGCATAGAACTTATTGTACGCAGAAACAGCTCTTTCGTATTGGACTCCAAAACGACACAATGTTGGAGATGTGGGGAACAGGAAGCAACATTCTTCCATCTGACTTGGGAACGTGGGCGGATAGAGAGGTACTGGATTGAGGTGCCTGGACATATAGGGCACATTGTTGAACTAGATTTACAGGCAGATCCTCTTATGGCTCTATTGGGATTTGTGATGGAAACACCTCGCAGTTCCCGCAAATTGGTAGCTCTTTTGCTATTGCTTGCCAAGCGACAGATTGCGCAGCATTGGAAGAGAGCGACCCCACCGACAGTGGCGGGCTGGATGAAGTCAGCTGTTTATTGCAAAGACCAATTAACATCGTATTGGGAACTTATGCCACAGAAATCCAGACCTGTAGACATATGGAAGCCTTTGGTGAATTGGCTGGGACAGACAGGCACGGACCTGTGTAGACAGAGCATGATTGAGAGGGATGGGGGTGTATAGGTTACGAAGGACGGTGAAGTGTTCGGTATTAATGAGATGAGGAATGTGAGACGTGAAATAAAAGGGTGGGAGATGTTGAGTGATACGGGGTGCATTGGTTGTGACTTGCTATCATAGATAGCTGACTAACAGCTTCAATATTAGGGTAGGGTATGAGGTGGGCTGAGTGTAAGGGTAGGATTGTAGGTAATGTTATAACTTTATATTTTTTTCATGTTTTCTTTTTTTTGTTCACAATATATATACATCACACGTATACATGCTATATTTGATCTATTAGACATAACACACCGCCGGACAGTGTGTGTTGTCGGCATTCTGTCTGCGTAATATAGAATTCTATGATTATAGAAATGCGTTGCTGCCTGCCTCCAGGTTGTTGGCTCAGAGCGGTGTTACATGTGTGATCACAAATAAAGGTTTTTGAAAGAAAAAAAGAAAAAACACTACTCACTAACTACTATTGCCTACAAATCACTCCTACTCTACTCTATACAAGTATACTCTATTAATCAACTAGTCACTCTCTACTAACTATTAATCACTGCTAATACACTCCACTACTCTCTAATGCTTACCTATTGACATTAATGACAATACCATATATTTATCGGTTTAAAATAAATAATGAAAAAATGACATTTGCAATGCCAATAGCTCTAACTTTAACAAAGATGAGACCATTGCATTGTAAATGCTTGTTCTGTGTTTCTAGGCTTTTTTCCGTAAGCTATGGTCTTATTAGCCTGTCACACTAACGTTTGTGTTTTTAGTGACTATATATTCGTTTACCAAAATGTTGCTATTGTAAACTGACGGTGGTGTTAAGCTACTGAGAAAAGGGGTAGGATCAGTAAATAGATGAGTAAAGGTAATGCTGTATTTATGCAGATACCTTTCTTTAACTACTTTTACTCACTTTAAAAAAATATTATGCCTCAAGTAACAAAAAAAGTGCACTTGCCCTTAAAGGTTTATCCCTTGCTGTCACGCCTGCATTACCGTCCCAATTCTCATTTACTTCGGCCTGCTTCTCAGGTTATGCTTTAAATTCAACAGCTCCTATTCTAATGGAATGTCATTTAGAAGGGGACTCACTTTTATCTTCAATGCCTGCTCTCCTGGACTAACATCAATGGCGACAACACCAACAAGATCATAAACGCCATCCACTCCGGATCTCTGTCAGACCCATGAGTGGGTGCGTGTCAGACAACTCATCACAACACCCACCCACTCTGCCGGTCACACGCTTGACCCCATCTTCTCTGCAAGCCCCCACATCTCCTTCAACCACACCACCGAACTCCACGGGACCGACTAGCGCTGCATCCACTTAACCTTCAAGAAACCCATCACGCATCACTGCACCCAACAGATGCCTCGCCGCTGCTGGAGCAAAGTCACCGAAGACCAGCCAACCACCACCCTCGCCCAGAGCCCACCTGCCGACACCGCCTCCCGCAACCTCAGACAGTGGATCAACGACTGCACCAACACCCTCGCCCCGATCAAGAAACCTTCCAGCAGTCACACCAACAAGAAAGCCAACTGGTTCACTAAAGACCTCCGGGCCTCCAAGCAAACCTGCCGAAAGCTGGAGACGATCTGGCTCCGTGAACGAACACAGGACAGCCACGCAGCCCACAAGAACGCCACCCGCAGACACCATCACCTCGTCAGATCCGCCAAAAGGCCCTCCTTCAAAAACTGCCTAGACAACAATGCGCACAACAGCAAAGAGCTCTTCAACATCGTGAAGAAACTCTCCAACCCCATCTCCAACACCAACGACGTCCCACCCCCGCAAGACCTGTGCAACTCGCTGGCCTCCTTCCACCGCAAGATTGCAGACATCCACGACCGCTTCAACGCCACGACCGCCCCGACAACCATTGAGACCTCCGCCCCCACGACCACCATCCGCACCAACCCCCTGCTCTCCTGGACCAACATCAGCGACGACGACCCCATCAAGATCATGAACACCATCCACTCCGGATCTCAGTCAGACCCATGCCCACAACACATCTTCAACAAAACCAGCACATCAATCGCATCTCGTCTCCGGAAAGTCATCCACACCTCCTTCGAGACAGCACCCTTCCCGGAGAGCTGCTCGCCCACGTCGCATATCTGCACAACCTCAACATCATCTCCTATGCCGATGACACCCAGCTGATCCTCTCCCTCATCAAGGACAACCACACCGCCAAAACCAACCTTCACAAAGGAATGAAGGCCGTTGCTGAATGGACAAGGAACAGCAGACTGGAGCTGAACTCTGACAAGACGGAGGTCCTCCTCCTCTGATCCACCCCTTCGGCCTGGGACGACTCCTGGTGACCGCTCCAACACCCACCGACCACGCACGCAACCTAGGGGTCATCTTTGACTCCACCCTCTCCATTACTAAACAGGTCAACGCCGTCTGCTCCTCCTGCTTCAACACCCTCTGCATGCTCTGCAGGATCTACAAGTGGATCCCCACTGAAACGAGAAGAACAGTCACTCAGGTCTTCATCAGCAGCAGGTTGAACTACGGAAATGCCTTCTTCGCAGGAGCCTCGGCCACACTCCTGAGACTGCTCCTATGCATCCAGAACGCCTCTGCACGCCTGATCCTTGACATCCCTCGCTGCAGCCACATCACACCCCACCTGAGAGACCTGCACTGGCTCCCGGTCAACCAGAGTCTAACCTTCAAGCTCCTCACCCACGCACACAAGGCACTCCACAACACCGGGCCAACGTACCTCAACAGACGACTCAACTGCTACACCCCCACCTGCCAGCTCTGCTCCGCCGACCTCGCCACTGTCCCCCGCTTCCGAAGAGCGACCTCTGGCGGCAGATCGTTCTCCCACCTCGCCGCCAAGACCGAAGAGCGACCTCCGGCGGCAGATCGTTCTCCCACCTCGCCGCCAAGACCTGGAACACCCTCCCCATCCACCTACGGCAGATCCAAGACCTGCTGACCTTCAGAAAACTCCTCAAGACCTGGTTTTTCGAGCAGTAGCAGCATTCCCCAGCACTTTGAGACCCTCAGGGGTGAGCAGTGCGCTTTACAAATGATATGATTGATTGATTGGCATTGCAGTTGATTACTGGGAAGTTAACTGACAGAATGCTGCTGGTGTTGAAAGTGCGCGTTTCAGTCTGCAAACAGAAGGTTTTACTGTAATGAATGAGGAAGATAAAGGGAGGACCTTGGTACCAGTGAATTCCACAACTGAAAACGAATGCCTGTATTTTTATAAGATAATACATGAATTTGTACGTTTTCTGCTGTTAATCCATGCATACGTTCAGTTTAGCCAACGGTGGTAATCAGTTTACTGGTTTATTTGAAGTAGAAACTTTAGGTAAATTAGATATCTGGGCTGCTGCGCTTATTTTCAGACTACTCCATAATAATTCTAAAATTGTATATAGATGTATAGATATGTACATATAGAATATATCTGTTTTGTAGAAATGGTGTCTGTTACTATATCGGCTGAGAACTTATTGAAAGTAAAATTATGTATATATAGGTCCACAAAAGAACAATATAGGACCATATTATACATGGTATCAGTTATGCATTTTTTTAATTCTCCAGTTTTGAACCTTTCATAGATGCACATGCTTGAAACGTCTTTTTGTCATTAAGCATAGTACTCTTATAATAGCAGTCACCTGTTAGACATTGCTTAGCGGCTATAACAATAGCTGTTGCAAAGCCTAGTCACATCATTTTAAAGAGAATCTTAACTTCAGCCAATCAGAGATAACCAGACTGATTGAAGGCTACACCTAAAGTGAAACCCAGAAACCTATCCTAGGATGCTTGTTTCCGGTCCAGGGTGGACCTGGCTTGGCAGTTCTGGCTGGACTGTTCCCATGAAGCACAGAGTCCAGACTGATTTGCATATGGCCAGGTCTAAACTGGGGTGGCATGGTGAGCAAAAGAATGATGGATTTAGCCCAGATCTCTTCACTGAGGTGAATGTTTTGATTTGTTCTGCATTCCTTCCATCAATTGTGTCTTTTACACCTAGAGAGGCATTATCCTCCTGATTTCGACCGCACATTGTTTGTAAAGGGAGTCCCTATTGAGTTATGCTCAGATCACCTCAGATAAGTCATTGTTCTAAATTCTTTTAGGCCTACAAGACATTTTTCATAACCAAATTCGGAACCCTTGCATCCTTAAGTTTTTCGTTCAGTCTGATTCTGCTAAAAAGAGCCCTTTTAGACTTTGTGGCATAGGTTATATACTGCTGACGCTTATAAGGGCTGTATTTATTACCTTCATCCATTTCACAAGCCTAAGTCTGAAAGATATGTAGAAACATTTAATCTTAGACTTTAAAAGATACAGAGGCAAAACTTCTGCTTTGGCTGTTAAAATCGAGTGACCACTGCCTCAGATGAAGGCTCGTAATCAAACTGAAACCCACAAGAGGTCTCAATCTATGAGAAAACTAGTCTCTGAAATGGGTAGAGATGAAGAGGATCCATCTACCTCAAAATGGGCAATTGAAAAAAATATAAAGATCCCAGGAGGTCTCCTGAGTTACAGCATTCCCTGAAGAAGCCGAAGCTTCAGCTGGAACCATTCTCTCCAAATCGCATCCTCAATCAAGAATCCCTTCTCTTGATCCTCAAAATGTACCCTTTTCACCATCCGTCTTCGTCAATCCTTCATTGAAAATCTCGACAAGCAGTCACATGTCGTCAAGCAAAAAAGTGTACAATTTCCTCAAGAGAAAAATCCACTTCGAGGCCTGCATAGACATTGTCTAAGATGCTGGTGTCATCTAAAAGAAAGATGTAGTGATAGATTCCTTAGCTTAGAATGACCCCCAGGCATCAGACTAGATCCAGAAAGTTTTCGTCAGCAGTACCCTTTGCGTCGGTAGACTTCGTCATGAGGGTCCGTGTGCATTGTTCGCGTCGTTGTTGCGCGTCGTTGTTGCAGAGATGACGTCGCTGGAGCTACTTAGATGTACCCACGTGAGCTGACGTCAGTTCTTTCTTTTTCTGTGCCAGCAAGTGCAGATCCAGGAAGAGCAAGTGCCACCAGTCACTTTTTGACTGAGTTTTTCAAGGCCTTTTGTCTCAATTCTTTTGAGTCGATAGACTCCTGGTGTCGTAGGAATGCCCGGATTCAAGAACTGCAGAGACTATCGCCGCATGATCTCGGTGACAGACCCGCACTGTGTGTCTCTCTACGGCCTGGGACGCGATCACGACGCCAAGTCGTGCCCCGCTCAAGGTCCCTGTCCAGTGGGAGTTCCAGGGACCGGTCACGGAGCCGTCGCCATCGTTCGTCTGGATTGAAGTCTTCGCACTCGGAGTCAGGTAAGTCGAAGCATTCCAAGAAGAAGTCGAAGAAACGTCGTCGTTCTTAGACTTACCCTCGCCCGTCACGGCTGAGTTTGCTGGTGGCACCCGCGGCTCCAGCGGAGCCTGCGACGTCGCCGCCGGCCTACCCACCCTTTCCGGGTCCGTCGGCAACGCCTGCTCAGGTGCAAGATATTCTTGCCGCCCTGATCTGAATCTTTGGGTCGTCTGGCCCCGCCGGTGTGCCTACGCGCCCGACTAGGTGTCCTGCCCTTCTATCGCCTTCCCTGGCGCAGCAGGACCCCCCTGGATCCGAGCTCGGATCCCGGGTGACACCGGTTGACCTCATAACACCTCTACCGGTGTCGACCTCTCCTCCGGCACCACCTCCAACGTTGTCAGGTGCTACCGCTGATGTCTGTCCCGGTTTCAGCCCTGAACAGGACACGGCGCCAGATTGGCATCGCTCGATGCAGATTCCACCGCCGATGGGGCCTTTCTACCCCTATGTCCGTCCTCATAGTTTCAGCTTGTCTCACAGACTTCAGAAGAAAGAGGAAGACTGAGAGGGGTCTGAGGACCCTCTCACAGAACAGTGTGACTATGATCCTGACTTGGCAGAGGACTTGGGGGATGTTGACACCTCACTTGACCGTGGCATGCTGGCTCCTCCTTCTGTGGCTACGGAGGAGGGAGCAAGTTATGTAGTGGTGTTGCGTAGGGCGGCCAAGGCCCTCCAACTCGAACTCCCTACATTGACCGTCAGGACTAACCTCTTGACAGAACTGCTTCAGCCGGCAACAACCTCTTAGGAGCCCTTGCTTCCTTTTTAATGATGCACTTTCTGATGTTCTTTTGGCCACTTGGTCCAGGCCCAACACAGGGGCTCCTGTGGAGAGGAACGTGGCTCAATGTCATCGCCCGGCTCCGGGCGACCCCTTCTTTATCTCCCAAGCCTCTGATTCATAGAGGGCGTTCCCTTCCGCGCCTCCGTATAGGGAATCCAAGAAGCTGGAGCAGCTTGGCAAGAAGCTGTTTTCATCTACCAGCTTAGGATTGCGGCCGGTGAACACTGCATGATTCTTGGGCCGTAATTCCCACTTTGTGTGGGACACGGTTGCACAGGTGCTGCCCAACTGTCCGGAGGAGGCCCGGACAGTACTCTTCCCAAGCTATAGCAGCTGGGAGAGACACAGCTGAGTTCACCATTCGTTGTGGGCTTTATACCGGCGACTCTCTGGGCAGAGATTTCCACGATGGTGGCGCTTCGGCGCCATGCCTGGCTGAAAACAACTGGCTTCTCGGGGGTTGTCCAGAAGACTTTGATGGACATGCCCTATGGTAGCATTCGCCTTTTTGACAATAAAGCAGATAGTGCTTTGGAACGCTTTAAGGACTCAGGGGCTACGGCCAAGTTGTTGGGCCTGTCGGCCACTCGCACTCCTCCGCTTTCTGCTCCGATCGTGGCCATGGTAGGGGTGCCCCAACATGTTCATTTCGGAGCCACAGACCTGCGCAACAACAACCTCTGCGCGGCCACAGACGTGGGAACCACCGAGGCGTTTCTGGGGTCCAGCAGGCGGGTCAGTCCACCTCCGCCCACAGCATCCACGTCAAAGCCTTCTGAGTCTGAACTTTCAGACCCATCAAACACCAGTGGGCGGCAGAATTCACCTTCATCTTCCCCACTGGCACAACTTGTCCGAAAGGACTACTACCTCCCCTTCGAGACTACCTCTCCAGCCATGCCACCTCAGTACCACCGCATGTAGGGGGACAATCTTGCGCTTCTTCAGCAGGAAGGCAAGGCCCTCTTGGCCAGGGTGGCCATTGAGTGCGTTCCTGGGCCAGAAGTAGGTTGTGGTTGTTGTTCCCACTATTTTCTGGTTCCCAAGAAGGACAAGAACCTCTGTCCTATCTTGGACCTCAGGAATGTCAACCGCTTCCTCCAGAAGGAGAAGTTCAAGATGTTGATGCTAGCTCAGGTCATGTTTGCTCTCGACTCTGGATACTAGATGGTAGCGTTGGACTTGCAGGACGCATATTTCCACATCCCCGTCCTGCCGGCCCACCAACGTTACCTGCGGTTCACGGTAGGCCACTAGCACTTTCGGTTTACCGTGCTCCTCTTTGGCCTGGAAACCCTGCACAGATCAGGGGTTCCAGTCTTCCCCTATCTCGATGACTGGTTGTTGAAGGTGGGTTCACCCCAGGCAGTCGTTTCCCACCTCAAGACTACGGTCGGCCGACCTACATTTTCTGGGGTTCTCCAACAACATGCCGAAGTCGCACCTAATTCCCTCTCAGAAGCTACTCTTCATCGGACCGGTTATGGATTTATCCTCCCAAGCAGCAAGTCAAGGATATTCAGGCTATGATTCCGATCTTTCAGCCTTTATCCTGGGTTTCGGTCAGGAGGACCCTCCGGCTACTGGGCCTGATGGCCTCCTGCATCCTGCTGGTGGATCATGCCAGATGGCATATGCCGGCTCTGCAGTGGGACGTGAAGTTCCAGTGGGCCCAGCATCAGGGCAGCCTGTCCGATCACGTCCTGATCTCGGAGGACACTGCACTAAAATTGCAGTGGTGGCTCACGAATCACGATTGGGTCAATGGCAGATCCCTCTCCTTTCCCCAACCGCAACACACAGTTGTGACACACGTCTCTTCTGAGATAGCGCGGCCACATGGGAGAGGCGGAGATCAGTGGTCTCTGGTCTCCGGCGGAGTCAGTGTTCCACATCAACCTTCTGGAACTTCGGGCGATCAGTCTTGCACTGAAGGCATCCCTTCCCTCTGTCCAGGAAAGAATAGTGCAGGTGTTCATGGACAACACCACCGTCATGTGATACTGCAACAAACCGGGCAGGGTGGGTTAGTGGACCCTATGTCAGGAGACTCTGCGCCTCTGGACATGGCTGGAACATTGGGGCCTTTTCTTTCTTCTTTTTTTTTTTTTGGGGAAAACCTTTTTTGATGATTCAATGCACACAGCTATTCAGCCTTACATCCCTGAGGCTAGGCAGCATTATAAGAGCGGAGAAAAGGTGTGCACAAAACAATCCAAGGAGCAATCCGGTTTAATTTTATAATATAAATATAAACCTAAGAAACAAGATAGAAACCTAAAAGGAACAAGAAGGAAAAAAAGGGGGGGGGGGGGGGGAGGAAAAGGCGGCAAGGCAAAACATAGAAGCGGTAAAGCACAAATCCAGGGGGCGAGTGGGACCTGTCAACATTTTGAAAGAAACATACCGAAAAGAGCATACAATTGTGGGGGGAAGAAAAAACAGGATTACGTTTAAGTGAAACATTGGGCGGAGGGAATGGCTAGGGTGAAAGACGAACCTCCAGCGGACCTACGTCAGGGGGCACACAAATGTCACCTCTGTATGCATTCCATGCCCCCCAGATCCTCCCCCACATCTTGGGCTTACCCCTAGCTAAGTACACAGTTTTCTCACGGAGCATGCACCAGTCCATATTAGTTTTCCAGAGACCCACGGAGGGGGGTGTCGGGGCGCCCCATTTCTGAGCAATATCTCGCTTGGCCACCATGTTCTCTAGCGTGACCCAGCGGGTTTGCGCATTATTGTAGTCAGTCGGGCCCCACACGTTCAACAAACAGCGTCGAGCTTCCGCAGACAAATCAACACCAGTCACGTCACGCATAACCGCATGCACCCGTTCCCAATAGGAGGCAATGGCCTGGCATTCCCAAATGGTATGCATAAAGGTGGCCAGTGCACCACATCCTCGCCTACAAAGGCCATCCTGGGAAAGCCCCATGTGAATCAACCTGGGGCCAGTGACGTAAACCCTGTGGAGTATTTTCAGCTGAACTAAGCGCAGCCTGGCTGAAATTGCTGCTTCCTTGGGGGAGGACACCGCACACTGCCAATCTTCATTATCCAACTCAATCCCATCACGCACCCACTGATCACGCACATTCAACAACAGGTCCGTCCGAACATTTATTAGCTTTTTATAAGTCAGGGAAATGGCGCTGTCCGGCATATTGTCGTCCAGCACCCTATCTTCCAGCGGGGACGACTCGGGGACCGTCTCACCAACAGGCAGGGTAGACGTAAGGGGATGTCTCAACTGTGCATATCTAAAATATTCCGTGGCACCCAGTTGGAATTCGGTCTGCAGAGTCTCAAAAGATTTAATTTCTCCTCTGGCCATAACATCAGCTACCTTGGAAATGCCAATGAGGTCCCACCGGTCAAACCCCTTCGAGTGCCACAACCTACCCAGCAAGTCGGAGTCATAGAGGGGAGTGGCCATAGTGAGCCTACCCTTCCACCCCAGTGCCGCAACCAATTGGGAGGCCCAGTAGTACCGGCAGACATCAGGCAAGGCAATACCGCCGTCATACCACGGAATGGTCAGCTTAACCACGGCTATACGCGGCCTGCCCTCCCACAAAAGGGTCCGCTGTAGACCTTCGATTTCCCTGAAATACTTGGAAGGGACGGGGTCCTGCGTATTCTGAAGCGCGTATAAGAATCTCGGCAGGGACATCATCTTGAACAATGCCGCGCGGCCCAACAGGGACAGTGGCAATCTTTTCCAGCCCTCCACATCGCGCCTGAGGCGCGCAAGAGGGGGAAGCAAATTGTTGGCGTATCGTGCCCGGGCATCCGTTGATATGTAGATGCCCAGGTACTTGAATCCCTGCTGCGAGACCTGTATCGCACAGCCCCTGGGAAGACGTGGAGTGTCTCCGCTAAGCACATAGAGGTAAGACTTGGACCAGTTGATAACCAGGCCCGAGTACCCAACAAAAGTGCACAATGCGTCAAACATCACAATCAAAGACCGACAGGGGGAGGTAAGGTAGAGCAGAATATCGTCCGCATACAGCGAGACTCGATCCTCAAAGCCAGGCGACCACTTGATCCCACAGATGTCAGGGTGAGTGCGGATCCAGGCAGCAAGCGGCTCAAGCGCCAAGGCAAAAAGGAGCGGTGATAGCGGACAACCCTGTCTAGTACCCCTGCGCAAGGCAAAGGAAGCAGACATCCGGCCATTGACCGTTACATTGGCCAACGGGGAGGCATAGAGAAGCCGGACCCAACTTATGAAGTCGGGGCCAAACCCAAACTTAGACAACACCGCCCAGAGATAGTTCCATTCGAGAGAGTCAAACGCCATCATTGTGTCCAGTGAAGCCAGGACAGTCGGCTTGCAAAGCTTGTGCACCCGCGCCATGACAGCGTGAAGCCTCCGAAGGTTAAGGGCGGTATTGCGGTGGGGTATAAAGCCAGACTGGTCTGGATGGACCAAGTCTGCGATCACACCCACGAGCCGATTAGCCAGCAACTTAGCCAGGATCTTGGGTTCGGCATTCAGCAGAGAAATCGGGCGATATGATCTACAAAGGTCTCTGGGCTTCCCCTCCTTATGAATGACCATGATGGTGGCCAGGCGCTGATCCAGTGGGAGTTCGCCAACCTCCCGGGCCTCCAAGAACATACGCCGCAGGGGCACTTCGACAGTATCAGCTTTAATCTTGTAGAGTTCCACCGGAAGACCATTGGGACCGGGAGCCTTGCCAGATCGCAGGGACCATATCGCAAGCGCCACTTCATCTGCCGTAATACCCCGGTCCATGTCGTCACGCTCGGTGTCCGACAGGCAAGGAAGCTCTACCCTTTCCAGAAAAGAGACCGAGTCTGACCCAGTCAAGGTGGAGACTGAGGTGTAAACCGTCTCGAAGTAGTCGGCAAAAGCCGAGGCGATAGCACTGGGGTCTGTAACAACCACCCCGTCCTCGCCCAAAATCTCAGGCACTACACGGGAAGCCAACTCCCTCCTATCCAACCAGGCAAGGAGCTTGCCCGCCTTGTCCCCCGCATCATAGATCCTCCATTGCTGTTCCCTGCCCATCGCCTTGGCAGCGTCAGTGGCAGTGGCTCGATATTCCGACTGCTTTAGGGAGAGAGCGTGCAACAGTTCGGGCGTCGGATCTAACGCCAACTGGGAGTCCAGGCCATCAATATCCGACTCCAACCGCACCATGTCTTCATCCCTTCGTCTGCGCACCTCGTCTATCAGGGAGAAAGCTTCTCCTCTCAGGACAGTCTTAAAGGCCTCCCAGAGGGATAGGGCCGACGTTACCGTACCCGTATTCTCAGTGAAATACAGGTCGATGGCTTTAGCTAGGAGGTCTCGAGTCTTGGGGTTGCGGAAGTACCAGGGGTTGACCGGCGCCACCCTGGTCGTCACCGCAGTACCAAAGTCAAAGGATACCCAGACAGGGGAGTGGTCCGATATACCTCTGGCCATAAGGCGGGCTCCAGAGACGGCCGATGCCTGAACCGCCGGAGTCAAGATGTAGTCAATTCTGGAAAGGCTACCGTGTGCGCCCGAGTGAAAGGTGTATTGCCGCTGGGCAGGGTGTAGAGATTAGGGCATTTTCCTGGTGGTTCAACACCTGGCAGGTTCTCTGAATGCCAGGGCGGACAAACTCAGCCGCTCTGGCATGATGGATCATGAATGGTGCCTGAACTCTGATGTGGCGCAAGGTTTCTTTCAGCAGTGGGAAGAGCCTTGGTTAGATCCATTCACCACAGAAGAGAATGCGCAATGTCCTCAGTTCTGTGCGCTGGAATTTTTAAGGCGGCACTCGCTAGGCGACGCTTTTCGTCACGAGTGGAGTTGCGGTCTACTATGCGCCTTTCTGCCTATTCCACATATATCCAGAGTACTGAAGAAGATCAAGCGCGACCGGGCCCAAGTCATTCTTGTGGCTCCGGACTGTACTCGAAGAGTATGGTATCCTGAGCTATTCACCATGGCTATCAATCCCCCGATCAGACTGCCTCTTCGGGAGGATCTTCTGTTGCAGCAACAGGGGACTGTTCTCCATCCTTACCTGTCCAGCCTCCACCTCCTTGCCTGGAGATTGAGCGGCGGCAGTTGACGTCTTTTGACCTGCCTCCGAAGTTTGTGATGTGATCTTGGCAGCCAGGAGTATCTCCACGAAGACGGTATACTCCTGCAGGTGAAATAAGTTTGTGGCATGGTGCACAGCAAAGACTGTGGATCCCCTTTCTGCCCCTCTTTCAGAGGTCCTTCTGTTCCTTCTTTGGCCCAGCAGGTCTCTGCTCTGGGCACTATCAATGGCTATCCCTCTGCTTTTTCAGCCTTTTTAGGGCTTTCAGATCAGCCTTCCCTTTTTAAGTTCCCTGTTGTAAATAGATTCTTAAAAGGCATTGCTCCTCCTTTTCCTCCTGTTCCTTTCATAATACCTCAGTGGAACTTGAACCTAGTTCTGACATATCTGATATGTGCTCTCTTTGAGCCACTTGACAATTGTCCTCTTCGTCTTCTCACTTTACAGACCGCTTTCCTGGTGGCCATCACCTCTGCCAGGGGAGTGAGTGAGCTCCAGGCTCTTTTTTTCTAAACTTCCTTTTCTCACTGTCCATCAGACAAGGTGGTTCTGAGGACTCGTCTATCTTTTCAGCCAAAGGTTGTCACTGCCTTTCACATCGGGCAGACCATCACTTTGCCCACCTTCTTTCCGCATCCCTCAAAAGACGGAGATGCTCAACCGCCTGGATCCAAAACGTGCGTTCTCATTCTACCTGAACCGCTCGCAACAGTTCCGGGTCGATGACCAGCTCTTTGTTGATCTACATGGGCGCCAAGAAATGTTGTGCCATGCACAAGCGGACCATCTCTCGGTGGGTCGTTCTGGGCATAAAGGCTTGTTGTTCTTTGGCTAAAAAGGAGCCTCCGTTGGGGCTATAGGCCCTTTCAACCAGGGCGACGGCAGCCACTACTGCTGTGGGACGGGGAGTTCCCTTGCATGACATCTGTCGGGCAGCTACTTGGGCCTCGCTGCACATGTTTACCAAGCATTACGGCCTGGACAGCCAAGTCTGGATAGACTGCTTCTTTGGCCGTTCTGTTCTCTAAGATTTCTGATGCGATCTTGGTTGGCAGACCCACCATTGGAGTTTTTATTGCTGGGGTATCTATTGAAGGTATGGCATCTATCACTACGTGTTTCTTTCAGATACACAAGTTACTTACCTTCGGTAACTATATATCTGTAAGAAACGTTAGTAGTGATAGATTCCTTACCGCCCCACCCATCCTCCCCGTTCTGCGAACTGATTCCTAAGGTTAAGGTCATCCCTTCCAGGGCCCTAGTTCCAAGGCACCATTGGTCAGTTTCTTGCCTGGCTCTGTGTTCCTGCCGCGGAAAGTCGTGTACAGAACTGACGTCAGCGCGTGTGGCCGCATCGAAGTAGATCACTACTAATGTTTCTTACAGATATATTGTTACCAAAGGTAAGTAACTTGTGCGGCGAGCACAGAAATGACTAAAGACTTCAAAGCCCCATCAACAACACCATCTAGGAAGAAAAAGTCTGCAACGTTTTCATCAAGGAGATCTACAGCGACATTACTGTTGATGAGACATCTTCAACTGCAAACTCAATCTGCAACTGATGAACCACCCTCCGTTCAAATGTCCAATATTTCAGATTCTGGAGTGTCTTACAAAATGTATGCCACAGCCTACTTCCCCTGTTAAAGTATTGGAAAAACCACTTGCAAGGCTTTTGGACACAGAAGGATCAGGCGATGAAAGTACATTTTGCTTTGAAACACTCCTGGCACATTGATAGTAAAGTGCCAGGAATATGATTGACCAAAACTATTCTTTAGCCACATCACTCACAGCTGTATCTATCATTTTAAGAGGTTTCTCACCCATTACATTGCAGTCTTGCCAAGAATATGAATCCTATTCTTATTTAGTGCTCTACAAAGCTAAAATGACGACACGTTTTCTACACGTTTTCTAATCCTCGTCAGTAAAACATTCCGACAAGCAAACGGAAACATGTACTTTTAACTCAAGCAGCATTCACTTAGCTCCCCAGTGTGCTACTGCAGCTTCCCGCAGTGTTCAATGAACAACTAGAGCACTAACATTCTGTATTAAGGACAAAAGTGGGACACACTTTAAGCCATTGGGATTGATTAAAAGCTAGAAAACCTAGTTTTTTTTTTTTTTAAAGAAATGACAAAATGAGGGGGTTCTTTTTCTCAAAGAAATTTTCTGTGTTCTCGAATGTTTCTCATCCATTTCAGTGAAAGTCTGAAATTCAGAGAGCAACATGTATTATTTTAACACCAGCAGATATCTGACCGTTAAGTCTCTATTAATCAACTGCAGTCACCACAGAGTTCTAACAACCAGCAAGAGCATTAACAATTTTTTATTGAAGACAATATTGAGATATTCCCGAAAGCTATTTTGTTTGAAAAGCTGTCCAATGTTAAGCCGTTCCTGAGGAGCTGGCTTAAGTAACTGAGCATGGAGATGTTAATGCTGGCATGAAACAATAGGATTAAAAATGTGAGTAGGAAGGTATGAGATTTTAATAATGTAGGGCTAAAAATAGTTGGACAGACGCCTGCATAAGTTCTGCATCCCATTTCCACATTGGCTTATTCAGCCTACCTATCATCTCAATAGCTTAACAGCTACCCCATTTTTAATAATCTAGTAATATTTTGGTAGACCGGTATGAATCCATATATCTTTTTTCACTCAAACAATGAAAGGTTAAAGTGACATTCTAGTTGAACGTTACCTTTGTGTCTCATTAGAACACTTAACCGCATCGCTGCGGCGGCTTTTCCCGCTGTGCACGGCGGTTTTGTAAATACCACGTTACATGACGAGATCAGCTCGTCGTGAGCGCATGGCAGATCAGCTCGTCATCAGCGCGGAAGGGGTTAAGACTCCATAAACCACTGAAATATGCCTTATAGTTTAGTGAGCTCACTATAACTTGTGCCCCATCATTCACTGCTCATAACATCATATATTGCCTTCCTCACAACATGCTGTCTGAACCTATAAAACAATCTAACCCCAAGGGATAGCTCTGTTATCTATAGATTTATCTTTTATGTTCTCGAGCCAGTTTCCTATGCTGGCTGTGGCAGGAGTTTTTCCAGTGTGTGATTTCATGAATCTGTAACAGTTAATAGGTGTAAATAAAGAATTGGGCTGGGGGGGTTACATATTTGACCAGATAAACAGTTAGTCCTGGTTTATTTGATTTTCATTATGAGACTTCTAGTGAAGAAACTTGCTAGATGCCTTTCATTATCATCCTTTTTGTCATTAATGGATGTGCTTGCTTTGAGTGTGGCTATTCATTTAGTGTGTGGTGGACTAGGTTGGAGTACTCTAGTGACCAGCAGTTGGTGGAAGATCTATTTTGTTCTTGGGAGGCCTGTCTGGTTAGTGTGGACTGGTATAGCCTGTCGATTCCTTTCAGTTGCTTGCAAGGATCCACAAGTCCTTTTATTGATTATATGCTTTTTTCGTTGACTTAGTTCATAATATCATGTTGACCTGGATTATAACAAATTGATAATAGGAAGACTGTCCTAAAGGTGAGCTTTACTGTCCTCCATCTTGTGGTTAGAGGTAGGGTAGACATAGTTTACTACCTCTGTGAAATGTTTCATGTGTGGGGGCTGTAGTTCTGTATGTTGATAGGCAGGGTGAAGCTATTCAGGTAGAGTGTGGCCGCAGGACTTTACAGTAATGATTTGAGACATAACTTCTCATTGGGATAGATGCTTTGTGCATTTGAGTAAATGATTGGAGCCCCAGTCAAATTGCATACTCAGCCTATACTTGCATATCATTTAAAAAATAGAACATAAAACTTGGAATGTGATGATGGCATAGCCACAAAATAATACTTTTATTGCGCCAATCTAAGAATGCAGCAAACTATAGGGACAATAACTTCCTGAGGTGTGCAAGGTCTTAAATCTAAGAACATAAAAAGTAAGATTCCCACATAATGACCTTCGGAGGAATTAATGACTTTAAAAAAACATCCAACATCAAGAGTAGAGTGGGAGGATTTTCCAGCACCCCTTCCCAATGGACTATTCTAATGGGTGCTTCCTCTCACTAGGGAATGGACAAACAAAAAGTTGTCTTGGAGTAAGCAGGTTCTCAACTGCATGTATGTGTGTGAGACCAGGGAACTGTGAGACACTAGTTATATGAAACAATTGTAGCCCACAAGACATTCCTATTGGGAATAAACAACAAGGCCACTAAGTGCTACATCTTAAAGCACTGTGAAACTTGATCTAGATAGATGTAATGGAAAGCCAAAATGTTGTGGCACTGGCTGGTACATTGGGTGGTGGGTACTGTATCCATTAGAGGACATTCTTGGTCAGCATAACAACTAGCAAGAATACTTAAGACACATTATTAATCAGATTGCAAGTGGATATCAAATTGTCTTTTGAAAAGCCTGTCTGGAATCGGAGCCAAATGCCTTCTACCAATGCACTTCTTCCTCCACCCTTTGACCTTTAAGTATGTCTGCTTGCAACAAAATTTAACAGCATATGCTAATATTTCCGAAGCACGGTTAGGACTGCTGGTTAGAAAATTTGCATAAACCTTTTATCCAATACTGATATCGAAGCCTGTCATATACAAGATGTCGGATAGAGGAATTGTTGTTTTTCAAAACTTCTCAACGTGGGCATAATTAACATTCCTTTCCAAATTGATGGGGCTGACGCATACCTTCCAACCATAGACACCAGTGCAGAACAATAGACTGACCTTTGAGCTGTGCAAAATTCTATACCCTTATTCGAATGCATTGTTTTAAGTTTTGTGAGGTCAAAACATGTAGGACCTCACTGTGAATGTTTTAGGTTTGAAAATACTGTAGAAAACGAGAAACCCACAACCGGGCAATGATGTCCGATGAAATGGAAGAAATGCTGTCTAGTACGGGAGTAAACTTTCAATATGAGGAGCGCGATTTAGCGCATACTGATGTATATGCTTATTTTGAGACTTTGGGGGCTCTCATCTGTTGGGTCAGCTGCATTTAGTGCCTTTCTCAGAGTATAAAGGAGCCAGGCAAAACTATACATGTTCAAATATTGAGTGGATATCCCTTACATAACTGATTAAGACTTTCCACTTGGCTCTACAAATGGTGTATTTTTGGTACTAAATAGTAGTTCTGACAAAATAAACAGCCACTTTTAAAAACAATAGCTTAATATCCCATAAAATACTTATCATAGGAAATGGTTTCCAGGTGCCGGTCATTTAAATACATTGATTCAGGGTTGCATGTTTTGGTAAAAAAAACAAAAATACCTTGCATTAAGTTTTACAGTAACAGCACGGTGATGAGGCCATACCAAAGATTACTATTGAAGAGGTGCTTGATTTCCGATGTCATTCTGGCTATTGAGCTACTGGTTTTCTTCATAATCTCCAGCAGAAAGTAGTGTTCAGAGTGAATGCCAGAATACCCTTGAATATGATGTTGAATGAGGTGTGAGGAAGAAAGAGAAAAGACAATACAGCTTAAAGAGATCAGGCGAACTAGCTGATGGCAGTCTTTAAAATGGATTGCAGAATAGATAATATTATGTTACTGATCAGAAATTAAACAGTGAGTAATACCTAATAAAAAATGACTGCCTCAACAGCCTTTAATTCTCTGTTACAAAAGAGATATATGGTGGCAGATTAGTACTCCTACACATTGCGATAAAAGGCTTCAGCCTTGATGACCATACAAGGCAGGTGTGGCGAGTGAATCTGGGGACCTTCAGTACTCTTCTGCCTCTTATCCCTCTTATCCCTCTTCTATTAAAGGCACTGATGGACACTCTGTACAAAACTAGTGCTTCTGCAACAGAAACCTACTCCAAAGGAAATACTTATCCACTTGACATTTTATAAAAATGTACATGGCAATCTCCTGGTGAGACGGGTCATGTTCAGAAAATGAGCGATCTCAGTCAATGGCTCATCAAAGCAAGAACGATGTGAATATTCAAGTTGCACTTTGAAAATTAAAATAGATTTGTTGGGAAGGATTTACATTGCATTGTTGCGAAAAAGTTGCCTGTTATTTTTTTTTTTTTTTTTATGATATGGCAGTATCCTGCAAAATGTTAGTGTATAGCAGGTATAAAGCTACAAAGATGTGCTCTCATGAGTTATAAACCTCAAGTGACATTTATTTTGGTGTTTTACAAAATTCCCCTCTCCTATGGAAGGTACTTTTCTGGAACTCATTCCTTTTGCATGTCCTAATCTCTGATTTGTATTTCTTTCCTTAGGCGAGCGACCCTACAAGTGCCCACACTGTGACTATGCTGGCACCCAGTCGGGATCTCTCAAGTATCACTTGCAGCGCCACCACCGTGAGCAGAAGAATGCTGCCAATGCCCTGGAACGAACAGGACGTGGGCAGGGTGGTGCTAAGACCTCTGGCACCTTCCAACAGAACCTTCTTGTGCAAGCTGGCCGATACCGCAATGTGTACCTTCCCCAACATTGGGCCGCCACACAGATTCCACCCCGGCCTGCAGCAGGCTATCCCACCAAGGCCCCCAAGGAAAGAGGTGAAACAGTTCACACACTGTCAGATTTGGCCAAGGTCTTCCAGAGTTTGTCAGGGAGTGATCTGCAACTGCACCCTTCCCTGCTCTCCTACACAACTCCTGAGAAAAGTGATAGCAGTCAGAGTACTGCCAGTATGCCTACAGAGACAAGGCCATCAGATGCCCATGACCGCCACCCCTCTCCTGTTGAGCACCAGAGTGTAAAAGCAGAGCGTCCACGCACTTCCCGCCGGAAGCCAAGCAGCACCAGCCGCGTTCTGGCAAATGGAAAACCCGACTTTGAGCCACTGGACCTGTCACGCCGGCCCTCGCTCGAGGACTCTGGAGAAGAGGGAGCACTACACCGATGTCTCTTTTGTCCCTTTGCCACCTCCTCTGGGGAGCTGATGACTCTACACCAGCAAGTGCACCACAGCAGGAAGTCACGGAGGAAAGATCGGGTGGCCCGCAACCCAAAGAACTCTGGCGTTTCTTGTGAGAGGGGCAGCTACATTGTGCCACCGAGTCCCAGCCAGTTCTATCGCACTGTTGTGCATCCAGACCCAACACTTGCGTCACCTGAAAGCATGACTTCGGACCCAGACCTCGTGGGTGATACAAGGGGTGGATCTCTATCTGAGGAGGTCGACGCAGGGATCTGCAGAATGGAAGAAGACCACAGTCCAAGCCTTAATGGGGAGGAGTATGATGACGAAGATGAGGAGACAGAGTATCCTGGACAGCCAGCAGCAGACACATGTATGTCGGTGCTTGAAGATGGTGATGAGTCATTTCTACTGAACACCATGGCAGGACCTGGTGAGGAACACAAGGAGGCACTGAAGACTACAAATGGGGAAAACCTGAGTGATGAGAGCTCAGAGGACGAAGAAGAGGAAGAGGAGGACGAGGAGGAGGAGGAGGAGGAAGAAGAAGAGGAGGAGGCAGGAATGCCAAGCGGGAATCGGTAATTAAACGAATAGACTAAGGGCACAAGAAGATGTAACGAGTATACTGGCTCTGAGAGCGGGCGGGGTTCACTGTGAGTTGCTGGGGGGTTTTGATGGCCAGCAGGACATCCCATCTGGAGGGAGCCAATCCCGGACCTTCCTAAAAAGAAAAAAAAAATGTACTGCTGTTCAGTCTGCATCCTTTCAATGGTGACAAGTTGGAGAGTAATTTGTACTTTTAGTCACACAGGAGAGTAAGGCTTCCATGGCAGTCAAGATCAGTTCTAAGGAGCTGCACAGGTCTACCTGTCAGGGTTCATGCTGGCCAGGGTCACGTAGTCTAGGATTTTGGTGATAACTAACACCTGTTTGAAGTTCACTAGAATCAGGGTCTGTAAATCTGGATAAGTGATTGATGGCTGCAAACAGGTCTTTGGGGTAAAGGAGTCTAATTTAAAATCAGATCATTAGTGGGGTAAGACATATAAGTGTTTGAATAAGTATTGCAGACTATGTACACAGTAGGGAGGAGAACTCATTGCAATATATAAAAGTGTTAATAGAGATGGCGGCCTACAAGGAGTATATGGGGGGGGGGGGTGGGTGGGACATTATATTGCAGCAACCTCTCATTCTAGACGAGGGTTTAGCTGAGAGGAGAAATTATTGAGTATTTTCTAGACACAGGAAATAATGACCTGCTTTCACCTATCCTATTTTAGAAGGGCTAAAGTTGGAGATATGCGAGATATGCAGGCGGGGTCCTGTAAATCCATTTTAGAGATAGCAGTGGGTGGAAAGAACACATTTGTTACCTCCTGCAGTCTTATTCTCTCCGCCTATTAGAATATCTGTAGGGAGGGCATGGGGCATATGCAAGCCCCCCTAACATGATTAAAGTGAGGGGCTGGGGGATTTAAGCAGGGGCTACATACAGGCCCAGACAGGACTACTTTGCTAAAGTCAAATAGAGCGGTTGAGAGAGGGGAAAGAGGAATGGTAAGAGACAGGTGTGTGCATGAAGACCCCATGTCTGATAATTCTAGAGACAGTTCAGTGGAGTTCTCCAGATGAGTGCCTGTTAAGGACAGGGCAGCCCATGTAATATGCCTCTAGAAGAGACTACATGGCATTCAGGATGATTTCATCAAGCACCCTTAATGGGAAGGTAAGAGTCAGAGGGATATATATCTTCAGGCATGCTGACCCCACATAACCTTCTTATCTTCTCTTAAGAGAGGGGAAGATATGCCAGGAATACACAGGGGAAGTTCAGAGTAAAGAACTGGACTGCTGGGGGATGTTGGAGACCGAGCTTTCCTTTAGGCCAAGAACGATTTTCCTCAGAGGATTCACTTTCTCTCCCATTTGTAGTAACTGTGCCGTGTGTAGTAGGAGACTAGCCTCCAAACTTGATTTTGAAAATCAGTCAGTTATGTTCTCTCCGGGCTCTAGCTGTGTGTAGCACCTCATTTGATCCTCTTGCTTCAAAAGTAGAGGTGTTTGGAGTCACCAGGGGTGTAGGTGTAGCAAAATAATGAAATCTAACCTTGACAAGCTAAAACAGCACGTTAGTGCACTTCACTGCTCCCAAGCATAAGCAGCACAGGTCTTTGCAGATCATCGGATTAAGGAAAGTGAGACACGAAAGACTTTAATCTCACCATTTTATCCCTTGGTGGAGGGTACAAGACCAGATCTAAAACACCGCTTTACCCCATTGTCTTTGCTCTTCAGTGCACGAGAACTGCATTGAGCCAAGCCTCTGTTTATTCAGGGGTATCACTACTGATCCAGTTTGCAGCCATCACTAACCTAATTTTTCGTAGCAATTTTCAGAGTTTTATTTTTGATAATTCCGTTTCCCCCGCTCGCTCTGGGCTTTGGAAATTGACATTATCTCCGTTTTACACTGTTATTATTTTCATCTCGTCCCCATCGTAGATTTTACTATTTTTGGTACAAACGTTAAGAGAAAAGAAAAAGGATATAAGAGAAACCATTCTGAGTGTTTCGTCTAGATGTAAAATATTTGAAGCAGCCGTTAATTCTGTTGAGAGAAAAGAAATTTAGTGCAATTTCAGGTCCACGACTTGTAGAATTTTATATTTTTTTTTATTCTTTCTTGTAGGAAAAAAAGAGAAATTGTTAAAAAATAAATTTTAAAAAACCTGACCTCAGGCAATTTGCTTCAAGTCCTCTTACTTTTCTGAAATGTATAAAGAGTTTGTATTTTAGTGCTATGTTTTTTGCTCGGTTACTAATCAACATGGAGTTATAGGAATGGACTGCTCAGGATGCCTGGAAGTAGGTATCCTTTATCACTCTGTATTTTATAGTTGTTGTGATATATTTATAGTAAGTAAACATTTATTTGCTTTTTTAGCCCTAAATATTTGCTTTTTTGTACTCCGCAGACAGTTTTAGCATAATAGTCATAGATCATTGGAAATCTCAAATTCTTAAGGTATGTGTATAACCCTCAAAAAAGCAAAAATGTAAATGATTAATAGTTAATAACTTTTTTCCAGCATTGGATCTTTCATATCATGCCCAGCCTTCATGCTTGGGAATACCAGGTAATTTAAAATAGCAACCGTGTTAAAATTGACTTAGGTCCAAACAGCAGTGTCTGTTTAATGGTACACTCTGCGAATTTTAAACGATCTAAACTTTGGCCCCCAAGGTCAGGAGACCACCACAGCTCGGAGTTTTACCGCACATATTGTTTGAGGCAGTTCCCGAACAGAGCTCTGCTATGTTTTGACAGATTGGCTACATGTGGCTTGATTTTGACCGTCTGGAACGGTTTCCTCAGCTGCACTGTCAAGTGAGATCAATATTGGAGTATTTACTTTTTTCTAGACTTCTATCTACGGTTGTTTCAGAGTTTATAACTTTTTTTGTCCTAGGGAAAAACTGCAAGTGTCATCATGTGAGACAAGAGATCTCTCTTCAAAAATTGCTCATCTTGTGGACAGCAAAAGATCTTTGGTGATAACCCTTGTGAATAATACCTAGTCTGCTTGTACCCCAAGCACAAGGAGTCCACAGTGACATCTGCAAAGTTTTCCCTCAAGATAGAGAAATCGGGGAATCTATTTTTCTTCAACCAGTAAAAAAATTCCCCTTCTAAAGGGAGGTCTACCTCATCGGGGAGGATACTGTGGACCGTGCCCCTCCAAGAAACATTTAGATGTTCCTGTCTGGAATTCCTTCATGAAGCACCCAGTCGTGCCTCCAGAAGGAAAATTAAATCCTGTTTCTGTAGAAGGGGATCTCTGTGTATAGTCATAATCTAGTGAATAGTCCCGCCCATGTGCATTGACCCCGGCAATCAAAAACAATCTCTTAAGTTGTCAAAACATGCAGAACTGCAAAGGCACTTAAGAGAGAATTTAAGGACAAATAATGCAGTTTATATCCACAGGCTACACGGTCCAGTACTTCAACTAGAAATTCCACCAAACAAAACCACACACAACACAGCCTGCCCAGTTTCTGCCATAGAGAAACTTGCCTCTACCAGTAAAAGACTGGAATGATAGAGAGGAAGGCATGGACATACAAGCCCCATAGGCTGCCATTGTGTGGCTTAAATAGGATACTGTGCCTTTAAGAGAACTTTCCAGAACTTCTCCCAGTATCCCAGAATGCACAGCCGGTCCCTTTTACTTTCAGTGCTTTTTGAAGGCGTAGCACGCCAGACCTGTAGCATTCCTTACATGAATATCTTTCTCCACCGGGGAGGAGGGCGGGCGCTTATGACTATAACCGAGATACCCCTACTACAGAACTGGAGTTACAGGACAGAAACTACTCCTTCTGTAGTAGGGGATCTCTGTGTATAGTCATAATCAAGCCCATCCCCACACCAAAGCGGCGGTTGGAGCAAAGAAAATTAACACCACTATTGTGCAAACAAATTCCGCAGCGAAGCCTGCCCAACGCAAGCATCTGCCCTGGCATCAGTGGCCAGACAGTAATGCTTAGCAAAGGTATGAACCGACTTCCAAGTGGCCGCCTTGCAGATCTCTGCAATCGGAACATTACGGAGCAAAGCTGTCGTGGCAGCTTTTCCCCTAGTGGAATGAGCCTTAGGCTTACCCCCTAAGGTCTTATTAGCTTTTTGGTAACACAACTGTATGCAGGACACAATCCACCTAGAGATGGACTGTTTAGAGGTAGCAAGACCCGTCCTGACTGATCCATAATTGATAAACAATTGGTCTGACCTACGAATATCTTTGGTCTTATCCAGATAAAATTTCAACACCCTCCTAACATCCAGGGAATGTAGAGACCTTTCCGCTGGAGATGAAGGATTCTGAAAAAAACATAAGCAAAGTTATGGTCTGGTTGACATGAAAATCAGAAATAACCTTGGGAAGAAATTTAGGGTGAGTACGCATAACAACCTTAGCAGCATGAAATACAGTATAAGGTTCTTGGCAACACAACGCCTGAATTTCACTCACCCTGCGGGCCGATGTAATGGCCACGAGAAACGCCGCCTTCCAGGACAGGTGCTGCAACAAAGCCTTATGAATAGGTTCAAAAGGCTCCTTCATCAATCTGGACAGTACCACATTCAATTCCCATGAAGGCGAAGGAAGCCTGACAGGATGGAGCACTTTCTTCAAGCCTTCCAAAAAGTCTCTGATCACAGGGATCTGTAATAAGGAAGTCTGTGAAGGGCATTTCCTGTAGGCAGTCAATGCAGCAAGATGAACCTTAATGGAATGAAAATTAAGGCCAGACTGCGCCAAATGTAGAAGGATGACGTCTTCCTTGCACGTCGTCTGGTCATAGTTCTTGGACTTGCACCAGATACAGAACCTCTTCCACTTGTAGGCATAGGAAGTCCGAGTGGAAGGTCTCTTAAACTCCTTCAGTATGTCCATACAATTTTCAGGCAGATTCAAATGACCATATTGCACTATCTCAGGAGCCATGCAGCCAAACTCAAAGACGAGAGGTTGGGGTGCAGCATCTGTCTGGGCCATTCCGGGGCAATGAGTATCATCCGTGCCCTGGACCGGGCCAGCTTGATGAGTACCGCCGGAATCAGGGGAATGGGTGGAAAAGCGTACAGAAAGCTGTTCGACCAGTTGATCCATAACGCATTCCCCAGCGTCCCCTGCTGGTAGTACCTGGAGGCGAAGTCTCGGCATTTGCTGTTTTCGGCGGTGGCGAACAGATCTACGTCTGGAGTCCCCCACCTTGCGAAGACTTCTCCTAGTACTTCGTCGTTTATGACCCATTCGTGGTTTTCCTGAATCAGTCTGCTCAGTGCGTCCGCCTGAACATTCTGCACACCTGGCAGATGGGTAGCCGTTCTCGTCAGTCCTCTGGCCAGAAGCCAGTGCCAGATCGCCTGCGCCTCCTGTGACAGAGTGCGTGATCTCGAACCCCCCTGCTTGTTGAGGTAATACATCGTGATCGTATTGTCCGTCTGTACAAGCAGAGAGTTGGTCTGAAAGGACGGAAGAAAGGCCTTCAGTGCCAAGTGAACAGCTCTGAGTTCCAGGAAACAGAGATAGCCCTACTTCAGAACTGGAGTTACAGGACAGAAACTACTCCTTCTTCAGCAAGGCAACCAAAAAAAGGCTTTGGAGCACTCTGGGCTAACAAAATGCTCAAACCATGAATGTTGGAAGACCTCTTATTTACAGCAAAGACTCCGGTGCCTGCTATGAAATCTCTCGAAGTACCTCCCGCTATCTGTTCTGTGGACGAATGCCCATCGATGCTGGAGAAGATCCTATCTGTGGCGACTCAATACCTACAAGACCCTACAATACCCACAAGAATGCAATAAACAGAGACTTTGACAGAGCCTTCCTACAACATTGTGGTCAGCAGATATTTCCATACTTAGTTGATTCATGATAAAGGCCTCTTCAGCGCCGAAAGCAGATTTTAACTGATGCCTATATAACTCTTTTTGGCTGGGCTTGACACTGAATGTGTCCAAGTTCTCTGTCATGCCAAGGATTCGCCATACAGTTCACATGGACAGTCCTAGATACACCTTAGGCAAGCTCTTTTCGCCAGTAGACTGTATTTACAAGTTAGACTATGTCTACAACCTTATGCATGGGTAACACAGTATGATCAGAATCTTCAAATCACTCCTTTTTCGAATGTCACCCTACACACCATTAGTACCACTTTGCTAACTGCTGATGAGGCCTGCACTACAAGAGCTGGAGCTACTGTGGAAGCATGTAGTGGGGTGTTTGGATGACATCGTCTGCGCCAATTAACATCTCAGACTAATTAGGTGGAGATTCCCATCAAACCTGGTGGTGGCCCTCTTATTCCAATATGCAGAAGCTAAGCTGATCATAATGAGAAATACCTTGATAGGAGGTTAGGGAGCGCACATGGACATCTCCATGAGGGGTCTATGGTCCCTATAGGTGTCTCCATTATTAAACAATGAAAGGACTATTCCAAGCCTTTCCACCGGTTCGACATCTCTCTCAGGACCATGAGAGCTGAACACTGTACTCAACAAACTGATGTTTCTCCCATTTAAGCCTATACATAGATCAGAACTAAATTATCTTTCCTGGAAAAAAGCAATATCCTTATGGCCAAAACATTAGCCAGGAAAATGATGAACTGCAGTCGTTCATGAACAAAGTCCCGGCTAGAATAGTGAAGGAGAAATTTGATCTTATTTTAGTGACCAAAGTAAACATGCTTTCCAATTTTGCTACTTTTGAATAGTAGCCATACTGAACCCAAACGTTTGAAGAAACATTTCAAATAGACATAGGAATATCAAGTAAGTGAACAAAATGTCAAAACTAATCGTAGCCTATGTATGTATATGGTATTTCTATTGTGCAAATCTAGTCAAAAGGCAGTTAAGCACTGTACTTCATCAAAGTCAGTGAGTAATAGGAGAAAAAGCAGAGTTGTGGACGGTTATTGCATTGTGATGTAGTGTAGTTTAAAAAGGTGAATCTTAAACTTTTTCCCAAATTGGAGCAGCGTTGAGGCAGTCCTGATGAATAAGGGGATGATGTTCTGGATCTTGGTTGCATAGATGGAAAAGGCTTTTCCTGTTTTTTTTACTTTTCTTAGTCTGCAGTCTGATGGTGTCCTGGCTGGGAGTGTGTGGAAAATGACGGTGGAGTCTGACTAGGAGAGCCTTTGAAGTTCCTTCTAGTGGCGGAGATATGATCAGTTTTCTTCAGACTCTGGGTGAGCAGGGCTATGAAGTGTAGGGTCCCTCTAAGGGAATACCAGTATGCCTTCTGTGAGAACATGGAGTTGGGCAGTACTACCATTTTAGTGTGAAAGTACTAGGGCTTGAACAGCAGTTCTGAAGTCACTTTACGGTTGACTTTCTTTAAAAGGAAGAGCTGGGGTTTGAAACGTCAAGGTTCATGTCATTGAGCCAGGTACGTACTGTATCTTGACAGATAATAGATATCTGTCTTGGCTCAAGTTTAGGTAGGTGTTGAACATCTAGGTGTGGATGTGTGCAAGCAGTGATGGATTTCTGAAGCAAAGAAGAATTTGCATTTTGGTGAATCTTGATTTTGTGAGTAGAGCATCAAGCATACCCATGTAAAGATTCAAGATGACAGGAGACAGTATGCACCTCTGGGGTGGCTTCACATGTGATGGGGATAGTTTGTGACCTAAAGATGGTCGTGTGAGCAGACTGGTGTTGGTTGGAAAGGGAGGAGAACCAGTCATGGGCATTGCCAGTGAATCCCATTTATGCTTTCAGGGTGGGATGGTAGACTGTTTCAAAGGCAAATGATGGGTACAGTAATAGTAGGAAGGGGGGGTCCTCTTCATCTGTAGTGAAGAAGGCGGCATACAATGTGTAAGGTGGCACTCCATGCTGCAGCATGTTCTAAATCCAGACTGGTAGTTGTACAGGAGATTGTTTGCATTGTTGTGATCTTGGAGTTGAACATGGATTACTTTTTAGGTTTCGCCTCGTCGAAAGCTGCGCACCGCGCAGCTTTTCGGCGCAGGCGAAAACCTAATGAGAATAAGTATGTGGCTTCGGAATCCACCCTCTGTTCCATTGGCTAGCTCCATAAATGGAGGCTAGCCATTGGAACAGAGATCTGTCCGTCATGGCCGGACCAGATTCGTGGGCGTTCCCACGATTTCTTCCCTCCGCAAAGTCATGCGGCCGTGGGCAGGGTTTATTTTTTTTTGTCGTCCAGGTTTGTATTGGCCATTCCACCGCCGACGGACGAAGTCCAGGTGAGTGCTTGTTTTTCCTTGCCTTCCCGCCCCCCCCCCCCCCCCCTCCCTTCCGCTGTCCGTTCCCGCCTCTCCCCCCGCTGAGGGTGCCCCCCCCCCCCTTTTAAATTGCATGGAAGGCGCCCCACCCACCCCACGCTCAAGGCTCAGTCAGGAGCTCAAGGTATGCCAATGCACAGTGCCGACCCCCCGCCACCTGGAGTTTGCCCACCCTGCACCGCGGGGGCTATTGTTCCGCCACCGTCTTCAGAGGCGAATACTTCTGGGGGCCCTCTATTAGCAACAGGCCACGGAACACGCGGCAGACTCAGGAGCCCCGCATCACATTGTGCAGGGGGTTGGACATCATTTTGTGCTACGCCATCACCCTACTCAAGTGTTGATGCAAAGCCCCTAGAGCACTAACTGAATCTCAGGAATCTGGACTCCCCCCCCCCCCCCCCCCCCCCTATTTTCTGGTTTGGTAGTCAAAACAGTTATCAATCTTATTAATTGGGGTCGAGTGGCCCCTCACATCCTTGCCCCTGGCGCCACTGCACCTGCCGCACTATTGACAGATACGCCTCAGGGGAGGAGGCGATGTCTTTACATTGTCCCCACTCATTTCTGCCTCACACGACCCTCTGTCTCTCTCAGCCTCTCACCTTTGCCGCTTTATCTTTTCCTCACCCCCATTGTACCTTTGCCTCATCCCTTTCTACCTCTCACATCACTGAAGTGTATGCTGCTGCCTCCCTTCTCTTGTGTGTAGATTCACTTCCTTCTACCTCAATCACATATCGCATAAGTGCCTCATATCTCTACCTCACTCTGCCTCATTTTTCTCCCACTCTTTTCTGCCTCAATCTCGCCTCTTCCTCAATCTCCCTCTCACCTCTGGCTCATTCTACCTTACACCTCTGCCCTATTAATGCTTAGGTGTCCACCTCCCTCAGGAAGAATCACTGCCACGTTATTTCCCCCCAAACTCTGCCTCATATGAACCCCTTCTGCCCTGCCACCCCTCCCCTCGTGCTTCATGTGTTCCCGACTGCCTCTTACCTCGGCGCTCCTTCACCCTCCCGTTGCAGCCCGCTCTGGCGCATCTGTTTCTCTCTCACCTCTAATTACATTTCCCTCCCTTCCCAAAATCGCTCTGCGTCGTTTTCCTTGGCCTGTTATCCCTTCTTGTTCGTGTTTCCATTTCCACATGACAGCGCCTACCTTATCCCTCCCCTCCATCTCGTGTGTCGATGTATCTATCCTCTGGCCCCCCCTCCCCACGGCTCTGCACCTCTGTGGTCTCCTTCCCGACCCCTCTCTCCTGCTCCCCACACATTTCCCTCGGATGCTCACACGGCCCTCGCCCCCATCACTTCCCAGAGTGGATGGCAGGGCAGAGAATCCACCCTGTAAAAGATGCACAGCTGTTTTATTCCCCGGAACCAGCCCCTCACTTTAAAAACAGCTGTTCCTGTCAGTCAAAAGGAGTGGTCAACCTCTGCCATTTACAGCAAACATCTGTAGCACAGAGTGGACCGGTAACAGAACCGTGCAGAGCGTGAACCGAACACACAATGCGCCTAGAGGCGTTCTGGTACCCACCATCTGCGCTATATACCCACACATTAATGTATCCATCTAACTTGTCAACTGAAAATATATCTGGAATATATTTGCTTCTGATTATAACAGATGCATACGTGATTTGGCTGGAGAGGTCTCGCCTTTCTCTCCAGCATTACTTCATTCATCCATTCAAATAAGTGGCATCTGTTTTTAGCGTGTCCTGTGACTCGTTTGTCTTGTGCAACTCTCCTCGTGTGACTGCCGCTTTATGAGTCTCTCCAGGCAGTGAAAGTACCACTCCTTGCCCTACCTTAAGACCCTCCCATGCTGCTGGCGTGCCTGTATGTCCTCTGCACCTCTCACTGCTGACCGCAATCCTTGCTGCTCCACCCTTGACTGCTTGCAGTGTACAATGTGCCGAGGAGCCCCCCACCCCCCACCACCCCTTGACCACACACGCCTCCGAACTGTCCGGGTTTTTCAGCAAACTGCACTTTGAATTCTGGGCCTTGTAGTTTTTCTCACTGAGCGTATACGCCTACAACTTCATATAGAGAGGAGTTTGCGAACAGGAACGTTCATCTGTAACCCTAACAAACTGTGGGCACGCCACATTTGATGCACGGAGTTGAATGGAGGAACAGCAGAGATTTCATGATTTGCCGAGGATCACGCGGATAGGACAAGTGTAGAAGCCGAGACCTAGGTCTGCAATAGACTGACCTTACAACGCAATTTCTCTTTTCAACCTGGGCCTCACAACAACCAAGTGCGTCCTTGTAAAACAAAGTAGGAGAGACCGGGGCCTTTCTTTTAGAGGGGCACTCCTCTTAAAAAAAAATAAAAAAATAAAAAGTTTTCTCCGTCCTGTGTACAATTATGCTGTGTTTGTTATGAGGTGATGCACGACAGATACTTGAAACTCCACGGGTCTGCAACAGGGCCTCTCCTCTTGATACTCTTCTGCAGGAGTAAACGCACAAGCCAGTTTTCATCGTAGTGCAAAATGATAACTGAAATAGTTGCAATACAAATCGCATTTGCGAGAGATTAAGCTATTGCCATTGTAAATGACAATGACATTTATTTATCGGTTTTCAAAACCAACACATAAATAAAAAGTTTGTCATTCACAATGCCAATAGCTCAAACTTTTCCAAAGGCGAAACTGTTGCATTGTAAATGCTTGTTCAATGATCTTGCAGAGAAATGGGAGGTGAGTGGGTCCATCGCTGTAATGATGTCCTCTTTTCTTGAAGTGATACATATTCTACACTGTTTCTTATATGATGTAAGACCATCATCTAGAAGAAACTCAAGACAAGCAGCAGAACATCATCCCTATTGTCACAAAACAAAGTACATTAGGAGCCAGAAGCACATCTGATTTGAGCTGGCAAAGTTTACATATTGTACCATTTTTAGTAGTAGGGCAGGAACACAGTTTGTATGGCAAACTCATTAGAACAATGGTATTTGCCTCTGTTTCTTTAACAAAATGAAGACTTTCTTATACTACTGTATTCTAGGATGGAATATCTGCAGTTTATAGCCAGGCTTACGGTTTCTTATACTTCATTTAAGTAAATTGACAGGTGTCAAAATGTGTTCCAGTTTGCTGTAAAATATTTCATCCAATCAGCTGGTCTAACAATATTCTCCAATCTTGCAAAAGGCTCTGAATACCAAACTCAGTAGACCGTAAAGAAATATTAATGCAGAAGTGGCCATACTTCTGCATGGGCCAATGTTGGTGAGGATACGGACCCTGGAGCTTTTCGAAATACATGAACAATTTGGGAGAGGACGTTTTTAGAGCAACTGCCTTTTAGTTTTTTTCTTGGCTTAAGCCATCAAACTCGTATATGGACATAAACACAGACAAGTGGTACGTTTTTCTGACTGCTCTTTTGAGTAAATTAATCATGGACTGGATAGTCATTGAGCATTTGTAAAAAACCAAATCAACATCAATAAGGGTAGAAGTGAATTTTGGACCGGTCGGGATTTAATCTACAGACCAATTCCAATTTGCTGACCACTTGAAGGTGTTGATCTGTTGATGATCTGGAGTTATTTTACCCAAGTTATTATGGCTGGTACTGCTCTGAACTTGGTGAACCCATTTTTAAGGGTATCTTAACTTTCTTTAAAGTGCACTTGGAATGCAGGTGGACCACCAGGATTCATTAAAACGCTTGGTGAACTGTTATGTGCGACACTTTTGTTCTGGCTTCACAGCTTTGTCAGAACTATTTATGCAAGTAAAAATGGACCCTCATGAATCTGATTTCAAACATATGCCATGGGTGTTCCTCAGGGGTCAGTACTCTCTATCTTTGCTTTTTAATCGGTATATTGTCTCGCTGGTACATCTGATACAATCTTTTGGGTTAGCCGTATCTATGTAGATTGCACCCACATCTTAGTATGAAAGCGGAGACCTTCTACAACTGTGTGGAAAATGTCCAAGCATGGATTAAACTTAAATGGAGGGAAAACTGATTTCATAGAGACTTCTAACCGAAGATTCTTCACCTTCGAAAATTCCCCAGGCGTCGGGCTGGACTCTGCACATTGGTAGGTAGCGTCAATAGACTGCTTTGTCTGCACTGGAAGTGGTGTTGTGGTGGCCATGTAAGCACCACCCTGGCATCGGTTTAATTATTTCCACGCCAACAAGGTGGATCTGTAGAGCTATCCCAGTCTTATTTAGATTAACTTTTAGTTGAACCCCTTTTTGAGCATTCGTTCTGTGTGCTCTGGACATGTCCCCCTTCTAAACCTGCTGGGTTTAACTCTTGTGTCCAACAGATGTCGGTGTCTGATGCCGTTTGGTCTGTCTCTGGTGCCTGGGGTTGAGTCAAGTCCCATGCTGAGTGAAAGTTCATGCACCCCAAGGAGATTTGCAAGAGGGTGAATAAGCTCCAGATGTTCAGTCCTAGTCCTGCTCTGGAAGACACTCCTGGTGACACTCCTAGAGCCATTCTAGGAGCCATTCCAGCGGATGGTTGTCATTGCATTTTTAGATCTCTCCTTCCAAGTTGCTTAAGTCAAGGAAGCATAAGAAAAAGCAATTGAAGCGCTCTTTGACTTTGCCATCCAAACGGCACGTTTCTAGGCCCTGCCCCCCACACTCCACCTGCAGGGCTCTTGTCAGGGCATGCTCCACACTTCTCCGAATTTCCCCGATCCCAAGCAACGCCTGCCCAACTGAGAGTTCACGGACATCATGCATGCCATCTTTGGCCCACCCCTCCCTCTGGAGTGACTTTCGGCCCCAGGGCGGCACAAGGTGCCTTGGTTGATATACAGCCAGCAGGTTTGCTCTTGATGCCACTTGGGGCCCTGAATCTGATCCTTTATCCGGGCTGATGCCAACACAGGTGCATTCTTCCGTCACGACTCCTTCATCCCAGCGTCTCTCTACGACAGCAAACCAATTCTGATCTGTGACTCCAAGCTGGCAAAGCCTCAGTGTTGTTGTTGGTGCTGTCCAGGACCTACCCACCCTTGAACATACCACTTGATGACCCTTCCTCCCTGCAGGGGGAAGACAAGCATAAAGGGTTTGGTCCTATGGAGGAGGACCCTGATCCATCTGATAACTGGTATAAGGAGCTATGGGAAGCCAGTGGCTGGAAACATTTCCAGAATCTGGCATGATTTCCTCTCTGAAGGCAGTTTTGATGGAAGGCGCATCCTTCACCACCATGATGCGTAGGGCAGCTGAGGTCCTTGCTTGCATTTGCAGCAGTCGCAGTCAAGACCAATGTCTTGACTGAGTTACTAAGCCGTATTCCCTTTTAAAGAAGCCCTTACTGACATTCTCTCGTGAGCATGGCAAAATCCTTTCACAAGGGCTCCTGTGCACTGCACAATTGTCCAGTGCCATAGTTCTGCACCAAAGGACCCAGACTTCTCTCCCAGCATCCTTCCCCTTAGAGCCTTTTGGTGGGGATCTCATGCTGTAAGCATTCTTGTCATCATAAATCAAACCTTTTTGGCCGGTCGGGTACAGCAAAGTTTGCCATCAGGTGTATTACAGAATGCTGAACAATCAAAATGTTCACCCCCAGTCACAAGGATCAGAGACTCAGTGAGCACTGGACCCATGTCTGGGCAAACCCTTCCCACTTCTGGCAACAAAAGCAAAAAGAACAAACTATGTACGGAATGCTGAACAATGCAAACCTTCACCCCCCAGTCACAAGGATCTGAGTTTAATCCTTAGTTTTTTTTGCTCACCACGCCACCCCAGTATGGACCCGTCCATATGCAAATCAGTATTGACCCTGTTCCTCATGGGAACAGTCCAGCTCGACCTGCCAATCCTGGTCCTCCCTGGATGGGAAACAACCATCCTGGGAGGCTAGCTTGAGTCCAGAGGTGCAGTGAGAAGGGAACCCACGTCAGGCTGAGACATCGCTTGAGCACTTCTGAGAGAGCTGAGTCGCTACCATCTCTCTCAGGCCTTCATCATCTGCCTGGTATCAACAGTGGTCCTATCCTGCCTACCTCTGCCCCTACCAGCCGCACTTACCGGTACAACAACCTGCCGAGTCCTTTTGAGGTTGGGGCTGCAGATCCCATAAAGGATGCAGGAGCCCGGCCCTTGAGCTGTCCAGTCTACCCCACCCCTCCTGCAGCTACTGTTTCCAAGCCCCTTATGTATACCCTCCCCCCAACAAAGCCATCCATTGGTTTCTGGATTAAACACCACCTGCCCCGGTGGGCTATCATTAAATCAGACAAGTGTGTACTTAGAATTGTGCAGGAGGGGTATGCCCTCCCATTTGTGGAAACCCCTACACTGTTGCTGCCATCCCAAGAAAGGTTCAGTAAGGAAGCGCCAGTTGTTTTGGCCAAGTAGAGGGTGTCTGTGCCAGAAGAAGGTTATGGTTACTATTCCTGCTTCTTCCTGGTGCCGAAAAAGGGCGGAGGACTTCATCCTATCCTAGATCTGCACCTTCTCAATGCCTTTCAGTGGAAAGAGAAATTTAAAATGGTCGCTCTGGCTCAGGTGTTGTTTTCCATGGACCCTGGAGACTGAATGATAGCGTTGAACTTGCGGTACACTTATTTTCACATCCATGTCTTGCAAAGCCACTGGCTGCACCGGCTGTTCATGTTTTTGCCCTTTCAGTTTGCTTTGCTTCCTTTCGGCCACAACAGTGCCCCTCAGTTGTTTACGAATGTGATGATTGTGGTTGGTGCTAATCTATGGGGGAGGGAGGCTAAGGGAGGGGTTCCAGTCTTCCTCTACCTTGGCGACTGGCTGCTGAAGACTGGCTCTCCCCAGGCAGTCGCCACCCACCTCCAGACTACATCGAACCTTTGGCACACTGATGGTGATTCCCAGTTAGTGCAAAAGTCACAACTGACATCTTTTCAGATGCCCTTTTTCATCTTTGCCATTTTGAATAAAGTGCAGTTCTCCTCCAGAGTAGAGTGTTCAGGATATTTGGTCAATGTTCCAGCCTCAATTCTGGATTTCGGTGAGACTGGGACTGACTGCCTCTGGAATCCTGCTGATAAAGTACACCAGATAACACATTTGGACTCTGCAATGGGATCTGAAATCCCAGTGGGCGCAAAACCAGGTGACCCCCTCCGACCTGGCCCAGATTTTGAAGAAGACCGCTAAACACCTTCAGCGGTGGCTAATGAACTTAGACTGGGTCAGCTTCTGGGTATGGGTGGCATCATGGAGAGCTGGGGATCAGTGGCATCTGGTCTCCAGCGGAATCTCTGCTCCATATTAATCTTTTGGAGCGGAGAGTGATTTATTTGGGATTGTAAGTCGTCCGTCCATCAAAGGGAGGCTGGCTCAGGTTTTCAATAGCATCACCGCCATGTGGTATTGCAACAATCGGGGCAGGGTGGGATGGGGTATTGCCTGGAGGCTATACGCCTCTGGAATTGGCTGACGTGCTACAACACCTGGCAAGCTTTGTCTGCCTGGCGGACAAACTCCGTTTTCGATCCATTGTGGATCCTGAATGGCAACTACACCTGAAAGTGGCACAATGTCTCTCAAGAATGGGGAGAACCTTGGCTTGATTTGTTCACCACTGTCAAGAATACAAAATGTCAGCACTTCTGGAGGTTGGAATTTCCAAAGCTCCTCTCGCTCGGAGGTACTTTTTGTTCAGATTCCAGACTCCTGACGTCTTTTCATCAATGCCACTCCTGCCCCAAGTTCTCAAGAAGATCAAGACTGCCTGGGCCCAATTCATCCTAGTGGCTCCAGATTGGGTATGGCAAGGATGGTGCACCTGAGCATCAGTCCTCCGAATGAGTTTCTCCTTCGGGAAAATCTCCTGTCGCAGCAGGTGGGGCTGCTGCACCCAGTCTTGTGCATGCTCCACTTCCATGCATGGAGGTTGAGCATTAGCAGTTGGTCCCATCATCTCCCACCTGAGGTCTATAATCCCCGCTTGGCAGCCAGGCGCCCACCACCAAAACTGTATAAGTCTGCCCTTGATATAAGTTTGTGCCCTAGTGCTCCTCCCATCCGGTGGACACCCTTTGTACGCCACTGTTTGAGGTGCAGTTGCCAGATCAGCCTTTCCTCTTTGTCACCTGTTGTGAATACTTTCGTGTAAACTTTACAGTACTTATTTACTTCTATTCTCTTTGTGATGCCTCAATGGGAATTCAATGTTTCTCATATTTCTGATGTGGTCCTACTTTGAACAGCTAGACAACTGTCCTCTATGACTCTTGACCCTAAAGACTGTTTTGCAGCGTCAATCTTTTCTGGATTCATATGCAGTGCATTATTCAGCCATCTAGTGGTTGGGTCCGGAATTGTAGTATTTCTTCTTTTAAAAAAAAAAAAAAATTATTGGTGATCGTCGACATATCATTATTTGGTGTCCCTCGGTGACGTAGATGTGCCTCCTCCAGAAGCTCCCACCTTTGGTCGCCATCTTCAGATTCTTTTTTTCCGCTGTTAGGTCTGGATTAATACGGAAGGAGCTCTTGAAGATTTGAGAGAAGAAACGGCGAAAATTAACTAACAGAACAGAAGTTCTTCGACGTATCCGCCTTTGAGTCTGGGAGCTGGGACACCGCGAAGAGGAAAAGACTAAACTTCAACGTCATACGAAGAATGCGCATGCAGGGGGCTCCCTGTGCTCGGTAATGGACAAGAAACCATTCAAGTTCTGTGACATTTGTCCCCACAAGTATGCACAGAATGATCAGCATCCGGTCTGCAACCTTTGCCTGCCGCTGGACCACCAAAGTGAAGACTGGAATGCATGCTTTGCGTTCATCCCACAAACTTTGAGGGTAAGAGCGAGACAGAGAAGAGCAAATTACAGCATGCAGGGTCAAGGACCACCATCGTTGCTTCGAGACCTGGGCCTCTCCAGCAAAGAGGAGGGCTAGGTTGCCGAAGGGCCTCAAGGCGAAGAGGAACGTACATCCCAGTCGTAGAGGTCGAAAAGAAAACTCTAAAGAGGTAAGAGAACCATCGACCCCGAAGAAGATAGGTGACCCACGAAAGAGTGACTCTAAGTCTTCGAAAGGAGTCTCTGCGTGAAAACATTTGACTCCCGCAAGCAGGTCCAAGGCAAACAGTTTGTCGGTTCCTTAGACAAGGACTCCGAGACGGCAAAAACCCTAGAAAAAACTAATTAGTCGAAAGAAGTCAAGAAAAGGACTCTTCGTCCTGATTGCGGTGGTAAGAGCACCTCTTCTGTGGTGGGGGCTCCAGTTTTCCCCTACTTCGACAAATAGTTGTTGAAGGCAAGCTTGCCCCAGTCAGTTGTAAGCCACCTCCAGTCTACGGTGAAACACGTGACACCTTTTGGATTCACAATCAATGTGGCAAAGTCATACCTGATTCCTTTTCAGTTGCTCCCCTTCTCTAGATCCATTCTGGACAAAGTGCAGTTCTGTGCATATCCCCCAGAGTGGAGAGTCAAGGACATTCATGCTATAATCCCAATGTTTCAACCTCGATCCTGGATCTTAGCAAGGATGACTCTGAGGCTACTAAGATGGATGGCCTCCTATAGCCTACTGATTAAATGCGGCCAATGGCATATGAAGGCTCTGCAGTGGGACCTGAAGTCCCAGTGGGCACAGCACCAGGGGTGATCTTGCCGTTCTGGTCCAGATTTCGATGGAGTCTGCATAAGATCTCCATTGGTGGCTGCAAGACTGCGATTGGGTCAGCGGCAGACTCCTCTCCTTACCCCTTCTGGAGCTCACAGTGGTGGCCGATGCATCACTTCTGGGTAGGAGTAACTATCTGGGAGAAAGAGTGATCAGAGGCATCTGGTGTCTGGTGGATACCCGGCTCCATATCAACCTTTTGGGGTTGAGAGACGTGCTTGGCATTGAAAATCTTCCTGCCCTCTGTCAAAGTACTACAGTGGTATTGTACTGCAACAAGCAAGCTGGGGTGTGATTATGGACCCTGTACCACAAGGCGTTGCGTCTCTGAATGTGGCTGGATGACCAAGGGATGTTTCTGGGAACGCACCACCTAGTGGGTTCCCTAAATGCCAAAGCAGACAAACTAAGGCGTCAACGCCATGCAGGTCCCAAATGTGGCGCATGGTCTTTTGCGCAAATGGGACAAACCCTGGTTCGATCTTTTTGCCACTGCAGAGAATGCAAAATGTCAGCTCTTGTGTGTTTGAGTTTCCAAAGGGTCTCTCGCTTGGAGACTCGTTCCGTGTAGCATGGAACTGCACTACTGTACGCCTTCCCCCTGATACCTCTCCTCTGCGGAGTTCTGAAGATAAGGACCTATCAGGTTCAGGTCATACTAGTGGCCCCGGATTAGGCACAGGGCATGATAGCCTGAACTCCTGTGCATGAGCATTTGTCATCCTGCCTCTTCAGGAGAACCTCCTGTCATACCAGCAGAACCGGGTTCTGCAACCCAACCTACCTGTGGTAGTGCAGCAGGTGCATGTCTTTATCTGATCCATATTTTATCTGCATGTGGTGTCTTGACTCTAGCCTTGTTACTTTATGCACAGTGGTTTTCTGGGAGCCAGAGGCCACGTTATGTTTAACAAGGCCCACATGAACTGTCCAAGCATATTCCTTTGAATACAAGAGAGCAGCATAGGAAGCTTCATGTTTTCCACAAGAAAACGGTCCCACTCTGACCATTGAGTGTTTAGGCCTTTCATCTGGTTGGACATAATCCAGACCACACCACCCTTCTGGGCCATGTCTAAAAAGACAAACCTGCTGATTGGGGCTTGGCAAATCCATAGGCTAGGACACCTCCGGACTCCTTTCCTGTTTGTCCAATGCTATCCTTGTCATTGCCTATGTCGGTCATGGTGCTGTGCCCTGAGCTGTCATTCGTACTGCTATCGAAGTCAGTGAAATTTCTGTGGGTGGTAAAATGGAATGTTGGAACTTGCTGTGATGAATAGTCTCCTCCCAGGGAACAGAAATTTGCCAGGATTGAAGCGTTTAGAGCAAATTCTGACAACATAAACATGAAGCTGACCATCTGCTTCCTCCCTCCTACTTTGATGCTGGTCTTTATCTTACCATACAAATTGCCAGTGGCTTGAACACCTCACCAGACAGTTACCCCTTTACCCTCTGACAAAGGAAGTGCCCTCCATTAACCCAGTGATACATAAATCTGCTGGAGCTCTAGATCGAACATTACTGTCTGAGGAGTCAAAGTCTAATATTAGACTTTGACAGAAATCTTGTAACCTGCCCCTTCAGCTGCCTTGCCTTGCTTCCATTTAGCTGGGCAATATTCAAAACTGTCTTGGCTTCCTGGGAGAAACCTTTCTCAGGCCCAGCAGCCCACAGACAAATTGCCAGATGCATAGGCCAAATCCGGATGACCCGTAATCCTTTTCCTCACACCTACATCAGGGTCATGGCTTTTCAAGCTCTGTCCTCAAGACTTTCTTATGGCTCCTCTTGGCAGGAAATTAAATCGCTGAATACTGTGGGCTTGAAAATTTTCAATTCAGGCCTTCTCAGTCTTTGTATGGTTATTACCTCTTCTGTTAGACTCCTATGTCCATACCTTGTTAGAATTGACCTCACTCGTTTTTTTAGGCCTACCATAAGACCTGAATAAACCATTTTCCATTTAGGTTAGCGATGGCTTTGTCGCTTTGAAGCAGATCATGAAGTGCACTTTAGTTTCTGCAGATGCTGTAGTCCTGAGGCTCATTCGTCACTCCGTGCCACCATGCCTGGATGCCTTCATTTGGCTTTTTGGGAAACCACTTTGATAGGCATACCATTTGATGATGAGCAACTTTTCTGAGGAAAGCAGATGCTTCCCTGTAACGAATCAGGAATACGGCTCTCTGGCTGGACCTGGTCTCGCCAGCAAGCCAGTTCCATCAGCAATAAAAAACTGTGGGTCTATTCTAGAGGTTAGTGTTCTCAGCTGATAAAACCTCCCCAAGCAGTCAAGACACCTAAACACCGTACTGGTACTTTCTTGTCAGCTGTTGTCCAGGGGTTGAGGGCAGCAGCAAAAGGATCCTTCCTCTCTACTGCTTCAAAGCCTCTGACTCTATCCCTTTACACCACCTTATGTGGGGTGGGACAGTTTCCTTTTTTTCTATCAACTGAGCGACTACTATGACAGACCGCTGGGTCATCCATTTGATCTATTAGGGTTATGCCATACCTTGTTTCCAGACCATCATCCTGCCAGGGCTACTTTCCAGCACACTTCAGTTGTGGAGGTGGATAAAGGGGTATGGGATTGTCTCTTCGTTAGAAATCAGGAAAGATCTTAACCCATTTTCTGAACATGTTCATTCAGCAGGACACGTTTGAGATGCTGTGTGTGTCCGGTCTTGCTGCCCTTGAATATAGGGGGCTTGGCTGTTGTGCCTGGATTTCCAAAATGCCTGATTTATCTTCCAGTACTCTCTGAGGTTACATGAGGTTCACTGTGAGTGATAAAGCCTAGTCTTGTCATTCAGGTTGATGATGTCACTCAAGTACTGTCAGTTGTGGCTGCTTCACTAAGCCTATCTGAAGGCCATGTATTTACATAATTATCCGACTGGTTAGTGAAGACCGAGTCCCTGTCGCTGCTGGAGGAACATCTTCAATGCTATAAATGTTCCTCCACCTCCATGACTTCACTTCCCCATTAAAGCTCAAAGTCCCACCTCACTCCACTGCTTTGATTGACCTTTGTAGATGAGATGAGGTACATGACCCACCTAAAGGCTTTTCCTCCCACCTCTGATGATCAGACATTTGGGAGTTGATTGCAAGGTTTCTTACTCAAACTCCTCTCCCTGTTACACAGCCTTGTGCATCCTGTTGATTTCGCATGCCAATTATAAGGGCCCTCCAGCAGTGCCTATGACGTCAGTGGCTTCAACAGCACAGGTAGCTTCTTAGCTCAAATGCTAATTTTTCCAGTCCGTCCATCGGACCTGTGCTAGTGGATGACTTCTCCAAACTTAAGGTGTGACATGCATTCAGTCATCGCAAGCACACTACTGTGATTACTACTACATCCTTGTTAGGCTGAGTTGCCCATCGAGGCAACATGACAGTCCAGATTCATTTGGGCTGCTTTGGAGCAGTGTCTGTATATAAATGTGCTAGAGCTGTAGACAGTCTGCCTTGCCTTAATGACTTTTCTCTTCTTTGTCTCTGGGAGTGCTGTCTAGATAACACCACTACTGTTCAGTAAATCACCAGACAGGGAGGTCTAGTCTCATGGGCTTTGTGCTGAGAGGTGATTTGTCTGTTGCAGTGGCTGGAGAATTTTCTCAATAGCTGGCCCATCTGCCACATTGCCTCAACATGAGCAGACACGGTCACCGCTCCCTGGAGGACCACTAGTTGGAACTATGCCCCTAAGTAGTGGTATTTTTCTTCTCCAGATTGGGGTCTGCATCCTTGGATCTGTTCACCGCGACATACAACACTTTCCGTTCTAAGTTTAGTGCTATATGCTTTTCTCTGAATGGTTTAATGGAAAAATGCTTTCAGGTTCAGCTGGTATTGGGGACTTCTGTATGTGTTTCCACCTATTCTGTTTCTCTTGAAAGTAAAAATGGCTTGTGCTCAGCTGATCCTAATTGCCCCTGATCTGGCAAAATGTATAGTTACGGTGATCTGTTGCCATTCAGCCACACCTTCCCCATCATGCAGAGAGTGGACTTGTTGTTGCAGCAGGATGTCTTATTCTACCAAAGAAACAGTTAGACCCATGAGGCCTGGGTATCAGTTGATTCTAATAACAAAGGTTCTCATTGGTATCATTTAGGATAATAAATTTAAAAGGCAAAATAACCTCATGCCATTAATGCTCTAGTTTTACAACACTGCTTAAGTCCTGCACATACAAGACCTGCACACTCGTTTATATTACATAAAAAGGGAGTTTATCTCTTCATAGCTCTGCCAAATATTACTTCTTAAAGTTTCAAAAGAAGGTTTATTAAGGCAAATGAAAATATAAATACATAATTTAATAGTCATAGTCACGTACATATAAGTAGGGAGTTCAAAAGAAGGGTTTAGGTAAATACATTAGTTGCACATGGTTTTAAAAGAGGAACTTTAAAGGCCAAAAATGATCGGGAAATGCATAAAAAGCAAAATAGCAGTAATAAACCTAATTAAGAAATTATAATATCAATAAGAGTAAGTCATGGAGGTTTAAAAATGTGATGTCAAATAGGAGAGAAAACAAAAGAAGACTTCGCTTTAGCATCCAGGAACTTAGTAACAGGCAACTATAAGGTTCATTGTTTCACAACATGAGAAACAGGATAAACCGGTGCTGTATCTAACCCTTGGTTATGACAAACTGCATACCACCAGGCCTAAAAAGATAGTTTGGTCAAATCTTTCAAATTTTTGGTGATCTACTGAAAAGCAGCTGCTAACAATAAATCTAAGATTTTGACGTTAGAGGAACAAGTAATCCAGTCCTTAGATAAACTTTCCAGAAATATGTTGACAAAAGAAAAGGGAACTGTGGAACAAAAAATTTAATTGATCTGACAAGTAAACAGTAAATGTTTGATATCTGCATGTTCAGATAAGCAAGTCCAACACACATTCATTTTATGTAAACCTATAGGAGAGACAAGAAGTCTATTGTAAATGAAACATATTTGTATGGTATTTGCCACTCTAGAGGAATTTCCTATCTTAATCCACATCTTACTCCAGAATGAGTAAGTCTCTCTCTATCTGAATGAGACATTAAGTGAGAGAACAATGTGGATGCCTTGGAATGTGTGAGAAGGGGAGCATGCAAACGGTTAATAGGAAGAGCTGTATGAGGGATAAATTGGGTATGTGCAGTGAGGAGAGCGTGTTGCAGAAGTCTATGGTTAAGCTGGAAAGGGGGGGATTGAAGTGACTGCTAGCTTGTGAGAAAGTTATGACCTCATTCAGTTAAAATAATTGATGTATCCAAATTAAGCCTTTAGGTCTCCAGGATTTCCAGTACAAGGACGTGACGCGTATGAACACAGATTTATTATGCCAAATCGTACAGTTGAGAAAAGAGTACCGATCTGTGGGCACAGATCAAGACACAGATTCTAGAGTTTTACATGAATGTTTGAGAATGGGGTAGATGATAATTGCGGTTTGAAGTAGTCTTCAAAGGAGAAAAAGTTTTAACTCAACCCAGACTGGACACTTCGCAAATGAGTCAGTCACAGGGAGAATCTGCCTTCCACTTTTGGACGTATTAACCTTCATAACGACATGCGAATCCTCTTAATATTCAATAGAAAGAGTTAATATAGAATTCATCTTTTTAAAGAATCGTTGAGGAATACTTATTGGTATGTTAGAAATAGTATAAAGTATAATAGGAACTAACATAATTTTAATAGTATCTATTCGGCCCCATCAAGTTAAATATAAAGGATGCCATTTTATTTGTTTGAATTGATGAGGTGAAAAAGAGAATTTAATATTTTATATAGTGAGTACTCCATGTAAAGTTCGAGACTGTAAAATCTGCTCTAAAAGTACAAGTGGTTAAAGGTAAGATCTCACATTTGTCATTAAAATGGAAAGAGAAGTCTGAGGTTGTCATAAATAACACATAGTCAGTACAGGCCACTAATTTAATTTGCTGATTGTTAAAATTAAAGTTGTGCATATTTTTATTTGGACATAGTCTAGACAAAAAGTGTTCTGAGGCTAAATTCAATCAATCAGTTTGTCTTTATTTCGATTCAAAGAACCCTAAAAGAACACAACAGTAAAATTCATTCTTATACAATTAATTCATGATAAAATTCTTAAACGGAATTAATGTTGACAGTAGTATACAAAGTAAAAATTCCCATTTTGACTAAAATGTTTTGCACTTATATAAACTTATTGGATATACCCTGCATCTCATCATAGTACATCCTAAAATAACACAGCCATGGTAATAAATTAATTTGATCGCAAATGTGGAAATGATTAAAATATGTTCATCGAGCACCAATCATGGTACGACTAGATAGATTTGGTTACACTGAAAAGACATTGTTGGGTTGATTGACTTAGTAATATAGTCTAAAATCTGATACAGTACGCAGATACAAATCAGTACGCAGATACAAATTGCATTTGTAATTATAAAACCTTTTTTTAAATGTAACCCTCTCTTCCTTGAATAGCATGCAGCAAGTGATAATCTACTGACAACAAATACGATAAGCCTTGAGCTCTCTTTTTTTAATATTCTTTGAGCCTCAATGTGCTTCCTCGTCATCAAATTCAGGCACAGCAGCTTTATCCATTTCCTTCTTGGTTTAAGATATGTCGAAAAAAAGAATGAAATATGTGCGATATCCTCGCTTGCGTCTAGCGAGCTCAAGGTACATTTAGAGTCCCTTCCCACAACTTGCGAGTTAGACCATTTAGCTGTGAAAGAGTTGATATGGAGTGTCTCAATATCGAAATTTTGGATAGTTTTTGCTAACTGGGGTTCAATGTCATCCAAAAATGGTTCACAATTTGAACATTTTATGAGGCAAAAATTGTGTAGTCTCCCTGAGGTACAATCTAAAGTGACTTTGTGCACAAGAAAGTCTTAGTAGCTATGCTTTAGCTCATTCTTTGAATCTTGCGTCAGTAAGTGCGGATTTACCCAGAACCTGTCCAGGCCCAACTTTGAAAACCAGCTTCGCACAAAGGTAAATCAAGTGAAATGTTAACTGAGTATCAAGGCCCAATAATACTCTTAGTGCTTGCCTAGATGGTTTTAGTTCTTCAGTAGTCCATGTTCTAACCCTATAAGACAAGGATCTTAATGTGGCCAGATACACCAATCTTTTCATGCCAATATCATAAAATAAAGAAATCAGTGGGGTATTTTGGGGAAGTGATGTTATCCGCATGATTTTATTTTCGCCTGTCAACATTTTTTTATTTCCTCCACCCCATAATTCTGATCCATGGAGGGCTGCAGATTGAGTTCTGTACTTGTAAACCTCCAAAGCTGGAGTGATGGCTTTTGACTTTAGAATACTGTTTCCTGACAATAGTAATAGAATTTTACAATAAAAATGTCTTGGCCATATTCATGTGAGGTTTCCAAGACAGTTTTGAATCAAGTGTCACACAGAGATTCGTCAAATTGGCAGCACACACTAATGGTACCTTAGCCAAGACTATCTTATTCTTGACATTTTTGTGTGTTCTAATGGCCATGCATTTGGTCTTTGAAGGATTTATTTCGAAGTCCTTTAGTTTGCAGTAGTTACTGAAACTAACGAGGAGGTTTTGTAGTTCGCTAGGTGTCTGAGACACTAAAATTGTGTCATCCGGAAAACATTAGAGCAAAAATGTGATTCCCTCCGAACTTTGGGGAGTTGTGTGGGCATTTTTGTCAATGGTAGACCAAGTCATTCACATACAGTAAAAACAGAGTTTGGGCAAAAACGCATCCCTGTCTAACACCCTTTTTAATGGGATGTTATGTTTTCTGTGAGTTCCCCCCCCCGTACTCCATTGTACCTTAGCAAAATTACCATTGTGGAGTCTTATTATTTGCAATAAGATCTCTGCCAGTACACCCTGCTTGCTCAGGGTTTTCTATAGGAGATATCTTGGTTTCAAATCAAACGCTGCTTAGTAAAAAATGGAATGGGGAAAGAAGACAACCTTGACGTACACCTCTACCCATAGTGAAGTAAAGAGAGGTATGGCCATTGACATATACCCGCTGCGCAGGGCTGAGAATACAGAATGGAAATCATCTTTGAACCAAAACCAAACCATTTAAGTGTTTGAAAGAGGAAAGGCTAATATAACCAATTCAATTTATTTTATTATGTTTTGGCACTCCGAAGAGGTCCACATAAAACACGATACATAGGTACAAATACACATTCTCCAAATAAAAACGACAGCTACAACATTTTCCACTAAACCAGATAATCAACAATACAGATCTCCACATTTCATCAAAAAATGGCTAAAAAACCTTTTAAAAAAGTTAAAAATATTGAAGCAAAACATTTAATTTGGAGGAAAATACAAGGCCTGTAAGAAAGAATTCACATTAAGAATACCCAGTTGTAAGCATATTGGTCTTAACCACTTCAATCGAAGTGTACGCAATGCAGGACATATAAACAATACGTGAGAACGATCCTGGGTAGACATATTGCAGAAATTACAAGTGGGAGCAGACCCATACCATTTTGCCAAAAGGATGTGTAAAGGCAACAAGTCCTGCCTTAAGAGGAACCAGAATCTCAGAACACCATGTGGTAAGTTCCAGGCAACATAGGGTTGAACAAGCTTCATTGAGTATGTATTAACAAGGAGATCACCTACCCTCTTTACTTTTATAGACTTCTTGTCCAACGTAAAGCAAAGTTCCCATGAAGCTTGTTTCAAAAGAGATTTTAGCTGGGTAGGAGAGATAGTGAAAAGGGTACTCTCTTCCAATTCAAGAAGTGCCACAGCCTTTCTAAAGTTCTTAACAATTTGAGAGTACTCTTTTAAATTACCCAATAATTGCCCCTTAATAAGGGATCTCAAGGACCCCATCTCTCCTCTTGCCAAACTGGCAACCCATCGAACTAAGGCTGACAGGCCCTGCGCCCAACAACTGCGGAGGCCGAATTCAAGTCTGCAGGAGGACACAGAGCAGGCAGAATTAAGAGTAGTCATAGACCTTAAAAATTTTCCTTCAATCGTCTGTAAAAAGCCCCAGTGCTTTAAATCAACCAATTCTATTCCATATAAGAGGTTGATGGAATTTTTGCCCTAAAGACCTCCAATAGGCAAGCAAAATGTCTTCTCCCTGTGGCGGAGTAGAGGGCGCTCAAACTTTTGCCTTGGGATAGGGCTTTACGGGAATTGTTATCAATATGAGGCTTCTCACTCGGATTAGCAGAAATCATTTTTCCTAAAAAGGTATATGTCTTGACCACCTCCAATTTCTGGCCTCCAACTGACCAACCAAAATTCTCTGATTTAGATTTTTTGTTCCCTGTGATACACATAATTTTGCTTTTTGTGGCATTTATCCTCATATAGTGGGCCTCTGCAAAAAGATGTAAAGCCTGCAGACGATTGGCCAAACCCTTAGGAGTTAAGTCTAGGATAAGGATATCGTCTGCAAATAGCAGGCAGGAAATAGAAGATCCCCCCACTACCGGGGCTATGCCATCACAGGATGAAAGCAAAGCTGGGAGGTCAGCAATATACAGGGAGAAGAGTATTGGGGCCAAAATACAACCCTGTTTTAGTCCATTAATGGAGGGAATAACCCGCAATAGACCCCTTTCTGTAGTAGGGGATCTCTGTGTATAGTCATAATCTAGTGAATAGTCCCGCCCATGTGCGTGGACCCCGGAGCAATCAAAAATAATCTCTAAAGTGTCGAAAAAATGCAGCACTGCACAGACACTTAAGAGAGAATTTAAAGACATATAATGCAGCCTATAAAAGGCTACACTGTCCAGTACTTCAGCTAGAAATTCCACCAAAAATCCACAAAAACAGCAAAGCCTGTCCAGATTTCCTTTGTCTTCAGTACAAACCCCTCTGGAAGATAGAGAGAAAGGCATGGACAGACAAGCCCCATAGGCTGCCATTATGTGGCTCAGAATAGGATACTGTGCCTTTAAGAGAACTTTCCAGAACTTCACAGTATCCCAGAATGCCTTGCAGGTCTCCCTTTCAGTTCTTTTTTTCCGGCTCCTGCAAGCAGGACCCTGGAGCATTGAGCTCTCCCTTTTCAAGGGTTTTGTTGGTGTTTTTTCACTAAATTCGATTTTGTGTACTTTTAAAGTACTTTGGTGACTTTCTTCTTGGTTTTTTGCACCCTTTTGTTGTCCATAATGCCTGCATTATTTGCCAAATGCCCGGAGTGCTCCAGGAAGAAGGCCAAGACAGACCCCCATGAGGTCTGTATCCTCTGCCTTCCCTCTTCCCACATCCCTGAGGAGTGTGAGATCTGCCAAGGCTTCTCTGGCAGGACCCTGAAGGACAGACTGAAGATCAGGCTTCAGGGACTAGAAGAAAGAAGACAGAAGACGCAAGGTGGGTCTGGAGGGGCTTCATCTGCCCATGCTGAGGCCCCTGGGGGCTCCCCGGGGGCAGGAAGCCCAGCACACGTCCCCATTCTCCGTCTGGGTCGGTGGCACCCACCAAGACGTCGAGGGAGAAGTCCAAGGCCAGCTCCCCATCTCCCCAGGGCTCTGGGTCGAGAAAACGTCGCCCGTCGGCGTCTAGGGACCAACATAGGCCGCCGTCGAACACAGAGACTTTGTCATCGTCACTGTCTTCGTCGTCGACGTCGAGGTCTCGGCGTCGACAGGATCGGCGTTGACGCTCGCCGCCGAGGCGATACCGTCGATCGCCGTCAAGACACAAGGCGTCATCGTCGTCAAGGGGATCCTCGTCGTCGAGCCCGCCGTCGACGCAGAAGCACTCGCCGGCGAGACGGAGGCGTTCGCCGGCGAGGCGTAGGAGGTCTAGGTCGACGTCGAGACGCTCCAAGGCGACGTCGAGGCGATCGCCGTCGAGGCGCAAGAGATCGCCATCAAGACGCAGAGGGTCGTCGTCGAGATGGTCCGGGTCGACGTCGAGACACGGCAGCCGTTCGACGCCGAAGAGGAGGAGACGGTCGACGCCGAAGGGTCGCTCGACGTCGAGGGACCGGCGGTCGACTCCTGAACACCGGTCGGTGGCGTCGAAGGATCGTACTACGCGGCCTAGGGCTGAGGGGGGCTCTCCTCAGCCCGGGAAGGATGGTGGGTCACCGGGATCGGTGTACTCGGAGGTGTATACCCCAAAGAAGTCCGTTCCGCCTCCTCCTCCGCTACCTAGAGGCCCGCGTCCGAGGACTCCTACCCCTCCTCCTTTGCCACCTCTGCCTGAAAAGCCGCCACCGGTTCCGCCGAGGTCGGTCTCGTTGCCCGATCTCCCGACCCCTCCTAAGAAGACTCCGAAGTCTAAGGAACCACGTAAGCCCAAGTCGGCCACCCAGGAGAAGCCGGTGGACCGGCCGAGGCCCAGGAGATCGAAGTCTCGCTCCAGACGGAGGGAACGATCGAGGACTAGGCACAGGTCCTCCACCCGTTCCAGACGGCACCGTAGGAGACACAGATCCAGGACCGATACGTCCTCTAGGACCCACTCCTATTCCCCTACTTTGTCCGATTCACCGGAGACTAGGGTGTCTCCTATCGATGGCATCGGCACGTTCCAGGAGGTTCTCCTGAGGGGGGCCGCGAAGTTGGGTATCACGGTGACGGCTCCTACACCTACGATGTCCGTGATATTCGAGACTTTGCACAAGAAGCACCTGTCTCGCCCTCTGTTGCCCTTGGTTCCGGGACTGGTTGAACCGGCACAAGAACTCTTTCTTACACAGGCGGTGGTGAAGGCCGCCCCGTCTAGACTTTTGAAGAAGTACAGGGCACCGGACTCAGACCCTGCCTTCCTGAGGATGGACCCGGTCCCCGACTCAGTAATAGTTACGGCGGCCAGAAAACAGCATTCTACCTCCCCGTCCTCCACCGTGCCTCCAGACAAGGAGAGCCGCTGGATTGATTCGGCGGGAAGGAAGGCATGTGGGACTTCTTCCACCACAATGAAGGCTTCCAGCGACTCTGCATTACTGGGACGATATGACCGTGCGCTTTGGGATTCCATGGAGCAGTTCGCGGACCTTGTGCCGCGTGACAGGAGGTAGGACTTCATGGAAATTGTCAAGGAGGGGATGCTGGTCTCGAACCAGGCCATCAGTGCCGCGGCGGACATCTCCTTGTTAGCTGCACATGGCTACTGCCACGGTATCAACCAGCGCCACCATGCATGGCTCAGGCTTACGTCTCTCAAGCCTGAGGCGCAACAGCGAGTGGCCAACCTGCCGTTTTCCGGGTACACGCTCTTCGGTAAACACGCAGATGACGAGATGGCCCGGATGAAGGCCGAGGCAGAAACCCTGACGGCGGTGGGCTTGGAGAAGCCCAAGGACAAGAAACCCTACCGCCAGTTCCAGCGGCGGTTCGGCTCGCAAGGGAAAGGAAGAGGACAGTCTTCGGGACAACAGCAGCAGCAACAACAGCAGCAGTTCCGAAGACCTTTCCAAAAACGTCAGAGGAGTAGAGGTGGACAGCAGCCCTCAACCGCGAACAAGGGCCCGGCCGGGTCTCGACCCTGAGCGGTTACTTCCCCGTCATCCGTGACCCACTCCGGTGGGGGGAAGCGTTCAATTTTTTCTGGCAGAGTGGAGAAAAATTACTCCGGACAAGTGGGTGCTGAATATTGTTTGCAATGGATACAGTCTTCGGTTCATCAGCCCTCCTCCAGCGATCCCTCCGGTCAGCTCGCAGTATCAACTACGCGAGCTCCAGGCGGAGGCCGATATTCTGTTAAGGAAAAGGGCGATAGAAGACGTACCTCTGTCTCAAAGAGGAAGAGGTCTGTACTCCCGGTTCTTTCTGGTTCGCAAAAAGGACAAGAACGAGTTAAGGCCCATTCTGGACTTCCGGCAGGCAAACAAGTGGATTCGCAGAGAAAAGTTTCGCATGCTGTCGTTGCATCAGATTTATCCTCAGTTGCAACAGGGGGACTGGCTTTGTGCCATAGACCTTCAGGATGCGTACTTCCACGTGCCCATCGCGCACAAGCACAGGAAGTTTCTGCGGTTCCAAGTCGGCACCAATCATTACCAATACACGGTGCTGCCTTTCGGACTGAAATCTGCACCCAGGACATTCTCTAAGTGCATGGCAGTGGTAGCGGCACACCTAAGGAAAGGCAAGGTGTTTGTCTACCCGTACCTGGACGATTGGTTGATCAAGGCCTCCTCCTTCTCAGAAGCCCAAGCGGACTTCCGGAAGACGTGCGTTCTCTTGAACAAGTTGGGGTTGCACATCAACATGTCCAAGTCTGTCACGATCCCGGTCCAGTGTATTCAATACTTGGGGGCCACCATCAATACGCTGTCAGCAAGCGTGTCTCCTTCGGAGGAGCGACGGATATCGATCCTTCAGAAGGCTCAGGCTCTTATGACCGCTCCATCTACAACAGTGAGGACGGTGTCTTCTCTACTGGGGTCGATGGCCTCTTGTATCTTCCTCACTCCTCATGCACGACTACACATGAGACCTCTGCAGGAGTGCCTGGAGGACCAATTGGACCAGAGGAGAGGATCTTGGGACGACAAGATACGACTGTCTCTGCATGCTCTTCAGTCTCTGACGTGGTGGTGTTCAGCGGAGAATCTCCTCAGAGGAGTTCCCTTCCACAAGGACATTCCTAATCAGACGATCGTGACGGATGCTTCTCTCCAGGGCTGGGGAGCGCATTCGGGGGATTTACAGATTCAAGGCACGTGGTCTCAGACGGAGTCCACGTATCACATCAATTTCCTGGAACTCAGAGCTGTTCACTTGGCGCTGAAGGCCTTTCATCCGTCCTTCCGGACCAACTCTCTGCTTGTACAGGTGGACAATACGACCATGATGTATTACCTCAACAAGCAGGGGGGGGTCGAGATTGCGCACCCTGTCTCGGGAGGCGCAGACGATCTGGCACTGGCTTCTGGCAAGAGGATTGACGATAACAGCTACCCATCTGCCAGGTGTGCAGAATGTTCAGGCGGACGTACTGAGCAGGCTGATTCAGGAAAACCACGAGTGGGTCATAAACGACGACGTGCTAGGAGAAGTCTTCGCAAGGTGGGGGACTCCAGACGTAGATCTGTTCGCCACTGCCGAAAACAGCAAATGCCGAGACTTCGCCTCCAGGTACTACCAGCAAGGGACGCTGGGGAATGCACTCTGGATCAACTGGTCGAACAGCTTTGTTTACGCTTTTCCGCCCATCCCTCTGATTCCGGCGGTGCTCATCAAGCTGTCCCGGTCCAGGGCACGAATGATCCTGATTGCCCCGGAATGGCCCAGACAGTGGTGGTTCACGGACCTTCTACACCGGTCCCTCCTTCCACACATTCGGTTGCCGTGCAGGCCGGACCTTCTCACGAAGTTCGGGGGGCAGATCGTGCACCCCAACCTCTCATCCTTGAGTTTGGCGGCATGGCTCCTGAGGTAGTGCAATATGGCCATTTAAATCTACCAGACGATTGCATGGACATACTGAAGGAGTCTAAGAGGCCCTCCACTCGGACGTCATACGCTTACAAGTGGAAGAGGTTTTGTATCTGGTGTGTGTCCAGGAACTTCGATCCTATGACGTGCAAGGAAGATGTCATCCTTCCCTACCTTCTACATTTGGCGCGATCTGGCCTTAATGTTCACTCTATTAGGGTTCATCTCGCTGCATTGACTGCCTACAGGAAAAGCCCTTCAGACTTCCTTCTTTCAGATCCCTGTGATCAAAGACTTTTTGGAAGGCTTGAAGAAAGTGTTCCCTCCTGTCAGGCTTCCTTCGCCTTCATGGGAATTGAATGTGGTGCTGTCCAGTTTGATGAAGGAGCCTTTTGAACCCATTCATAAGGCTTCGTTGCAGCACCTGTCCTGGAAGGCGGCGTTCCTCGTGGCCATTACATCGGCCCGCAGGGTGAGTGAAATTCAGGCGTTGTGTTGTAATGAACCTTATACTGTATTTCATGCTGCTAAGGTTGTTATGCGTACTCACCCTAAATTTCTTCCCAAGGTTATTTCTGACTTTCATGTCAATCAAACTATAACTTTGCCTACGTTTTTTCAGAATCCTTCATCTCCAGCGGAAAGGTCCTTACATTCCCTGGATGTTCGGAGGGTGTTGAAATTTTATCTGGATAAGACTAAAGATATTCGTAGGTCAGACCAATTGTTTATCAGTTACGGATCAGTCAGGACGGGTCTTGCGACCTCTAAGCAGTCCATCTCTAGGTGGATTGTGTCCTGCATACAACTATGTTACCAGAAAGCTAATAAGACCTTAGGGGGTAAGCCTAAGGCTCATTCCACCAGGGGCAAAGCTGCCACGACAGCCTTGCTCCGTAATGTGCCGATTGCAGAGATTTGCAAGGCCGCCACTTGGAAGTCGGTTCATACCTTTGCTAAGCATTACTGTCTGGACGCTGATGCCAGAGCAGATGCTCAGGTTGGACAGGCTTCGCTGCGGAATTTGTTCGCACAATAGTGGTGTTGGTTTCTTTTCTCCACCGCCGTTTTGGTGTGGGGATGGGCTTGCCATTCTATTCACTAGATTATGACTATACACAGAGATCCCCTACTACAGAAGGAGTAGTTTCTTTTCTGTAACTCCAGTTCTGTAGTAGGGGTATCTCTGTTATAGTCATAAGCGCCCGCCCTCCTCCCCGGTGGAAAGATGTTCATGTAAAGAATGCTACAGGTCGGGCGTGTTACGCCTTCAAAAAGAACTGAAAGTAAGGGAGACCTGCAAGGCATTCTGGGATACTGTGAAGTTCTGGAAAGTTCTCTTAAAGGCACAGTATCCTATTCTGAGCCACATAATGGCAGCCTATGGGGCTTGTCTGTCCATGCCTTCCTCTCTATCTTCCAGAGGGGTTTGTACTGAAGACAAAGGAAACCTGGACAGGCTTTGCTGTTTTTGTGGATTTTTGGTGGAATTTCTAGCTGAAGTACTGGACAGTTTAGCCTTTTGTAGGCTGCATTATATGTCTTTAAATTCTCTCTTGTGTCTGTGCAGTGCTGCATTTTTTCGACACTTTAGAGATTATTTTTGATTGCTCCGGGGTCCACGCACATGGGCGGGACTATTCACTAGATTATGACTATAACAGAGATACCCCTACTACAGAACTGGAGTTACAGAAAAGAAACTACTCCTTCTCCACCTTGTAGCACTCGGCACCAAGTGTCCGTGTGTAGAGATCGCACCAGATCTAATAGGAGGAGGCATACCCAGGTCGAATAATTTTCTCCACAGCAGGGGACGATCAACCTTGTCGAATGCTGTAGAGAAGTCAATAAAAGCTGCATACACCCCCCCCCCCCTAACTCTTATATATTTATCCGATATAACCTGAAGGGCTGTGAGATTATCCAATGTACCATGCCCCTTACGGAAGCCAGTTTGTTCAAGGGGTAATATCTGGTTCACTTCAACCCAATCAGTAATTAATGATAAGAGACATTTGGCGAAAACTTATCCAGTGGCATCGAGGAGGGCTACCTGGCGATAATTCATTGGCTTATCCCTCTCGCCCTTCTTAAATAAAGGAACCAATATGCTCCCCTTCCAAGATAGGGGTACAGTTTTATTAATGAAGCAAGATCTAAATAATGGAAAGAGAATCTTGCTCCATGAAACAGGATCCTGCTTCAATACCGATATGGGAAGTTCATCGGGCCCCATTGCTCCGGAGGAGCGCATGTCCTTAATGGCCATTTCAATGGTTTTCTCCGAGGGGGAGTCAATAGAAGACTCATCTTCTTTAATAGTCCCCTTACATTCTACCCTTGCACCATTCCCAGCATACAAGTTAGAGATGAAAGTAACCCAAGATGATTCAGCGATGGGAATGGGGAGGGGGCTAACTCTTACTCCACAACCCTCATCAATAAGTGACCAGAATTGTCTAACTTTACCGTGAACAGCGGCCTCCCGTAGACTTATCCAGAGTGAGTCTTCTTTTTTAAGTTTCTTCCTGATTCTGCTTCTCCTTCTTTTTAACAGGGATATTTTATTATTTATTTCAATGGACCTACGCAAGAATTGCTCCCGCACTAATTTATTTATTTCCTTGTTTAAAAGGGTAATTGATTTAGAAACATAGATCTTTTTTACTGAGGGACTAGGCCTTTTGGCTACCAAAATAACATATCACGTTGTGGTCACTTAATGATGTTGGAGAGACCACCAAATCATTCACTAAGGAGAAAATACTATAGTCGGTGATCCAAAACTGACTCACCATGAGAGGATCTATGGGTGTACTTTGCAGGAACATCAGAGGGGAGCCTACCATTCACTATTATCCCCTCCGCCGCTGAAAGTTCTTCTACCAACAGCTTCCCTCTTATTAGTTTTAATTTTATTAGGAAAGAGGGATTGGGGAATAAGATAGGCTTCTTCTTTAAATTTGTTTCTGAATAGCTCTAGAGTAGAGTTCGAAACTTTGCAATTAAAATGGCCTACTAATAACACATAGGGGGGAGGTTCCAACTCTTTAATCTGTTTAATATATAAAAAGATTTGCTTCAATAAAATGTTAAAACATTCATCAGGGGGGATGTGAACGTGTATTATTACCAAAGATTTGTTATTTCCCATACTGATTAAATTCCTAAGCGTCACTGCCTGAAAAAGGTTGCTTGGATCAACATAATGGGTAAAATTCCACTTTAGTCTATTGGACAGAAGGCAAGCAATTCCCCCTTTTGCATGTCCTTTCTTCGAAGGAGAGGCCACTGCCTCAAGGACAAAATAATCTCTCCCTACACACAATCTACTAGCACACCAAGTCTCTTGGATGCAGATCACATTAGCATTAAGAGAAAACAAATACTGTAATTTCTCGGGGCTATTATTTATCCCAGCGGCATTCCAAGAGAGAATGAGCAAATTACTGCTAAAGATGTTGGAAGAGCTTCTGGTTATTTGAAGATTTACTAGACAAAGCACCAGGCAGCCAATTCCACCGCTGGTTATCTTCTATTGGGAGACTATTCTGAATTAACGGGGCAGGCATTACATGCGTCACCAGACGTGTGCTTTCCGAAACCCATATCTTTAAATCATTAAAAGAGGGAAGGGGACCATCTTGATCAGTGCCCTGCTGAGAAGATCCATTGTGAGGAAAATTGTGTCTTCCAGAAAACAAAACAGGTAAGACATCAATTCCCCTACACTGGAAATTCTCAGCCTGTTGCAATATAAGATTTACTATAAGTTTGGAGTGAAACTTCACCCTAACATAGGGCGCAGCAACTGTTCCTGATACAGAGACTAAATCGATATCGTTTGATTGTATTAGTTTTAGACTCTCAATGTCTTTAAAGCATTTGAGTAACCATGCTCTATTTAAAGGCAGATCGAAATCAAATAACGATATAAAATCCACAGTTAATGTATCTGCAAAAGCTTCAGTTACTTTTATGGGCAAGAGATGAGACCGTACAACACCATCACCTGCGGCATGAAAGGCAGTGGCAGAGGGGTTAAGCGGCACAGAAGCAATAGAAACTGCCCTTGTCGTCTCTACTTCTGGAAAAGAGATAGTCAGTCCTCTTATATCCAATAGGGGACCTACAACGGGAAGAGTAGGACTATTGGAAGAGATTTTAATACCTGAGGCAGAGGGATTCAAATCATTTGAAGGGTGAATAGCAGATTCCTGACTCAAAGACCCATTCACGGATTTTCTAGAGATAGGATCATTTGTATCAAGAGCTTGGGAATCTTCAAAAATTATTTGTCTCTGCCTTTTCTTCCTATATCTGCGAATTGGTTTCCTTTTTTTTCCTTTATTCTTTGTGTTTTCCCAATTTCACTTTTTCTTCCCCCTCTATCCCCTTGATTTCCGGCATAAAAATTGGGAATAGCTCTTTTTCAGATTTTGGAGCGGTAATGTCAATACTTTTTTCTTCGATGTCAATTTCAAGGACAGAATTCCTTACACAATTAAGTGCAGAAAGTGTGGGTACTGAAAGTGGCTCATTTTTTGGACTAGCCACAGATCTATTTTGGACTGAGTTAACATTTCTAGCTAGGTGATCAGTACTCGTCTCAAGCCCATGCAATCCAGCCTTAGAATCTAAGTCAGAAACCTTTTCAGGAAGCTTTAGCAATAAAACGTTTATCTGAGTCACCGATCCCAGAATACAGTCAGAACTTCCCACAAATTTGCCCAGTAACAATAAAATAAATGCCAGTAAATGTTCTAATGTAATAAGGGATTCTGAAATTGGTTTTTCAGATTTATCAGAGCCTAGGGGATCAATGCCAGATATGTTAAGCAAAGGGCTCTTTGAGATGTTATAATGTGAGGAAATGTCTTGTGATTTTAAGGAGAGAGTGCTGCTATAAAGCAAAAGACCAGACGGAGTAGCACCCATCAATGGCTTATTAACTTCGGGAGATTTCAAAGTACCATCTGCCAAGTATCGACCACAAAGCTCCAGGTCAATACTTGACAAGTGAGAATCCCCCTTATCGTTCGCATTTAGCAATAAACCTCTCGTGGGAACATTAGATATTGACATTTTATGATTTATAAGCACATTGTTTTGTTGCCCACACTCAGAATTGAAAACAGGACTTTTAATATCACCAGACATTTCCGGGGGCACAGAGCAGGGCTCCTCAATCGGTGAGCTCGAATGTTCATCATTCACAGAAAACGGGACCTTCTTAATCACCGTAAGGGCTGTGCCAGATGGAGAGGCAATATCAACGGCTTTGTTAACATCATTAAACATTTCCTTATCCTTGGGTTTTTCCCACGATTGCAACAGCTGGGATTGACCTTTTAATAACAAATTGTTGGCATCCCTGTTTCTAAGGGGGTTGGATCTTGTCTTCATACAAGACCTTCCCCCCAGTAATCTCCCCGAACGTAACTTCTTTGCCGTCATACTTAAACGTGGGGAGCAGGAGAGATCGTAAACCCAATGAAAATAGTTAATCTCAAGCAATCAATTAAAAAATAAATGTATGGGGACAAGTAACTATGAGTTTCTGGTCAGAAAGAAAAAGAAAAACAATATCTATACCGTCATGTTCCAACACGGCATATAAAATGCAGAGATAACAATACTATCTTTAAAAATGTAAATAGTAGGGTCCGGCCCAGCCTACTTCAGCCACAGAGGTCCCACCCTTTGCCCGGGCTTCGTTCCGCGCTTCGGCCCGCGCGCGTTCCGCGTACGTGGGCAGTATATTGTTTATATACGTAATTAACAGAGGGCGTGTCCACAGGGAGAGCGGGCCAGGTGTAGACTGTCGGCCACGCAGGGACTCCTGGATGATCGAGTCCCTGCTTGCATGCTCGCAGCCCTGGTGTAGTCACTCGCCCCCACCGAAACAGTCACTGAAGCGGGACCCGCGAAGCGGGTCTGGCGAACTGTGGCGGAATGCACCTCACAACTCCAGGCAGAGGAATATGCTGGCCGTGACACCAGTCCTTCAGCAAGCACAGGTAGGCAGAAAACAAAGCGCAAAACTGCATACACCACCACTCCCCCGCTATCCGCTCATGAAAGCGGAGGAGTTGAGCTGCAGAGGCAGGAACAGCAGGCCAGCAGCCGTGCAGACTAGTGGCAAAAGTGGATAAATGACAGAAATAGCAGGAGCCTGGATCAGAGCCTGAATCAGAGCGGAGTAGTGCAGAGCAAAAAACGTGGTGTAGGAAGGCAGAGTCTACGAGTGGCGGATACTCAACACCACAGTGTCACAGTCCCAGCAGTAGCAATCACTGAGCCTAACACCAGACGTCTTGTCAGTAAATGTAGAAAAAAATACAGTCTGCTCTATATTAGATGAAGAGCTGAAGATGTTCCTTTAATTCCTTCCAGTTTTATTTTCAGCAGTCTCAATCACTGTGCCCAACACCAAAAGTCTTGTCAGTAAGTGTAGAAAAATGAAATGCAGTGTCTGCTCTAGTTCAGTTTCAAAGTTTATTATGTTTTGGCTCTCAATGAGGGCCACATAAAATAAATATACAATATACAAAATTTACATACCAAAAAATCATACAGACGAGCACAGGTGAAGTAACACATCCTGTCATTGGTTGGATGATCATCAAACATCTCCCTATGTATTATTAATAAATATCTAAAAAGCTTTTTAAAAAAATTAAAAATTCTGTAGCAAAACATTTCATTTGGCGGACAATAAAGAGCATGGAAAAAAGTTTTTATATTTAAAATTCCTAATTGTAGACAGATTGGTTTTAACCATTTGAGGCGTAATGGACGTAGTACAGTACAAACAAACAAGACATGATTACGATCCTGTACAGCATTATGACCGAGATTACACATAGGAGATACACCATACCACTTTGCAAGGAGGAAATTTAGTGGGAGCAAATCTTGTCTTAAGAGGTACCATAACCTACGGACTCTGTGAGGAATATTCCAAGTAAGGTATTGTTGGGCCTGCTTTAATATATATGTATTTAACAGAGATTGTCTTTCTTTTTTCCTTGGTTGGGCAAGCATATCCAATTTATAACACAGTTCCCAGGATGCACATTTTAGTTTCACCTTGAGCTCAGCGGGATCAAGTAAAAACAAGGTGTTTGCATCCAGCTCTAACAAACATACTGCTTTTCTAAAGTTTTTTACTAATAAAGAGAACTCATTGAAGTCTCCCAAGAGTTCCCTTTTAATAGCTTCTCGTAGGGAACCCGTTTTACCTCTAACCAGACAGGCCACCCATCTTACGAGGGCAATCAACCCCTGGACCCAACTGCTTCTCAGTCCGAATTCCAGCCTGCATGAGGTAACAGAGCAGGCTGTATTAAGGGAAGAGATTTTCCTTAGAACCTTTCCTTCTATTTTTTGCAAGAATCCCCAGTTTTTTAACTCCACTAATTCAATTCCATATAGGAGGGTTGCAGGTATCTTTGCTTTAAATACATCTAGGAATAGTGTAAAGTGTCTCTTCCCTGTAGCATTGTATAAGGAACACAGTCCCATGCCATGTGCTAGAGCTTTACGAGAAGTGTGCTCTATATGGGGGGTCTCACTTATATTTGCAGCAATTATTTTTCCTAAGAAGGTGTAGGTTTTAACCACCTCTAGTTTCTGTCCACCTAATATCCAATTATAATTTACAGACCTGCATTTTTTCTTGCCGAATATGCACATAATTTTGCTTTTTGAGGCATTGATCTTCATATAATGTGCTTCTGCAAATAGGTTTAATGCATGCAGGCGGTTAGACAGGCCCTTCGGGGTTAGATCTAAAACAAGTATATCGTCCGCATACATTAGGACCGATATAGGTAACCCTCCAATTTTTGGGGCTAATCCCCCACCGGCTGCTATGCAAGAAGGTAGGTCTGCCGTATATAGGGAAAACAATATAGGGGCCAATATACACCCTTGTTTTAACCCATTCGGGGAAGGGATAGATTGAGAAAGACCCCTTTCACCACCTTGTAGCACCTTACACCATGTATTGGAGTGAAGAGATTTTACCAATTCTAATAACTGTATTGGCAAGCCCAATGTAGCAAGCTTTCTCCACAGCGTTGGACGGTCTACCTTGTCAAACGCCGTGGAGAAGTCAATAAATGCTACATATATACCACCACCTCGGACACGGACATATTTGTCTACAATCACCTGTAAAGCAGTCCAATTATCAAGAGTACCGTGCTCTTTGCGAAATCCTGTTTGCTGCATGGGTAAAATACCATTTGATTCTATCCGTTTCATGATTAACAATAAAATACATTTAGCGAAAATGTTTCCTATTGAATCCAGAAGAGCTATTAAACGATAATTCTTAGGATTATCCCGCTCTCCCTTTTTAAATATGGGAATCAAGATACTTCCCCTCCAAGAATTGGGTACTAATCTAGAAATGAAGCATGCATGAAACACTGGAAGTAGTATCTTGCTCCAGGAGGCGACATTCTGCTTGATTATAGACATGGGCAATTCATCCGGGCCCATAGCTCCGGAAGAGCGCATACTCTTTATCACAGATGCTATGGATTTCTCAGTCGGGAGTTCTATGTTATACTCTTCATTCAGAGCTGGCTCCAAATTATTATCCTCCACTCCATTAGAAGCATATAGGCTAGATATAAATGTTATCCAGACTTCTTCCGTAATAGAGACTGGAATGGGGGAAGTTCTTACTCCACATCCCTTCCCTATTATAGACCAGAATTCTCTAGATTTGTTAAAGGTCGAGGCCTCTCTTAACCTTATCCAGAGAGAGTCTTCTTTTTCTTTTTTTTATTTTGTTTTTAAGTCTATTCCTCCTTCTTTTTAGTAAGGTTAACTTACACTCATTTTCCCTAGATCTATTAAGGTACTGTTGCCTCACAAGTGTATTTATTTCCTTATTTAAGGGTAATAATATAGATGGAGGGAGTAGGGGATTCTTAGGATTTCTGTTTTTCTTTGCTGTCCTTGTAAGCTTCTGCAATAGCATTTCAAAGTGAGAAAGTTCTGTTCCCTGCCATTCATCTAGTTCTAATAGAGTTTGGGCAAGAATACTTTGGACATCCCTCGCAGTGCTAGAATCCCAGAAGCATCTTCCAGACTTACGATTAATAGAAATTCCTGTATTAACTAGAGACCAGGACTCAGTCACAGGAGGTCGTAATGAGATGGTTATATTAACCATTTTATGGTCACTCAAGGTAGAATGAGAGATCAGTATGTCTTGAATGAACGAGAACGTATCATAGTCTGTGATTACGTAATCTAAGATGGATTCACCCCTAAATGACCCATGTGTAAATTTAGCTGGGGTGTCAGAAGGCATTCTGCCATTCACTATGAGCCCCTCTACCGAGCTAAGTTCCTCTAGTAGAATCTTTCCTCTTTTGTTAGTTTTTATTTTATTGGGAAAGACTGATTGAGGTATATTGTATGCTTCTTCCTTAGATTTGTTTCTAAATATATCTAGGCTTAGGTTGGATACTTTACTATTTAAGTCACCCATAAGTAGGATATATGGAGGCTCAACAAGCTCTAACAATTGTTTTACATAAGAAAACATTCGCTTTAACACAGAATTAAAAGTATGTTCAGGCGGTATATGTGCATTTACAATTACAAGTGATGTTCGACTACCTACTAATGCCAGGTTATTAATAGTTATTACTTGAAAAAGCTTACTAGTATCAGTATAGTGAGAAAATTGCCATTGTAAGGAGTTAGATAAAAAACAGGCAATTCCCCCTTTCGCATGACCTCTATTTGAGGGTATAGCGGCAGCCTCAAAAACAAAGTAATCTTTCCCCCCGTATTGTATATCCTTACACCATGTTTCCTGTACACATAGCACATCTGCCTTCAAAGAAAGAATAAAATCCAATTTCTCAGGGGAATTATAGAGACCTGCAGCATTCCAGGAGATAATTTTTAATTGCCTGTTAAAGATGTTGAAATAGTCGTGTATTGCTCGATGTATTGTTCGATAGAACTCCTGGTAGCCAATTCCACCGCTGGGGGTCTTGACATTGAGGAGGAATCATATTCTCAGAACGTGGAAGTATCTTTGAAACCGTACGCTTACCCCTTGAAACACAGATTTTTAGGTCTTTATTATGGGGAGGCGGAACGTCCTGCCTAACACCCGACTTCAAAGTTCCTTCTCTGGAGCAAATACTAATAAAAAGGTAACACATCAATCCCTCTACATTGAAAAGCTTCCGCTTGTTGGAAAACGAGATTAGCAATTATTTTTGAGCAAAATTTAACCCTTGCTCGTTGCCCATTATCACACGTTATTGCTGAAACCAGGTCAATATCACTTGACTGAATTAGTTTTAAGCACTCAATGTCCTTAAGGCAATTAAGCAACCATGATCTGTTCAAGTTTAGATCAGAATCAAATAATGGCAGAAAATCCAGTGTCAAGGTATCCACACGGGGGAGGATCTTTCAATGGCGGGTTTGTTGAGGTCAATGTCACTTCAGATGGCAACCGAAAAATAGGGGCAGATGGATTAAGTGCCCTTATTACTGTAGGCTCAATTCTTGTGTCTTCATCAACTGGTGCAGGGAGTTCTATCCCATTAACCTCGGAACACAGGACTCTCCCATTGCTAATGATGACAGCAGGGGTACCTTTCACTACAGAGTTGATAACACAACCCACTGCCTCTTTACCGGGAGTATCCGATGTTGAACTATCTAAAATTTCTATTGCATCAGAGGCTTCAGTTAAATGTTTTTGAAATATAATTTGCCTCGGTCTTCTCTTCTTATACTTACGAACTGGCTTCCTATTCTTTCCTTTATTCTTTTTGATTTTTTCTTTTTTTATTCCCTTAGTACCAGATGTTACTTCGCGTTCTTTTTTCTCTTGATTAAAGATGGGGAATAAATCATTTCCAGCAGTTTGATTGCCCTCTACCGGACATTCTTCCTCCAATAATTGATCTTTTTCAGTAGATTGATGCATCTCCACTGGACTTTCTTCCTTCACTATAGATTCTTTTTCTGTTTCATTCCGCATTTTTAAGGAAGATGGGGTTAGGGTCTCAGAAGGCTCATGTATATCTACCTTTAACGTCATCCCGACCACTGCATTTTTTCTTAATGAGGTATTACTGTCCGTGGCATTTAGGGCGACAGAATTAGTAGGAGGAACTATTCCATTCTCCATATTTTTTGCCAATAGTACTTTCAGAATCTCGGTAACTGAGTCCATAATGCAGTCAGAACTCACTGCAAATTTACCTAGTAGAAGTAATATAGAAGCCAGTAAGTCTTCAAGAGCTATCAGAGAATCCAAAATCGGTTTTTCATTTTTTGGATAGCCAGACGCAGTATAAGCACGGATCCCAGAAAGATTTAGTTGTGGAGATTTCAACTCACTATGCATTGAAAGGATATCATTGGATGCTATAGAAGGAGTGCTACTATATAGTAGTAATCCAGAGCGCGTCGCTCTATTAGGGGTTTTGATTAGTTCAGACTGGTTCACCGTTCTCTCACCCATATAGCGACCACAAAGTTCGAGATCAATACTGGACGGAATAGATAGTCCCACTATATCTTTCTCCGGGTGTTCAACATTCACATTATGCTGTTTTACTTCCAAATTTATTAGCAACGGATTAGGATGGTCTCCTTTAGTTGAACATGCCGGGAGAGTTACTTCATTAGTATGTGGCTGACTTTTCGTAGTTAGTTCATACTTAAGATCTGTCACTACATCATGGTGAGATTCCGTCTGTGATATCAACCCTTCGTCTTTTATTAGAGGACCTTCCTTATCCTTATTCACAGGTTTTTCCCATATTTGCATTAGCTGCATTTGTCCCTTCAATTGAATGCTATTGTCATATTTGTTCCTCAGGGGGTTAGATCTCGTTTTTATGCATGACCTCCCCCCTAGAACTCTTCCAGAGCGTAACTTCTTTGCTGTCATAATGCAAAAGGTTATAACCTAGGCGCAGACCAATATCACCAAAATTGTATGAAATATTTTTAAAGTAATTAACAAACTGTCTTTAAAATGCGAATCCACAGGTAGTGCTGAAAATACTCAACCAGATGAGGGATAGGTTTCCTCACAGTTTTCTCGTCTGCAAACTATTAATGTATTATTTATTCAAAAGTAAAATGAAAATACCGGGGCCCAGCCCAGCCTACCTCGGCCACTGAGGGCCACAGAGGGCCTTTGCCCGGGCTTCGCCCGGCGTCCCGCGAGACGGGGGTGACGCCGTATTTCTGCGCCTCCTGGCGCGAAAATGACGCGGCCGATGCCGCTAGGGATGCTGGGAGTGGTAGTTTCCAGCCCTCGTGCCGCGCTCCACTCGTCGGTTTAGCGCCAACAGGTGAGGATTCAGGGAGCGGGAGGCGGGCGGGCAAAAACGCTGTTTTTATTTCCCCTCAAAGCACAGCGCTAGGGGTGCTGCAGCAGCGTTTCCAGCAGAATTCACAATCCGGTCAGCTGTTCAAAGTTGCACCCCCTCGACCGGGGTGACGCCGTATTTCTGCGCCTCCTGGCGCTAAAATGACGCGGCCGATGCCGCTAGGGATGCTGGGAGTGGTAGTTTCCAGCTCTCGCGCCGCGCTCCACTCTTCGGTTTAGCGCCAACAGGTGAGGATTCAGGGAGCGGGAGGCGGGCGGGCAAAAACGCTGTTTTTATTTCCCCTCAAAGCACAGCGCTAGGGGTGCTGCAGCAGCGTTTCCAGCAGAATACACAATCCGGTCAAATGTTCAAAGTTGCACAGTGTCTGCTCTATATTAATTGAAGAGCTGAAGATATTCTCTTAATTCCTTCCAGTTTTTTTCTGACCTTGAGTTGTTGGGAGCGTTAAAATAAATCTCACTTTCACCAAAACAGAGGCTGTTAAATGAATATCCAGCTACTTAAGTTCTTTTTACATAAAACAAAAACAGACAGCCTCAGATTGAAGTGTGTCTTTAAGAGGCAATTGTCAAAATCAGAATCTCTCTGCTCAGCTTTGAGGCAGGAAGCCTCGGAGTTCAGAGTTTAATCAAGCTTCGAAAAATGAAAAGAAAATAGCTAACCTGTGCCCCGAGAAACAAAAACAGATACAAACTCGAGCACTTCCACTCCGGCTTTGGTTGTCAGCTGTGCATAATCAAAAGAAAGGGAGAGGCGGGCAGTCACTCCATAGCTGGCTGGAAACACGAAATCCACAATCTTCATAATGGCCAATAAAGATGTCACAGCGCAATGCAGATAAAACTCTCGACGAGGGCACCAGATGAACCTCACAAGTCTTTCATCCACAAGCCCCCAGGCTCCACGCTCAAAATGTCAAAACGCCAAACTGGACACCGAGCTCCGTGGCTGCCTGCTCCCCTCCACAGCTCCTCTGCCCCCGCCTCCTCGTAGCACCGGAAGTGAGAAATTACTGTCGAAACAGAGTAACTGCTGAAAACAATATAATATAATATAATATAACCAGTCAAATGCTTTTTCGGCATCTAGGGTGATTGCTGCCATAGATTCAGAAAGGTGTGAGGATTTTGACAAAATGTAAAAATATAAGCACGTATTCTCAGAAATAAAGCGTCCTTTAACAAAACCTGATTGATCCTTACACAGTGATTTAGGGAGATAATCCTCCATTCGTAGGCCTAGGGCTTTAGAAAAAATCTTGTATTAAATGTTGACTAAAGAAATAGGCCTGTAATTTTTACAAAACCTTGGATTCTTCCCTTTTGGGACCAGACAAATTAAGGCTTCTAAAAAGGAAACAGAGGGATTAGACAATTGAAAAAAGGAAAAGAGAAAAGTATGTCGTTTAGGGAGAAGTAATTTAGAGAAGTATTTTTTTTTAAATCCACTGTAAAGCCATCTGGTCCCAGATCTTTGTCTTTAAGTGTATGCAATGCAGTGTGGAGTTCTGTTTGTGATATATCAGAATCTAATAGTGTAAGGTCAATGTGAGTTTCCATGGATTTTTTTGAGTAGTGAAAAGATATCGAGAAATATGTTCCTCTGATGGAGAAATCTCAGGTGTGTATAATTTGTAAAATCATAGGAATTCATCTAAAATATCAGAATCTTTGAACCTTAAATTTTGATTTCCAGCCATAATCGATTCAATGTTGAGTTTATTCTGTTTTACCTTAAGGTAATTTGCTAACAATTTATCCTCTTTATTTTGGCCTTTGTCAAACTTAGCACTAGACTTAAGTATATAAAGTGAGGCGTTATCCGTCGATTCCTTGTTAAATTAAAATTTAGCTTCAACAACCTCAGATACACTCCTTCGATCTAGAAGAATAATAGGAGTGCTCCAACCGCTTTAACTTTGCTAAAAGCCCTGAGGCATTCTTATGTGAATCCCTGTGTTTTTTTTTTAAACATAGCCAATAATAAAATCACGGTCAGCTGCTTTAAACGCTTCCCAAATAGAGTAGGTAGTCCTTCTGATTAAAGGAGAAGTACTCATTAAAGAAAGAGGTGAATATAGGATCTACAAGGAGTGAGTTATTAAAACCCCAATGCCTGGGTAGGTTGGGTTTTCGTAGAATGTCCCATTGAATGGAAATGGGAGCGTGGTCAGGTATTAAAATAGAGACTATTTCCGCAGCCTATAAGGACTGGGAAATTGATGGGAAACAAAGAGATAATCAATCTGAGATGGAGTCTGATGTGTCGGAGAGAAGTAAGTATATTCCCTCAGAGTGGGGTTGCAAAGTCTCCATGCATCAACTAACTTGCACTGTTGGATTGTCTGAACAAATGCTGTATGAGCTACGAAAGAGGTCGAAGAATTTTGATCTATGAAAGGGTCAAAAACTTGATTACAATAACCAGCTACAATAAAGTTATCTTCCATGTATTTTGTACATTGTTGAGTAATAGGAGTCCAAAAAGAGGAATCCCCAAAAGGAGCATAGATATTGAATAAAGAAATTGGAGCACCCCAATCTTAAACTTGGTATATAACTGTCAAGCCTTCTCATCTGAATCCTGAGACCATTTCGGAGTAAGTGATTTATGACCTATTGTTACTACCCCATTGCACCTGCCATCTCTTGATGAAAAAAAGACTCCCGTTACCCATCCTCTTTTCAATTTTCAGGATTAATTTATAGTGAGGTGTGGTTATTGTAAAAGTGCTATATCAACCCCAAGCTTAAGACAAATGCAATAATACATGTTGTCTCTTAATGGGAGAGTTTAAACCTCTGACATTCCAGGAAACAATTCTCAAATACATGTAGTAATTGGATAAAAAAGAGATAGTATTTTAGGAAGACCATGTAAGGAACAAAATATAAACCACCAATGAACTCAATTACACAGCGAAATGGTATAGCCATGTACGGAGAGTATGAAGAAACAATGCAAAGAATGAAAAGGAAGGTGATGATAAGAAGAAAAAAAAACAAAGAAACCGAAGGTAAAAGACTAATTGAGATTAGACAAACAATAATGGAAAAACAGAAACAAAGAAGCAAAACATACCTAAAGATCCAAATAAATATGGGGGCTGGTAAAACCGCATGAAACCAAAAGCACGTCCAAGCACGACAGAGGGGAGGGCAAGAAAGGACCGCAGGACAAGGAAGAGGGATAACCGGCACAAACGTAGATGCTCCTGTAAGGGAAGAAAAAAGGAAATTAACCACGAACAACCAAACTAAACTCAACAAATAGTCTAATAGAACAATACTATAATTGCCAACGTCAAGTCACACCAAAGGTTTAAAGTTCTTGTGGCTCTAATTGGTCTGGGATGTAGACTCTCTAGAAAATTCCATGTCCTATCTTGCAAGAGTTAATGAGGCTTGTCAGTCAGACCGGATCTTTTCAGGGTGTAGTTTTGTTCTTGTAAGTGACTTTAAATAGGCCGGGTGGAAAAAGACCATTACGTGCACCAAGAGATCGAAGATCTGACGTCAAATTGAGACATTCTCTGCATCGATCTGTTGTGCATTTAGCGTAGTCATGAGAAAAAAATTAATTGTTGCCCGACCATGAGATGCGTTTAATTGACTTAACTGCTGTAAGGACTTTAAGCAAATCAGTGTACTCTATAAAATAACACCTCTAGGTCGTCGTAGATCGGAGGCATTGGTATGTTGACGCCCCAGTCTATGAGCTTGGTGAATATTAACAGAAATTCCATGTTGAAAATTCTTGGCATGAAAGATTTGAAGAACATGAGGGGCTTGTTGCCTTCTGTGCCTTTAGATAGCCCATAATGAAAAGGTCATTTAGTCTATTTCTCTTTTCAAGGTCCTCCACCTTCTTCTGAAGTGAGGAGACCTGAGACTGAAGAGCGTTGACCTTAACTTCATTGAGCCCAAGTGTAGAGGATTGTATTGATTCACATACTTGAATCTTCCCATCATCATGGTGGGAATCCCACGATAAAAGTAAAATAGTAGTATCAAAGCTTAATCTCCCATGAAACTCAATAGCATTTAGTAACCAGTCAACTTTATTAAAGAACACACAAACTTTAGCCAATCACATCACAGACCCAGAGTATCCATCCCCTGCAGGGCCACCACACCTCAGATGTCAAAGACCCTCATAAAGAGTGCTTATACTGTAGTTATCTGGATCATAAGCCTAGGGACTGGAAGCACTGCTGGACTTTTTCTTCAAAAACCCTCAAAGACTGGGAGGGAAGGCTACTCTGCCTTCAGAAGAGAAAATCCGTTAAGGATTCTGACTGAGTGAGAAGTGGTCTCAAACCTCCTCTAAGAAAAGGAAGGAAGAAGATCTACCTTTTGTCCTGAGAGTTCCAAAGAAGTCAAGATCTCAGAGCAAGTAGTCTTCTGTAAAGAAAAGACAAAAAAGGAGCAGCATGGCTCTTCTCATGCCCAAAATAAATCTTGCTGTACACCTCCATCTGCGCCACATACTCTCCAGAAAATCTGCCCATCAACGGGCTAGTCTATGAGGCATTTGTCGCCTGCGACCGCTGAATCAAGGGCTCTGTCGACTGTTTCTTCAGCGACATCTACGACGGCGATGGTCAGGACTACGGCTGTGGTGTTGACAAACTGAGGTAGTGATGTTGGCGGCTTCTGTGAGGTGCTGTACATCGAGGAGTTTCACAGTCTATTGTTCAGTTAGGTGCTACAATGTTGATGGCTGTCTCCACCCCCTTGACTAACATTTCCACACAGTCTGTGTAGTCACAAACACAGTCGACGTTACTGCAGACTATCCCTTCTACTAAGAAAATGGACATACCAGTTTCAAAGGCAATTCCATCCTTGTTGCAAGACTTCTTCAAAATATCACTGATAGCTCCGGCTTACCTTCTGGATTTCCAGGAGTTGGAGGATGAAGGCCCTTATGGCCCGCATGCAGCCCTTCGCAGCTTAGTCAAGTGCCAGGAATCGGAGGAAAAAGAGCAACTAGATGACCTTTCTGCGTATTTGGAAGGTGAATATTCCTTCTTAGACAGTGGACGCACAGGCATGCAATGCTTGGACACTTTTCAGGAGCATTATCCCTATGATGAGCAGGAAGAGGAGGAACGTCAGCAGGAACCCTCCATCAACGTTCTGATGTCTCTGGTCACAGATTTGCATCTGATGCTCAGTGACAACTACAAACATTTTCCGGATGCTAATGTTGCTCAAACGCCAGCTCCTCTACAGGAGGATCCTATCATTATCCCAGATCAAAAATCTCCACCTGCACCACAAACAGAAATCCTGACCGTCCCTGCAGATCCCTGCTCAGATAGTGGTTCCCTGCTCAGACAGTGGTGACCAACAGTTGGAAGAAGGAGAGCTGCAATTGGATTCTGATTTCCATGATGAATGGATGGACTATGTTGTACACACACTGCCTTCTCACACTCTGCCAGTGGCTGATCTCCTCCAGCAAATATCGGCAGCTTCCATGACCTTTTAGAGAGGGCATCAAAACAGTTTGATCTCCCTATGCCTGTCAAGCAAATAAAGTGCTTCTTATATGATTTCAAGGCTCCGTCTGCTGTTTCTTCAGCGACATCTACGATGTCTATGGTCAGGACGATGAATGCTGAAGCGTCGACGAAAACTGAGGTAGTGATGTTGGCTGCTCCTGTGAGGTGCTCTATGTCGATGAGAGCTTCACTGTCTATGGTTAAATTGGGTGCTGTGTCGTTGACGGCAGTCTCCGCCCAGTCAACAGACATTTTCACACTGTGGGTCCAGTCACTAACGCCATCGACGTTACTGCCTACAATCCCATCCCATCAACTAAGAAAATGGACATGCCAATTCCATCCTTGTTGCAGGACTTATCCAAAATATATCTGTGTTGCGCAGACAGGGATGGCTGAAAGCAACAACATTTCACCCAGAAATCCAAGCTAAGGTGCTTGACATGCCGTTCAACGGGGAATACCTTTTTGGTAAACATGGATGAGGCGCTTCAATCCGACACAGATACGGTGAATACCTAAGCCAATCTGCAGCAGAAGAAGTTCTCTTCTTTTCGAGTAAGGGGTCCATTTGCTTCTCGGCCCCAGATCCAGTAGTGCTATCAGCCCTACTATGAAACAGGTTTCCGGCCTCCATATTCTACGCAATCCTTTCATCAGACGCCGGCACTAGCTTACACGAGGGCTCCGGCATGAAGGCACCCTGCATATGGTGAAAATTCCATGATACAGGCAGTCAGCGCAACCTCAGCTCCTACTCTTACTTTTTTCTGAAAAAGAAAGACAGGAAAATAGAGGCAGGTTATGATCCTCAGGTTGTTGAACAAGTTCATCAAAAGTCAGCCTTTCAGGATGTTGTCGCTCCAGGAGATTCTTCTTCTCTTGGATACAGGAGGTTACATGACCTCCCTGAATCTTCTGGATGCGTACTTCCATATTCCCATTCATCCAAAGATTGTTGTTTCCTCAGGTTCCAAGTGGCAGAGTGCCACTACCAATTCAAAGTGCTGCCTTTCGGGCTAAAATCAGCACCCATGGTTTTCACCAAGTGTCTGACGCCAGTGGCGGCATATCTCTGGCGTTCCAGACACCAGGTTTGTCCCTACCTGGATGACTGGTTGGTCAAGGCCCCATGCTTTCAGGGCTCCAAGGAGTTCACAAGTGCCTGTCTTCACCTTTTTCCCTCTCTGGGTCTCAATCTCAACAGAGAAACGTCCTTGCTCCTCCCGTCCAGGTCGCTGGTGTTTCTGGGAGCGATGTTGGATACCAGCCGCTCAATGGCCTTTCCCACAGAGGAAAGAATCTTTCTTCTTCAAAGGATGATTCAGTCCCTTTCCTCAAGAAGGTGCGTTTCTATAAGGACTTACGAGTTGATGTTGTAGATGATGTTGTCTTGCTTCCCGTTGATTCCTCACTGTCGATTGCAGATGAGACTTCTTTAGGATCAACTAGACTCCCAATTGATTCAAGCTCGACTCCCAATTGATTCAGGCTCGAGGCTCCTTTGACGACACTGTGTCAATCACGCCAGAGATGATCAGGGCAATGTACTGGTGGACATTAAAAAGCAACCTCTCACAGGGTCTATCCTTCCACCCAGCAAAATTATGGAAGGATTGGGAGTTCACCTTCAGGAACATCCGGTCCAAGGGAGATGGTCAGAGCAGGAGTCTTTCTCACATAAACCTGCTGGAACTGCAAGCAGTCTTCCTAGGGCTCCAATCCTTTCTGCCAAGGATAAAGAGATTGTCGATTCTCGTCCGCACAGACAACACAACCACCATATTCTATCTGCAGTAACAAGGAGGGACGAGATCTCTGGCTCTCTCAAGCCTAGCGCAACAAATTTGGAATTGGCTGATTCACCACAACCGATAGATGTAAGTCCAACACGTTCCAGGGGTGGTAACCGAATGGGCCAATACACTCTGCAGAGACACCAAGCAGTGTCATGAATGGGAGTTGGATGTGGTTCAGCTGGGGAGGGTATTTCAGTGCTGGGGATTACCAACCTTGGATCTGTTCACTACATCACTCAACAAAAAAATTCTAAGCCAGCAGATTTCCTCAGCCAGGTTCTCTGAGGGACACCTTCCATTTTCCCTGGGAAGGAACGCTTGCTTACGTGTTTCCCCCATTCCCATGAATTCTAAAAGTTCTACAGAAGATGAAACAGGAGCCTTGCTGCATTATTCTCATTTCTCTGGTGGGGGCAATACTGGTACAAAGAGCTGTTTCGCCTATCAAAGGCTTCTCCAATCCGTCTTCATCCTACGGAACGTCTGCTTTCTATGGATCAAAGTCACGTGGTTCATCCACAGATTCATTCACTTCTCTTGTCTGCTTGGCTCCTCACCACTTGGAGTTTGGTGACAACTATCTCTGAGGGGTGCCGTTCGATACTTAACAAGGCCCGAGCTCCCTCCATAGTCAAGCGTTACTCGTCTAAATGGAAAAGATTCTGTTCCTGGTGTGCAAAACACTCTAGTCATCCACTCACTTCTCCTCCGGAGGAAGTTATGGTGTATATCTTATCTCTGGCCAAGGCTGGTCATTCACACTCTTTGATTAAAGTTCATTTGGCAGCAATTTCGAGGTATAGGAAACATTCAAATCAGTTGTCACTATGGTCCAACAGACTAGTGAAAGAGTTTATGAAAGGTCTTTTAGAGCCTACCCACCAGTTCGACCTCCTTGTCTCTGGCAAGCGAACATTGCTTTGTTTCATCTCTTGAGATCACCATTCGAGCCGATTCACAAGTGTGATTTGACATTTTCTCCTTGCACACCTGGCCCGATGCAACTACACCTACTGCACTAGTGATAGTGGCCCTGAGTAGAAGTATATCTCCTCTGTCTTTTTCAACCCTCCCCCAGCAATGCCTAATACCCACTCCAGTATTAAAACAGGCTATGTACCTTTTGTTTTTTGGGGAATTCCATACAGCGTAAACTCAGCCCAAGGGCATTGGAGGGCTTTACATGAGCACCAGTTAAATTACCCTGGATCAGATAATTTCTTTTTAGGCATGTGGAGATTGTGATTTGCCCGGAATCACATGACGTTGAGTCAGTATCAGGAGCCAGTAAATGCTTGAACTAATGACGCCACTTGTAGCTCCACAGAGCCTTATTATTCTTGAAAGGTAATGTGAGGGTGTCACCAGCTGAGTTTTTGAGTGGACCCTTTTAATGAATACTCATCAAAGTATTTATTGGAATAGTCTGATTACTTATTACTAATATATATAGATAAAAATGTTGACTTACATATTTGCACTGTTTTCTGTCACAGGCTCAGACTTTTTAGCGCTACATATACACATGCCACTACTCCTCACTGTGCCAACCAGGATTCAGTTTTGGATTTTTTTTGGGTAGAACTACTGAAATTATGCGATTCTGCTGCGTTTTCTGCATAATTATGGATTTGCCACTTAATCAGTGATCAGCTACATAATTTGCAGATTTTAACAAACATAAAAAAAATTGTAGTTCAAACTGAATAAAAGGTATTGAAAATGTAGCGACACGTGTTGCCATGCATTGGTTAGCCTTTCGCAAAAGGTGACAAGTCACCTTTTAAGTGCATGGTGGTGTATTCCCGTGGAAAAGTGGTACTAATAAAGTGAAATTGTTGCCCAGACAGTATTCACATGTGGAAAGATGGAAACCTAATTAAATGCTTTCATACAATACGCCACATTAAGCCGTATTATTTGCATTTTCTTGAAACTTAATTTATTCAACACTGCCACATGTTTTTAGTACTTTCCTGCAGCATTATTTCAGTGGTCCTGCTTTCTGGTCACAAACGGATATCTGCCTTGATCGCATTAGGCAACTGAGGTTTCATAGTAAAATTGTATTTATTTTCCATTTAACATGCATATTATGCATAACAATAAAAGAACCAACCTGTTACAGAATATATTGTTCCATTGAGCTGCATCCTTGATTCTGCCCCCTCCCACCCCCCAGGGCACCCAGGACCAAAGTTCATATTCTATTTTAAAACCCTTCAACTGCTGTACCATTGCCTGGAAACACCCCAAATGAACAGTCGGCTTCCAGGCCTTCCTTATTTACTAGCCAGTGCCCCCCCCCCCCCCGTGAATGCAGCCACGGACCCCTGGGGGGATGGTGGGCTGGACGCCCATTGGTTGAATACCTCTCGTCTAGGACGTCTATTTTGGTTAATGTACTAAATCTGCTCTCCTGGCAAGTGGAACTCTGCCGGGGATATATCCATGTATTATATATGAGTACTTGAACTCTGGTTTCTGTACTGCTAGTTCTTGCTTTCCTATGTCTTTTAAGATTCCAGGTATGTAATCCTTCTCCAGCTTCTCCTTTAATTGTTGAGGCAGATGCATGCCACCCTTATTTCCTGCATCATATGTTTGCCTCCCAATGTAGAGGAGTGGCAGTTTGATGGAGTTGTTATTCTCTTTTTGAGAAATATTGTAAGGGTGTTAGCAGGTGAGCTGTGAAGTGTTTTCTTTTAATAGACACTAATAACAAAATGTTTGCACTCAGCCGTCTGTCTATCTTATGCCGTGTGTAACACTGCAGTTCCCACTTTTTATTTAAATTTGTTTATATTTTCACTTATATGTTATATGCAGTTAACTGAAGGTGAACGACCAACAAAATAGTTACTGAATATATTCAGAGAAGGGAGGCAATCTTTTTCACAAAATTCATATATATATATATACATCCACCCCACATAGAATTAACAATAGCAAATTCTTAATACAAATCCATAATATTGGTTTATTTTATATATATATATATATATATATATATATATGAAATCAACTTAACCCCTCCAATTATAAAGATTATTTTATCACAATTCTGTCATAAAAGATTTTAAAATGTATAGTCCTTTCCAACAGTTTCCATATAATTTCTACTGTGTAATTAATACTGTCTTTTACAAATACATGCTGGTCATTTATTTCAAGATTGTTTTTGAACCAACATTTGAATCAAACAGTGAGACATCATCCAATCATGCTCCTAAAGAGATCATTGTAATTTTGAGCCTAAGCCAACACGTGTTTTGTGGCTTCTTCAAGGCTTTTGTATATATAATCGTCTTGTCTCACTACAATAGAAGTAGGATAAAAATATTCAAAGAAACGGAATAATTATTAATATGAATATACATAAACATTCAAGATTCTGCACTTAAACAGTCCTTGTTGCTCTCTGTTAAAGCAACATACACTTTCTATCCCAAATATCATTTAAGAACACAAACAGCTACAGTTTTATTTTAACGTATCATTGTGTGGACCTAACCTCAAAAGTTACAAGATGATCTTATGATTGCACAACTACGGTTTCATTTATCACCAAAGCAAGAATTGTTACCCAAAGGGAGCATTTGAAAATATGGTCATACAATTATCATATTATAATGTACAAAGTCTTGCTCGTGTTAAATCAATTAATTACTAAATCAAACATTTAACCCCTTCGCTGCTAGGCCACCCCCACTGTACTAAGCTTTTTGGTTTAGCTAGTTCACTCTTGGGCCCTTGTAACTTTTTATCCACATAAGGTATCAGCCCCAAATTTGTTGTCCTTTTCTTCCATTTCACCATCCTGAGGATTCTATAGGTACACAGCATTTGTGGATTCCCAAAATACAGCTAAATTTGCTTTTTTCCGGGTGGGGGGAAGAGTGGCAGAAGAAAGCATTTTTTTTTTCATTGCAAATAGTATTAACGAATGGTTTGCGGTGCTAAAATCACCAGCTTTCACGATCAGAGCGACTTTTGTCAGAAAACCAAACTTTTCTACACAGTTTTGGCATTTTACTGGGACATAGCCTATCTTTCCTATTTTTTGTGCTTTCAATCTCATTCCAGTTAGTGGTAGAAATGGGTGTGAAACCAATAATGGATCCTGGAAAGCTGTACAGTTTTGAAAGGTAGTCAAAGTTCTGAATTCAACAAGGGGTCGTTTGTGTAGATCCTTAAAGGCTTTCCTATAGAAACTAACAGTGAAAATAAATATAGAAATGGAGTTGAACAAAATCAGCTATTTGTGCTACATTTAAGGCGTTGATGGCGTTTTGACCCATGAATCTTCAGGACAAAGACTTTCAGTACAAGACCGTCCACTTTCTTTTCTACAAAAATAAAATATATACATGGTTTTGCTATAGAAACAATTGTTCAGTGTCCATTTTTTATAATTCTATATTATTTAATACCAAATGTGTGGTATGAAAGGATTTAAAAGGGTTAATTTTAGAAGAAGAAAATTAAATAAATAAATCTAATAGCCCAAGATACCAAAATTAGAAAAATGGAAAAGAAAATAGAGACAAAAAGCAAAGACTCAAAAAAATGGAAGAGACTAAACAGTCACCTGACTGGGTCTCTGCAATATACACAATAGCTCAATCTTTGGTATATTAGGCAAAGGATACCAGAACTGAAATGGAGAACCAATAGCTGTAGAAAATGTGTAGAAAAAAATCAAAGGCATGTGTTTTACAAATAAGGACAGATTAGGTATAAGAAATTCACTAGAAAAAGGTATATGTACCTTCATACCTGTCAGTATGCCTCTGGATTATCTCACAGCTTCCAATAGACCTTTATAAATAAAGCTGACAGTGCCACTTCAATTGAAACCGATCCAGACATGATTGTGCCTGACTATCATATAGCAGGGATCCAAATCAGACAGAATAACTGTAAGAATTATGGAAAGCTCTGAGGCCAAAATTAAAGCCCATGAAATTTAAATTCGATCCCACATATTCATGCGTGCTCCTCAGCCACGCAGACAATGCCCAATTGTACTTTGGGTGCTACATATTAAAATGCACTTAGACAATCGAGGGACCTGCAACCTACAAGAACATCCATTTTGGAAGGCGAATGGGTAGGACACATGAACTAGCCACTACCTCGTCCAACAAAGGTACATAGGCTAACCTACATTACCACTAGCCCCATGAACTGGAAAAATGCTCTGTAAAAAAACAAAACTAATTTCAAGCAATCCTTCGGAGCAGGTTTAAAATGGAAAACAATAAAGGCGTCATGTTAAAAAATAACGTAATGAATTCCCCAGCTACAAACAAACCACCGGGGGACTGATTAGGGGATCCAACCTGTCACGCCACGTATACTTAATAGCAAAGAAAGATGAGTCATGAGGGAATAGAATCAATCATTCTCAATAACCCGTACTTACTTTTAACCTCATGCGCGCTAGCGGAATTCCGCTCCTGCGCTGAGATTTTTAAAAACGCATGTTACGTGACGAGCTGGGCTCGTCATCAGCGTGCGAGGAGGCTACGTCATGACAAGCCCAGCTCGTCATCAGCGTGGAAGGGGTTAAAATTGTCTGTGCTCCTGCTTGCTAAACTCCATTAGCGTGTCGGATCCAACAAGTTCGGACCGGAACTAGAGGGAGCTGCTCATGTTGATTTTAAAGCGTCCCGTCATTCTCATAAAAAGAGGACAGGTTCTGTTCACCGAACCAGAATGGAAATTAGCCAAACTAAAACTAAGTTGAAGCACTAAATTGCCATCATCAAAAAATTATTGTTGTAAAACCGCTCAGAGGTAGTTAATTCCAAAAATTATAACAATCTGAAATAGGTCAAGCCTATCAAGCTAGAAATTGTAAAAAACTGCGGCCATCTTACTTTGGGCAAAGGAGTTAACGAAGAAATAGAAGGAAAGCAGCAGAGAAGGAAACCCATTTCCCAGAGCCTTGCTATTAACTGCTACACACATCAAAGAAAAGTTTGAATTACATTCAGTGTTTTCACACACAAGAGAATACATTATCAACATATCAATACATTTATCTTATACTACTTTGCTTGAAACACATTACTGTCATAAATGTACATTTTGTCATTTCCCAACATTGATGCATTATATTTGTCACTTTATACTTAAAAACAAAGAAATTATGTTTTTGTGCAACAGAACAATTGTCACAAAAGAAGGATCTTCAATAAATGACCAGATTGGTGCTGCTGCACCATTTAACAAGCCATGCATGAGAGATAATAAAATAGTGTATACATGCAATCTCCAGTATGTTTGGTCAAACTTAGACAAATTGTATGGGAAATTATAGTTCTGAGATCATGCACTGAGGCCAGATACAAAGAATTCAGTTTTAGGCCCCTATAATTACCAAAAGTACAGCTAAAGGTCGTGCTGACAATGTAGCATCGCTTTCCAATAAATTCACAAAAACAAAGCCAAACATATGACATTGGTACGTTCACGTATAGTACATCAATATGCAGTTTCACGATGCAAATAGAGGTCATGAGGACATACCAGTTGAACTTCAGCGTTAAAGCATCTACAATGACAGGGTAAAAAGACACTCATAGCCAACAAACAGATTAGTTGAATAGTACAGCCGTGCATTCTAAACTGTTGAGCCCTTGATTTATACTGTTACACCGGAACACCCAGCGACACTCACTTTGGTTTAATAGACTGGTGATGTCACCACCCCTGCGTGGAAGCTTAATCAGTTCAATCACTTGCCATCTAAAATCGGATGAGGTATGGTTGTTCCAAAAAATGTGACACCATAGGTGCATGCTCGTTTTGGCACCGAATGTGACTTTTATGTTGGGAAAGACGGTTCTTGATATGCTGGGTAGTCTGTCCCACGTAAATTAAATTGCAGGGCACTAGATGGCATACACCACATTCTGCGAATTGCAGTTGGTATGGTCACGCACATTGTGTTTGTTACCATGTGTGAATTGCTTGGTATTAGTGGTGGAGTCACACATGAAATGCGTTACTTACCTGTAACTGCAGTTATCCAGTATTGGTGTCTTTCATAGATTCACATGCCTGAATCATTCCCCGTCGTCGGGATGGGAGTCCCCGGTACATAAATAAAGTAATGTCCTAAAGACATATAAAGAAGTAGGCCCACAGGCCTCACATTAGTAACACATCCATGTCCTTTTTTAAAAAGGACCAAACTCTAGAAGGGAGCCAATCAGCTGCCACCTCCTTCTAGAACCCTCCTGGAAGGAGCGTCAGTCCCTCAGATTTTCGTACACACAAAGCTAAGTAGGCGTGTTGCTGAGAGAATTAGGTGAGCCCTTCCAGGGCAGGCGGGAGGGTTGCATGTGAATCTATGAAAGACACCAATACTGGATAACTGCAGTTACAGGTAAGTAACGCATTTCTTATCCAGTATTATGGGTGTCTTTCATAGATTCACATGCCTGAATCAGAGTAGCAAGCAATGCAGAGAGCACATTTCTATGGCACTGTGTATACAAGTCATTAGATAATATATCAAGCGACTAGCAAGAGCAAATAGATGCAAACAACCAGTACCAATGCATTACACAACAGAGAAATGTGCGTACATGAGAAGGATGGTGGGATGAAAGAAGGCTCACCTCTAGTGAAATAGATGGCGAAGTACTGCTTGTCCCACCGCCGCGTCTTTCATAAGCTCTGTGTCCAGGCAGTAATGCCTAGTGAAGGTATGTGGCGACTTCCATGTTGCTGCTCTGCAAATGTCAATGACAGGCGCACCTGCGAACAGTGCCATGGATGTGGACATCGCCCTAGTAGAATGGGCTCGTACTTTGGAGTGCAGTGAATGTCCTGCTTGTTCATGACAAAAAATAGCTGCCGAGATCCAGCGGGAAATGCTTTGTTTAGTAAGTGGAAGACCTTTTCTGGGCGTGCTGTAAGCTACATAGAGCTGATTTGACTTTCTGAAAGCTTTTGTCTTGTCGATATAAAATTTTAAGCACCGTTTGGGATCCAAGGAATGCAACGAACTTTCCACTGCTGTACTAGGATTTGGGAAGAAGGAACGCAAAACCACAGGCTCATTGAGATGGAAATCCGAAGGGAGTTTTGGAATTAACTTCGGATTTGTCCGCAAGATCACTCTGTCTTGTTTAAATTGTAGAAAAGGATCCTGAATCGAGAATGCTTGCAGCTCACTCACCATCCTCGCGAAGGTGAACGCAAGAAGGAGATCTGTCTTCCAAGAGAGATATTTCAGGTCAGCCCTGTGCACCGGCTCAAAGGGATGCTTCATGAGTTGATTCAGAACTGTATTAAGATCCCATGTAGGAGGCAACATTTTCACCGGAGGGAAAGTCCTGTACAATCTTTTCAAAAATTGTTTGATCAGTCTGTGAGACCAGAGAGAAGGACCCGCTGAAGATCTCTTGTAACGGGATATTGCAGCCAAGTGGACCCTGATGGAGGAGTAAGCAAGGCCAGACGTTGCCAAGTGTAGAAGAGAAGGTAAAACTTGCTCCGGAGAAGAAGTGAAAGGGTGTATTCCTCGACCCCCTACACCAGATACAAAACCTCTTCCATTTCAGAGAATATGTTTTATTGGTGCTATCCGCTCGTGCTTTAGCTAGGATGGCTCTACAGTCAGGAGGAATATTCAAATTTCGAAGCTCTCGGAACTCAGGAGCCAGGCGGCTAACCGGAGAGAGGTCAGATTTGGATGTTGGACTTGCTGGTTGCTCATTGTGAGTAGAGACGGACACTGCTTCAGACGGATCGGTGGCTCCAGAGATAGGCGGTGGAGTTCCGTGAACCAATGCTGTCGTGGCCAAGATGGGGCTTTTAAAATGAGTACAAGGCTCCGCTTTCGATTTTCTGAGGACTCTGGGAAGCATCGGAAATGGCGGAAAGGCGTACGCAAAGACGTTGCGCGATGCGATCAAAAATGCATTCCCTAGAGACCATGACTGGGGATGCCAACTTGCGAAGTGTGGGCATTTGGCATTGGATCTTGTGATGAATAGGTCGATCTGTGGAGTGCCCCATCTCGAGAAGATTTGGTCGAGGATCTTCTGATCCAGTTCCCACTCGTGAGATGCTGTTTTCTGTCTGCTCGAGTTGGCGAGTACATTGTCCATGCCTGGGACATACTCCGCCCGAAGAGATACCTTGTTTGTGATTAGCCAGTTCTAAATTTTCTGCGACTCGCGAGTGTGTCTCAGCGAGCGCGTTCCTCCCTGCTTGTTGAGGTAATGCATCGTCATAGTGTTGTCTGCCCGGACGAGCACAAGGGAATTTTTGATTTTTGGCAGGAAAGCCTGGAGGGCCAGGAAGAACGCCGGCAGTTCGAGCAGATTGATGTGAAGTTTTTTCTTCGTAGGAGACCACTTCCTGCTAATCCGTAACTTGCAGAAAAGCTCCCCAACCTTCCAATGAGGCGTCTGTTGTGATAATATGAGGAGCAGCTGGAAGTAGGAATGTCAAGCCTTGAGAAAGGTTTTCAGATGACATCACCATTGCAGGGCTTTGACCATCTGAGGAGTCACTTTTATGTGGTCGTCGAATGAACCTGTGCATTGGACCCACTGCTTCGAGAGTGCCTCCTGTAGAGGCCGCATCCATAGACGACAGTGAGTGTATCAGGAGGATACACGATGATATCATCCCCAGAAGGGATTTGAAGAGGCGGACTGTCAAGACCTTCTTTGAGGCTACAATAGCAGGTAGTGCCAGGAGCTTGTTCTTCCTTGCTTGGGATGGGAAAGCTTTTGCTGATTGTGTGTCCAAAGTAGCACCAGGAAAGTGATGCACTGAAAAGGTTGAAGGACTGATTTTTCCTGATTGAGCGTGAAACCCAAGCAATCGAAAAGTCTTAAACAGTCGTTGGAATACCTGGACGCGTCTTCCAAGGATGGAGTCTTGATCAGCCATTCGTCCAGATATGGAAAGACTTGGTGATGGCACTGTCTGAGATATGCCGCCACTGGGGAAAGACCTTTCGTGAAGATGCGAGGTGCAGACTTGAGCCCGAAGGGCAGGACGCGAAATTGAAAGTGTCTGCCCGCTACTGCAAATCGTAAATATTTTTTGTGATTCCTGTGAATTGGGATATGGAAGTAAGCGTCCTGCAAGTCTAGGGATGCCATTAAATCTTTCTTTTCCAGTAGTTGCAAGACCTCCTGCATCGTTACCATGCGAAACGACTGCTTCTTTAGGAATTGGTTGAGGGCCCTGAGGTCCAAGATTGGTCTCCACCTTTTTTTTTTTTTCTGGATTTAAAAGAAGCCGGAATAAAAATCATTTTTCCCTTTGAGATGGGGGTACCTTCTCTATTGCTCCTTTCTGCAGCATAATCGAGATCTCTTGTAGAAGCAGCCGTAGATTTCTGTGATGTATTGGGCGGGGCGGAGTTTGTGGAGGGATTTGAAAGAATTCTATAGAGTGGTCTAATTCTACTAATTGAAGGACCCAACGGTCCATAGTAATCTTTTTCCAATTTTGTAGAAAATGAGAAATCTTTCCTCCAATTTTTAATGAGCGAAATGAAGTCTGGACTGGCTGAATAAACATGTCATTGTCTGCGCCCGTTGTTCTTTCGCTGTCCTCTACCCCGAAAGTACGACTTGCCATAAGAGGATTGCTGGCTTTGCTGTTGTTGGCGCTGTTGGAATTGTGGTCTACTCTGGCCTGAAGAGTAGGAAGATCTGTATTGGAAACTTCCTCTATAGGAAGACTGCCCTCTTCCTCTATTTCCCGAAAGGACTGGTTCCTATACTGGAGAGTGCCCAAAGCTCTTGCAGTGTCTGTGTCCTTTTTTATATTTTGCAGTGCTTCATCAATTTTGGAGCCAAATAATAACTGGCCATCATAAGGCATGTCCAAAATTTTCGTTTGCACCTCAGGACGGAATAAGGTTGCTTTCAGCCACCCTTGGCGTCGCAAGACTGCTGCCCAGTACGGCTGGCGGAACCCTGTCATAGCGATATCCATCGCCCAGTCTATAATTTCTGACGCCGATGTTTCACCTTCTAGCAGGATCTTCTTTACTTCCTCCTTGGATGCATCTGGTAATTCTGACCGATATGGGGCCATATCCGCCCACAATTGTCTATTATAGCGTCCTAAAAGCGCTAGGGCGTTTGCAGCCTTCACCGTCATCGCCGACATTGAAGAAAACTTTTTCCCAATGTTGTCCAGTCTTCTTCCCTCCTTATCAGGAGGAGCCGATAAAGGGGCCGAAGGATTCCTGGAGTTCTTCTGGGCCGCCTGTGTCACTACAGAATCCGGCTTAGGATGTCCTGTCAAACAGGCTGGTGCAGTATCTGGTGCCCTATACTTATTATCTAACCAAGGGATCACTGGTGATACAGAGGAGGGGTTCTGCATGATCTTAACCCCCTGTGACCATAGATAATCGATAATAAGTATTGACCTCACTGACTTCTTTAGAGGTTCTTTGAAGTCATACAAGAAGCAGTCTTGTTCCTGGGAGACCATCGAGATTTTAAAACGTTGAGCAGCCCTCTCCACCACATTATGGAATACTCCAATGTCGCCCGGTGGTGAATCTGTGGTTGCTGGCACTGGAGATGCTGGAGAGGGGATGACATAGTCCTCCCAATCATCATGCAAGGACCGATCGTCCTGTAGCTCACCCTCTTCCTGCTGGTCTTCTTCTCCTTACTCCAGTATTGGAACTTTCATAGATTCCCATTGCTTGTATCATTCCCCGTCGTCGGAATGGGAGCCTCGGTAATAATATATATATATATATATATATACCTAGGTAAATACACCCTAATAGGTGTAAAAAAGGTAAAAAATTAGGCCTAGGCCTCATTATCTTTTGTAGCCTATTGGTGTCATTATGTAAAAAGACCCAAAGTCCCCTTAGCAACCAATCAGATCAGCCTCACCCTGTAGAACCTTCCTGAGAAAGCTCAGAGCCTCAGATTTTCTACCGCTTCGTTGGTGACAGGGAGTCTCCTTAGAGCTCTGCTCTAAATTCAACTTGAGGTACTGTTTAAACAGTTTTTCTTTAAGGATTTCTTTCAGCTTTGTCATGGCTGATAAGGAAAAGAAGAGCCTTTTCAGGTCTTGTGCCACTTGTGGCAAAAAACGACTTTATACAGAGGATCAACATCAGGACTGTATTTACTGTCTATATCCAGACCATAAGGTTGATAAGTGTAGTATATGCAGGAGAATGTCTGTTAAAACCCTCCGTGATCGTGAAGGACGGCTGCTTCTGTGGCTCAGGAAGTTGGAAAGGAGGGATGAAGTAGTTTCTGGTGATGAGGAAGATGCCAGATCAACATCTTCAAAGACTTCATTGAAGAGGGGCGGATCGTCTGTGGACACTTCAACTGAACCCCCCTTAAAGGCTGTGCGTGGGACCTCTGATAGGTCTGGCAAGCCAGGGCCTATCGAATCTCCTCACGTGAGTGTAAAGGAGAGGGAAAGGCAGGCACTGCAGGTGCAAAAGGCTAAACTGGATGAGAGCTCGGCTGGGCCTTCCCACCAGGTTAAAGTAGCCAAGTCCGTCTAAAAACCGACTGTAGAGGCCTCTACAGGGGTCAAGAAGGACTCTAAAGCATCTGAGGTGATTTTTTCTCCTCAGTCGTCGACGAGCCATCCAGTGACGACGAGGACGACGACGAGAGCGTCGAAGAGGACCTCTATGTCGATTCCGTCGACGAAGACTGGATCGACGACGGCGTCGTCGACGATGACCTCTGTCGACGGTTACCACCACGTCGACGAAGACCATCCCGTCGACGATGACTATTCCGTCGACGGTGGCAATCTCGATGACGACGATCCCGTCGACGAGGACGACGAGCCCGTCGACGACGACAGCTCCGTCGACGAGCCCGTCGACGATGGACCCGTCGACGACGACAGCTCCGTCGACGATCCCGTCGACGGTGAAGGGACTCTCGTCGACGGTCCCGTCGACGACGATTCAGAATAAGGAAACGGGGGATTTGTTTTCAACGCAGTTGACGACAGGAGCGCCAGAAAACAGCAGAAGGAGGAGGATAACCCCAGATATGACTTCTCCAAGGAAAGTACCATCACTACCTCCACCCCTTTTGTTGGATGAAGATGACTACTCAGAAGAGGAGAATGAGATGTATGGGGATGCTTACAGTCCATCTCAATTGAATCTGAAATACCATGATTCGGATTTGGATGAGGAATATTATTACCAAAAGGAACAGCGGCCAGAAAGACAGGTTGCATACCAAGATACCCAACCACAGCAGGGCATGGTAACGATGCCTATGAGTCTTTTGACAGACTTAAGGGCAATGCTGGAGGAGTATAGGAGCAAGAAAGGGTCGCAACCTGTGGAAGGTCAAGCACAGGTTCAACCACAGGTGGTGGCAGCACAGTTAGTACGGCCTGCACAGGAAGAACATGAGAGGGAATATCCTCGGCAAGTCCAAGTGGATACCTCGGATGAAGATGAAACGGGGCAGAACCAAGATCAAGACCAGGAGAGTGAATGGAACCAATATATAGCTCCGGATCCGGCTTCACCAGTGCCAGACCCAGTCGACTCGCCTCCGGCTGATGTAGGAGGTTTCTTCAGCTTGATGGAAAGAGCCACAGCGCGCTTTAAGTTAGCGATGCCTACAACATCTACGGATTGTTTCCTGTACGATTTTAAAGAGGCATACCGTAAGGCCGTGCGCTCGATTCCCATTGTAGAGCACATATGGGAGGAAGGGAAGAAAGTGATGCAGACCCCAGCGACGGTCATTCCAACTCTTCCGCGCTTGGAGAAAAAATATAAAGCTCCTGATGACAGTCCCGCCTGTTTGATTGGACAACCTAGACCTGACTCGGTCATATCGCAAGCGGCACAGAAGAAATCGCGGAATCCTTCGGCCACCCTCACGACTCCGCCAGATAAGGAGGGTAGAAGGTTGGACAACGCTGGGAAGCGTTTTTCGTCGATGGCTAGCTTGTTGGTCAGAGCGGCGAATGCCTTGGCGATCCTAGCAAGGTACGACCGCCAGATGTGGAGTGATGTGGCACACTATGTGAATCTGCTAGCGGATGACCAGAGAGCGGAAGCACAGAAACTTATGGAAGAGGGACAACGTTCCTCTTCGGAAATGATTGACTGCGCGATGGACATCGCCACCATCTCTTTCCGTGCCCTAGGCAGCGCAGCGGTTCTTCGGCGACAAGGGTGGCTGAGAGCTACATACTTCCGGCCAGAGGTCCAGAATAGGATTTTGGATTTGCCCTTTGACGGGGACATGTTGTTTGGGAAACATGTCGATGAGACCCTACAGGGTATAAAGAAGGACACAGAGACAGCAAGGGCTCTGGGGAACCTGCAATATAGGAAGACACCGTTCCGTGGAGCACGAGGAAGAGGTTTCTCTTCACCTAGAGGAGGTTATCAGCAACAGCGATATTCACAGCAGTCGCAGTCTTACAGGCCCCAGTACGGCAATCAATACTATCAGCGGCAGTCGCAATCCCAGTCTTTCTCTCGCCAAAACGCTCGTGGACGACAGGGGCGTCAGGGCAAGGACGCTGGCAAGCGTCAATAGCGGCCTCCTGACTCTGCCAACTGTTCCTCCGCTTCTGGGATCTCCAGTGGGCGGCAGGATATCACAACATCTGAGCAGCTGGGAAGAGATTACATCGGATCAGTGGGTATTAAACATCATCCGAAATGGGCATACTCTAGAATTCCAGGAATTTCCACCTACAAGAGCTCCCCACGCCACTACTTCGAAACATCTGAACCTTCTTCAAGAGGAAGCTCAACAAATGCTTCAAAAAGGGGCGATCCAGCGTGTTCCCCTATCACAAAGGGGAGAAGGTTTCTATTCAAGATTTTTTCTGATCCGCAAAACAAAACAAAAGTGGCGTCCTATCCTGGACTTGAGGGAGCTCAACACCTATCTCACGAAACTGTCGTTTCGGATGATTTCTCTCCAGGACATATTGCGCCTCTTGAACCCAGGCGACTACATGGCAACATTAGACCTGGAAGATGCCTATTTCCATATCCCGATCCATCCAGCTCACAGACGTTTCCTTCGCTTTACAGTAGGCAAGAGTCACTTCCAGTTCATGGTGCTCCCATTTGGATTAAAGTCCGCTCCTCGGATATTCACAAAGGTGCTGGCACCGGTAGCGGCATTTCTGAGGAGACAGTCGCTGGAAGTATTCCCGTACTTAGACGACTGGCTGCTGAAGGCCCCAAGCTTACAAGAGGCATCGAAGGCAGTGAGCACATGCTTGAACCTCTTTATTCATCTGGGTTTACAACTCAACAAGGAAAAATCAGTTCTTCAGCCGGCAGGTACGGTGAAGTTCTTGGGAGCGATACTCGATACTCAGGAGTGCAAAGCCTTCTCATCGGAAGAGAGACAGATGAAACTCATATCGTCAGCCACTCGTTTCCAAAAGAGAAGTTGGATGACAGTCAGGATGTACAAATCTCTTCTAGGGTCGATTTCATCCTGTATTCAATTGATTCCGCATTGCAGACTGCGAATGCGCCCCCTGCAGGAGGAACTGGACCTTCAGTGGAGACAAGTGGAAGGTTCGTTCGACGACAGGGTGACGATAACCCAGCGGATGAAACGGTCGGTTTCATGGTGGATGAAAAGATCTCACCTCCCTGTGGGACTCAGTTTCAAGGCTGCACGGGCTCCTCAGGTCATTACCACGGACGCTTCTCTTCAAGGTTGGGGAGCGGTCATGCAAGACCTCCAGGTCAGTGGTCACTGGACTCCGGAAGAACATCGTCTACATATCAACGTTCTGGAGCTAAGAGCTATTCGACTGGCAATGTTGGCTTTCCTCCCAAGGATTACAGATTCAGCGATCCTGGTGCGGACGGACAACACCACCGCAATGCATTACGTCAACAAGCAGGGAGGCACAAGATCGCCACTGCTTTCACAGGAAGCCCAAATACTGTGGGAATGGGCTATAGCTCAGAACATCACACTCGTAGCAGAACACCTTCCAGGAGTATGCAACACGAAGGCGGATACGCTAAGCCGCCTGAGAGCAGTCTCGCACGAGTGGGAATTGGAGGACGCAGTGATCAAGGACATCTTCTTCCGTTGGGGGACCCCAGAGATCGACCTGTTTGCAACACCGGGGAACAAGAAATGCTGGTGTTACGCAAGCAGGGAACACCATCGAGGATCACTGGGGAATGCCCTTTCGATGTCCTGGTCAGGCGTGTTTGTTTACGCCTTTCCGCCATTTCCCCTAATTCCTCGAGTCCTCAGGAAGCTCAAGATGGACAGGTGCAGGATGATACTAATAGCACCTGCCTGGGCTCGCCAGTTTTGGTACACGGAGTTGCTTCTTCTATCAGAGACACAACCCATTCATCTGCAACCCAAACTGACACTTCTGTCAATGTACAACGGCCAGGTTCTTCACCCGAACCCGAGCTCGCTTCAGTTGGCGGCTTGGCTCCTGAATACAGAGAGTTTAAGGATTTAAACATCCCAGAAGAATGCAGGACCATCTTGGCACAGGCACGAGCCCCTAGCACTAATAAGACATATAGAGCGAAATGGAAGAGGTTCCATTTGTGGTGTCAGAGGAAAAATGTACATCCTTTCTCGTCAGCTCCACATCAACTCTTACCATATATTCTTTCGTTGGCGCGAGCAGGTCGGGCTCATGCTTCAATCAAGGTCCACTTGGCAGCTATTTCCAGGTATAGGAGAACAAGATCGGGCCCCTCTCTATTGTCAGCGAGAGTAATCAAACAATTCCTGAAAGCACTGTTTAGAGTTTTCCCGCCAGTTAGGCCCCCACCTCCGGTGTGGCACTTGAATGTGGTCCTGGCTCAGCTGATGAGACCGCCATTTGAGCCAGTACATAAAGCGGACCTGAAGTTCCTATCATGGAAAGTGGCGCTTCTTTTGGCACTCACCTCTGCAAGGAGAGTAGGAGAGCTTCAGGCTTTAACCATCAAAGAACCCTTCTTACAGTTCAAGAATGATACAGTGATTCTGCGGATGAACCCCAAGTTCATTCCGAAGGTACCGACAGACTTTCATCTTAACGAGCCAGTGGTTTTAAAATCCTTTTTTCCTCGACCTTCAACCCAGGCTGAGAGGACACTTCATTCTCTGGACGTTCAGAGGTGTTTGAAATTCTATCTACAACGCACAGCTGGATTTCGAAAAACACCCCAACTGTTTGTGGCTTTCGGAGCCCCAAGGAAAGGATTTCCTTTGTCAAAACAAGGGATATCTAGATGGATAACTAGTGCGATCCGGTTCTGCCACCAGGCGGCAGGCAAACCTTTACAAGGACAGGTGAAGGCACATTCCACGAGATCGATCTCCGCATCAACGGCGCTGTTTGCTGGAGTATCCATAAAGGACATTTGCAGAGCAGCCACCTGGAGCAGTACGCACTCTTTCACGAGGCATTACTGCCTGGAGGCGGCTGCAAAGGAGGAATCGGCTGTAGGACAGGCAGTCCTGAGAAATCTCTTCCAATAAGAGGTGAGCTTTCCTCTCTTCCCTCCTCCTGTTTTTCCAAACATTTCGTTTATTATGCTTTTTTACTGCTTTATGGTTGTTATAATCTGTGATGTCATTAGTTTATAATGATTCTGTACTGTGCACGAAATGTTTGAGGTATGCTAACTGCTATCTACTCTGATACAAGCAATGGGAATCTATGAAAGTTCCAATACTGGAGTAAGAAACAAGTTACTTACCTGTAACTTTAGTTCTCCAGTATTGGTAACTTTCATAGATTCCCATGCGCCCACCCGCCTCCCCTGGGAAAGCTCACTTTAGGGCTAGGTGATTATGTGGCAAAGCAACGGCTACGAAAATCTGAGGCTCTGAGCTTTCTCAGGAAGGTTCTACAGGGTGAGGCTGATCTGATTGGTTGCTAAGGGGACTTTGGGTCTTTTTACATAATGACACCAATAGGCTACAAAAGATAATGAGGCCTAGTCCTATTTTTTTACCTTTTTTACACCTATTAGGGTGTATTTACCTAGGTATATATATATATATATATAATATTACCGAGGCTCCCATTCCGACGACGGGGAATGATACAAGCAATGGGAATCTATGAAAGTTACCAATACTGGAGAACTAAAGTTACAGGTAAGTAACTTGTTTCTTCCTCTCCTTCATCCGAAGTTGGAGGATGTGGTAAATACAACCTTTCTGTCTGAATATTCAAGGATGGAGGCCGTGGTCTTGGCGACGGAGTTATCGTGGTAGCCGAAGGAGCCAGAGATTCTGGAAACCTCTGCTTATAATCCTGGATAAGGTATCGCAAATCCGTAACTAGAGATGCAGGAAGACAAACCAAAGGAGTAGGTGGTGGATGATATACCGCCTTCTGAACTTCCTCCTCATCCGAACTCTGGCATTTTACATGCTATTCTGAAGGGCTTGTCGCCATCTGGAACTTGTCACCCTCATCAGAATCCTCCTCCTGTAGGAGACATGCTGGAGGAATTGATTGCACCCGGCTTGGTGGTAATAACTCCGGTGTCGGCGCCTTTTTTGTGATCCTTAAGCGCACGTATGTTGTTTGAAGACCAGAATCCCTCATCGTCGACGAGCCCGACGACTATCACATCGCGTTCACATGAGCGTAGACAGTTGTCATAGCTGGTGGAGACATCGTCAACAGGGCCGCCGTCGACAGTAGAGATATTCCTGTTGACGACTATGTCGTCGTCAACGGTTCCTTCGTCGACTGTGTTCTTGTCGAAGAGCCCTTTGTTAATGAGTCTTTCGTCGACGGTGCAGACGTCGACGATATTGGCTTCGTCATCGAGGTCGTCGCCGATGCGGTCGTCGGCGAGGTCCGGGTCGACTGGATCTTTGACGTCGACAGCGTTCTCTTAATGGCTATAGACGACGACAAAGCCTTACCCGCCGTCGACGATGGGGTCGTAGTCGTCAAAGTTGATAATGACAACGATGCTGTCGACGTAGAGACTGTCGTCGTTGAGGTAGACACATAAGAAGCTGTAGACACTGCCTTCTTCGACGATGAAGGTGCCGTCGACCATGTCGTCGACGATGTAGAAACTGGCTTCTTAAAGGCGTGAACTTCCTTCCCAGAAGTTGTTTTAGCCATAACCTCTGAAGACTTTTTTGATGTCTTCTTTTGAGGAGGAGCCGTAGGGATAGGAGAAGCCACCCTTCATCTCTTCAGAGATAATTTTGAGGAGACTGAAGAACCTTCAATTTCCTCAGAGGAATCAAGGTTATCTCTGTCCTTTAGCCTCTGGAGCCAGATTAAAAGGCGTCCTTCTAGGTCCTTGAGGGTTCTAGTGGAAAAGGTACGACATACCTTGCAATCTTTAGCCGAATGATCTGGGTACAGGCAATACAGGCAGTCCTTATGCTGGTCATCAATGTGTAGCCTTTTCTTTCCACAATAACCACAGGATGTAAAAAGACCCTTTTTTGGTGTGCCAGTCATAGTATATAGCAGTCACTGAAGGAACAGGAGAAATGTCCCAAAATACTGTTAAAAGAGCTGTGAAGAAACAAACCTGAGCAGAGATCAGAGGAGACTCCCGTAGCACAACGTGCGGTAGAAAATCTGAGGGACTGAGGCTCCTTCTAGGAGGGTTCTAGAGGGAGATGGCAGCTGATTGGCTCTCTTCTAGAGGTTGGTCCTTTTTACAAAAGGACAAGGATATGTTACTAATGTGAGGCCTGTGGGCCTACTTCTTTATATGTCTTTAGGGCGTTACTTTCTTTATGTACCGGGGACTCCCATCCCTACGGCGGGGAATGATTCAGGCATGTGAATCTATGAAAGACACCCATAATACTGGATAATAGACAATTACCACAACGGTAGTGTCCCAGGATTTTTTTAAGTCCCCACATAATGGTCAAATCAGGAAAACAACAGGAAGAACTACCCGGACCATGGTCACGTAAGTTTTTCCCCTGTTTAAAAGAAGAGAGAGGCTATTCTTTAGTAATTCCAACTGCCTGCACAAGGGTCCAATGCTGTTTCACATTTTTACAATTTGTTTACTTTTGGTCATAAAGGTGATAACACAAGGGACCCTTTCGGAAGTTTTGGGTGTATGTGGTGTCAACAAAAAATGGATCAAATTGCATCTGTTCCAGTTGGCAGATGATGTTGCCACTGTCTTGTACATAGCTTTGAGTCTGAGGAGCCAGCTCTTTAATAAAAACATCAATGTACTTGCACAAGGGTTCCAGGACCGACCCACAGCCAGAAAGTATGGGTTGGCCTGGCGGATTATTACATCCTTGTGCACCTTAGGTAAGGTATACAGCACCGGGGTGCGTGGAGCCTTGGCATTTAAAAAGTCAAATTCTTTAGGACTAAGAAAACCAGATAGTGTAGCTTCTGTTGTAGTTCTCAAAATCAATCTCTGTAACTCTGAGAGGGGGTTGCCTCACAGGTCACATAGTGGTTTATATTGGCAAGTTGACAAGGAATCTCATATTTGTACTTCTTAATGGGTAAGATCACAATCCCACCCGCTTATGGTCAGTTTTGATAATCACATCCCGGTTATCTTTTAGGGTACGTAGCGCTTGTCTTTCAGGAAAAGTGATGTTATAGGGGGTATATTCAAAGACCACATCCAGGCCTATAACATCCTTAAGTACCATTGATTCAAATGCCAGCAATTCAGCAGGCATTAGTTTAGTCGGAGGATTAATCCTGGATGTAGGCCTCAATTCAGAAGGGTTAAAATTCACATGAAATGGTTTGTCCATAAAAAGAATTCAAACGTAGCTTACGAAAGAACTGTAAAAGTTCAATCTGAGTGTCAAACAAGCACATTTTCTCTGTAGGGACAAAACTGAGACCCTTACTCAGCAGAGAAACTTCAAAAGATGACAAAATGTTTTCTGAAAGATTAAAAATAGGGATTGAATTAGGCACATTAGCAATAGTCATAGTTTCTTTTAATGCGGGGGACCCCACTGATGGAACTTCTGGCGGGTTTGACGCTCCCCTCTTGGAAGTTCCACCCTTCGGGAGGAGGTTGGGTTTTCACTCAACCCCTCCCTTGGCCTCTCCCCTGTCCATGCTGGCCTAAAAAAGAATTAAAGGCAGAGGTTGAAGGGCCCTGTCCAGAATTGGAATTATTCTCAGTCTCATCCGCAGAACTAGCTGAGGATTCAGAAAAATGAATTGCCATATTTCTACGAAAGCTGCCCCAAGTCTCAAATTTATTAGAATATGTTTGGCGAAGTTGGGAAAAATAGTCAGCAGGAAGGTACCAATGTGATTTAGTCTGGTCAAAATTAACTATCTTTTTGTATTTTTTTTGTCCTTTGTGCGCTCCATGGTTTCAAATTCAGCAATAGTTTTGTTAACTTTGTCTACAGCTGCTTTAGCGTCAGCAACCACATTTCCTTCATTAAGATGTTTTTCCAAATCAGCAATGATTACCAATTCACGTTTACTATGCTCCAAAGCTGTGTCTATGCCATGGATTAACCAATGGCGGGAGAATGTAACACCAATATGGCTAAACCCTTTCATAAACTTGGGATCGTTAGTAAAAATAACAGGAACATTACAGACCTGTAGGCCCATCGGAATCACATCCTTCTCTAGATATTCTGTCATCATTTATGCAGGAAGATTTGTGCGTACATGTTTTTTCTTGCATTGTTCCAATTCATCTAGTAATGCTTGTGCTTCAGTCCCAACAGGCATAGCTGTTGATGGCCCCAATAATAATGGACCACTTATTATTCTAGAGATGTATTCTTCAGAATATGTTGGCAAAGAAACATTAGTTATCTTTAATATGACCTAATGTCAAGCCAACAAGGCCCTTACAGCTAACAGCTGTACTGTAATAAGTTACAACAACAAGGGCAACCCTAGAACATGAACCTGAGGCAATAGCTACTGTATTCCAAACAATGGTTCAAGAGCTACAATAAACAAATGAAAAAATAATAGCTAAAGCGGTGAAAAGAAAGGACTAGTCTCTGAACATAGCAAAAACTATACTAACTTAATTTAGCAAAAACCATATACATAAAAATTCTTAGTAAAAAGGATTTTAATCCAAATTCCATGTAACACACACAAAATCAAAAATATTGGGGGTGCTCTGACAGTTACACAAACAATGATAAAATAATGAACATTGACAAGTGTAGACTGAACAAACTGGCAGAGAAAAAACATGAAACAGCAAATAATAAAACAAATACACAATATAACAATTGTGTCCTCTCCAAATTAGGCCACGTTTTAAAGCATTTCGACCCAGGAGTACTTAAAGGGTCATCTTCAGGACAATTACTTTCAATACAAGAGCGTCCACTTTCTTTTCTACAAAAATAAAATATATACATGGTTTTGCCACAGAAAAAATTGTTAATTTTCCATTTTTTATATTTCTTTATTATTTAACAACAAATGTGTGATACGAAAAGATCTAAAAGGGTGATTTTTAGAAGAAGAAAATTAAATAAAGCAAGCCCAAGAGACCAAAATTAGAGAAATGAAAAAAAAATAGAGACAAAAAGCAAAGACTCAAAAAAAGGGAAGAGACTAAACAGTCACCTGACTGGGTCTCCGTAATATACACAATAGCCTCAATCTTTGTTATATTAGGCAAAGGATGCCTGAATTGAAATGGAGAACCAATAGTTGTAAAAAAAATCTAAAAAAAAAATAAAAGGCATATGTTTTACAAATAAGGACAGATTAGGTATATTATTTTCTCATTGTTTGTGTAACTGTCCGACTGCCCCCAATGTTTTTGATTTTTGTGTGTGTTACATGGAATTTGTAATAAAATCTTTTTTCTACGATTTTTTTATGTATATGGTTTTTGCGAAATTAAGTTAGTATAGTTTTTGCTATGTTCATGCACTACTTCTTTCTTTTCACTGCTTTAGCTATTATTTTTTCATTTGTTAATTGTAGCTCTTGAACCACTGTTTGGAATACAGTACGTTTTCACCTGTAACTTCATTTAAGTATGGTAGATTTTTTTAAAGCAATATACCATTACGTCCGCTGGACCCTCCTGGTTGCACGGATATATAGGACTTGTAGGTTCACCAAGAACTTGAGCTACCCAGAGCCAATAACAGAGCTGCGCTTTGCAATGTTTTTTCATTGTGTACTGGGTATACAGCAGTTCATTTGGTAAAACATAAAGAGTTAAAAATCAGTATCAAGGTAACGTATGGTATTTCTGAAATGGGAACAAAATATGGAGTTTAGAAGCAGTGGTTATTTGCATATCTCCATAATGGCGGGTACCCATACATGTGAATTAAAGGGCATTTTTCAAAATTACTTTTTTCACATTGCCCTACATTTGGAAGGCAGTATTCCATAGAAAGTCAATTTTTGATAACACTTTTTCTACTATTCTGTGTTCTAATAAGTCTCCTGATACAAATTGTACCTCACGTAGTGAGTAGGCCTAGTGTCTGCAAGAGGAAATAGACAAAAATGCAACATGGACACATCACATTTTTCCATTGAAAACGTACTTTTTTTTTGCAGTGTGCCTAGCTATGGATTTTGGACCCTAGCACAGCTGGCACCTAAGGAAACCTTGCAAACCTCTAAAAAAAAATGTATACTAGACACCCTGGGGATTCCAGGATGGGGTTACTTGTGTGGGTGGCTCTCACCAGGTTCTGTCACCCAGAATCCCTTGCAAGCCTCAAACTTTGTCAACAGAAAACATATTTTCCTCACATTTCTGTGATAGAAAGTTCTGGAATCTGCAGGAAGCCACAAACTTCCACCCACCATCCGGTTCCCCTAGTCTCCCGATAAAAACGGTACCGCACTTGTATGGGTATACATAGTGCCCGTGACAGGAAAGGCCCAAAACGTACTGTGGAAACTTCAAAATTATCGATCACAAAAAAGACGTAATTTTGCTAAGGGAGTCACCTGCGCCTTTGGTCCTGGGCTCAGCAGGCGTCTAGGGAAACCCACCAAACCCAGAGGAAAGATCTTGGGAACCAAACCACAATCATCAGTCTCTTACGATGCTTCCACTATCAGCATCCTACAAAACCTGGTCAACCGCTAAGACAGCGGTTTTTAAGGGGCAAAACTGGGCACTCAGACACATGCTCAAGATCTAGTTTGAGCTTACCTGTTAAAGAGACTGAACAGACTGGATTCGCCAGTAGCGATGTTCTCAAAAACTAAATGAGGGCCCCAGTAGAAGGACGGCATATACACTGAAGGTCCCAGTAGGAATTAATGGCAAAACACACTAAGTATGACAGTCCCAGTGTAATGATGTGTGTGTACTGCATGTGAGCACTTAGGATTTCACTTCCCAGGAATCCCATAGCCTGGGGCTTTTGACGAGCCCGCACAAGATTTTGAAATCTCACCAGCCATCTTGCATAGAAGAGGGCATAAAAGCAATGCCTATTGACTGCACCTTTGCTAGACACTCTCTGCCTATCTGATAGACGGACCTTCATCTTTCCTGATTTTGGTTTCTGCCCAGCGACCCGTCAGGGTGAGTGCTTTGTACCTGATCAGCATCGCCGAGTGCGCTACCAAGATCCTCTGCTTCCTGCTACCAGCCTTGCGGAGTGCACTGCCACGATCTCCGCATCCCGATCTCAGCCCGACCCACTTTTCTGCAGCCTCAGCCCACGAGAACCTAAAGGAGAGAAAAAGACAAGCGAAGTACAACAGGACTGAATGTGTGCACGTGCATGGCAAAAACTGACATGGCATTTATGTTTGTTGAAAAAACGTCAGTGCTTGCGAGTGAGCTAATAAATTTCTTGAGAGTTTGGCCGTGCAAGCAATTAGACACTAGAACTCCTGAGCATGTTGGTTATTAAGACGATGCTCAAGTACACGGGTGATGTGAGACTTATCACCAACCCTTGAAAGATAATTGTTGTGCACGTTAAGAGGTGTGTCTTTCCAACTCCCAATTCTGCGATCAAGCTAAACAGCCTCTTAGTTCATGTGAGTGAGTCTGACCAAGTGCATGCGACATATGAGTGAATCAGTGCAGGTGGGGAGATCTGGTATATGAGCAAGTTGGTATTCTTAATCTCCTTTTCATACAGGCATTATGTGACAACCTCCAGATGGGCTCCATTCCAAAGCTGCTTCCTTGAGAGAAAATCCAGGGGGCACATCAAGAGGAAGGCCCATCCGGACCACACAGTGCCAGCAAGATGTCTTTTGTTTTTTAAACCACACCCCTATTCCCCTGGGTGTGTTTCTTGTCGAGCAGTATATCTGTCCCCCTTGTTGATTTTAAGGGGAGTGGACGGAGTGTCTTCACACCACCGTTCGTTCCTGCTGGGCCAGGACACCATGTTAGTGCTTGTTCATGCATCCAGCCTTCTAACAGCCACAGATACAAGTCCTTGAAAAACAGTTTGTCCACATTTTGTAGTTCAGACAGTTCTTCCCATGATTTATCCTTCCTGTTGCCTCGTCGTCTCCTGGTACGAATCTCACTATCACTTGTCTAATACAAAACAAATGTTTATTCACTAACTAATGAAGGCTTCTGGAAAGTACAGCAACTGCAGTGGAAAGAAAAAAATAGCATGTGCAAAACAACAATACAGCCGGAAAAACAGGCCTTTCAATGTTAGCAAATACATCTCTGTTCATATGGCATCAACGGTTAGGCTAACTTAAGTCAGTACATTATTATTTATTTTGTATGCTTATAAGGCCTAAGTATGATTGCTTCCTGCTACATTTTTAATACATAATAAATGTATTATTTAGCATAGACTTTTCCACTTTTCAGTTAAATGTATTTTTGTTTGCAAAATGAAGAAATGTTCTTTATCAGTTGTAACTGTGTAGACTCTGGGTCTTGGCAGGTCCTGCAAGAGATATTCAGCCAAGTTGGTAATGCATGACTTCAATCTTGCAATTATCTATTGGCTACCAATAGCTAGAAGAACAGTGTCTGAGGCACTCTGCATTGTCAACAAAGTCTCTCAAGGAACAGAACCACTATACCTACAAGTTAAGTTCAAGCAATTCAGAAAATAGGACACTTCATTCCTTACCATAAGAACCCCGTAGGAGAAACTGCATCCTCAGTACAAGCCACTGAGCTCTGGGACTTCCTACCAGCCAGGATCATATAATCTTCAGAAGACAGTTGAAAACTAGGTTACTACATCATACCACTACTCTGGTCTAAATCCTGGAAAAACATTCCCGTCTTCATTTTCAATCTTCAGCTTACAACCCAAAAATAGGTAACAGCCCAACTAGCAAATTACTTTCTGTATGCAGATAATATATTTTTTGAAAAGGCTTACCTATGGTCACTTGGGTATTATATAATTGCGTCAATTCCCATATACCATTTCTGACTCGCACTAATGCTAACACCATACCACTCAGCTTTTGGCAACCAAATGTAACTTACCCCTCTTATAAGACATATCTTCTACAGGACTTGTCCATTACCAGACTGTAAACTAGCCATCACCAAATAAAGAGGATGGAATAGCTGAAGAGATCTCTCACATACTGCTGGTCAATCAGAGTACTTTAATTTAGTCTACCACTACATGATTAAATATCTATACATTATGGCTGCTTCTTTACATTTTAACACTCAGATATGGGCTGATAGTTGCAAAGCATATCCCAACAGATTTCTCTACTTTTTTTTTCTCCCTAACCATCCCAGCTCAGGACCAAAGCTATGAGCAACATTTCAGGTTTGACAACCCAGTGCATAACTAACTATGGTCATAAGAAATACAGAAATACTATGAAGGGACCTTCACAGCTGCTCAAAGTTGGCAGCTTATATAAAACCATAAACTGCGTGCTGATCTCTCACACCTCATCATCCACCACAAACTAACTCTGCGTCCCAGAACACGATAACTACACCTCAGTGGTAATCACACATTTCCCAGATAGAATCAAAAAACAATGACAACATCAGTCCAACCACAACCCATCAAACCCAGCGGCAAGGGCTTCCGTGCGCCACATATGGGTGGTAAACTCAATATAAAGGCTGCATGGATGTATGTTTGACGTTAAGCATTGAGATTTGAAGAAGAGGAGTTGCAGTGTTGATACCAGCCCCCCAAACTTTTCCCCAGCCTGACCCTGGAGTAACGAGAGGCGTGCAGCGAGCGGTTAAAACTAACTGTGTGGGGACGCCTAAGTGGAACTGAGCAATGACATTACTTTCTGCGACTCCTACAGCAATTCCTCTGACTCCAGGGGGCGAGCTGAGGGGAGCATGAAAATCGAGAGCATGAAGAGTGTGGTAAGGGGAATGGAGGTGCAGTAAGGTATAGGGCATTAGACCGTGGGCTCGCTGAATCGCACAGAAAACACTAGTTACTTACCTGTACACTATGGTTCTCCAGTATTATCTTTCATAGATTCACATGCTTGTATCTTCCCCGTCGTCATGGTGGGAGTCTTGCGGTAACAGAATGACTATAACATTAACAGAGTAAAACACTGCATAGAAAATCCCATAGGGGACCATAATATTTGGTTGACAAACCTCCTCATTATTTGGTCCAAAACTCAGCCAATCAGCTGCCAGCCCTGACATCACACGCCCCAGCAGAGCCATCATACCTCATATTTCCAGCCCCGATTGAGAGGAAAGGATATATCTAGAGATGTGAGGTCTACCTGAGTAACTGGAAGGTGGGAGGGCCGCATGTGAATCTATGAAAGATAATACTGGAGAACCATAGTGTACAGTGAGTAACTCGTTTTTTCTCCAGTATTGAATATTTCATAGATTCACATGCTTGTATCTTATTATAGGAGCGTTGCTCAGGATAGAACCTCACAGCCTTTGTGGGCTCTGCTCCTATTTTAGAATATCAACAATCATAAGAATTGAATATCTTTCATAATTTTACACAATGCATATCCATTGACGAGACATAATAGAAATACAGTAGGAGCATGACTTTGAAATACATGCATATATATAAATAATGGGATTATATAAAGCCTGAACAATACCAGATGGCGTAGAACTGCTTGTCCCACAGCTGTGTCACTTTGCCATGCTGTATCTAGACAATGTTGCGGCTCTGCAAATGTCTGGCAATGACACTCCTGCAAATAGGGCCGTAGATGTTACCATCTTTCTGGTGGAATGCGCATGTACTATGGATTGAAGAGGTTTACCGGCTTTGTCATGGCACAAAGAGATAGCCGAAGAAATCCATCTAGAAATACTAGATCTGGATAGTGCCAAACCCTTCCGTGGACCAGAAAATACCACAAAAAGTTGGCTCGATTTTCTGAAAGATTTTGTTCTGTCAATATAGAACTTTAGACACCTTTTGACGTCCAGAGAATGTAGAGATTTTTCGGCAGACGTGGAAGGACCCCTAAAAAATGTAGGCAACACCACAGGCTCATTGAGATGAAATGTGGAGGAAACCTTAGGAAAGAACTTCGGATTTGTCCTTAAGATAACCTTGTTTGGTCGAAATTGGAGAAAGGGTTCTGAAATCGAGAGAGCCTGAATTTCGCTTACTCTTCTTGCTGAAGTGAAAGCTAAAAGCAAGGCCGTTTTCCATGAGAGAAATTGTAGATCCGTTTTATGTATCAGTTCGAAAGGAGACTTCATGAGTTGTGCCAGAACTGTATTAAGCTGCCAAGAGACCGTTGAACGGTGAATTGAGGGAAACGTCCTGAAAAGACCTTTGAGAAATTCTTTTATCACTCTTTGGGACCAGAGAGATGGACGGTTAGGATCCCTTGTGTATCTTGAGATAGCTACCAAATGCACTTTTATAGAAGCATGTGAGAGATTCGCCTTACCCAAGTGTAAAGTGTAAAGATAAGGCAGAATTTGATCTGAAGAAATATTAAAGAGATGAAGATTTTGAGAAGCGCACCATTGACAAAACCTCTTCCATTTAGCGGTATAGGTCTTGTTTGTAGAGATTGCCCGTGCTTTAGAGAGAATGTCCCGGCATTTTTGAGAAATATTTAAGGATTGGAACACATCTTGTGAGGTTCCATGCCGACAAATTGAGGGATTTAAAATTTGGGTGAAGAATTTGACCTTCGTTCATGGAGATCAGGTTCCGCCAGAATGGGAACTGAATCCTGGGTGTCGCTGACAGTTTGAGGAGATCAGAGAACCAAGCCTGTCTCTGCACAGCTGGAGCTATCAGGATCAAGCCTCACGGCTCCGATTGCATTTTCCGTATCAATGTTGAGATAAGCGGGAAAGGAGGGAATGCATATGCGAACATCCCTGTCCAGCACATTTGAAGTGCGTTGCACCACGATCCTTTCTGATGAAATCTGCTTGCAAAGTGCTTGCATTTTGAGTTGTGAACGGTCGCGAAAAGATCCAGTGATGGGGTTCCCCATAGGCAAAAGACTTGGAGAAGTTGATCTTGATGTAATTCCCATTCGTGAGAAGCATTTGGAGATCTGCTGAGAGCATCTGCCCTTGAGTTGTCCACTCCCGGAATGTGCTGAACTTGTAGAGAGATTTTGTGGAGAAGTAACCACCTCCAAATCTCTTGCACTTGTCTTGAGAAGTTCCGACCTTGTACCCCCTTGTTTTAGTAGATAAAACATGGTAGTCGTACTGTCAGTCCTGACCAGAACCGTGGAACCTTTGATCCTGGGAAGAAAGCCTGTAATCTCAAGAACACTGCCTTTAACGCTAGCAGGTTGATGTGAAGATGAGTTTCTCTTTTTGACCAATGACCTTGTATTTCTAATTCTTGGAGATGTGCTCCCCAACCTTGTAGAGATGCGTCTGTCATCATAACATAACTGTGATGCTGAGGTACAAATAGCAGACCTTTTGTTGGTCTTCGAAAGACCCTTGAGATTGAATCCACTGCTTGTCCAGAAGTTCTTGAAGAGGCCTCATATGCAGCCTGCAATTGGGAAGCAATGGAATACAAGAAGACATCATCCCCAATAATGACTTGTAGATTCTCACCGAAGCAAACTTTCTTTGAAGAAGAGAAGCCAGGTTTATTATCTTCTGAACACGTTCCTCTGAAGGGTAAGCTTTTGCTTCTTTTGTACGAAGCATGGATCCTAGAAACTGAAGAGATTGAGATGGGAGAAGACATAACTTTTCTATATTGACTTTCAGACCCAGACGACTGAAGAGATCCATGCAACACTGCCGAGAGAGCAGTGTTTCCTGAAGCGAAGAACCTGTTATGATCCAGTCGTCTCGATACGGTAAGACTTGGAAACCTTGAAGTCTTAAGTGAGCTGCCACTGGCACTATACACTTCGTAAAAACCCGTGGGGCCGATTTCAGACCGAATGGCAAGACTCTGAATTGGTAGTGGCGCCTGCCAACATGAAGCAAAGACATTTTCTGTGTTTTATGTGGATCGGGATGTGAAAATAAGCATCTAAGAGATCCAGGGATGCCAAGTAGTCCCCTCTGCAAAGTAATATTTCTTGAAGGGATAACATGTGAAAAGGAATCTTTTTGATGAATTTGTTCAAACTTCTCAGGTTCATTACCTTTCTCCATTTCCCTGTAAGCTTCTTCTTTATTAGAAAGAAATGCGAATAAAAGCCTTTCCCTCATTGAAGACGTGGCACTTCCTCTATTGCCTCCTTTTGTAAGAGCGATAAAATTTCAGTTTTGAGAGCGGACAGGTGCTGTTGTTTTCTGAGAATAGGAGGCTGATTTGGAGGCTTCTGTATAAATTCCAGGGTATGGCCTGATGAATAATGTCCAAAACCCATTTGTCCGTTGTAATTGACCTACATGCTTGGTAAAACAGAGTCAGATAATGGTTGTTGGAGCTTGAACCAGTGGCGGACGCTGTGCTGAAGTAAATGTCTTCTATTAGGCTGTTGAGACTTGCCTCTTGCCGATGGATTTCCTTTTGTCTACTGCTGATACGAGGAACCTGAGGATTGAAACTGCTGACAACTTGAGAACTGGCGATATCCCTGTTGATTGTAAGGCTGATATCTGCCAGATTGATATTGGTCTTTGAGTATACTGTCCTCTCGACCTTCTCCTTCGAAAGGACTGAAACCTGCCCTGTTGCAGAGAGACCAGTGCCCGTGCCATATTAGTGTCAGCCTTGATGCCTTGAAGGGCTTCATCTATGTGCTTTCCGAACAGATTTTCTCAGTCGAACGGCATGTCAATTATTTTCGCTTGGACTTCTGGTCTAAACGAAGTGGCTTTAAGCCACCCCTGTCTTCTCAGCGCCACCGCAGCTGCCATCTGTTCAAAAGAAAGCGAAGACATATCCATTGCTATATCAATGGACTCAGAAGCCGCTCTGGAACCATCCTGGATTATGGCGGCTGCCTCTTCTTTTTTTATCCTCTGGTAAATGTGACAATAAAGGAGCTATAGCCTACCACATTTGGCGATTGTATCTACTGAGGAGAGCTAACACATTTGCACCTCTAATCGCTGCTGCCGCTAACACAGCAAAACGCTTTCCTGCTCCATCCATGCGTCTTCCTTCCTTATCCGGAAGAGCTGCAGTTGTTGAGACCGGATTTTTCAAATTGCGCTGCTCTGCCTGCATCACCACAGACTCCGGCCGTGGAGACCCAATTAAACATGCAGGAGAGGAGGTTGGTGCCCGATACTTCTCAATCCTAGCACCAAGGCTGCGACGGAGGCTGGGTTCTTCATCAGTTTTAATCCTTCTTCCCAAATCTATAATTGGGATTGACCGGACAGATTTCCATGATTCCTCTTTAAAGTCGTAAAGAAAACATTCTGCTTCTTTGACAGGAAGCGGGAGTTCAAACCTTTTTGAGGCCTTTTCCATGATATGCAATCCCCCAATATCTTGAGGAGGCGAAGTTGCTGGAGACGGCGATGGAGATGGCGTAGTAGGGATAACGTATTCATCCCGTTCTATCTCAACTGGACTTTCCTGAAGTAGTCCGCCTTCTTCTGGTTGATCTCCGTCACTTTCCATTAGATCATCTCTGATTGTAACAATAGTAGGGGAACGGATCTTTTGAATTGAAGGCGTAGGAGGAGGCGGTGCTGAGCCTTTTGAACCTGAACAGGACGTGTTGTGGGCTTTGAAGCGGGAGTGTTAGTCTCTGGAAAACGACGATAGTAGTCGTTTATCATATGGCGAACATCTGTTACTAGGGAAATTGGCATAGAAACAGTTTCCTCTCTCACCTCCTGTTGAACTTCTTCCTCCTCCTCATAGTCGTAAGACTGTTAAAAAGACTCATATCTCTTTTCTGTCACATGACGGTCTTGAAAAGAAAAGACTTCCTGAACTTCCTGGTACTCCTCATCATCAGTGTCCTGGCTTTTAATCTGAAGCTGGGATGGGCTATAAGCTACTCCAGATTCCTCATCCTCTGACTGCATTTCCAGCAGAGTCAAAGGAGGCAACGGTGAAACTTCGGTCCAACTGGTAAAATCAGCAGATTTCTTTGCCGCCAATGAGCCCGTCGACGGAAGGAAGGAATTAAAATAAGGAGAACCGTGTCTGATAGGGATGGTTCAGTAACATTCAGTTCCGGTACAAGAAGCAGTCGGATCGATTATATACTTGTGAACAAGGAATTCTGGCTGAACCTTGTAGACATGAGAATAGAGGATAGGGTGGAGAGTGACCATAATCCCTTGTTGTTACAAATGGCCTGTCTGAATACGTCTCCTGATGTGGATCCCATATTGGGAGTTGAAATCTTACAAAGTAATGATATGAGACGAGTAAAATGGTCTAAAATTATTTTAAAAGAGGATGAGCTAGGGGCCATTAACATCTTGGCATCCACAGCTATAGAAGATCTCATAGGTAGCCAAGACAAACCGGGCTACGAGTCCAAAGTTGCACTTGTGCATAACAATCTTTTAAATAAACTGAAAGGTTTTTTTACTACTGCAAAATCCTCAAATAAAGTTACTGCAAAGGCTTCCGTAGAGTCTTGGTATGGTAACACATGCATGGTGGCCTATAAAGCATTATCCCAGGCGATCCATTCTAAGAACAGGGAGAACATCCAACAAGCTCGTGCAGAATATAAGCAGGTTCAACACCAAGCTAAAAAGGAATAGGAAGAGGAATATTGGCTAGAATTATATGGAGCCAGCTTAGATAGGAATATGGCAGGTTTCTGGTTCCTCCTGAAATGGGGTAGGAGCTGTATTGCCCAACCACCAATTAACCATGTACCCCCAGAGAATTGGGTGTCCCATTATAAAAAACAATTTGTATTGGGACAGGACGAATGTATCTTATCTCAAGGGTGGGTGGTTAACCAAATTGGTATACCTATGTTAAGTTTTACGAGAAAGGAAGTTGAAGCTGCCCTTAATAGTATACGTATTGGTAGAGCCCCTGGGATCGATTGTGTCCCTGCTGACTTGTTTCTGTATAACAAGGAGGTTTGGGCAAGTTATATACAGATTCTGGCAAATGCAATAGCAAAGGGCGCCCCTATACCAGACGCTTGGAAAGGAGCAGAGATTTTACCCATCTATACTACTAGTATAAAGAGAGAACAGAAACCTTTTGGCAAGGTAAACAAGGGAACCACAGCGCCAATCCACACACCCAATACATTGTTGGAATCCTCAGGGTGTGTAGATGGACATAGGCGACATTAAATGTAAAAAAACGTAAATTAAAATTTGTAAACTAAGTAGTCCCCTACAACAAGCGCCGGCCGCGATGTAGTGCTAACCGCGACCTACACCTGCGTGATGACGACAGGCGAGGAGGAGCGGTGATGAGCGGCTACGTGCGGCGAGGAGTGGGCGGGGGCCTGGGAGTGGGGGCTAAGTCCGGTGGGCGGCTGAGGTAAGGCAGAAGCGGGCGGGAGGCAGGCAGTCGGGCAGCGGTATATGCAATGTCGGGGCGGGCGGGGGGCGGCCGGGAGGCGGGAGGTGGGCGGGCGGGCAGCGGTATACGCAATGTCGGGGCGGGCGGGGGGCCCGGACGGGACTAAGCAAATGCTCAAAATGCAGCCCCCTTCTGCCCCCGGGCAACGCCGGGGCGGGCTGCTAGTTTTTAAAAAAGGGGATAGATCTGACCCAGGAAATTACATGCCTAAAAGTCTGATCGGTTGTTTACAGAAGGTAATTGCCAGGCTGGTCCTGAGTCACATACAAGTCTGGATTGACAAATATAGTATTTTATCCCCTTTACAGGCAGGGTTCCATGCACATCAGAGCACCATAGACCAGGCTTTTAGATTTGTTTTAATTTACTGGCATGTAGTTCTTCTTAACGGCGGGAGAATTTATGCCGCTTTCGTAGACCTTAAGACGTCATTTGACTTGGTGCCAAGAGCTAGGTTGTGGGAAGTCTTAGCCGAACAGGGGTTGTCAAGGGACTTGTTGGCATTTCTGATAAAGTTACATGAAGGAAATTTTGCCCAAGTCCGTTGGGGACAGTATGGCCAAGTGACAGACAGTTTCAATGTAGAAAGAGGGGTTAGGCTGGGGTGCGTGCTGGCACCAACCTTATTTTCATTTTACATTAACAGGGTTATAAACTACTTTGAGAATCATGCTACCGACGCCCCAACATTAAAAGGTAGAAAAATACCCCTGTGAATGTTTGCCGACGACACCCTGCTGCTGTCAAAAACCCAAATGGGTCTTCAGGTGGCTATAAATAGGTTTGAGACATTTTGCAAGGACTATGGTCTCATAATTAATGTAGCCAAGACCAAGTTTATGGTTCTCCATAACCAGAAATCAGTAAAAGGGAAGGCTACAATGAATAACGTTCCACTTGAGCAGGCGAATGTATTTACATATCTGAGTTTTACACTAAGTTCCAAACTAAAGTGGGCCCCGCATGTGGACATGCTGTTACTTAGACATGCCCAATTGTCAGGGGCACTGCTCAAAGAACATAGACACCCTTATTCAAAGCCTATAGCCCCTATATTGAAAATATACAATGCCAAAATTTCAGCATCTGTCCTATACGGAGCGGAATTATGGGGCTTCAGCAACATCTCTGCTCTCTCGACCTCACAGAACAAATTTATGCGGTCCATAACTGGATTACCTCAATCCACTCCACTCTTACCGCTCTATTATGATCTGGGCAGTCAATTCTTGGAGGATGTGGCCCGTTTTAGACCAGTGGCATACTGGAGGAGGCTTTGGGTCACAGTGGAACTATCAGAGTATGCCCATGCTCTTCTGGAGGTCAGGAACGCAGATGGTGCGGTTGAAGCAGGTCAGGCTAGTCCTAAATGATCTGGGTTTAAAACAGTTGTGGCTTAATCCAACTAGTGCCACATTCCCGTCACGTAAAGAACTGCAGGGGCTGTACTGGAACATGGTGATGATTAAAAGATTCTCGTCCCTGACGAGTAATTCACTGTCCAAGGTCTATTTAGAGACCAAACATGAACCTGTTTATGAAAAATACTGGAATATTATCACAGTCCCAAATGATAGGAAATGGTACCACCAATTTAGGATAGGTACCCTTCCAATCAAATCGTTTACTAGTAAATGGGGTACTGCTACAAGTAAGGAATGCCCTTTTTGTCCTGCACAAGTGGAATCTATAGGCCATGTCCTTTTTATTTGCCCAACATACAAGAACCTGAGGCACAAATGATTAAAGCCGACATGCCAATTGTTGGGAATTACTTCTGGTACAGAAGCACTAAGGATTTTAAGATCTGATGAGAATTAATTCTGTATGATCGCTATCTCAAAATTCCTACACGGCATGTGGTTCCTTCGTGCACATGGTTTGGTTACATGATGAATTATGAGAAGGAAACATACTCATCTGTTTTAATGGACCTGGTTTTGTAAGTGGCTGTATGGACGCCATTGTTTTAATTAGATTTTTATGATAATTTATTTATAGTAATTATGTACGTAGGCAACATTGGAATTTTCAGGGATTCTTGAACTCTCTAACTCTTGGATAATGGAATTGATTTTAAATGAATGGATTATTGTTTTAAATATATATATGTCTTTCATGAATTTGAATTCGAATAAAGACTAATTTGACTTGACTTAAAGTAATGGATGTCTTTGACTTCGGAGACTTAAAATGTGTCATCGATGAGTCTCCCGTCGACGACATTCCCGTTGTCCACGCAATTCGGATTATCGTCGACGATGCCGTCTATGTCAATGATGCCGTCGACGCAGATGGCGTTGACTAGGTCGACGTGGACGTTGACTGTGTCGACGTTGATCTCCCCGTCGACGGGATCGTCGACTAACTCTTCTTCGACGATGTTGTCGTCGACGTTGACAAAACTGTTGTCGTCGAAATCGTTGTCGTCAACGAAGTCATCGTCGTTTTGACAGGAATCAAAGCTGGAGATACTCCTACCTTGGAAGAAGGAGCAGATGACACCTCCCTTGAAACAGAAGACCTTTTTAACGGTGTTTGAGGTAAAGAAGATGAAGATGCTTCTTTTTCTTTGGTCTTTTGCTTTTTAGTGTCTGTTTTCTCCACAGAAGCAGAAGACTTTCTTTTCTTGGAAGACTGAGGATCAACCTCTTCTTCAGAGTCCGAATCTGAAGTGGCCTTCTTCTTTTGAAGCCACAATAATAAACGTGCCTCCCTGTCCCTCAAGGTTTTAGCCAAGAAGGTTCTGCAATGCTTGCAGTCTTTAGGGACATGCTTAGGGTGGAGACAGCACAAACAGTCCTTATGTGGATCCTCAGAGTATAGTCTAGGTTTTCCACAGGATCTGCAGGGCCTGAAAAGCCTCTTTTTAGAGCTCTCAGCCATTGTAGGTAAAGTAAGTCGCAAAGTACCTTAATCCAGTAGAAATAAACTTTCAGTTGAAAAAGGTGAAAAGTTCACAGGAAATGAACTGAGCAGAGCTCAGGGAGACTCCTCTTCACACAAAGGCGATTGGAATTCTGAGGTATGATGGCTCTGCTGAGGAGTGTGATGTCAGGGCTGGCAGCTGATTGGCTGAGTTTTGGACCAAATAATGAGGAGTTTTGTCAACCAAATATTATGGTCCCCTATGGGATTTTCTATGCAGTGTTTTACTCTGTTACTGCTATAGTCATTCTGTTACCGCAAGACTCCCACCATGACGACGGGAAGATACAAGCATGTGAATCTATGAAATATTCAATACTGGAGAAGTGGCCAGTACGACTGGTGCCTCTGGAGGCAACTGCATGAACCCCGACCTTGGACTGCGCCACTCAGCGGCTGAACCATTTGGTGGGAAGACTAAAGATAGTTAACATCTTTACAGACTGTCAGGAAAGATTACCTTCCTGTTTTCTTCCTGCAAATACTCTTATGTTGCACTATTTGATTATGATTTGATTATGAACTGTTCTTTTTTATTATCTTGCTTTGCAAATATTGAGTAATTGAAACTAATCCAAAACAGTAATATCTCTCTTGTTAATCTGAGTAATACAAGGGATTGCGGTCCCACTCACCTGAAAGCCAGGATCCACAGGACCGGAGACGATCCATCCTCTCATCTCCACATGGAACAAGTACCAGTGCGGGCAATTAGCCCTAATGGGAAAAGAGGGGTAAGAGACAAAGAGAAGGAAACGATTCTGAAGACAACACCGCTCCCACTTTGGATACAAGGGAGTCCTTTCTGGTATGTATGCCTGATCAAGGATAGGAGTTTGAACAGCTTACTCTGAAAATACACATGGAAAGAGTGAAATAGTGATCAGAGCATAAAGGATAAAAAACCCAGTGCCACCGTTTAGTAAACAATCTCAAGATATAGTACTCACCCAGAAATACCTTTCAGCAAACATCCTTAACCCCCACGGACTGCTGGTACCAAAGCACACAAAATCTTGAAAACATATAAATATCCCAATTATCTATCAAAGAGAGATATCATGGGACAAAGTCTTGGTAAAGGAAAAGATATATATATGTTGCCAATATATACTTATTTCAAAGGGTCCAGGGTACAAAGTCACAAACCAATGAGAGTAAAGATAGAGCAACAACGAGACCAATGTCAGGTAAGTAAGAGAAAATAACTCTTAAAGGTTTAAACAGGAGCAAAGCAATAATCGGTACAGTGACGTTTAGAAGAAGAAACTGAGTGCAACGTTCCACATATTTCAGGGCTGCACGGGTAGATTTCAAACAGAAATGGTCAATGGTTAAAATCCAATGGCTTAGGATAATTGCAACATCCAGGTGAACAGAGAGTAAGGGTCTGGTAGGACAGGAGGAATCCAACCAGACAAGCCAAGCGTCAAAGCACAGGGAATCCTAGAACGCGTTAAACGAAAAGGAAACAAACTTCCAAATGCGGCATACAAAGATCCTCCTCCTGCATTGGAAAGTCAAAGCCAAGCACCTCAGCAACAATGTCCCCCCTTCTGTGTGATTTCAGCAGACACATAATGCTGCGATCTTGCACATCTACAAAACGGTACACCATTAGGAGGCAATTCAACAGGTGAACATTGTATCTGTGTATACACAAACAATTCACAATGGTACACAAAAATTAGAATGCACATGCATATTCCCCTAATTCAGAGTGAAACAAGAGTGATCTTATATTGGAAATAACTGGTAGTGGTGGGATGTGCCTAGCGGGATCAACCATCACCAGGAACTTCAAAAAGAAAGGGCACACACCGTGCAGGAAGTATTGGTGGTGACACAACATCTGAGTCAAAAGCAAGGGTTGTATTTCAGTCTAAAATTGTTGCAGATTTGGTCCTGCAAAATAACTACTTCTTTCAATGTAGAGGAATTGAGGTGTTTTTGGTATATGGGGAAAATAAAACTTTTATAAATTAGTCTGCCAATTTGAGTAATGCCCATCGTAAATCTTCCACTTTGTCTTCAAACTAACTCTCAGCTGAAGCCCCAAAACTTTTGCGGGTCTCTGGTGCAAATGATGGGAGATACGTGACATGACACACCATAGTATTTTGGGCTTCAGATCTTCCCCCACCTCTTTTAGATAATGAGCGTCTAAAATGGAAGTGGTTGGCCAGTGCTCTTAATGGTGCTCGTATATCGGACCCAGTATCTAAACCATATAAATTAGCAGTAAATTAAAAGTGGTTTCCTGGAATACGGCTGGACTAATGAATAATATGGATGAAATGAAATTTGTGGATAGGTTAAATTGTAGTGTAGTTCCTATATTCCCAATAGGCTCTGCGCATTGGAATAACATAAACGATAGTTTAGACGTAGGACTGAGGTCGACTAGGTCTCTATTGAATATGTTAGACTTTATTATGAATGCCAGCTAGCTCAGAGGTCACTAGAAACTTTCTCGAGTGAACAGGAAGGAGTTAACTTTCCTGAATAGATAAGAAGGGATTAGTTTCTGACAACTGCATAAACATGACAACTTTGCTCCCTCCAGAATAAAGAGTATATCTCCAGAGTCGTGTGAAAACAATAGATAGCTATTTCACTCAGTCAATCGTGCATGCTTAGTTTCAGCAGAGTGCAGAAAAATAGAGAGACGGGCATTTTCAATAAAAGTTATTTATTGAGCAGTCTTCTTTCTCATGCAAGAGAAGTGAATTGCCACAATTGCAATACTTGTCATAAAGTAAAGTGTGTACAGTAAAAGGAGTATTATGAAATAATACTGTAAGCATTTATATGGTTTCTGAGCCATATGATACTTAAAACGGATAAAATATATACAATACATACAATGATAAAAGTTGACTAAACGTACCCAGCTTGTGCTTCTAAAATACGCCTACCCCGGTGTACCTAACCTAAGCCTAGTACGTGGGAAGGAGTAAGTGAGCTGTAGTTTAAGTTAAGTTCGTTTTGCCAAGAATCTGAATCAAGAATTCTCTAAGGATTTAATCAGCTCCGTACCTTGGTTTTAGAATGAAGGGGGTCTTGTATCTCTTTCTCAGGACTCGATCTCCTAGCAACCCGCAAGGTTGACTGGAAACACTGGAGCTGGATTTCTCTCTCAGTGCGTCAAATGGGAGGGTTGGCTTCCTTTGGCACTCGCATCAGCTGGGCTTTGGGTAAGTAGATAGCCGCTCTGCTCCAAACCACCGTGTGTTGCTTAAGGCAGATGTTGGTATATTTATACCTGGAAGGTGCCGAGTTTGACGCAAGGTTGGACATAAGACGTCACTAAGAACTGGCAGTTCCTTCGGGACTCTCAGGAGTTCTAGGACAAATCAAAACAGAAGCAGGGGGAATTCCCGGGCTGCTGGAGGCTTGGTTTGTTTAAAGAAAGCGTTGTACTTTCTAGGAGTCTAGGGAAGTAGCCTTGCCGTATTTGGACTGCATTGGCTAGGACTAAATATGGATACGATTCTTATGCCTTTATAAGGATATGATTTGTTATAACCACATAAGGGCATGAATCGGGAATATTTAATTAGGGTCCTAGATAAGTTCACAACAAAATTCTGATATAATCTGAATCTAGGAACCCTGGTGTTCATCAGATCGCCAGTGAGCTGGTTATTTTACAACAGACATAAAATGAAATGGAAGTATACGAGCTTTAAAGCTTCCTCTAATCTCTTTCAAGCAGTGACCATATTCTCCCTTGAGAAGCTTGAGATGCTTGAGATGCTTGAAGATGCTTGAGATGCTTGAGATGCTTGAGATGCTTGAGAAGCTTGAGATGCTTGAGATGCTTGAAGGCTACCATTTTATTGATGAATGTTTATATTACTACTGGCTTATCCCATAATAACCTATTATATGAAATGTTTCCCTTCATAACCAAGGCCATGGCTAAGGAAAGTGAACTCCTGGTCATTTTGGTTGGAGACTTACATTTTAAAGTCGCCAACCACGCTATCCGTTTATACTCGGAGATTGATGAAGAGGAAGCACTGCATATTTCCCCATTACTTTTCCCTCCAAATAGAAGAATAGGTAAGAGAGGACAGGTACTCATTGACCAACTGGGAAAAAATGAATGTTTAATTGTAAATGGGAGATTTACCCTAGACTCGCCTGGGGAGTATATACATAAATGTTCAACAGAACAATACATTTGTTTACTATCTTATTGTCTCATACTCATTGTTCTATTTTTTAAGTGACTTGAAAACCTTACATTCTGTGCTTAGTGATCACAGACTTCTTTTTTTATGTCTCGCCTGACCTAGCGCATTCGCTGGTCTGGCGAGACATTTAGTGAGGGCTCAAACGCTACCATGGCCAGCCTAGAGCTACAGTGCATATGCACGGGCGCGCGCTTAGGAGCCAAGGTGCCAAATGGCAAACCTCGTCATACACATTAAGCGCCCAAGATCACTTTCGCCCGCTATCACTTTAGCAGCGCCCCTTTGATGTTCTCGTTCAAAGCACATCAAAGATCAAAGAACATGTCTTAATGCTTTGCTGCGCCCGTTTGACTTACAATATGCTTTCTCTTTCCACAAACTCGATGTTTGTGTTCTTTTATTTTGAGATGCTTTTAGTATTACTGTCACACACACAACCACCCACACAAGCACACATACTCAACCACACACACATAAACAAAAAAACACACACACTACCACACATACAATGACATATACACAACCAACCACCCCCACACACAACCACACATACAACCACATACACACACACAACCACACACGCAACCACACACAACCACACACACACCCACAACCAACTACAGCCAAACACAACCACACATACAAAAACATACACACTACCACACACAACCACACACACCTATACACACAGCCACACACACCTAACCACACCCATACACACAACCACACACACAACCACACACAACACATACACACAGCCACACACACAACCACTCACACACACAGAACCACTCACACACACAACCACACATACACAACACACACAACCACACATATACAACCACACACACAAACCACACACACACAAAAAACCAACCACATCCACACACACCCACAACCGCACCCACACAACCACACAACCAACCACACAAAAAAACACACACACAAAAACAAACACACACACAACCACACACATGCACGCACACACACAACACGGCATCCACAACCGCACCCACACACAACCACACCCCCACACACACACAACCAACCACACACACAACAAACCACACACACAACCAACCATACACACAACCACACACACACCAAGCATTGGCATAGCCAATAGGTCTCACCTTTGGGACCTTATAAAACAGTCGATGTGGTTGCACCAAGGATATTGTGCTGCATAACTTAATACTTAGCTGGTCCCAAAAGCGAGACATATTGGCTATGCCAATGCTTCTCTCTAGACGCAAGTATGACTTCAGTAGGGTTATGGAAAATTGATGGTCCCAACTCAAAATTAATAAAGGCTTTGGTAGGACTCGATGGGATCCTAACAAGATCTCTAACTTAAAAGGGCCTCTGGAGAAGGCTGTAAATGATTTGTACTCCTGGGAAGCCGATATTCTTTATTTTGTGGGCCAGTTTATTAAAAAGATTACAAAAACTACTGTTTTGAGGCATAGATCAAAGAACATGTTGTCTTAATGCTTTGCTGCGCCCGTTTGATTTACAATATGCTTTCTCTTTTCACAAACTCGATGTTTGTGTTCTTTTATTTTGAGATGCTTTTAGTATTACTGTCACACACACAACCACACACATACACACAAGCACACATACTCAACCACACACATAAACAAAAAAACACATACAACCACACACACAAGCACACACAAAACCACACACACAACCACAAACACAACACACACAACCAACCACACATACAATGACACACGCACAACCAACCGCCCCCACACACACAATCACACATACAACCACATACACACACACACAACCACACACACATACCACACATACAACCACACACACAACCACACACACAACCACCCACAACAAACCACAGCCACACATACAACCACACATACAAAAACATACACACCACACACACCCATACACACAACCACACACACCTAACCACACCCATACACACAACCACACACAACACACACACAACCACCAGCACACACACAACCACACATACACAACAACACACACAACCACACATATACAACCACACACACAAACCACACACACAAAACCACACACACACAACCACACACACAAAAAACCCAACCACAACCATCCACACACACCCACAACCGCACCCACACGCAACCACACACACAACCAACCACACAAACAACCAACCACACAAACAAACACACACACAAACAAACAAACACACACAAACACACACATGCACACACACTCACACAACCACACACCCGTACCCACAACCGCACCCACACACAACCACACACAACCAACCACACACACAACCAACCACACACACAACCAACCACACACACACAACCAACCACACACACACAACCAACCACACACACACACAACCAACCACACACACACACAACCAACCACACACACACACAACCAACCGCACACACACACAACCACACACACCAAGCATTGGCATAGCCAATAGGTCCCAACTTTGGGACCTTATAAAACAGTTGATGTGGTTGCACCAAGGATATTGTGCTGCATAACTAAATACTTAGAAGGTCCCAAAAGCGAGACATAATGGCTATGCCAATGCTTGTCTCTCTAGACGCAAGTATGACTTCAGTAGGGTTGTGGAAAATTGATGGTCCTAACTCAAAATTAATAAAGGCTTCGGTAGGACCCGATGGGATCCTAACAAGATCTCTAACTTATAAGGGCTTCGGGAGAAGGCTGTAAATGATTTGTACTCCTGGAAAGCCGATATTCTTTATTTTGTGGGCCAGTTTATTAAAAAGATTACAAAAACTACTGTTTTGAGGCATAGTAATGCTCTTTATAAACCGATATCGCTGCCCATCCTTCTGTTGAATAAGGAAATCCACATTTGTAAAGCGCACAATCACCGGTAAGAGTCTCTAGGCTCTGGGGGCCGTCGGGAAGATTAAGCAAGCTATTGCCTAGAGTCACATGGTGCTGGGCTAATCTGCCGTCGGTGCGGGGGATCGAACCGTGTTCCCCAGATTCCCCTAGCAGCGGCGCCACACCTCTTCCTGGAAATAAACAGGCTGATTAGAAAGCAGTTTGCTACTTTGCTTAAAGAAACAGATACGTTCATATATCTCAACGGAAAAGGAAAATAAGACACCTAAAGGCAAGCATAATAAAGCAGAGTTTAGGTTTAAATCTTTTTATTGGAAAACAATTCGGTAAGATACAAAGTTCACAAGAATAACACAGGTCAGCGCCCATTGGGCTCGGTAGAAAGTTCAATAGGAGCCCGGGGGCCCTGGCAGTATTGGTTAAGTTTGACCTGTCTAGAAGAAGGCAGTTGTGATCAACATCAAATTTGGTAACTTCCCAAAGAAAACTCCCCCCACCCTCCGTCCCATTCCCTTCCCCCCCATCGGGCCCCACCCCCTCCCTCCCCTTGTCCAGTGCTCAAGTTTCTTCTTAGAAGGTTGAGTTTCTGAGCCGGCGAGATCACATCGGTAATGTGAGTCTCATTGATCTGTGGTCGTTGTTGTGGTAAGGCGCAGAAGTCTGAGATAGCGTGGGCATGTGATTTCAGTGAATTCAGTGAGTAGTAGAGACCGGAATGACTGCCAGAGCTCTTCGAATTGGTCTCTATCTCCGGCTATAGTCAGGGATATCTTCTCCATACCTAACACGTGCCACAGCCGGTGGTAGAGGGGACCGCGGCTGTGCGTCAGTGTGTGAGAATGTTTTGCAGTGCTGACCCCAATGCAATGGGGATTTGACACCCTCTGCGAGATTGAAGAGGGTACATCAACGCTTTAGGGAGTCCTAACAGAACGTATGCAGGGAAGCGTGGTATATTGGTTTGGAAATGGATGTCCACTTCATCGAGTATATGCGTCCAGTAGGATTGAAGGTGAGGGCATTCCCATAACAAGTGTACAAGGTTACCCACTCGGTCGCAACCCCTCCAGCAGTGTTTGTCTTTGGAGTGGTCCATCTCATGTAACCTTTCCGGGGTGTAGTACCAATATGTGGAGATTTTCGTGAGGGTTTCAGTGAGTCCCATGTGATACGCAGAGTGACGCACCCTGTAGGAGATCCCATCCTTTGTGGCTGAGAGCCCTGCCCAGCTCCCTTTCCCAGCGTTCCCGACCGGGGTTGTGGATATGTGTGGGAAGTGTTTGCACCATCTTGTAGATGTCGGAGATAAGTTTGGCATCGGAGGTGCGTGTTACTAGCCACCTTTCATATGGTGTGAGGCGTCTGTCCACCGTCTCCCTCACCTCCGGCTGAAGCGCCCAGTGCCTCATCTGAAGGTAGCGCAGGTGTTCGGTCTCGGGAAAGCCGTATTCCTGCTTGAAGAGTGGAAAGGGGAGCATGCCGTCTGGGCCGTATACGTGGTATAAGAACCGACAGCCCGCCGGGCGCCAATGCGCAAAGGCTCCCTTCTCCATACCAGGGGTAAAGTCTGGGTTGTCCACCAGTGGCGTCAGCGGGGAGGGAAAGGTAGTCGGCTCATGAGAGCTGTTGGTTGCGTCCCAGACTTCTAGTGAGGCTCGGGTTACTTGGGAGGCGTAGAGATTTGCGGGTCTATGTGATTTCGGTAGGAAGGGGACCTCTTGTAGAGGGCGCCCCGCTACCGCCTGGTCCTGGAAAAGCCAGTGTTTCCCAGATTCCCACCGGCTCCACTCGATCAGGTAACGGAGTTGTGCTGCCTGGTAATATTTATTCAGGTCTGGTATGCCTAGCCCCCCAGATTCTGGTTCCTTTGTGGCGATTGTTCTCTTCATTCGTGGCTTCCGGCCCTGCCAAATAAACTGAGCTAAGTCTGCTTGTGTCTGTCTGATCCAGCCTGCTGGTGGACATAGTAGTAAGGCTCGGAAAAGGTAGAGGGCCTGCGGCAAGATGGTCATTTTGACTGCGGCAATTCTCCCCAGCCAGGAAAGGGGGAGATGTTTCCAGCGGCTCAGTTCTCCCCGAATCCGTGTGCGAAGGATAGCGTAGTTCGCCGTTGTCATTCCTCTGAGCGTTGGGGCCAGCTGGATCCCCAAATAGGGGACAGTGCCAGTCGCCCACCGAATTGGGAGAAGGCCCCGCAGGAAGGTCTTGGTGGAGGCAGAAAGAGACAGGTTCAGTGCTGTGGATTTGTCCACGTTCATTTTGAACCCCGCCACTGCAGCGAAGGCATCAAGCTCGGTAATGCAAGCTGGTAGGGCTGTGCGTGGATGTTCTAGGGAGATCAGTATGTTGTCCACGTAGAGACTGATGGTGTGCACGTCTCCGCCAAACTTTATGCCGGTGGCCTCCCTGTTTTGTCGTATACTTTGCGCGAGTGGCTCCATGTATAAAGCGAAGAGCAGGGGCGACAACGGGCACCCCTGCCTTGTCCCTCTTTCAATCTCAAAGCTGGATGAGCTGCAGCCATTAACTTGCACTTCTGCAGTTGGGGATTTGTAGCAGTTGAAGATCAGGGTAAGGAACTTTTCCTCAATCCCAACCTTGGCCAAGACTAGTTCCAAATAGGGCCAGTGTACCCGATCGAATGCTTTCTCGGCATCAACTGCCAACATCATACGTTCCCCTGGTATGCGGGAGGCCTTTTCAATTAAGTGAACCACTCACTTGGTGTTGTCTACCGTTTGTCTTTCGGGGATGAAGCCGGCTTGATCCAGGTCAATGAGGCCCGGGAGATAAGGGGCAAGCTGCGCTGCCAGTATGCCAGTGTAAAGTTTAAGGTCGACATTAAGGAGCGAAATCGGCCTGTAGGCCCCACATTTGGTTCTGTCCTTCCCCTGATGTGTTTTATCTAGGAACCCGATTCAATATTATGACTTTATGCCCCTATACGGCTATAATCAATAATATCCCTATAATGGCATAATAATCAGAACCATATTTCAGTAAATCGCCCCTGCAGTCCAAGACACGGCAAAAGCTACTTCCTTAGATTCCTAGAGAGCACACCGAGTTCTTTCGACACACCAAGCCTCCAGCAACCTGGGAAAGCCCTGCTTGCTTTGTTTTGATTTGTAATAGAACTCCTGCGAGCACTGTAAGAACGGCCAGTTCTTAGTGACATCTTCATTGACGTCTTATGTCCAAACCTTACGTCAAACTCGGCACCTTTCAGGTATAAATATACCAACGTTGCCTTAAGCAAACACACGGTGGTGATTCTGGAGCAGAGCAGCTAATCTACTTTCCGAGAGCCCAGCAGAAGCGAGAAGCCCACGGACGCTGCCCCTCCTCTTTGACGCGCTGAGAAAGACGCTGTCTTTTCTCCTGCCGAGAAAATCCACCTCCGGTGTTTCCAGCCTACCCTTGCGGGTGACTGGGATATCGGGTCCTGAGAGGGAGATACCAGACCTCCTACATTCTATTCCCAAGGTACAGTGCTGACTAAACCCTTAAAGAGAATTCTTGAACAGATCCTTGGCAACAAATATACTTAACTTAAACTGCTACTTACTTACTCTTTCCCATGTATTAGGCTTAGGTCAGGTACACCAGGGTAGGTGTAGTTTAGAAGCACCAGTTGAGGAAGTTAGCCCATGTATATATGTATGTATATATTTTATCCATTTTAAAATGTCTTATGGCTAAGAAACCATATCAATGCTTTTACAGTATTATTTCATAATACTCCTTTTAATGTACGTACTTTACTTTACATTAAGTATTGCAATTGTGGCAATTCATTTCTCTTGCATGAGAAGGAAGACTGCTCAATAAATAGAACCTTTTATTGAAAACGCCCGTCTATCTATTCTCTGCACCCTGGTGAAATTAAATATGCACAACTGACTGAGTGAAATAGCTGTCTATTGTTTCACACGACTCTAGAGATTGACTCTTATTCTGAGGGAGCAAAGTTGTCATGTTTATGCGGTTGTCGGAAGCTGAATCCTTTCTTGTCTGATCCAGGGAAGCTGATCACTTCCTATTCAGTCAAGAAAGTTTCCAGTGACCTCTGAGCTAGCTGGTGCAAACCTAAATTAAGTCTAACATAGTCAGTAGAGACCTAGAAGACCTCAGTCCTATGTCTACACTGCTGTTTATGTTATTCCAATGCGCAGGGCCTATAGGGAAAATAGGAACTACACTACACCCCGGTTTCGGGATGACCGAGAGGGATGCTTGGAGGAGGTCCGGTGGAATGGCCCCTGGTTCAGCGAAGGAGTTAAAAAGGCGGGTGAGGAGGGGGGCCAACTTGGCGCAAAAGGTTTTGTAAAAAATAGCGGAAAAAACGTCCGGGCCGGGCGCCTTTCCTATCCTCAGTCGGGCGATAGCGGTAACCACCTCCTCAATTCGGATCTCCCTCTCTAGAAAGGCTGTCTGTACCGGAGCCAGGGATGGAAGCTCAACCGTGTCTAGGTAATGTTTGGCTGCCGTTACATTCGGGGGTTGCCAGAGTACAGGTCGGCATAGAAGTCACGGAAGGTCTCTGCTATTTGCGCGTCTTCTGTCGCTGTGGATCCGTCCGACCTGGAAATCTCTTTGACATTCCGTTGTTGTTGTGCTGCCCGAAGCCGGTTGGCTAGCAAGCGGCCGCATCTGTCCCCCCCCCCCCTGTGTAATAGGTGTGTTTGAGGCGCAATGCTGCATATTCAGCGTGGTCTAAGTCTAGGGCTGTTAGCAGCTGCCGGGCCACTTTGAGATGTTTCCATATTCGAGGGGCCCCTGCCGTTGGTGCATTTGTTCTAGTTAGTGCACTCTTTGAGTAAGTTTGTCCCGTTTAATCTGCCTGGCCCTATTCTCCGCAGAGGAGAGGGCGATAAACTCTCCCCTAAGTACTGATTTCATGGCGGCCCACTGAGTGGCAAGGGTGGTGTCCGTGTTGGCATTATGGGTCAGGTAATCTTGGATAGCGGTCTGTATATGTGTGACTACTTCTTTCCTGTGTAAGAGAGTGTCTCTAAGTCTCCATACGCTTGGCGGACGTGCTGTAGGGGGTAGGGTTAATGTGGTGGTGACTGGGGCATGATCTGATAGTGAGATGACCCCAATGTCGGTGGATGTCGCAAGGGCGCATACTGGGCATGTGGTTAGGAGATAGTCTAGCCGCGCATATGTTTTGTGTGCGTTAGAATAGTAGGAGGGAACCTTCTACCGTGGGTGGTTGAGGTGCCACAAATCATGTAGATCGAACTCTGTCAGCCTCTCTAAGCAAGAAGGGGAGAATGTCCCTGCCTGGTGGGAGCATTGCCCGATCTGTCTAGAACCGTGTCGAAAACCATGTTCATGTCCCCCCCCCCCAATATGATATGCCTGTCTTGCGTGGCAGCGATGTCAGTGAGAGCTGAGTGGAAAAATCGGTCTTGTCCCTTGTTGGGGCAGTACAGAGAGCCTATGGTGAGGGTGAGGCCGCCTAAGGCGACGCGGTATGCCAGTAGTCTGCCCCGCAGTTCTGCACTCTTAAGGAGGATTTCCCCCTTGAAGTGACGCGCCACCAGGATCGCCACCCCTGCTGTTTTAGTATGGCTAGAGGAGAAGTATTGACTGGGGAATTTCCGTGAGCGGAGTCTGTGGCAGTCCCGGGCCAGTAGGTGTGTCTCCCGGAGTAGCCAGATGTCTTCCTGCGTGTTTTCAAGGTAGGACAGGAAAGTCCTTCTTTTAACTGGGTTGTTAAGGCCCGCACATTAAGGGTCAGTATCTTTAGGGTGGTAGGTGTCATGGTGTGTGGGTCATTAAAATTTGGCTGTTGTGTCGATCAGATATCCTCTGGCACGCAGGGGGTTGGAAAGCCCCTAGATGGCACCCACTGATGTGGATGGAAACAAAGATGTGAGTAAAAAGACTTAAAGAAAAAGGGAGCACTGGGCAACCCACCCCCTGCCCGATTTCCCCCCCCCCCCTTCACCACCCCCTCCCATTCCTCCCCTCAGACTCCCCACTGTAACTCCATCTACCCCAACCAACCCCAGAACATTCCGGTCCTTTCCCCACTCCCCGCCACCCGTATCCCAACTTCCCAACTTTGTGAATAGTTCAGTGTCCCAGTCCTGCCAGTCCATCGCAGGGCTGTGGTAACATTACTTAGTGGAGCGTGTCCAAGTGATGGCCGTTGTGGCCCCCCATCCGCCCCCCCGGCACCTGCACAGAAGAAGCGAGGAGTCGACCCCACCTCGAAGGAGATCATTCTGATGTCGACGTTTCTTTGGCCACCTCTTGAATGGCTGTGGCCTGTTCTTGCGAGATGGCATGGGCCTCTGGTTTGGAGTGGAGCTTGGGCGATCATCTGCGTCTTACCCTCTGCCAGCCCTCTGGAGGTTGTCCTTGGGACTGTATCATAGGTGTCTGGTCTTCCGGTTGTTCCAGGCCCAGCCGCGTGCAAGTGTCTTGCAGGGATCGTAGTTGCTGAAGGGTCCCCCTCCATTTAAAGATCAACCTGAACGGGTGGCCCCAGGAGTATGGGATCTCCTCTTTGCGTAGAAAGTCCGTAACCACTTTGAACGACTTCCGCTTCTGCAGGGTTATGGCCGACAGGTCTTGATAAAGTGCAATAGGACAGTTGCAGAATCGGAGTGGTTGCTTCTGTCTCGCTTCCCTGAGAATCCGTTCTTTGAGGGAGAAGTCTGGTAGGAAAGTCAGGATGTCGGGTGGAGGGGCGGGTGCCCGTCTGTGGAGTCCCACTCTGTGTGCTCTGTCAATCCTGATTTGGAAGTCTGATGGTTCCCCCAAGACGTCGCGAAAGAGAGCTTGTAAGTAGGCTGAAATGTCCGTCCCCTCCTCTTTCAAAGGGACTCCCCGGACCCGTATGTTGTTGCAGCGAGACCGGTTTTCCAAATCTTCCGCGTGTGCTTGCAGGTCCAGTTGCTGATCTCGCAGGTGGATGACCTCCTGTTGTAGGTGGTCTATTTCCTCGCTCCTGGCCTCGTCTTTCTCCTCGATGGCCATCACCCGTTCCCCGAGGTCGTCTACATCGCGTCTGATCTCTTTGACTTCTCCCGCCACCTCCTGCTGCAGCGTTTTAAAGTCGTCCCTGAGCGAGTTGAAGAGCGACTCCAGGAAAGCCTTGGTAATTGGCATGTCCGTTCTGGCGGGGTTAGGGTGCGGTTTCACGGGTTCCGGTGTGGGTGGCCCTTTTTTAGTCTTTGTCTGGCCCTTTGCCAGCATCTCGAGGAGCGTACGTTATAAAGCAGAGTTTAGAGCATAGGTGGGTAGCCTTAAGAGAAACTGCACATAGAAATCATATGAAAAGATTTTGGGAGACAGGAGCGGACAGTTTAGCCAGCTTCATCTCAATACTATATGGAGAGAATATAGGAAATAGATTTTGCACTGAAGAGCTACCCGTTCACCCTGACACGGCTACATCTAGCCATAATGCCCCTTACGTGCAGGAGATCGAGTCTTCTGCCACAAAGGGTCCAAATGAAGTGCTGATCTCTGTAATAAAAAAAAAGCAAAACTTTGGGCTAGGTTATTATTCCTGTTTTTATATTTTGTTATGTTAATACAACAGCACCCTCTTTATAGACCGGAAGTATTATAGTTCCATTATACAAGAAGAGTGATCATAGCTTGCCTGTAAACTACAGCCAAATTGCTCTGTTGGATGCGGTAGGTAAGGTCTTTGCTAGATGTTTATTGGCCCAGCTCAATACCTGGGCAGATGATAATATTATTCCATAAGAGCAAATGGGCTTTAGGAAAAAACATGGGACCTTGGATAATAAAGCAGCCCGGCAACTCACGAATGAAAAATATGTGATCCATCAGGAGTTCTCCAGTATATGCCGCATTTATCAAATTCTCTACGGCTTTTGCTAAAGTCAACTGTCAAAAGTTGGCCAAACTCAGCATACCTAAAACGTTATTACATTTAATTGTCACCCTTCATTCTACAACCTGGTGTCACGATCTACTAGGGTGCAACCTAGGCCTATCTGAGAGGTTCCCTATGAAAAATGCTTTGAAACAGAGGTGCTTACTTGCTCCATTGTTGATTTCCTTGTATACATTTGAATTGCTTGGTTTTCTCTCAAAGGGAACTGGCTTCCCTCATAGTATTGGGGGTCATTCTATATCCTGTCTCTTATATGCAAATGATATTTTAATTGTAGACCTAATCCCTAAAGGCTTAAACGGCCGCTTAGTAGCGTTGCAGCAGTATTCTTATGCACACATTAGAAAATATACCCCTCAAAAAGTAAAGTTCCATGTTTTCATGGGACTAAAGGCTGTAAATATACCAATTACTCCTGGTATTTAGGTTCCCAAAAATTGGAATTTGTTAAATATTACACTTTTTTGGGGGTAAATTATGTGCAGCACTCTCAGTGATACTGCTCATATGTCTAATAATGTCAGTAAGGTGCAATCTCAGGCCAAGGGGCTGGGCACATTTTATAATGAAGTAGGTAAAAGACCTTTTTTTCATCTTTTATCTGGGTATCAGGCTAAAATCCTAGCCCCTTAATGTACGCAGTGGAGTTAATTGGTGTGGCAAGATGGGGTTTCTTAGACAAGGCAGAAGGCCAGTTATTAAGGAGGTTAGTTTCCTCAACATCGACTGCTGCCTTAAAAATAGAATTTGGGCTCAAAAGCTCCTCCGCACAAGGTTTGGTAGGAGTTGTCCAGTGGGTTTTCTGCCTATTGAGAAATGAAGGTGACTCCCTAAGATAACCCATACGTAGTTACATTTTTGAAGTAAAAAAAGAATAATCTTTGGGGCATATTAACAAGGGTCGGCGATAAATATCGCAAAGCGAGCTTAGCGCTTGCATATTTATCGCCGACTATCTCTGGAATGTATCGCCCGGTTAGCGTGTTATCAACAACGTGCATCGCACAGGCCATAGAAATTCCAGAGATAGTGTGGATATCGAAGTTTTCCATGTTGGAAAACGGCGATATTCTAGATAATAGGGCCTGTGGTCTTAGCCACAGAATCCACCCCCATGTTAAGTATGCCTTAGTCAGGAATTTAACAGACATTAAATTCCTGCATTAAGGCATACTTAACGCGATTTAAATAATTGCTACCCTTCCGTGTTAATATCACAAAGCTGCCTTCTCGATATTTTCCCTGGTTGGTTTCACAGCCACGCCTACTTTGCATCTCATTAGCGATGCAAAGTTAGGCATGCTGGAAACGGGGGCTAAGTCAGAAAAACATGCGATAGCGTGTCTTTGCTGATAAGGCAATAAAATTATCACCACTTTTCGGCTGAAAACGGCTGCAAAAGCGGCGATAATTTTAAAGCGTCGCCTTGTTAATATGCCCCTTTGTTTTTTAGAAACTTGAAATTTGCTTTAGACCAACTTGAGATGGACCAAAGCTTTGTATTTTCATTATCATTAATTCAATTAAAGGTCTGTCTAAAACAAGCTTCGTATGAACTAAGGTTTCGCTTGGACAGTAATGTCTGTAGTAATAAAGGAAGCCTTACAAAAATAATGGATTCCATTACCATGAAAAGAGCCCAACTCTATGTGACTTGGAATATACCTCATGGAGTTAGATGTTTCTGGATCCTTTGGCGATTAAATATTCTGCCATTCAATATTTTAACTTCCAAGTGGATGTGTCATCCAACATATGCAATCCTTGTCAAAATAGTATCCAAGACTTGAATCATGTCTATTTAACTGCCCTGCTTTGCTACTATGCCACCAAAAGATGTTAAGACCGTTCTTTTTTAAACTGTCTGTGTGAACCACATTTGAGACCTTGCAATCGATGTTTAACCCCACCAAAGAAAATGGTCTGTTTTAAACAATTTTCCTTTTTTAATTTAAAAAAAAATCTATATTGGAGTTTTAGTAGGACTCATATTTTTAAATTGTACACGTCCGGAACAAAATGAGTTTTACTATTTTCTTATGGTCTCCTTTGTGTGTGTAACTTATTTTGTATGCTCTTACTTTTATGTGAACCTCCTCTGAGTTCCAAATCGTGAAATAAAATAGAATTGATATGAAGGCTGCAATATTATCAGTGCTTACAGATCTGCCAAGTTCCCCAGGTTCATATGTGATATGCTGCTCCAGTCCAGGATTTTTCTTTGAACTCTGGAACTTGTATTCTTATTCATTCCATTATAAAACAGGACTATAAGTCTCAGAATTCAAAGAAAAAAATCTGTACTGCAACAGCACATCACGCATGGACCTGGGAAATCTTTCTTTTTTTGTAAACTGTTATTATTAAACAAGTGAATTGGGAGGTCATCACATACAGTTAATCATTAAGTGCAGCAGTGTCACATTTTCGCAAGTGAGGCAGTTACATAGTACATGGTATCATGTGTGGTTGGACAAGGTGTTCACTATCTATAGAGATCACCGTGTCAATGGTTCATCAAGGGTGGGGACATTTGGGGGTTCACAAATATTGCCACGATAAACGTTCCATTTAGTCCAGATCGCTATCCATTTTCGGGGGCAGCCACGTGCTACATATACAGTCTTCTCCCTTACCATACACCAGTCCATATCAGCCTTCCAGGCGCTCAGCGTCGGTAGTGCCACTGCTCCCCACAGACGGGCGATGTTGGCTAACATCTGACCAAGCGTTGCCCAGAGTTCGCCCTTGGTGTTGAGGTCTGTGGGCTCCCAGACATTTAGGAGACATCTCTTAGCTTCAAGCCGAATTTCCACTCCCCTGACTGTGCTCTTACATTAGTGCACTTTTTTTCAGTAGTCTTGAATTAACGCACACTCCCAAATAATGATCAGAAAGGAGCCTTCCAAGCCACATTTTCTTCTACACAGCCCTTCCTCACTCCTGCCCATCAACCCCAGTCTAGGACCGGAGAGATATACTCAATGTAAAATCTTCAACTGGACAAGTCTCAGTTTGGATGAGATAGTGACCTCCCAAGAAAAGGACAGTGCCTCCTGCCATTCCTCGTCGTCCAACTCCAGGCCATGCCCATTTCTCCCTCAATGATATTAAGGGGTCTGGAGTGTTCTGTATGAGCTTTTTGTATGAGAGGGAGATAGCTTTGTCTGGCAAGTACCCATCCAGCAGTCTATCTTCTAGAGGAGAAGACTCCGGAAGTGAGGACCCTCCTGGGATGTTAGATTGGAGGGAGTGTCTGACCTGTACATATCTAAAATATTCCAGGTCCTCTAGCGCGTATGTCTGTTGGAGTGAAGTGAATGAGACCACCCGCTTGTTCCCCATAGATCCCCAATGCAGAAGAGCCCGATTAAGTCCCACTTGTTGAAACCCTTGGTTCGCCCAAGTGTACCCAGGCACTAGGAGTCTCACAGTGGAGTGGCGAGAATGAGTTTTTTGGCCCATCCTAAGCTACGATTTACCGTGTGCCAGTGCTGGACTGACTGTTGTGTGGGGCCCGTCAGTAAATATTTGTTGGGTCTGGAATAGAGAGCCCTTGTGAAGCCGCCGCTGGGGAGCACCCATTTGTCCATCCTGTAACCCGGGTTGTCTCCACTGCGGTAAGTGCAATGGTTGATGGCTGAAAGATGTGCCGCCTAGTAATATTTTTTAATGTCAGAGAGTGCTACACCGCCTTCATACCAACCGAGCACCGTTATGCACGGTTTACCATCCCACAGCAGATCTCTCTGGGTGCTTTAGATGTCTTTAAAGAACATGGACGGATCTGGGTCTGGGAAGTTGTGGAGGGCGTAGAGGAACCCCGGCAATGCCATCATTTTAAGGAGCGCTGCTTGTCCCAGTAGAGATAGCGGCAACGTCTTCCAAGTGAAGTAGTGTGGCTCACTGGTTAGAGGCGGCAGACCCGAGAGCAGAGGACGGCCCAGGACCAGGGTTCGATTCCCGGCGCAGCAGGTTTCTGGACCAGGGTCAGCGGACTCGATAATTCTCTCGCCTCGGTGCCCACTCTGATCAGCGTTCACACTCGGCAACTCTGGGCATTAGCTTGCCTCATCTTCACTAACGACTCCACCAGACCGCCGGGGATGCCTGGTCTCACCCTGGAGATACCCATTAAGGGACCATCTCTCAGGGAAGCCAGGAAGGGTTTCGCAGCGGTCGAAGCGCCTTGGGACCCTCCGGGTAAGTAGTGCGCTATATAAATGCCTATACATTTACATCTATACATTTACATTTACAAGCAGTAGTGTCTCGTTTAAACCTCTGCAGGGGTGGGAGGAGATTCCGCTCATAGTGGAGTTTAGCATCAGTCTGTTGCTGTCAGGATTGGGCAGTCTCTCGGCAGGAGGGGGGTCTCTGCACAAGACATACAGCAGCGACTTGCTCCAATTAATTCTGTAGCCAGAGTTTCTCCCGAAATTTGTGAAGATATCTAGGACCACACTCAGTGACTTAAGGGGGTGGCAAGATATAGAAAGATTTTGTCCGCATACAGTAAGATGCGATCCTCCCATCCCTCAGCACACTTAAGTTCCCTGAAGCATCCTGCCGTATCCAAGCCGCTTGTGGCTCAAGGGACAGGGCAAAGAGCAAGGGCAAAAGGGGGCATCACTGCTGCGTCCCCCTGCCGAGAGTGAACACTTATGAAACATTATTGTTTACTACCACTTGGGCCAACGGTTCTGTGTAGAGGAGCCACAACCATTCAATAAAGTTCGGGCCGAAGCCCAACTTTTTGAGGACCGCCATCAGGTATGTCCATTCGAGCTTATCAAACGCCATTGTGGCGTCTAACAAGACCACTATTGAGTCTTCCTGGATGGTGGGCTGACGCCCCAATACTCCATGGAGTTGTCGCAAAATGAGCGCAGTATTTCGGTGTGGCATGAAGCCCGATTGGTCAGGTGGACCAGTTTATCTATTACCTGCCTTAGCCGTTTCACCAATAGCTTAGCCAGGATTTTGGGTTCCGCATTTAACAGGGAGATGGTTCTGTATGAAGTATACTCATTTTTCGGTTACCCTTCCTTGGGTATGGCCACCAACATGGCGATACGTTGGTCTCGCGGGAATATGCCAAGTTCTTTACAGCCCTCGAACATGTTCTTAAGGTGTGGGGCTAGTTCGTCGGGCTTAAGTTTGTAAAGCTCAATGGGCTGTCAGTTTGGGCCAAAGGTTTTCCCAGGCCGGAGATCTCTAATCGCTGTAGCAAGTTTGTCATTTGTCAATGCACTATCTAGTGCTTCCCTATCGGAGTCAGCAAGGATGGGCAATTGGATGTCTGCAAGGAGTTTGGAGGAGTCCTCCTGCGGCAGTTCTGAACTACTCCAATACACTTGTTCGAAATGGGTGGCAAAATCAAGCACTATGTCGTGGGGTTCCGTCAATACAGTACCAGAACTGCTCTTTAGCTCTGGCACCAGCCTTTTCACCCTCTCTTTCTTGTCCAGCGAAGTGATCAGCTTGCCCGCTTTGTCTCCTTGGTCGTATAGGTGTCCCTCGCGAGGGTTTTGGCAGCATCAGTTGCCACTGCTTTGTATGCAGCCTTCTTAAGTTGCAAGTTATGAAGAGGAACTTGATCATCCCGGTCTTTCGCCACCTCCGGCAACCCGGCTATGGCCCCTATTTACCCTTTTGAACGCCTCCCAGAGTGGTGGGGGAGTCAGCTGTGACTTCGTTTTCCTGGAAGTAGTGGTTGAGGGTTTGTGTGAACGTTGCTTTGATTTCAGGGTTGTGGAGATACCACAGGTTATTGGGTGCTACACAGCCCACCTTTTTTTCCCTGATTGTTAGGTGGACCCACAAAGGGGAATGATCAGTAATGCCCTTTGCCTAGTGTCGAATTTCTTGTGTGATCCTGTTTTGTTGTATAGGCATAAGGACATAGTCTATTCTAGAGAAGGTGTGGTGCGATCGCAGGAAGAACGTGTATTGTTGGAGGCCAGGATTATGCATCCTCCAGAGGTCCGTGAGGCCAAAGGCTTCGATGAAGTTTGAGAGCCATTTGTTCGCTGCACTGATGTCTTGTGGTGGGTGTCGGTCAAGTAAGCCAGATACGAATGCGTTGAAGTCCCCACCCAGCTCGAGTTGCCCCTCATGAAGCGAGATTATGAAGGCCCCCAGGTCTTTATATGACTGGGCTTGCAGACCTGGTGGTATGTAGACTACTAGTAGAGTGAGAGTGTGCCCCTCCCAGTGCCCGAGACCGCTGCATAGCGCCACAGAGTCGGTCCAGGTGTGTTTTTTGCTGAGCAGGAAAGTACGTTTAAGTAGGATGCCAACCCCTCTTGACCCGGAGGTGAAGTAAGCATGTGCCACCATTGTGTATTCCCATCTGTTCAGTACCTTACAGTTGTTACAGATTAAGTGTGTCTCTTGGAGTAGGGCGATATCTGGGTACTGGCGTTTCATGTATTGGAGAAAAATGTTTCGCTTTACCTTGTCCCCAAACCCATTGACGTTCCAACTAGGAGCTTTAGACTCTCATCCCCCTGCGTACTTATTTTCACAAACGGTAATTCTGTCAAATCTACGAAACATGTAACACAGCCAATTTAGAAAAATTTCTGTTGTGCATGATCAATAATTACCCCCACCTACCCCTTCCCCAACATCTCTGAGAACTGTTTGCAATGAAACTAAAAAAAAACCCTGACACCAAACCCCCCCCCCCCCTCCCTCCCCTAACGTATGTTCATCCCCAACTGGCAGAGTGCATATCGCTCCAGGAACAAATCAACAGTTGCAGGGAATATGGACTAGCGCCGACTCCGGCCGCCGAGGCTTGCCCCCACCCATCCAAGGAAAGTATCGGTTTGAGGACCCCTGAATCCTGCAGGGCCTGAGTCGTATGACATACCCCCGCTCAGCCTCCTCATAGTAAAGTGTTATACATTACAGTTTGTTTGGGCAGATCCATATGTCCAACACCACAAAACAGGTTCGTTCAGTCTCTGTTGGCCTCTAGCGTCCCCGGGCTACTGGACCGTGATCTCCAGGATCGCTGACTCCACCTGTCTAAGTCCAACCTGCCATCCACCGAGCTCAGTGAATGTGCGCAGGTGTCTCTCCAGTTGTCTCCTGCGGTCGCTGCTGAACTCTGCATGGTCTCCTTATCTAACCAGTTCTGCACCTCCGCTGGAGTCGTGAAAAACAATGATTTTCCATTTCCAATGATTTTCAGCATTGCGGGGAAAAACATCATGTATTTGATTACTCTTTCTCGTAGCACCCTCTTGATCCCATCGAAGGAGCGCCACTCTTGTTGGACCTTAAGTGTAAAGTCCGGGAAGAAGCGGACCGTTGCATTTTCGTAGCGTAGGTCCCCTTGTGTCCGGGCTGCCTGTAGGATTGCTCCAGTGGGAAAGATACTTAAATGCTGATTCCAGAAATGACGAAAAGTTTGCGTATATGTGCAGGGATTGGGGTGAGATGTCAGATAGGGGGAAACACAGACACACTGATTCAGTTCTTCAATGATTGTATTGAAAACAAATTTTTCAGTGAAACAATTATCTGAAAGAAACAGGTTAGTATTAAATTCCTTACCTTAGAATATCCCCAGGCGTCAGTCTGGATCCGGAAATGTTTGCGTAGCAGTACCCCTGCGCATTGGTAGGCGTTGTCTGTGGCTCCACGTCCGTCGTTGGTGCCGGGATGACATCGCCGGAGTACTTAGACGCTGCCCTCGCGCGCTGACTGACGTCAGTTCTTCTTTTTTCCACGCCAGCAAGCGCAAGTCTGGAGAAAGTGGTACCCTTTAGTCACTTTTGACTAAGCTTTTTCGATTCTCTTTGGATTAGTTTCGAGTCGTACGACTCCATTGGTGCCGGTAGGGATGCCCGGGTTCAAGCCCTATGCCAACTGCAACCGACTGATGTCGGTTACCGACCCCCATTGCCGGTGCCTACATTGCCGGGGGCACGACCATGATGACAAGTCGTGCCCCAACTGGGCGCTTTGACGTCGAAGGCTAGGCGAGAGCGTTGCGCAAGTGCCTTGAGCTCCGGCAGTCGGCCCGCGCAGTTCGAGGTCCCGGTCCAGAAGGAGGTCGAGGGACCGGTCGCAGGGCCGGAGTCATCACAGCTCGGCGAGTCGACACCACTCGTCGTCTCCAAGTCTTCAGGTAAGAGGCAAAAGAAGTTGAAGAGGCGACATCGCTCTTCTGACTCCACCCGACGCTTGCACGATGCAGCTGGGGGTTCGGGTGACATTGCCCACGCGGCTCCGCAGGCGTCGGGGCCTGCTCCATACCCACTGGTCTCTGGGCAGAAAGCGGCGCTGGAGGAGATCGATGCCTTCCTAATGGCCATGAGGTTGCTCACTCCTCCGTCGGGTTCCGCTGCGCCTTTGGGAGCCCAAGCGGGCCGGGTGCTTTGACCCCGGCGCCGTCGGCGACTTAGGTCCAGACGCTGCAAGGTCCCACTGGATCTGGTTCTGGATCCCAGTCGCCGCTGGTTGACCTTACGACCCTGCTGGCGTCAACCCCTAGGGTGTCAATATTGGCGCCGTCCCTGACTCAACCCTCGGTCCGGGTCCGACGCCGGAGCGTCATCGCTAGACGCCACATTCGGCGGGACCGAAGAGGAATTCTTCGAGGATCTGGGTCCATCCTTTACCCCTGAATATCAGGAGATGGACGACGAGGGAGGCTGGGAGGGGTCTGGGGACCCTCTGGCACGTGAGTGCCAGTCATTTCAGGACTGGACACAGGAACTAGGGGAGGCCAGTGCCCTGGATACCTCCCCAGACACTGGTTTTGTCTCCCCTCCTACCGTGGCTACGGAGGAGGGGGCAACTTATCGTGTGGTGCTGATGAGGGCGGCCAAGGCCTTGGCTCTTGAGCTCCCTGTCGCAACGGTGAGGTCTAACATCCTCACAGAGGTCCTTAAACCGCAGGTAAGCTCCCCAGAGCCTCTACTGCCGTTTAATGAGGCTCTCACGGACGTCCTGTTGGGCACTTGGTCCACGCCCACTACAGGTACTCCTGTAGATAGGAACTTCACTAGGCGCCACCGCCCTGCTCCGGACGACCCTAGTTTCTTGTTCACCCACCCACCCCAGAGAGCCTGGTTATCCAGGCCTCTACTTCTCAATCCGCATTTCCGACTGCACCTCCGGATCGGGAATCCAAGAGGTATGAGCAATTCGGCAAGAAGACGTTCTCCCTTAGTTTGGGGTTGCGGTCGGTCAACACCGCGCGCCTCTTGGGCAGTTACACCCACTCCCTGTGGGATACGGTTGCAGCCGTGCTGCCAGAGTGCCCGTAGGGAGCCTGGGTTGAAGCTCGCTCAAGCCCTCGCGGAGGGACGAGACGCAACGCGGTATTCTATACGATGTGGACTGGATACCACGAACTCGCTGAGGAGAGCAATTTCCACGTCCGTGGCGGTTCGCCGCCATGCCTGGCTGAGGTCCGCCAAATTCTCGGCCGATGTCTAGAACACACTTATGGGCATGCCGTTTGATGGCAGCCACCTCTTCGGTGGCAAGGCAGATGGTGCGCTGGAACACTTTAAGGACTCCAGGGCTACGACCAAGTCCTTGGGCCTATCGGCCCCACATCAGCAATCTTCTGCCCAGTGCTCCTTTTGTGGCCACGGAAGGGGCGCCCCCACACGTCCTGCCAGCCATGGGTCGCAGACTACCATTCAGCGTGGCGGCAGGCCTGGTTACCGTCACGGCGGTGACAGGGGAGAATGGCGCGGCCAGTCCACATCCACCCACGCAGCATCCGCCTCAAAGCCTTCCTAGTCTGAGCTTTCAGGCCCATTTGACGCCAGTGGGGGGCAGGGTTCGCCATCACCTCCTCCACTGGCGCTCCATCACATCGGACAGGTGGGTGCTGCAAATCTTCCGAAGGGTCTACTCCCTCCCCTTTGAGGCGACCCCTCCAGCCATGCCACTGCAGTACCACTGTTGGTCGGGGAATCACTTGCAACTTCTGCAAGAGGAAGTTACGGCCCTCTTGGGCAAGGAGGCCATCGAGCACGTTCCTGGGCCAGAAGTAGGGTGTGGTTGTTACTCCCACTACATTCTGGTTCACAAGAAGGGCAAAGGGGGCCTACACCCTATCTTGGACCTGCGGAACGTCAACGGCTTCCTCCGGAAGGAGAAGTTCAAGATGCTGACTTTGGCTCAGGTCTTAGCTGCCCTAGACCCGGGAGACTGGATGGTAGCGTTGGACTTGCAGGATGCCTATTTCCATATCCCAGTCCTGCCGGCCCACCATATTAGGGTCGAAACGCCGTTGACAATTGAGAAAAAGCAAACCATTGCAACTGGCACTCTATCATCATATAGATGTTATGTACTTGAAAAATGAAAAAAGATAGTGGTCGTTTTTTGTAAACCACAAAGTGTATCTGAAACCTCACACATATTGCTATACAAATGTTATTCTTATGTTTTTAGTTCATATTTTCACTTGGGACACACTACACAACTGTAAATATTTTCTGTTATTCGTTATAAATTGTTTCACTGAAAAATGTGTTTTCAATACAATCATTGAAGAACTGAATCAGTGTGTCTGTGTCCCTCCCTATCTGACATCTCGCCCCAATCCCTGCACACATACGCAAACTTTTCGCCATATCTGGAATCAGCATTTAAGTATCTTTCACACTGGAGCCACTGTTTTTTCCTTAAAATACTTAATCACCCTGGCTCCGTTGTGAGTAGGGTTCCCTTGCTTTTACATTACACCTGTAGGATTGCGTCACGGTCCCTGTAGTTGAGAATTTTTGCGATGATAGTCCTGGGAGCCGCCCCAGGTTTTGGCTGGGGAATCGGTGCCCGGTGCGAGTTTAAAGGCCATTTGACGGTGTTGGGGGACAAGCTGCTGGACTTGCTCTTCAAGCTTTTTAGTGGTGGTTTTGAATTCCAGAACGTTTGTTTCAGTCACCTTAACTCTGTCAGCAGTTTTATTCATGTTGGCCCTTAACAAGTTCATTTCAATGGATACCTTATGAATTTTGGTTTCAAGCGTAGCTCCCAGCACCTGGATGGCTGCCATTATTGAGGTGAGGGGTGGTTTGTTGCCTCCAGTCTGCCCACCCTGGGCTCCTTCATCTGGGGGAACTTGCTTTGGAACCGCATATTTGTTGTTTATTTGTTGCACCGCTGTGCCACCCTTAGGCTTCATACTAGGGGCATTTGCCTCTGGCACGCTCACCGGAGGGATAGTTCCACTGCTCATGAACACCCCAACGCGGTTCCACAGTGCGGTCAGCCCCACTAATCGCCTGTGGTGTCCTCGCTGCCGGTACTTCAATCTGGCCAGGCCGGGTGTTTGAAAGCCAATCGTAGTAGATGTGGTACCCTTTGGTGGCTGTCTACAGTGGGCATGATGAGAGCGTATATGGAGGGCGGATTGGTACCCCCCGTAAGTCCCTGGTTGCACCACCGTTACTTTTCCCAATGGCGGCTGCCTCTCTGCTGGCCGACCACGTGTTAGGCCACCTGGCCACTCAGTCTGTCAGGCCTCCCAGTGATGTTACTGGATGTACTTATGCCCTATGTGCCCTGAGGACAAAGAATTGTTGGATCAAGGCTAAAAATCCTGCACAGAACCTCAGTTGGAGATCCCTGAATCATCAGCGGAATTTCAAGGTGGCCGCCGACTCGCGAGACGAGTCGGCGGTCTAGTTGTTGAACTTCTCTGAAGCTGTCAGTGTTTAGGTGAGGCGCGCACAATAAACTGAATGCGCACATTACCTGAGGAATTCGGAGAGACGTCAGTGCAAATTACCGGCTCCTGTAACACCCGTAGTTTTCCAGTTCCCATTGCGTCACGAATTTCCCTTAGTCCGAGATAGTCTTCAAACCTTCCTTCCCCCTTTTTCTCTTACTTCCCCATTCCATAGTTCAAGACAGAGTTTGAGTGAAAAACGAGTCGGAGAAGAGTTTTGAAAGAATAATCGCACCTCGTGCAGTTTTGAGAGATAGAGAGATAGCCGAGGTCTGGAACTCGTTAAACATCCACGCAGTCTGGAGAGGAAAGAAAGAAAAAACGAACAGATAAATGGTTCGCGTTTTGAGAAGTAAATGCATGAACTTTAAGAATCACCGAGAAACTATATCTATTGAGCAATATTAATACTTCACAGAAATTAGTTGTTGAATTGCCGATAGTACTTACCAGTCAGTCTTCATTAAACCTCAGATGAAGAAAGGATTAAACCTGACCAAAACCTGAAAGACAAACAAAGAAGCAAGTATATTAATTAAGGACACGTTAAAACACACGAGTAAGTCCAGAGGAAAGAAAGAGGAATTCTAGAACATAGGGACCACGTCCTAGAGAAGGTGAGAGCAGAAATAGAAGATAAAAAGAGTATAGTTTGAATCAGAGTAGACAGAACCTAACCTCTATGTATTACAGGTATTAATCTCTGGAAGCAAGGTCCCCACAGAAAAAAACAAAGAAATAAAAAAGAAGAGTAGCACTAGTCTCAGAAAGTATAGGTAAGACTTGACACCATCAATAGGATAGGTTAGAGTTTATGGAGGAAAGGAAGGAGAGCTAATCATTTATTTCTTTTAATGCATTAGGCTTCAAACAACTCAACAGAAAAGACAGAGAAGCGGAAGAATAGTTCCTGAGCAGTCTCTTCTTATTTATTATTTTATCCAATTTCCCCCTTCCCCCTCTGAGAGTCCTTTTGGGTCAAGTTATTCACAGTTGACGTGGAGAATTTCTGGAGGCGGAGTTGGGAAAAAAGCAGCTTCCTGCTCCTGTGCAAGTCGTGGTATGAGTTCACTTTTAGTCTTTGACACAGTCCGATACCGGGAGAGTCTTTGTCGGTGTAGCCATGGGGCGGGGGGATAGGAAACAGAACAGAGGCTCACTGTCCCAGTCCTGCTCACTGGCTACGGCTGGGCAATATATAGGGCCCTCATTAGGATGGCGGGCGGACTTTGCCCGCCATCCCCGTGCAAAATGGGACTACCCGCCATAGAAGCGGCGGTCCCGCCGTGTCAATTAGGATGCTTCTGCCACACTGGCGCCGCATCCTGTATTTTTACCATTGCGGCGGGCGGTGCTGAAAGCGCCGCCCGCCGCAATGGTAAAAATGCACGCTGTGTATTTCAAAGCACAACATGACACGCAACACGCGGTGCCTGCCATGTTGCACTTCGAAATGCATGGGGTACCATAGGTACCCCCCATGTGCACCCCCCAGAGTCCCGGGGTGCCCGCAACGGGCCCCCGCAGGGATTCAAAGCATGCCTTTCCGTGGCGGCAATGAGGCATTCAAATTTGCCCATCATAATATGGCTTGCAGTGTCTGATAGACACCGCCACCATATTATACCTTTTCCGCCCCGGTCACCTTGCGACCGGGCGGAAAAGCGGAGGACGGTCTTACCGTCTGCCGCGGCCCCCCCGCCATCCTAATATGGCGGGGGGTCTTTAGAGCAAGAATGGCGGGAGGATCGCCCCAGCCAGGCCGGCGGTAGCTACCGCCAGCCTGGTGGGGGCGATCCGCCCACCATCCTAATGGGCCCCATAGTGTAGTGCAAGGCATGGGCTACGAATCGCCCCCCTGTCCAGGAACCCACAGCATACAGAGCCGCCTTTGGGAATTTGTAGATCGTGAGCTCCCTCTCCCCTACCGCGGCTGTCGAGGCCCGGGAGGACCCGGGTGCAGACGATGGCGGGTTGCCGGACGCGGTAGGGGAGGTGGGGAGAAGGGAGAAAGCAGCCCAGTCCGTTCCCTGTCAGGTAATCCACTGGGCAGGGTTATCAGAGGGCAGGTAAAAGCTTCACCTCCGATCGGCGCGTGGGCCCCTCCTAGCGATCCTGAAACCACCTCCGAGCTGAGGAATGGGCCCAAGTTGTCCTTTTTCGGACCGGATTTTTGGTGGCGATCAGTTCGGAGGACGTTCCGACAACGCTGCAGGTGTTTCGGGGTCGCTCCTGCAGGATTTACCCCGGATTTAGGGGTTTTAGGGCTCAGCCCCGGCAGAGCTCTTTGTTCAGGCGGCCATCTTCACCAGCGCCAGGCCACGCCCCCCCCATCCCCCCGGACAGGGGAAATTTGGCAGCTATGTTTGAAATGTAAATATAGAAGAGCACGTATTCTTTCTCCCAGAGTATTTGTTTGTTGCTAAAAATGGCTTGTGCTCTCCCATGAAAAGCATTGAAGCACTTCTGAGAAGTGCCAGTATTACCCATTCCAAATAAAGAAATGCATGCATAGGCGCTGGAAGTAGGGGTGCGGTGCTGCATCATCCACCTAAATAACCTTGGCAGAGTTCCAAAGATGAATTAGCAATACATATGCCTTTAAATGTAGTTTTTATTGGGTCACATTTGCTGTGTGTTCTAAGTCGGAGGTAAAATTCCAGGCTGTGTCTTCTGTTTGGCAGTGTGGAAGTTGGTCCCCAAGCCCCTGCCCGCTCCCACACCACAAACAGGGCTGCCGCCTGCCCGCCAGATTACCAGTGAATGAATGAATGAATGAATGAATGAATGTTGGATTTATAGAGCGTGTGGTTACCCTGGAGCGTCCCAGCGCTGTACCACAGGGGAACCCGTCCTGGATTTCCCTGTGAGATGGTCCCTTTACTGGGCATCCCCAGGGTGCAGCCAGGCATCCCCAGCGGTGATGGGGCCGGAGTGGGACTAAGCAAGCTATTGCCCAGATTTGCAGCGTGGGACCCCATGTTTAGAGTGGCACCGGGGCGAGATTTATCGGGCCCGCTGACATTGGTCCTGCACCCGGCCGCGTCGGGAATTGTACCCTGGTCCCGGGCCGACCTCTGCCTCTGGGTCTGCCGCCTCTAACCATTGAGCCACACTTCTCCACCAGTGAAATAGTGGTCTGGCTGGCGGCATGGCGGTACCGCGGCAGTGCAGTAAAAAGGCTTAAATGTGAGCTGTAATGCTGCACTGCAGCGGGACCATCACAGCACATTCCAGCATGGCATGGACTGTGAAGTCCATGCTGTGCTGGAACTGGGAGTGCATGCACACAGGGGGGAACAACATGTAACCCAGTACATGCACCAACATATATGGGGCAAGGAGGTCCCTGTAGGGCCCCCTTTGTTTCCTGAGTGCCAGCAGTTCCATGGAGTAAGAACTACCATGAGAATTTCCTAATATGCCTGGCGGCACCGCCAGCATATTGTGAGCCCCTGCCCGCAGCTCTACCACCAGGGAACGCAGTTCCAGGGCAGTTTCTGTGGTGCGATACGATCCGAATGCCTAAGTTGTAATAAGGCGGTCAGGGTGCCAGTGGCTGAAATTCCTCCACTGTACCGCTGAGTTTGGCGGGCCACAGACTGGTAAACTCATAATTAGGCCCTCAGATAGGCTCTATCTATCTGTTTCTCAGGTTGCCTTCCCTTTCACACAATAACATTTTACACACATTTGCGTGTGTGACAATACTGGAATAGTGTATCTGAAACTGCTTTGCTAACAGATACCACTTCGCAAAACTATTACCACGACTCCCTGGACATTATGTACAAGGCTCCGACACACATTGTGCAAATGTTCTATTTTTCCATCTATAGACCATAACAAAGCTGGGCTGCCTGGAGACTCATAAGGATGCTTTTCATCATAAATAATCAAGCATTTTTGGGTTTAGGCAGAGGAGCACTTTGTTGTCATTGGTGAGGTCTCCACACGCTAAAGCTTCGGCCCAACAACTTGCTGATATCTCTGCGAAGTGTCCAGCTCGTGACCAAGATGTGGACTTGCATTCTTTCCCTTCAGGTAACCGGGGTTGGATCATCCAGTACAGGAATTCTTGGCAGAACACACACACATTCTAGACACTCAGGAGACGCATAGTAGGAATTGTATTAGATGCCTGCATATATACATTGTTTCAGCACCATGGTGAAACTTTTTATTCTGTTCACTGTTCTAGTACTTCTAAAAACTTTATTTTGCTTCTGTCTATTGATCATTGCAGCACTTATATTTTATACAAGAATCACGATGGTTCAAAATGTCATACTGTGTATGGCTTGTATATTTCTCTAAGAGTAAGAGAGCACGAGTGACTGAACAAAAGGGCTTTAGATCTGTTACCATGATTCCTGGGGGATCAGGGTCCCATGTACAGTGGTTGCCAGAGCCATTTGCTACCCGCCTAGGTTTAGGGGTACTCATGGTAGCCTTTTAAGCTAGCTGGCCTATAGGACAACATATCCCGAGGAAGTGGATGGAATCTGTTTAGCACCATTCCAACGGTTATGCCGTCCACAAAAGTGCAGTTCCTACTGTAGGGCGGTAACTAGATGACATGGCACTGCTAACGTTGTTTGGGCTCTTATTTTGATGGACCGCCTTATTAGTTCCAATTGTGCCCTCTCGGAGACCCCTACTGACCTTTAAAGTGGAGACATCCAAGGTGGTAGGGAAAATCCTCCTCAGCTGAGTAGGTAACACCTATGTATTTGCTGTAAACTGTTCAAGCTTGAATTCTTAAAGGATCTACTTCCCACTGTGTATACCCACTCTGTTATTCATTTTGTATTATGTCTGGAGATGAAGAGTCTCGGGCATTATACATAGTTGAGAACTGGGGGTGTGGGCAGGCCGAGGACGAAGATGGCCATTCGGACCTTAAGCTCCTGAGTACGCACCATTAGCCGGCGGCCTAAGTACTGCACAGCTGCATAAACTAATGGCAAGGACTGCAGAAGATTGACCCATGCTTCAAGGGAATCTGTGAACCCGAGCTTGTGTATGGAGCTGAGGTGCGAGGCTGCGCTGTGGCGGGCAGTGGCTTGACACAGCCCTTGGAGGCCCCACGGTGACAGGGGCTTTGGGTGAGCCTGAGGGCGGAGCTTGTGCTGATTGCCGGCATGCGCACCAGACACAAGACCCACTGTGCTATCGGCCCACTCTCCTGGTGTCAGAGGTGAGGAGGAGCGCTGGGGACTCTAGATGTATGCCTGCCACATCTTGCTGCTGCGGATCAATGCACTGCCAGCGTGACTCTGGCAATAGTTAAAGATACTTTGTGCCTCATAAAACTGTAACTCACTGAAATATATTTTGGGGATTGGTGACCAGGAGGGGCGAGTGCCTCCCGTGAGGGCAAAGCATAACATGCAGCCAATCTGTCCCCTGCCATTCGAGGGCAAAACGCATCATGACATAGCTGGGATTAATGAGGTGGCATGCACTGGTAATTTGTATGAATGGCTTCTGAGGCTCACTCTACATACATCTGTGTTAACTGGCATACTTTAAATATCAATAGGCGGCCCGAAAGTTGTGACATCCCATCTTGGTATTCACCTGGCTACACGGATCAACAGCACTAGCACATCTGGCAGTGAACTTAAGTGTCTACTATCCTTTGGCTTCCTGATTTAAACATGGGACGCACAAATCCATGGAAACGCCCTCTGTCCTTTGACTCTGCCAAAACACCCAGGTGCGGCGGCGGCGAAGTGCACAAAGAAGGTACGTACGAAGCTGGGGATATGGGTGTAACAACGCAGACGGGGACAACGGACATTCTTGCAGAAGTAAAAGCTAGATTTAAGGCAATGGATACTTGCATGGATGACATCGCCTCGAAGCTAGAAGCTATGCTTACGCATCTAGACCACCAGGAGACGCGTATTTCCATGGTGGAACAGCGAATATCGGATGTTGAAGACGCGCACTCCACCAGCCTCAAACATATCGATAAACTTGAAAGACTACGGACTGCGGCTAAGGCTGAAGATTTGGAGGCGAGATCCAGCAGAAACAATATACGCATTACAGGAATATCCAAGACCACAAACACTGGCCGCATGAGCGACTACGTCGAGAGTCTCCTTGTTGATCTATTTGGCAGAAGCGCATTTACTGCCTCATTTGCAGTTGAGAGAGCCCACAGGACCCAGTTACCCCGGCCGGTCCCAGGTACATCGCCCAGGTTGATCATTGCTAGGCTCGTAAATTACCTAGACTTGCCAGAGAGAAAGGCCCAATCCAATATCACGTTATGACACCTACTTCTTACCCTAATTTCACCCCAATAGTACAAGAGGTATGTAGAAAATTTACAGAAGTGAAGCTCTCCTTGCGCAACGCGAACGTTAAATATTTAATGCTTTATCCAGGCTGGCTTTGCGTACACTTCAAAGGTGAAGCACATTTTTTGAACATTCTACAAGCGACACCATTTCGAATTTTAGGCTGCAGCCTCGATGACCAAAGGGGCATCTCCTGCTCACCGCCCCTATGAATGACTATGCAATGTCTCTGGATAGTTTCTGGTTTGAACTGTGCCCCGGCTCCTCCCCCTATCAGGCCTTCCTTTATTTGACACTTGATTGCTGACATGACACACTGTTTGATCTCGTGCAAAGGGTATTTTCCGGAACAAAGCTCCAATTGAGGCAGCGTTTCCCGTCCCGACCGATCAACATACCATGTGAGTGAGACTTTCCTTTTCTGTTTCATGACCGACAACAAGTATAGCTAAAGTAGCAGGCACAATTACTAATCAAGCTCTATATATTTTTTCAGTATCGTGAGACAAAGTCACATTATCGCCATGTTTTTTCCACTTACTTATTTTAACCTCCAGTCCCTTACACACCCCCTTTCTTCTTTTTTATCCTTAGTCTCACCTAAGTTCCGCCCTCATCGGTCCTGTCCTATTACCGGCGCAAGACCCTCCGTTTTGGAATATTGCCACAGGTGTCTTTGATATGCTGGCGTAAGTTTGGTTGTTATCGCTAGATTAGATATCCGTACCAAGGTTTCTAAGAAATATTATTCTCAACTTGGACGTTTGCGTAACTGACCACCTGCGTGTGGACGTGCAGGCATTAGTACAAACGTGAAAAGCGCACTAAGTACCCAAATTAACTCCAGGGAGTCCTTCTTTCATGGTCATCGTTGTACTAAGATAGCAGCTTTTTGGAACTAAGTCTAGAACCATGTCTCTGAATTTGTTCTGGATGCTTACAGCTGGTTGTTGGATACTCGCTAATTGTGTACTTTCTCCCCAATCTTTTATGGGACTTCTCCTACAACAGCGCGTCCTGACTCCCCCGGCCTTTTTCACTTAATAATCTACCGACACCGGACTGGGTCGGAATTATCACCAGTCGTGGGGTAAGCCTGAGATCAATTCTTCACAGTCCTCCTTATCGCTACATTCAATTGATTATACTTTTACAGTAGCCAAGAGTCACAACCAGATATTATTTGTCTGGTCTCCTCCGTAGGGATTATCCACGTTTCCATTAGGATTTAGGTATGTATACAGCATACCTATCTGTGGTGTGGAAGAAGAGACTCTCACCTTTTTTCTTTCCCATATGGTTGGTCATTAGGGTTTTGAGATGACACCATAATGGATGATTCTTTTGAAACGGGCATTGTGGGTCTCTCTATGTACCCTTTCCCTTCTCACGCATGTGGGTGGTTATTTTAACTGCTTAAGTAAAAAATGTAAGATGAATAAAGGCAATGACACTTCAATTGCGATTCAATTATGTTTAGAAAAATTCATATCCGTGCAGTCAAAAGTGCTAGTTTTTATTGAGATATTAACCAGTATACTATGTCGTCTAAAATTTGTGATTGTTCACATATGATCAAGGCTTACATTATTCTTCATTTTTGGAGCGCTGCAGTTTTGTCACTAGTAATTTTCTCTTCTTGACACTCACAATATGGGTCTTTGTCTTGTTTGTTCAAGGTCTCTTCTCTTAAGCTTTCATAACCAAGTAACTATCAGCTAATACATGTATGGTACATATTGCATTGATTTTTTCCGAAACAAGAGCACTTGTATGTGGCTTTCACTCTACACCCATATGGATTAGAGTTGTAACTGATATTCTGGCATAAGTAGCCAGTTAGGTTGTTTCTTTTCTTTCTTTTTTTTCTCCAGCCCTGAAGATTTGGAGTGTACTCCACTCCAATGAAACACGTGTCGGCTGGCGCAATAAATACAAGTGCAACATATACGACTGCCCTTTCTCATTGCTTCTAAGAACACTAAAAAGATATTAATTGTTAACATTTATATTGTGTGTGCACAGGTTTTGTCTCTCAAATTGGCTCTGCACGGTACCTGGTCCCAGATTGACTATTAGTTCACTACACCTGACCTCACCCATGCACTCACGGACATCTTGCATTTGCCCAGAAAGTTGTCAGATCACTTGTCGGGGCTCTTCACTATGCAATTGGCAGGCAACCTATCACCACGTGCACCCTGACGATTCCCCTCAAATGCCTTACTTAATGTGGTCTTCCGCTCTGAGGATCGTGAAGCAATTATTGAATACTTTCAGCATAATGTGGGCACGGTGCAACACTTTTCGACACTGTGGGACGCTTTTAAAGCATTCATTAGAGAGGCTTGCATAGTGAAGCATTGTGGAGTCCTACATACTATCTGTAGAAAGCTGAAACAGATTAAACAAACCTTAAAAGCGCTTGAGTCTGAGGCACCCACGAGGGCAGCACTGATTATTTACAAAAAAGAGGGGCCCTAATTCGAGTTCCAAGAATTGGCTATGAGGGAGGTTATATATCTGAGCAAATATGCTAATGCTAGAGTTTATGGTGTAGGTGAAAGACCAGGGCTTACACTAGCCAACATGCTTTGTCCGCCATCGTCAATTATATCCTCTCTCCATCTCGCCGATGGCACTGTAATGACTGTACTGGAGGATATAACGAATACTTTTCTGAAATATTACACAGCCCTATACTCATCCAAAACTGCCGCAAATATATAGACACCATTACAGATTATCTTGTAGATATTGCAATGGTTTGGATGGAGAAGGGGCAACAACAATTCCTAGCTGTAACAATAACTTTCGAGGAGATCATGCAGGCCATAGATGACCTGAGCGGAATACGCATGCAGGGCTAGATGGCTTCACATGTGCGTTCTACAAAGTGTACAAGGATGAATTTACCCCATATTTACTTGCGGTATATGCTTAAGCCCTGGCCTGTGGAGCTCTTCCCCTAACAATGTGAGGCAGTCATAATCCTACTACTGAAACCTGGCAAACCCCCAGAGCAATGCTCATCCTATCTCCTGCTGAACCATGATAATAAAATACTGGCTAAAGTTTTAGAGACCCAGCTTTCTCTGTTAATGAGTATGATAATATCTCCACTGCAAACATGATTCATCGCTAACCGATCCACATCTGTAAATTTAAGCACCCTATTAGCAGTCCTTAATCAAATTGACCTTGATCTCCCAGCGGCATCCATACTATTGGATGCTGAAATAGCATTTTATTCCCTAGAATGGCCGTTTTTATTTGCTACGTTGAGTAAGCTTGGCTGCCCTAAAGGATTTTGCGACCTTGTTTACTTATTACATGCTGCACCAGTGGTGCGTCTTAAAGTGAATGGCACACAGGTCAGTTTCCCCTGTACCAGGGAATGCAACAGGGCTGTCCTCTATCACCATTACTATTTATAGTGGCAATGGATCCACTTGTTCGACGTTTACAAGAGCAACATCATGAGAGAGGGCTGCGATTCCAGAGTGGCCTACAGTTAGCGTTATTGTACGCAGATGACATTATGTTATTTCTCAAAAATCCTGCAGACAACCTCTCATTGGTATTAAGAGATGTGGTCCGATTTGGGGCGCTATCTCGCCTCAAGATAAACTGGTTGAAATCGGAAATCTTCCCATTGACAGATACCACTCTGCAGGTGCCCTTAGACTTCCCTCTCCGATGGTGTTTGGATCCCGTTCAATAGCTGGGCATATATTTACATCGGCAAAGCTTGGAGGTTGTGCGACTGAACTATGGGCCTGCAGTAGATAAATTAAATACATTGGTCGATAAATGGATTAAACTTCCTTTAGTCATGGCCAGGAGAGTTGTGATAATAAAAATGGTGGTACTCCCCCCGTTTCTCTGCTTGTTCCTCAATATTCCAATTGCACTCACTGCCGCCTTCTTTGACAGCCTCCGCAGCACGCTTCTCTGGTTGATATGGGCAGGTCGGTATCCTAGGGTTGGTTGATCTACCTTAATATTATGAATAAGAGCGAGTGGGACTGGGAGTCCCGGATTTATTTCTCAATTACCTGGTTGATCAAGTACATTTCTCCTATCATTGGTATCATCTGGATGTGCTTCACAATACCTTAAACCAGTAAGCTCCCAAATTCATCCTTGTCCACTAGATACACTGCTGCCATGGGGACTGCCCCGACATGTGTCAGAAATTCAGACGATAGACACATGTTTGGCGTGGAAAAAACTGCAGCAGTATATGGGCGTTGAACACCTCTACTCTCCAAACATCCAATAGCTAATAATCCGTGGATGCCTGTTACAATGGAGGTCTTGACTCAAAAAACACTCTGCACATGTCATATACAAAAGACCTTTTTGAATAGATCGGTCTCCGATCAGTAACTACATTACATGAGGGGAGCAATATCACTCAAATGGACAGATTCATTCTATATAGAATACACAGCGCATTGCAATCTGTAATCCCCACTGTGGTTTACTTTATTGTACAGTTAATTAAAACTCACAATATAAAACGTACATCATTAAAATCGTTGTAAGCTTAAAAACGCGTGTATTATTAAAGGAAAAAAGGTATAAAAACCATATTGAGTTATCGTTCTCGATTACAGTGTCTCTAGCCCACTTGTGAGAATTAAAAGTATGAGTCAATCTTCTCAGCTTGCTTTGGCTTGGCTGGACCTTGGCAGACTATTTCTTGATTGGCGAGTTATTAGATGCTGTTGATCACTGTGCTGTGTAGTTGAGCAAGTCTTGTGGATACAATGTCAAAAAACTTCGTCAGTCTGCAATTTAATTGGACCTCTTCTGGGTTGAAGCATATCATCACGGCTTGCCTGCAGCTTTTTACACCTTTTTGATTCCAAAGTGGTCAAAATAAAGCGCGCCTTATGTCTATCAGGATAGGGCAAATACAGATTATGTGGATTAAATCCTCATTCCCTGATTTGCAAAGACGGCAAAGATGTTCATCTGGCCTCCTTTTCCATGGTGCCAAGTGAGGTAGAATTGGTAGAATTCCAAAGCGCAGATTTAGAAATTTATCTTTTGTCTTCCGCGTGAGGCCCATTTTTAGATATTTATGCGGTTTCAGGGAATTATAATCTTTCAGCACGACCCACCCGTGTGCCCTCTTGGCCAGGGTTTCCACTGCTCCACTTGAGCCACCAGACTTCCCACTCTTAACAATGGTAATCACAACTCCAGACAGCACACCCTTGGTGTCCAGTCTCTTTCATACTGCCAGTGGGGGAAAACCCATTTCTGACATGGGATTGAGAACGGCTTGGGAGAGAGATTTGGGTATCCCTTTGACTGATAAGATGTGGTTTTACTGCTGCAAACTAAATTAGTATCCAATAATCATCTGCATAAACTATTACATGTTAAATACTTACATTGCTCATATTGCACTCCGCAACTATTTTTTAAGTTAGACCCCACTAAATCCCACAAATGTCGGATGCACTACAGAACATGCTGATTTTACACATTTGAAGTGGAAATGCGCTCATATACTGAGATACTGGGAGGAGGTGTTCGACATTCTAGCCAAGATGATAGAGATCACTATCAAGCCCTCCCAGCTAGCCAGCTAGTGGCCTTACTGGGATACCTCCTTCCACTCCCAAAGGGAGTCAGAAGGTATGCGTCTGTTACCCTATTGCTGGCTAAACGCACTGGGGGGCCTTTTCTTATCCTACAACTAAACAGTAGATTTGCGATCTGGTTGAGTGTGATACTTTGTGATATATATGCTTTGCTGCAGCCCTTTGCCTCCAGGCTGGGGAATATTTTGCAACCCCTGACCCCTAAAACATATTTGCAAACATACCCACTTAAGAGAGACTTCACTCTTGCCAGCTTAGATAATTATTAGTTAGTCAAGCAAATGATCCAATGGTGGTGAGATTGCATTCTGGTTCTTTCTTCTGTAGGTGGCAGAATAATGCCACAGTTTTCTGATCACTCCCTCGCTACATGAGCTGGGGTAGGTACCCAGAAAGCATCACTATATAGTGTCCAAGATGCAGAAATAGGGTTGAGTGCAAGACCATGTCTTACAAAGACGTAATACCTAGAGATGAGCTGAGTATAACGTAGATACAGGGATGTATATTAAATGTGAACTGAAGCCAAGAATTGTAAGTGTATTTGATATATAATGGGGCTGGTTTTCTGTTATCTTCATGTTGATTATGTTATGTGATATGACACATGCTGAAGAAATCAATAAAACATTTATCAATAAAAAACAGCTGAGAACTGCAGACATGCAGGTACTGTTACCTACACTATACAAAGATTTAGTGAAGATATATATATGTCTCACACAGTTCACTATGCAAACATTAACACCTAAAACTGCACAAATTGCTCAAGCTGCACAACCACAATTGGCTACACCGTGCATTCGTACACAAACGCTAAATGCAGTCATGGGAAAAGTTCCTGTCAGATGGGAGGAGATTCCGTTCTGGATTGCACAAAAAACAAGCCCGCTTGAAGTGGTGTTCTCCTATACGGGCCCACAGGAAAAACACAGAATATTAACTATTTGCTTGCCGATGGAGATGCCCCCCCCCCCCGCCCCCCTGGAAGACTGAGCAACTTAGTGTACAGTCTTTTCTGTAAAATATACCAGAGTGCATGGTACCCTTTCCCTGGCTGTTTTGCCTGAAATGCTGAAACAGCTCCAAAATGATTATGGTGCAGCACCTGCCCTAGACTTGGGGATGAAACTGACATGCAATTTTGTTGCAGTATCCGCCATTAAGTTAAGCTCTTCTGGGCATAACCGAAATGTTACGCCAGAATTTGGATGCAGGCAAATCGGTCACACTTGTCTTATTGGATTTAAGTGCAGCCTTTGACACAGTGTCTCATGCCGTGTTGATAAATGCCCTTCAATCCATTGGGGTCAATAGTTCTGCTCTAAGCTGGTTGACCTCTTTTCTTACTGGCTGTACGTTTCAGGTCTTCTCTTCTACAGCAAACTCCAAGATTCACTCATCCCCGTACGGATTTCCCCAGGGGTCTATCCTTAGTCCCTTGCTGTTTAACATTTATGTTAGACCCCTGGCAACGATTGTTGAAGAAGCTGGGCTGTCATTATTTTCATATGCTGACGACACACAGATTATTTTTTTACTTTCTGCTGGAAAAGATTCAAAGCATTCTGTTCTCCGGGCTGGGCTTAGCAAAGTGGCATCATGGACGCATGCCAATTTACTCAAGCGGAATGGTGAAAAAATGGAGGTCCTGGTACTGGGGAAAGACAAAGAGCTCTGGGATCCGCAACATTGGCCCACAGAAATGGGTGCAGTACCGCAACCTTCCCATCATGTTCAAAACCTCTGCTTTATTATTGACGATTCACTATCTAAGCATCAACAAAACATGAAGGTTGCTGCAACATGTTTCACCATTCTGAAATGGCTGAGAAAAATCGTGTGGGTGCTTCCTAGCCCCATTCAGAGAACCGTAGTCCAGGCTCTTGTTACATCTAGACTGGACTACGGTAACATCCTCTATCTTGGAGCTAATAAAGATGTAATACGAAAGCTACATAGAGTTCATAACTCCGCGGCCAGACTGTTTTGCCGAACTCCTAGAACATATTCTATTTCCGCTTCTTTGAAGGACCTTCATTAGTTAAGAGTTGAAAATCGGATTAAGTTTAAAGCTCTGAACTATATGTTCAGAATTAAGTACGGCATGGGTCCCATGTATTGCAAAATCTAGTACACCCGTATCTGCCTTCACGTACCGTCGGATATACTACTCGGGCTAAATTTCAGGTGCCAAAGATTGGACTATCCCGTATGGGTGGCCGTTCCTTTTCCTATTGGGGCCCTGTTCTGTGGAATGCTCTTCCGATGTCTCTTCACACACAGACGAGAGTCACACTTTTTTGCAAGTAACTAAAAACTTGGCTTTTTAATCTGTAAGTTCTATTCCCCTATTTTTAATTGTTTCTGCCAGGCACTTGGCGCTGGGAAACCCTTTTGTGTAGCTGTTGCGCCTAGATATAAATTTAAATAATATAACATAACATAAAGGGGGAAGCAGCAACATTGCCTATATGCCATTGCATACAGGATTTGATTCCTGCACAGCCGTAGCACAAACTACCTACAATTATTGAAGAAACCTATGCTACGCTAGGTAGAGATAATTTGGGAGCCAAACCTGATAAACCACCATTGAAGAGTATTTCTGAAAAGGATAACTCTAAACAAGCACCCGACTCCTCAACAAGGAAGTAGGATAATAAATAAAAAAGTAAAGACAACACAAAGTCCCAGGGTGGGGCCCCTCCACAGGAAGCCACTGAAAAACTATATAATCTTTGAAACGGGGATGATATTAGACTGCCTAACAAGTATCAGGATACTGATACAGGTTCATCTCGTTCCTTCCATGGGTCATCTGATTCGGAGAGAGGTGGACAGTCAAAGTGCAGATCGGAGAAGCACCTGAAACCAAAGAAGGACTCACAACGTTCATCTGACTACATAATCAAATAAGAAGATAAACTAAAACCTTTAAAGCCTCAATTTAAAAAGAAAAAAGGTAGCCAGACTTAAGTTCAGGCATACCTCAGATATTGAGGACTCTGCTTCTGAGCAGGGATTGGGCAGAGATAATGCTAGACAACGCAGCAGAAGTCACTAGAACCTGATGCTTTGTCAGGTGGCAGTAGCGCTGAGTATATCACGGTGGAAACAACTAATACCAGAGTAAGTGTACCACATTGTTTTATACAAGATATGACTCCAATTGGAGGAGGACATACATATATACACCAATTTTCCCTTTCGGTAGGGCTCACCTTATGGTTATAACATTCTCTTGGCTGAAAATAATTGGCTACCTGATTTCGTGATGGATTGTCCAAATTGGGAAACTGTAATTTTACCAGTTTTCTCCGATCTGATTCAAGAAACAGTAAAACATTCATACGCCATGGAGTGGGTGTTAGCACTAGCTTCTACGTTAAACCAACACTGGGCGTAAACTGTGCTTCGCTGGTGGAGTGTGCCGATTTTTGGCACCTCCGCGTAGAACGTGGAGTTACCGAAAACTCGGCAGTGCAGAGTGGAGTTTTTATTTGTGTTAGCGCTCTCAAAATATGTTTTCGTTCACGGGAGCGACTTAACAGGATGTCTGCGATTGCCGACGAGATTTCCCAACTGTTCGCAGGTGCCACGAGATTTGGTAGTCACCCGCACGGTCCCGCAAGAGTGTGTGATCGCGAACACGTAATTCGGGCGAACCATCGAACTTCTGGCAGAAGTTTTGTGAAAATCGCGATCCCGAACATGCAGAATTTGCAATCTGGATAAGAATCTCTCTCAAGCAACATCAAAACCTTCTCGATGATTTGGATTTAAAAAAACTCAGATTGACATTTGGCTGTACTTTTCTGTGCAAGGAGTCCTTTTTCTTTTTTTCTTAAGAGGAAGGAAGTGCCCCAGAGTCCTCAACTTCCTGTTCCTGTCCGGCTGGCTCCTCCCAGTGCTTTGTCCATCTACTGTTCACTTTTCATTTGGATTTGGAACTGGAAGGATCAGTCTTTGTGCCTGCTGCATCATATATCATTGGAGTTGAGGACTTTTTAATCTGAGATTTCACAAGTTACTGAAAATCGGTGTTGTTTGTTTGATTGGGGCATTGCACCTACATTTTTTTGTACTTTTCATTGTTTAAAAAAAATGTATTGTGGTGGGTGGCCTGTAGTTCATTAGGAGCCTAGTTGTTTCTTTGTATGGAATTTTTCATCTTTTATAAAGGAAATGTGTTGCACAGTTCACTGCATTTTCTCCAACTTTTGAAATTAATTTGCAATATTTATTTAATTCACTAGCCCAGTAGTCTGTCAATAGGCCTTTCAGCCAGTAGGTCCAGTGCTACTCATGGGTGCATGAAACAACTGTTTCTGTGGTGTCTGTTGAATTTACACATCATTTAGGGCATGCATGGCATTGGGTTGAATTGCAAAATGTGTTTTTTTGGGGTTTTTCACTTTTTTCGTGTGTGTTAAATGCCTTTGTTGGATGTGTGTGGGGTGGTTTCTGTGTAACTTGCAAACCTTTTTTAGCCCTGTGGATTTATGTTTTTGCATTATTGCATTAAAGCGGTGTTGTTTAGCATGCCTCCTTTGTCTGGACATATAGGCCTGCTTGAATTAATTGTTTTCCAGGCCTTGTTGCTTGTTGATTAAGACCATATGGCTGGTGGCCATTTTGTGGTGGTAGTTAGTGTGCTGCTTTTGCTATAGGCCTGTATATCTTTACTTTGTTCCTCTTGGCTTACTGCTTCTTGTTCTGGCCTGGCCATGTGGCTGGCGGCCATTTTGTGAAGGCAGCCAGTGTGCTTTTGCCATATACCTGCATTGTCTGTCTTCCCTTTCTTGTTGTTGTGGCATAGTAGTTGTTCCTCCCGAAGTAGGGGCAGTTCAGGAAATCAAGCTTACTGCAGAGGAAGAAGAGCAAGCCACTCTTTCAGAAGATCCATTGTCTTCCAGATCCCCAGCAAGGAAAAGGAGGGTTAGTCCATCGAGTTCTTCTGCAAGTCCCCCCTCTGTTGATCTAGATGCCACTTGCAAGCCACCACCTCAGTCAGAGTAAGACACACCACAAGACAAGGCTAGGGAAAAGGAAGGTTCCAGAAAGCCTTAGAGTTATGGAGGTAGATGTAGAAGAAGAGGAAGATGATGATGATGACGAGCCATTCATCATGGACATTAGTCCCGGCCCAGTGGAGACGGGCATTACAACCAACACAGATAACATCAACATCACCTCCAGCTTCCATAATTGCATTTGCAAAGGTCCAATAGCGACCTACATCCACAACCACCGCAGTAGAAGTAGGCACTGCAGAGAGTCAAACTCCACGTCCACCTACCAGTTCATCCGGCATTGAAAGTGGCACCAGCAGCTCCAGAAAGTTGACCTCCCCAGTTTGGGACTTCTTTTCGGTTAGCAGGAAAGAGGTGAACATTGCGATATGCTCAATTTGTGGACAAGATGTTAGTTGGGGTGAGCTTGGTACAAACTATGGTACCGGAGGGATGTATGACGTTACAACGTATACCTTTACAACGCATTTTTTTACACCGCAACATCCATTACAACGCATACCATTACAACGCATGCCATTACAAAGAATTCTTTGAAACTACCTTTACAACGCATTCCACTACAACGCATACTACATTTACAACGCATTGCATGTAAGGTAAGTATTGGATAGTGTAGGGGTAAAAATTACTATTCTAACTCCAGGGGGTGCAACAGTAGGGTAAGTGTTGGATAGTGCAGGGGTTAAAATTACTATTCTAACTTCAGGGGGTGCAACAGTAGGGTAAGTGTTGGATAGTGTAGGGGTAAAAATTACTATTCTAACTCCAGGGGGTGCAACAGTAGGGTAAGTTGGATAGTGTAAGGGTACTATGTGTTGTAATGGTATGCGTTGTAATGACTGCGTTGTAATGGCATGCTTTGTAGTCGTGTGCGTTGTAGTGTCATGCGTTGTAAATGCATGTGTTGTAAAAGTTTCGTTGTAATGGTAGTGCGTTGTAAAAGTTGCGTTGTAAATGTTGTTTCCCGTACCGGAGGCCAAACAACCCATCTGAAATACCCCACTTGATCCAGTGGGAGGCGCACCTTAGCAGAAAAAAATCTGCACCCTTTGCTGGTAGGAATGAAGAAGTAGAAGATCCGATCACGGTGGAAGGTGAACAAGAGGGAGACATTTTCTCTGGTACACAAAGTAGCCCTGTCACCAACAGTGCAGTGGTACCGGCCAGATCCGCATCCGCAACATTGCAATGACACAAGAGAAAGAGTCAGGCTGAGAGTAAGATACCAAGGTGACCCAGGCAAGAGAGTACCAAAACGAAACGTGTGATGAGCCCAACATCTGGCGTCAAAAAGATGTCACCTGCATCAGTGGCACCAGAAAAGAAAAAAAATCCAGGCTACCATTCTCAGCATGTTCAGGTCGGAGGGGCAGTACGAACGCAACCACCCAATGGCACATTTGTATAATGCAAAGCTGGCTAAAATGTTAGGCTGGACCTTCTCCTTTTTTCTTTTGTGGAAGGGGTGGGTTTTCTTGAATTTGTCACAGCCATCTGCACAAAATGGAAGGTTCCCAGACGGTCCTATTTTGCCAGATTTGCTGTTCCAGCACTACAACACGATGTGCTGGAATTGCTTGGAAAAGTTTTGCAGCAGAGTGCTGTTGACACCATCCACCTGACAACAGTCATATGGACCAGTTGCCAAGCCACTGATAACATGTGCATCACTGCACGCTGGATCTCTTTTGTGGGGGTTAGGGAAAAGGTATCTGTAGGTGTAGACACTGCTGAGATTTTTAATGCCACTCGGAAACATGCAACTGCAGCCATGTTTGCCATAGAGAAATCTCCTACTGCTGCAAACATTTTGGAAGAGTTTAACAGCAAGGTCTATGAATGGTTGCACCCAAGAGGGCTCAACACTGTTTTTGTTGCCACGGACAATGGCCGTTATATAGTTGGGGCCATGTACGATGGTGGCTATTTCAGGGTACTGTGTTTGGCGCACTGCATTAACATTGTTGTTCAAGACTTTCTGAAAAAAGAAGACCGAGTCAGCAACTAACTGACCACCTGCAGAAGAATCTGCACACATTTCAGCCATTCTTTTAAAGCCCGAAAGCATCTGAGGATCATTCAACCTGCGCATAGAGTACCAGTTAAAGCACTCGTTCAGGAGGTGCCAACACATTGGAACTCAACTTATTATATGTTTGAACGTCTGTTTGAGCAGTACAGACCAATCAATGAATATGTCATGCAAAGATGGGATGCTACTGTGAAAGGGCATAACCGTTAAGATGGACCAATGGGGCCTAGTTAAATGCCTTACAGAGATGCTACTTCCTTTCGAGCTCTTCACACGTAAAGTCAGCAAGGAGGACTGTACTATGGGCCAAGCTACCCCATTGTTGCACATGATACAGGAACAGATGAAGGGGTGTCTGCAATGTATGCAGGTGTGGAGGAAAAAAAGAAGCATAGGAGTTGGTAGAGAGCTTATCCCTATGCTTTTCTGAAAATAAAAGGGTGCAAAGAGGCATTGTGTCATCCAACCATTACATTTCTGCCACAATTCTGGATCCACGGTACAAAGTAGTACTGAACACTAATACATTGATTCCTTTTTTAGAAGTGGATGTTGCCAAATACAAAACTTGGATAGCTGCGGAAGCAAGTCGCTTAAAAAAAGAGCGGCTCTGAATTAGAGGCATGCTACTCCAGCCCACAACAAGTACTGCAGGGCAGCCAGCGTCAAGTTCAACTTCAGAGTCTGAGGGCCGTGTGGTAGGCTCACAGCAGTCAAAACCATCACCAACAACAACATCAACAGCAGCAAGAACAGGATCATAAGCCCCAGTAAAATCGGCACAGGAATGGTATGTACGGCAAGGGCTTGTTAGGTCCAGTGCTGATGCAAAGGCAAAAGAGGCAGAGCAAAGCGGAGCATCCTTGAGCATTGAGCGGATGGTCCCGGCCTAGCTGGATGACCCAACAGAGGTCGACATTGATCAAAACCCATTGGTGTATTGGTTTGGGAAAATGGGCCCATGGCCAGTGCTCAGCAAGCTGGAGATCAACTATCTGGCTTGACCTGTTGCAAGTGTCTCTTCTGAGCGTGTTTTCAGTGCTGCTGGTTTCGTTGTAACAGTGAAAAGGACCAGTCTCTTGCCCCAAAACGTAGAGGTTAACCATGATCAAAATGAATCTGCACTTTATACCACCGGATTACACCATACCTGAAGTAGCACAGCAGGAAGATGATGACAGCGACTTAGGTCATAAAAGTAGTGTTTTAGATTACCTACTTCTGGCAGAACCACCAGAGTTTGAGGACGAGCTTTACTTCCCTGACAACTAGGCTTTCAACTTGTTACTTTCTTTCATCCTTACTTACTTTTATTATTTGTGTGTGTCTCTGTCTTTCTGGTTCGAATCACAACAAATCCATCACCACCATCTTACTCTTTTATTGCCGGATTGGAGTTGCAACTGTGCGCAGTCATTAAAGAAGTAAGTCCACTCCTCCGAGTCCTGCTCCAGTCCACTCCTCCTGGCTCACCCTAAATCAATTTCCCTCAAGCCACACATTCAATGGAAAATAGTACAAGAAATGTGTGCCTGCCTCGTCGAGCCCCTCAAAAGAACATAACTATATCTATCCTCCTTTCTGAGCCAAGACTCAAGGGACTGCCCCTTAAGAACAGGTAATGATGATCGACCTCCTTGAATTCCAAGAACAATGCATCATGGGGCACTTTTACCACTTTTAGTGAATATGATATCTTCAAGATTCTTCAGAATATCAACCCTTCCAACCACTTCAGCAACCCGCTGCCCCCTTCTATCTTCAAAGAAATCTAGAATGCACTGATCCCCACATGGACTAAGATTGTTAATGCTTCCCTAGTACAAGGCATGATCCCAGAATGCCTTAAAGCAGCTCAGGTAACACCCATACAAAAAAAAAACTAACGCTGACAAACCTGCTCTCAATAACTTCTGCCCTATTTCCAACAGCCCTACTTTAGCGAAACGACTAGAAAAATGTGTGCAATCCCAACTTTGTGCTCACTTCGAGAACCACCAACTCCTAGATCAGCATAAATCGGGCTTTAGGAAGAGGCACAGCACTGAATCGGCTCGCACTCACGTTTTTGATGACATTTTAATAATGCTCGACCACAATGAATCCTGCCTCCTGATCCTCCTCGACCTTTCCTCTGCATTTGACACGGTTAATCATGACAACCTCCTATCCGTCCTGCAAAATAGAATGGGTTTTTCCGATCGGGTGTTACAATGGTTCTCATCCTTCCTTCATCACAGAACTCAGAGTCAAGGCAAACAATTCTCTCTCCCAGCCCTCTCCCGTACTCATGGGTGTCCCCCAAGGATCCGCACTATCTCCTATCCTCTTCAGTCTTTTCATGGAACCTCTTGCAAATTCGCTAAATTCCATGGACATTCTCTTCCATATGTATGCGGACGATACGCAACTATATCTGAAAAGCTCATCCTCAGAAAACATCATATCACTCAATACTACCCTAATGTTTACTCAAAACGGGCTAACGGTGAATCATCTACTGCTCAATACCTCTAAAATGGAATTCCTGCTTATCTCCCCTCCGAATCTCAAACCCAAGCTAGACCTCTGGCTGAGTCACCTCACTGCTTTCAACTGTACGCCTCTCATTGTAGACGCAGCCAAGTCTCTCGGTATCACCATGGACAAACACCTGAATATGAAAGGTCATATCAGCAATGTATGTAAAGGAGCTAACCACTTGATAAAATCCCTCAGAAATATCAAACCTTTCCTTCCTTTAAATGATTTCAAGCAAGTGGTCCAAGCGCTTGTCTTGCCGAGGTTAGATTACGGTAGTGCTACGCTTAGTGGCCTTCCCAAATACGCTCTGGCTCCTCTAAGGGCTGCACTTAACTCGGCTGCTAGACTGGTTACAGACACCAAGCGAAAAGATCATATAGCCCCAGTTTTAAAATCCCCCAATTGGTTGCCCTTCAAAGCACAAATTCAATTAAAGATTGCTGTTCTCACACACAAAGCCCTTCACCTTAATACTCCTTCGTACTTTGCGCAAAAACTTAAACTATCCTGTGGCGTAAGAGCTTCAAGAAGCGCCTCTACGCTCCTCCTGAAACCACAGAGCTTTCTCCGGAGCTGCTCCTAAGATCTGGAACTCTCTCCCACCGGAAGTTCGCAGAATCTCATTGGTAGCGTTCAAAGTGGAAGCCAAAAGATTCCTAATGAACAAATTCATACCCTAATAGGGTGATACCCACGGGCCTGTTGACATTGCACCTGCTGACTTTGTTCCTAATGTTGTTCTTACTTTTGTTACAGCTCCCCCTTATTGTACACTGTGGTTCACCCTTGTTACCCGCCTACACCTGTTTTATTGTATTACCCTCCTGGTTGCATGTTTCACTGTATATTCTTGCTCTCCCTTCCTCATATTGATATTGTTATAGATATTGCTTTTGTCCTTCCTCTCATCATATTGTAAAGCGCTCTGTTATCCCTTGGGATCTTGTGCGCTCTATATAAAACTTTATAAATAAATAAAATTGGACGCTGACTCTGTGATTGGTGTTTGTGTTGTTGTGCATGAAGTGTACTAGTATTTAATCTACACACGAAAAAGTGACTCAAGTCAATGTTTCCTTCTTGTTGTTTAATAACAAAATTGTACTTCTACTGCAGGCCGATCCTTGGCATTTTTGAATATGGAATCTGGACTCACTCGGTACACTACAGAGTTGGACACCATGATGACCATACTATACTCGTCGCAGTCAGTCAGTAGAATCGGAGATGACTGATGGAATAACTCTGGGCGTTTCATGAAGTGGCCTAAAAGGTTAACAAGTCAACAACAACCACAGCAGACCTACATGTCTGTGTAGTGGTCCAGGCGAGTGTAGTGGTATTACTGACAGCGGTGAATTGATTTTGTTACTTAATTTGCAAAATGCTATGTTGCTGTATATGTGTGCTCTGTCTGGCTCAAAATCTAAGCTAAGTGGAGGTTGAGTAGGCGCCGCTGGCCTGCTCTGTCCTGTTGTTGTAGGTTAATTCTGGAAACAGAGTAGACATGATTTAGCCTTGCCACCCCTGAAAGTGATTTTGTTGCACTCCTCCGTAATTTATGCATTTTAACTTTACTTTCCTTCTTGTTTTTCAATATCCCTTTTGTTTTTCCATCTACACTTACAGGCCGGCCTTTACCCTTTGCTATACTGGAAAAAACAACTCACACTTACCTTACCAATCCGCATCCACCAGGCAGGCAGTGGCACCCAAGATTGACAGACAGAGCGTCCATGGAAGGAAGGACCAAGAGGAAAGCAGAGATGCCACTCCCAATTTGACCATAACATAGTAACTTATAGTAGTCTTCTTTCATTTCATTTGATTAATTTTTTCTCTGAGATCATTCTACGACTGTGTGTGTTGTTGTTTATTATGTTTGTTTATATAGATTTGACCCCTACAGCTATGTTTTCATTTTCTTTGCTCGCTATAAAAGGAACTTGGTAAATCTGAACATAAAATGTAAGTAATTTGGGTCTCTCTGGGGGCAGACAGGCAATTGCATAATAATAATAATTAGTAATATACTGCTGGCCTGTACTACTAGTCTAGTACTACTCATCATTAACCATCAAGTCACCATCATGCATGCATTTACTTTTACTCCCTTAACAGATTTATGATGGTCTGCCAAGATTGAGCGCTGTCCATGTGTAGTGTTTGTCTTTGTCAAACCTTTCCCTCAAATATCCCTTCCCAACCATTCATCAAACCCTAACCCTCTTCCCCCGGGCTGTGTGATTTATATTGAGGTGTGACTAAATTAAATAAACTTACACCAATAATTGATCACACACTTGCTGGGGCGGATGTGGTGAAAGCAACACTTAACTCAAGGCAGGGCGAGGATCTTCTTCTGCTTGCTCACCCATGCTCAGTATTTGCAAGTCAATTTTCTTTCCAGAGGAACATAATCCATCATAATTCATTGCTGGCATCGATTCATCATCCTTACAGCACTAAATGTTATACTTGTCAAATTCATAGGTCGAGTCAACTACAGTTTGTAACCTGTACTAGGCTATCCCGCCACCATTATGTGTTATTTTACTTTAGCATTGCTTATCATCATGGTTTCTTGTTTGGCAGTCTTTCCTGTGTACTATACTTTCTTCTACTACTCCTTCCCGAGTCTCCCTCAGGCGACTGAGTGTCTCATTTTCTTTTTTTTAAATTGCTACTGCCATTTAAATCAAAAACTGGCTGCGGCCCTGCAGCAGCAAAGGAAACTGTGTGAAGTAAAAAAGTAATACCCCAGAAAACATTTACATCATATGTAAACTTTAAGTATAAATAATGTATTCCCCTAACAAAAAATAAACTAATGTAAAAATCCTACAACACCTGACCCTCCCCTCTCCCTAACCCCAACCAATGTCCAATGATAAAGAAAGAGTCCAACCAATATCCGCTCTATTGTCAATAATAAATAATAAATATAAACCCCAACTTTTCCCCAACACCCAATTTCCACCCACCAAAAAAGATTAAAAAAGGGGTAATGCGACGGAGTTCTAGCGGCGTGCTCGCTTGTTACCCTCCGGGACCTTTGTCCGCTCCTGTAGGCGTGCCATCCGGAGGAGCATGCGTCGCTTGAATGCTTTACAATTGCATCCATAGGGTGGGCAGCAGTGTTGAATAAAGCGCGGTGGGCGGCTGCCAGACCCCAGCACCGTATCACTTCGGGGCCTGGCTGGGGCCCAGTGCATTGGAGGAGGCTGCACCTGCTGCCGCCTCCTCCTCCTCTAGAACCACCAGCCACCGATATTCTTTGCAGATGGCCTCCAGCTTCCGGTGCAGGGCCATGGCTGCCAACTCTTTCCTGTTTGGTTGTGCTTTTGTTTAGGAAGCAGTAGCCATATCAAGAAAGAAAAAAGATAATTGTAACCAATACTCTAAGCAAAGCGGTAGCACAAAATTAATTCTACACATAGTGGCACACTAGCAAGCAGAGTACATAACATTGGTGGTATCCTCCCACTTCCTCGGCCTCTAACATTTGTGGGAGTTACAGGCATTACAACTCCTAGGCACTTACGAGTAGACAAGTCTTCTCTCTCTTGTTTAGCTAAATTAACCTTGTTGTAGGCATGCCAGCTCAGTCAGCTTGTTGCCTAGGCAAAAATACTTGTGTCGCAGACTCACATTCTTTTTATTTACTACTGTCTGCAGGTGGGGAAGCTGTAGTCTACAACTACACAATTATCTTATTTTTCTATTATGGGTGGCCATACTCTGTTACATTAATGGCAACTGCTTAATTTTACTTTCACCCTGACAGCTACAACAAGGCAGATGATATCTGATCCAAATGATCATTGATTATATATGGGACGACAGGAGGTACTTTTGACTGATTGTGTAACCATGCAGCCAATAGGCCACCCATGGCAGTCTGACACAGTAAAAAAATGACATAGGTAGGGAGTGGGCCTCAGAGTCGGAGGGAGTGGCTTGATACCATACATACACAATATACATGCTCTGCTTGCAAACTACTGTGAGTCAAGGGAGTATTCTGAAAATACAACCTTGAACCAAAAACCTTACAAAAAGCAGTCCTGTTGGTTCTCTTCCCAGAAATTATTCCATATATCAATCATTGCACTGCTCTACTTGCCTTGTATTTTTTTTATTCTAATCTTCTATTCTCCTTGGCTTTGCTACTCCGGTGCAGTTTATTTTTCTTTTACATTCTCTTCAAAGACTCTTCATCCAGTGACAGTCTCCACCTATGCTATGATGATTGAATACCATCCAGACATCCATCTATTCAAAGTAACCATGTCTATCATTCTTTATATCTCTCAACAAACCTTAGTTTCACCAACCACATACATTTGTTATTTTTTTAAACTGATACCCAAACGTCTTGTTTGACCCATGAACCCCCCTGGAGGATTCTTCCTATCACCCATACAGTTTTACCCACCCAGGCATGCATCTTTTCTTTCACCTTCCACTCATCCTTCAACCACCAATGCATCCGATTCATATAAGCCACCTATGCATCCCACGCATCCTTCTCTGCCAGTCATATATTACATATCACCCGTCCTTTCTCCTTCCATACTTCTTTCCCTTTTCGCTCAACCCATCCATCAAGGTCGTCTGACTCTTAGTCTTCTCCATAAAACTTTCCCCGCTGAGTTGAAGTCGGGTAGAAGAGGCCATTAGTTACTCAACTCCCGCCGCTAATGCTATTACTAATGCTAAGTAAAGGGTGACTTCTTCAACCGTTGTTTACAACAACTTAGTCTCTCTCAACATGCAGTGTACACTGTTGCAGCAAGTGTGTAACTATTTTCAATAAGTAAGGAATATAAGTATAACTTGCCACCGCCCGCCACTGCTGGTGGCTCACCCACCCCTGCGGCAGCCGCCGCATACGCTGCTCCCTCCTGGCTGGCGTTGCCTGCCCTGTAGCTGGCCCTGGCACTGGTGGTCGGTACGCCTAGAAAAAACATTGCACATTTTTTAGATGCCATATACGACTCCCCCTAGCAAGATTGAAATTATTTGATATAATAAGTACATACACCACATACATCATTAGTACAAATCGGGTACTAGAGTAGATAGTAGTAGTATGTCCTTTCCTATCATAAATAGTAAAATATCTGGTTGGGCATTTTGTTGGTGGTAATTGTCAAAAAGCCTCTCAAGATTAAAAAAGAGGACAACCCAAAGAACTGGACTCCGTGGCTAGAGTTATTGGTGAATCTGAGTTTTAAAACTTTTAAAATATAAAGAGCGGCCAACTGGGCAAGCTACAGACAGACTAATAGTAGTAGTACAGAGTCAGAGGCAGTTAGAGGCAGAGATAACAAGAATTTAAAAATAGATAGATCGAAGAAGATTTGGTAAAGAATAGAATTAGGAAACGGAAATAATAGTTCGGAAAAAATAGGGTGCAATAAAAGTTAGGGAAATATAATTTCTGATATGAACAGCAGGAGGACTTACTGGGTCTAGCAGCTGAGCCCTTGGTAGTGGCTCAGTCCTGGCTTTGGGAGGCATCTCCAGCTCCCGCCTCAGACTCGGTCGTTTTCTAGCCCCTGGGTGCTGGTAATGTAAGATATAATAAAGAAAGAGACAAACATTGATGATTGGTGTGAAACAAATATTTTAAAAAATGCACTAAAAACATTTTTGGAAACAATAATTGCAATACAATTAACATATCTAATCTGATCGATGAGTAGTATCTAAGATTCACAGAAAGTCTAGTTATTATTTGTTAATCCAGTGTTCCATTCTGATTCCAGAATTCTAAACCTAAGTACCACCTGAGCTAGCCCACCTATTCCAAAGACATTGGAAATGAATTGTCGAAAAATGTATTTGCTTCTTCTAAATTTCAATCTCATTCAAATTCAACAATAAATCAACCCCCTTTGATGGGCCAATTGTTCATTAAGTCTGCAGTTCCATTTATTTTAGTCCTCAAAAATGCATACATGGATGCATGCATACATTTGCATACACTAAATTGTTGGTTGGTTGTTGGTAATGAATTAGTTGCTATATTATTCACTCACTAACAAACTGCAATTTTTTTTATTAAGGACTGGAGTCAGCACTCAGCAGCATGTGACGTGACGGAGGACGCGTCACTCAGACCGAAAAAAATTTACCAACTAATACCAATAGTGACAGGAGGACAAAGGAAAATACTTGATTATCTCTAGCATTACCTAACTTAAATTCTCTAAACACTCTTACATAATCAGCCCAAGTGAGAGGAAAGTTGCAAACAAGTAAGATTAGTAGCGCCGAGCACCTGTCTAGTGTCTACAAGAATAACAATCACATAAGATTTTTAAACGTAACTTACCTGCATGTAAGCAGCAGCATTCTTGCTATTTGGGGAAAAATAATATTAACAATAACACAGAGCATAAAACACAATACTACTATAATTAGCTACTCACAAAGCCCTAAAACCTCAACACCTACCAGGTCCTGCTCCCGGTTTAAGATGTCTGACCACCAGTGAGTCAGCTGGTTATGGGTGAGCCAGACCCCAGAGCAGCGCAATCTGCCACAAGGAAGGCAGCTCTTGGAAGAAGGTGCCTTCCCCTTACTATTAGAGGTAGAGGTAGCCTTAGCTATAGTACTGGGTGTGCGTGGGCGGAAAAGAAAATGTAGGAGTAAAAAATTAAGTCAGGAGAAGATGTAGAATTTTTTTTTTAAAAAGCAAGTAATATAAAACAGTGGAAAAAAGTCCGAAAACGCAGTAAAGGTAGAAATAAACCCCCCAAAAAAATATACACTTAGGGAGAGAGAGGGATAGATAATAAATAAAAAAAGATCAGAAAAACAGAGTAATAAATAACAAAGGATTGAAAAGATTAGAGAGGGATGAAAAATAGGCCCCCGAACACGCAATCCGAGTTGCAGAGCGTCAAAAACATCTCGCAAGCATATGCGAGCAAGCGGAACAAGCAACTATGCATGCTTGCGCAACATTGCAGAGTTTTTTTGCTGCTTTGCATAGCCTCGCATAGCACGGCTAAGTGAACTCTGCCCGGGGTTACGTTATACTGCAACCATGTGGGGTGGAACGACCGATCCACTTATCATGAGAGCCCATTGAGGATGACCCCACAACCTCAACGACAACCCCCAATTAGAACCACATTCCAGGACCACCACAAACTTCCCTCTGACCTTAGGACGTCATATGGGGCGGTTAGAAGCATCTGCTCCTCATTCCGCTAGACGCTGGTGAGTCGGGACCGATGGGTTGGGGTGTTGAATCTGAGGGAGCCTGGCACTGGACTGAGCCGAGGCTGACTTCGTCTGGGCTAGTTGGTCCAGTGATCTTTCCCCCTGGGTATGGGGGCTTGCTACCCTGGGGAGGTCCACCAGCCTCCTCGACCGGTGGATTGGTTTAACCCAGAGCAGTGGCGATTGGGATGGCCAGCATCAGCAAGAGCACATCCCTGTCGGTGTAAGGTGGGGAGGAGCAGATGCCTCGCTTACAGGCTCATGGATAGTCTTATTGGCTGGGACCTCCTCGAAGATGGCCCATAGTTTTAGTAGGGCCTCTCATTTAGCCCTCTTCCGACCTGACTAGCTGGTCTGTCTGTGTAACTTTGTGTGCTTTATGATGATGGTATTGAATGTTCCCCCTTCACGCCAGAGGAATGCGTATGCTTTGGTATGGGCGTGCCACTCGCTGCAATGTTTTCCTCATTTTCAGGCCTGTATGGGAAACCTAGCTTTCATATGGTCGAATGGAGTCTCCATGATGGATTAGGGAATTAGTTTTAAGGAATTTACAAACTTTTGATAGTCTTGAGATGTTAAATGATTACAAATTCTACTCTAATTGTGTGGCAACTGTGTACACATGGTTGTACCAGAAGCAATCTACTGGTTATGAGCAAAAAAACTGATGAATCAAAAGATGTTTAACAGTTTGACAATCACAAACGCAATGAAATATTAACAACCAGTAACAAAGTGTAATGGTTAGTTCAATACAAGTTGACTTTTTGTAGTAAATCAGCAAATATGGAATTCTGATTTATGGACAGAAATAGTAATCACTTCATGAAACGCATAAAGTTATTAACATGACAACCTTTAAAGCACAATTTGCAAAATTTCAACATTAATAAAGCATGAAATGGAATAATCTAAAAGATACTAGAACAGAAAAAATGGTTACGTTGTCCAAAAATCCTAAGTCTCCTCCCAGTGCTGACAGCCAGAGGGGAGGGATGCTCCATGTAACACACGGAGCTAAGGGAGCTCAATAGTCTGTCAATATCGGTTCTGCAGACTAAATTAGTAACAATTTGTGCAGAGAAAAAGGGACAGCTAATTACTATTTTTACTACGAACTTTGTACTGAACTGAAAATGAGGCACTACTGAACTGCAAATGAGGCACTACATCTACCAAGATACCCTATAGGTAATGATGCTGAGACGTGAAGACAGTGTGCTCCTACCCCCTTTTACCGTTTAACACGTTGCGAGGCACGGTTGAGCTGCACTCATGACGAGCTGAGCTCGTCATGACCGTTGGAACGTTCACAGGCGGGGATAATTTCCACGCTGTGCTGAACGTTCCAAAACGGGTGTGGTTGTGACAAGCTGCGCTCGTCATGAATGCAGCTCCACTGTGCCTCATGACGAGCCGAGCTCGTCACAAGCACAGCGGCGCCGCGCGCGGCCCCCCTCCCCACGCACAACAGGTGAAAACGCCCTGCAGAGAAGGGGTTAAATCGCCGACTGACCTGACGAGCTTGGGAGCCCCTGCATGCCCTGAGTGGAATTATGCCTGTGAAAATTAAGCGGCAGCATGTCCAGTAACCTATGACTTTTTCCGTACTGATGACAGAGGAATCCACAAAAAACCCGTGTATAGGGATACGCGATAACAAATTAAGGCGTTAGCCTATTATTACTACAAACTTTGTACTGAACTGAAAATGAGGTACTTCATCTACCAAGATGCCCAGAGATAATGACGCTAAGACATGAAGACAGTGTGCTCCTACCCCCTTTTACCGTCTAATGACTATTGGCCTTCCGTGGCCAGTCACAAGATATACCTTATTCAATAAGGTGCACATTTTTTCCCTAACATCCAAATTTCACCCTATGTCACACCCAGGGGTTGTGTGTACCGACTGCCTGGCACCCAGCAGTCCAAGCGAAAAAGTCCACCCTAAAGCATTAACTGTAAAAAGAGAAAGAAAAGTAAACACCATTTCCAGGAACAAATGAGAAACAATTAGTAAAAAGACAAACTGACATTTGACCTCTGTCCTTGAGCAGTTGGCAAATGTGTCAAGATAACACAAGATATAAAGGCGTTTTAATTGCTCATTCACTTTCTGAACAAAAAGAACACCTGTTTCTTCCAGCTTAAGTTTACTCGCCAGCAAGGTTGAGTAAGTGCTAAAAGTAGCTCGGCCTGCTAAAATTTCACTCGCAACTGCAAGTGGGCGAGTGGATTTTTCGAGGTCTGATGAATTTACATTGCATGCCTTTACCACAAAATTGTCAGTCTATTTAATGTAAGATATATATATATATATATATATATATATATATATATATTCCAACAAAAGGTGCCCCCAGGTGAGGATGTACTTGAGACATCAGGCGGAGGCTGTGATTTCAAAAAGCGTCCTTTAATTTTGTTTCTGCTCGGTCCGATTTTACAATGCCTTTTGTAATTCAGTCCATTCAGCCCTACGCGTTTCGGAGCCCCTGCTCCTTGGTCACGGGCATTGGATGATGTCAGCTGGATGGGGAAGAGGAGCCAACCCGGTCTCTTCACTTTTTCAATTGTTGGTGACCTCTGGTGGGACACGCCCTCCGATGGGTTCAGACAGCAATGACAGGCTTCTGGGACCTGTAGTTCCCCTCATGCTTCACCCATTTTTTAATCCTTCAATGGAGTTTCCCTCCAGGGTGACATCATTAATGTTCGATTTGGCCTCTCTGGTGAGGAGCAAATATCGGATTCCGACATTTGTGCAGAGTTCTCAAATGTTGATGTCAGCCTGCATGCGCTTCCAGGCAGTCTGTGCGCGCAGCCCATTATCACTTTAAATGGGAGTGCAATCCTCTCGGCCAGGACAGGCCGAAATTATTCCAACAAAAGGTGCCCCCAGGTGAGGATGCACTTGAGACATCAGGCGGAGGCTGTGATTTCAAAAAGCGTCCTTTAATTTTGTTTCTGCTCGGTCCGATTTTACAATGCCTTTTGTAATTCAGTCCATTCAGCCCTACGCGTTTCGGAGCCCCTGCTCCTTGGTCACGGGCATTGGATGATGTCAGCTGGATGGGGAAGAGGAGCCAACCCGGTCTCTTCACTTTTTCAATTGTTGGTGACCTCTGGTGGGACACGCCCTCCGATGGGTTCAGACAGCAATGACAGGCTTCTGGGACCTGTAGTTCCCCTCATGCTTCACGCATTTTGAAATCACAGCCTCCGCCTGATGTCTCAAGTGCATCCTCACCTGGGGGCACCTTTTGTTGGAATATATATATATATATATATATATATATATATATATATATATATATATATATAAATATATTCACAATTGAAGTAGTTGGGGGTGTATAAACAAGGTGTTTATTCAGCAGAAAAAAAGACATGTTTTGACTTCACACAGGATCTCGGTCACATGAGGTCAAATGAAGTCAATGCGTCAGACATGACGTGACATTTAAAATAGACAAAGAAAAGAGTATGTATTTGTAGTTTTGTTGAAAACATTCTCATATTTATTCTGTTAGAAGTTCGCAGTATTCAAAAAGATTAATCTCAAATACATATGGCCAAACGGCACGTGAAAACCATTAAAGAAAAGACAAGAATTAATATCAATCATGGTTTCATAGCGGTGATGCATGCCGAGGACAGCATTACGGTGGTCACGTAATTACCAGCTGGAATATCAATTTCACCAGCAGTTTGATGCACACTATACCTCTCACTAGGAATAACAATGTTGTATACAGTTGTGGTACCTCATATTATTAAAAAATGGGAAAACTGGGAAGCACAACTTTCATTTGGGTTTAGTGTCAGGTTTCCACTCTGCAGGATCCGTCAGCAGTAACAAAGCTCCACCTCCGGATCTCCCGAACACCCTGAATATTTAAACACAGGGTGTTCAAGCGATACGGTGAGGGAAAAAACACGGGAAGGGAAAAGGAAGGGGGCAGCAGGGAAAAGGAAGCTGTAAGACAAGCTGCACAGTAGGTTAATACAATTCTTAATTCCTACTCTCATATTATTCTCGCTAAGGGATAAAAGATCACCTGTGCTGTCTTAGCCTTATCTTCATCCATGCAGTGGTATCTCACAAGAGCGCCTTCTATCCCTGAATGATACAAGGACATTCGTTACTATCCAAAGCATTCAGCTGTAGCATTGCCTATATGTATGCAAAGTGAACATGAGATACATACCCCCAACTTCTCACAGAAATCAGAAAATAACCATCCCCTGGTGAAAATCAAATCGTGACAGTAGTCAGCATCCCAGTGTCAAACAATACAACAAGCAACCACTTGTTATCCACAAAAAGGTTCATTTACTAACTGGTACCAGATTCCTTCATCTGCACCTGTTAGTTTAGTGAGTAGCAATCCAGTACAGCTCAATGATGCAACCCAAACACGGTAGGGCGTGGTTCCTATACGACTGCCGTCCGCTTTGGTACTTATATTCCACAATGCATGTGCCAATAATTGTTATTTCTTCATGACGGTAATGTGGAGATTATTCCCCCTGCACTCCGCCACTGGCGCTAAAGCAAATGTTCCCAATACAAAAAAAACAGAAGTAACATAGCCACTCATATCCCGAGTGAGCTATTTGTAGTTAAAGGTGCCAAACAAAAACGAGGAGCATACCAAGGACAACCCGCAACTGTTACAAGAGCGACCCGCTCTACTAAACACAGACGCGGTCACATTACCAGTAACACGCCTCCATAGGTGAACGCCGATCCTCTTCAAAATGCAAACGGAGATTGTCTGCAGAAGCCGAGAGCAGCCGCTCCCGCAATCAGAATCAAGTACACCCTCCTCACGGGCATACCGCGCTCTATCCGGTCGGGCAACAAAGGATCTTGGGAGTTGTAGTCAAACCCCCGAAACACACGGGAAATGTAGTTTTTCCTACTATTTAGGTAGGCGCATCGGTAGAACCCTGACAATTAGTACCCCGAGATGCATTACATTCTAATGTTATTGTGTGGAGTGACATACTTGATATCTAACAAATGAATACATGCACATTTCGAGAGGCAATCAGTGACAAAATGTTTGTTTATGGTGATACAATCATGTTTTTGTCTGAAGACAACATCCTACCACTATTCATTATTCTGGAAGTGAGAGGCGACTATTACACAGAACATACCAATTCCTCTGGTGCTCTTAACTCTATAGAATGTAAATGTAGTGTATTTTGTAAAGCGCACAGCTGCCCTAACGGGGCGTCCCGGCCCTGTGAGATGCCCCTCCTGGGCACCCCCAAGGTGAAGCCAGGCATCCCAGTGTTGTAGTGGCCGTGGTGGAGATTAAGCAAGCTTTTGCCCAGAGTTGGCGACTAAATAAAGCAAAATTATCAATTTTCATTAAACTGCTTTGAAAGTAATTAAACCCATTTGCTATGGGGCAGTTTGATATCCACCTTTGGTGTATTACCCATGATTAGAGTAGGCGCCGAGGCGAGAATTATCGAGTCTACGGACATTGAGCCCAAGACCCTGCCGCGTCGGGACTTGAACCCGGGTCCCGGGCCTGATCTCTGCTTCAGAGTCTGCCGCTCTAACCAGTGAGCCACACTCTTCGATTCACTTCAGCTTCGTAGAAAGCATCCTGTAGAGAAAAGGACATATCCCCAGTTAAATTCTGGTTCATATATCTCTTGGTGTATATTGACTAATTGTAGTGTGCTCTAGTTTGTCCTCATAAGATCAATGTCATCTTAGATAGGTTACAACTTTGTTGCACTTTTCTTGGGCTAAGATTAAAAGGAAATTATATATAAATGAAACCGGAAAAATGTGTAGATACAGTAACTGGAAACTAAAAGGAACTTGTGGAAGTGGGCTCGGGTTGGACATCTGGCTATTCTCAGATGTAAATGTAACTCATCATCAATATTCATTCCAATCGGAAAGTTAGTATCAGCTTATAGAATAAATCGTGAATCCAATCTGCGTAAAGCTGAAAGGAGATTCCCACCTCTTGGGTGTTTTGGGACTGTTTCCAGGCCAAAGTATTTGGCTAGTGTCTAGTCCCCGTCATGTACTTTGTGGAAATGCCTGGCAGTGCTGTAACTGGGAATGTAGTGGATCCAATGTACCATTTACCACATGGTCAGGCTATAGCGTAGACAACAAAGTCGGTCCCACAGTTTATTACTCTGGGGATCCTCCATTTTCTGTTCATTCTCTGCAGGGTTACCTCCTTGATGTTTTCCCTGTGTCTACAGGCCTTGCACCTCCCACATTTGCGGATGCCTCCGCCTTGGTCTAGCCAATTAATTATGCGAGGAGGCTATGGACTACCATATTCTTAAGGGATAGGCTTTTCTGGTAGGTGATTGAGGGAACCCTTTCAAGTTTTTTCTTTTAGAACGGGATCCTGAGTTAAGATATCCAATTTTTTTCTTTGGGTCAGTCATAGGTCTCCTGCATGGGTGTTAAATCTGGGTAAGAATCTAATGGGGCCACCATCACCTCCCTTTCCTTTCTTAAGTTTAGGGGGTTTGAAAAGTGCTTCCTCTCTTTTGATGTTTGCTGCCTTCCTACTCGCTTGGTGTAGGGATTTCTGGGGATACTTCCTAGCTTTGAACTTTTTAATCATCTCTTTCTTTGTTCTCTCATGGGTTTCTTATGAGCTGGAATTCCTTTTGGCTCAAAGAAACTCTTCATAGGGAATGCTCCACCTAAAAAACAGGTGGATGGCATCTAGCTGCATGGAGGATCGAATTGCCTGCTGTAATTTTTCTATATAATTAGTGGTTAACTTTCAGGAAGTCTATGATATCTTTGCTGTATTGCAAGGCAAACCTGAGGTTCATTACGTTACTGTTTAGTTCTGACAAAAAAAATGTAAGTTCTTGTTCATTGCCCTCCAATACAAAGAGCACATGATCAATGTACCTTAGCCAAAGGTTAACCTTGTTAGTCCACTGTTCCATTTCCTTGCTCCAGAGCACCTGCTTTTTCCACCAGCCCACTGTTAGGTTGGTGTAGCTGGGAGCAAAGCAGGAGCCTATGGAAAGTTCCCTGTATTTGTTCATACCATACACTGTCAAACATAAACACATTCTCTGTGTGGCAAATCTCAATCATTTGAATAATCATATGTGTATGCTCCAGTTGGTGTATATTACATGCTTCTATATCTAAACATACCATCCAATGTTCAGGCCCCCAGTGTAAGTTTTGTGTCTTCTGTAGGAATTCTTTTGAGTCTCTCACATATGAGTTCAGATCTTTTACATATGGAAATAGTAAATGGTCCACAAAAATGGATGTAATAAGCTGTTCTTTGAGGACACTTTGGGGCGCCTAGGTAGATCCTTCATGTTTTTATGCACTTTGGGGAGTAGGTAGAAAGAAGGTGTCATGGGTGTCTCATTTGTAAGGAACTGTTGTTAGTCCCATCTTAATATTTGGCTATCATACCACAGATCAAAATATACCTGGTGGGCTAGTTGGACCCCAGGGACCCTCAGGATTCAAGGTGACTTAATCCCCCAAATTACAACGCACCAGGGGGGCGTGTTTACAGAGTGGTGGAAAAAGGGGGCATAGCCTTTGTCTACCTCTCACCAATCCCACTGCGTGGGGATTACTGGAGGTGAAAGGTAGGCTAGGTGGCCCCTAAAGGACCTCCAGCAGTGAAGGGGACTTCAATCCCCATCCAAGAGCGTCCCAGGGAGTGCGTTTGTAGAGTGGAGGCAAAGTGGGCATGACCTGGTACGAGAACTTACCAATGCTGCCGTGTGGGACTGACTGGAGGTAATAGTTTTGAAAGTTGGCCCCCAAGGATGTCCTCGGGGCCAACTACCCCTCTGGTTACCTCCAGTAAGTCCCACACAGTGGGATTGCTAAGACTTCTTCGGAAGCCATGGCCCCCTTTCTCTATCACTCTGCAAACGTGCCTCGTGGCAGACTAGAGAATGGTGATGAAGTCAAATTTAGTCCTGAGGGAGTTTGGGGGCTTAGAATCCCTCCTGGTACCTCCTGTAAGTCCTACGAAGTGGAATTCCTGAGCGTTGCTTGGATGCCCAGCACCCTTTCTCTACCAGAAACGCTACTACTAGTTAAAATAGCATCTTTCTGCACCTGATTTAAAGGTAGTTTTTATCCCCCTGCCCTATTATGTACTAGGGCCTTACAGAGGAGGTCATGCTAATCACAGGGGTACCCCAATGCATAGTGTTCCCTAGTGTATGTAGGTATTTTGACTGTATCCTAAGTGTCTTTTAGCATAGCACTGGTTCTAGGCCTTGTTAGTCAGAGTCAGTTACCACCAGTACTCGCCTGAAAAAAGTTGTGGGCACAGGATGATTTTGCAACAAGGCCTCTTTTTGCTCCTCTGTTTGTTCGTTCTGCACATCTTGCTTCTTCCTGCACTTTTCTTCGTCTTTGTGGACTTCTGTTGCTTCTTTCTGTGCATGTTTTCTTCTTTCTTCACATATCCTACCTCTGTAGGATTAGTTAGAAAGTAGCATTTAAAAAACCTTAGAAATTCTTTTAAAAAACCTTAGGTTTCAGGCAAGCTATAGTTAGAAATGAGCATTTAAAAAACCTTAGGAATTGACTGAAAAAACCATAGGTTTCAGGGGCGTTATGGTTAGTTGGACATTTCACTCGTACCAAACCATAGAAATTCCCCCATTATAGTTAGTTCAGCTAACTATAGCTCGCGTGCCCGCAATGCACTGCTGAGGACATCACATATTACATCACTCATGACATCATCCTTGTGATAGTAGCAGGCCTCCTCTCACCCTAATATAACCTTTGATATACACACACTCAAAAATACAAACAAACCTTTTCAAAACAATGGACATACTAATACGAGTTACAACACACCTATTTAGTAATTCCAAGATCTACACACACATCCACATCCACTCATTCACCAACAGTCCTATAAAGACACTCATACATGTACTCATTCATCATATGTACTAATACACCTATACATCTTGTTACTCAATGCCACTCATCCATAAAGTTACTCACATACAGTCACACATGCAAAGTATCAAACATCCATTTACTTGCATATACACACACCACCACACTTACTGCTATAGAAATGTACACATACTTACTCTCTTCAACAATCACTTATAGAAACACATACTTATTTATACAGGAACTCTTCCAATCTCTCACTCGCACATATACTGACTTATATACACCAATACTCACATACTAGTTTAAAACATATGTAGTTACTCATAAAGGCACTATTGAAACAGTCATTCACTCACTAACACACCCATACACACACTCATCCACCCATACAGTCATGCACACATGCTGTCTTCAACATATACAAACAGTGAGTCACTCATTCATGCATCTATGCACTAAGTAATACCCCCCACCGAACCATACAGACACTCATACTGATACTCAAAAAAACCACTCAAAACCTATATAGACACTCATGTAGCTACTCACCAACCCATGCAGCCACTTATACAGAAAGTGAGAGACTGATACAGATATTTACATATTTAAACATTACTCAATAACCCATGTATTCACTAAGATACACTTAATCAGTCAGTTATACAATCAATTTTACAAAAATAAAATCATCCATTTAGACACTTATATACCCATTTATGCTTCCATCGACCTTGAGATATACATACATAAAACATTTATTTTTCAGAAAAATTTACATTCACTGGATGTTGTCATCAGTGATGTCATTTGAGATGTCATCAGTGATGTCATGAGTGATGTCACTGACCATGTCATGAGTGATGTACTATGTGACGTCATCAGCAGTGCATTGTAGGTGCACGAGTTCTAGTTAGCTGAACTAACTATAACAGGGGAATTTCTATGGTTTTGTATGAGTGAAATGTCCAACTAACTATAACGCCCCTGAAACATGTGTTTTTTTCTATGAATATCTAAGGTTTTTAAAATGCTAATTTCTAACTGTATGTGAAAAAAACGGTAGCTGCCTTCTCTAGCGTGGTGATTAGAGGAAAAGCAAAAGTTATCTATGCACTTGTCCTAGCTTGTCACACGCCACATACTGGGACTAAGGATCAGATGTAGTCTCTTACCCTGTGAAGGCTGTTTCCAGAAGGACCTCAGCCCCGTGGATTCAGCAGAACTTCTAACCAAATATGGTATCTGCTCACCCATCTCACTGTGCAGATGTGAATTCGTTCGGGCCGGGGTCCTTCCTTCGAGAGCAGTAGGGCTCAATAAACCAACTCTCCTGTCTGGCTTGCCAAAATGTTACTCAAATATGAATTTACCTTAAATAAATGTAAAAGACATGAGCCGTTAGGCAAAACAGGAACAAGTTGGTTTAATTAAACACAGCCACCAGGAGAGTAATGTCAGAGGTACGTTTGAAGACAGTCTCGAAGTACATATGTTTTGGCCACACATATAATACATTTTGTGGGTACGATAAAACACTTATATACCCATTTATTCTTCCATCGGCCTTGAGATATACATACATAAAACATTTCTTTTTCAGAAAAACACACATTCACTGGATGTTGTCATCAGTGATGTCATGAGTGATGTCACTGACCATGTCATGAGTGATGTAATATGTGACGTCATCAGCAGTGCATTGCGGATGCGCGAGTTCTAGTTAGCTGAACTAACTATAACGGGGGAATTCCTATGTTTTTGTAAGAGTAAAATGTCCAACTAACTATAACGCCCCTGAAACGTGTTTTTTTCTGTGAATATCTAAGGTTTTTTAAATGCTAATTTCTAACTATACGCGAAAAAAATGGTAGCTACCTTCGCCTTCTCTAGTGTGCTGATTAGAGTAAAAGCAAAAGTTATCTATGCACTTGTCCTAGCTTGTCACAGGCCACATACTGGGACTAAGGATCAGATGTAGTCTCGTACCCTGTGATGGCTGTTTCAAGACGGACCTCAGCCCCGTGGATTCAGCAGAACTTTCAATCAATTATTGTATCTGCTCACCCATCTCACTGTGCAGATGTGAATCCGTTCGATTCCTTCGAGAGCAGTAGGGCTCAATACCAACTCTCTTATCTGGCTTGCCAAAATGTTACTCAAATATGAATTTACCTTAAATAAATGTAAAAAAACATGAGGCTATAGGCAAAACAGGAACAAGTTGGTTTAATTAAACACAGCCACCAGGAGAGTAATGACAGAGGTATGCTTGAAGACCGTCTCCGTGTACAGAATTTTTGGCTGCACATATAATACATTTTGTGGGTACGATAAAACACTTTGACATTCTTTGTCAAGCATCATAGTCATAAACAAGTTCAACCATTTGATAAGGGGGGCACAATTGGTTCTTGACCCCGGGGAAAGCTAGTGTGGGCCAGTGTGTGCGTGTTCAGATGTCCAGTTTGGTGATCACATGATCACCCCCTGAGATGTACATGTCGCGTCCTGATTGGCTGAGTGTTCCAAACTACATGTGGCATCTAACTTTGTGGTATTTTGGGATTGCGTGTCTTTGCTAAACGTGTTTTATTGGGGCCAATCTCCTCGGTCCTGTTTGTGTTGTGACGACCTATCTGTGAGATCGTCCAGGGTTTTCCCTGAGTGCACATTTGTGTAATCCCATTATGACCTGTCAATCAGTAGACTTGTGTTTGATTCACAGGGCATGTCTGGCCATTTTTCTCTGACTTCGAGTTGAAGGGTAGGTCATCTCGGATGAATCCGACAGCAATGATACAAGTTTGTGAGTTCATGCATGTGTAACATGGTCATTGAGATCATATTTACAAATCTTCTCATTATTTACATACAGTTGTTACACCGTACATCAACATTTGAGATTGACGTCATTATGTGTGAATAAGTTACTGTGTACAACACCATTGGATTTACTGGTATTGACACCACTTTGCATACATAGGTTACAGCATAAATCAGTATTGCAATTCATGATATTGACATCATTGTGCATGCATAAATTACAGCATATATTGATATTGCATTTTTCTGTACTGCCCCTGCTATGCGTGCATACATCGGGTGTACATTGCTATTATATTTATCGATCTCAACAGAGCAGTCAAGCGAAGGCAAATGCCTTGTGACACACTTCTTAGAAAAATATGTGCTTCACAACATTGAAAAGACTACAATCCATATTGGGAATCCTAACTTTTGTCAGAACATGCATTTCAGATTACTCAGAATGGTTTAAACCATTCTACAACTTGATAATTCAAGACTTCTCAAGCACACATTTGACACAGGAACACACAAATATGTTACGTTCCTAACAAGCTGACATGATAGCTTCCAAAAATTTACACACACATGTGAACACAACAAACCTGTTAATCCGCGTCATCGCAGGAACTTCAGGGTACACTTAGGCCATGTTCAATGAAGGTGACACGGTACCAATTGCATTTAAATCACATTTATACACCAACGCAAAAATTTGTTTTGCACCTACTGAAAAAATACTGACAGTACAGACTGCTGTGGCAAGACAGTGAGCCCTGGCTCAAGCTAAACGCAAAATTGTCAGGACCAGCCCGACGACCTTAGAGTCCATCACCAAAGCAGCTTTCCAAACACAAAGGCTTTACATCCATGATGGATACAATGGGCTAACTCACTCACCGCAATAGATGTAGCCTACAGATTTGATTCTACACTTTAAACGCAAGCTTTCCTGCAGTACGAACAAGAATATCCTTTGCCTAATCAAATAAAAATGCCTCACCCTACACACAGTAACTTGGTGACTGCATTGCGCAGCTGCAAGAACTAAAGGCTCTAATTCTTGTATTAGAAAATGCAGATCATGGATTCCCCACACTTATAGTGAGTGATTTGTACTACTGTGCTCAGTCCTATAATTAATTTGTACAATACTAGAGCCAGAATGGATTCAAAGGGTTGCACATTAGAGGACAAGTTGCTTTGGGAAAAGGTGGCAAAACTGAAATATTGATTACCAAAAACTCATGTAATACACACATTGAGTCATCAATTCCATTGCTGATGAAGGAGCAAAAGCAACAGTCTGCACTGCTGTGGTTGCTGCACTTACTCGTACTAGCACAATGATGGAGAGATCATAGTGGCTGTCAACGGTGGACGTGACAGAACCCACCAGCACCCACCGGCTTTCCACCCAAGTACTCCTACAAGTTAGATGCACAGAAAATACCATATGCTCACATTCCTGGAGTGGGGGATAGAGTAATACCAAACACTGTTTGCAGATTGGGGTTAATACTAGCTGCGAACAAGGGTCTGGCTTTCGCTTATTTGGGGATGGCAGCTACAATTTATTTATTGCTCAAATATGACATCTGCCAAAAGATGAAGGGTTCCACCATAGCGTGTTTACCCCAGACACCTCTACTGAATTCAAACAAGCCACTCACTTGTGTCTATCTGGATATTGCAGTCCTCTGTCATCAGATATATAAGCATATCATGGTAACAGTGGATTCCTGCTCTCAATTTCTGTGGGTATGGCCACAGTGATCGGGTGGCGCCCGAACTGTTATTAAGGATCTGCAAATCTTTATCGGGACTTGCGCAGCTGGCACATAACATACCGACCAGGGTCCAGCATTTAGCTCTACGGCTTACAAAGAGGCCATGGGAAATTGGGTGTGACCCTGTATTTCTCATCTCCATACCATCCCAAGGGAAAAACTGTAACTTAAAGCAGTCTTTAACGGCGAGGGTGCAAAGCTCAGGTCGCAGTTGTGTCCATCACCTATATGAGGTCCAAAGGACACTCAATACCATGCCGAGATAATTCCTGGGTGGTCAAAGTCCCTATGAAATCCTGTTTAGGGCAAAGATGTGGGTCACAGACCTCGACAATCCCAGCACAGTGGTGGCAGAAACACCATTTGACATCAATGAACGTTTATCTGTTTTACAAGAACTGAACGAATTCCGGGAATAACAAAGCAACGTCCAAGTAAAACGCACTACCACTGGAGAAGTGAAGGTAGTCCCAGCTAGATCCCGAAGATTGGGGATCTGGTCAGGAAAAAAGTGGACATAAAAAAGTTTGGGCCATCTTATAGAGTGTCTGTACCTGTCCTGGCTGTTGAAGGTACCAGAACCGTACCCTTCCGCCCCTTGCCATTCTCAAAGAAAAATGATTTTTCTCCATTGCTGTCAAGAATTCCTGTCATGCGAGGGGAGGAAAACGGTAACCAGCGAAAACGGACTACATCTCCCAGGATGCTTAGCGGTTGAGAGGTTATGTAAACAGGAGAGCCGTTACATAACTCAAGGAAAACACGCCCTTATGTAAACAGGAGAGCTGTTACATAACTCAAGGAAAACACGCCCTTATGTAAACAGGAGAGCTGTTACATAACTCAAGGAAAACACGCCCTTATGTAAACAGGAGAGCTGTTACATAACTCAAGGAAAACACGCCCTTATGTAAACAGGAGAGCTGTTACATAACTCAAGGAAAACACGCCCTTATGTAAACAGGAGAGCTGTTACATAACTCAGGGAAAACACGCCCTATAAAGGGAGGAACCTGGAGGTACAACGCTGTCGGATATTGTGTTTACACCGACGTACCTGCTTCGTGAAGAGCAGCGTTCCGGAGTGGTGCTCCAGTAAGGCAAGAACGGAGGTAGGTCGAGTCGTTACTCCCTGGGCCGTGTCTTGCCCCATCGTCACCTGTGAAGGACCCGGAAGCTCTACCGGTCAACCATTGAGCTTCGCTTTTTGACTCGGCTGAGTCAAGGCGCAGTGGCGCTTATGCTGGTTGGAGTCGTAACTCCCAGCCCGACCAGAGATACAGGGACTGCCAGCTGTAACGCACACCAGGAGGTGTTTGCCGCGTTACAGACTCGGAAGTCCACAGGATCGATCGAGCGGCTGCTCTCGGTTCAGTCTTCTTGCTTTTGATTGGGGTATCGGTGACGAATCACCAGGAGGTGACTCCGCGTCCCGGTGCAGTCTGAGGAAGAGGTTGAGCGGCTGCTCCCTTCAGGTAGAGACCCCGGCTGGGTGTTTCCCTGACTCCTCGATTCTCCCCAACACTCTTCGTGCCCCTCACAGTCTACCGATTGGCATTGTCGGCCATTTCATTTCTGCCCTCTGTTGGCATACGCCGGGATCGGCGTATATGCAGAGGACGGTTAGGACCATCCGTGCTGTGGGCTGGTAACGTACTTAGCCTGGAGGATTCCAGTGACTATAACTTTTGTTTACTCTTTGTATTATTTGTGCCTTCATTAAAATAACTAACCCTTCACAAGTGGTTGCGTCCTCATTATCATGTCTGTTAAACGATCCTGAGACGTTCAGGGCGTTACAAAATATCCGACCTTAATAACACTAACTGTCTCCCGGTCGATAACAGACATGGCAACACTTGATGATGTGCTGGCAGCTTTAGCGACCGTGCAAGTTGAATTGGCTGCCTCTAGGCAAGAAACAGCCGATGTAAAAGCCAGACTGGATGCTATCCAATTGGACCCGCTCACGCCCAGCACCTCCCTCACGAACCAGACCCCTGCGGTAGTAGTGGAAATGCCGGTAGCCATCCCCTTGGCAACACCAGAGAGGTACAGTGGGGATCCTAACACAGTGCAGGTATTCCTCACACAAGTGGCGCTACATTTATCGTGCAAACCAAAGGCGTTCCCCACGAGTCAGGCTTGTGTGGCTTTCGTATTTCCTATTTGGCTGGAAACGCGGCACAGTGGGCCGTACCTCTGGTGAGCAGGGACGACCCCATCTTATGTGATTGGGGTGCTTTTCGCGAGGAATTCCTGAAGGTATTCGACAGAAGGGCTGACTCGTACACGGTGGACCGTGAAATGCTTGAGTTGAGACAGGGATCCAACGACCTGGTGCAGTATCTCAACGCGTTCCGAAGGCTGGTTGCGGAAACCAAGTGGCCTGTTGCTAAACAGACGGCGCTCTTCCATCAAGGGCTGTGCGATGAGCTCAAGGACGCCGTGTCTCATATTGACCCTCAACCCAAGACATATGAGGGCCTTATCAACCTGGTATTACGGCTGGAACATAGGCTAAGTGAAAGAAAGGGGGATCATGGGAGAAAAGGAAAATCCCTTCCATCCTATGTGACGGTGGGAAGTCCTGAAACTTCCACCGCATCCAAGGGAGAACCCATGGACATCGGCGCAATACGAGCGAGCCTCACAGCCACGGAGAAAGAGTCACGCCGTAAACAAGGATTGTGCCTATATTGTGGCAAAAAAGGCCACTACGTACGTGAATGCCCTGCCAAACCGAAGACGTCACGTTATCGGGCCAACCGGTCGGTAACAGCCGTGGTGGACATACCGGCGGAAAACTAGAGGACTTCCAGACCAAAGAAGGGGCATCTCGGAGTCACTCATCCATCCCTTCACTTTCCAACTCGGTCACTAAGGGACAACGACACCTGTTTCTCACGGTGCACGTGGGAGTGCATGATCAGTGGATACCCGTTGTGGCCATGGTGGATTCAGGATCCACTGGCATGTTTATGGACCACAACGAGGCATGCAGGCTAGGGCTAGTGCTTCTTCTCAAAGCTGTACCCGAAGACGTCTATGCTGTAGACGGAAGGCGATTGGTGACGGGGCCCATCGGGCAGCACACGGGGATCCTTCCGGTGAGATATGGGAGGAACCATATGGAACAAATCGATTTTAACATCATCCGAGCGCCCCAATATGGTGTCATATTGGGATTGCCGTGGCTACAGAAACACAACCCCTCTGTGGATTGGCCAACACATCGCATCGAAATGACGTCACCGTATTGCACCCTGCATTGTGGAATACGACCGGAATCCCTTGACGCAGATGAGAGCGGGAGTCAGACGGTGGCTACAGCGGCAGAAAAAGATGTGGCTCTCCCCCAGGCTTATCACAGTTTTGAGGACGTATTTGATGAGGTGAAGGCGGAAGTGCTACCACCACATAGACAGTTTAACTGCCAGATCGACCTGGTGCCAGGGGCCAGCGTTCCCAGCGGCAGGCTGTATGCCCTGACGGAGCCTGAAAACGTGCATCTCCGGGGGTACCTGGATAAACTCCTCAAGCTAGGATTCATCCGCCCGTCCAAGTCTCCGGCCGCCTCGCCACTCTTCTTCATCCCGAAGGCTAATGGGGAGCTGAGAGCCTGTGTGGACTTTAGGGCATTGAATGCGATAACCATAAAAAATCGGTACCCCTTGCCTCTCATCAGTGTACTTCTGGAACAGGTCAAGAAAGCCCGTATCTACACCAAGTTGGATTTGAAAGAGGCATACCATCTGGTGCGCATGAGGGACGGAGACGAGTGGAAGACCGCCTTTAAGACCAGGTTCGGCCTTTTTGAGTACCTCGTCATGCCGTTCGGTCTGTGCAACGCCCCGGCAGCCTTTCAGTACTTTCTGAATGAGGTATTCAGAGAGGAGTTGGATATCTACGTGGTCGTATATATCGACGACATCCTCATCTATTCGTCCAGTGTGGAGGAGCACGTACACCACGTCAAAGCTGTGCTCCAAAAGCTGAGGGAAAACATGCTGTTTTGTAAACTCAGCAAGTGTGACTTCCACGTCACATCCGTGGAATTCCTCGGAGTGATGCTGAGTCCAGAGGGACAGGAGATGGCAGAACGAAAGATCAAGGCGGTGAAAGAATGGCCGGTGCCCCAAAGCGTGAAGGACGTCCAAAGTTTCATTGGCTTCGCCAACTTTTACAGGCGGTTTATAGATGGATTTTCAGGATTGGTGGCCCCAATCACACAGCTACTGAGGAAGTCCAAGGAGTTTGTCTGGTCCCCTGAAGCGAACACAGCCTTTGAGGCCCTGAAAAGCGCCTTTGGTAAGGCGCCGGTGTTGGCTCACCCCGATCCGGATCTCCCCTACGTGGTGGAAGCGGACGCATCGGATGTGGCGCTGGGGGCTATCTTGTCCCAACGCAACCACGACACAGGGGTGCTTCATCCCGTTGCGTACATGTCCCGCAAACTCAACGACGCCGAACGCAACTACCATATTGCGGAGAAGGAGCTTCTCGCAATCAAGGACGCCTTCACCGAATGGAGGCATTGGTTGATGGGGGCAAGACATGTGGTATCGGTGTACACGGACCATCGGAACCTACAGTTCATGACGGCCACAAGACCCCTTTCTCCAAGGCAGCTGCGGTGGATGATCTTCTTTGCGGGGTTCAACTTCCGCATCACATATCGGCCGGGGACGGAAAACCGGAAGGCGGACGCCCTGTCCCGTCAATCTGCAGTTAAGGAACCATTGCCTGCGACCGAGCATTCCATCATTTCCCCGAGGATGGTATTGGGGGTTATCCAACCGGATACTTTCCTGAGGGGAATAAAGAGAGGGATCAGGTCATTCGCATGGCGGAGGTGGCTCCTCAGTCACAGAGAATGGCAGCTGAAGGACGGGATACCCCTGAAGGGCAGGTGCCTATTGATACCCACTCCTAGGCTAAGGAAACAAGCATTCATCTGGTGCCATGACTCTCCATGCGCAGGTCATTTGGGCTTTGAAAAAACGGTGGCTAGCATGGGACGGCATTTCTGGTGGCCAACCATGAGAGTGGATGTCAGGAGGTGGGGACAGGAGTGTCCTACGTGTGCTACCATGAAGGCCGACCATGGCCGAACCCAAGGGCTCTTACATCCACTTCCAACCCCGGATAGACCATGGGATAGCATATCACTGGACTTCGTGGTGGGCCTACCGGTGGACCAGGGGATGACGGCAATACTGGTGGTGGTGGATTACTTGACGAAAATGGGGCACTTTATCCCCTGCAAGAGAGTCCCTACGGCCGGGGAATTGGCGTCACTACTCCTAAAGAATGTGGTACGACTGCATGGATTACCTAGGGTGATCGTGTCGGACCGGGGGTCGCAGTTTACTGCGCAATTCTGGAAGACTTGGTGCACTGCGCTGCACGTTAAGACCGCCCTGTCCACCAGCTACCACCCTCAAACGGACGGCCAAACCGAGCGCCTGAACCAAACGCTCAAACAGTATCTGCGATGTTTTGAGGACCAGGGCAGGGAAGAATGGGTCGACTTGCTATGGGTTGCAGAGATAGCCTACAACAACGCCACTCACAGCTCCACACAGTCATCTCCGTTCTATAGCAACTATGGCCAACATCCCAGGCTCTTGCCATTTCTACAACTGTTCAGAGAGGACAGGATTCCCGCCACAGCGGACAGGGTGGCACACATAAAAGACACGTTGATGCGCTCAAGGGCTGTCCTAATAGAGGCCAAGAGAAGATACAAGGCTGCGGCAGACAGGAAGAGAAGGCCCGGGCCACTGTACCGCACTGGAGACTACGTCTGGATATCCACAAGAATCATGAGGTTTCGAAAGAACAGTGTGTTCCATCCCAAGTACATGGGCCCCTATCGAATTACCAAGTGTATGGGTCCCGTGAACGTGAAGGTGTGCTTGCCCCAGTCATTGCGGATACACCCTGTCTTTCATGTATCATTGCTCAAACCAGCACCCTCCAAGCCGTCTGGGACACCTAGGCCGGTATGCGTGGAGTCGGAGGAGGAGTATGAAGTGTCGGGCATACTGGCGTCCAAATGGCGCAGGGGGAAGCTGTGGTACCTGGTTGCGTGGAAAGGCTATGGCCCGGAGGAGCAATCATGGGAACCGGCTGAAGGGGTTCATGCTCCGCGCTTGGTCTCCTTGTTCCATCAGCGTTTTCCTGCCAGCGCTGGCCCCGTGGGGAGCCGCTGAGAGGGAGGATGTACTGTCAAGAATTCCTGTCATGCGAGGGGAGGAAAACGGTAACCAGCGAAAACGGACTACATCTCCCAGGATGCTTAGCGGTTGAGAGGTTATGTAAACAGGAGAGCCGTTACATAACTCAAGGAAAACACGCCCTTATGTAAACAGGAGAGCTGTTACATAACTCAAGGAAAACACGCCCTTATGTAAACAGGAGAGCTGTTCCATAACTCAAGGAAAACACGCCCTTATGTAAACAGGAGAGCTGTTACATAACTCAAGGAAAACACGCCCTTATGTAAACAGGAGAGCTGTTACATAACTCAGGGAAAACACGCCCTATAAAGGGAGGAACCTGGAGGTACAACGCTGTCGGATATTGTGTTTACACCGACGTACCTGCTTCGTGAAGAGCAGCGTTCCGGAGTGGTGCTCCAGTAAGGCAAGAACGGAGGTAGGTCGAGTCGTTACTCCCTGGGCCGTGTCTTGCCCCATCGTCACCTGTGAAGGACCCGGAAGCTCTACCGGTCAACCATTGAGCTTCGCTTTTTGACTCGGCTGAGTCAAGGCGCAGTGGCGCTTATGCTGGTTGGAGTCGTAACTCCCAGCCCGACCAGAGATACAGGGACTGCCAGCTGTAACGCACACCAGGAGGTGTTTGCCGCGTTACAGACTCGGAAGTCCACAGGATCGATCGAGCGGCTGCTCTCGGTTCAGTCTTCTTGCTTTTGATTGGGGTATCGGTGACGAATCACCAGGAGGTGACTCCGCGTCCCGGTGCAGTCTGAGGAAGAGGTTGAGCGGCTGCTCCCTTCAGGTAGAGACCCCGGCTGGGTGTTTCCCTGACTCCTCGATTCTCCCCAACACTCTTCGTGCCCCTCACAGCCTACCGATTGGCATTGTCGGCCATTTCATTTCTGCCCTCTGTTGGCATACGCCGGGATCGGCGTATATGCAGAGGACGGTTAGGACCATCCGTGCTGTGGGCTGGTAACGTACTTAGCCTGGAGGATTCCAGTGACTATAACTTTTGTTTACTCTTTGTATTATTTGTGCCTTCATTAAAATAACTAACCCTTCACAAGTGGTTGCGTCCTCATTATCATGTCTGTTAAACGATCCTGAGACGTTCAGGGCGTTACAATTGCTCTGATCAAACCACACTATGTGGCCGATTCTCAACAGTAAGTCAGGTGGGCTCATGTGTAGCTACCTGCCTTCTCTTGCTACAGTACAGATTGAATCTTCGATAACTGTTACAACAACTACTGCACAGTCAATTAGTACAGAAACTCAGATTTCAATTCGGAATCAAAACAAGAATAAGGTCTACATCAATGTACCACAGATCAAGTCTTCTCCCAGTTCTACAACACCTGCTGAGCTGCCAAAGATTGTTAAGACTGCCTCTTGCTATTTCATCAACTTTGATGACTTAACTTCCGACACATCGGATCCACCACCACAACTGCCACCTCTCCCTTTCAAGCTGAAAGTGCGTGTTTTCTCTCTTTGGCTGAGAAGGACATATTTTGTTTCTCTTTGGTTACAACTTTGGTTTACAATTGGGTTACTTTTCCTGGTCCTTTGGACGGGATTGGTTTGGTGACAGTCGTTTTCTTGTTTCTAAATGGACACGGTCTTCCAAAATGCTCTGCACTACGACTGGTGTACTTGGTACTCAAACCACACGTATCATGGGGAAACTGAAGTCCACTTTAAGTGTATCCTTGGTTTGCAAGGATCTTTTGTTGCTCAGGGCTTGTAATGCCTCTGTGGCAAACCTGTCCTGCTAATTAAAAGGTTCCCTGGCTGCCGTGATTCATCCAGCTTTCAGATTGCATGCTAATGGGAGTTATTTGATGCTAAACAGTCAAGGATGGTGTGGAATTAAACTCTGCATCGCTTATCTGGTGACTGTAAATTACATGGTTACTTGTTATACTCAAGTTCTGTTTCCACCTGCCTGCACAGTTAGTGAGGCAATGCTTCGGCATTCAATAAATATTTCAAACATACGGTTTGATTCTCTGAACAAACTGAAAGCTATACTGTTTCAATGAGATGTGACCTTAACATCTGCTAAAGAGACTTTTAATCTCTAGGTTGCAAAGTTCTCTTTGGAGATACAGGCGCTACACCATACTAACTTCCCACTGCATTTTGGGGAGCTGTTTCATCATATTTTTAACATCTGATATGAAGGAAATAGCACACTTTTTTTAAATCTATAGGTTCAGGGTTGGTTAGTACCTTCCAGACAATTTTTGAATTCCATCCTTTATACACTCCGTATTCTGAAGGATTTTTGGGGGTCTTCTGCTTGTTCTGCTCCTGGTTGCCAGGAATGTGATTTTAATTTTTCTGCTCCGCAATGGATGTCCCAGTTCAAAACCAAATGAAACAAACTCTACCACATGTGCTGCTGTGCTGTGATGGTGCATTACTTTGGTGCACCCCTGCTTCAGGAACTGAATGAGCATTGGTTCTTGTCATTTCGGCCTGTCTGGATGCACTACGTGCAACCTGTATTCTCCTGTCTGCTGTGCACTTTCGAATGTACCTTGGATTTATGCCTCAGATTGCAATTGGTTGAGCCGTTGGACATAGAGGTACTGGTGGACCCCTTAAAGGACCATTTGTATAGTTGCCCCCAGGGTATCCCATTGCTGCTGAACTTATTTTTTTGGGCCATCCCGGAATGCTTCATCTCTTAGTAAAATGAATGAATGGCTCTGTGGACCTTCTACAGGCTGTGGTCACTCCCTCAGTGGCACTTGTGGAGGCTGGATCCGAACACATTTGCTCCATAAACCTGCTTCTGGGAACATCGTCTGCAGTTGCTGGGACCAGATTTGTTTTGTCTACCACTCCGAACACAAATAATTGGCTATTCTGTTTGTTAGGAATTCTTACTTTTGCCTAATTTTTTAATTCCAAAAATGATTTTATATTTGATTTTACTAAATTGATATGTTTTATATATTTTTAAGCGAATGGCTTTCTGTGTGCTTTGACTTTCAGAGGATTTTATATCATAACTTTTATATAGCTTTTCCATTTTTAGATCGCCTACTACCTCATAAGTTTTATATGCCACTGGTTTTATATGGCTTTTCTATTTTTAGCTTACTGGTCGTCCCTTTTTCTGAGGAGAGGGTGTCATGTGTCTTAGTTAGGCCCATGATGAAATGCTGCCATCTTTCACCATGTACATGTTTCTTAAGTTGCCTTACCTTTCACACAACCTTTTACACACATTTGCATTTGTGACGATGCTGGATTCATTTCTTTAAAACCTCTTCGCTTACAGATTCCACTTCGCGAAACCATTATCACGACTCCTTGGAAATCATGTACAAGGCCTCGACACACATTGAGCAAATGTTATTCTATTTTGCATCCACAGGGTGACATGGCTATCTATAGACCATAACAATTTTGTCCTGCCTTGGGACTCACAAGGATGCTTTCCATTATAATTAAACAAGCATTTCCGGGGTTAGGCAGAGAAGCTTATGGCTGTCATTTGTGAGGTCTCTACACGCTGAAGCTTTGGCCCAGTAGCTTGCTGATATCTCTGTGAAGGGTGTCCAGCTCGTGACCAAGACGGGGACTTACTTTCTTTCCCTTCAGAAAACTGGTTGGATCATCCAGGACGGGGATTCTTGACAGAACACACATGCCCTAGACACTTAGGTTAGGGGAGCATAGTAGGAGTACGCCAGATTATTATAATGTTTTAATATGCCTGCATATATACTTTGTTTAAGCACGATGGTGAAGCTTCATATTCTGTTCACTGTCCTAGTACTTCTAATAACTTTCATTTACTTCTGTCATTTGATCATTGCACCACATATATTTTTTTTTTTAAATCTGTTTATTTAGCATTTTAGGGTTTTCATATTACAGTATGAAGTTCAACCATTTCAGCACAGCCATCTGGGCCCGTCAATTAAACATTCTTATACATAATAGCATTAAAAGTAGGTGTCACAGTGTCACAGGTGCGGTAACTCAGAAACAAAGGATAATCGCCCAAAGCTGGCTAGATCGTGAAGGGCCTAAGTAGGCATTTTCCGGGGCGGTCCATGACTGTCCTCGCGCTGAGCCCTGTATAACAGCAGGGTTTTAGGTGGACCCCCCAACTTGGACTTGCGTACAGAAGTAATATTTATACAACTAAAAAGAAACTGAGACAACAGCGGCAAAACCACGGACACATATTTATGCTAATACGAACTCCCACTTCGGCCCCCCCCTCACGACCCCCGCACGCACCCACACCCCCAACCACGGCTGTGCCTGCACTTGAAACCTGTGTGCTCCAGTGGGGCAATAGTTGTACCTAACAGTTTATCCAGACAGGAGAACAGCCCACGGTACACTCCAACCCCCAAGAGCGCCCCCCTAGACCGCTACAGCACCCGCACCACCAACCTCGCCCGGCAATTAGAGCATTAAGCATGTGCTCCCAGCGCTCCGCTATGGGTTCTTTCCAGAGCCCCAATGTTTCCTCTCTGCATATGGCAGTCCACTCCGCCCGGGCCCATGCCTGAAGGGAAGAAGTTCACGCCTGTACGGCAGGCGGTTCGCGCGCCTTCCATCGCCTCGTAAGGAGGCGCTTAGCCACCACCATCCCCAGGTCTAAAAAACGGGACGACATCTTATCTTTGGGCGGCCTCCTGAAATGATGCAAAATGTATTCAGGCCAATCAAAGGGTATAATGTGACCAGTGCAGTGCAGTTCATCACCACCCCCTTTTCTGAATCGTTTTTGGCCACTATAGGTGTGGCAGGGTATACTCAGACATGAGTCCCTTGCTCACTGCACCATCAGGATTCAAGCAAGCTGGGCCGACGACGGCTGAAATGCCAGAAACCGTGCCCCGGAAGCTTGTCTCCTTTCTGGTGAAGAATTGGCTTGGTAGTTTAGTCTGCCCTGTTCCCATGATGCACTGGGCCAGGGACAGACTGATTTGCATATAGCCAGGTTCTGAGCTGGGATGGTGCAGTGAGCTATATAACGGTGATGGATCAAGCCCTGATCTTTGGACTGGGTAAGAGTGGTCTGCTTAATTCAGACACTCTGTTCATCACCACCCCCTTTTCTGAATCAGTGCATTTCCGGAGCAGCTCACTGATTGCACTCCAGTAAGTGCCCAGCCCAGGGCAGCTCCACAAAAGATGGCGGAGCCCCGCACCTATCTCTCTGCACCTGAGGCAGGACGCGTCTGAGCTATGGAAGTACTTGTTGATTAGCTCAGGTGTGAGATAGGCTCTATGTACAACGTAAAGTTGTATCTGACGAAAGCGCAAGTTCCTGGGAATGCTTACCGGACTTTTAAGAATTCTCTCCCACTCCTTATCAAAGAGCGACCTTCCCAAATCGCTCTCCCATTTGCCTCTAAGCGGGGCCAGACTGGTGTCCGTATGCATCCGTAACAACGCAGCAAACCAGCGGACCAGATATTTGCCCCTCCCCATGACGTGGAGGTATTACATGGTCAAGTGCTGTTCAGGCTCCGTCACCATATCTCCCCACCTGGCCGTCAGCATCGCTACGAGGGAGCGATGTAGTAGGAATCCCCCGGGGGGAAGCCCGTCTTCAGAGACCAGCGTCTCATAAGCCACTAGGGCCCCCTCTCTGTAGAGATCGCTCAGCGTCCAGACATTCGCCTCCCTCCATTGCTCTAACATGGGGCGCTTAAGGACCCCCTCACCTCCCGGGGATCCTTCCAAGGGTATAGGTGGCGCGTACAGGAGCACCTTTTGTGTGAGGAACAGGGCTCTACGGAAGCATTTATACGCCACTGCTAGCAGCAGCGGAGAGGGGCACTCAGGTGCCGCCAGTTGGTGAAAGAGTTTGGTGACACGCTCCAGAGAGTACGGCGGCTCGTCTGTCACTGTCTCGTCCCTTATCCGCCAAACAGCGGGCGATCCATTGGTGCTGCGCGGCCAGGTAGTAGTGTTCGAAGCAGGGCGCAGCCAGGCCTCCCCTGTCCGTTGGCAGGAATAATTTCACCAGTGCCTGTCTGTGCCGGGACGTGCCCCAGATAAAGTCCCGCAAGACCGCGTTAAGCGTAGAAAAGAAAGAGGCCGGGATAAATAGAGGCAGGTTAACAAAATAATACAAGAGTCGGGGAGCATGACCATTTTGGCAAGGGCCACTCTGTCCGTGGTTGTCAGCGGGAGCGTGGACCAAAAGTGTATCTGAGATCTAAGCGCTGCCATCGCCCGGCTCAGATTTCCGTCGAATAGGTCAACTGGCTGGCGGTAGATCTGGATCCCCAGGTACTTAAAGGTGTCAGCCTTCCATTGGACTGTCGTGCCTTTGAGGTAGTACCCCGGATCTTCTACCTCATTACCAAACGCATAAAGGCAGGATTTGCCCGCATTCACCTGGAGCCCGGAGACATCTGCGAACTTACGCAGCAACTGGGCTAGCTGTTCCGGTATGCATCACACGTCCCTTACAAACACCAACAGGCCATCTGCATACAGCGATTCCTGATGAGTTGCATCTCCCAAAGGAATTCCGTCCCCTAGAGTCTGCCGCATGGCCGCCGCCAGGGGCTCTATGGCCAGCGCAAACAATAGCGGGGACAGGGGACATCCCTGCCGGGTATCCCGGCCCACTGCCACCGCCTCTTAAATGTAGGGACCCAACCGCACACGTACTACTGGGTTTTTGTAAAGGAGATCTACCATCTGCAGGAAACCTATGTCAAGGTCGTAACGCGACAGTGCCGCGGACAGGTAACCCCACTCCAGGCAGTCAAAGGCCTTCTCCAGGTCTAATATCAGGCACCGCGCCCTGGGCCATTTCCTCTTTGCCTCGGCCGCCACCCTAAAGTACCTCCTGAAGTTCAAGGACGTGGATCGCGCTGGCACAAACCCATTTTGGTCTGAGTGTATTAAGTGGGGGACCACTGGCGCTAGCCGTTCTGTGAGTATTTTTACGAAGACTTTATAGAACACTTTGAGCATTGCCAGTGGCCTGTATGAACCCAGGGCTGTGGGGTCCCTGTCCGGCTTAGGCAATGAGACCAGGAATGCTTCCCGCATGGTTGGAGGGAACGAGCCTTCATCTATTGCTGTATTATATAACCGAAGGAGGAGGGGCGTAAGGGTTTCCCTGTTTGCCTTACAATATTCAGCAAGCTACAAGAAAATGGGAAATGGGGTTTACAGCACAATTGCACCTATCCTATGTAATGCCTTGTTGGTTGCGTGGTGACACGGATCGGAGATTCCTTTCCCTAAATCCCCTAAAACAAGAAACTTGTTCTAGCAAAGTTTTTTAGCAATTGATCCAGCACACACGTGAATATTTCAAAAAATCTGTTACACTAAAGAGTATTCAACACAAATTCAAAATTGTTCATTGAATTGAGTGGCAGAGTCCTTAGGTGTTTTTTTTTTAAGTTTAAGTCTTTATTCATTTCTTCAACCCAGTAGCCAACACGTTTCGTCCTCCACGGACTTCTTCAGGGCTACAAACAATATATATATACACACAATTAAAATATATACAAAAAGAGTAATACAAAGCATTAACTTTCACATTTCAATGACTAATGACAGGTTAAAAAACGAACTGCACCCTCAATCTTGTTGGTGGTTGGTAAGACTGTTTTATACCAAACCTAGTTGAGTTCAGCTTATTTAAATAACATCTATATACAACATGTTCACATCTATTTACAAATTTATCAACAAAGCACTTTTCAGAAACATATTATTGTTCATTTGGACTCTGCTACTTGCTTAATTATTTAATCTAAATAGTCTATGTAAGGCTGGGCCTATCAACCTCCTGATTCTAGGGGTGGGGGGTGGGTAGATACCATGTATGAAACCATACTGAACAGTAGGGATCACTATAAAGTGTACCCAAGTGGAGTCAAGGATCTATCTTGGAACAGTTTATCAACATAACCTAAAAGTTGAATTTCTCAAATATTTAGCAGTTGGAGACAGGGATCTGTATGTAAACAGTCGTAACGCGACAGTGCCGCGGACAGGTAACCCCACTCCAGGCAGTCAAAGGCCTTCTCCAGGTCTAATATCAGGCACCGCGCCCTGGGCCATTTCCTCTTTGCCTCGGCCGCCACCCTAAAGTACCTCCTGAAGTTCAAGGACGTGGATCGCGCTGGCACAAACCCATTTTGGTCTGAGTGTATTAAGTGGGGGACCACTGGCGCTAGCCGTTCTGTGAGTATTTTTACGAAGACTTTATAGAACACTTTGAGCATTGCCAGTGGCCTGTATGAACCCAGGGCTGTGGGGTCCCTGTCCGGCTTAGGCAATGAGACCAGGAATGCTTCCCGCATGGTTGGAGGGAACGAGCCTTCATCTATTGCTGTATTATATAACCGAAGGAGGAGGGGCGTAAGGGTTTCCCTGTTTGCCTTACAATATTCAGCAAGCTACAAGAAAATGGGAAATGGGGTTTACAGCACAATTGCACCTATCCTATGTAATGCCTTGTTGGTTGCGTGGTGACACGGATCGGAGATTCCTTTCCCTAAATCCCCTAAAACAAGAAACTTGTTCTAGCAAACAGTTTTTTAGCAATTGATCCAGCACACACGTGAATATTTCAAAAAATCTGTTACACTAAAGAGTATTCAACACAAATTCAAAATTGTTCATTGAATTGAGTGGCAGAGTCCTTAGGTGTTTTTTTTTTAAGTTTAAGTCTTTATTCATTTCTTCAACCCAGTAGCCAACACGTTTCGTCCTCCACGGACTTCTTCAGGGCTACAAACAATATATATATACACACAATTAAAATATATACAAAAAGAGTAATACAAAGCATTAACTTTCACATTTCAATGACTAATGACAGGTTAAAAAACGAACTGCACCCTCAATCTTGTTGGTGGTTGGTAAGACTGTTTTATACCAAACCTAGTTGAGTTCAGCTTATTTAAATAACATCTATATACAACATGTTCACATCTATTTACAAATTTATCAACAAAGCACTTTTCAGAAACATATTATTGTTCATTTGGACTCTGCTACTTGCTTAATTATTTAATCTAAATAGTCTATGTAAGGCTGGGCCTATCAACCTCCTGATTCTAGGGGTGGGGGGTGGGTAGATACCATGTATGAAACCATACTGAACAGTAGGGATCACTATAAAGTGTACCCAAGTGGAGTCAAGGATCTATCTTGGAACAGTTTATCAACATAACCTAAAAGTTGAATTTCTCAAATATTTAGCAGTTGGAGACAGGGATCTGTATGTAAACAGTTATACCACTTCAACCTTTAGAAGTCGGCTTACCAGTAGGAGTGAGCTCCTCTCAATTTTTAATCAGTTGACTTTAATTTCCTCCAGAGCACGCTCCAGGTTAAAACAAATTTGTTCTAAAGTAATAGAATCGAAAACTTATTATTATTTCACATGCTGAGCGACTGACAATTACGTGAAAATTATTTCTGTTTTGAGATGCCTACCGTTTATTTTATAAGAAGACACTCCAATTGCATTAGTTTTTGTATAGAAGGGGTCAGATAGCCCAGAAGTAACAGTCTTAAAAAGATGGAAAAGCAGGAAGAGCTCAGTTTCTTTCTACCACTTCGTATAGGAAAAAATGCTTGTGCTATCCTATGGCATAAAAATTGTACATGCCAAAGTTTTACTTCGCATCTAAATATATCTTTATAGAGAATTAAAATTCCATATCCTGCTCCTACATTCCTACAAATCTTTTCTAAAACATTTAAGTCAGTATATTCCCAGGGGCTAGAAGTTCAGCGTTTAACAGTAGTGTGTCATAGGACTGACCAATCTATCTCTAAATCTAAGTACAATCCCATGTTCTGAGCAAGTTTTATCTTTCAGAAGAGCTGCTCTTAAGGTTAAGGTTGATATGTGGGGAAAAGGGGCCGCCATTTTATAACATGCTTTCCCACCTTAGTATGTCTATCAAAGTGCCCAAATGCATGTTATTTAGGCACCAAAACCATATTTAAAACCCCAAGGTGGGGTGTCATTATGCCCCCATATTATCTTAGATTTAATAAAGGTGGAGCATTATTTTAAATTAAGGAGAAGGTTATGCTAGTAGCATATCGAACTTACTTGAAAATAATGTATCAGGCCGGCTCCATCGCGTGGCGTCTTCTCGTGTGGTGTTTAATCACCGAGAAAGCCTCCTCTTTAAATAGCCGGTGAAATTGGTAAATTACTGGCACCTGCAGCTTGTTTTGATCTAGGGAGTGAAAAGCTGCAAGATTCGAGTAAGTGCAAGCGCCATCTTACACAGCCCGATTCTATTCTATGTAAGACCTATTCCTTTTGTATGGAGTTGAGCTAGTATAAATTAAAGAACCAATGTAACCTGAAAGTAATTTTATTCGGTATTACTTATTCTCCTATTCTCTTCGTAATTTATAAAAAACGGCGAAAAAAAGTCGGGAAAATGAGATTTGTTTCATATTTATTTTTTACATGTTATTGTGCTATCGGAAATACATTGATTCTAGGGCACATCACTGTATCTTGACAACTGTGTGTCAATGTTCAGGGTTAGCGCGATCACTCATATAAGAGCGCCATGATGGTTCGGGATAATATCTAACTTTGTTTGTAGCGCCATCTTTTAGAGTTTTAGGCTTAGCCTATGTTGAGCTTGATGTTGTCTAGCTTTTTCTTGACATATTGTTATGGGCGCCATTATAGATTCTGTGATCCCTCCAGTTAAATATAAGATATAGAGTAATCCGGGCGCCATCTTGCAGTTTATAATTTTCGCGTTTCATGGTGCTCAACACTATCCTTAATCCACATCAATTCTATCTGGGATACTATTGACACAATTTATGACGCTCGACCCTGGCGCCCGTACAGGTTAAAGTTACAAAGCAATTCCAAATAAATTGGGCGACATCTCCTAAAATCCAATATTCAAGTTTACTAATGCCATTACCAAAGTTACTTCAAGCTCAATAATTGCACAAATGCGTAATAACGCGTGTAAAAGAAGCTATCAGGACAATTTTCGAGACTCGACGAATATGTCATTTTATCTCTAAGTTTAAGAGAGATAGTAAGCCGAAAGGAGGCGCCATCTTTTAGTTTTTGATATTCTCGTTTTAGATGTTATCATACCCTGACATTTTCTTAAGCACCCATTTAAGCCTATTAGGTGGTAAGAGCTGCATTATTAGTTGATACATATTAAGGAAATATGTTACAACATAACATATTAAAGAATACATATTAAAGAAAAAGATTTTTTTGAAACTACCATGTTGCATTTTAAGCCTATTTGGTTGTCTGAACTGCATTATTGGTTGATATATATTTAAGAAAAATTGCTTTTTGTGAAAGTTCCATGTTGTAATGTACCACAGTCATCATAACATAAATTCATTACAGCATTAGAGAGTCCCAAGCAGTTGAAGCTTACAAGAAGTTTCAACTTTTACTTTGAGAAACATTTATTACTTAGGACAGTCATTACTCAAAATGGTTGTTCTAGGAGTTACAACTGTGTTGGCAGAAAAGAGGATACAGGACATTGGATGCGAGGCAATTAGGGGTATAATGATTCAAGGTATACTGATTCAAAGAAAATGGTGCATTTCTGTATTCGTATTGAGGCCATGGCTAGTCGTCCTCAACCTACAAATCCAACCCGCCTCTGCTTTCCTCAAGAGTAGTTCCCTGTCCCCACCTCTTTTTGGAGCCTGAGCCTGTTCTATCGCATGGAACCAGATATTTCTTTCATTGGGGTGGTTTTCTTGTATGTGTATTGCTACAGGGTATTTGGCATCAACATTCCGTATCGCTCTAATGTGTTCTTGAACTCTTATTTTGAGGCATCTGATGCTACTGCCTATGTAGATTTTATTGCATGCACATCCCAGAGCGTACACTGTGTGGGTGGTGTTACAATTGCAGAAAGACCTGATTTCATATTCTTTTCTATTATTATATTGGAATTTAAATTTTTTATTCAAGCCGAATTGACAGACGTTACAATTCCCGCAAACATAAAAACCTGCTGGTTTTGTAGTTAGCCAAGCGGTATTGCTAACAGTCTTTTCCACCGTTACATAACTGGGACATAGCATCTTTTTAAAATTTCTCCTCTTTTATATACCACTCTCGGTTTAGATGATACTGTGCCCGGTGGCATATTCCCAGATGCAATCAGATGCCAATGCTTTTGTAGAATGTTATACACATGGTTACTATATAGATCATATTTTGTTATGAACAGAATTTCATCATTTACTTTCACTCGTTTAGTTTTCTTTGCATCGCTTTTTAGGGTAGTGCTGCGATTTACAGTTTTGATTCTTGCCTCAGCTTTATTAAGACACTCCTCACTGTATCCTCTCTCTTTAAAAGCATTTTTCATTGATTTAACATGTTTATGGAAATTGTTCTCCTGGCTGCAGTTGCGACGGGCTCTAGTCATCTCACCAAAGGGTATAGCATTTATTGTCCCTTTGGGATGTGCACTATCAGCATGTAAAATGCTGTTGCATGCTGTGGGTTTGCTAAAGATGTCGCTTTCGATCTTATTCCCATTGACGTATAGCTTTAAATCCAGGAAGTCAATAGATTCCTTGGAGTAATTCATAGTTAGTTTTACATTAAACCGATTATCATTAAGATAATCGAAATATGCCCTCAATTCGGCTATTTCCCTATTCCACAGCATCAAGATATCATCGATGTATCTTCCATAGAAGATGATGTTATCATTCCATGGTCTCGACCCGATCCCCCAGGCGTGCTCCGTCTCATACAGGCCCATGAAAAGGCCTGCATAAGACGGAGCAAACCTGGATCCCATCGCCGTCCCTTGTTTCTGCCAGAACCACTCCCCATTATGGAGAAATGCGTTCATTTCGAGAATCATGTGTGTCATTTCCAACAACATCAAAGTATGTTCTAAATTTGTAGCACTGCGTTTATACAGGAAGTGTCTCACAGCCTCTATACCACGATCACTTTTGATGCATGTGTATAGACTTTCTACGTCAAAAGTGACGAAGAGAAGATCTTGGCTGTCCCAGGTGAAGTCTTCTAGTTTGCTAAGGACATCCCCACTGTCTTTAAGATAGGAGGGCACGTTTTTAACGAACGGTTGAAGGTATCCATCCATGAACTCAGAGAGTCGCTCCGTGGGTCCACCATTTCCGGATATTATTGGTCTCCCTGGTGAAAATCCCCCTCCCCCCTTGTGGATCTTGGGGAGGATATATATACAAGGAAAGCGAGAGTCATGGGCTTGCAGATATTTGTATTCTGTATCAGAAAGTAAACAGGATTCATGCCAATCTCTTAGGGCAGCATTGATGTTTTGTTCAATTTTTTTAGTTGGATTGTCATTTAATTTGGTGTAACAGTCTTTTTGTCCTAATTGTCTGTCTATTTCTTTTAGGTAATCGATTCTATTCATGATGACAATATTTCCTCCCTTGTCCGCTTCCCGTATAGTTATTGTGGGATCATCTCGCAAATCAATCAAAATCTCTCCCTCTTTTTGGGTGACATTGGTTTTATGTTTGCAGTGTGAGTGGAGCATGTGCTTGTCCTCTAGTTTGTAAATTTCTTGAGTTACCCTTTCGTGAAACTCATCAATGAAAGTGTCCTGAGGTCTTAATGGTAGGAACTTAGACTGTACCCTTAGGCCACTGTCAAGAGAAACAACCTCAACTATTTCTAGGGATCTAGCAGTCTCAGTGATGTCTATATTCTCGCCTTCCTCATCAAGAGTAGAGATCAGATGGGTGACATTTAGATCAGCAATCGACATATTAGTAATACATGAATTAGATGGTTCATCAGATGGCATATCAGTAATACAGGGATTAGACGGATCAACAATGAGCATATCAGTAATGCATAAATTAGATGGAACATTCTGCACACTTTTCTGATGTTCAAAGTATTTCTTTAATCTTAGCTTTCTTGTGAACTTGAATAAATCAACATGCAAATCAACAAAGTTACAAGTGTTTGACACACAAAAATTCAAGCCTTTCAATAACAAAATTTCCTCATCCGCAGTCAGTATTCTGTCGGATAAGTTAACAATGCTTAGTGCTTTCTGTGCCACATTTGACTCTCCCTCATCAGTTATTTCTTCGTGTTTGTCCTGCTCTGTTGTCTGGTTTGTACGCCTTGCTTTATGTTTCTTCCCTCCCCTTCTGATTCTGAATTTTGGCTTTTCTTTTTGTTGCCAAGTCTGTATCTTTGGACTTCCCTTAAAAAATGGGAGGAGGCAGAGGAGGTAGGCGCTGTCTGTTTGCTTGTGCCCTCCCCAGGATCACTATCTACTGAGGAAAGAGACGTGCTGCTTGTGGAAACACTCATCGGCCTTGCATTAGAATTATGAGGGACATCATTCTGATTAGTCCTCGGGGTGATATCATCATATTTTTTTGAAAAAGTAAAGATTCTGCCATTAGCATAATCCTTTTCATCCCTCTGTATTTTTTTCATTTTCTTTTCTTTTAGATAAATTTGATACGCAGCCAATTCTGTCTTTAGAATCTCATAATTTTTTGCCGTGGCATCTTTTAAATTCATATCTGAGATCTCTTTTTCTAATTTGGATATTTCCTCTTTTATTTTACTAACCTTTCTTTCCGCATTGACGATCAGTATTCTCATCATGCGGTAAGAAGCATCATAAAGTCCTTCCTCCCAATCATCTAGCAGATCTTGCTCTAAATCTTCATAGTTAGGGAAGATTACGATGCGCAAGCCACGTGGCACCTTTTTGTTCTCTATGTATTTCCGCAGGGTCGCGCCATCTCACCATTTGGCGAGTTCCTGCTTTTTTAGTTTCTCTAGTCTGTAAAATTTTTCTTTCAGGCCCTCTTTTTTGGAAGTTACTTTATTAGTGACATTCGTGTTGGGTTCTTTGGATTTAAATAGATCCCCCAACATTTCCTCTCTCTTATCATCAAAATCCATTCTTATCAGATATGAGTAAGCTACAAGAAAATGGGAAATGGGGTTTACAGCACAATTGCACCTATCCTATGTAATGCCTTGTTGGTTGTATATATTTTTTAATTGTGTGTATATATGTGTATATATATTGTTTGTAGCCCTGAAGAAGTCCGTGGAGGACGAAACGCGTTGGCTACTGGATTGAAGAAATGAATAAAGACTTAAACTTTAAAAAAAACACATAAGGACTCTGCCACTCAATTCAATGAACAATTTTGAATTTGTGTTGAATACTCTTTAGTGTAACGGATTTTTTGAAATATTCACGTGTGTGCTGGATCAATTGCTAAAAAACTGATTACAATATTCAGCAGGCAGGCCATCCGGCCCGGAGTTTTCCCAGTCGCCATAGCCTGAATCGCGTCTCCCACTTCCTCTAGTGTGAGGGGGGCATTAAGCACGTCCTTGTGTTCCTCAGAGGCCACAGGCAAGGTAACAGAGTCTAGGAACCCCTCTAGCACGTGTCTGGGGCCGGTGCCGCGAGCTTTGTACAGCTGCGTGTAATGACCGGTCAGGGCACGATGTATTTCGTGTTGCGTGTACACCATCTCCCACTCCACTGTGCGAAGAGCTGCTATCGGGGCCCCACGCCATTCTCGCTGCACCAACCAGGCTAATAGCTGGCCGGCCCTGTCCTCCCTGGCGTGCATACTAGTCGTGTGTGCCGCATAATTATGGCACCTCAGTTGCTCCAGGAGAACTGGGTGTTTAGCGCAGAGATCGCTCAGTGTGTGCGAGTGCTCACCTATACCCCTTGCCCTCCCTCTCATACCGCAGGAGCTCAGCCTCTAGGCGCGTCATGGAAGTAGACAGTGTTATGCGTATGTTCCACGTGGCCCCCATACAATGCCCTTGGATGGCTACTTTGTGTGCATCTCACTCCACCATGGCGTTGCTCGCAATCCCTTCATTGACCTCAAAATAGGCAAGGATGGCCGTACCCAGCGAAGAGCGAAACTCTGCATCCTTGAGCGTGGCAGGCTGTAGCCTCCACGTAGGTACTGGTGGACGGTCCACCTCCCAACTAATCTGGAACCATAGGAGGTTATGATCAGAATGTGTTCTCCCCAGATATTCTGATTTGGCGAGGAGTGGAAGCAGTGACTGTGGCAGACTATCCAATCTAACCGGACATGCAAATCGTGTTCTGAAGAGTAATAGGAGTATACTCTGTCTGTGGGGTGCTGCGCGCGTCATAAGTCATGCACCTCCCAGTGCGAGAGCCAGTCCCAGAACGCTTGCGCATTGGACGTCACCGCCGCAGCTCGGAGGGGAGGAAAAGAATGGTCCAAACGCACGTCCAGCACCATATTGAAGTCCCCGTCAAGCAACCAGGGAAGTCCGGCATACAGGTGAAGGACCCGATTCAAGCTCGCTAGGAAGGAGGGTTGGTCCGTGTTCGGGGCATAGAGGGATCCTAACAGGACTTCCTGACCATTCAGCCGCCCCCGCACTAGGGAGTACCTCCCCTCCTGGTCCACCTTTACGTCTTTACACATGAAGGGGACACCCGCCCTCACCCATATTAGCGTGCCGCGCGCATGTGCAGAAAAGGTCGTGCCAGCCCCCTCCTTCGCCTGTGGAGCTTGTCGAGCTCTCTTTGGGTCATATGTGTCTCCTGAAGGAGGGCGATCCCCACCCCATGTCGCTGCAAATAGGAGAAGACAGAATAGCGGTGTGACAGGGTGTGCATACCGCGGATGTTCCAAGTCATTATGTTACTGTGTGTCGTGTCTGGACGTGACGCACCCGCACAGGGCCAGGGGAGCACCTCGGGGGTGGCGGCCTACAGTTACCATCAGGGAGGGGGGTATCAGTGTGCCGCATCTGAAACATGAGAACAATTACAAACAGTGTAAATAAAAGGGCGAGTCCCCAATGGGGCTTACGTCCAAACTTCAAACCGATCCACCACTTAAGTAAAGGGGTGTCAGTCCAGCGCAGTGACTGTCAGGGCGAGTGTGCTGTCAACAACTAAACTTTGTTACGCCCCTAACTCAGACCTCCCAGGCATCCAAGAGGTGCATGGGGGATGTCAGGTTAGTTAAACGCGCAGGGCCGGTGTGGGTCACCAAAAGAGGAGCCCACGAGTGCAGTGACCACATCGCGCCTTCCAATCGCGGGCTGGCAGGTAGGCACACCTGTATATATTTAACTGTACATCATCGCAAAGCAGCGCAAACGCACATGGCAGAAATTACATTGCAACAGCGCGCACATCAATATTTCTGGAAGGATACAAAAAAGAGTGTTCAGGGGTAGGGACCCCCGTACGGCCACCATAGTCCGCTACTCAGTCGCATAAGCTCGTCAGCCGCTTGGGGCTTCACCACAGGCATGTTCATGTCTTCAGAAAGCACCGTGGACGGGGATGACGAGCCACTTATTGCCAGGTCACTGTGCGTCTGGAAGTCCAAGCAGGCAACACTGTTTACCGCTCCCAGGGTCGCAACCGCTTCAAGTGCTTCCTGTCGTTTCAGCCGCATCTTCTCTGGGCTGGGTGCGACTGGGCCATGGCCCGCGCCCCGGCGAGCCCATCTCCTCCAGCGCCTCTGCGATCGCTGCACCTGCCACCCTTCCTCCTCCGGGCTTGTAGGTCTTGCTCCTTTTGACTGTCCCGTCTCCTCCAGCCAGTCCCAGACGTGCGATGGGGCATCGAAGAAGTGGGCACCCTCCTATGAAATCACGCGGAGGCGCGAGGGAAACAACAAAGAGTAGGGCAGCTCTAGTTCCCTCAGTTGTCTCTTCACAGCCAGGTACGTGCTCCTCCTTCTTTGTACTGCCGCCATGGAAAGAACATCACACGGCTGTTCCCCTTTGTGAGATCACCCAGCTTCCTGGTTTCATGGAGCACCACGTCCCGATCGCGGTAGTTGAGTTTGAAGAGGACCGGGCGGGGCCGAGCCCCAGGCTGGGACGTCTGTGCTGGCACTCTGTGCGCTCTTTCCACCACAAAGTGTGGGGACAACATCCCCCGGGGCAGGAGTTCCCTCACCCAGTTCTCAGTGGACTGCTCCGGGTCTTTCCCTTCTTCTCCCTCCGGAAGCCCGATTACTCGAATGTTATTGCGGCGAGAGCGCCCTTCCGCGTCCTCAATGCGATCCTCCAGCACATGAACCCTGTCTATTATATCCTGAAGTGCTGAAGCATGATTTTGCACCACAGGCTGCAGTTCCTGGAGCAACTGACTCTGCGCGGTAACTGACTGACAGTTTGCGATGGTCGGCATGAAGTAGAGTAAAGTCAGACGTGACCGTGTCAATCCGGGACTCCAACGACACTTTAGTCTGCTCCAGGGTAGTGGCAATACGCTCCACCGCCGAGTCCATCTTAGCTGCAAGGGCTGCCGCCCCCTCCATGCTATCGCTCCAATGTCCTTGTGAGGAGCCAAGACCGTCAGCCGCCTGCTGTTTAGGTTGGGACTTATCCCTGAGCCAGACGCAGCGCACCTGTCGCTACTGGCCGCTCAGGGCGTTCCCATGCGCAGGGCAGCTCCGACGCCTGGGGTGTGTGGCCTCAGCCTCGGTACTATCCAAAATGGCGCCGCTCCCAAAATGGCGCCCAGGTCCCAGCGCCTCAGGCCTCCAGCTCACAGTCTCGGCCAGTGGGCTTTCCCCCGGGTACCTTCGGAAATATCACAGCAGTGTCGCGAGTCCCCACGCTAAAGGGCTGTGCTTTAGCTATTCCACTAGGCACAGTGCCTCAGCCCTGATCGCCTGTCAGCCCAGACGCCGCGAGTGCGGTCTCACCCCCTGCCGGTTGTGTCAGCTCTGCAAGTCACAAACCAGCATTAACTCCAGGGGGGGCACCTCTGTGTATGGTCTGCTCGGGCCACAAGTCCACCATTGTTCAGCACAGGGCCTGGGCCCGGGTCCTCCTTGGGCGTGCTAGTTGTAGAACTTCACTGACCGGGATAGTTGATGCCTCTGGAGGCCCCCCCAGGCGCTCTTCCTCCGCTTGCACCTCAAGTGTCTCCTAAGTCCCCGCCTGGCCGCCGCCTCTGGTTATGGGTGGTCGCAGCAGGTTTCACAGGTCGCAGGCCTGGGCGCCTCCCTCTAAGCCTCGGTGCCACTGCGGCCTCCCTTCCGTCCCAGGCTGCTCTCCTCACCTTGGATGGCACTGCAGTCGGCGAGCTGCGGTCCGCAGTTTTCTCCAGGCTTTAGTGCTAAAGCGATGAGGGACCCGTCAGCCCCCTTCTTCGTAGTGCACGGTCGGCCTCACTGGGATATCACGCACCACCAGGGCATAACCAGGGTAGATCGCAGCGCCTTCAGCAGCGTCTCAGCTTTCCTGCAGGCCCCACTGGCAGCCGTTCGATCCCGGGGCACTTTTCGCGACTTTGTCTCTGGCGTCGCTACGCTGCAGCCAGACCGCTGCTCCCCTTTCTGCTTCCTCCGGGCCACAACCACCGGGCCCCGTAGACTCCCCGCTGATTCTCCACACCGCTCCCGCTTGATGTGAACACAGGGGACAACTCGTTAGGATAAAACTCAGGATAACTAGGGGTCGTGCATCGGAGCGTTAGCAGAACGCGTCCACCATATTGACTGGCTGGCCACGCCCCCCCTTGCACCACATATATTTATACAAGAATCAAAATTCAATTAACATTGAAAACATCCCACTGTGTATTCCTTGTATATTTCTCTGAGAGTAAGAGAGCACAAGTGACTGAGCAAAACGGTTCTAGATCTGTTACCATGATTCCTTTGGGCGGGTGGGGGAATCAGGGTTCTCATGTTCAGTGGTTACCAGAACAAATTGCTACCCTTCTAGGATTAAGGGTACTCACAGTGGCACTGTGAGCCAGCTTGCCATTAGGACAACATATCCTGAGGGGGTGCATGGAATCAGTCTAGCATCATCCCAATGGGTATGCTGTCCACAAACACTCAGGGGCAGATTTACAAGCCCCGTATGCCACTTTTGCATCACTTTTCCCATGTTAAAAGTGACGCAAAAGTGGCGCAAGGGGCTTGTAAATCTGCCCCTCGTAGGGTGGAAACTACACAACACTTCACCATCTTCAAAGAGAGAGAGGAGTTTGTCAAATGAACTATGTGATTATTTTGCTGTTGAGAAAGGAAAGGATGCAGGATTTAATTTTTGCTAACATAACAAAATTTAAATATAAATGAACTATACTTATGTTTTAAAATATATCAGCAGATAAAAATGAAGGGCTTTTTTGTAATTCTGAACGTGATGGAAACTAGGATTTTAATAAGATCAAAACAAATCAAGACACTTTAATTGGTGATGCACAGATGACGAATATTTGCTGAAACCTGACGTCCATGTATTATTGTACATACACAATATTTTTTTATCAGTAAAACTGTAGGTCTTTGAAAATGTAATGGCAATTTCAATGGAGAATGTGCTGTTTGCAAATGACAGTGTGATATCACACCATTCTTTAGTAATACCAACATTTTAGAAGAGGAAAGTGGAAGATATTAAAAAAATTATCTGGAGAATGTATTCTTCCCCTTCCCTTAAATTATGTTGAAAGCAAGGTCATTTCAGGCAGGAGCAGTGCTTTAAATAGAGATATAGAAGTGCAGGTACTCACTCATTGGAGTACCTCTTTGCTACTGATAAGTGGCAGTACTCTTTCAATAAAAGGTCAGGTCGCCAAGATGGCGATTGAGCAGCAGCAGGACTTCGAGGCTCCCCATTCCGGGTCCCGTTTCCCGGCCTATTTATCGCAATACTGCCCCAGTTCGGTGAATTTGGAAGCCGTGTGTGGCTCCGTGAGGGGTGCCCGACTGGGGAGCTACGTGGGGTCTCTGGAGGTGCCACACGGACGGAGCTACGATCCACCTTCACGACATGGCGGCCGAGTGAGACGTGAGCGCTGTGGCGGGCGCCTTGGACCTGCACGGCCAACTGAGCTGGTGACGATTTGCAGCTGTCATCCAACTTCTGTCCCGGAGGTGTCGCAGGAGTGGGACCGGGGCATCGGTGACGACAATGGCGGAGTCTGGTGGCGGTTGGTGGCAGCTGTGGGGACCCCCTGGAGAGGCCGCGAAAATTGAGGTCCCGGCTTGGGACCTGCCGACCAAGGGTGAGCCACGGGTCCCGCTGTGAGTGCCCGGGCGCTGCTCGGCATCGGCGGCCACAGGATATCCCTGCAACAGAGGTGAGGAGTCGCTCTCACAGCGGAGTCGAGAGAGGCAACTGGCGGCTGACGGGGCTGGCGCCGTGGGTCCCGGTGGGCTCGCAAATTTAGCCCGCGGCTTGGCGGCCCACATGATTTTCCTGCTGCCCGCCTGCCCCACCCCTGGCGAGCGTCAGCCGAGGTGAAACAAGAGCGAAGGAGCGCCGGCGGCCAGCACTGACGGAGGACGGGGGGCACCAGGAGGTAGAGGGAGCGCTGAGAGACAAAACCATCGGGAGCTGCCTGCTCCGGCCTAGCGAGAAAATCCAGGCTGTGGATCAGAGGCCTACACTACAGGCCCGACTGCGGCCTAGCCTGACTTTGTCGCGCAACTGTAGGGGGAAAAAGAGGGACTTGCGGCGGCTCTGCAGGTGGGAGACGGACCCACGAGACGCATGGGGCGGCACAAGTAATACAGCACCGCCCCAACACTCCTGAGCTGGAGCCCCCCTGGAGCACACACTGCGGTTGCTGCCGGGATCCCATCAAGTGCTGGTGCCCCACTCCTCTTCCTCGAATCGCTGCACCATACCAGGGACAGAACTGCTGAGGTTTTTTTTCGATGAGCCTGTGGAGGTGCCCCTTCCCCCATGACGTGCTAGCGGCCCTCTCTGAACTTCACACCAGAGGCGCATGGGTGGCAAATCTGCAATTGAGTCAGCTCCCCCCTCGTCTTTCTGCCTGCAGGGTCCCGGTCCTCCACTCAGGCCACATCACCCTCCACACTCGAGGGACACGGGAGCGACTGCAGACCCCAGCCACCTGCGGGCGTGAGGTTGGTGACGGGGATGGCCACCGCGGGCAGAAGAGGCGGCGCACTCTTACCGATATGCTCATTAAAGGTCCCCCCAAAGGTGACAAGAATCCGCCTCCCCGCCAGCAAAACCGGCTGCAGACCAGGGGGATGGGGAGGTACCTATCACCAAATCCTTTCTCAAAACTCTCTTTAATTCATTGCGCGAAGACTTCCAAACGTTGAAGCAGGAGATGGCCGGAGAGCACTGGGAACTTCATTGAGATGTGAATGGCTTGGGCGAGCGGGTGGCGGCAGTTGAGGAAGCGGAACTTTCTAGAGGCGAAGAAATAGAACTCCAGCAGGAACTCATCCGCCTCCGTGACCAACAAGTGGACCTGCAGGCTCATGCAGAGGACCTTGAAAACAGATCCAGACGGAACAACATTAGGGTCCGTGGAGTGCCATCCAAAGCAGAGGGGGAGAGCATTGTCAACTTCTTGCAGGAAATTTATTTTATTTTTTATTTTATTTGCAGGTTTGTATAGCGCTAGGAATAGACTCCCGCAGGAGTATCTCTGCGCTTGAGACAACCGGCACGCAAGTATATAGCAGTAACATTGAAATTCTAAAACCCTCTGAAACAGATACCTAATTCTAAAACAAAAGACTGGCTTAGCTAGTATTGACTAAACAAGAACGTTTTCAATTGTTTCCTAAAAAGGAGATGGTCGGGGCATTGTCTCAGTAAGAGTGGAAGCGCATTCCACAAAATAGGCCCTACAACTGACAGGGCCTTACCACCCAATCTAGTTCTACTGATCTTGGGTACACTCAGCAGCAGCTGCTCACTAGACCTAAGAGTGCGAGTAAGGACATATGGTACAAATTTTCTGGCCAAATAGTCCGGTCCTAGATCATGTAGACCTTTATGTATAATGCAGCAGGTCTTAAACTTCACTCGTTGACATATGGACAGCCAGTGAAGTTTATTCAGCAGAGGTTTAGATGGAGATCTAGGGGGGGCATTAAGAACTAGCCTGGCTGCTGTGTTCTGCACTACTTGCAAGCGGTCTAGTACCTCTTCATTTGCACCTGCCAGAAGACCATTACAATAATCAAGACGGCTGATTACTAAAGCCTGAACCAAAGTTCTTCTGAAGGAATCCGGGAGGAAAGGGAATATCCTACGAAGGAGACCTATCATATGAAAACAAGATCCCACAATGCTGTTACCATGTTGTTTCATGGTCAACTCCGGTTCCAACCGTACCCTCAGGTTCTTGATTATTAGCTTAGGTTCGGGAACTGGGCCTAAGTCCAGTGGCCACCAATCAGGGGACCATTGGACCCTGGCTTCACCGAAAAGCATCACCTCGGTCTTGCCAACGTTACATTGAAGAAAGTTGGAAGACATCCACCGAGATACTGCTTTCATCTCCTTGGAGAAAGATTGTATGACCTCCGGTGTTAGTTGTTTAAAGTGAAAAAGCAGCTGCGTATCGTCAGCATAGGACACTGGACAGAAACCAAAGGCTCTGGTTATATCTGCCAAGGGGGCCACATAGGAGTTAAAAAGAGTCGGGCTCAAACAAGATCCCTGAGGAACCCCCTTGGTGATCTTAACCTCTTCCGACCTGAACTCACCCATGGTGACACATTGGGTGCGGTCGGAAAGAAAGCATTTTATCCAGTCCAGTGCCTTGCCGCCGATACCATTCACAGTCAGTCGTTCGATCAAGATGTTGTGTGAGATGGTATCGAACGCTGCCGATAAATCCAGCAGCACCAGGACAACTGAGTAGCCACTGTCCTGGTACATGCGGAGATCATCCGTTATCGACAGCAGGGCCGTTTCAGTGCTGTATTTTGGCCTGAAACCTGACTGTGATGGATCAAGGCTTTCCGATTGTTCAAGGTAGTTGGACAGATGTTTATTTGTGTGCTTTTCGATGATTTTCCCCAAAAAAGGTAGCAGGGAGATCGGCCTAAGATTAGACATGTTGGTTCAAGGGGAGGAGGTGTTCTTCCTAATCGGTCTGACTAGGGCCTTTTTCCATTCCCGTGGGACACTTCCTGTTGTTAATGAGAGATTCACCAGTCTCTGAATATCAGGACCAAGTGTTCTCCCTAACGGTCCCATTAACCTGGCTGGTAGTAAATCAGACGGGCTCCCACTTTTAATGTCATTGAGCAGCTTCTCAACCTCTGACAAAGAAATCTCAGGAAAATGATCAAAGGTGTTGGAATTTGTGGACACTGCTTGCACCAGTATGTGATCATCCTGGCTAGTCATGGCTGGGATAAGTGCCTCTATCTTTTCATAGATAGCATCAATTTTTTCGGTAAAAAAACTCGAGATGCTGTCACAAAGATGTTGAGATGCCATATCCGCACTTTCGCATGCCATAGGTTTTAAAAAGGTATTTACAATCTGGAAGAGTACTTTCGAGTCGTTGCCTGCTGCCTCTAACTGCGAGGTGACATAGTTCTTACGTGCAGAACGAATGGCTTTATGATAGGTGTTTGTAGCCTTCTGATGATTGATTTTATCTTTCTCCAAGTGCGACTTTCTCCATATCTTTTCAGTCTTCCTAGCTATGCGCTTAAGGCTTCGCAGTTCTTCTGAAAACCAAACCTCCTGTTTCTTAGCAAGACACTTTTTTAATGTTTTTAGTGGGGCAATCTGCTGCACCGCAGGGTTAGTGGCAGAGTCCAGTTTTGAAAGTGCAATGTTAATATCATCAGTAGCCAGAATGAGAGGAGGAACATAAGCCTTTTTAAAATTTTCATCGGTTATTTTATGCCATTGCCTTCGTTTAAGTGGAATTTGTACAGAGAGATTGGAACATGTACCCATCTCCGGCATTGAGAACTCAAGCACAAAGTGATCTGTCCAATTATACTGTGTAGGCGCATAGCATTCAATACCAGAAAAATTGGAGAGAATTAAGTCGAAAGTGTGACCTGCCAGATGCGTAGGTCCACTATTACGCTGTTTCAGTCCTATTAAAGATAAGTCAGTCAGGAAGGATTGGGCCTCACTATTATTTTCTATCTTGCTATGAATATTAAAATCACCAACCAACAGAAAATCTTTATCTAGGCAAACATGCGGGGCAAGTGCTTCCACTAACTGTTTAGAGGCACCTTTTGTGGGGCCAGGTAGGCGATAAACCAAAGCTCCCTTTCTACTGTGTTTGGCTGACAAACCAATCTTAAAAACCATCATTTCAAAGGCCGGATTACACCATTGGTCTAGAACCGAAACCGAGATGTTGTCTTTGTGAACAATTGCTATTCCCCCACCGGCTTTCTTGGGTCTGTCCATTCTGATGATTTTATAACCTTCCGGTATACCAAGGGTAATGCCCGGGATGGAATGGGGTTTAAGCCATGTCTCCGTAAGGAAACACAGGTCGGCTTTATGTGTGGAAATGAGATCCCAGACCTCAATATAATGCTTTGCTAAAGACCTTATATTGCATAGTAAGTTCTTCCCACCCTGAATTAGTAATGTAGGTGTGTGTTTAATGTGCTGTTGGGGGCATACATTTCTCACTATTTGGAATTGGTGTTGACATAGCCTACACGAAAACGGCCCTTCCGGAGAGCAATGATGTTTTTCATTACATAGTGTAAATGGGTTACTTTTTAAATACATTAGAGCCTGTGAAGAGTAGATCAACCTGGGTACCTTAGGTTCAAATGATGTTACTGCTATGGCCTCTGGTTCCATCCGGTCGCGGACGGGCGCAGACGGGCTTCTCTCTGGCACGTCTCAGGCGCTTCGCGCTCACTGCGACGAGGGGGCTAAATACCCCTCTGCGTGCTGCAGCTAGAGCGCTGACCGCTCGATGTGGGCGGAAGTCACCTGGCTCTGCCTGACCCGCCCTCCGCTCAACGGCACTGGTTGCCGAGTCGGACCGGGGCGGGCAGGTCGTGTGATCGAGCCCAGGCTTCGCTACAGTCAAATTTCACAATGCGCCTAAACGCCCCTGACTTTCAGTGCAAGTAAGTTAAATTCGATGAATTTGTAAAATACGGCGCGATTTAAAATTCTCTTTCAACAGTTACTGTCATAAATTTAAAATGCTAAGTTAGCAGCTTACAGCACTCAGCGTCAGCGGGTCGGGGAGACACTGCCACCGTCCTCCCTCCCTACCGTTCCGGGAGATCCTAGGAGAAACAAAGGATTTCGACATCTGCATAGACAGAGCGCACAGAGTTGGCCTTGCGCGCCAAGCACCAGCACCCCCTCCCGATATACTAGCCTTCCTGCCCGACTTCCCTTTAAAGGAGAGAATCCTTCGGGAGGCGCGACAGAAGCAATCCCTCACGCACCAAGGACACCCAGTGACACTCTATCAAGATCTCTCGGCCATCACCCTCCATAAACGGAAAGCCTTTAAGCCTGTTACGACGTTCTTACACGATGATGGGAGTTCCCTATTCCTGGGGCCACCCCTTCCGTCTGATTTTTAAATGGAATGCGTCCCTGCATCAAATGAGGTCCTAACAAGACACCTTCGCCCTTCTGGGTATCGACTTCCGCGAGGACGCATCCTCGCCAGATAACTCGCAAGGACCCCCGCCAGTTCTGTCGCAGCGCCCACCCCAGCATGGGTGGCCAAGGGATAGTCGCAGACGCTCATCCAGAACCTCCATGAAGCCGGAACCCGCCACTGTGGCCCAGGAAAAGGCCATGGCCATTCAAGAGGTGTCCAGAGACGCATCGACGGCGGACTGACCGGACTGTGTGAGGGGTTTCCATTGCATTACAACCATGCAGGTCGGGGAAGAGGGTGGACGGGGGGGCCAGGGAGGTCGCCAGTGCCACAAGTTCCTTCGCGTAACTTTACCACAGGCCTGAGTTGGGGGCTACATGGCCTGGGACTATGATGCAACAGTGGGTTCTCTACGTTGGGGTTAGGGAAGGGGAGAGGCGGGCAGGGGGTGTTGGGGTTAGGGAGGGGGTGGAGGGTGGCTGGTTCGTTGGGGAGAAGTTGGGGACGGGGGAGGGGGGGCGGACTGGCGCGTTGGGTTGGGGGTAGGCATTGGGTGACTTTCGGGGCTGAGGGGAGGGAGGTGGGAACCAGTGTGCAGACAGGGGCAGAGGCCGCGCGCAAGGTGCAGTGCTACAGCAGTGGGCGAACCGCGTACACATCACTCCCTGGCGCCCAGATGGCTGATGCCACCCTGAAAATTCTAATATTGAATGTGAAGGGCCTCAACAAGCGGCGAGCGGTACTGTCATACCTAGAGAACTCGGGCGCCGCGATCTGCCTGCTTCAAGAAACGCACTTACTTTCTAAATTAACAGGATGAGGTCCCGAGTATTCCCTCAACAATTCTTCTCCTCCATCCCCGACAAAAAGGCAGGAGTCGCGATTCTGGTTGCCAGGCACTTCAATGGTCAAGTTGGAGACAAGGTGGGGGAGATCAAAGGCAGACTTTTGGCCCATAGTATCACAGTGGGAAGCATGCAGCTGACGGTGGGATCCATTTATGCCCCGAACACGGGACAAGAGCCCTTTTTACAAAATGCCTTATCGGAGGCCTTGCGCTCCTCCGATCCCTTATTACTGGGGGGGACCTTAACTTAGTGATGGACAAAGACAGGGGGGCAAAGACAGGGATAGGTCAGGCCACCGTTATGGCTCTACAGGCGCTATTTCGGCAGCGGGTCGAGAATGGTTAAAGCAAAGGGGGTTGGAGGACTTGTGGTGGGCTAAGCATCCTGGGGCATCACACTACACTTTCTACTCACATGTGCACCATAAATATGCTAGGTTGGGGCGCTAGGTGGCGCTGAACCGCGATGGTCACACTGTAGTGAGGCTCCCGTTGTTCTGGGCGAATTCCTCATCATAAACCCTATCCTGGCTGCATAAATTGCTCCCCTGGCATCACCGATTACTAACGGAGGAGAGGCTGCGACTTTTCCCTGGCTTTGAGGCTGCTAGAACGCTGCAGAGCGGAGCTGCGGGCCGCGTGTCTGGCAGCGTGGCGAAGGGAGGATCGTCTGGAGGGCCTGCCCGGCTGCAACAGTCACGTGAGCCCGAGGCGACATAGGCCGTGCGCGAGGCGATCTACGGCCTGGCGCGCCCCCTGAATAACGACGGAGCTGCTTCTTGTGGATGGTGCTCTCCCCCCCTGGATCGCGACGGCCTAAGCGAACGCCCGGAGTGAGCTTCCCGAGGTGGCGACTGTGATTGAAGCCCCGGCTCATCCCGTGGTGCACAGAGCCCGGTGGGTCCCATCTCGAGACGGAGGTGAGGAGCTGCGGCCGCCGGAGACACAAAGGAGGGCCACAAGAATATGCAGGCTGCCACGAGTGAGTCAGACATTGCGTGTGGAGGCGGACTACCTGCCACTACCTGGGCATCCTCTTATCAAAGGGGCTACCCGTTAGAACATATAGGCACCCGGGAATACAACCTAGACTTTTATAAAGTGATGCCTATGGTACCAATTCTGTACATCTATTGCTCAGACAGATACCATGAATTAGCTGTCTTCAATTTTGTAACCAATAAATCCGGAATTAATCAAAACATCAGTCTCTCTGTCTTCATCCAATCGCTATCTAATTAACTCAATAAATCAAATATAACAAAATTTGGTTTCTTTCAACTTCCTTTAGTCAACCAGTTTTTTGTAGAAAACGTAAAATGTTCTCATATTTATTATTTCTTTTCTATTTACTTCATCATTTGTTTTTTTACATATATATACATTCAAATCATAATTGTGAATCTATATACATTTTTAAACATTATACATACTATCTACAGTAAAAAAAACACAAATACAACGTACAAAAAGCACTTTTGTTCAGTGCCCACTTGTTCACAACAAAGGAAAGGTATAGCACATCTTTATCAACCTTATTCCTTTTTCTTGGTCATCACAAGGTTCAAACAAAAAGAAGCCTGGGAAGAAATAGCCCTTTATACTTCCCTTTCAAATTGTGGCTCTTAAAAAACCAATTAGTTCTATCTTACAGTGATACCAACATAAACTAAAGTCGACGCGTTTCATCCTATATTGTTTTAGGCCTCCTCAGGACTTGGGCAGCAACCAAATATTTTCTCCAAGGGTGTCACGGTGGCTCAACAAAGAAACACCGGACGCTCTGCACAGCCTGCCCAGCCGGGCTAGGCTGCTGGCTTAAAATACGCCCCTTCTCCAAATTTCTCGGCAACGTGCAACACAATTCAGCTTTCTTAGATTCTAATCCTTGTACTTCTAACTACCCTTCTGTAGTTGGTGTGAAGCGCTCCGTAGGCAAGTTACAGCGTTCTATGTTCAATGGGCATCAGCAGTGTGGCTCCTCCATTTGGCCCAATTAATATCACAAGTGTTATTGTATGATTGTCGCGGCCTGGGGACACGATCACTAGCGGCGCAGAGCCAGGAGGGATGCGGAAGGCACGAGAAGACATGAGGGGTTGTGGCTCTCTAATGGCAGCACGAAATACTTGGTAGTGGGTCTTGCATTGCCACCTCGAGTACACCTGTGACACCAACAACCCCACATTCTAGGCGACACAAGCTACTCCATTGGTGCAGTGGGTGACTGAAGACCCCCCCCCCCACTCGCCTTTGTGCAGGCAGTGATTGCTGGCTGGAGAGTACCATGTTGTGAGGCCTAGAGAAATCAGCAACATCCTCCTTTCAGGAGTAATTGGCTGGACACAAGCTGTTGGCTGGTCTGCAAGACGCTTGAAAGTGCAGGTATTCGGTGATATATACAAAATCCCTGGCCTCGGTAACCACTGATTCCTGCGCCACGAAAGGTGCTACTAGCACGATGGCATGGGGAGAACGGAGCATAAACAAGCAAAGCTGTCGTTTGATACCAGCAAAACGCCCAGCTCCAGCTTGAAGGAACGTGAAGATGATGACCCGCCAGAGACGAAGGATGGGAGGCGCTGCTTGTGGGGAAGCAACAAAGCCTCACCTGGATCGACGCTAAAATGGACGCAATGAACAACTGGCTGGAGTCGGTGGTAGTAAAACTTGATCAACATGAGAGGCGTTTAAAAGAGGCGGAGTATAGGGTGTCTGAGCTGGAGGATGGCGCAGCTGTCAGTAAACAACAGGCGTTGCAAATGGACAAACTCCTGAAGGTCATCGCCGATATAAATGAGGAGTTGGAAGCCCGCTCCCGCAGGAATAATGTGCGCATGCTAGGCCTTGTGGAGTCTACCAACACGGGGCGCTTGGAGGACTTCATGGAGCGCTTGCTAATGGAGCTGTTCGGTAAAGACGCCTTCTCAGCGCATCTGCTCATTGAGAGGGCTCACAGATCCTTGTCGGCGCGCCCCCCCCCCAACCCCCGGGGCCCCTCCTCGCCCAGTAATAATGCGCTTTCTGAATTACTGAGATAAGGACACTGTCCTCGGCCTGGCGTGCGAAAAAGGAGAAGTGCGCTCGAAAACACCACTCTGGCCTTCTATCCCGATTTTACCCAAGCTGTACAAGACGCCCGTCGCAAGTTCCTGGCTGTAAAGAAGAAACTGCAAGCAAAAGAAATAACGTATGCTATGCTTTACCCTGCGCGGCTGAAGATCACCCACTGAGGAAAACAACACATTTTCAGCTCTCCTCAACAAGTGGAGGAGTACCTCAAACATGATAGACAATCGGCGTCCCAAGAAGAGGCTGCCCGGCGGCGCTCCCGGTCCCATTAACTGCTGTCGGAGCCTGGCTGACGTCGGGACGCTCCATGAGAACTGGACAGAATCGGAGTCGCAACCACGAGAACTTTGGACACTATGCAGACAGGTGATGTATAAATACGACATTTATTGAATGCTTGATTTGTTAGACCGCCCAGACACTCGCCTCCGTCCCGTCGGATCGGCCCCTCGATACATAGGGTTGTGGATGGGTGCAACAGTGAGGCTGAGTGGCAGTGGTTCAGGCCCCTAGAAGTCCCCGTCAGAGGGCATTCCTCTTATATTGATCTCATGTTCGTTTTGAGGGTGGGTAAGGTTATTGTACCCGGCAAGTTGGGGTCGCCGGTGTGGGTGGTTAGGGGGGACTTGTTCATGCCATATTTGAACCAAGACATTTCATGTGCTGTATAGCAAAGGTGTGGATCATAGGCTATTGTTGTTATGACACTGATGGAGGGAACACGTGATCGGCAGGGAGTGAAAATAATATCACGGAACGTGCGAGGCCTCAATGACCCTCGTAAGAAAAGGCCGGTTCTCGCATACCTGGACCGGCACCACATCGAGGTTGCAATGTTGCAGGAAACACACTTGGCCCCATTGACTCCCCCACTTTTTGCCTCCAGATGGGCCTCACACAGATGCTTCGTATCGTACTCTACATACGCCCGTGGCATCACAGTTTTAATCAAGCGTGGGGTAGCGTTTGTGCCGGCTGGGGTAGAAGTCGACGCAGGGGGGCATTACTGTTTGCTCTGGGGTAGGCTTCATTCCAGGGATGTCACCTTTGCCAATTACTATGGTCCTAATAATGATGATCCCTCCTGCAACTATGGGGTAAAATCTAAAGTATCGGCACCACATATGTGGTTTGGGGCGGAGATTTCAACACGAAAATCCAACCTCTCCTAGATAGGTCTAACGCTTCCCCTGCACACTACATGCACCCAACGGACCGAGAGGGCACCCATTACTCCGCAGTGCACACCTCATCGGCAAGATTAGATTACATTTTCGTATCTATTGGAATGACACACTGGTTACGCCGTGTGGTACACCTGGCCAGCACTTTTTCTGACCACTCGCCGGTCCTGTTAGAATTAGCAACCCGGGGCGACACTCTCCTTATAGGAACTGCCGCCTTAATCCCCTGCACCTACAAGACACTGCATTTAAAGAGGATTTCGAACAGGATATTAATACCTTCTTTGAAAATATAGGCTCTGTTTCCAGCATCACCACAGTGTGGGAAGCCTTTAAAGTTACGGTTCGGGCTGGTGTATCGCCAAAGGGGGCAGAGTCCTTAAGTCGTTACGCACGGACCTCACTAATTTGAAAAAGAAACTCAAATTGTCACCATGCGCACTTTGCTGACAGAATATGAGTAGTTGGCCGAGAGGGAGAGTCGATTCCGTGGGAAACCTCATATGGCTTGGGTCTACGGCGAGGGGGACCGGCCCGGGAAGGCGCTGGCCACTGCTGTTGGCCCTCCCAAATTCTCCAATTATGTGACGTCCATTCAGGACGAACAGGGCGCTACTCATAGGAACCTTTCTGATATCCTTTCCACATTCACAGACTTCTATGGTAAGCTATACTCCTCCCAAAGGGGAACTCCCCTTGACCTCCTAACATATCTGGAGGACGTGGCGCTGGCGTGGCTGGGTGATACCCAGCAGAAATTCCTGAATCTTAATTTAGAGCTAGATGAAATCACCGATGCAATCATGCAAATGCGGTCAGGGCGTGGCCCAGGGTCCAACGGACTGCCAATAGAATTTTATAAAACATACGCCACAACGCTAGCCCCTATCCTCAGGGAAGTCTACTACACTGCGCGCGAGGAGGGGAGCTTGCCAGCCACCATGCGCGAAGCCCTCCCAACATCCCTTCTAAAACTGGGAAAATCCCCACTCAGCTGCGACTCCTATCGGCCGTTATTGCTGCTGAATTGTGACATGAAAATTTTGGCCAAGTTCCTGGCAACCAGGCTCAATCTCCTAATGCAACGCTTGGTCTTGTCAGATCAGGTGGGATTCATCCCAGGCCGAGCTACGGCACATAATCTCAGAACCCCTAGCAGCGGTCTTACAAGACATTGATCCCAACTGTGCTGTAGTGGCGGTCTTTTTAGACGCCACTAAAGCATTTGACTCCCTGGAGTGGGAATACCTGCTGGACGTCTTAGGCCGAATGGGAATGCCTGTGTCCTTCCTTCAATGGGTACAACTACTCTATTGCCAACCGATAGCATTGGTGCTCCTGAATGGAGAGGTCCTCCCCCTTCCCTATTTCCCGGGGTACCCGTCAGGGGTGCCCTCTATCCCCCATCCTGTTTGCCATAGCCATTGAGCCTCTGGCTGCTAAATTGCGCCAACACCATAACGACAAGGCCTTGATCCTTGATTTATCCTGCTAGACAACTGCTTATCTCGCTTTACGCGGACGATATGACCCTATATGTGCATAAACCGCAGGATAATTTAAACCAAATACTAAGAGAAATCACCAAATTTGGAGGCATTTCGGGAATTCAAATAAATTGGTACAAATCCGCAGATTTCCCACTGACTGACAGTACCCAGCCACACCAGCTTGACTACCCACTAGTTTGGCAGGCGAACGAACTTAAGTACTTGGGCATACATATCACCAGGGATAAGGACGCTATGATGAGAGCGAACTACGGCACTGCCTTGGTCAAAATCACAGATAATATCACCAAGTAGCTGGGGCTACCATTGTCTATGGCGGGTAGGATCTCACTCATTAAGATGGTACGACTACCTAAACTGCTCTATCTTTTTATTAACATACCGTATTACCCAGGGAGTTATTTCTTCCGAACTCTTAGGTCCCAGCTCACGAGGCTCATATGGGGCGGGAAGCAAGCTCGCCTTAGCCTACGGATGATGATGCTGCCTTATCATCAGGGAGGATCTGAGGTGCCTAACTTCGAATTCTACTACTACTGCGCTCAGGCGCACTTGGCACAATATTGGTTCCACCCGGCGCTCTTCATGCCTCATTTAGTTTTATATAGCGCTGGCTAGACCCGGAGGTATCAGAGCGCTCTACATGAGGTTAAACAAAATTACAAGATTACATCAGTTTCAATTTCCAACAGTTGCTAGAAAAACAATTACAAGAGGATAGAGAACGAGATAAGTGGAGTGTAGAGGGGAAGGGGGTAAGGGTAAAGGGGTGAGGGGGGAGATACAGCAGAAAGACGAAGGAAGGTCTGCCCAAAGTCCGGCTGGGTAGGTAACGGTCGAGGGGGAGTCCCAAAACCCATCTCCTCTATAGCTATCAGGTAGCTACACTGGGCTTTGGCCAAATAGCAAGGTCTCAAGGGAAACATTAAAAGAACATGGAGGGCAAAATAATGGAGCGGGAGGGTGAGAAAAGGGAGGAAAGGGGATATACAACAAGGAGAGACGAAAAGACGTCTGTCTAAAGGCCGACTGGTAGGTGACGACCAAGGAGGGAGTCCACGGCCCATCTCCCCTATAGCTAAACCAGGCAGCTCCATCGGGCATCAGACAAAATAGTTCAGTCTCAAAACATTGAGAGATGAGGGATGAGAGAAGGAGAGACATAGATAGAGGGAGGATGCGGGAAGAGATGACAGGAGAGATGAAAGGAAGTGTGGCTAAAGACCGACTGGGTAGGTGACGTCCAAGGAGGAAATCCCCGACCTTTCTCCCCTATAGCTAAACCAGGTAGCTCCATCGGGCATCAGGCAAAATAGCTAGATCTCAAATGACAAGGGAAAATTCACGGGTAAGCAGGGTGGGGACTAGGGCCAAGACAAGGTGAGGGCAGAGATCAGGAGCAGGAAAGTGGAGATGAGTAGAGCGGGAGGAAAGAAAGAATTGCAGATGTTCGCATAAGTGTAGGCGCAGTCCTGGACGGGCAGAGTAAGTCAAAGTTCAGCAGGGGGGATGGGGGGGAAGAAGTCATAATTTTCGGCCATGATGAGGTCAGGCATCCTTTGACCCTGTTCCATATGGAGTGTGTCAGGAGCGGCGGAGCTTTTCAGGGGTGGGGCGCCCATTAGTTGTTAAGAACGGCAACTGGATGTCAACACAGCAACTGATTCTGAATCCCTCCAAAACTGAATTCCTCCTCCTCTCCTTGGCAGTTGAGGACGGCTACATGGCCCGACGCCTCCGGCAGCCTACCTGTTCACCTCGGTTAAAGAGCGCGGCAGAGACTCCTCAACTGTGGTCTGCACAGTAATAGCGTGGCAACGCATAGCCCGCAAGCTGGAGTCTCCAAACTTATACTCCCTGAAACGACCATTATGAACAACCCATTGCTACAGGTTGCGTGCGAAGCAATCTGCTGCAAAATGCTTAAAAGTCTGAAAAATCATACCTGGCGCGATCTTTACTTGGGACAGCGGTTCCGAACTATGGAGCAATTCTTCGCCCGCGCAAGTCCACCACAATGGAAATTTTCCTTCACACTCGCTTTCGCCAGAGTGTGAAGGAGGCCACCCCTGAGTTCCCAGAGGAAGCGCCAGTGCTGGCTCCCTTGCACGCCTTTCTGCAAACAGACCCCCCCCCCGTGCATGCGGTGTCTCTTCTTTATGCCACACGCAGGCTGCTGCACCATCCCTTGTAGTTAAGGCCAGGCAGGAGTGGGACCGGGATTTGGGTACCCAGCTGTCGGATGACCAATGGGAAAATAGTTGTTCCAACACAGAATCTATCACAAGTAACAGCAGGCTGCGCCTCATACATTTTACATTTTTACATAGACTTTATCATACCCCGGCCAAACTCCATATGTTGCATATTAGGGAGGACGACAGAGTTGTTAGATGCGGCAGTGAGGGGGAAGACTTCTTCCATCTGTCGTGGAATTGTCCCCAGGTGGCTGACTTCTGGACACACACCTTTGAGGGTCTTTCACATATGCAGAGAATACAAATAGATCCTTGCCCGGTACTGGCTTTCTTGGGATTATCACAAACCATAAATACCCTGCATAAAAAGTTCCTAGCCATGGCACTACTCTTAGCGAAACGTCATGTCGCCTGTCGCTGGGGAAGGGGACGCGCCCCCAAGTTCAAGTGTTGGATCCATACTATGTCTACATGGCAGGACAACCTGAGCTGTTATGCTGAGATGCTGCCCGTTAAGTCGAGGCCGGAGGACATTTGGGGCCCGCTTACCACATACTTACTTCAGCAGGAAGAGGCTGCACAGGCTGAGGGGGAGGATATAACTGCAAATGCCATGGGGGCCACAGACGCGGAGATAGCATTGCCTCCAGTGTAGTGATCGGGGGATGGCGGGCGGGGGTGCTGGAGCTTGGCGTGACAGGGTCACCGAGACTGGATGCCATTTATGCCTTACCAATTATTGAGATAAATGTCCTTGTTCTTTTGTTGGTTATTGATGCGCGGGGTGTGATGGGGGGGTCTTGGCGGGGGGATAATACTGCTACACTCCTTCTCTGCTGATACCAGAGTTTGTCTTCACGTGAGCTGAGCGGTAACTCCGCTGCCCACGCCACACATGGATATGACACATGGACTAATCTTGGACTTTGCTGCACTGTTTTCTTCTTTCTTATCGGCATAATGGGGGTGGGGTGGGTGGTTGGGCTGTTTATTTTTTGTTTTGTTTTGGTTTTTTTTTGCTAGGAATATACTGATACGGGAAGGTGCGGGATACTTGAGATAATATGTTCATGGCACTGCGGATTGGTTATTGCACTAAAGTACCGTATTTTGATTCAACATTGTGACAATAAAGGTTTTTGAAATCAAAAATAAATAAATATGCTAGGTTGGATCACTTCATAGGCTCCTCGGAGCTGGAAACCCGGGTGGTGGATGTGGACATCGCCCCGGCGGCCATTTCCGACCACGAAGCCGTGGAGATCACGCTCAGAGTCCCTAGTACAGCCGTCTTCAAACTGTGGGGCTCGCACCCCTGGGGGGGGCGTGGATGTGTTGCCAGGGGGCGCAAATAGGTCTGAAATTAAATGTAAATGAAGATAGCCTGGAAGCGCGAAAGGCGCCCTTCAAGGCTGTCTTCATTTACATGCAGCAGTTAAATGCCACAAAAAAGAGAAACGACTGTACTACTAAGTGGCACTGGGGAGGCCAGCGAGTGTGAAGTTGGAGTCAAAGAGCAGGCTAAAGAAAAGAAAAAGATTGCATTCCATAGTTTCCTGTACACCTTGGAATAACTGCATATAAAAAACAGGCACACCACTGGAGGACAAATCATCAATTAACTTTCCATTAGGCGTAGAGGTCAGCAGGCAACAACATAAATCTGCTTTAGGTTGGGGGATGTGCACAGCCTTAATTTAAATGATTTTACGCGTGCTCGAAGGCATCACTTCCCTCCGGGAGTGTGTCTGAATATATCTAAGTGTGGCAGACCTATTACGTCATAGGTCTCTCACCCGCGGCACTGCTGTGGTGGCTGAATCACATTCAGCAAAAAATTCACAAGAATAATTTCCTTAGTCCAATTCACATTTTAATTCATATTTCAGTTTCATGCTTTTAATCCATATGCGCTCTCATCACGCTTTCTATTCCTTATTAAACAATCCCAATTTCAAATAATCCAAGGCATTTCGGTGCATCCAGCACCTTCATCAGGGCAAAATCTAGAACATACAAATAAACAAACTTCAGTATAAAAAGAAAAACAATTGTGGCCACTTTCAATGTTACAACATTGCAATCATGTTACACTCATGTCCCTACCTTGTAAATCCCTGTTTAAACTGTGTTTTACTGAGAAAGCTTACACTCGGCAGTTAAACCCGTGATTCGTGTAAGTGTACACTACTCTCGTGTAATGCCTCAATGTTAAAAAACAGGTCGCGTATGAGCGTTGCGTGGGCGGGTATGTTGCTGGAGTTATTAAATGGCTCAATGCGCTGCTGTGCGTGCTTGCGAGCTTGTGCTATATGTGCATTTATCTCTGCTATGTTCGCTCTTACGTCACGGTTGTAGTTCATATTCTACTGTTCCCTCTCCGTGTCAATGCGGGTTACAGCCATTCGCTCTGGTCGGGTATTTACGTTACGCGCGTTACGCGCCTGGGTTCTGGGAGTGACTAATGTTTTTTCTCAATTCTAACTTTATTGATTGACTGCTATATACATCGGGACCTTTCATGTGAATGCTACAGTCTGTACCTGTGTGAAATATTTCAGTATGTATTTAAACATTTAGAATGTGTCAATATACTGCATTTAAACATTATAAATAGCATGTAAGTTCAACACGATCATTGACCATTTCTAGATAATGTTCATTCTACGTATTGAAGTGCCCGTGTGGGTCAGTGTACGTGGGCCAAACAGAGAGAAAGCTTAAAATCAGACTAAATGAGCATAAGAGCAACATAAGGACTGGCTCCCTTAAATCTACAGTGGCGACACATTTTATGGAAAAACGACACCACATCCGCCAATTGCAAGCTTGTGTTCTAGAAATGGTTCCAAAAACTGAGGGTTTATTAAATCGAAAGAACTTGCTTAAGCGAGAAAACTATTGGATATACCACCTAAACAGCTACAAGCCCAACAGGCTCAATGATCAATCAATAAAGTTAGAATTGAGAAAAAACATTAGTCACTCCCAGAACCCAGGCCCCAGAACTTAGGAAGGAATGCTATTTGCTATCCTTCAGGAAAAAGTTAAAAACTGTACTTTTTAAGCAAGCATGGAGCAGACCCTAGGCGCACTGCTGGGATAAAGTGAATGCCATACCTCACTACGTAATCTGGACAAACAGCGCTTAGAGACCCCGGTGGTTATAACGCGCTATATAAGTTAAATAAATAAATAAACGCGCGTAACGTAAATACCCGACCAGAGCGAATGGCTGTAACCCGTATTGACACGGAGAGGGAACGGTAGAATACGAACTACAACCGTGAGGTAAGAGCGAACACGGCCGAGATAAATGCACATATAGCACTAGCTCGCAAGCACGCACGGCAGCGCATTGAGCCATTTAATAACTCCAGCAACATACTCGCCCACGCAACGCTCATACGCGATCTGTTTTTTAACATTGAGGCATTACACGAGAGTAGTGTACACTTACACGAATCACGGGTTTAACTGCCGAGTGTAAGCTTTCTCAGTAAAACACAGAGTTTAAACAGGGATTTACAAGATAGGGACACGAGTGTAACATGATTGCAATGTTGTAACATTGAAAGTGGCCACAATTGTTTTTCTTTTTATACTGAAGTTTGTTTATTTGTATGTTCTAGATTTTGCCCTGATGAAGGTGCTGGATGCACCGAAATGCATTGGATTATTTGAAATTGGAATTGTTTAATAAGGAATAGAAAGCGTGATGAGAGTGCATATGGATTAAAAGCATGAAACTGAAATATGAATTAAAATGTGAATTGGACTAAGGAAATTATTCACGTGAATTTTTTGCTGAATGTGATTCAGCCACCACAGCAGTGCCGCGGGTGAGAGACCTATGACGTAATAGGTCTGCCACACTTAGATAACAACATAAATCTGACGGGGAATGGAAAGTCTGAAATGAAACTAAAACCCAATCCTGTTTAAACTGTGGAAGTGTGTAGCAACTCGGTAAGGTGAGGTGGGTTATATAAACAGTGAGTTTCTATCCAAACTACCAGTGGTCATTGAAAGACTGTTTTCTTTATGGTGAATAACAAGACCTTACTGTCCATGTTTGTCACAATGTCTGAAGTGTATTGGGATCATGAGGATGAAGATGGCTTCTTATACATGGCCCATGCATCACAGGAGGTGTGTGGCTGCAATCTGACCAATATGGTGCTTGATCCAGTAGGGAGCTTTCGAAGTGCACCTCGATGTTGATGTGCTGTGCGGAGACCTAAACTGCATGCATGTCTCAAGACTGCTTGATGACCACAGCCGGATGAATCTGTCTGCAGTGAGACCTAAAATGATGTTTGTTCTAGTTGATCCAATGCCCATTAGATTCCCAATGTTAGAATAATGTTCTGATTTGTTACCTTTGCTTCAAATTGTAAAGCGCTCTGATATCCTTCGGGATCAAGTTCGCGCTATATAAAACTTTATAAATAAATAAATAAACTAGCAGAAACAGACAGACTGCTATGCACTAATATGGACTGCTTAACATTAAAGCTGGTTTTACCCAGAGAAAATGCTTTTTTATAGCCATTGTACACCTTTGAGGATTGTGAACAGTTGCTACCAAACTAAAATGCATGTATGCTTTTGAAGCTGTTACTGCAAAGGACTTTGAATCAAGTCTTTAAGAACGACTTGTTGGGAGGCTAAACAAACAAGGATTTTTCTTTTTTTGAAAAATAAACTTTGCACGAGTACAACCTCACAGGACATACTGCTGTTTTTTTGTATTTTGGAGCTGGTGAGGATAAAGTGCGTTCAATATTTCAGATTTTGTTTTCAAGTATGGAGATTGCAGGCAGGAGAGTGGTAAATGGATGGCATTTGCCATCTAGCATGCGAGTTGGGGCACTGACAGACATGATGGTCACTTGTCCTACACACAATTACTGCACCACAGTGACCATTCTAAAAGGACATGAGATTATGCAGTTAGAGCCATCTGGTTTGTCATAGAAACTACGACTTACTATCTTATCTGCGAGACGAAGTTACATTTTTGTAAAATGCAATATCTAATTTATGTTCTATTTTTGAAGATGTAATTATATTTCTAATAAAGACACACACACCTCAGTTGCAAAATGAATGCAAGTTATACTAACCAAAAGGAAATATACTCTTTTACCTTATGAAACCTCAGTTAGCTGATGTGATCACAGCAGATGTCTTTGTGACGACTGAGTCACAGAATTAAATCCTGATCGGTGCAATGAGGAATAGTGGCTTGTTTATAGTGGTACAAGATCCCAGTCTGTGACAGAAAGCACTGTGACTGTCTTTGTTTTTAAAACTGTATTACACTGTATAAAACAGACTGCAGCAAAATATTGTTTAAGATAAAAACAAGTGCTTTAAAAATATACATTTTAGTGATAAGAATCCAGACTATATCTAATGGAAATATTTTATATATGCCCATTAAAAGGGCGCACTCCTTTTAATGTGCACATATATTTCCCCTCAGAATGAATAAGCATTTGTCTTTATTAATTAAAGCCTACACTGGTTCCAACCCTTCCACACATTTGCATTTCTTTCAGTACCTTGGTGAGAAGGCATGTTCCTTTAGTTCTCTATCTGTTTTGAGGCACATGAGCCCTCCCCCTCCACACACACTGTGAGTGGGGACTAGATCTCATAATAAAGGTTACTATAACTACGGGGAACAAAAGTGATAACGAGGCTTGCATTTAAACTGAGAAAGAGGCTTGGAATCGGCATAGGATGGAAAATGGAATCGAGGCATGGAAGGCGTAGCCACGTAGGGTGTAGCGTTTCAGTGTAATTAACCGTGGACTAAGATAATGACTATCAGCTGAATTAATAAAAGACGGCCAATAAACAGCAAGCACAAACGGTTAAAAGTGCTTCAAAAAATAGGTGTAGCAAACAGTATTTCCGGGAGAGCAGAGTCCTGGCAGTCAGACTAGGGATGGGTGTGGAGACACGGAGGCCCTAAACTTTGATCGGTAAGGAGATTCTACCGCCGTTCCGTGGCGTCCTGGATAATTGATAGAACTGTGGGTGGCAGGACTTTGAGTTAACATAGCATCCCCATTTTCTTTATACTGCAGGTAGATAACACGATAGCCAGCGGCTCCTTGATATACACCCGAGTGAGGACCCGCAAGGACACAATTTTAGGTGGGTCTTTACAAAAATTAAGCACCATATAGGCGTTTAATAGTGTCATGCGATGGCGTTTACTAAATGTTTATCTCACGATTTCTGTGAAGTTGGTGCCGCATAATATTGCGAGGGTAAAGAATCAAGAAAACGAAAGAAGCATTATTCTAAGCAGGTAAATTGCAAAATAGTGAATAGCTTAATCACTAGATGTTAACAAGTTGTGAGCTTGGTAGTCTAATAAATAGAAATAGTTGATTACAACAAAAAAAAAATATGTTTCTCCATAGAGATTTTACCGTGCACAATCCAGTAACAGTGGTGAGATTGAAAGTCATAAATAAAGACACTCGGGTAATGATCGAATTCGTATAGAATAATCACATCTAGACAGAGAGATTAAACCTTGGTTAAAAAGAATCCTTTTTAAAAAAAAATAACAACTTAACTTGCAGATCCATCAAAAACTATGACACAGTTATTGAAAACTCATAAGAATTTCGGAAGCAATATGAAATAAGGTAAAGAACTGAAACCTATGGTAAAATGATGATTTATCTGTCGTAAGATGGCGGCCAGCCTAGACGAAGGGCCAATATATAGAACAAGACAAGTGAAAATGTCTTAAACCTTCACACAGCTTCAGGAAGAGAGGACTCCCTTACCTTTGAACTTCAAATATGATTTCTGAAGCGTACATGGTAGTATTTGACATATATATTTGCCAAAGTACTATGAAAAGGAGATGAGATTAATACTTTGTATGTCATGAGACTCAACATGCGATGTAATACAATAGTCAAATGAATATAATTTAAACGCCACGCCCAGCATATGTCAAAAAATATAGAGATGTGAAAGCAACATAATTAATGTCAGTGTAAGAGCCATGGACTTTATATATTCAATGAGAGCTCATAAAGTGTTCTTTGAAAATGTTGTGAAATTGATAAATGCAATCATGCGAAACCCGTGAATAATACTGATTGTAGTATGTTTACCAACAGGATTTTTACTACAAGGCAACCACCCAATGTTGCAAAATAGGAGAGACCTTATATTCAGTCTTGACAAAGATGTCATACTATTGAAAGACAAGCCATCGAAACGCGTCGACGCCCAACAAATTGCACAATCGAGTAATCAAACTCATCCTGTGCATTACAAGAATTAAGTCTGTCTAGGATTGAGTTCTTGAATTTTGACACTTGATATGCAAATCTTTATGAAAAATTGCACTGTCTTTGTTTGTCTCTCCCCCTTTGTGTTTTTATAAATTGACAATTTGTATGGTACTGGTTTTATTTAGGCTGTTATCTTATGCTCACAATAACATGTGAAGCGTGTGAATCTGTGTAGTGTTTAACAATTTTAGATGAATTATGATTGTGACAATTTTTGCATAATATGCCAATGGAATGTTAATTTGTTTTTAATGTGTATTGCTTATGTTTTTAATATACAAATACATTTGGTATAATTTATTATATATATATATATATATATATATATATATATATATATATATATATATATATATTTCCGCACATGCACCCTTGCTGCGACAGACCTTCAATCCTCGGCCATCGATCAAAGAGAACACGGAAGACCCAGAGTGCAGGTGAGTTTTTTATTTCTCAGCACACCACGCCAGCATAACGTTTCGGCCTACACAGAGGCCTTGGTCACATGACGCACTGAGAGAGTTGCGTGAAATTTAAAGTGCTCATGCATCAACAGCGGAAACATCCTATTGGTTACAGCTTAATCAGTGGGGGTGTAAAACATGGTAATACACATTTTTTTCTTTTTGCAATTGCAAACGGGGAAAGACGAATATATTTACAAAGTGCCTTTCATAAAAATAACTGTTTAAATACATTTGTATTGTCCGATAATTCGCTAAAGTTATTATTGTTGCTATCCCGAGGGTAGACAGGGTATTCACAATGTGTGGCAAACATTTCAGATATTTACAACATGTGCAAAAGAGCAACCCCAACAAGCCAGTAAAATGGGCATTGCTGTCTAAAAGCTAACGGCATAAATGCCTTAAATTCAATAGATGCTAATGCACAGAAACCCAAAAGGTCCCCCGGACTTAATATAAAATATATACACAGAATTTCATATATATACACCTATATACAGTATAAATAATCCAACTACTACCAACAAACTAAATCACTGTATAGTAGTAGAGCGATAGTCGGATCAAGATGGCACAAACATGAATGCATTTTAAACAATCCCCTGCATGGCCCACTTTTAGGTGTTTACAAAAAATCCAAACCAAAGCATCGCCGTTGAAAATGCTAATATAAACAAGTGCAATTAAAACCAAACTTTTATGAAGTTCTAAGATTGTAAATAGTTACACAGCTGTACTGAGGATACAGAGCAACTACATTTGTCAATGTTGATTGTATAACCTGGTATCTCTTATCTTGCATAGTTATATTCAATCAACTATTAAACACCTATCGATGGTTATGTCAGGTTTCAACTATCACAGTCAGTAATAATACATCTGGGAGGGTGGCGAGGGGGTTTGTTGGAAGCCCCTTTGATGTTAATGGCCCTACAAACAAGTGTAAAAGTCCTCCGAGGAATTCAATCCATTCGGACTTTTACTGTCCATCTCCAGGATGTATCTGGTCTCAAGCGCCCTTAAGATCCCATCCCGGTTACCACCTCTCCTCAGAGGGCCCACAGAGTCAATAGCATAATATTTAAGGAGACCACTGTTGTTGTTATGGAACTCCTTAAAATGCCGAGCTACAGGGTAAGTGGCGTCATTTGTGTTGATTGCCCTGATATGTTGGAGTACCCTTTTGTGGACCTGCAATTTGGTACTACCAATATACTGCAGGCCACAGGGGCACTCCAACACATACACCACATACTCTGACTTGCACGTGAGTTGCTTGTTGATCTTGCGAGGCACTGTAGAAAATGCCGTCAAGAACTCTGTCTTGTTGAGCCCTTGAGTGCAAGCTTTACAGCTGGAACACTTCCTAAACCCTCGACTGGCAGCTAGCCAGTTTCTGGGGGGTATTACCTCAGGACTAGATTTGACTAGTGCATCCTGTAGTGAGAACGCCTTCCTGTAGGTAATTGCTGGTCTATTAGGCATGTGTTCACCAATAACAGGATCTAATTTGATCAGATTCCAGTGTTGGTTAATGATCTTCCTAAGTGCCCCGTGCTGGCAACTGTAGGTCCAAATAAGTCTGACTGGCTGTTCGATACTGGCTGTGATATTTTTCTGTACTTTCTTGTGGGTCAGTGCCTCAGTACGGGACAGGGCATTAGCTTTTCTGATGGCTGTATCAATCAGATTTTCACTATAGCCCCTGGCTAGAAATCTTTGCTTGCTAGCGGCTTGAGCATTTATGCAGTGGGAGTCCGTACTACACACCCGACAGATTCTAAGCATCTCCCCATAGGGGATACTCCGAATCAAATGTGGGGGGTGATGACTTCCCGCATGCAAAATGGTGTTGCCCGCTGTGGGCTTCCTGTAAAGCCTGGTTTCTAGCCTGCCTTGACTGACCTCCAATGTGACATCAAGAAAGTGTGCTACCTGCTGACTTATATGAGAAGTGAAGGACAAATTGAATGTGTTGGTGTTCAAAACATCAATGAAACTAGCAGCCTCTTCATAGGTTCCACGCCAAATCATCAGGATATCATCGATGTATCTGTACCATCGGATGATATGATGAGTACAGATGTCGTGGTGAATGGAAAATTGACAATTTGTATGGTACTGCTTTTATTTAGGCTGTTATCTTATGCTCACAATAACATGTGAAGCGTGTGAATCTGTGTAGTGTTTAACAATTTTAGATGAATTATGATTGTGACAATTTTTGCATATTATGCCAATGGAATGTTAATTTGTTTTTAATGTGTATTGCTTATGTTTTTAATATACAAATACATTTGGTATAATATATATATATATATATATATATATATATGTTTTGTCATAATTGTACAATAGAGTGTCCAATACTAACATTTGGTGTTTACTTCTTAGTAATCTTGCCAAGGGAATTTTTGATTTCACTGTCTAAAAGTACCCTATTCCCCTGGTTCAGGGGGTCTCTCTCTATTAACTTTACATAGATCTCAGTTATGGCAGTCTTTCTGTGAAAAAGAACATGGGATGCATTTTCCTTGCTAGCATTAGGGCCCCGGACACCATTGTTCTGCAAGGAACAGGGCCCAAGCAGCAGATGGAAGGGGGGCTAAATTTGCTATTCGTGTGGTTATTTTTTGCAGAAAACCTGCTTTGGGCATCTGACCTATAAGTAATTGCCCAGCTGAGTGGGCAGAGTAGACAGCCTGCTTTGCAGGGCTGTAGGCATCTTTGATGTTGCAGCTGCTTAAGAGGTCTGGGGCACACTTCCTGTGACAGTGTTTCTTTGAGCCTTGGAGCAATGACCCAAGGGAGGGGGAACATTAAACAGAGGCGACACCTTGATTTGGGCATCAGAGAGACGAGAGGGTGAGGAGGGATGGGAGGGAGAGGGGTAGTGTGGAATGGGATCCCATGTTCTTAAAGGGCAGAGGCAACAGCAAGGCAGCAGCTAATATTAATGAAGCAAGTACAGTGACACTTTTGTCAAGGGGCCTACTGCATCACAATTATGAATGTTTTACAATAGAATTTGGGCATGAGGGCTCAATTTCCTTGCTAGCATTGGGGCAGATGGTGCCATTGGTGCAAAACAACTGGGGAAGCACGCAGTAGCTGATTTTCGTTCAGACAGACTGGACCTGTTTTGAGATTGAAGTGATGGTCAGACATGGTGGAGAAGAAATGAAAGAAGACAAAATAGCTTGTATCTCACGGCTACATCCATCAGTAGTGCAGCAGGTAGAGTGCATTGGGGCCCAGAGCACCCCAATTACGGGCAGTAGTGTTTGTGGTCAATTGTGTTCTTGTTTGATGCTACATTTAGTGTGGATTACAGGCTACGGAAAATCACCCCTGAAATGGTCTCATGATCCCTGACCCCTGTGATCATCCCTCCCCACTCCCCAAATCCTTTCCCTATAGGTTTGGCGGGGGGCCTAACTTCCCAAAATTTTGCTTAAGGGGGCTCAGGCCAAAATAGTTTGAAGACCTCTGCCCTAGTATCAAGAGACCCCCTGCTCGATGGAGGTTGAGTGAACCCCTCTTACAGCGCGTAGAGATAGTCCAGCAGCTCCGTAAGCGAATCACTGAGTACATTGCGGTTAATGACCGCTCCGATACACCTATGACAGCAGTGTGAGGGTCGTTAAAGGCAGTAGTGCGGGGCGAACTAATCACCGTAGCGGTTGCGGAGGCCAAAGATTGTAAAGCAAAACGAGAAGTCCTCACCGCCAAGGTCGTAGAGCTGGAAAGGGTACACAGCCGTACGGGGGCCCAGAGAATCTGGAAACAACTAAAAGTTGCCAGAACACAATTAGCAAGTCTAGACATGGATCGGGCCGACTACGCGGCTCTCCGCCTACGGCATACCTATTCTATAGGGGGGAACAGAACTGGACGCCTCCTTGCAAGCGCATTGCGGGCCAAGGTTCAACGCTCAAACATTTTAGCCTTGCACAATGAGAGGGGGGACGAGATACATGATGAGGCACAAATAGCGGGGCGTTTAGGGACTATTACGCGTCCCTTTACAAGGCGGACCCCACACCAGTGGCTGTTGCTGACACTTACCTGCGGGGCGCAGCAACTACCGCGCAGAACTCAGCAAACGCGAGCGCTCTGGATGCACCTATTCGAATCGAAGAGGTGATAAGTGCCATCTCCCGTCTCAAACCCCTAAAATCGCCAGGCCCAGACGGCTTCTCCGCCGTTTTTTATAAAACTTTCTGCCCGCTGCTTGCCCCGATTCTTACAAAGCTTTTGAATTCATTTCAGGGCCCCGGCTAAATCCCGCCCGATATGCTGGAGGCGGATGTAATAGTGCTGCCCAAGCCGGGCAAAGACGCCACTCAATGCTCCACTTTCCGGCCAATTTCTCTACTTAATCTTGACCTTTACGTGTTTGCTGGCTTCGAGGCTTGGACCTTGTCTCCCGGGGATCATAGATCCAGACCAATCAGGCTTTATCCCCGGCAGACAATGCGGTGATAACACCAAACGCATCCTCCACTTTCGACAAAGCCCATTTCCAGTAGTCGGACTCGGTACTCTTAGCCATTGACGCTGAGAAGGCGTTTGACCGCATCGATTGGGGCTTTCTGGGGAAGGTATTAACGCACTTAAGGGGTGGGGGAGCGTTTTCAAGCCTGGGTCGCAAGCTGCTACCATCGCCCACAGGCGCGGGTCCACCTCAATGGCCTATGCTCCAGTCCCTTCGAAATTCAACGCGGCACCAGGCAGGGGTGTCCACTTTGCCCTCTCTTGTTCACGCTCTACGTCGAGCCACTGGCCCAGAGAGTGTGTGACCACCCTGACATCCGAGGCATAACTTTTGGTAGGGAGCCACACTGCATCGGCCTGTACGCGGATGACATTTTGGCGGCTCTTGATAATCCCGAGCGCTCAGTGCCGGCCTTCCTGGAGGAGATTGAGACTTTCGGCAGGGTGTCGGGCCTTAGGATGAATAGAGGGAAATCGCTGATCTTACCGCTGGGTAAAAATGCTCACACTCAACGTGGAGCAGCTGCGTACGGAGGGGGACTGTTAATAGGGTGACCAACTGGCATAGGTGCAAATTCAGGACAGTGAGAGTAAAAATTCAGGACACAGGGACTAAATACAGGACAAAAATTCAGGACAAAGGGTTAAAATTCAGGACAAAACTTCGAGACAAAAGGTAAGTTTTACAGACACGTCAGAGGTGGTTGTGCAATAGTATATAAGTAAGTAAATTAACAACCACCTAAGTACAAGTCTGAATAAGTTTATATTAGGTTGAGACAATCATGCACTTCACGGTTTTTCAGTCTAGCCGCAGCTTGCTACCTTAGACGATTCAAAATTCGCACCTCGCTCCAGCAGGTACATTAGTCACCAGACAATGGTGAACCGCACCTGAATATAAGTGAGGCCGCTTTTACTGTTGATTGAAAACTACTGGCTATACAAGGAATAGAACTACGTATACAACAGTAAGGGTGACTCGAAAAGCACAGGGAGAAAACCAATATATTAATGACAGTATACTGTAAGTAGTCCGTATGCTCTTCTTCCTAGGGTCTACCGTTTAAGGCCCCAAATGATCCAGACAAATGAAGATTAAGGAAGGAGCGTCCTGTTCATAAACAAGTCTTCAGTTCGAATGCTGTGTTCCAAAGTTTTATTATTGCAAAATTCATTGAAATATCAGCAATCAAAGATTTATTCCAACAGCACAAAAGTTCAGTTGAATGTGGATTCAATAATCCAATCTCATCTAAATCAATTTTGTGTAGATAACTTAAAACAGCCAACGCGTTTCGTCCTAAACGGACATCATCAGGGCTCGTGAATAACCGTAATCAATCTGTGGTGCGGTGGCCGTTACTAAGCGCGTAGATCCAACACATCAGATCCTCACCACGATTCCCAACAACATTCAATTGATAAATCTTCTGGCAGTTAAACGCTCAAAATAACGACTCCTTATTCTATTTAGGCTTGGATAAAGTGACTTGTATAATCTCCAAATTTATATTTCCCTAATGAAGCATCCAACTATAATTAACAAAGGCCCACATGCATCAACAATACCATTTGCAATTCCTTATTAGCGAAAAATAAGGATACGCTAATAAGGAATAGCAAAAGGCTATGCATGAAGAAATCGCTAAAAAAATTGCGATTTCTTAATATTCCTTAATTTCGACTCGCAAATTGCGACTCGCAATTAAGGAATACCTCCCCATTCATTCCTATGGGCCTAGATGCCCATAAGAATGAATGGAAAGACATTCTCAATTTCAAGGGTGCAGGGGTGTCCAAAGGACACAGTTGCACCCCTGAAATTGATCTGTGCACATATGTTGCGCACACTCATGCCCTTAGGGCATGTGTGTGCACAACATGAAACTTTAAAAAATGCACTAAAGTGCATTTTTCAAACTTTTTGTAAATTACCATGAAGTTGACTTTGGTAATTTGCTGCTCCTATTAGCGAAATCGCTAATTTTTTTACTTTGATGCATTGCATTTAAGGTATATCAATTTGGGATTCCTTAAATGCAATCGCAATTTAAGGAATCTCAATTTAGAGATTCCTTAAATTGCGATTTTTGCATTTGGGATGATGCATCCCAAATGCAAAAATACCAGTCGCAAAGGGGCAGATTCTGAGAATCTGCCCGTTTGCGACCGGTTTTTAGCTTGATGCATGTGGCTGTAAAAGTTCAAAAAGGTTCCAGAGCAACCATTTGCCTCCATCTAGGCAAAGCGAAGTTCAATTCAACGAGATCCAGGCCAGCAACACTGGGTACGTGTACATCCACTGTGCCTTATAGAATAAGGAGTCGGGTTGGATTATTGAATCCACATTCAACTAAACTGTTGTGCTGTTGGAATAAATCTTCGATTGCTGATATTGGATGAATTTTGCAATAATAAAACTTTGGAACACAGCATTCGAACTGAAGACTTGGTTATGAGCACAACGCTCCTTCCTTAATCTTCATTTGTCTGGCTATACAAGGAACTTTGCAGTGCCAGCCCCCAGTAACAACCCCCTCAACCCCACCTTCCAGCCCCCCAGGGAAACCGATGCCTGGTCCAGCCAGTCCGGCCTTGCTACCACCCTCCAATGGTGCCCCCTCATCTTCACTTAAACGGTCTCTCATGTGTATTTAATTTCTTTTATAGTGTTACTCATCCCAAGTATGTAGCGCAGGGTGTCGGAGTGCAGGGATCGACAAATCCACTCGCCCGCTCGCATTTGCGAGGGAGAATGGATGAGGACGAGCTATTTTTAGGTCCTACTCGCCCTTTCTGGCGAGTCGGAAGTCAAACTAACTTTTGTCCTCTGTCTTTGAAAACAAGTGACAAGTGACAAGATAACATGATTTAAAGGCATTTTTATTGCTCATAAAGGGAATGAGCAATAAAGATGCATTTAAATCTTGTTATCTTGTCACTTTTGCTCCGTTTTCAGAGACGGAGGTCAAGTGGGTTGCAGTCAGGTCGAGGGGATTTTCCATGGTACTAGACCAGCAGGGCTAGTACCATTTTTCGGATTTGTCGAGCCCTGGAGTGTGTTACATCACACACACACATTATATAGAGACAATGACTCATATTAACATGAAAGTCAATGTACAGGAAATTTTACTTAAGATAATGGGTGCTACAAGGTGTAATCATGCTTTCATCCATCATTCAGTCTTTCACTATTCATTCTGTCCTTCCATCTGTGTGATTTAGATGATAGCCGTGCTCTGCTAAGTGATAATCCTTAGGTTAAAGGCGTGGATCGTGCTCCTTCGTTTACTCCCTGCATTGGAGTATGTACTATGAACTGAGGAAAGCACTAGCACTGAACAGTGCTAGTGTCACAAAGGGCACTGATCTTGAGTGTGCTGGATTCACCAGCAAATTTTAGTCAATAAAGTTTTTCAAAAGACTTGAAGTTGCTTTTCACTGAAGTATTTTATTCATACTTATGAAGGTATATTCATGAAGGCATTCAGTAGATTATACTTTATATTCAATTCCTTTTACAACAATCCATATGTTCCAATGCATTTCGGCCCACTGGCCTTCATCTGGGAAATCTATGAAACAAGGAGTGGTATCTGTCACTAATAATACTTCAAAATAAACAATGTTTAAATCACTAAACCTCTATCACATATTGTCTAGCATCAGTAAGTAATGTACATACTTTGCAAAATGCGACTATTCAATAAACACCCTTTACATTTACGCGTTCAAAATAGCTGTGAGATGTTTAAACCATTTACACTCGTGCGTTATACGATGTTAAATGCAGCATGGTAACGTTGCTAATTCATTTTGCAGTTAGGTTTAGCTAGCGTGGCGTATTAACCAACTGGCGTTTCATTAGCGCTTTAAAAAAGTGCTCGCGGTTCAAATGCTAAATAGATTCAGGCTGCCTCGAGTAGGCTACAAGTGTTAAACGTAGCTCCTTCAGGTTAGCTAGCGTGGCGCATTAACCAACAAGCGTTCATTCGCGCTTTAAAAAAGTGCTCGCGGTTCAAATGTTAAGTAGATTTGGGCTGCCTCGAGTAGACTACAAGCATTAAACGTAGCTCCTTCTTACCGGGTGTACAGGAAATTAGGTTCTGTCGGCGCTGTAAGCGGAACGCTCTCAGCGCGGTGCAAGTTGGCGTGTGACGCATGTGGGCTATACTACGATGTTTTAAAGGCGTGCATGTATCAGTTAAAGGGCCAGTGTCTAAATGCGTATCTCATGCTATGCGATAGTAAAGCTTTGTGGCAAAAATAATTGTTACAATATATCGTACCATGGTAACAGTGTGTCATAATATACAGCTAACAGAATCATATATAACAGATTTATAAATAACAACTAAATTCAGTTCTTTCATTTATCCCCTGAGGGCGCAGAGTTTGTAAGTGGAATATCCAGTGATTTTCACGTTTCAGTAAAGTCTTTCTGTTATCTCTTTCTTCATTTTTTTCCACAATCTCCAATATGCATGCTCTGATCTGGTTAATCTGATGATTTTGTTCAATGAAGTGGTTGGCTACCGCTGATTTGGGCACTTTTGTTCTTATGTTACTTTTGTGTTCAGTCAATCTTGTTTTAAGTTTACGTTCAGTTTGTCCCACGTATGCTTTTCCGCATGGGCATTTTAACATGTAGATAATGTTTTTGTGTCGCAGGTACCGTTAACCTGTAGCTTAATCTTGTTACCCCGCATGGGGTGGGTGATGGTGTTACCCTCCATGATGTTATTGCAATTACTGCAGTTTCTACATGGGATGGTACCTTTGAAAGTTGTTTGAGGTTTTGTAAGTGCAGGTTTCTTTATAATTTCACCTAGGTTTTTAGCTCTAGTGAATGCGAACGTGGGTTCATCCTGAAAAATATTATTGAAATCCAGTTCAGTTTGGAGCATGCACCAATGTCTTTTGATGATTTTCTTGAATTGAGGAGTAATTGTAGAGTATTTACTCACACATGTGATTTTAGTTGTTTTTTCACTTTTTTGGGAAGAGAGTAACATCTGTCTGTTCTTTGCTGTGGCTCTTTTGTGGGCATCTTGTAACACCTCATTTGGATATCCTCGTTTCTTAAATTTGTTAATCATGATTAAAGCTTGTGTCTTGGATTCCTTCGGGTCTGAGACAATCCTTTGTACATGGAGTAATTGTGAATACGGTAAGTGTTGTTTGAGAGGGGTAGGGTGGAAACTTAGGTAGGCAAGCAGATTGTTTCGATCAGTCATCTTAGTGTATAGAGTGGTTTCAAACTTGTCACCTGTTTTAAGGATGGTTACGTCTAGGTAATTAATTTGTTTCTCATGTACTACATGGGTGAATTGTATCCGTGGATCAATCAGGTTTAATTGTTGGATGTTGTTGATCAGTTGATCTTCAGTGTCTTTCCACAGGATAAAGATATCGTCAATATATCGCAAATATAGACGTAACCCTTGTTGCCATTGAGGATTTTGTAGAATGTATTTATTTTCATACTGATGCATGAAAATATTCGCGTATGCTGGGGCTGCTGGATTTCCCATGGCGGTGCCAGACTTTTGTAGAAACCATTTATCCTCCCATTGACTGAAATTTGCTGGTGAATCCTTCCATCTGTGTGCCCATCTATATCCAAACATATTCAACCATTTGCAAACCTATCCACCATATATCCTTCCATCCATCATTTCACTCATCCATCCCTCCATCCACCCTTTCACTCATCCATCCATTATTCATCTACCCACCCTTTCACCCCATCCATCCGTACAGTCATCCATCCACTCTTCCACCCATCCATCTACTCACTCACCCATCCAGCCATTTACCCTTTTACCCATCCATCCACACATTCACTTACTCATCCATCCACTCAGTCACTTATCCTTCCACCCATTCACCCTTTCAGTCATTCATCCTCGCTTTCTCTCTCCAACCCCTTTCACTTATCTATCCATCCACCCACCCATCTACTCATCCATTCATGAATCCATCCATTGATCCTATTACTCATCCAGCCATCCGTTCTCATTCATCCACCCTTTCACTCACTCATCCATCCTTACATCCACCCTTTCGCTCATCCATCCATTCACCCTTTCACTTATCAATTAATTTATCCACCCATTCACTCGCCCATCATTTAACCTTTCACTCATCCATCCATCCATCCTTTCACACACCCATCCGCCCTTATACTCAGCCATCTACCCTTCCACCCATTTACCTTTTCTCTCATCCATACTTCCACTCATTCACTCATCCATCCATCCTTTCTTTCATTATCTATCTATTCTCCCTTTCATTCATCCATTTATCCTTTCAGTAATCCATCCAGCCATTCACACATTCCTTCACTTATTTATTCACCCACCTTTTCACATTATGAGCCGAGCCTTTGTCTGCAGAGTTGCAGACAGAAGAAGCCCATCAAGAACTTCAACTTGCTGTAGTTCCTAAAGCATGGGGAGGGGTGTGGTGGGGGAGAGTTCACTATGCCCCTGCATACAGGCAGTCTGAAAACGTAGAAGTCATGAATCATGCATGATGCACAGTGCCAGGATGTGAGGTGACTGTGACATGGTGTTGTTTCCAGTGCTTTAAGTGGTGTAAAAAAAACGGGTGTTTGATGTAATTAAGAGCGTGGTTTAAAACACCTAGTCTAAAAATCTGCGCTTAGCATAGTGTTTCGCGTGACTGGTATTGTTATTTCTGTCATTGCAACCAGATATATAATACAGCGAGTATCATTACACCAACAAGCCAGGACTATTGGCTTTGTCAATGTTTGCTAGTTCCTTAAAATAAAAAAGTAGCAACCATGGCTTTGTTGAATATTATATTGAAAATACTTCTGTTCTAAAATGATGAGACAGTGAAAGAACGATAACCCGTTCTTGTTAACTTCTTTTACTGGCTGCAGCATGGGCGTTTTACCTTTTAACTAACTTGGATAAAAGGTAAAACGCCCATGCTGCAAAAATAAACAGAATGCCCGGCCCTAGACTGAGGCATGAGGAGGCCGCCACAAGCTTTTAACACCCCAGACTGCCCCATTGACATTCTGTATGTGGCAATTACCAGGTATACAGAATGACAATGGGCGGGTGGGGCTGCTCTTGTGCTCCAGGAGGAGTGCGAGGTGGCTCCATCAGCGGGAGTGAGGCCTCTCACAGGGGAGCAGTGCTGCTCCCTGTGATGGCCAAAATTATGGACAAAAGGCGTCCGTAAAAGGGATCCTCATGGACAACGGACGTGAGGTCCCAATTACGGACGGTCCGTGAAATTTACGGACGGTTGGTCACCCTAACTGTTAACCCAGATGCAACCCCCTTACCTGGGTATTACCCTTACACCATCAACAGACCGGACGGTGGCTTTGAACTATGCCAACATAACATTGCAGATTCACAAGGACCTGGGGTGCTGGACGAAACAGCTGCTGTCCCCGCTGGGAAGGATCGCGGCTGTGAAAATGTCGGCGCTTCCCAAGATACTATATATCTTTCAGACTATCCCCGTGTTCCCACCGGCCGGGACCATTAAAATTTTGGAAGCAGCGATCCAGCACTTTATTTGGGGGGGAAAGAGACAGCGAATCAACCAACAACTGGCATATCGGGGGATGGACGAGGGGGGTCTGGGGATTCCTAATTTACGAAAATACTTTCAAGCTGCACAGCTGAGATATCCAGTGGAGTGGTATAGGCCCGAATCGGAGAAGAGATGGCTCTTTCAAGATAGGAAAAGAAATGTGGTCTGAGCACTCCTTATTTTCTAGATTTTAAACAGTTGTTATGCTGTTTTATGTTGATCTGTGTGTGCTGCACCTAATTAGAATATACCCAATTACTCTACGCTTAAGACACTAAGGGCCCGATGTAGGTAATCCCAGATTACCGATTCTTAAATACCGAATCATACCGATTCGGTATTTAAGAACTGGCAATCGGGATGTAGGTAATTTTACCGAATTAATTACCGAATCGGTATGATTCGGTAATTAAGGAATCGGTATTTACCGATTCTGTAATTGCCATTGATTCATATGGGCATTGAGGCCCATAGGAATCAATGTCAATTACCGAATCGGTAAATACCTATTCGGTAAAATTACCAAATTTGCAAGGGGGACAGTGTGTCACTTTGACACCCTGTTGCACCCCTGATTCTGGCTTGTGTGCCATGTGGCACACATACATGCCCTTAGGGCATGTATGTGTGATACATGGCACAGGTGTACATTCACAGATGTGCATGTATACAGGAATTCGTTATTTACCATGACATAGTATGTCATGGTAAATAACGAATTCTTAAGGGCCGGTGGCACTGTTTTCAGTGCCACCTACATCACAAATTTGAGATTCGGTAAATTTACCGATTCTGAATCGGTAAATTTACAGATTCTGTAAATATACCGAATTGGTTAATTTAAGGCCCCCTACATCCCAATCACCAAATACCGGCCAGTAACGGCCGAAATCGGCCGTTACCGACCGGTATTTGGTGACCTACATCTGGCCCTAAATGGCTAGTTAACGATCAAGTAAACTAAGACTTAGATGCGCACTACTTTATAAATTGTTCAAAAAATATAAACCTGTTTCAATGCATTCTTAACATAAGCATTTGCAATTTATTTGAAATCATAAACCACAATTCAAAATATTAATTCACATTATTTGAAATACATTAGCTGAATTTCATTTTACATGCTTCATTCAGTTTTCATTTAATTGTTAAACAGAAAGATAATTGTAACCCAATGCATTTCTGGACAATTTGATAGTCCCTTCGTCAGGGGTTATGCTGTAAACGAAAAAAGATACAGGCACATCAGATACAGTCTTGCTGGTACTCCAACATATTCAAATGCAACTAAGGTTAGCACCATCACCAAAGAAACAAAAAACCTTGTGCGCCCTGTGTGATGTAAAGAATAATGATCAAATAGCTTACTCAAAATGATGATGAAGTCACCTCTCATGTAATTTAAACTGAATGTCGTCACTCAAGTGACTAAAACTCTCCTACAAAAAAAACACATGAATACTGAATCTCATCTAATAAACTCTCGTTTATTCAAGCCTAGCGTCAATAAAGCTCCTAATGTGCAAAAATGTAGTGGAAATCTGCTTCCAACTGTAACATTGCCCAACGTTTATTGATGTTTTTTATTTTTTGTGAGTTAGGAGGAGGAGAGCGTCATTGTTGTTACACCTATTCCAATGGTAAGCAGCGTCGGTTGATATTAGTTACAAAAGCAACGTTGTGGGATATATGGATCGTAATCTGGTGATTCTGTTTTGTTATAGCACAGAATACACAAGAATAGCTGTTTGGCTTTCTTCAACAGTACAGCACTACTACAGTGGTCTTCTTTGCAGAAAATTCGAATACATCATCATGATCACGGCTCGCAGGCAGCGTTGCCTTTTGCACCTCCGGCCTTCCCTGCTGCATGCCTCAGCTGTCTCAGCAGTTGCAGTAAACTTGACCCTCTGCTGCGCCAATTAAATTGCCGTGGAAGGGAGTCCTGCTGTAGGTTGGTAAGTGACAGAGATCGACATGATCATGTCTTGTGAAGGCCAAATGTACTAACACGTTGGTCTTGCGTCGGCCTGTAAAAGACCAGTGCTTTGAGACTGGGACAGACGCTGTCCAGCCTGGCAAGAGGACTTTCTCCGCACAACACCCCTATAAAACGGTACTTAAATGTGAATATGAACAATAACGTTTGAATAAGCCATAGTACGCATATCCTGAAACCCTCACTTTAAAACTCTTAGACGCGTTGGTAAATATTTCTTCGGAAATACATAGTCCTGGAAAACAATCGCCGTAAGTTTGTATGCAGATCTTTTTTAAATGTTGTTTGTTGGAATTAAGTGAGAGATAAGTGTGAAAACAAATGCAGTTGTTTCAATAACTTAAGAAAGGAGGCAGTTTATTATTTACACATTTGTCACTGCCTGCAGGTCGTAAAAACTATTTTGCATTAAATCAGCCGCTAGGGTGTATGTAACACGGGGACTGTGCATTAGATTTTACTAATTTTCCATGTAACTGTGTTACTATGATATCAAACAGGCTTCCTTGCCTTTTGAAACAAAGCCTGTTTGTATTTCTGCAATTTTTTCACATTACAGAGACCAAGTCCGTGGAGATTAAAATCGGACCTTCTCAGGTCTTGTAAAGGCTCCCAATGTAACACTTCGGTCTCAGGCCTGTAAAAGAACAGTGCTGTGCGACTGGGACAGTCAACTGGCAAGTAGATTCTCTGCGTACAACACCCTTATCCGGCTTTAGAAAACAAGATGAGACATCTTGTTGGAGTTACACGGCAGAGAATAATTCTGACGGTATAAAACCTTTAGCACGCATTTTTTACAACGCCCTACCATTACCACGCATCTTTTACAACGCATGCCATTACAACGCATAGCGCTTTGGGGCGATCTGACATAGGGAATGGATAGTGAATAGGTTAATTTAATATCCAATAACCTTCCCTAGTGTCCACGGGGACTGGTGTTGGAATAGTAAATTAAACTATTCACTATCCAGCACCCAAAGCACTATGCGTTGTAAAGGTATCGCGTTGTAAAAAATGCGTGGTAATGGTATGCGTGGTAAAAGTGTGCGTGCTAACATCATACATCCAATTCTGACAAATGGGTGCTAAAATAGGGTTTTCAACAAACCATAGTACCGATATCCCGAATCCCTCACTTTGATGCTCTGAAACGCATTGGCAAATAGCTCTTCAGAAAACACATAATCCTGAAAAACAATCGCCATATGTTTGTATGCAGATCTGGGAGATAAGTGTAAAAACAAATGCAGTTGTTTCAATAACTTAAGAAAGGAGGCAGTTTATTATTTACACATTTGTCACTGCCTGCAGGTCGTAAAAACTATTTTGCATTAAATCAGCCGCTAGGGTGTATGTAACACGGGGACTGTGCATTAGATTTTACTAATTTTCCATGTAACTGTGTTACTATGATATCAAACAGGCTTCCTTGCCTTTTGAAACAAAGCCTGTTTGTATTTCTGCAATTTTTTCACATTACAGAGACCAAGTCCGTGGAGATTAAAATCGGACCTTCTCAGGTCTTGTAAAGGCTCCCAATGTAACACTTCGGTCTCAGGCCTGTAAAAGAACAGTGCTGTGCGACTGGGACAGTCAACTGGCAAGTAGATTCTCTGCGTACAACACCCTTATCCGGCTTTAGAAAACAAGATGAGACATCTTGTTGGAGTTACACGGCAGAGAATAATTCTGACGGTATAAAACCTTTAGCACGCATTTTTTACAACGCCCTACCATTACCACGCATCTTTTACAACGCATGCCATTACAACGCATAGCGCTTTGGGGCGATCTGACATAGGGAATGGATAGTGAATAGGTTAATTTAATATCCAATAACCTTCCCTAGTGTCCACGGGGACTGGTGTTGGAATAGTAAATTAAACTATTCACTATCCAGCACCCAAAGCACTATGCGTTGTAAAGGTATCGCGTTGTAAAAAATGCGTGGTAATGGTATGCGTGGTAAAAGTGTGCGTGCTAACATCATACATCCAATTCTGACAAATGGGTGCTAAAATAGGGTTTTCAACAAACCATAGTACCGATATCCCGAATCCCTCACTTTGATGCTCTGAAACGCATTGGCAAATAGCTCTTCAGAAAACACATAATCCTGAAAAACAATCGCCATATGTTTGTATGCAGATCTGGGAGATAAGTGTAAAAACAAATGCAGTTGTTTCAATAACTTAAGAAAGGAGGCTATTTATTTTACACATTTCTCACAGTGGATCCAGTTTGAAATAAAACAATTTTGCTTTAAATCAGCCACTGGGTGTACCGAGGGGACTTCGCTTATTAGATTTGACTAATTTTGCATATTACTGTGTTACAATGATAGCAAACCGGCGTTCTTGCCAGCTGAAGTGTCACCTGTTTGCATTTCTGCCATTTTTTCACAGCCCAGGCACATTATGTTTATTTACTTGCCATATGGCATGCACGTGATTGGCAACTGCCTGCAGTCAGTAGGGTGCCGATCTAGTCGTGATGTGTTCGACTAATTTAGATGTTCTACATTGTCCTCTGGCATGGCTTCCCGCTGGGGCCCTGGCTGTGACAAGCGTGTGTTTAAATTGTGGCCACCTTAAGTTTGCGGTTTATTTCTTAAAACCGCTGGGGTAACTTTAACAGGTTTCTGACAGGAGTTGTTATGTTGTATGGTAGAGTATTGCACAGGCCTTAACCAGTGACGATAATCCAAAATAGTGCTCAGCCTGTTACTGCGTGAGTCAGCTAACTGGCACAATGTGACAGGCAGCTAAGATACCTGGATCCCTGTGTAACTTGTCTTGTTCATGTTGGAGCCTCACTCATCCTTTCTTTTGGGCCTGGGTTTCCATGTCATGTGACAGTGAGGCCCTGGAGTCTTGATGCTCTCCTGATTTATTGCTGGCAGGCAAGGGGCAAAAGGCGGGAAATGATTTATGGTGCTCTGCTGCAGTTTTAAGATGTTCTTGGAGTTTCTTGTTGCTCAAATGGGTGCAATTTCAGATATTTCTATGTTTCCCTTGTCTTCATTGCTTGATTTTGCTCTCGAGAAAGTGTCACTCATAGTTGTTGAAATGTCACTCAAAGTTACACTGAAACTATGAAAATGTCACACATAGAGCATCTGAAACCTTGGCAGCTATGCAAATAGGTTGGTCAATTCTACAAAAGCCCCTCGGCTTAAACTTTAAGACCTCATGCTCCAATGGCGCCGCTCGGTTTTTCAGTCATCTAGGTGAAAATCCCTCTAGTTCTGTTTTAGAATTCTACTCTTTGAACGCTCTGTTGACAGGGCGCTTATTTAACCGTTACATGTCTTTTTTAAACCCTGTTAAGGAAAAAGGAAAATAAACCACTTACAATGCAATGAAAAAGGTGCGTGAAGCTTTACAACATACGAATCCACCTGGTAGCAGGAGATGGCGGTGAGGCAGTGTCTTCTTTTAATTTATGTTTCTCATTGCGATTCATTTGAATCATGGCCAACAGGCGGCGCTGACGAAGTCTGTGGAACGGTTTACAAAATGGAGGATCTTGGGAGTAGAAATAATTAGAAACAAAAAACACATATACACACATCGGTGAGAACGCCCTGACGTATGCGGTAATAACGAAGGCTATTCCCTGTCCCAGTTCCAACATGGCCGCCAAGTTTGAACCTGACATCTTCTATATTAAAAAATAAAAACAGGCTCCAAAGCACTCGTGTTCTTTGGGAATGGATCGGTTATGCATATTCAGCTTCACCGCCTTAAAGCTGATGTAATAATGGAAAAAGCCCTTCCCAATTGGATGCGATGAGCACATTAGCTAGATTTCGCAAATGTAACATATGAAACATTTCGGAAGAATGTGTTACCAAGTAAAGTTATGGTGTCACGCTTCTCAAATAAAATCTTCGATTCGTTTTTTTTTTTCATGATGTTCTTCCCAACAAACATGTTGTGCGATTATGGGCATGCGCAGAGGAAGAAAAAAACAGGTAGCGCCATATTGAGTTCCCTACATTGCCGGTGTTCTAACTAAATTCGCACCCCCATCGTTTTGTACACCCCCTACGTCAGCGGGGTGCCGATTCATGCAGGTTCTGCCTGTATATTCGCGCTGCCCCATCTGGTTGTGCACCCTTTCCTTGCGCATGCGTGAAGAAGCCCACTACTGCTTCCACGGGGCACTTGGAAGCCAGGATGGCAGAGCATGCAAAGGCAGCGCCGCTGCTGAGGAGGTGGAAAGAGGCCTCTTCAGCAGCGCGGGCTGTATTTGGCCGCACTATGCTTTAAGATGCCCCTTGGTTCAGCCCCCCTTCCCTGGGTAGTGATAGGGAATGGAGGCAGGGAAGGAGCTGGACCAGCAGACCACAGCACGGGGTCTGCTGAGTCATACATTTCATCTTAGGACTTCGGCAAGGAGGGACGGTGGGTCATTGAAGCTCAGGCGTCGGTCACAGGGCCCTCTTCCTCCTGCTGCATACTGTGAGGAGAGGAGGGCGTGGGGTGGGATGAAGGGGGAGGAGCAGGGTGAAAGGGTGGGAGGGACGTGGACGGCTTGCAGGGGGGGCTGTGGAAAAATGTGCAGAAAAAAGCGCCTGCCACAAACTGCACTTTCATATCACAAAACTGACGTTTGGTTGTCAACCTTGAGGACTAAACTTTATCTATGTTTTTATAATTAACAATTGAACTTTGTGAGGACATCTTCCTGTGGCAATTAAGTCACCGCTTGCCCAAAAATCAGGACAAGAAGCACAGTCATTTTAATTTCCTCCAAGATCCTGAGGTATCGTGAAATAAAAGCATTGTTGGGAAATAATAACTGTAACATGGTTGTCACATGAAGACTGCAATTGGGAGCCCAGCCTTGCAAGCAGGGGCTGTCGTCATGAAGTGAACAATGGCCAAGCTGAGCAGAGGTGAACTGCAGTTCGAGTGCAAAGCAAGTAACTCAGCACCATAAAGAGATGGCACCTACCATGGCATAGAGATGGGTGCTGAAGGTGGCACCTACCATGGAGTAGAGATGCGTGCTGAAGGTGGCACCTACCATGGCGTAGAGATGGCTGAAGGTGGCACCTACCATGGCGTAGAGATGGCGTGCTGAAGGTGGCACCTACCGTGGCGTAGAGATGGCTGAAGGTGGCACCTACCATGGCGTAGAGATGGGTGCTGAAGGTGGTACCTACCGTGGCGTAGAGATGGGTGCTGAAGGTGGCACCTACCGTGTGGCTCTCTTGTTTCCACAACTGTAAACCAGGATGACTAGTACTGTGGGGTGGGGGGAGCTGGAGGGCTCTTTTCTGCTCTTTACATTTCTGGTCCTGACAGGATTCCGCGGAAGCGTCTGATCCTCACATGCGGTCGGTCTAACACCGCTTACACATCGAGTTTGTCCAGAAAAGGGCAGCGTGTGCAGTATTTTTATTTCTACGTCTCGTTGCTATGATGAAGTCTGTTTTCGAAGGGGAAAGTGAGCGGCTGTCCACATCAGACAGGACCCCTCCCAAGCCCAGAGGCCGCAGTGCCTTCGATGGTACAGATTCCTAGGTGATGACAGGTCCCAGGCTGGGACTTCTTGCAGCCACAGGTGTAGTGACGTTTGGACACCACTCTCTCTCCTCAAATGTCTTATACGTGATAACGCGCCCGAGTCGGGCGGGAGACTCCCGATTTTTACAGCAGGAAATACGAAACTTTTTGATGCTTCACACCTGAAATTGTGTAAAGTAAGTAGGCAATGAGGATGAAGCAGTATAAACCATTAAACAATAGTTTAATTGTAAGTTGAACAGCAGATCACAGGAGCGCAGCTTGCCAGGAACGGATCCGCGGAGAAACTGACTCAGGTACGGTTAATACACAACAGTGTCCAGCATGACACGAGGGACGCACTTTTGAAGAGAAACATTCTCTTCAGAAGTGCGTGCAGCATGTTGGAATACAAGAGAAATGATGATGTAACATAAACACAAAAGAATGCATGAGCGCGCCGCAGCGTGCCATGCAACTTATTTAAATGATACACTTACATGTACTTTACATCTTCTCCCTATTTACATAAAATAAAAGATAAAAGAAAAGTGAAAACTTAAGTAAGAAAATAATCCTTAAAACGAGAAGGAAGAGAACAATTTCTGTGAGACCTGTCAGTGGAAACATGAGAAGGGGTTGCAATAGCATGAGAGTTAACAGTATCACTATACATTGTTTCATTGACATTAGAACCTTCAACAAAATTTGGGTTTGGTGATGAAATTCGAGAACAAGGAGAAGTGTCAGGTGAAAGTTCATAATGTTCATCAGAAGTGGTACCTAAAGGGAAAAAAGAAGATGAGGAAGATTCATTTACATATTTACTTGAGGTGATTTTCCTTGCCTGTTCGGGAGTAAGTCTGACAATGACACGCTTACTCCACCACCCCCTTCCATCAAGGAAGAGAGAACCTTTGGAAACTTTGAGGACCTGTGTAGGTAAAGAAAAGGTAGATAAACCTTTTTTAACCTTGCTACTAAATTTAACCATAACCCAGTCTCCTACATTGAAAGGTTGAATAGAAGAAAGCAATTTTGAGTTAAAGTTTTTCTGTTGAATTAGTTGTTTTGAAGCAACATTTACTTTGACAATCTCCTTGTCGTTGCAAGCTAAGCAGACGTTGTCCTTAACTTTCAAGTCTTTTATCCAGGATGGGCAAATATTCCCATTTGGATTTCTTTTTCTTAGAAGTCTGAAAGGGGAAACGCCAGTTGTACTATGAGGGGTAACTAAGTAAGACCATAATTTGCCCCTAAGGAATTTTTCTACATCCAAACTAGAAGAGACAGCGGTCTGTATTCCCTCCTTGAAAAACCTATTCATCCTCTCAATTAGTCCATTAGATGAAGGAGAGTATAGTGCCACTTTAAGATGTTTGATATCATAAGACTTGAGGAATGACTCAAACGAGGATGAACAAAAATGAGAGCCATTGTCACTGACCAGCTCTCTAGGAGGACCCTCGGAGAGAAAAACTTTACTGAGAAAATCAATGGCAGCAACAGAAGTGGGAGAGTCTGAGAAGTCAAAAGCGCACCACTTAGAATGATAGTCAACTAGTGACACAATAAAACGTTTATTACTAGGTAAAACCTCCCAAGGACCAGAGAAATCAATAGCTAGCTTTTGCCAAGCTTCAGCAGGAAAAGGAACTGTATGCAACGGTAATGAGGTCCTCGTCGCCAATATGTAAAGTAAGTAGGCAATGAGGATGAAGCAGTATAAACCATTAAACAATAGTTTAATTGTAAGTTGAACAGCAGATCACAGGAGCGCAGCTTGCCAGGAACGGATCCGCGGAGAAACTGACTCAGGTACGGTTAATACACAACAGTGTCCAGCATGACACGAGGGACGCACTTTTGAAGAGAAACATTCTCTTCAGAAGTGCGTGCAGCATGTTGGAATACAAGAGAAATGATGATGTAACATAAACACAAAAGAATGCATGAGCGCGCCGCAGCGTGCCATGCAACTTATTTAAATGATACACTTACATGTACTTTACAAATTGCCTTCACTACAATGGAAGTTAGTGGAAAAAATAAACTCCCCCGTATTTTCTACAAAACTTTCCTCTTCTCAAATGTTGGCACATATGTCAGGTGCACGATTTTCTGGTTGCAGGAGAAATCTAGTGTTTGGTTTGGTGGCGCCTCAGGCAGCTGCCCCTATTGCCATAGAAAGGGGCATGTATGTAGCTGCAGGTGAATTTAACTGGTTTTCGCCTAATGTGGGATGATGAAATGCGGAGGGTGGTCGACATAGAGGTTAAACCCTTTGCAGACATCTGTGTGCTACTTGGAGGTCACCGGCTCCACATATCTGGTGGTCCTCAGTCTGAGGTGATAGCGTGCCACTTGGGGTGTAAAGGCAACACCTGTATTTACAGCATTACAAAAACGCCGCATCCATGATGACAAGCATCTTATGCCGAATCAAACATTTAGTTATTCGTCGCAGGAGGTCATGTTGAGTTTTTTAGTGTAGGAGTATATAAGAATATTCAGAATCTGTAACTACTACTTGAGGTACACCGGCTATTTTACTCAGCTGAACATACTCTTAACCCCATTGCGTCCAAAAGGTGGACCCCATTTTATTCTGAAATTGATAAGGAAACAAACCCTTAGAAGCTTTAAAGGCAGCTTTTTGGGGCGCCTTTTATGGCTACGAACCCCTAGAGGTCATATGGTGGCATAGAGTTGTTACCTTGGCTAAGGCAAGCCTTTAGCTGTATCCAGGCCCTAATGTGACTGTGTCTGGCCAGCATCATGGATCCTTTTGTGCTCCTTAAAAACCAGCATTGCAAAAAGCCAATACCAATAAATCTGGCTGTAATCTGTGAAGGTTTTCCAAGACCCTTTCTGCGTGACCAGGTTGGCATTTTTAATTATGCCACTACTGTTAGTTTTGTCAATACTTGTTTTGCACACAGCACACACAATTACAACACGGACCCAGATACAGCTAACATTTAACAAGCATTGGAAATGCAATAGGTCTCGGATTTATTTGAGTTAGAGCTAATGGCATTGTAAATGGCAATGTGTAAAAGTAAAGTGCACCATATTGAGATTGCTACAATATTTAATTGTGTATGTGTTAACAATTGATGTGTGCACTGATGGCTGGTGGTGTGTGTGCCTGTAGAATTTGTGCACTGATGGCTGGTGGTGTGTGTGCCTGGTGGAAGCGTGCACTGACGGCTGGTGGTGTGTGTGTGGTTGTGTGTGTGGTGGTGAGTGTGAGGTGGTGAGAATGTGGTGTCCGAATGTGTGTGTGGTGGTGTCTGTGTGTGTGATGTATGTGGTCTTATGTGTGTGTGGTGGACTTAGTTCCAGTTTTTGTACCCTGCACACTCACACACTGCCCCTACACACTCACACACTGCTCACCCTACACACTCACACAATGTTCACCCTGCACGCTCACACAATGTTAACCCTGCATACTCACACACTGCTCACCCTGCATACTCACACACTGCTCACCCTGCACACTCACACACTGCTCACCCTGCACACTCACACACTGCTCACCCTGCACACTCACACAGTGCTCACCCTACATAATGCGAAAAGACCTAGCTCTGCCCTTTGGCCTGTGTTGTAATCGTACAGTAGGTTGTGAGTAGTTGGACTTTATAAGTTGGGGCATTCCCTCCTTGCTGCTCCCCTCACTGAGGGCCGGCTGCTTTTATGAAGCTCCCAAGACACATGTTCCCCTGTTCTTTGTTTTAGTTCCTGTGTATCAGTGCACCGTGTAAGCGCACACGCATACCCTGCTCTCTCTGCAACACTCACTCTGCAGAGTCACTCTCCCTCTGCAGTCACTCTCACTCTGCAGTCACTCTCACTCTGCAGTCACTCTCACTCTGCCGTCACTCTCACTCTGCTGTCACTCTCACTCTGCTGTCACTCTCACGTCACTCTCACTCTGCAGTCACTCTCACTCTGCAGTCACTCTCACTCACAGACGGCTGGTGGTGTGTGTGCCTGGTGAAAGCGTGCAATGAAGGCTGGTGTTGTATGTGCTTGTTGAAAGCATGCACTGACGGCTGGTGGTGTGTGTGTGTTCCTGGTGAAAGCGTGCAGTGACGGCTGGTGTTGTGTCTGCCTGTTGAAAGTGTACACCGACGGCTGGTGGTGTGTGTGTGTGCCTGGTGAGTGTGTGATGGTGAGTGTGTGGTAATGAGTGTTTGTGTGGTGTTGTGTGTGTATGATGTTTGTGTATGTGTGGTGTTGTGTTGCGTGTGTGGTGTGTGTGTGGTGTGTGTCTGTGTGGTGTTATGTGATCCTCTGTGAGACACCGGGGTCTGTCGTCTGGAATGGAAGCTTTGGTCAGATGGGGGAGCATGGAAATGTTGCGCTACTGTGAAAGAGCTGGCAGGTGATTGGGGTCCCCCTTAGTAGGCAAAGACTCTGAAAGCAGTGCCCCTGTCTTTAACACCACCACACCAGTGTGCCTCAAGTAACATGTGCCAGGTACAACCCCCAGAGTTTGGTTGTGCTATTGAATGGTCAAAGATCCTCTGTTCAATGGTACTCATTTTATCGACCTCAGAAGGATGAAAAGCTATGTAAAGTCATGTGGAATCAAACAAGTGAACATGTGAGTATAGGAGAGCAAACACAGATCCTTGGAGTAGGCACATTAGCTCCTTGGGCCACCAATGTAATACATAACTGTTACCATACCACATGTCCCAGTAAGATAGCGGTGTTCGGACAGTGTAGTGACACACACAGTAGAGTGTTTTACTGCTACTGCCTGTCTTCAGAGCAGCCTCCAGTCGTTTCTACTCTAAGAAACTCACTCCATGCGAGGTGAACTATTCAATCACTGACAAAGAACTACTAGCCCTAAAACGAGCATGTGAGGAGTGGAGACATTATCTCCTAGGGGCCCTCCATACAGTGGAGATGTACACAGACCATCGGCACCTTCTGTTTCTAGAGACGGCGAGGGCATTAACTCCGAGACAACTGCAATGGTCGCTCTTCTTCTCTGATTATGATTTTATCATCAAGTACAGACCGGGTCTACAAAACGGCAAAGAGGATGCTTTATCCCGTAGAGTTGATCTCACAGAACATCCCCCTGAGATGGACAAAGACCGTCCGGCCATTCTCCCCTCCTCTGCCTTTCCTGACAAAACTCTTGCCTTCGTGGTGACACAGGATTTCATCGAGGATGTGAAGGTGTCGGTGTCCACTATTGATAGCCTCTCATGGATACAGGAAGATCCAGCCCATAGAAGCATCAATGGAGACTTGCTATACCATTACCAGGCCATGTACATTCCACAGCCTGTACTCCAAGAACAGGTGATGACTTGGGCTCATGATTCTATATTAGGAGGACCCCTCGGGAAATACAAGACCATAGCTAGTATTGAAAGAGCCTTTTGGTGGCCCACACTGAGAAAGGATACAAAAGAATATATAAAGAAATGCGCCTTCCACTGGACATTCAGACCCTCAGGGCTCCTCCTTCCACTGGACATACAGACAGACCCTCAGGGCTCCTCCCCTCTGGACAGACAGACAGACCCTCAGGGTTCCTCCTTCCCCTGGACAGACAGACCCTCAGGGCTCCTCCTTCCACTGGACAGACGGACAGACCCTCAGGGCTCCTCCCCCCTGGACAGACAGACAGACCCTCAGGGCTCCTCCTTCCAGGGCCGGACTGGTGCTTTCGGGCACCGGGCAATCCCCCGGTCGGCTGGAGGGGGTGGGGGCCGATTTTGGATCAGGGGGCTGGTTTTGAAAGTGAGGGGCCGATTTTCGGTCCGACCCGAGTCTTAGTCTCCGTCTGTCTCCAAGTTCCCTTCAAGCAGCAGGCCTGCGCGCCGCCCATACTGCAGCAGCAACAAGCCTGTGACCGGCGGTGTGTTTGCACACTGTAACTTAGTGCAACCATCTAAAAAAAAAGAGGAAGCGTTTCCAGGAGGGAGGAGGGAAGTGCCTGTGCGCAGCGCGCAGTTATGCCCTGCCTCCTCCAGCGCGCCGCCGCCTAGGGTGCAACTGATGTTCCCGCATGCGCATTGCACAGTGGGCAATTAAAACTGCGCAGTCAGTGTGCCCTACAGCCAGGTTGCAGGCAGCCATCATCAGAACAGACGTCACGAGAGCCAGCCAGGAGAGGACCGGAGCGGCCACCATAATTTAATTATTGTACTTTGGTGGCTAGGCCGCTCGCTGCCCTGCCCCTGCCCCCCGGCTGCCCGCGGCCGCCCCTGGAAGTAGCCCTCGGCCACCCTCCTCCTGTGGCTGCCAGTGCCACCAGCCGGCGGCGGCCCGACGACCCGCTGTGTCCGTGACCGTGAGTAAGGGTATTTTTTCTGGGCCCCCGTACCGAAAATTAATCATTCATTCATAATCAGAATCATTATTGACTGTTTGATTTCAATGTCTGCACAAACACTGAAGTTGGCGGGTGGGGCGTCGCGCAGTGGTGGTGGTGGTGGTGGTCTGGACGGAGGGACCAGGCCTGAGCCAGGCATGTGATGCACTGCACACTTTTAAAGCTCTGGACTGGGGCCCGCGTCGGACTGCAGAGTAGGATGATGTTAGAGGGCCCACGTGTTTACACAGCGCCCGCCCTGCTTTAACTAGTCTGTGAATCAGATCCGGGCCGGCACAGCCAGGCTTTTGAACACAAGACACGAGTTATGCTGCGGAGGTCACTTTGACATGCCACGTGACGTGACGTTATTCGCCACATTTTGTGAACGTTTTACTTCATTATTTTGGTATGTTTAAAGTTGTTACACTGTCTGGGCATTAGTTGCAACTTGCACCTCATTAGTACCAGTTTAACACCCAACAACCTTTGCAAAGGGCCTTCCACTACCAACACGTGTTGCTGCTGCACCAGGAGGAAGCATTTCGGACCACAGTGCTTGAAGACAATGTCACAGGAGCTTAACTTAGGCCATTCTTCTGAATTGGTGGTGATGGTGTGCTTATGTGGACACACCTGCTGCAGTTGGTGAATAAGACTGAATGACTGGCAGACTGACAGAGAGAGAGAGAGAGACTGACAGACTGACTGACTCCAGAGAGACTGAATGACAGAGAGAGAGAGAGACTGACTGAGCGAGAGAGACTGACTCATTGAGAGAGAAAGAGAGAGACTGTGATGGAATTGGGGTCATGAAGCTATGCAATGACTTTTAAGATTGCTATTGTCTACTAATAAAAATGTATTATCAAAATGTGCTATTTGTAGTTAGATCTGCTTTTGAAATGCTGCATTGTCGCTTTGTCTAATGTTTTAAAATGGAAACGAGAAGGAGCAGTGGATGCACTTTTGTCAAAACTGAACAATGAGTGGGCCCGATGTTGTATATCATGACAGGAGTCTGCATCAGGAAACCCACATAAAATTGGGCAAACTTCCCTGGCCTACTGATGGCAGGGACCCTGTAATGAATGGACCACCACCTATGACAGCCTGCTGGCAGACTAAGACCAACCTTTGACTCCACCATCCAGTGTTACTTGTAACGGCTGTATTGGTGACAGTGGTGTAACAATTGCCACGCATTCCCTGCAGTATGGCGGGTCGCAGGCCAGAGAGCTCAGAGAGCTCTAGACTGGCACGGTGGATGGGAGGGTGGCCCCCTCCATGTAGTTTGCAGTGGGGCCCCCTCAAGTTTTGTTACACCACTGGTAAGAACAGTCTGTGAGCTTTCCCCTCAGAGCTTAATGGCCAAGGTCAAGATTTTGCGATATAACCCACAGTGTTTGGTGAGATTACCCTTGACACAGAGTAAAAGCAAATTCTCAGTTAGAGAGAGAGAAAGTTTAAAAGGTTTGCATGTGGGTGCATAGTATTTCTATTTATATAGCGCTTAATGGCCCTAAAAGGCACTGGCATAGGATGTGTGCTCTCATTATTGTGAATACTTTTTGTAATCAATTCTGGCGAGGGATTTCGTGCACGCGTCTGCATAGACAATCATGGCTGCTCTTGCCATTTGTCTACAGCAGACAGCATGCAGGTGTCCGTAAGGACTGTGGACAGTCCGACGCTCCAGACTAAGAGTTTCAGCATTCATTTTCTGAATGAATCTGACAAGCATCACTTCTTCGTCATTAAGTTCGCTTTTCGAGTCTCTCAACGTATTTATTCATGGCTTCCCCAACTTTCTGCCGTTCTTGACCAGTGGCGTTGCCAACCCCTCACTGGCGTGGGGGTGGTGTTGGTGTGCCCTGTTAGGCAAAAGAGATTAGTTCGCAGGGTGTCAAACTCAGCAGTTCTGATACTGGCTCTGTTGTCTTGTAACTGTATGCACAAGACACAGTTGTCCCTTGGAGGCTATAGCCTACAGGCCTATGTTTCCTATTTGTGAATGGCCTGTGCAGGACTGCAACATCCAGGGCTCTTTTCCTAAGCATGTGACAGTAGGTGCCATGACGTAATGCAGATTCTGATCGAGAGCGATAAATGCTTCCATGTTGTAGGAGAGTAGGGTCTGCTATCCTATGGTCACCCCAATTTTTGCTTTTTGCTTCACTGGTTTTCGACTTACTGAGGCTGTGGGCCTGCTAATCAGACCCCCAGCCTGCTGTTCTCTCTCTAAATTCATAATACATGTGCTATAGGTACATACCACAATTGGAAATGGACTCCTTGTCAGCCCCTGTACCATGCACTATAGGTGCTCAGGGCATAGGTGCCACCAAGGCCTACCAGGGGCTGAAGCATAGCTTTTGCCACCCCTGGCTGGTTCTTAAATTGACACAACTGGCTGATCACTCAGCTGGGGCAAGTGGGTGTAATCACCCCTTGCTTAGATATAGTATACCTATATCTAAACCTATATCTGGACACATATATAGCCTGTAAGCCACTCCTATGGAAGGCCTCATCAATCCTGGAGGCAGAGTGCGTGGTTTTATGTGAGATGGAGCTCTGGCATGAGCTGAGCCTGTCTGCAGCTGTCGGGAACAACTCCCTAAGCTGATCCGGGATAATGCCATACCATATACTCTTAAGCGCCTTATAATCCTCGCGGTTATATAGCAACTTTGGTTTGGCTTTATCAAAACATGTCGTGTAAGGTGTCATACGAATTGGAATACTACCCCCTCGCCAGTTCTGGCGACGGGGGTAGCATTCCACCCTTCTAGAGGGATAAGACATGTTACTTTACTGAAACGCGGTTGATTTAAAATGAGCCTCAGATCCACAAAATGGATGCCTCTGCCACAGACACGGGTCTGGCTTCCTGCTGCTGACCGAAACTCAGCAAATGGTGGCCTGGACAAAGGGTTTCCTGTCGAAGGGCGGTGTTAAACCCCCCCAGACAGGAGATAGTGGATTGTAGCAGGGAGGTTTCAAAGAAACCAGACACTGCCTGGGGAGCACAAGGCTGTCCCTTGCATAATCCGGCCAAACCGGTTCTGGGGCCTTCCAGCCCCAGTCCCAGCGCGGCCTGGATCAAAGGAAAGGGGTGTAACCACCCCCTTCCTGGGTCCCACCCATAGGAGGGGACCTAGCAGGATGTCCAGCCCACCAGATTCGAATAAGAGTGGGAGCAGTGCCAATGCAACTCAGATCATCCTGAAGAAACATAAGAAACGAATTCTGGACCCTTCGACATTCTACTCAACATAGAAGACTGAAGAATCTCCCTTGTGGTCAAGGAGTGACCACCCTGTGCAAACAGGCAACATCCAGCCCTCGACCCTTGCTTTGTTGCAGTTCCCGCCGGAACTCGAGTGACAGAGATCAACGAGATCAAGCTTGCCTGCCTTCTCCCTGCCCGATCCACAGTCCCTGCAGAGCTGAGACCAGTGGAGGCGACTGGAAACGTGGGGCACGCCATCTTGAAAAGGCCACGAGACGCTGACCGTGCAGCCCCCGAGTGACCCTCGAAGCTGTACACCGGGGTTTGAGAAGCCCCCACCCCGAGCTACACTTGCACCAAAGCTACCCCCTCCACACTCGACGAGTGCTGCGTGGGGCCCTTCTGCTTGTTTTGGCTCGACGCATTGGCCCGGTCACTTGCCAGCTGGCTTGTGGCCCCTGTGCCGACGAAACTTCAAATACGACTTGCTTTTCTGGTTGCTCCAGATCTGCACCAGCTCCTGTGAAAAGGAGCCCCCACTCTGACCCTCCTGGTTTGAGTGATAAGCAATCTCCCGGTTCCGCGTGGATTGCTTTTGCCAAGTGCTGTTTGCTGCAATCTTGAAGCCGACGGTGCTGACGGCGAGAACCTACGTGGGACAGATCGTGACCTGCTCCTGGACGTCGCAGATGCCCCAGAGCCCACGTGACAGCGGAGAGAAGCCTATCGACAACCACCTGATTGCGCCCGACATTGCCTGGTTCCGTCCTGGTTCCACCCTGGTCACTGCTGAGTAACCCAGACTCTGTCCCCTCTGCTTTCAGGTACTTTTCTACTTCGATCCAACCTTGGATCGCACCGGACACTTCTGCTTCACATCGCCTGCAGCCTCAACAGCTCCAAGCACCAAGAGCCTGCGTGTCAAAACCCGATGCCACTTCGACCCTGTGCACCACACGGCCTGTGGGTGAGGTAACATTGCAACGCCGGTGTTCCCACACTGGTACACACCTCTAGGGTGTGTGTCTAAAGTTTTGTTCCTCTAGGTTCAGCTGAAGTATCTTTTAACTCACTTTGTGTAACTTTTACGCACCATTGACATTGCATTGGTGCAAGCCGCACTTTCCGTGCTGCACCCGTCTCCTGTGGGCTACTCCCGACTTCAGCATTGCTAGTCCTGACTGTTCCCAGCGAATCTCTAGGCCCTAGGCCTAACCACTGTTCGATTGGTATCTCTTATACCACTTTTTTAGTATATGGTTTAAGTGGCCACCGGCCCTTATCCAAAATTGTGCAACTTTGTATGTTATACTGTGCTTTTGATTTAACGCTTGTGCCCCTTTCCTCATAAAGAGTACTGGGGAGTAATTTAGAAATAAATACATATATTTTTACAATATATACTTGTGTGGTGTCCTTTCATTTTATTACAGGATTGTATGTGGTAAAACAGCTCGCTTAACACAACCTCTTAAGTTAAGCCTTTAAGGCTGCTTAGTCCATGCTACCTCTAGGATAGCTTGTCTAACAAGGTTGACTTACAACCAGACATCTTTGTGGTTTGTTTGGACTGATACCAAGTGGTTCCAGAATTGGAATCACTACCTATCAGGCCAACTTCTCACACATGTAAGCAGCTCTCTGACACAAGGAAGGGGTCTAGGTTCCAAGGGCAGTTTCCGTGTGGAGCTACTGACAGGGGGAATTAGCTGGTGGGGGCCTGGAGAGGCACCCTCAGTGTTCCTCCCTGGCACTGCCAGTGTGGTAGTGAGGACGTTCTGAAGTCCACTATAGTGCGGGGTTGTGGATGGATGGATTCTGGGATGGAGATGGGTAGATGCTGGGTTGGAGATGGATAGAGGATGGGTTGGGGACGGGTGGGTGCTTGGTTGGAGTTGGGTGGATGCTGGGTTGGAGATGGGTGGATGCTTCTCTTGTGCTGATCTGCTGTTCTCTTCCACCCCACCTCCTTCTCTACCTCCTTGTTCTCTTCTCCCATGCTGTTCTGCAGCTCTCTTCCACCCCACCTCCTTCTCTACCTCCCTGTTCTCTTCTGCTGTGCTAATCTGCTGCTCTCTTCCACCCGCCTCCTTATCTAAATCCCTGTTCTCTTCTCTTCTCCTGTGCTGATCTGTTGCTCTCTTCCACCCCGCCTTCTTTAACTCAGGGCCGGCCTTAGGCATGTGCAAAGTGTGCACCTGCACAGGGCCGCCAAACCCCAGGGGCCGCCACGACGAGCTGAGGATCGGAATGTGATATCATACATATTCGTCCGTGGTGGCACTGGCGGCCCCTGGGATTTGGCGGCCTCCGACCCTCACCCCGGCTTTCCACCTTTTTTTACTAATTAACTGTCTTCCAGTTCCGTGTCACCCCCCCCCCCCCCCTTTCACGTCGACCCTGCCGGCCTCTCCGCACGCATGACGCACCGACCTCTGTTCTCCCGTTGATTGGGCAGCAGGGGCGCCGGGGTGTTTAAATCATTCATGATTGTGTGACTCACTCGGGCTGGCACAGACGCCGGAAGCCGATAGAGTGATCTGCGCGGCAGCGCGCAGAGTCAACCTAACTTGCTTCCCGCGACGTCGTGCGTTGTGACTTGTGGTGTGGTGGCGTATGTGTCTCTGACTCTCTCTAGTCTCCAGCTGTGGTGGGAGACTGGTGCTGCTGTGTCAGGTCGGAGTCGGACGGCCCGGACTAATTACTGAGCCGTGCAGTCAGTGCTGCCTCCAGTCCATTTCAAACACAGGGCCACTGGGCTGTATCTTCAGAGGAGGTAGGCCATAGCGGTCATTTTGGTTTCTCCGGCTAGCTCAGCTGACACCTTTCGTTCTCTCACTCAGCACAGATGGTGCTTATGTGTGACTGTGCCTTCAAGGAACATCCTAGAACATGGCCCCCTAGTGTTGTGTCACATTGTTTGCCCCCCGCCCTCCTCCCTCTCCATTTACAGGGACACCGGACAGCTCTGCCACTGGCCTGCATTCTCACACGCGCAGCAGGGCAATACGCGCCGCTTAACGTCCCCGGCATCGGACTCCCTCCTACTAGTGCCTGCACAGTGGTGCACCTGACCCGGCAATGACAATGTGTATCAAATGCGGCTGCCAGTAGGAAATCCTATTATCGGCGAGTCACGCCCGCCGTGGTGATCACATCTCGGCAGGGTCCGTGCTCTCCGCCGAGCCTATGCACGGCTTCTGCCCCTATCTTCTCTCACGCAGAGCGCCTACACAAAGCCCTTGTCACGGCCAACACACAACTCTTGTCACCGAGCGCTATATATGCAGATAATACAAATCCTTAAACCAAAGGCTTTATGTGACCATATTATCTCATTCGAATGGTTTCCATAAGATGTGCATGTAGATGGCGGCAGAACAGCTAGATATTGACAGGGCTGCATTCCTGCAACCATAGATGCTGCGAGCCGGGGTCCAGTATGTTTTATGTAGGAGACAGAATTTTGTCTGCGCTATGATGTCATTATTTTGAAAAGCGGGAAAATACAGAAAACGTGGCCTCTTTTGAGTGACTCTCCACTCTGCGAGTAATACATTTCAGACTACTAGCTGTACATATTGGCAGCATGGGGAGTTACAAAATGTAATGAAATTTACTTAAATCAATGCATATCTCAATATGAATTTATGATATCATGTTACTTTTTCATGTGGGTGTATTGTTTTACTGTTTTTGGCTGTGTAATGTGTTAAAACTGACAGGCATCAAAGTATGAGCTGACATTTAGTCAGTACATAAATGTGGAAATATACAAGTTATTGCCTCAGTTGTTCACAATTAAATCTTGATATATATATCATTCAGATGAACTCAAAATTAATTTGGATAAACACAGACGGAAATGTTCAAAAAAAAAAATGCAATAAAACCGGGAGCCCTTCATAGAATAATAAAAGTGCTCCTGTTACATCCCGGTCTTGTCCACGCTACACAATACTACCACATAAATAAATACATATGTTAAGTGTTAATAGTTCATGAATGCTCTATTAGGCAGGTAACTAGAGTTTCTCCAGCAAGAGAGGGCTACATTGCCACTAGAAGCATCAAAAGTAGTTAGGACCTGCAGACAGGCAAGAAAGTAGCTCAAATGCGGCAAAATATCACCTGACCTTGGGAATACACGTGCTTGCACCTTTTCTCCCTCCCTCTATTATTAAAACACCTCCCTGAGCTCCGCCCTGCCCGGACCCCCTTTTCCGGGGCCCCCACCTACGCTCCCTGCACAGGGCCACCATGAGCCTAGAGCCGGCCCTGTTTAACTCCCTGTTAATTTCTGCTGATCTGCTGCTCTCTTCCACCCCAATTCCTTCTTTAACTGCCTGTTCTCTTCTGCTGTGCTGATCTGTTCCTCTCTTCCATCCTCCTCCTTATCTAACTCCCTGTTCTCTTCTCTTCTCTCATGCTGTTCTGCAGCTCTCTTCCACCCCAACTCTTTCTCTACCTCCCTGTTCTCGTCTCCTGTGCTGATCTGCTGCTCTCTTCCACCCCACCTCCTTCTCTACCTCCCTGTTCTCTTCTGCTGTGCTGATCTGCTGCTCTCTTCCACCCCACCTCCTTCTCTACCTCCCTGTTCTCTTCTCTCATGCTGATCTGCTGCTCTCTTCCACCCCACCTCCTTCTCTACCTCCCTGTTCTCGTCTCCTGTGCTGATCTGCTGCTCTCTTCCACCCCACCTCCTTCTCTACCTCCCTGTTCTCTTCTGCTGTGCTAATCTGCTGCTCTCTTCCACCCGCCTCCTTCTCTAATTCCCTGTTCTCTTCTCTTCTCCTGTGCTGATCTGTTGCTCTCTTCCACCGGCCTTCTTTAACTCCCTGTTAATTTCTGCTGATCTGCTGCTCTCTTCCACCCCACTTCCTTCTTTAACTGCCTGTTCTCTTCTGCTGTGCTGATCTGTTCCTCTCTTCCACCCACCTCCGTATCTAACTCCCTGTTCTCTTCTCTTCTCCTTTGCTGATCTGCTGCTCTCTTCCACCCGCCTCCTTCTTTAACTCCCTGTTCTCTTTTGCTGTGCTGATCTGTTCCTCTCTTCCACCCACCTCCGTATCTAACTCCCTGTTCTCTTCCCTTCTCCTATGCTGATCTGCTGCTCTCTTCCACACGCATGCTTCTTTAACTCCCTGTTCTCTTTTGCTGTGCTGATCTGTTCCTCTCTTCCACCCACCTCCGTATCTAACTCCCTGTTCTCTTCTCTTCTCCTTTGCTGATCTGCTGCTCTCTTCCACCCGCCTCCTTCTTTAACTCCCTGTTCTCTTTTGCTGTGCTGATCTGTTCCTCTCTTCCACCCACCTCCGTATCTAACTCCCTGTTCTCTTCTCCTGTGCTAATCAGCTGCTCTCTTCCACCTCGCCTCCTTCTCTAGCTCCCTGTTCTCTTCTGCTGTGCTGATCTGTTCCTCTCTTCCACCCACCTCCGTATCTAACTCCCTGTTTTCTGCTCCTGTGCTAATCAGCTGCTCTCTTCCACCTCGCCTCCTTCTCTAGCTCCCTGTTCTCTTCTGCTGTGCTGCTCCTCTCTTCTCTAACTCCCTGTTCTCTTCTCCCCTGCTGATCTGCTGCTCTCTTTCACTCCGCCTCCGTATCTAACTCCCTGTTCTCTTCCCTTCTCCTATGCTGATCTGCTGCTCTCTTCCACACGCATGCTTCTTTAACTCCCTGTTTTCTTCTCCTTTGCTAATCTGCTGATCTCTTCCACCCGCCTCTTTCTCTAACTCCCTATTCTCTTCTCCTGTGCCGATCTGCTGTTCTCTTCCACTGCGCCTCCTTTTTAACTCCTTGTTCTCTTCTGCTGTGCTGATCTGTTCCTCTCACACACACACACAACCACACACACAACCACACATACAACCACACACACATACAACCACACACATACAACCACATGCACAACCACACACACACAACCACACACACTGCAGCCCTAACCTACTCAGTAAACCACACACCTTCGACACACACTACAGCCCTAACCTACTCAGTAAACCACATACATTCGACACACACTGCAGACCTAACCTACTCAGTAAACCACATACATTCGACACACACTGCAGCCCTAACTTACTCAGTACACCACACACCTTCGACACACACTGCAGCCCTAACTCACTCAGTAAACCACACACCTTAGACACACACTGCAGCCCTAACTCACTCAGTAAACCACACACCTTCGACACACACTTCAGCCCTAACTTTCTTAATAAAACACACACCTTCGACACACACTTCAGCCCTAACCTACTCAGTAAACCACACACCTTTGACACACACTGCAGCCCTAACTCACTCAGTAAACCACACACCTTTGACACACACTGCAACGCTAACTCACTCAGTAAACCACATACATTCGACACACACTTCAGCCCTAACCTACTCAGTAAACCACATACATTCGACACACACTGCAGACCTAACCTACTCAGTAAACCACATACATTCGACACACACTGCAGCCCTAACTTACTCAGTAAACCACACACCTTTGACACACACTGCAGCCCTAACTCACTCAGTAAACCACACACCTTAGACACACACTGTAGCCCTAACTCACTCAGTAAACCACACACCTTCGACACACACTTCAGCCCTAACTTTCTTAGTAAAACACACACCTTCGACACACACTTCAGCCCTAACCTACTCAGTAAACCACACACCTTTGACACACACTGCAGCCCTAACTCACTCAGTAAACCACACACCTTCGACACACACTGCAGCCCTAACTCACTCAGTAAACCACATACATTTGACTCACACTTCAGCCCTAACCTACTCAGTAAACCACATACATTCGACACAGACTGCAGCTCTAACCTACTCAGTAAACCACATACATTCGAGACACACTGCAACCCTAACTTACTCAGTAAACCACACACCTTCGACACATACTTCAGCCCTAACTTTCTCAGTAAACCACACACCTTCGACACACACTGCAGCCCTAACCCACTCAGTAAACCACACACCTTCGACACACACTGCAGCCCTAACTCACTCAGTAAACCACACAACTTCGACACACACTTCAGCCCTAACCTACTCAGTAAACCACACACCTTCGACACACACTGCAGCCCTAACTCACTCAGTAAACCACACAACTTCGACACACACTTCAGCCCTAACTTTCTCAGTAAACCACACACCTTCGATACACACTTCAGCCCTAAACTACTCAGTAAACCACACACCTTCGACACACACTGCAGCCCTAACTCACTCAGTAAACCACACACCTTCGACACACACTGCAGCCCTAACTCACGCAGTAAACCACATACATTCGACACACACTTCAGCCCTAACCTACTCAGTAAACCACATACATTCGACACACACTGCAGCCCTAACCTACTCAGTAAACCACATATATTCGAGACACACTGCAACCCTAACTTACTCAGTAAACCACATACATGCGACACTCACTGCAGCCCTAACTTACTCAGTAAACCACATACATGCGACACACACTGCAGCCCTAACCTACTCAGTAAACCACATACATTCGACACACACTGCAGCCCTAACCTCCTCAGTAAACCACATACATTCGACACACACTGTAGCCCTAACTTACTCAGCAAACCACATACATTCGACACACACTTCAGCCCTAACCTACTCAGTAAACCAAATACATTCGACACCCACTGCAGCCCTAACCTACTCAGTAAACCACATATATTCGACGCACACTGCAGCCCTAACTTACTCCGCAAACCACATACATTCAACACACACTGCAGCCCCAATTTACTCAGCAAACCACATACATTCGAGACACACTGCAGCCCTAATTTACACAGCAAACCACATACATTCGAGACATACTACAGCCTTAATTTACTCAGCAAACCACATACATTAGACACACACTGCAGCCCTAACTTACTCAGCAAACAACATACCTTCAACAGACTTTGCAAACCAGCTAACCCACAAAACATTCTGCAAATCTCACCAACGGAAAAAACATTTCAACCCTCATTGTGCACACAATATATTGCAAGCATGCAAAACACACACGGTGTAAAACAACAAAAGCAGTAAAATGTATTTCTAATGCCAGAAATAAAGACCTACTTGAAAGCCCTAGTGTAGTAATGAGGGCAAAAAGGAAAATGTCTTAGCTAAAATAAAGTGCAGTGCTCTAAATGGCCAGTGTTTTCATTTATCTTAGGCTGTGATGTGCTTGAAACTGAATCTCCGATCTGCACCAGGAGGAGGGGACAGTCTCTGGGTGCTGTGGGCTTGCTTGAGCAGTGGTCTAAGAACTGCAAATAAGTAAACTACAGTCTCTCCAGATGATGTCTGTCCAGTCCGGACTTTGAAAATCTTTATCTGCTGTTGTTACACCTGCTTCCTAACTTCATCCTTCTAAAGAAGAGAGTTACGACTTGAAAAGGATGTTAGTCATTCACAAGAAATAAGTCTGCAACATTCCCTGTGCTGGGATCCAAGTACCCGATTGTAGCACTTGACTCTGTCCGGCTCATGAAGCAGAGCAGTGCAAGGCCTACTAGGGAGGTGGTGTGGGCTAGTACCCCCAGTTTGCTAGTACGTGACAACCACACTCAATAAGTCATTGTCCAGTCAGTGCTTTATCTCATAAATATTACTTTATTGCAAACGCACTATTACATACTAGGCATCATTTACCAATATATACAGTCAGGTAGATGGAAATACCTTTGGTGACGCATGCTGAACAGTTGGCACCCCAGGAAGCCATAACAATAAGTCCAAGTACTCCTACACATAGGCATTGACACAATATCAGAGTACAAGGGGGTATCATTATCAGTACGGAAGGCCTACTGGCTTTGACATGAGATGTATTCTTACATTAGTATTAACATTTTCATGATGCAAAGTTCTCTTTACATGTTGGTACACCCAAGATTCGTTGTAGTAGAGTATGGTACTCATTTAGAGTTTGTCAGGTGGCCCACCAGACCGCCATGCCAGCGAGGTTAGGCACCTCTCCCCTGGTAGAATAGAGCCTGCCACAACTGGGAGCCCCACCAGGCAGGCAGAAATGTTTGTGCTTTAAGTGGAGCTGCCGTTACCCTTGCCAAATGGGCACCATGTTTACTGCACCCTCTCAGCAGAGCGCTTTTTTTAAAGAGTATATTACAAATGGCTTTGACATACTGGGAATTTTCTCCCAGCAACTGGGGATCATTTATTTTGTTTTCTGTTGGGAACCACCAGGCTTTCAGTGACACAGTCTCAAACAGGACAAATATACCTTGGAATGACCACCCGAGGGAAGGCTTCTGACTTACATTGACTGATGGTTTCTGCCGTCGGAAACCTGGTCCTTCAAACTTTTGTTTTTTGGAAATCGCTCTTTATTGAGTTTATTTATTGCAGACTATTGTTCCAGGACTATATTTTATATAGAGCTAAAATTATAGAAACTAAAACTTAAAACAAAATCCTCAGCCAACCAGACATTTACCTTTTCAGTTGTAACATTATAGGCATATAGTTTATACATAGAATGCAGCCGAAAGGAGATCCACAGAAAACACCAGAACATTTCTGCACTCAGGTGAAACATTGCTCTCCATTAGACAAGCACCTGATGGTACAATTTCACCAGTGTGCTCAGACCAGCATCAACCCAGGACATGAAAGCCTTATGTTGTAGCGTCTATTAAAACTCATTATTGTTCCACAAGACATTCAAGGGGCTGGTCATCCCATTTAGCTGCAGTGGTCAGAAAGACTGTATCCCAGTAAGTTATGACAGCAGCCTTACCTCCTTGGCTCTGTTGCACTTTGTAAGTAGCAACTCAACACATATCTTGCATATATAGGTTATAAACATATTTAGTGACTGCCCTCAAGCATTAAACACAAGGCTGGTGGCAATTTTAGAAGAACTCGAGCAGACCTGATGGGTTGTGGCTCGTTTCCTTTGGTGATGGGGCATTGGCACGTGCGGGTTAGCTCAAGTCTGGCACCTGGCCTATGGGTAGTCTGAGAGCGCCTCTGATTGGCAAGGCGGGCAATCTGCCATCGGCCGATGGGCCTCTGCCTGAGGCCAGTTAGCGGGCCGGTGTTTTGGTCTACTAAGGACTGGTGTACCCTGTGAAAAGCTGTTGTAACAGCCTTCACACACATGACCCCATGCATGTGAAGTCAGGCCAGAGAGCTAATGTCAGAGGCAGAATGACAGTGGGATGCTCGCCTGTGACAGCAGGAGGTGTGCCTGCCCTCTGGCTCCCTCCAGGTGAGACACAGACTTAAAGGAGCTGCTGATGGGAAGCCATTAGCACTTACTATTTTGAGGTATATGGGTGCATCGTCTTCCTTATTCAATATTGATACATGAAGAATAATTCAAGATCTTGGACTGTGATTTTAATTTATCCTTTTATTCATGATTTTCATCATTTTTTCAAGATGGTGCAATATTCGGTATCTGATTATCGACAGCTGACACGTGTTTCACCCTTACATGGTCATCAGGATCAGGGCTGACATATGACAGACACTTTTGACCCCTGGCTCAAACACCTCCTCTGCATCCTATGTTTCTACTGGGAATACAATTTTCTGTTTGGAATATTTCATGCTGAAGAAAATAAGGCATGCTGTTGCAGACCTTCAAGTATTGTATTTTTAACTCTTTAGAGCCAATTATTTGGGAAAATTCTAAATGTATTTTTGGGATTGTCGGCACAGCCCTTAAGTGTCAAGATTCTATGTTGGCGTAGCTCACCTAAGTGTGTTTGTTGCCAGTAATTATGTTAGAACTTTTTTAATTGAGAACTACACATACCTTAATGCAAATAGAAATGAAAAACAAATTTATGAAATATTCCCAGGTTTAGTTGGGAAACTTGAGAAGCTTGTAGCGCTTTAAGAAAGGTGTGGACCTTCAATGCGTTAGCATGTCCTGCGACCCGGGGCTGTTTGCAACCCCTGTGATCTTGCGTCACTGTCAAGTGGTCGCAGTCGTGACATTTTAGCTACTAGCACTGTTCATGCTTTATGTTTTGAGTCCATACGTGCAGTGTTAAATGTGAAACTACAAGTCCTAGAATGCACAATGTTGTTAGTTAACAACTGTTACTAGTTACAAGTGTTACACCCAGCATGGAAAACTTGACTCTACAATTTTGGCAAAATGACACCAGTGGATGGCTGAGTGAAGAGACCCTTTGCTGCTGACAAATGTGGTGGTCTCAAGTTTATTTATTTTAAGAGTTTTATATAGCGCTGGCCAGACCTGAGGGTATCGGAGCGCTTTACAACATACGTATCAGAAAATCACACAGTAATGCAGTAGTATTTATTAAGTATTCATTCAGAAGCAGCAATAACATTTTAATCGATGACTGAGGTAACAGCTACGGGATTTTTTTTCTTCGATTCTGCTGTGTCTTTTCAAGCGCTTCCGTCATCACATTTCAATATTGTAATGTATGTTAAGGGGCTGGTTAACTGCACCATTTCTGCGGTGGGTTCTGACGAAGACAGAAGTACATTACGTTTGTTTCCACATGCATGCATGAAACATACATATTTTCCGAAGTATGAGGAACTAGAATCCATTTGTGTCCTTTAGGTAGCAGTAAGTAACTTCCCGATGTTGTTTTGAAATCCTGTGGTGAGCGGTTGCTTTAAAAGATATTGGAGGCACAAAGTTTTGGGTGTGACAAGAAGATTTCATTTAGTAGATCACAGATTCTAGGCAGGTGTGTAGTTGCACAGGCTGTTGGAGAGGTACTTAGGGGCCATGCCATGGGCTACCTTGATTGCAGGTGCAATTAACGCCTACCACCCAAGCCAGTTGTTATGGCTTTAGGGGCCTCGACCTGTCTTAATTGTCACACTAGTAGCAGTTTGATGGTTAGTAGTATTATAGGTACTGTCATTGGCAGCACTGGTAGTGGCAATGGGGTGTGCTAGGTACAGTAGCCTCCTGACGAGGGCCCTTGCACTTGTTTTTATACAAATTAAGCACTGGCGTGGGAGTCGGTAGGTTGTTAGAGAAGAGATGGGTGTGGTGACGAAATTAGTTGTTCCTATTACTTGAGAAGTAGAGACACTGGGGATGGTTGGAGAAAACAGAGGGGTTAGCAGTAGGGCTTTAAGTGGGCCGGGTCTCGAGGGGTCTGAGCACCAGCAGTTTTTTTAAGGGGGGCTCGAAACGGGTCTCTATCGGGTTCTGTTTTGAGCCCTGGCACAGGCGGTCTGGTTTTTTTCGGATTTTCCTTCTCTTTCTAAAACGCAAGAGCAGAAACATTGTGGTAGGGTCACCAGGGCTTTAATTGGAAGCTTTTTTAATATTATATGTAATAACCATAGTTGCAGCTTATTTATATTATGCAACAAATAACCATTGGCAAAGCCAATAGTCCTTACTTCTTGTTGTATCATATATCTGGATGCAATGACAGATACAGCAAAATACAAGTCGGGCCACACACTGCTAAACACAGATTTTTAGCGCAAGTGTTTTAAAGCCATGCCCCTAATTACACTGGTCACGCCCCTTTGAGAGACCCCCAGTTTTTTCATCCCACTTAAAGCCCTAGTCAGCAGTGATCTGTTTATGTAAAACACTCCAGACTTTAAGCAAGTAGACCAGGTGTCAGAGGTGCGGCACGTAGGCCGGCGTCAGAAGCATGGCACGTAGGCCGGCGTCAGAAGCATGGCACGTAGGCCGGCGTCAGAGGCACGGCACGTAGGCCTGCATCAGAGGCGAGAAAGAAGTGAACAGAGAGAGGTGGGATAATGGAGGGCCTTGGACCAGAGCGAGAGGTTCATGCCCTGAGGGCTGAACAGATGGAGCGCAAGGACTGACAGCCTTTGTCACTAGAACGAGTTCCCTGCGACATGTTGTGACAAAGTGTGAGAAAGCTGGTGGATGAGGTAATGAAGGGGGCCAAAGGTCACAAGTGGAAATCATGGCAAGACAGACTCCTGCCTGAGTTCTTTCGAGGGCTGTACATGGAGTGCCATAAATGTGGTAATAGTACTGTACATGGAGTGCCATAAATGTGGTAATAGTACTGTCTGTTATTTACAGTACTTAGAATCGGCAGAACTGTAGCAGAAAGCGTTCAATAAAAACATTTTATTACTCTGTGATGCAGGAACAAACATGAACTCTCATTTGGCCTGGCTGTTCCTTTATCTTATGGAACTTTGAAGCGCCTAAAGGTGATTGGATTTTCAGGGAGTGCTACACAAGAAAACGGGAGAGCTTGCAAAAGCACCCCTCGCTCCCCGCAGCCCTCCTCGCCTTTGTGCGGGCCTCACCTCGGAGCCTCGGCCAGCCAGGAGCTCTCCCTGGTGAACCGGGGTTAACGCTGCTCAAGCAGGAGTAGTGTTCGCCCTGGATCTTGAAAGCGCATGCGTGCAATCACACGCATGCGCACTAAACGGGCAGAAGAGTGGGGAGCTTAAAAATACATGCAGCCAAGACATGTGGTTTCCACGCATGCGCATAATGATGCGCATGCGTGGAAAGGCGGGGGGTGTAAAGACAGATGGGGTGGGTCTATTGATAGCACACCGGCCTCATTTACTTACTCTACGTCGGAGCTTAGAGTTCGAAATTTGGCATGATCTAGAACCACCAAAACAGTAGCTAGAAAAATAAAATGCTTCTTATTTTGAATGGCATTAAATATCGGAGCAAAGTGAGCGAGCCCAGGCTTTGCCATGGAAGACAGTGAGAATTCAAAATTTGCTAACATTCGTGCCAAGAATTTTCAATTCTATTAAGGACAAGGAGGCGAGGATTAAGCTTAGTCTCATTTCTTTACTGACACATAGCAGCCAATCACATTACAGTAAAGAAAAACAAAACAATACGTCACGTATGAACTCAGGGCAACCATAGAGTACACCCATAGTATATAAACAGTCTCAGAGGTAACCACTTCCTCTTTCTTTGTCCAAATCCAGTAGGAAGAACCAATTGAACATCATAATCCACGGAGAACATCATCCGAAAGGGCCAAAATCCGAACGAGGAGGAGGAGGAACTTCCAAAAGCCACAGGAATAGAAGAAGTCCCACGAGGAGTAGAAACTCGCAGCAGAACTTCCACAATGGCGGGTCCGGAGGAACCTCACTTGGGATCAGAGCCTGAAAAGAGACACAAAGCCGTAATACACATCCTGTGTAATCCTGAGCAAATAAAGGGTGGGTAGCAAAAAATTAAAGCATTCAGTACATTTCATCAGAAAAGAACTATGAAGCATTGCAGAGTAACAATATTATATATGCATATACAAAGGGTGGGATAATCCTCGCCTCCTTGTCCTTAATAGAATTGAAAATTCTTGGCACGAATGTTAGCAAATTTTGAATTCTATTTCAGGACAGGAGGCTCCGATTATGCTTGTTCAAAGCTCATCCACCACAACAGAAGCAACAGTAGGAACAGGCTTGAAATAGAATGTCTTAAACACGGAATCTGATGACCAATCAGCCGCTTTCATAATGTCACATAAAGAGACCCCCAATGAAAAAGCCTTAGAGGCCATGGCTCCCCGAGCCGAGTGAGCCCCGAAAACAGAAACATCAATGCCCGCTTCCTCCATAAGCCATCTTACCCAACGGGCCAAAGTGGCTGGAGCAACGGGACGAAAGGGTTTTTGCAAAGCAATCAACAATTGACCCTGCATATCAGATCGATAAAGAGAAGTACTCACCTCATACTCCTTAAGGCACTGAACCACACAAAGGTTGGGTCGAGCCGGAAAAGAAGGATATGAAATGACCTCCGTGTTAGTTTTTGTGCGCCGGGAAAGGCGAAAGGAAACACCCTCAGGCGTGAAACTACGACCCGCTAGATCTATAGCGCGGACGTCAGAAATGCGTTTGCAGGAAAGCAAACACAGTAACATAGTAAGCTTGGCTGACAGTTGCTTACGAGATAATAAGGAATTAATCGGCCAAGCTTCTAGAAAACGTAGTACCACAGAAACATCCCAGAGGGAAACATATTTAGGTTTAGGAGGAGTAGCCATACGAATACCTTTCAGAAGTTGGGCTACGAGCGGATGTTCCCCAACTGGCTTGCCATCGACAGGAAGATGACCCGCCGAGATGGCGGAACGGAAATTGTTGACTGTGTAATAAGCCAAACCCGAAGAGGAGGACAGAGAGGACAAAAAATTGCATATCAAAGAGATATCAGCCGATGTGGGATCAACTTGCCGTTGAGCACACCAATCACTCCAACGCTTCCAGGAACTTCTGTAGCGTTTGTGAGTGTTAGGGGCCCAGGCATTGCTGAGGAATCTGGCAGCGTCCTCAGAAAGGCCTGGCACCGTCCAACGTTCCCCGAAATTCGCCACGCCAGGAGAAGGAGGGAGCCTGACTGAACCAGGGGATGCGGATTCTGCAATGGATCTAGAAGGAGATTCGCTCTCTGAGGAAGAAGAAAGGGCAGGTCGCATGCCATCTCTAGAAGAACAGGGAACCACGGTTGAGCCCGCCAGAGAGGGGCAATCAGAATCAATTCCGCCTGAAAGCGCGTCACATAGGCCAGAACCCTCGGGAGCATCATGAATGGGGGAAACGCATAACAGAGAGATGTCGGCCACGTCTGAAGGAAAGCATCGGTGGCAAGAGCCTCCGGATCCGGTCGCCAGCTGAAGAACTGGGGAAGTTGGGCGTTGAGCCGGGACGCAAAGAGGTCGATCAGACACGGACCCCAGTTGCGAAGTAGTTGACGAAACACCCTGGGGTGGAGTCTCCAGTCGCTGAAGTCCCTCAGATGTCTGGAGTTCCAGTCCGCCACTATATTGCGAGACCCGGGAAGGTACTCTGCAATAACAGTGATCTTGTGTTGGAGGCAATAGTGCCAGAACTCCTTGGCAATCTCCGCCAACAATCGCGACCGAGTACCCCCCAGCTTGTTGATGTACCGCACTGCGGATACATTGTCCATCCGGAGAAGGATGCAACAGTGGGATTGAAGAGGCGACAGGCATTTGATCGCAAAAGACCCCGCCAGCAACTCCAAACAGTTGATGTGGAGCGAAAGTTCCCGCTGAGACCACCGTCCCCCCGTCGAGACCGGACCGCAGCGGGCTCCCCAACCCCAACGGCTGGCATCCGACTCGATCACAATCTCCGGGGAGGAACCGAAGAGGGCTTTGCCGTTCCAGGCCTCCATGTGATCCAACCACCATTGCATCTCCAGCTTGGCCTCCTCCGAGAGAGGTATCAAATCGGAATACCGGAGGCCCCGCTGCAGATGCTGGATCTTCAGGCGTTGAAGGGCTCGATAATGTAGCGGCGCTGGAAATATTGCTTGCAGAGAAGACGCCAGAAGCCCGACTACTCGTGCTAACAACCTCAATGACACAGTCGGACTCGAGATAATGGAATTCAATTCTTTCTTGATATAGCGAATCTTCTGCTGGGGCAGCAGCAGCTGACAAGTGATGGAGTTGACTCTGAACCCCAAGAAGTCGATGACCTGAGAAGGATGAAGCACAGATTTGGGAACATTCACCAGAAACCCGAGAGACTGGAGAAGGTCTATGGTCCAGTCCAGATGGGTCATTAGTCGGACCTGACAATCCGCCAGAAGGAGGATGTCGTCCAAATAAATGATCAAACGGACCCCACGACTGCGGAGCGATTCCACGACAGGACGTAACAGCTTCGTGAAACACCACGGTGCCGACGAAAGGCCGAAGGGAAGGACTTGGTATTGATACCAAGTCCCCTGCCACTGAAACTGCAGAAAACGGCGATGTGGATGGAAGATCGGGACCGAAAGATAAGCATCCTTGAGGTCCAAACGAACCATCCAATCCCGTTCCCTCAAGAGGTCTCTCAACAGATGGATGCCCTCCATCTTGAAGTGTCTGTAGACTACCCCCGCATTGAAATCCTTCAGATTGAGGACCAACCGAGCACCTCCCACCTTCTTGTCCACTAGAAAGATCGAGCTGGCAAAGCCCTGCGGATGACGGACTGTCGGCACAATGGCCCCTTTCAACACCAGAGACTTGAGTTCCTCTGTGATGAACTCCTGACTTTCCTTTGAGAAGTGAAGAGGGAAGGGAGGACGAGATTGGTGAACGGGATGATAAAATTCGATTTTGAATCCCTGAACTGTCTCCAGCACCCAAGCATCGCCTGAGATTGCGCGCCAATTGGCTAGAAAATGGCGGATCCTGCCCCCCAGAACAACACTGCATGCAGGAAGAAGCCTCACCTGAAGTGGCGGAATCTTGACGTCCGCCGGAGTAGCCACCTGAACCTCCTTTCCTGAACTGTCCACGTCCTTTTTTGGAAGGGTAGAAGTGAGACCGCTGGGCATAACCGGAATCCTGATGGCCTCCCTTCTGGGACTGGTTCCCACGTTGAGTGGATTGGTATTGACCACGGCCGGACGAACGTCCCCAGCTTCGTCCGGCCTTGTTAAAAACCGGACGCATGGCCCGTTTCAAAGTGGCCTGTGCCTTGTCAATACTACTGAAAGTGCTGACAAAATGGGTGAGTTCCTTCAAAAAGGATTGACCAAAAAGAAGCCCCTGAGCAGCAGCACCTGCCTCCGAGGAAGAAAGTTCAGATAACTTCGGGTCCAATTTTAGAAGAATAGAACGCCGGCGTTCACTCGAGAGGGCACAGTTGGCGTTCCCTAAAAAACAGACGGCTCGCTGTGCCCACTGAATGAGCTCGTCAGGATCGACAGTGGAGGATGCCTCCTTGGCCCGGAAGCCCAGGTCCAACATTTTAGTGATAGGACCTAAAAGGTCCAAAACCTTATCCTGACAAGCCCGCCAGGAACGATCTAGACCCTTTTTGGGGTCCTTGGAAAATTTGGTCATGTATGTAAGGATAGTAGGGTCGACCTCCGGCGTGTCCGCCAGGTTGTCCGCCAAATCTGGTCGCGGACACTCTGAGCGAAGACGCGCTCGTACATCTTTGTCAAAAGGGTGTCTGATATATTGCTGGACATAGTCAGCCACAGCCGGGGAAGGAAGCCAGGCGGAAGAATTCGGGTGCACAATATCCTCGGGCTCAAAAGTTAAAACAGGAGGCCGCGAGGAGGCATCCACAAAATGCTCCTTGCATTTACGTTTTTTGGGAGGAGGAGGCAAAACCTCCGACGAAGAGGAGGAAGCATCATGGTCGTCGCTCTCTACCAATACAGGGACAGCCTTGGATTTAGAGGACAAGGAGCGAGCCAATTTTCTAAAGTCCGAAGAATGGGGATTACCCGGAGATGAGGACTTCTTTGAGGGAAGCCAACCTTGTTGCTGCGCATATTGCGTCAAATGGCGCTTCAAGGGGGTAATGGCGCGAGCCATTGCCCTATTCATAGAGAGCTGCACCCCTTTGTCGAGTGCCTCCACCAGGTCCTGTTCAAAAAAGTCAGACCCCTCCTCCTCAAAGTCACCTTCCTCCTCAAAATGATAGGAGCCACTCATGGTACACTGGGAGTGTAGTAATTCAGCCCACTAGGTGACAAGGAATCCGGTATGTCAGTGACACAGTCCGAGGGAGTGAAAAAACCTCACAGTCAGCAAGAAAAACAGTAAAAAACTGCTTAGAACACCAGAATTAGAGCGTGGAGGGAGGCTTGCCGACCAAAAAATCACCACTCTAGGCAAAGCCTATGCAAATTTACAACCGGGACCTTTTTCCAGGCTCCGGCGTCGAAAGGGACAAGCTGACAGGCAGTGGGCGCAAACGTCAACAGACGCGTTCAGGAGCCGGCGCTGTGTTGACAGAAACACAGCTGCGCGAGGAAAAGCCCTTAGGACAAAGGTCGCGCATGCGCAGACACACGGCTCGCCCGACAGCTCAGAAGCCGACTCGCGCTGAACGCGCGCGAGGCAGGACAGCCCCAACTCCCTCCACCAAAACGGGACAAACGGCAGCAAGTGCCCGACCCCGGGAGGTGACACACGCTCCCACCGACGCGCCGGCCGAGTGTAAGGAACGACGACCAAGACGGCAGTAAGAGCGCGAAAATAAGCGCCAAAGCAATTTTAAACAGCGCGCACAAAGCGGTATTTAATGAAACCTTCAATACAAGTTAAACATTCAGAGAATAAGAAAAATGCACTTAACTGGCTGCGGAGCAGCAAAGAAAGAGGAAGTGGTTACCTCTGAGACTGTTTATATACTATGGGTGTACTCTATGGTTGCCCTGAGTTCATACGTGACGTATTGTTTTGTTTTTCTTTACTGTAATGTGATTGGCTGCTATGTGTCAGTAAAGAAATGAGACTAAGCTTAATCGGAGCCTCCTGTCCTGAAATAGAATTGTTTCCGCAATGAAAATGTGCAAAATGAATGACAGTTTATAGCAGGAAATGAATTTTGACAAAAACTGAATTTATCTGCATTGACTTCTTACTTTCATGCTTTCCTCTTACCATCTTTCATGACATTATTTTTCATCATGCTCTTCTTTAATTTCATGTTTCTTTTATACTTTTTCTTTACTTCTAACATTCTTTCATTCCTCTTTATGTCGTTTCTTTCAATCACTAATTTTTTTGCATGTCTCATATATAAATATTTTATTTTATTTACATTTGCCCTTCCCAATCTTTCATTATTTTTTGTTCCTTTTTTCTCATCATCTTCTTGTACTTCCTCCTCCCCTTCGTCCTCTTTATTGCACCATTTGTCTTGTCGTTTTTCTTCCATTCATTAGTTCTTTCTCTTCTCTCCTTCCATCACCTTCCTTTCTTCTCCCATTTCTTCTTTCATTATTTCATTGTTTTTATATTTCCTTATTTCTTTCCTTCACTTCCATGTTTATTTTCGTGTTCCTTTCATCTTTTCTCCTTGCTGTCCTTTTTAGGTTTTGCCTGGCGAAAGCTGCGCTTTCTGCGCAGCTTTTTCGTGCAGGCGAAAACCTGATGAGAATTGTAGTGTGCTTTGGCTCGGCCCTCGTCATTCATTGGCTGGCTCCGTAAATGGAGCCTTGCCATTGGACGAGGGGCCTGTCCGTCAATGCCGGACCAGACACGGGGGCGTTCCCGACATTCTTTGGCTTTTGCCGACGTCACGCGACGCCGGGAACGCCCCCGAGTCTGGTCCGGCATTGCATTGCCGGCACTTCTGCGGCACTTCTGCGTCTCTCCTGCCCCTTGACTGGCCGTGCCCGCCCCCCGCAGCCCGGGGGAAGAAGGAAGACGGCCAAGAAGTATGGCGGCGCCCGCGGGGCTCCCGTGGCCTGGAGGGAACCCCGGGAGATGCGGAGGACGTTGCCGGTCTCCCATGCCGAAGAGGGAGACCGGAGAAGTGCCAGAGAGATTGTCGACGTTGCCGGTCTCCCATGCCGAAGAGGGAGACCGGAGAAGTGCCGCCGTCGCAAGGTGCAGGTGAGTCGATTTTTTTTTTTTTTCCCTCCTCTCTTCCCCTGCCTTCCTGCCCCAACCTCTCTCCCCCTGTCTCCTACCTTCACTCGTCATGTCCTCACGCAGACCTGACCCCGGCGGCACCGGGATCGGAATCCGCAGGGTTACAGTACAGTGCATAAATAATACATCAACATTTTGGATTAATTTTCGAATCGTTCGTCATCATGGTCCGATCTCTCCACCAATAACCCACATCCAACCCTAGTTCAAGGCATGTAACAGTGCGCCATGCGTGGCCCCCCAATCGTCTAGAACAGTTCCCACCCCTGCTGCCAAAACCATGAGGTAGTTAAAGTGCGTGAGTAGTGTACTGTTCTGGTGTATAGTCCGTGTAGATAAGGAGATTTACCGATGTCTGTACATTAACGTGTTGATGTATGTACGTGCATGTTTTAGATCGATATAGGGGTACGCCAGTGAAAGTGTACGTGGATAGATGCATTTTTGGTTACTTCTAAGAAACAGTAATCTGTTTGTTTTTTGGAGAAAACAAATTCACGGGCATCCTCTTGGAGTGTCTGAACAGGACTCTTCTGCTTAGCAGGGTGGTAGGTAACGGACTCTACAAGCAGTGCATGTTCTTGATTCCTGTCCATTACTGTAATATTTCTTGGGAATTACATTAGCCCTCTTCACTGTCCCTGCTGTGGTATTCTACCAGAATATTGTGTATTAAATACTATCCTGGCCATAATATTGACTAACACCGAATTGTTACAGTAAGGATGTATAGTTAAGTTGTGGTTTACTATTCTTAACTCCACAGCTATGTATGTTGCTGATATTTATACCCACATCTTCCACTGGTGTGGCCGCTTGGAATTTTTGGGCTCTCATGGCAGCACACATTCGGAGGTGAGCCCATATCGGGGCTCTGTGGAGTATGCATAAGCACATATCTGGGCTTTCTGTTTGCATTGCTGCACATATCTGGGCTGTCTTTGCATTACTGCGCATATCTGGTGTCTGAGTGTGCATTGACTCACTCTAGGAGTCTTGCAAACCAGTCACAAGGAGGAGACGTAGTTCGGTTGGTGCATGTGGGGTACAAAATTTAGGATGTGCTGTACTTGCTTTTGCATGTCCAGATGGTCGTATACAACCTGCGCATTTGAATGGGGTGCACACCAGAGTGTATAAATGTGGTGTTAAGTGACACGTTGTAAGATCAACTACTTTCATGTTGTGGTGTCTGTTTATAGGCAGCAGGGTTCAGGAGAGGAAACAGTCCGGATGGTGTGCTTGTACTGTTGCCATTAGAGTGGTTCTGTGATGTGCTAGTTAAAGACAAAATCAGAGTGTAAGCAGAAGAAGTCAGGGTTCAAGTTTTAGTAGGTGTAGAAGGGTAGATCGGCTAGTACATGGAAATGGACAATGAATAAAGTGTGATCCTTCAATAAAGTGGGCCACCAGAAGGGCCATTGTGAATCCCTAGGAACCCTAAGAGGACTGTTGTGCTTTGTTAGTAATGCAAATCATGGTTACCACTGAGCTTGCACGGGCAGGTGATGTTGTGACGTATTTATGGGCAAGTGAGAATGGGTGGGCAAGTGAGAATGGGTGGGCAGAGAGCAGGGCAGTGGTGCTGAAGGTTGCATGGGCTCATGCTGCTCTGCCCGCCTGGTGGAAGACACTTGTTGCTGTGTATAACTGACGCCTCCTGCAGCTTGCGCGAGCCCCCGCGCCCCCCCCCTCCTGCTTTAATGATGCATCTCTGACCGGCGTGCATCAACAGATCCCCCCCCACCTGCTGCACTGGAGGCCAGGGAGGTGGGCTGACACTGCATCTTCGGCACGCGCTGCTCTTGTGTGCACCTATCTGTGCCCAAGAACATGAGTGCACTGCAACAGCAGGTGTTAGTTCGCATTGGAAGAGGGTCTCACATGCAATCCATGAGGCGTGTGTCTGTTTTAGGTTTATGCAAATCATGGTTACCACTGAGCTTGCACGGGCAGGTGATGTTGTGACGTATTAACTGCCCAGGTTCTTAGGGATACTGGGTTAACCCCATTGGAGATTTCACGAAAGTGACGTATTTATGGGCAAGTGAGAATGGGTGGGCAAGTGAGACACTGAACTGAGGGCATAAGACACCGTGCAGTGTGCTGTAGAGTCAGGTGACACACCACTGTGCTGCTGGCCGGAGTGAGGCCTGCAGGAGGGAGTGGGCGGTCGCCAACCTGACATCTTTCATTTGTGATTGTGGGAGCGCTCATGTGTGGCATCCCATGGGCTCCTGTCCAGACAATGCATGATATGGAGTAGGGTCAGGCATTGCGCGTCGAGGACATTAGTGGGACGCCTGTGTGTGTGTGCTCAGGGGCGGCCTTAGGCATGTGCAAGCGGGGGGTTACACCCTCCCTAATATATGTATCTCCTAATAGAATGGTAGGGGTGCTTTCAGTCGGGTAGGTTGAGAATGAGATGCCAGTTGGATTTCAGCAGGAATTTCTACATACCCACAGACAAAAACGCATAGGCACTCCACTTTTGAAAGTCTTCAAAAATGTTTTTTTTATTTTCAAAATATTGTGTTCTCTTTCCTAGTACTCCTACCAAATCGCATTCCTCTCCCTTACCCCTTGGACGCCTCTCACTTTTTGTCATATAATTTATTTAAAAGTTTTATAACGGCAAGAGTGTCAGAAAATTTGAATCCCCCACTCAATGGAACGGGGAGGGGGACATGCGTGCGGGCTTGGACTCTTACCACAGGCAGGCAGCGGAAGGATGGAGGGATGGACACGTGAGCTGATGAATGGATGGATGAACGGCGCATGATTTGATAGATGAGTGGCGGGAAGGATGGGTGAGTGGGTGGGAGGATGAGCGGATGAATAAGCGGGTGGGAGGATAAGCGGATGAATAAGTGGGTGGAAGGATGAACGGATGGATGAGTGGGTGGAAGGATGAGTAGGTGGAAGGATGAACGGATGGATGAGTGGGTGAAAGGATGAGTGGGTGGAAGGATGAGTGGGTGGAAGGATGAGTGGGTGGAAGGATGAGTGGGTGGAAGGATGAGTGGGTGGAAGGATGAGTGGGTGGAAGGATGAGTGGGCGGATGGATGAGTGGGCGGATGGATGAGTGGGCGGATGGATGAGTGGGCAGATGGATGAGATGGATGAGTGGGCGGATGGATGAGTGGGCGGATGGATGAGTGGGCGGATGGATGGATGAGTAGGTGGAAGGATGAGTGGGTGGATGAGTAGGTGGAAGGATGAGTGGGTGGATGAGTAGGTGGAAGGATGAGTGGGTGGATGAGTAGGTAAAAGGATGAGCAGGCGGATGAGTGAGAGGATGGATGAGCGGGTGGAAGGATGAGCAGATTGATGAGTGGGCGGATGGATGTGTGAGCGGATGGATGAATAGGTGGAAGGATGAGTGGATGGATGAGTAGGTGGGCAGCTCGAGGGAGGGACGAGGGAGCGGATGTATGATGAGGTCGGCGGGCGCCTGCTTTGATAGATGAGTGGGTACCAGAATGGACAAGTGGGCAGCTGGGTGGGTGAATGAAGAGATTGGCAAGTGCATGCGTAGATAGATGAGCGGGTGGATCAGTGGCTGGGTGTTTAGATGAGTGGTTGAATTTGCTATTGTAAATGACAATGCCATTTATTTATGTTAAAAAAAAAAACAAATAAAAATAATGTCAAGAGCAATGCCAATAGCTCTAACTTTAACAAAGGCAAAACCATTGCATTGTAAATGCTTGTTCAATAAGTCATTCTTTCTTTATTTCCTTTGTTCTTCCTTTCTGTAGTGAGCCACCAGGCAAGTTACGTGGTGCACGCATGCCGACGGCGGGCACGGCCGAAGGTAATAAATATTGGTGGGCTAGCTGCTCGTTGTTAGACCCTGCTAGTACCACAATGAAGTGCTGTGTGCTTTATGGCCATATCCCTTCCAGCTCTGGAGGCTAGACCCAGCACATGGAACGAGTGTGGGATCGCTTCATAAAGCGTGTCAGAGGAAGAATCTCCACACATGCCTCAGCAGTGCCGAGCAGACAAACAACTTGCAACCAGAGGAGACACAGCGCTAGCCGATGACGAGCGGGGTTGCCAGAGTGACGCAAATGCACTCCCTGCAGCAACCGGGCTCCAGCGGACGCTGTCTCCAATGTTGGTCCAGCGTGGAAACATATTTTCAAAGGATGGTCTGCAAGTTGATCCCCGAAGGGTGGAGGCCATCAGAACTGCTGCAATCCCCCCAAACCTGGCAGAAATTCGCAGTTTCTTGGGAATGGCAAATTACTGCAGCCGATTCATTCTGAATCAGGAAATGCTCTCTGAACCACTGAGGTCACTAATGAAAATAGAGGTTTCGTGGGAATGGGCAATCCGGACAGCTCAAGCTTTCAAGGATATAAAGAGAGCCCTTCTCCATGATGCCACCATGGCATACTTTCATCCTGCATGCCTGACTGAGCTTATTGTCGACGTCAGTCCCGTTGGGCTGAGCGCTGTGTTGTTACAGAGGCAGAACAGAGACAAGTGGGTGTCCATCATCAATGCAAGCAGATCACTCACAATGGTGGAAACCCGCTATGCCTAAATTGAATGAGAGGCACTGGCAATCTGCTGAGCGTGCAAAAACATCCATTTGTATATGTGTGGTCAAATCTTTCAGGTGGTGACCGACCACAAACCACAGTTTTTTTTTGTTTTTTTGGTACCGCTGTTTGCAGGATCTGCCGGAAATGGCCAGCCTTGAATAGAAATATGGGTTGTCCCTCTCCAACAGTACTCCTTCACTGTGATTTACCGGCTGGGGACAAACAACCCGGCGGATTACCTCTCCTGGCATCCCCTGGCAGCAGATCCATGCAATCCATTAGAAGAAGATCCCGGGGCAGAATACTTCATAAGAAGTGTATCAGAGACAACATGCTGGAGGGCTGAATCCCTTTCAGAGCTTGCTGAGGCAAATTTGACAGATCTCTGCCTCGGAAAGTTGATGGAAGCACTGAAAAGGCACCATTGGAGGAACTTCCTGGCTAGAATGGGAGACCTCACTCCAGAAGAAAAAGACACCGGAACCCAGCTGGGGAGGTGTTCAGATGAGTTCTGCCAGAGCAAGGAAGGAGTCATCCTAAGGAGTCATCAAGTTGTGGGATCACACAGTGGAATTGGCCCATCAAAGATACCAAGGGTTGGTAAAGACGAAGGCCAGGCTAAGGCAGAAAGTGTGTGTCACCTACCGGATGTCCACTCCTCCCCAGAGACAAGATCTGACCCGATCCTCCTTGCTCACCCTGGAAGTCAGGCATAGGGGAGGAGTCACAATGACACAAAACAGGAAGGCAACGCGCTAGCGAGGTGGTCAAACGTATAAAAAAAGAAAAGCCGGAAGATGCGGGAGACGCGAAAGAAGAACCGAAGAAGAGTGTAGCTGCGAACCTATTGAATTGCACAACACCTTATAGAACTCTTCTCCTGGGTTGGGTTTCCCAAAGAAATTATCACGGATCAAGATACTCCTTTTGTCTCCCGTCTCATGAACCAGATCTGATGGCTGGTGGAGAGATATAACGTTCATTGAAACTCCTACTAAAAGAAAATGCTGGTTGGGGAAGGAAAAAATTGGGATCAAATGCTCCCTCTTCCCATATTTGTATTAAGAAGCCAGGTCCAAAGTAGTCTAGGGTGCACTTGCTTTGAATTAGTTTATGGACGAAAACCAAGAACACTCTTAGGGTTTGGAGAAGTACATAAAACCAGAAGCAGATAACCTTTTAGAGTATATCCAACAACTATGGACCCGTATCTGGAAGCTCAGAGAACTGGCGGTTAAGAATTTAGAAAAAAATCAAAACAAACAAAAGTGAATATACGCTAAAGGGAAGAAGCTATGGGTATATCAGCCCTGTGATTGGGTTTTGGTCTTATTAACCAGCTCTCATCATAAGATGAAGTCCGAATGGAGAGGCCCCTTTAAAATTTTAGAGAAAATTGGGAACCTCTCATATAAATTAAAAATGGGTGGTCGCAGAGAACAGGTTTTTCATATAAATCTCCTAAAAAAAAAGGTTGGGACCTTTACCTAAAACTGTGTATATGATAGGTACCTCCACCACAACAACCTTAGAATAAATACAAGTAAATGAAGATCTGACTGACGAACAAAAAGAAGAGTTGAGAAATACGTTAAAATCTTTTTCTCCTATGTTTTCGTATAACCCGGTAAGAACAAATCTAACCGATCATGCTATTCCTACACAGGAAGGGAAAGTGACAAGACAAAAACCGTATCGAATCCCAGGTGCCCGAAGGCAAGCTGTGTTTAAAGAGATAGAATAAATCCTCATAATCATCATCATCATGAAGCCTTCCCAAACCGTTGGTCCTCACCCATAGTATTGATACCGAAACCTGACGAGAGTATAAGATTTTGAATAGATTTCAGATCAGTTAACCAGATCTTTAAATTAGACACATGCCCTCTACAAAGGGTTGGCTAACTAATAGAGAGGATAAGAGATGCTAAATACATCACTACAATAGATCTGACAAAAGGATATTGGCAGGTTCCCCTCAAAACAGAAGACAAAGAAAAAACAGCTTTCTCCACTCCTTTTGGGTTATTTCAGTTTACGGTACTTCCTTTCGGGCTTCTTGGAACCCCTGCCACATTTCAACGACTAATGAACTTAAATCTAAAAAAACACCAGGACTATTCCACTGCATAACTCAATGATATCATTATATTTAGCCATACCTGGGAAGACCATTTGAAGCACCAAGCAAAAATCTTAAAAAGCGGTAAGATCCTTTTTAGAAATGGTAGGGTACTATCCTAGATATTATAAAGAAGGGAACACCTACTATCAGTTTCCAAAACACCTCTGAGGATGCTATAAATGCTTTTCAAACCCTAAAAAGAATACTTACTTTTGCACCCATTCTCATTTCCCCAGATTTCGAGAAGGTTTTCATTCTACAGACTGACAACTCTGATATAGGTATAGGCGCTGTCCCTGCGCAAATGGATGAGGAAGGTGCTGAAAAAAACAGTTTTATATTTTAGTAGGAAGTTGTTTCCCCGTGAGATGGCCTACTCTACTATTGAAAAAGAATGTTTAGCCTTTAAGTGGGCAATCGAGAAACTTTGATACCATCTTGAGAGCAAACCTTTTGTCCTTCATACAGACCATGCACCTCTTACCTGGTTAAGTAGAAACAAATGGAAACAATCCCTGGGTCCTTAGATGGTTTCTCTCTCTACAACCTTTTCAGTTCGAAGTGTACCATAATTGCGGTAAAGCTCTCACTAGACCAGATTACCTGTCTGTCGTGTCCTTGCGCAGCAATCACGACAGGAAACCGCCAATCGTTAAGATAATCTTTATTCATCTTGTTGGCTTACAGCGTCATGCACAACGTCCTGCTCTGTCCCTGGTCCTCGTCGTCTGCCCGACTTCCTTTCCCTGACCGGGACTGGTGTCCGGTGTCAGCCCCTCCCACACTCGTGCTGCAGGGTCCCAGTGACCACTCTCCAGGGCACACACTGTCATGTTTTCCCCTTTTTCCCGAACAGGAAAATCCTGGGATGGGATTGTGTCACCTACCGGATGTCCACAGTGCCCTGGAGACAGGATCTGATCCGATCCTCCTCGCTCGCCCCGGGAGTTAGGCAGAGGGGAGGAGTCACAAGTACACAAAACAGAAAGGCAACGCGCTAGCGTGGTCGTCAGAAACACGTAAAGAAGAAAAGCTGTAAGATGCGAACGAAGAACTGAAGAAGGGTGGAGATGCTGACCTACTGTGTGAGGAGGAGGAAACAGAGCTCACCGGGAGAAGGAGCGAGGCAGCGGCAACGTAAGTGACCTTGGCCCGAGACACCGAAAGAAGCGAGGAGCCTCCTGTCCGTCTTAAGGCATGCCAACCCTGCCAGGCCCCTGGAGGGACGTGGCTGCACCAGGTGCATGAGAAATTCCGCAAGAAGGGTCAGAGGGCAGTTTGGGTGTAGGGGTGAGAGAAGAATGATATAAAAAATAGTGGGGCAAGGAAGGCAGACTACAAAAAATGAATGTTGTATTCATGAAAACTTTATTTAAATTTCTGTTTCACAACGGAATTAAAAAAAAACCTTACTTCCTGCCCCAAAGAAACTTATCTTTTTCCCTTTTCACTCTTCAGCACTACCCACCACTAGCTCCTTCCATGGTGGAAGAATTAGATTTACCACACCCTAAAGTCTGTACTAATACACCCTAATTACTTAAGTATTTCCCAAGAACGAATTCTAACCTGTATTGTTTTTCTGCTGAGGGTGCTGACGGACAGGAACTCCGGAGACCCTGAAAAATAAAGAAGGCAACTTTAATTCATATTGTGGACTGGCACCATTTATCAACGCTATCTATTCCTAAAGAAATAGTTGAATTATTGTTTTGTTTTGTAAACTAAATGTGAAATAAAGAAACAAAGGACTACAACAACTCCTCTAGAATTTTATCACGCGTCCCTGCCATCTCAACAGCTGACCGTGTGGTACCCTGGCATGGATTGGTTGGCAGAAGAGATGATCAAGAACTGCCCATCGTGCTTCATCACGGAATGGGATCACTCTGTGGCTCCAATCATCACTGAAGCTCCCTGGACCAAGTCGTGGTCCTCCCTCAGCATGGATTTTTGAAGCTTTCCCGATAATCGTTGACCCTTGTCTTAGTGGATAGCCATACCAAGTTCCCTGTTGTTAAACTGGTGAGCTCCACGGCATTCAAGTGTGTGAAACCGGCATTAGGAAGGGTGTTTGCACTGGTAGGACTGCCTGACGAAATTAAAACTGATAACGGGGCCCCTTTTCAAGGCCATGAGTTCAAGGAGTATATGCAAAACCTCAATGTTCTACACCGTCGCATTACACCTCAGTGGCTTCAAGCTAAGGGAGAGGTAGAGAGGTTCATGAAGACCCTCAATAAACCTCTCTGCATTGGCGTAGTCAAAGTAGAAGACCTAGAAGGATGTTTGCATCAGTTTTTGACTCCTCACAGTACTATCAGGTGTGCACCAACGGATTTTTCGATGAAGCAGCCCACTGGCCCAAACTGGCAACCCACAGTCCTAGATATCCAAGCAGCTCATGAGAAAAGGGAAGCAATAATGACCGGGCCAGCTGAATGAGAAGAGCCGCCAACCTCACCATGCAGGAGGGCGACTGAGTGGTCACCCAGGACCCCCACCCTGGTTGAAAAATTGGGACCCCAAGGCTCGAAAGAGAAACCTGGAGAGTAGTGAAAGTTCACGGTACCATGGTGACAGCGAGGTGAGGAACTACAGAGGTGTCAAGAAATGTGTCCTGATTTCGGAAGGTCCCCTAGGGGATTAGTGATGAGGCCTAAGAGGACAACGCCACTTATGAACCGTATATCACCAGGACCAAAGGGGTGCAGAGGGAAGACGGCATGCACGCACCGAGAGGAAAGTGTCCAAGAGAGGAGAGCGTCCCTAACACAACTGTGACTGAAAGTGGCTATCGTTTTCCATCTAGTATTGAAAGTGTTACCCAGGGGCACCTTACGGGCTAAGGTCCAACCCCCAACCGAGTCAGAGGCTACAAGTTTTTTGTGCTGATCCCAGCATACTGCAGACCTGAGAAGAAGGAGACTGTTGGACTTTATGTTTGTATTTTTTTTCTATCTGTGTTTTGTTCAGTTGAACAGTTAGATGGGCTGTAGTGAGCCACCCAGCTCATACTCGCAAGTTACGTGGTGCATGCATACCGCGGGTCAGGTGAAGCCAGAGGTAATAAATAAAGAAATAAAGGTGGACTAGCTGCTCGTGGTTAGACCCTGCTAGTACCTCACCAAAGTGCTGTGTGCTATATAACGCTTTCCCCTCCAGCTCTGGAGGCTAGACCCAAAACTTCCTGTATTTCTTTTCCTATTTCAATTCTTATTTTGTACCATTTTTACATCCTGCTTCCTTTCTTCTTTCAACCATTTTTTCCTTATTTCTATTCTATTATCTTTCTGTCATTTGCACCCTCACTCCTCTTGCCTCACACTTTTCTTTCCTTTCCCATTCTAATAATTTCTCTTGGCTCTTTGTCACCATTTTTCACTACTTTGGCTCCCTTTGACCCCCCCCCCACCTGTGTCATGGTAAGCATTCTTGCAGCATTTATTAATTTCTGATAATGTTTTGTGGTGACCTGTGAGCCACAGATAGATGTTAGGAAGTGCCATAATGGATGCCAGCACATTGCTTCAGTAATGTCGCTGCTGCGCGCATTGTTCTGAGAAACATGGGGGCATATAATCTAAACTGTGATAAATATGGCACAGCACGCTTAGCGCGTTTAATTCTATCGCCGGCTATCACTGGATTTTCTCGCCGAGTTAGCGCTTTATAATCAACGCTTATTTCAAAGGCGATAGGAAATCCAGCAATAGCTGCAAAAAGGGGAAATAGCGTGGGAAATGCTGCAATATTTTTTGGGCGATAAGGGAAACCTTGCTAATACGCCCCTGTGGTCTCAGCCTTGCAATCCACCTCCCATTACTAAGATGGCTAAGTCTACGTTAATACTAAAAACAATGGTTCCTGTGGAATAATAATTGTAATACCTGGATAAATTCACCGTATTGGACCGTAACTCTTGCCAGCTACCACGCTGTCCCCGGGCATTTTCCTGGACATATTTCCTATTGTGGAAATTGACTCGTATTGCGAGTTTCTACAACTTAGAAAGGGCGAATTAATACACCCGAAGATATTCCCGAGGCTACCATCGACATCAGTGAACCCGGCCGGGTTCACTGTGAGTATATTTATATTTCTTCACTCACTGGGATACCACCACCATAATTCGAAGATGTCCCATTAATCTGATGGTCCTGATGAGACTCCATATACAAAGCGGGGTCAAAACGCCGTCAACGCTATTTTAAAAGCGAACCTGACAGACAGCACCTATAAATTAAGAGTGTTGCTGCATCATTGTGTTTAAATTGTTAATTGGTCGCTTTTTCTTGTTTCAGAACGTATACTCTTTGGTTCACTGTATATAACTATTCACTGTATTGTTTTTAGTACAAAATACTTACCCTTGTTCCTTGTGAGTTGGGTTCCCTTGTTCCCCCTTGTTAAGTCAACTTTAAAGCAGGAGTTAAATTCCTGCGATAAAGGGGCTTAGCGCGATTGTTAACATCACTTCGCGGGTCTGCTGCCGGCTTGATAATCTTGCAAAGCCGCGTTAGCGAGTTCTCCCATGCTGTTTTACCCAGGAACGCCTTATTTGCACGTCATTGCTGATCCGCCCAGACCCACGTGGTAGAATATGGATTGAAAGCCCTTATTATGGAGGCTATTGTGACAAGCTGATCGTCAACTTGTACATGACATTTTGGATCCTTTTCAATGACGAACGCGATTCTTACATGAAATATAACAAACGCCTTGACGAAGTTCTAAACACGAACGAAAAGCGTTGGCTGATGTTTGCTTACCTCTTTGGATGTATCTAAATAAAGTTGTTACTGACGAAGACACTGATTGGGCTTCCTTATTAGACATTACTTCAAATGGGAAGTGCACCACTCCATTCCTTACTCCACGTTTGTTCCCGGCCTAGACGGGTTGCACCCTCCAACGGCAGGTGTAGGAGCAGTTTGTGCACACCTTCCAGCCTATCGGATTTTTAGACACTACTTTGAGCAATTTGCCCAAGGCTAGTGTGGCATCTGGAGTCCGCCGTTGTCTCTTCAAATCTAATTTGCAAGTCATTAGCGAGGGCATGCAGGGTGAAAAAAATCGGGAGGCATCGTGCGAAAACAAGCACTAATAAGTGTTAGCATGAGCTTGTTTATAATGCGATGGAAATCTCGCCGCTTTTTTGGCTTTTAAACCAAAAAAGCAGCAATATGGCCCTTGATATTAGGCCCCAAGGTCTTTTTAGCATGCTGTTTTCCCCCAAGGAGTGTTAATGTTAGCGCCTAAGCAGTGAAACCTTCTTGTTTACATTCAAAAGGCTCTCCCTACTCTCTCACCCACTTGGCTGTTTAACCCTAAAAAAAATGCAAAAAGTTAAGAAATATTGTTTTTGTCGTTTACAAGTTTCATGTGCACTATGACAACAGCATATTGCATTATGGGGCGGATATTTTTGCCTTAACACTTTCTTTATGAGTTTAAAGCCTAGAATAGAAAGTGATGTTGGCTGAAATGCTGGAGCTGGTGGAATATGTTATACATGACATGGTGCAACTGGTCACTCATGTTTTAAAATTTTACAATATCATCTAGTCCATTTCAAAATCTGCTTGTTTCACGCATAAAACAAAAAGTAAACTCTGCTCACCTATTTTGTGAGGGACTCACTTGTTCATTTGTATTGTGCATTAAAACGAGCATACGCAACACAAAATGTTTTGTCTGTTGTGCAGTGGAAAGTTTCATACCAAGCTTCACAACCAGGGTTTTAAGTGGGCTGTGTCCTGCCGGTGCTGAGCACTGGCAGTTTTAGAAATGGAGCATTGAAACGGGTCCCTATCCTGCTCCGTGTTTATTCCCTGGCCTTTTTATGTCTTGGCCTTGGAATACCAACTGGTGGACAGGCCTTGCATACTTGGCTCCTATTACGTGAGTCTCGCATAAGACCTATGTGGTATCTTCCACCTTCTTCACCCCCCGTGGCCGTCACTACAACCTACTAGTACTATCTCCATCTCCCTCACAAAACAGGTATATGAAATGTAACTGGAAGACGGAGGGCCGGTATTTTTTTTAAAAGCATCCTGGGCTCACATTGCCTCATTTCTCTGCTCGATTTGAGCAAAATGCCTATAACAACTTTGGAGCCTCCTGTAGCTGGACAACTTGATGTTCTGACCTTCGCTGCTGATGTAGTGTTGGCAAAACTTAATCAATCCCTGGACAAACACTACAGTAGAATAAGGTGTGTCACAATTGGTCCTGCTTGCCGGGAAGTGGCCTTGTTTTAAGTAATGATTTCAAAACAGTGCGTTTCCCTTTTTGTCACACCTTTCCTCCTCCTCATCGCCTGATAGTTGCCGGATTACGTTTTTTTAGCTGCAGAGGCAAAATTCCACAATGCATGCATATATGTATTCTGGTGCTTGAGTTAACCAGTTCCGCGGTCAAACAAGTAACTAATGCGGGTGCAGTTTAGCGTCCAGGCTGAAGCAGAGCTCAATGAGCGCTGTGCTGCTGTATCCCTTTTACACATATCTTGTTTTAGAATTTTGTAATAGTATTCTATTCTATTTCCATGGTGCTGTTGTTGCCTAGTCGTCGCATTCTATGCTTGTGGTTTGACTTTGCAGCAGCTTCACCAGACAGTTTCTCTGTCGTCCATGTGTTTTCTCCTTTACTCCTCAATTTATGTTTATTCAGTAAACATCTACAGAAGATTCACCTTCTATGCCTTTTATTAATGTTGTTCGACATTGCAACATTAATTTGGCGCCAATCGTGTTTTGGAGATAGACCTAAGGTTCAAAACCGACCGGAGAATATTCAAATTTACTTGCAACAAGAGAAAACTATCTGACGCCCTTCGTAACGACAAGTGGATTTTCTTAAACAGCGGATTCTGAGAGGTATGTTGTATATTTGTGCTTCTTGCAACATGACCACCTGTGGTCATTATGCCTTTCTTTGGGTTCCCACTTCCCCCAGCTTTCCAGAATACCTGTGAGTATTCTAGCTTGTACTTGAGTGTTCCACTCTTGTCAGTTGATTGTCTGGTCAGCTGGCCAGGTGTCCACCTACCCCCCTTCGACTGACAAAAATAGAAATAGAAGGTCTCTTTCTTCAACCTGTCCCTGTCCACTACCGCTTTCCACTCCAGGTTGTAGATGGACTCCACATTAGATGCCTCCATGCTTTAGTTTACGAATTTCTTTAATGTTCCGGATGTAATAGTTGCAAAGAGGCTGAAGATTCATGATTAGGTGAATTAAGCTTTGCCGAAGAGAGAGACCGAGTAATACTGTCTGGACGTCAGTTGTGAGATCCGTTGAATTCCAACAGCAGATACCACAGGCCTGTGTACTCTTCGAGATTTCCAGGTGCAATGCCGCTTGTGATGTTTGCAGTCTTCATTCTTGCTTGAAGTGCTTCGGACTGTCATAAGATCACAAAGTCCTTTATAATAGTTTTTTTTTAGATTCTCAGCAGTTTGCACATTCATTTCTGTGCTTCATTACAGAGTGACATTTCATACTTGAGTTCTCCTGTCGATTTGACTTGAAATCGTTCTGGATGACTTTTGAATCTATTCCCTGTTGGGGAGTCTCTATTTTCCACCATTTCTCACCGGTTCTGTCTTTCCTTTGCAGGTTCTGGGCCCTGTGTCCCGCTTCTGGGTGTTTTTCTTCCTTCGAGTCTGGACTCTCTGTCCTAGTTGTGGGTCGCTTTGTCCCTGTTCTGGTTCTTTCTCTGGTCCTGGGTCTCTTTCACTGATTTTGGGCCGCATACTCCACTTCTGGACTCTCTGCCTCAGTTTTTTTTCTTGTTTTTTTTTCCTTTGGTTCTGGGGTCTATTTCCAAGTTCTGGATTCTATGTTACGGGCCTAGTTTTTTCTGACACAGTTCTAGTTCTGGGCTTTTGTCTCCTTTCTGGGCTCTTTGTCCTAGTTCTGGGACCTTTGTCCCCGTTTGAACACAGTTCTGGACTCTCCGTCCTAGTCCTGGGACCTTTGTCCCCGTTTTGTCCTAGTCCTGGACTATTCTTCCTCGTTTTGGGCTCCTTGACCCACTTCTAGGTCTAGGACATTTGTCCCCGTTTTAGGCTCTCAGCCCCGGTTTTGGTTCCCTTGGAACCTTTGTCCTCATGAAGTCTCAGTTCTGGACTCCCAGTCCTAGTTCTGGGACCTTCAGTGCTAGTTCTGAGACCTTTGTCCCTGTTTTGACCTTGTTCTGGGCTCTTTGTCTCAGTTCTGTGGGCTCTCCGACCCAGTTCTAGTTGCAGGACCTTTGTACCCATTTTGGGTTCTCTGTCGAGGTTCACTGTGCCAGTCCTGGACTCTTAGACCCGGTTTAGGACTCTCTGTCCCTGATACCCTGTGCCAGTCCTGGGCTCTCTGTCCCTGATATTGGTCTCTTTGACCCGGATCTGGGAGCCGTTTGTTATCTGTTGTTGCAAATGACGAGCAGATATATGGCAACAGGTGGGTGTATAAATTAAATTTAAACTAACAGCAAGTAATAAACAGCATGGCGATGTAGTAACAACACAACATCTGACAGACTCTCCACTCTGAGGTATATCTTCAACCTTTGACTTAACAGCTTTTAGTATTCCTCTCACTTTCTCTCGTGCTGCTTTAATTTTGTTTTGACTTTCAAATGCAGAGCCATACTGTGACTTTCCACACATAAAACACTTTAAAAAAAATCATGTCTCAAATTCTCAGCATTTACCTTCGGTTTTGGAGAATCCCGTACTGTAGTGCTTTTGTGTTTCACTATATTGCCAAGTGATTTCTCTGTGTCCTCTGTGCACAAGACGCGATAGTTTGCGTGCCACAGCTTACCTCGACGAGTGTGTATTTCCGTAATTGCTAACCAAAATCCAGCCGCAAGAAATGATAGCGTATGAGTGCGGCTGTGCGCTGAAAAATTACACACAAGATGGCGGCCTTACGCTGCGTCATGACGTTCTACGTTGTGTGGCTACACACGGTGAGGAAGCTGCAAAACAGAGAGAAATGCTTCTTGAAGACGCCGCTGCATGGTAACTCCGCTTCCTAGCAATGCTTGGAGCGTGAAGGAGTGGCGCCTGCAGGGAGGGACACATGCAGCCCAGCAATTGACTCACGGTTGAGGCGAGTGAAGTCAGATGTACTTGCGAGTGGTTTCTTCTTATCTATTTTTTGTTGTTGAATTATTTCTAGTTTTCTCTTGCTTCTCTCATATTTCTAGTTTCTGGTTTCTTTTCCTCTCGTTTCCGGCACCAGTTCCGGGGACCGCAGTGGGTTCTTGGTGCGAGGTGTTGCTCGAGGCTGTGCAAGGATGACAGGGACGGCCTCCTCTCTGTTCTGGTCAGCCAAATCATCGCCAAATTGTTGTATGTTAAGTTAAGCAGGAACAGGACACTTCTATTAAGTTACAAAAGTAGTTTTATGTAAGAGCACAGCTGAGCGGACACCTCGCCAGCTGAGCGGATCATCAACTGACACGAGTGGAACACTCAAGTACAAGCTAGAATATTCACAGGTATTCTGGAAGGCTGGGGAAGTGGGAACACAAAGAAAGGCCTAATGACCACAGGTGGCCATGTTGCAAGAAGCCCAAATATACAACAAGGTACTATGTTATTATTGATAAAGCTGATTCGCAAATAATTAAAATGTATTACAGCAACCGTTCAGAGCACACGCCCTCACTGTTGCGGTACGCAAGAAGAGTAAAGTCTGCCTGAGCGCGTGATCGACGAATGCTATCTGAGCGCATGAACAGCGTAACCTCTTTGTCATGTGCTGATGTAAATTGGACACACGTCAAAGAAAGATTAGATCAAAAGCCTGACAGTTGATGATTTACAATGATGGCAGCATACGTGCATCGTAGATTAGTACCTGAAGAATTGTAGACTTTCAGAATATATTTATATTTTACAAAGGCTTTAACTTGTACAACAGCAAGTTATCTCAAGATAAAAAGAAAGAAAAGGAGAAAGGGATGTAATATAAAGGTTAGATATAGTATATTATATTAGTATTTCTTCAAATACTATAGTTATTAAAGAATCTACATGGCAAATCAAATGCAGCCTTATCAAATAAATCAATTTCTACAAAACCCAGGAAAACAGACAGTCAAATGGCAGCAATGGTACAAAGCATTTGAAAACGACATTATAGCCATTGATGGAAAGGGCTATTCAAATGAACACAAAAACACGTTTTTTATGGATTGTTAGGTGAAGCAGGGAGAGAGATCTTTGATAATATGCCAGAAAGTGAACCTCCACCAGGACAATTTATACTCTGGGAGGAGTTTCTAGATACATAATTAACAATGTATTATTAAATGTTGATATTGACTGTTCAGGGGCATCCTTTAAGGAACCTTTAGGAGAAGCATGCATAGGAGATATTTCACGTGAAGTAATGGCAGATTCTTGTTCACCAATTAGCATAATATCAAATGTTACTTATTATAAAAATGCTTTTCCAAAAAAACTAACTGATACAGATGTTAATCCTAAAGCGTTTGGCGGACAGGACATAGAAATGATTGGTTATTTTCATGAGACAATTAGTCTATTAGGCAGGTCAATACGAACTAAGGTATATATAGCTAAGAATGGCGTGACATGGTCGGATGGCGTAATCTGGGAAGGATGGGCATCATGCTCAAACCAGGAAGCGACACTCCCATAATATTAGGAGATATGCCTGTTGCATCTGTTGAGGTATGTGAAAATAGCAAAGTATGTGAATTGGATGAAATTCTGAAGAAATATAAAGACGTTTTTGAGGATAAAATTGGATGTGTCAAGGGAGTTGAGTAATACATGATACCAAGCTTAAAAAAGACGCACTACCAGTTAAACATAAGGTTAGGAGCATGCCACTCAGTGCCAGAAAGGATTTGAAAGAGCTTTTGGATTGTTTGTGCAAGGATAACATTATTAAACCTACTGATTCATCAGAATGGGTTTCGGCAGTGGCTTTTGGCAAAAAAAAAAGCAGTTTGCGTATATGCGCAGATTTGCGCTCACTGAACAAAAATATACCAGTAGACTGCCATCCTTTGCCACAAATTCAGGAAATGTTAATGACATTTGGACAGGCAACACATTTTTCACTTATTGACCTAGCGTATTTCAGAAGCTAATGGACTCATTATTTGGAAGCGTCAGGGGGGTGCACGCGTTTCAAGATGACATCTTGATATTTGGGAAAGGAATTGAAGAGCATAATGCTGTTTTGGAAAGGGTATTAAACATTTGAGTGAGAAAGGTATGACAGTTTCAAAAGAAAAATTTCCTTTTCTTGTGAAAGAATTTGAGTATCTAGGTCACTCCATTACCTGTGAAGGAATTAAACCAAAGAAAAACTTAATTGATGATATTGTCAATGCACCAGCACCTGTGGATAAGAATTCACTGAGATCATTGTTGGGTCTCAGTGAATATTATGCACGTTTTGTGCATGGATATGCTTTATGTGTTGAGGCCGTAAGATGTTAAACATGTAAGAATTTTTTTTTGTATGGAACCAGATTCACGAGGATGCTATCATTAATGTTAAGGACATGATTAAAAATGCGCCTGCATTACAGCCATATTGTGGTGGAAAAAAATGTACTGTTACTGTTGATGCAAGTTACATTCGACTAGGAGCTCTCACATAAAGAAAAAGAATGTACTATTGCTTTAATTTCACGAACTTTAAGTAAAGCAGAGACAAATTACAGCACATTAGAAAGGGAGGCCCTTGCATGTACCTGGGATGTTGAAAAATGTAAAAGTTATTTATGGGGAAATTGTTTTGATTTGCGGACAGATCGCAAACCTTTAATATATTTGATGAGTGGAAATGGAACAGGTTTGGCTTCATCAAGACAAGTTAGGCTTATTTCAAAATTACAAGAATACAATTTTGTGATAAAACATATATCTGGTAGGGCCAATTTTAGAGCAGATTGCTTATCTTGTTTACCCCTCAAAGAAAATTTGGTAATGGGCACCTTGATGATGAGTGTGTTGTTTCAGCAATTGATGCTTCAGCATGCACTGTTGGAGTAATCAACAAGAAGGAGTGGATTCAACATTATGAAAAAGATGAAGTACTTAGAAAGGTAATTAAATAGATTACTAATGGTTGGCCGCCAGTGAGGAATTTGGATAAATGCTTAGTTCCATTTCAACAAGTTTCTTCTGAGTTAAGTATTGAAAACAATTTAATCAAGGGGCAAGGTTTGTTTGTACCACCATCTACATTGATTGAAAAGTTAGTCAAATCAGCACATAATGGCCATCCAGGTATGTCTGGTACTAAGAAATTGTTGCATAAGTTTTATTGGTGGCCAGGCATGGATACTTAAGTCGAGCAGTTTATTAACAAGTGTCCAGATTGTTTATTATCTGATAATCATTGGAAAGTAAACAAAGTGTCTACATGTGTTAACAGTTTGCCAGAACAACCAAGGGACAAATTAGCTATTGATTTTTCTGAACCATGCAATGTTTTGTGCAATGATATGAAATATCTAATTGTGCTCACTGACTACTATTCGAAATGGGTTACGTATAATTTTGTGTCTTATCCTACAACCGAAGTGATTGAATTCTTAGAATTGTATTTTTGTGCTGAGGGATTTCCTAAGATGCTAGTGGCTGACAATGGAGCACGTTTCACCTCAAAGAAAATTGCAGATTTCTTAACCAAATATGGTATTAAACATGAGAAAACACCTTTGTACTTTCCAGCAGCAAATGGTTTAGTTGATAGGTCTTATAGGTTTTTTAAAGAAGTTATACAGACAGCACTGGCATCTGGATTAGATGTGCGTAAGTATTTGAGAGAAAAAGTCTGGAGTTATTTAAATACGCCACATACAATCACTGGGTTTTCACCCTTCGTTTTGTTGAAAGGTAGGGATGCAAAGACACTTTTGGAACCTAATTTTGAAAGTAAACAGAGTTTACGGTCAAAGGACATTGGTTTGCAGACTCATAGAAGTGTGGATTAATACGTCAGAGAGAATTTCAAACGTAGATATTAGTTAATTAATTAATTGTGTGTCTTGTAAAGCGCACTGCTACCCGCACCGCAGGCCTCGTAGCGCTATAGACCGCTGGGGAACCCGTCCTGGCTTTCCCTGTGAGATAGTCCCTCCTGGGAGTCTCCAAGGTGAAACCAGGCATCCCCGGCGTTTGTGAGGGGCCGTTGTGGAGATGAGGCAAGCTTAATGCCCAGAGTTGCCGAGTGTGATCCCTGATTAGAGTAGGCACCGAGGCAAGAATTATCAAGTCCGCTGATCCTGGTCCAAGACCCTGCCACGTCGGGAATCGAACCCTGGTCCCAGGCCGTTCTCTGCTCTCGGGTCTGCCGCCTCTAACCAGTGAGCCACACCACTCCACTAAGTGGAGTCAGTAAATGAGTAATTCACAAAGGAGCAGAAAGAATTTTATGTTGGTGATTGGGTTTTTGTTGAAAAAAAAAAAATAAAGTCAGTAAAGGTCAATCTAAATATACTAGACCACAATAAATTGCAAGAGTAGCTCGCTCAGCTGTTTTGTTGAAGAATCGTGGGTGCTGGAATGAAAGTGCAATTGTAAAAATTAAACCTTATCAAAAGGACATCGTTGAAAAGCAAATAAATAACAAGGAAAGTGTTTTTGATTGTTCAACATGGGATTTTCGTAGTGATGTTAATAAAGATAATCAGACAATTGAATATCAAAATCGTACTTCAGATAATAATGTTTCATGTAGGTTAGATTCTGTTTCTAATTATTCTAATGAGGAAGTGTTTGATGGTGGCATTGTTTGTGACAATTCTTCCATTTCAGGTTTGTCATCTGTCTCTGTTAAAAGAAACATTGTTTTACCTGCAAAGTTTAAAGATTATTATTTGTATTGATTCATTTTGTTGTTTGCATTGTTTGTGACAATTCGTCCATTTCAGGTTTGTCTTCTTTTCTTGGTAAAAGCAATATTGTTTTAGCTGCAAAGTCTATAGATTATTATTTTGCTTATATTCATTTTGTTGTTTATTTTCTTTATTGCAATTTTGTTTATTTTTGTACAAGAAAGGGAGATCTTTTATCCCTTTAACACATATCCTGTTTTATCATTTTGTAATAGTATTCTGTTCTATCTCCATGATGCTGCTGTTGTCTTGTAGTGTAGTTCCTATTGTACCCTTCATGCAGAACCTGTGCTGTTTACGGATAACAAATACTGTGGGTCTGGTGATAGACTGACTCTGTACACCCCGCCGAATATGTTAGCATATGTTTTGTATTAGTTAGCTTGCAGTGCCACTAGTATCTCCTATTATCAGAGAGATTAGTTTTTGGCAACCTCAGAACACAATAAACCCTGATTCCTCAGACTTGTGTAAACAATATACTATTTTTCACCCAGTCACTCGTACTTGCTTGTTTTGCTCTCAGAGAGATACACAGAAGAAACAGTTGGGCGTGTTTACAATAAGAATATTTTGTACAGTTGTTCTTCTCATGTAAAACAAATGTGCTGCTACAACTGTGACACAGTAGCTAAGATATAGAATCAGCAGGATAGTGAATAAAAAGGAATAGTATTGTTCTACCATTTTGCAATAGTCATGAACACATACATGAATGTAAAATGCATTTATAAAATAAAGTGCGTAATCCTAAAATGCCTGACTAGATGTACCTAAATATACCTAGCATGTGAGTCGGTGCGAAAGAGCCTAAGCCTAAGAGTCTAAGAGCCAAGAATCCCGCTAGGATTTAGTCGAACCTCCATACCTGAATAGTGAGAGTGTGGGACTTTGTCCTGGACTTGAGTTGGACGCCCCGCAAAGGATAGTTAGACCACTGTCAGCTGGAGCAATGGCATGCCGGAGGGGCAGCGTCTCTGGTCAGTGTGTCAGCCTTGAAGTCTCGGTTCCCTCCTGCCTACTGATAGGAAGAGGAGCTGTATTTATACAGTCTATATGTGTGTGTTCCCCATTGTTCAGTATGAGAATGACGTTGGGGATTAAACCTTGTGCGTCAATGGGAGAGGTGAAGTGTACCTCCTGGAGACTGTACTCATAAATTATTCATATGTGCTAAGGATGACGTCTTAGCAATATCGATTAGGAAAAACCCACCCTCGGCATGGAACTAGGTGAAAGGTTCAGTCCATAAAAGGCTGCAGTCCTTATAAGGCGTATGTCCATACAAGGCATTCTGTCCTTATTTGGAGTTATGTCCTTATAAGGCTCGTTCATATGAAATGACGGGAAGATGATGTAGGGAAAGTGTATGATGTTCCCTGGACCTATATCAGGCTACCGATATGAAATATAACACCCACTCCACCTAATACTTAACAATAATAATACACATTTGAGATACACATTTATAACGGTGTCAGTGCATAAAATTATCAAGCAGTCATTTAAAAACAGTTTAAAAAACGAGGAAAAGTGTTCTTTGTGAAAGTATGACATTGTAGTAAAGTTCCGCAAATCACAGTTCTAAATGAGTTCGATCACACAAGTTGAACTACTGCAAGCGTACTTAGAAGGCCATGCTTTGTTATAGAAAGTTTCAATTTGAAAAAAGTTCTTTTGAGAAAAAGAAGGGTAAAGAAAAAAACTGAATTTGTTCCCAGCACACGGTGAGCCAGATTAAGATTATGTGTCCTGGCTGGGAGACATTACTTTGTCGTTGCCTGCTGTTGTAGGGGACAAACATTGTAGTACCTCGCATAGCACGTCAAGAGTGCATAGATTAAACTCAGTGCTGCCAACAGCTGTTGGAGAGGCAGCCGGTGCTGTAGTCGATACCTCGGTTCTAAGGGTGGAGCTGAAATCCAACTCAGTTAAGGGCACCTGCGGATCCTCAAGGAATGCATGTATTAAGATGAGAATATGCTGAAGACAGAAATGAGCATGGGACCGCAGTGGTTCCAGCCTGGAGTCTAAGTCCTCTGGTGCCTCCGTTAGAGGTGTCAGACAGATATCCAACTCTCATTCTCCTCCACAAAACAGGCATCAGAAAACCGGTACGATGCAGTCTTCCAAAACTGGTTTGACTGACAGGAACCAAGAAGCACTTAGTTCTCGAAGGCGAGGTGCACCAAGATGTTGTACCATGCGCTCACTGTAATATCTTTCCAGGAGAGCTTTTGTAATCTAGCTGGCGGATGGTCCGTCCACTGCGTAGCAGGTAAATGACAATCAGGATTCTAGCAATAGCAAGCAGGATCAGAGGTAGACCCCCGAAAATGCTTCCAAATACGGAGTGTATAAAGTTAGGAAGAACTCTGAGGATGGTCTGGAAGGTGTTAAGGAATCCTGCCTCTATGGTCTTAAATAGGTGTACAACACCGCTTGTATCTGACATATTCGCGATACGTCCCATCATTTCTACGAAATGTCGGGGGCAGTTAGTACGTATTAGTGCCTGTATCTCTGTCGAGGTCCTTGCAACTTAAAGTTCAAAGGTTTCTCAAGCAGAGGTTAGCGGCACGATTTGCTGTAAAAGCATGCCTTTCATTCTGCTCAAAGTATCAAACTGTATAAAAGAAATATTGGAAATTTGGGTTGTCCAATTGGAAGTGGTCCTGAAGAAGGTGGCCTTGAGCCGCCGAAACGCGCGTCGACCAAGTGCGGGGTCTCACATTAACCTTGGAGACCTGAATTCATGATTCTACTTCCTTGTTTTCAAATGTTGTGGGAGTATGTGTAGTTTGAGTGAGCATGTGGTGAATGTTATGAATGTGTGCTAATGTTAGTATTATATTTTTTTCTTTCCCAGGGGTCCAATGAATTATGTATTTATTTGTAGCCATTGAATTTGGTATATATGTCTGATTTACTTGCACTTTATTATGCTTTACTATGTTTCCACTTTATGTATATTTATAAAAAAATGCTTTGTCTTTATAAAAATTGCAATTCTCATTAGATGAATTCATAAAAGAATGTTAAACTGATGCAAATTTTTGGAATTTATATTTATAATCATGGAATGAATTATATATCTTTTATAATATTGTAAACTATGGTTCAGTTTTTGTCACCAATATTTGATTCAATTGTTTGATTCATTGTTATGTGGTAGGTAAGGGAAATTTGTTTTTCTTGTCATATTGGCCATACTGGTGCCTACCTGACTGTATTTGTCGGAGGAAACAATACTCGCATACAGCAATTAACCCTGGTGTTCACGGTGACCAGATAGGCAATGCCTGAGAGCATCCCACAACAACCTTGATCGCTCAGCATCAAGTAACTCCCATTCGAAAGTAACTCAATTGCTGGCGTAATCACGGCAGCTGAAGTTCCTTTTCCTTTCATGTGGCAAGATAGATTTGAAACTGAACCATTACAGGCTCCGTGCAAAACGATATCATGTCACTTGAGAGAACCGCCTAAAGCGTTCTTGCAGTTGGTACCACTAAGAAACACTTCTTGAGGCCCACTCCAGCATCGAATTCTATATGGTAAATTCAGGGATTTTCTAATGTATTCTTTACCCAACTTTTCATATTTGCCTGCCTGCCTTTGCTCAGGGCAATAGGGAAACTGAAAGGTAGTGACCGGGAGAGTGATTTGGCCATGGATTAGCCACTCAGTGGATGATAATTCGGGCACTGTGAACAATAGCATGTCCAGTTTTTCAATTTGCAGCATTGTGCATTTTTCTCCCCTCTGTTCCATTTCTATCTGTGTGTCAGTTAGATTGTATTCTGAAAACGGAGACTTACTGTTTATAAAACGCCAAGGTACAAAGCCTGTACGCAAAGATTGCAGCGTCCAGCTCAATAACATAATAGAACGTAACTGTGATTGGCCGTGTTGTAATATGGCTAAATCCTGTTTTAGTATGTCAATAGCAGAAGATGCAATGTTGCCCAATGAATATACTCTGGAGGTCAAAGTTGTTAACCCATTATCCACCACAGCGGAAGCTTTTTCTCAGTTTATACGGTCTATTTCCCGTATTCTGTCTGCGGCTTCTTGTTGGAAAATCTTTTTTTTTTTTAAACAATTTTATCGGCATTTCTAGTTATATACATACAATTGGCAAGAAACTGGTATCACATCCTGAAATATCAAGAATACAGTTTGGCATACATGCACAATTCTTAATATTACCAACAGCGGACCTGTGGCACAGATCGTGTTTACACATAGTCACAAGCACAACTTAAAAGATATCTTATATAGCAACAGTGCACATTCCCTCACCATGGATGTCCCTACCCCCCAACATTTCATTGGCACCATAACGAGCCTCAAACTTCAGCAACGACCTGGTACCCATGTCCATCCTCCCTGTGATTACGTTTATAATGTCTATTTCACCCACATGGTCGCCCTGCTGTGTCATGCGTTCACGTACTTCGTCCATTTCCCGGTCTGAACTTCCACTGTCAGGTCCGACCTCGTCCGCACCAGACAGGCTTTCCAAGTCCAGTGTCCAATAGTTCTTAGTTCTTAGGGCGGTTACGAGGTGGGAGTAACTCACTATACAGTCCTGTTTGTGTACAACAAAACAACATGTCTCTGGACCATCTGGCCAGTGTAGGTGTGGGTCCCTTCAGCCAGGTGATCGCTACGCATCGTCTAGCTACCAAAAATGCCATATCTACCAGCCAGCAGAACTCTGGGACGACGTTTTTAGAATAGCCTAGCAATGCAAGCAACTGTGAGGGAGTTAGAGACAGAGCTGTAACCCTGTTGACCTCTGCGTAAACTGCAAGCCAGAAAGCAGCTATCCTTGGACACATCCAGGCCAGATGTAAAACAATTTCAGTTTGCTCCGGACATCTCTCGCAGGTCGGGGAGTCACGGAGACCATATCGGAACAGTCGCTCGGGTGTGTAATACACCCTGTTCAGAAATTAAAACTGTAATAGGCGGTGTCTGCCATTAAGAGAAACTTTTTTAACATTAGCGCAGCAATAGTTCCATATATCGTCTGTTAGTCCCATGTCTGCCATTCCAACCTAGGTTTTGCATAATGTATCGTTTTCTCACCCAGTCTGATACTATACAACCGTGACACTAGGTGAGCCGGTGTCTTAGCCGTGACCACATGTTGGTATGTAAGAATCGTAGGTGGTTCTGTCATGTCTTCACCATGTAGCGCCCGGAGGGCTAGATGTACTCGGTGGAACTGGAATCTTGTCAGTGGAGGCGCGCTCAGGCAATCCCCCACTACCACTTTGTCCCATGTGCGAGCCGCTCCGTTAAGGAACAGATCGCCCATTGTAGTAATATTTATTTTCGCCAGGAAGGACAGGACGCTTTTGTCTGTACATGGCCTCAGCCAAGAGCACCATTCCAGCCTGGCCTCCGGTGCATATAGCAGCGGGCAAGCCTGTGCGTCTTTCAGGTAGTGCCAGGCATGTGTCACAGCATTCAGTGAGGCAAGTAAACCCGTACGCCTATCTCGGGGTCGAGCCATAAGTGGAGGTAGTGGAGTGGGATCTGCAACTATTCCTTCTATAAGTATATGGGGAGCATTGGAAGGGCTGTGCATCCACCCGTACGCATGTGCGCCCTGTGCAGCGCGATAGTATAATTCTAGGTCCGGGGCTTGCAAACCCCCGTCTTCGTAGGGTCTTATAAGGATATTCCATGCAACTCTAGACTGTTTACTGGCCCATACCAGTCGCAACATAAATGTGTGCAACTGCTTGAAAAACACGCTAGACAATACCATGGGGATATTATTAAACAGAAACAGAAAACGAGGAAGGACAATCATTTTTAGTAGAGATATGCGTCCCAACATTGAGAGAGGAAGGGCAATCCATTTCTCTATATCCTCCTCTAGCTTGGAGATGGCCACTGCATAGTTCTCGCGTAGAACTACCTCAGCGTCCGTGTGTAGCCGTATGCCAAGGTATCTGACAGAGTCAGTGGTCCATTGTAAAGGGTAGTCTGATTCCACCTTACGTGTAGCTGGGGTGAAAGGGAACATAACCGTTTTGCTCCAGTTCCCTCCGATACCGGAGAGCGAGCCAAATAGCACAAGTTCTCTCAGTGCTCGCGATAGTTTGGCCTCTGGGTCACGTACATACAGGAGCGTATCGTCTGCATAGGTAGACACTATTAGATTGTATCGTGGGAATCGAATGCCGCGGTGTCCATGATATTCCCATAAGGCACATGCGAGGGGCTCTGCAAATAATGCGTAGAGCAAGGGGGAGAGGGGGCACCCCTGCCTGGTTCCACGCCCGACACTAAAGGGTTCTGTGGTGAACGCTTCTATGCGGACTCTTGCCATCGGGGAGTCATAAAGTGTGTTTATCAGTCGCAAGAAAAGCTCTCCTACCCCCATGCGCAGCAACACTGCGTGTAGAAAAGGCCATTAAACCGAATCGAATGTCTTTTCCATGTCAAGGAAGACCGCAACTGCCGAAACCTCCTGACGTGTGTGTTGAAATGCTGCAAACACTGTGCGTAGGTTATAGGTCAAGGTGCGGTTAGGGACAAATCCCGCCTGTTCAGGAGCCACCAGTGTCGGTATCAAGGGACTGATACGGTTGGCAATGACTTTCGCAAATATCTTCGCGTCTACATTTATAAGGGATAACGGTCGGTATGAGGCGCATTCCTCCGGGGACTTGCCGGGTTTGAGAAGCGCTATTATGACGGCTTCCCGCATTGTTGGCGGCATCTGTCCATCCTCCGCAATCTGTTCTACGAGTTTCAACAGCTGTGGAATAAGTAGATCTGGGAAAGCCTTATAAAAGGAGGCTGGGAATCCGTCGCTACCTGGAGCACTGCGCGCTTTCATGGATGACAGTGCCCAGACAATTTCTTCCTGTTCGAATGGGCGCGTTAGAAACTCACTTTGAGTGTTAGTAAGCCAGGGCAGCTGTATGTGGGTTAGGTATTCCATAATGTGTTTGTCCGAAATCGGCCCCCTGGAAGCATATCGTGTGGCATAATATTCCCGAAACCGGGCCACAATCTGAAATTCGTCCAGCTCGCCGTCCGAGTCCGGCGATCGAATTGCCGGTAGCAACGTAGTCTGTCTACGCTGCTTAGCCATCCTAGCTAGGACCGTACCGGGGCACTCCCCCTCTCCGTATGATCTGGCAACAGCTTATTTCCCCAGATGCTTCACTTCTGTATCTGCCTCCTCGTGATACTCCCGAAGCATCCTGACCAGTTCCTGCGTTACATCCTCATTTGGGGCGGCCAACAGTCGCATCTCAATATCTTTTAGCCTGGTCTCCAAAAGCGACAAGCGCCCCCGTATAGATTTAAGGACACCAGCGTGCTTGGAGATGATGACTCCACAAATGTACGCCTTAAACGACTCCCATACCGTTAGGAAGGAATCCACCGTACCCTCGTTCCTGTCAAAGAAGTCTACAATGTCAGTGGCCAGTTCCTCTCGGAAGGCATCATCCAACAATGAATAAGGGGGTAGCCTCCACGCAAAAGGAGGAGGGCGGCGTGCTGGAGGACGTAGAGTGATCAGCACTGGGGAGTGGTCAGAAAATGTACGTGGCAATATCACACAAGCCTGTATACCGGAAAGTAGCCGCTCAGAGATCAGCCAATAATCGATGCGGGTGTGGAGGTCATATTGCGATGAATAGTGAGTGTAACCCCCTAATGTCGGGTGTGTGACTCGCCACACATCCTGCAGTCCCATTCGAGTCATTTCTGCGTCGAGGGCGCGTGAGGAAGCGGACGGTCGCCTACTAGGCCCGTCCGATCTATCCAAAACAGGGTGTCTTGTCAAATTAAAGTCACCGCCCCATATGACCTGGGCTTCGCCCAAAGATCTGATTTTACAGGCAAGTTTCACGTAAAAAGAGGGGCAGTCAAAGTTTGGACCATATATGTTAACCACGTATAAGGTCATACCCCTACCGGTACATTTCGTGATCACATAACGCCCTTCCGGGTCAGCATCAATAGGTGTAAATGTCAAGGCACTTGATGTAAAACCGGCAGAGTGGGTGTAGTTGTGCATTCCTCTATAGCATAGCATCAGGCTAAATGTGTCTCTTGTAATAGTGCGATATCGACATTGTGTCTTAATAAATATTGAATCACTCGACGGACCTTCCTATGGTCATTAAGACAGCGAACATTCCAGGTCAAGGAAGTAAGGGAGAGAGTGTCATGTGTTTGTTGTGTCCTGATGAGGGGTGGGGCGCAGGGAGGGTAAGTCTCAATTCCGCTTATGTGCTGTGCCATGTTTATAATGGTGTAGTAGCGTTTAGAGGAGTGCCGTGTCCATCGCAAAGAAGCATGCCATGTATGTGTCAGTAGCCTTGCCAACAATGCTGGCAGTCACATTAAACAGAGAACCAAAAACAAACATTTGCATGCGCAACCGTGAATGAGCTTCTCGTGTCTGCGCCCAACCCCCCACCCTCAATAAGCATTCAACGTATGCAACAGTAGGGTTGCCAACAAAACTTGCAGTCACATCAAACAGAAAACAGAAAACAAAGAGCAAACATTTTCATGAGCAACCGTGAACAATCTACTCGTGTCTGTGCCCAGCCCCCCACCCACGCATGCCTAACCCAAACCTGGCCGCGGCCCTCGTTCGCACCCTGCCCATCCCTCCCCCACCCCTGTCCCCCCTGAAAGGAACCGCATCTACACTCCCCTCACCCCCAATCCGCAACTTTCATCTCAGACTCAGAAAAACACATTCAACACTCTGTATAGAAACAGAAAAAAGATTCCACAATTCTACTCAAAACCTTAAAACCGAACAAAACAAAAGCAATAGAAGCCCTCTGCAAGGGAGGCAAGAGGTAAAAGTGGTGCGCACTCGGGGACGAAGGTAGCCAGCTCAAAACTAGCCTGTGTCGTTAGGTTTTAATAAGACTCCCCGCACCGTCCCGCCCCCGCATATACAATACCAATCGCAGGTGATAGACAGTGTTGTGTAGAAGGGTCCAAAATGCACCAAGAGTGTGTCAGAGTCCACGATAGATCCTCCATGACCCTCTCACAATTTTATTCATTTTATTCAGCCCTCACCCCCGCCCGCCCCCGCCTTGGTCAAGTAGACATCGCCTCCAAGGAGTCATACTGCACAAAAAATAGAAAGAACTTTATCTACAGGGGGACTCTTCATTATAACACCTGCTTCAACAAGAGGCATGTGTCCCGCACTAACGAGTCTCTATCCTTTATCTCTTCAGACATGCATTCCTCTCACACAGTGCATTCTCTACTCACTGCCATCTAGCACCAGTGCAGCATTCTTCAATGCGATATCGCCAGAGTCCCGGCCCAGACTGACTGAAGGGCTGGAGCAGTTAAGAGGAAAGAAAGAGGAGATCCGCTTCTTCAAGCTCTAGCTGACAGCTTGTACTATTACGAGCAGGTCAATAAGTCAATCCTGATCATCCAGTTGTCCGCCCGAAGCCTCCCCCACAAGCTCATCATCAATGGCCCGCGCTGTTCTCCAATTCTTCACAGCTTTTTGTAGCGTATTGGGATCTGTGAAGATCGAGGACCTTCCCTGCCGGTTGATCTGCAATTTTGCCGGATAAAGCATCGCATAATCGATCCCCATTTCTCTCAATTGACGTTTCATTGGGACGAATTGACAATGTGCCTCTTGTACCCTGGTAGTGAAGTCCAGGAACAGAGAAAGTGTGCTCCCTTCATAATGTAGAGGTTGTTCCTCCCAAGCCAATTTTAGGGCGACATCTCGGTCCCTGTAATTCAACAGCTTAGTCACTATAGGTCGGGGGGGGAGGCCCGGTTTGGGTCTGGGTCCAAGTGTGTGGTGCGCTGTCTCCACCACAAACATCCTAGAAAACACAGACTCTCCCAACAGCTTTTTGAGGAGGCCTCCACAAAATGTTCCATATTGCCCGCTGGGGTGCTTTCCGGCAGACCTGTGATGCGAATGTTGCATCTGCGTGACCTCGCTTCTAAATCCCCAGTCTTGTCTTGTAGTATTTGTAGTACTTTGCCCAATTGTTTGTTGTCCGAGTCAAGGGTCGTTTGAGCCTCTTCCACTTCACCAAGGTGTCTTTCCGACATATCTAGACGTTCGGCATGCTTATCAAGCCGTTCCGCCATGCGGTCCATTCGATATGTCAGTGCATCCATTTTGTTCCCCAAGGACTCTATGCCCCCCCCTGTAGATTCTTATCCATTGTAAGCAATATGGCTCGCAAATCCGAGTCAGGGTCTCCTCCTCCTGCCATGTTTCTCTGTACAAACCACAGTTGATGGACAATGTCATACATTCACCCCAGTACAGAGATCTGGGCCTAAATCCATCGGGCTGAAGACGGCTGGAATGCCAGAAACCGGTCCTCGGAAGCTTGTTTCCGGTTCAGGGAAGACATGGCTTGGCAGTTCGGGCTGGATTGTTCACATGAGGCACAGGGTCAGACTGATTTGCATATAGCCATGTCTGAACTGGGGTGGCAGAGTGGGCTAAAGAACGGTGATGGATTAAACCCAGATCTTTTGACTGGGTGTGAGTGTTTGATTGATTCAGATGCTCTGTCCATCACCACCCCCTTTTGTACTGCTTTTGGCCGTTATAAGTGTGTCAGGTTATGCTCAGACGTGAGTCCCTTGCTCACTTTGCCACTGGATTCAAGAAAGCCGGGCTGAAGACGGCTGGAATGCCAGAAACCGGTCCTCGGAAGCTTGTTTCCGGTCCAGGGAAGACATGGCTTGGCAGTTCGGGCTGGACTGTTCCCATGAGGCACAGGGTCAGACTGATTTGCATATAGCCATGTCTGAACTGGGGTGGCAGAGTGGGCTAAAGAATGGTGATGGATTAAACCCAGATCTTTTGACTGGGTGTGAGTCTTTGATTGATTCAGATGCTCCGTCCATCACCACCCCCTTTTGTACTGCTTTTGGGCGCCATAAGTGTGGCAGGGTATGCTCAGACATGAGTCCCTTGCTCACTTTGCCACTGGATTCAAGCAAGCCGGGCTGAAGACGGCTGGAATGCCAGAAACCGGTCCTCGGAAGCTTGTTTCCGGTCCAGGGAAGACATGGCTTGGCAGTTCGGGCTGGACTGTTACTATGAGGCACAGGGTCAGACTGATTTGCATATAGCCATGTCTGAACTAGGGTGGCAGAGTGGGCTAAGGAACGGTGATGGATTAAACCCAGGTCTTTTGACTGGGTGTGAGTGTTTGATTGATTCAGATGCTCAGTCCTTCACCACCCCCTTTTGTAATGTTTCTCTGTACAGTCTCTGTCTCCTTAGCTTGGGCGTCAGTGGGTGTCTGTTTTCTGGCGGCGCCAAAGGATAGTTTGGTCTGCGCCTTGTCTGGGCGTCCCATATTTATACTCTGCAGACGCACCAGTCGTATCTGTCCTTAAGGAGTTGGGTACTTCTCTTCCACTCAGGGCCGCGCCGCTAGGAACAGTATAGTAATTACATAGTTCACTCATACTCCCCCAATATGGCAGCTCGGGGAGTAGCCACAGCAATACCTAGAAATTATCAGGGCTCTGTCCCTCCTGCGGTGCCCAGTCACTGTGCTGATCAAAGAGCCGTCCTCACGTGGCCTAGCAGGTAGCTTTCGCGCAGCTTGGTTGTGGCACCTATTACGTCTTCCAGAAAGCCAAATCAAGCCCACCCTGTGCCCCAGGTCTCCGGGCCCACAACGCAGATTACGGCTCAGAGAGAGAGGCCGACTAGTTCCTAAGTCCGCTTACAGTCTTCGGTGCCCCAGGTAATGGTACTGCTGCAGATTTCAAAAGAGGTGTGGGGAAGGGGGTCGGGTGACAGCAGATGGTACGGGTTTCGCCCCCCCACGCTGGCCGCAATCATCCCAGTCCTCCAAGCTGGGCCCAAGCCTGTCGGGAATTCAGGTGGAGAAAGCCAGTGTGCCTCACCTAGCTCTCAGACGCTTCGAGACTCACCGGAGAGCTCCCGGTACTGTCCTACGCTCACTGTGGAGGCCTCGTTGTCATAGGCAGTCACTTTCGACCCCGTCTCTTGTGTAGGCCTGACCACGTGGGCAAAGCCGGGTGCTCGAGTGCAGCGTCGGCGCCGCAACGATGTCCCGAGGTCTGACACCCCGCTCCCGCACCATGCTTCCGTACCTCTTTGTGGGGGCAGCCTTCCGCCTCAAGGCCCGGTGCGCGGTCGCGTTTCCGCGATCTGAGCCAGCGGGTGTTCGCTGCACTGTCCTCTGATGTGATCCTCCAGAACCAGTCGGATCACCGACCCGCACCCCCGCAGGCCTCCGTTCCGCACAAGGCATCGCTCCGCAGTCGTGCCAATATCTGCACCTCTCACTGCCGCAACCTGCTTAAATACGAGGCAGTCTCAGCTCCGTGCTTCCCGGGTCTGCAAGGGGGCTTTGTCTGGGGGAAATGAGTGTGAATCACCTGCAGGATATTAAAGGATTGTGAATTAGGCGGAGGAGCTCTCAGATCAGGCAGCCATCTCCAACGCCGGCTAGCTCCGCCCCCACCTCTTGTTGGGAAATCCTAAAGATTTCATTAAGGCAGCATAAATGCCTGCATATATGAAATGTTTTTGATGTTGTTTCCTAGGTCCTAGTAAAAAGTCCCTAAGATCCATGTCTTGTGAGAGTAAAGATAAGTATTGTTTTACTTCTACGGTGTTGTGGTTTCTAGCCAATCTCGGCACAACTTCCCAAAACTATAGTATGTCCCTACCCCCGGATGTTCTCTCTGTACATATCGTGGATCTGGCCTGTGCATACTGAGTTCCTTGGTGATGTGCAGGAACCGTTTATGACATGTGTTTGTGTCTAGGGGCCAAACCACCCACTCCTTCCAATTTGGGTCTGATCTATTGTACTTTAGTATGTCATCACCTAATGCCCCTTCCTTTGTAGAAGAACTCTGCCACCTCTGTGTTGGTGTGGGAAGCTTTGGAGTGTTCAGGTCCCTTATCTTGACTATTTCAAGACAGGATGTCTGTTTCACAGTATCATTTAAAAAGATCATCTGCTGTGGAATGAAGCATGCTCTAAATAGTGCCTCTGTACCCTAGACTTGCCAGTCCCTTGAACCCCATATCGATTTTGAGGCAATTTTATCTTTCCATAGGTTGAAATCCTGTTCAGACAATTGGGCTAAAAAGGAAGCAGAGTAAATCTGTTTAGTATTTGTCAACATAATTTTCAGTGCCGATGTTGGTGCAACCTTATTATAAAATGAGGCTGGGTCTGTGGTGTTAAACCCTGAAAAGTATGCAAATTTCTGGTCAAATATTTGTGAACTACGTTTTGGTGGTGTTGGGCAATGTTCCCACTGATGGTACTCAATAACATTCCTAGCCGAAATGGATTTGTGCAGGAAATAATGACCATAATGTTGGTAACAGTACAATTTGTCATAGTCTGAAGAACCCTCTAACATTTCATTATTAGAAAATGCAGCAGTTTACTCTAAATCAGACAACATGCTAGTTACTGTTTCAGTGTCTCAATCATCAGAAATTTACTGGAGGTAATGAAATCACTCTATGAGATTTTAAATACATGATTAATTTTTAAGCGTTCGGTCGGGCCAAAAATGTTAAAATCAGCCTTGTCCCATACTATACCATCGGGTATAGGAACAGCTGTAATGTTCACTGATGACAAGTCTCTTTGTTCACGATGTGATGATGGATGTGGATTCAGTAGGATGTTGACCTTTTGGGCAGTGGAACTTTATTGTAGATAGTGTCCTTTGATAAGCATACTAAAAGTAAATACTAAGCCTAGCCAGAAAAGAAAAAAACGAAATCTCTGAAATTACCCAGAGTTCAATCTAAGGTGATACCAGGTATGTATTTTGAAGAAAGAGAAAAGAGTTCTTTAATTCTTGCTTGAATGGTGTTTTGGCTGGCGTCGTTTCCGGTTTACTTGGATCCAGAGAAAACGTATCAAAGTTAATGAAATAGCCAGAAGCTGTTCGATCAATTGTAGGAACTGCATTGGGATTAGTTGAAATGTTATTTTCCTCTCGGCAAGGCATGTTAATGTAGAAGTCTGTATCCGGTCTAATTGCAACTTGTGAATTATTCTGATTATCATTTTGATTTTGAATGTCTGGTTCAAGTGAAACAAGTTCCATAGCATTGTTGCTTAGTCCTTCATTCCTTACAGGTGGCTCTTCAAACGTGATAAGTCTTTCTGTCTGAACTTCTTGGATTGTAGCTAGAGGAGGGTGTCTGCTACAGGGGAGTCCACTAGGCCTACTGTTTAGTATCGTTATATTGAAAACAATGGTCCCAACCAAACAATTCCTTAACAGAGAAATCTGTACAATAATGAATTCCTTTAGTGAGCTTCCTAAGTTAACCACTCAATTGAATTAATCAAAATTACCACTCTGGTAATCTATACATCACATAGTTTTTTATACAAAACCTGACACAAACCAAGGATTTATTTTGAAAAAACACAGGAGTTTTAATGATTTACTCCATTTCAATTCACTATTTTTATATACATTTTTACAATTTATATACAATTTCAACTTAACGGTAAAAAGAAGAGCAACGCAGCTTCTAAAGTAGTGCAAGAAAAAAGAAAGAAAAGAACGTGATTGTGGTGACGAAAGGGTGCAAGCCTCAGGAGATAGTGACACGTGAAAAAAAAAAAAGGGGGGTTTATTTACAGATACAGCGATACTTGGTATTCAGCTGTTCTCACAGAAAGAGCCACAATTAATTACTATTGTATTTTATACATTTATACAGTCAAGCAATGGCGTGTATAATGATTTTCAAAAGTGGTCCTATCTGAAATGAAAAGAAAGGCGTCGACGTTTCGACCCGTCTTTTGGTACATGGGCAAGTTGGAGCCTCGACCTGCGGGTCTTCCTCAGGACGAAGATTGCACACACGTTTTTACCGTAGGCTATTCAACGAATGGTCCAAGGTTAATGGGCTGCCAACGTCCTCCAGTGTTGGGATAGACGGGTAGTCCAATGGATCAAAAATGGGACACCATAAACTAGATGGTACATCGACTGTCTGGATATTCAGGCGTTTTTAGGTCAAAGACACTCAATACAGGTGTTTTCCAAATGGACCACCCTAGACTGGATGGTGTGGCATCCGTATGGGTGTTCAGGATTTAGGGTGACCGCCACTCGCGCAATAGCGCCCAAACTTCTAAAACGCCGTTTGTCACGCCTGATCTCAACATGGCGGCCCGGTGTTAGAAGGCAGACAACAACGCGGTATAGCGAAAGCGCGATTCCCATCGCCTTACTGCGGAGGAAATTGGCGAACAACGAATCTATTCTGCTTGGGTGACATTCGTGACAAACGGCGTTTTAGAAGTTTGGGCGCTATTGCGCGAGTGGCGGTCACCCTAAATCCTGAACACCCATACGGATGCCACACCATCCAGTCTAGGGTGGTCCATTTGGAAAACACCTGTATTGAGTGTCTTTGACCTAAAAACGCCTGAATATCCAGACAGTCGATGTACCATCTAGTTTATGGTGTCCCATTTTTGATCCATTGGACTACCCGTCTATCCCAACACTGGAGGACGTTGGCAGCCCATTAACCTTGGACCATTCGTTGAATAGCCTACGGTAAAAACGTGTGTGCAATCTTCGTCCTGAGGAAGACCCGCAGGTCGAGGCTCCAACTTGCCCATGTACCAAAAGACGGGTCGAAACGTCGACGCCTTTCTTTTCATTTCAGATAGGACCACTTTTGAAAATCATTATACACGCCATTGCTTGACTGTATAAATGTATAAAATACAATAGTAATTAATTGTGGCTCTTTCTGTGAGAACAGCTGAATACCAAGTATCGCTGTATCTGTAAATAAACCCCCCTTTTTTTTTTTTCACGTGTCACTATCTCCTGAGGCTTGCACCCTTTCGTCACCACAATCACGTTCTTTTCTTTCTTTTTTCTTGCACTACTTTAGAAGCTGCGTTGCTCTTCTTTTTACCGTTAAGTTGAAATTGTATATAAATTGTAAAAATGTATATAAAAATAGTGAATTGAAATGGAGTAAATCATTAAAACTCCTGTGTTTTTTCAAAATAAATCCTTGGTTTGTGTCAGGTTTTGTATAAAAAACTATGTGATGTATAGATTACCAGAGTGGTAATTTTGATTAATTCAATTGAGTGGTTAACTTAGGAAGCTCACTAAAGGAATTCATTATTGTACAGATTTCTCTGTTAAGGAATTGTTTGGTTGGGACCATTGTTTTCAATATAACGTCATTTACCCAGGTCCCTGAACCTTATTGGGTTACCCCATTTTCATAATGGCTACTGTTTAGTATCAGCCACATATTGTGGTTTGATTAAGTCGATTAAGACCAATCATTTCATCTTTTTTACGGCAAGAGGCGGGAGCAGCACAGTTCTTGTTCCGTGTACTGGAAGGACTGGTACAAGTTTTCTGTAAGAAGGTCCAAATTCCTTTTTGTCTGCAATTTTCTCTTTGGCCAGATCCACGACTTTTGGGATCAATCCAGGTCTTGCCAACAGGTCTTGCCGTGACTACCTTGACTTCCTCAGTGGCGGTCTCCTTTAGATGGACATTGCTTTGTTTTGTCCTGGATTCATTTAGATCCTGTAAAATAGCCAAACGATCATGGATATCAAATGGTTTTTCATCTGCCACAGCACGTTCACAATCAAGATCAGGTACCCACACTTGTGTCCCAAAGAGGACCTCATATGGAGTGACACCCCCTAGAGAGCTTCTTGGTTCGTTGTTTAATGCCCGCTGTACCCCATAAAGGTGTGTGACCCAACTACCGCCCTTGCCTAGTACCCTAGCTGTGAAAGATTGCTTTAAGTCCCGTTTTGTTTCTCTCCAGAACCGAATTTCCCTCAGGATGGTACGCAGATGAGAACCGCAATGCTACAACCATTCCTTCCATGGCCTCTTTGTAAGCCCGAGAGCTAAACGCAGGGCCGCGGTTAGAATGTAATGTGCTAACTGCGTATGTGCCGATAAAGACTCGCAAACGCTGAGGCCATACCCATGGAAATCTCGAGCATGAATCCACTGCAACCATGGTATATCTGTAAGCCCCGTCTGTTTTTAAGGGGCCACAGTGGTCCAGGTACACACATGCAAGAGGTTTGTCTGACTTTACTAATGGCGGCTGTGCAACGGTGGAGCCTTTTATCTGCTGGTCGATGTCACTTTTCAAGACATAGTCTTTAGTTTGCTTAGTTAACCCTGGCCACCAATAGCGCTGTTTCAGTAAAGAAATAGTCGCTGTAACGCCTGTGTGCGCAGAGCCCAAACCTTCGTGTGCAGCTAGTATTAAACCTTGTCTACGATCCATATTTGGTATTACTCTATTTCCCACTCCAGGAATAGGAGCATATGGAATGTTTTGTGCATCTAACTTGTAGGAGTATTTGAGTGGAAATGTTTTGAGTACTGCTGTGCTGCCTTTGCTTGATACGATGACAGCTACCATAATATCTCTGTCTATTCTCATGTTTGAACGAGTCAGCGCAGCTATGGAAGCCCTGTGAACAGCCCCCATTGCGGCTTCATCAGCCAATGAATGCCCTTCAACGTGAACGCCATCACGTTGATGACTCAGCGTATGGATCACCTGAGTCCTCTGTAGCTCGGCTTTCAATTCAGCTACCTCTTCCCATAGTATTTTGAGCTTAATTGTGCCACCTTTTGTGTCCTTAAACCTGTTTTCCTCCCAATATCGTTAGTACTCATTGTACGACTGTACACAGTAAAAAGAATCACACATGATTAGTGTAGGGAATTCATTATCCGTATTTACAAGTGCCAGTATAAGTGCTTTCAATTCTGCCAAATGAGTTGTGCAGTCTCCTAGAGATTGTATTTTTGTGCAACTAGGATGGAACTTGCCATCACGCATGCAACCTTTAACGATAGCACATGACGAAAAATATTGCTGTTTACTTCCTATGGCCGGCTGCGCAGATCTGTAAGTATAAATAATATATTCATATTGTTCTAGAGGCAAGATTTCATTTGGTAGAGGATATTCTTGTTCGTATTGCAGGAATGCCTGAGTTTTTAATCTTGGATAAAATCTGTATTCAACGTCTGTTGCAGTAAGAGAACTAGCCCATTGTATCCATCTTGGATGTAACGCTTTTGCAATTGGGATGCTGGCCTTTGTAACTGCTTCTTAAGCTGGTACTGGAGCTACAACATTAATTCGTTTTCCCTGAACCAGTGCCCTTTCTTTTGCTACAGCTATCTGAACGCTGTCAGTATTTTTTCTGTTAAAGTAAAATGCATCTCTGCATTTGTGTACAGGTGTGATTTGTAAGCGATTGGTACAGTGTCTCCTTCATTAAGGTGAAATAAGTGTACCCGCAATTACTCAGATCTCGATTTTGAAACAAGAAAGAGGACCAAGAAGAAGAAAATCTGCCGTGCAGCTGACGACACCAACTGACTTGGCCCCAGCCCTACGGACCTATTGATCCTTGAACCTGCTCCCGCTAAAAACCCTGGCGTCTCCTGCGGACAGCAACTTCGAGAACCACGGAGGACCTGCCTGCCTTGACCCTCTTAGAGACTGGGACTCCCACGAGCAGTGGCTCTGCTCAAACAGCAATACTCCTGGTGTCAGCCAGGAACCGCGAACCCAGCCCACTCTGCACCCGCCGAGCCCGGCCTGTGCCCAAGCAGACAAAGACCATGAGGACGTCCCCCTAGTGATTCTGACCTGGAATCCAGTGCCCAAGGACCTTCCTCGATGACCCAGACGATGCCTGCAGACTCAGAACCAGGGACCCCTCCTACCTTGACCAGCAGAGGGTAAGAGTTCCTGACATCCAAAGACACCCCTGCACCCGATGCCCCCGGCCTCCTGTGCCCAACTCCGGGGTGCCTACCTACCCTCCAAGATCCCAACTTACCCCTCGAAGTGTTGGTCGCTCGAGAAGATCCACCGTCCCCGGGCCTGCAGCCTTTTTTCCCTTTTCAAGATCTCCGTTGAATAACATTGAGCGCCCGACGGCTCAAAAGCACCCTGCACCCAGCCGCCCGAGTGCCCCTGGCAGTGCAACCTGTGTCCTATCCCACTTCCCCATTTTTCCTCAGCAAGTGACCAGGAGCCCAGCTCCCACAGCCGGGTGGCCTGTTAGCCAGCAGCCACCAACCAAAGGCCCCCTGCCTCTCATTGGATAACATTGGGCCTAACTACCTCTGTACCCGGCTACCCCTGTGCCACTGAGGGTACCTACCTGACCCTGGGCGGCCCCTGTGTCTATGCCCAGAACCTTAACTCTGCCAGTCGAGTAATTACCTAAAAGCCAATAACTCACTCTTCTTCCATAGGCTAACATTGACTGGTTTCACTTGGAAATTCTTCTAAGTGTGGAGTTTTGGAACTTTAAAATATTCACCTACAATCAGCCGAACAACGAATTCCGATTTAATCACCTGTTATCAGGAGAGACCTCAGTGCTGCACCTTTTAGCCAAGCATGAACCATGAAAAGTAATTTTAACCGTACTGATCAGTAACCTGAATTTTTTTCCATAGGAAACCATTGACTGTTTTTCTGTGAAATTTCTTTTAAGTGTCGAATTTTGAAAACTACAAATATTCCTTTAAAATCATACCAACGACCAAAACCTAATTACTTACCTGTTTTAGATAGAGGTCCCAGTGCTGAACCTAGGAGTCCAGTACTGGATTACAAAAGTAACGAGAACCTACTTTACCTGCAAATTGAATGGATTGGTGTCACTACAACGCATGCTTTTACATCGCATGCCTTTACAACGCGGTTTTTACCACGCAGTCCATTACAACGCATAATACTTTTAGGCGCTGGATAGTGAATTATTTAATTTACTATTCCAACTCCAGTCAGCGTGGATAGCAGGGAAGGTGTTGGATAGTAAATTAAATATATTCCCTATCCTAGAGCGCCCCCCAGCGCAATGCGTTGTAATGGTATGCGTTGTAATGGTTGCGTTGTAATGGTAGTGCGTTGTAAAAAATGCGTTGTAAGTGATGTTCCCCAATTGAATTTCCTTCCGTAGGATAACATTGGTAATTTCAGCTGAAAAGTTTCTAAATGTCAACTTTTAAAATACAATAATATTCCTTAAAAATCACTACTGTAACCAAAACGCTTTTACTTAACTGTTTACAGCTCATGTCCCGGGACTGAATCTAGGATCCAAGACTGTGGTTAGAAAAGTAATCTACAAAGTAACTAATTGCATTTAACCAGAAATTCCCGTTGAGCTCGATGTTGCATTGTGTTTGAAATTGTGTTGCCTATTGCAACAAACTGTAACTATTGCATTAAAAAAGTCTATTGCCTTTTTGAAAAGTATTTAACCAAAGAAACTCATTCTGAGAAAGTATATTTTGATACCTTGTTGGTTCTAAAATAAACCACTATATCTTTTGATACAACACCATTGGCCTAGAGTTCAATTCTTGAGTGTGTGTGAGACCATTTGCTGACTGGGTGTGTACAACAAATGCTTTACACTGTCCTCTGATACTGCCTTACTGCTTGACTAAGAGAGTAAGGTTATATCTAATTAGCCTCTGCCAAACCTCTGGGGACTGGGGACTCTATACCCACTGCACCTTACTTCGGTCCAGTATATATAGAGCCACTTTCCTAATTTGGTGGCAGTGGTGGGATACAAACTTGCATTTGTTGGACTACTTGGTTACCATCTGATCACACAACAGAACTCTTAAAATTGCCTTTAGAATTCTGAAATTGTGTTTTTCAAAATACTAAAAGTCTTGTCAGGGCCTTGCTTAAGTCCCATTAGCATTTTAGCAAATTCAAGTCACTATAGTCAAGGGTAGAGGGTTAGAACTGTCAGGTTAGAATGGCTCAAAAGAACCTAGCTATTAGTGAAGATAACACCATGGACCTGGTTGAGGAGCTCGACCTCACACCTTACTTACACTTGAATGTCAAGGAATTGAGGTCCTTATGCAAACTTAAAAATATACCAATGGGCCGGCATCCAACCAAACTAGGGCTCCAAGAGCTCCTGGCTGAGAATGCTAAAGGCCACCCCTCTGAACATGGTGATGACCAGTCAGAAGTGGGAGAGGTTTCATAGGAGGAGAATCCCCCCCCCCCTCCACCCCCAGTCATCTCTAGGGAGGAGAGGGTCCACATACCCTTGACTCCAAGTGTCAATCTCCGGGATCCTAGACCTCACACAGGTGGACCAGGCCCCAGGGAAAACATTGGGAGTAGTCCAAGTGAATAGGACCGCTTTCTAGCTAAGCTGGCCAAAAGGATAGACCTAGAGTCCAGACTCCTGGCTCTAGAAAAAGAAAGGAAAGTGATGGGGTTAGCACCCATCAATGGAGGCTGCAATATTAAAAATCAGGATAGGGAGGAAACTTCTGATCCTCAAATCCCCAAAGGGATTGTCCCTAAATTTGAGGAAGGTGATGCCATCACCAAGTGGTTCACAGCCTTTGAGAGGGCTTGTGCAATGAGAAAAGGAAAGAAACTTCTCTGGGGGGCACTCCTGTGGGAACTGTTCTCTGGTAATTGCAGAGACAAGCTTCTGACCCTCTATGTGCCAGAGGCAGGGCCCTATGATCTCACGAAGAGCACTCTGATTGAGGGTTTTGGACTCACCATTGAGGAATACAGAATTAGATTCAGGGGGGCTCGCAAAACCCAGACCCAGTCCTGGATTGACTTCGTAGACTACTCAGTGAAGACACTGGATGGTTGGTTAGCTGGACATGATGTGCATGAATTTACTGGACTTTATAATTTGTTTATGAAGGAACACATATTGAGTAATTGCACAAATGAAAAGTTGCATCAGCATTTAGTAGACCTAGGTCTAATTTCTCCCCAAGAATTGGGAAAGAAGGCAGACCATTGGGTCAAGACAAGGGTGACAAGGACAACCACTGGGGGTGACCAAAATAAAGTGGTCACAAAACCTCCCCAGGGGAAAGGTGGTGAGAATCCCCAAGATAAAAAGTCTGAGTCTTCTAAGAGGCCCCAAAACCTGTACAGGTGGGTGGGTCCCATAATACTCCCTATGTGCCTCAGCCCTGTAGGGGAAAGAACTTTGACCCCTCCAAGGCCTATTGTAACAACTGTAAGAAGTTGGGACATTTACCTGAAGACAAACATTGCCCCCATATCAAAGCCCCTAAGGCACCCAGTACAGCTACTCCTGGGGCAGTAAGTCTACAATTGGGATCAGAGGAGTGCCCAGAGCAAATCTGGACGTACACTCAAGCAAGTCTAGTTTTCATGGGGGAGGTTGAGTTTGCCAATGCAGCTGTATGGCCACTCAACCTAAAGAAGCACTTATAGAACCCCTGGGTGAATGGGAACAGAATAGAAGCTCTGAGGGATACATGTGCCAGTATCACTATGGTAAGAGATACACTGGTTTTCCTTGAGCAATACTTAGTTGGAAAAACATTTCCAGTCACCAATGCTGACAGTGGCACCACCATGCATCCTATGGCTATGATGACACTAATCTGGGGGGTTGGGGGGGTAGGCATTACAGGCCTAAAACCGGTAGCAGTCTCTCAGAAGTTACCAGCTGACTGCCTGCTTGGTAATGACCTAGAAACCTCAGCCTGTGCTGAAGTTGAGTTGAAGACCCATGCAGCCATGCTGTGTATCCCTGAATTGGTAAGTGTGCAAACAAGAGCCCAGAGCAAAAAGAAGGGTGAACAAGTAGGTTTGGAGCCTGAAAGTATGGCCCAACCAACCAAGAGAAACAGCAAGAAGACTGGGGGACCAGCCTCTGCACAGCTAACCTCTCAGGACCCCTCTCCTCAGAGAGAGAACTTGGAAACCCTAGAGGGAACTGAGCCCCAGGAGCTTGAGCCTTACCAGGTTGAACTCCTGAGGCTGAGGCAAGAAACCCCACTTCTGGAACTACCAGGAGGGTGGTAGTGCCACAGAAGTACAGGGAATTCCTCCTAACGTTGGCTCATGACATCCCCCTAGCTGGCCATCTGGGGAACACCAAAACTTGGGAAAGGCTAGTGAGTCACTTCTAGTGGCCCCAGATACACCAAAAGGTGAAGGAGTTTGTTAGCTCCTGTGGTACCTGTCAAGCCAGTTGGCTACCCAAAGCCCCCCCTGATACCACTGCCAGTGGCGGGTGTTCCCATTGAAAGGGTAGGTGTGGACATTGTGGGTCCACTGGAACCTCCCACAGCCTCAGGGAACAAATTCACTCTAGTGGTAGTGGATCATGCCACTAGGTACCCTGAAGCAATTCCCCATAGGACTACTACAGCTCCTGCAGTGGCCAAGGCCCTCCTGGGTGTATTTACCAGGGTAGGGTTTCCTAAGGAGGTGGTTTCAGACAAAGGTACTAACTTCATGTCTGCTTACCTAAAGCACATGTGGAAGGAGTGTAGAGTGCAGTACAAGTTTACCACCCCATACCATCCCCAAACCAATGGACTTGTTGAGAGATTCAACAAGACATTGAAAGGTATCATCATGGGTCTCCCTGAAAAACTCAAGAGGAGATGGGATGTCCTGTTACCATGCCTGCTTTACGCTTATAGGGAAGGGCCACAGAACAGAGTAGGATTTTCCCCCTTTGAACTCCTGTTTGTTCATCCTGTAAGGGGACCACGTTGTCTTGTGAAAGAGGGTTGGGAGAAGCCTCTCCACGAACCCAAGCAAGACATTGTGGACTATGTACTTGGCCTAAGAATGGCTGAGTACATAGATAAAACATCCAAGAATCCTGAGGCCAGCCAGGAGCTTCAGAAGCACTGGTATGACCAAAAAGCTGCACTGGTTGAATTTCATTTCATACAAATCCACAAGGGAAAAAGGGTCGTAGGGGCAGTTTAATGACCAACTCCCAGATTCAACTTATATTCATTACAAACAAATCTGGTGGTCCAAAAAGGGGGCGAAAGGGGAGCAAAAACTAGTTGAATACCACACAACAAATGTGCACAACCCAACAGATATACTCAATAGATAAGAACAACATATGAGAAAGTGACCTTTACGAAATAGTCGGATTTCCATCAACTGCCAAGAGAGGCCAGTGTCATCACTTGGATATCCTTGCTTCCTGCCACAGCACCTCTTGATCACAGAGGGGAATCATGTGGTTCGGATTTCGTACAGATCACTGAAATCTCGACAAGAGGAAATATAGAAAAAGGGTGAAAAGCATGACCAGCTTAGTCACTTATTTCAAGGATGTAAACATAGGATATCTATTTGGTTGGGTGATGGATAATATTTGTGCAGTGCAAGTGAGTGAGGACTAAAAAGGATACGGAAGAGAAAAATACTTTTATTACAATATCTCCCCCAATCCGATTAAAATTGTGCAGAAGCGGCTTTTAACAAATAGGCCACTTTTCAATAATGGTCGACTAGTTTCAGCCTAATGGGCCACTTGCCCAGGCTTTCTTCAGGACCTAAGCTTTAGATAGCCACTGCATTCTTAAATTCATGCAAATGTGCATTATAATTGTTAAATAAATACAACCTTGTACATAATACCTCGATACAAGCAGAGTGGTCTTCACACCTGAAAGAGATAGCGACACAAACACTTGTTGTGTAATAGTACACCAGTTTCACTTCCTCGCCCTAACTCATAAGCCACACAGTTATTGGCTAACTATTTCTATAATAACAGATGCACTCACCTGTCTTGTATGAGGTATAAGCCTCACCTCACCTGGAAACCACTCCGGTATATGAGACCCCGTCCTGTAAAGAAAATAAATTCACTATTGAAGAGGGGGCACCAAACAAACCTCTGGATGTACTCTGTTTGGGTAACTAGTACTCCATTAAAATCACCTTAACTAGAAAAACGTATCTAAAAAACGTAAATTCTTCTCATGGCTGATATGTGTGTGTATGTTTTCAATATAGGATTCATCCAGAAATGTCTTGCTCAGTGTAGGTCTTAAAATAGCAACATCTCTGCCTGTGCTTCGCATCAATCACCTTAATATTTATAATGGAACGTTGTAGCCATAGACAGGACATTCATTTCATAGTGCCAAAATTCATTTGTACTTAAATCGTGTATATAGGCTCAAAACCCGATTTCTTCTGCTCGCAGCTCTAGGCACACACTAGAACTACTCGCGCATAAATGCAGAAATTTCAAAGCGAATACGCATTTATGTGATATTCATGGTACACTCTTAGTGGTCTAGCATATGACGATGCCACATACCAAAGCATATTAGACAACACACTGAGTATATTGGACAGCATTACCAGCTCTGCAGGTCCTAATATAGATGATTGGAGCTCAGCCACAGTTTTGAAAAAGTCTCATTCACGTACAGTGATACATGGTGCCATCATGGCAGAGTATTTGCGAGGGAACTGTGCACCCCCAGGTCTGATTGTTACTAACGCCCCATGCCTGTTTTTACAGGACAAGGCCTTCCGGAGGAATTGGTCTTTTATAGCTTGGCACTGCACGTGCGATTGGCTACTCTTGATCATTATCACGGCAAAACGGTTAGCCAATGCCATTTTAATAGAAATACAGGTGATGGAAGCTCAAATTAAAACTACAATCATGAGCATTCTCTTTAAAAAAAACAAGATGAATCCAATAAGGTGAACAAAGAATTTGAAGATTCGATACTTCTGTCCAAAGTAGAGAAATTTAAGAAAGACTTGGCTAAGTTTAAGCAGGAGGTGGTTTATCCATATACTAGCGATGACAATACTCCTCCCGAGTTTAACAACAAAAGGTAAACGCTATGGCTCTACATACTCGGGCAGCAGCTCCGAAGATAACTTGAGCGACTCAGAATTCTCTGAAACCAACAGACAACCATTCAGTGGTCGCGGTAGAAGAGCATCATGGAGAGGATATACTGCACCACCGTTTCAACAATGGTGGCCACCCACACCATGGGGTTATTCGCCATAACAATTCTAGCCAACCGGGGCGCCATTCCAACCATATCAGCAAGACTTTAATACCCAATCTTTTTTAGGGTCAGGCCCAGGCAGATCGAGAGGCAGGAGAAGAAATCGCCAATTACAAGTGCATTCTAATCATCCTCCGCCAGCACCTCAACAAATAGGCAGCAAAACCAAATTGAATCAGAACCAGCAACAAACAGGGATGAACCCAGATGGGACCTAATAGTGAACCTCAGCAAAAAACTCTGACAACCGAAGAGGAAACAGTTCTCAACAGACTTAGGTTTCGTTGCAACGTCGGATGGTGATGATTTCACTGTTCAGTGGTAACTTGTGCAATTTTTTGGGAAAATCTGCTTTTACCATTTTTTCAAAGATAGGGACCAATCGGAGCTCACGATTGATACCAACAACACTGGGCTAAAAAAGCGTTCTACCTTTAACCCCCCCTTACAGATTGTACCACCACAAGTGCTCACGTTCGAAAGAGCAGTAGAAGAGGAGATCACTACCCTTTGTACAAACAAAAGAAGGAATTACAGTAATTTCCCAAAGAAAGAACAAATTGCTCTTTGAGCGCTCACTGAAGATCAATCGATTACAATCAAGCCCGCGAATAAGGGCGGGGCGATTGTTATTCTAGACAGTGAGGCCTACCGTACTGATTGTCTGCGACAATTGAATGACAGGAGATAGTACCGCCCTCTGAAAGAGGACCCCACAGAGAGAATCAGTAGAGCCATCACGGAAGTAGTAGAAGAGGCCTACAATGAATGATGGATAACATCTCAAGAATCTGCTTACCTCCATACTGCCCACCTGGTGATGCCCTGTTTTTATACTTTACCAAAAGTACATAAGATTCAAAGACCACCACTGGGCAGGCCCATAATATCGGGGCTAGGCTCTCTGTTGGAGCCATTGTCGACCTTTGTAGACTTCTTTCTAAGGCCGATAGTAAAAAAGATGCCAAATGTATCTGCAAGATACAAAAGATGTACTGTGTCTCCTACCCACAGTGGAATTTGACTCTGATTGTGACCTATTGGTCTCCTTCGATGTTGAATCACTTTATACGTCTATACCTCTGGATGGGACGTTGGACACTATGGTTGCAACAAGGGGGGTACTGGACTGTTCCTGAGCGTGACTAGAGGGAAGATTAGTTGGCGTGACCAAAGGTGTGGATTTGACACCCAAGGGCATCCATTTTGTTGGATGGATTGGCCTCACACACCCCGAAGGATGTCATGCTTCATCATCGGCGGTTGCTCCTCGTCGGGGAGGCGGTGCAATCCCCGACGGGCTCACCTCAAAGAGGGGCTCTTTGGCGGAGATCTTTTTCCAACTGCCTTATGGTGAGGTGCGGGTGTGTGGGCAGGGTGGTGTGTGGTAGTGAAAAAGGGATATTAAAATGTAGCTAAGGGTACCTGGAACGAACTTTATTCAGGGGGTCCCTCGCTGCAGTTAAAAACAGGGGGCTAGCTCACTAGGAGTCAACGAGTAAATTCAGGTGAACCTAGATGGGGCTAGTAGTGTACAACGGTCGACATGTTTCTCGCGGTGGGCTGTAGTAACCCGCGATTCATCAGGACCTAAAAAAGGTGATTAAACCACATGCTAGTGTCATGTCATGTGTTGGTTGTCCTATACCTAATAGTTAAGAACTAACTGCCACATGAGGGGTCGGCGGGGTGAGGCATCAGGCTGCCCGGCTGCTTGACCTACCCTTCACCGCCGAGCTCGGCGGTGAAGGGTAGGTCAAGCAGCCGGGGCGCAGGAGACTAGAGTCTTGACTATTTGACTCATCCCTGATGCCTCACCCCGCCGACCCCTCATGTGGCAGTTAGTTCTTAACTATTAGGTATAGGACAACCAACACAGAGGTAATACAAACACAAACCCACACATGACACTAGCATGTGGTTTAATCACCTTTTTTAGGTCCTGATGAATCGCGGGTTACTACAGCCCACCGCGAGAAACATGTCGACCGTTGTACACTACTAGCCCCATCTAGGTTCACCTGAATTTACTCGTTGACTCCTAGTGAGCTAGCCCCCTGTTTTTAACTGCAGCGAGGGACCCCCTGAATAAAGTTCGTTCCAGGTACCCTTAGCTACATTTTAATATCCCTTTTTCACTACCACACACCACCCTGCCCACACACCCGCACCTCACCATAAGGCAGTTGGAAAAAGATCTCCGCCAAAGAGCCCCTCTTTGAGGTGAGCCCGTCGGGGATTGCACCGCCTCCCCGACGAGGAGCAACCGCCGATGATGAAGCATGACATCCTTCGGGGTGTGTGAGGCCAATCCATCCAACAAAATGGATGCCCTTGGGTGTCAAATCCACACCTTTGGTCACGCCAACTAATCTTCCCTCTAGTCACGCTCAGGAACAGTCCAGTACCCCCCTTGTTGCAACCATTGCCACGGGCACACACTGAGACTGGACCTTCCACTCCCTTGAGTGGTAATTGGTGCCCTTTGATCTAGCGATCTACCTTCTCCCCTCTATTTTAAACACGTTGGACACTATCTCAACCATCTTGAATGATACAAACTCGAACTCAATCACTCCAGTCCATTTCATCATGACACTGGCACATTTGGCCAGGAAAGATAATTTTTTCAAATTTGAAGAAACAATCTACCTCCAGGTTTCTGGAACGAGCATAGGGAGCATTTTTGCGCCTAGTCTGGCGAATCTATACGTTCACAACTTCGAACAAGAACACGTACTGAATAACGATAATCCCTTCCATAGGTCGATCAGACTATGGAAGTGATATATCGATGATATTCTCGTGGTATGGCGTGGAGACTTGGAATCAGTAGAACAATTGGAGGTGAACAAAACTAGGATCTTTTTTCTTGATTTATCAATCTATGTGACACCTACAGGATTGGAAAGTGAACTCTTCCGCAAACCAATGGCACTCTATTCTCTTTTGCGGTACGATAGTCAACACCCAAAGTCATTGAGTGACAACTTGCCATTTGGCCAGTTCTTTCGGGTGAGAGGGAATTGTTCTACAACTGAAAAGTATAGACACCATGCAAGTAATCTGTCCAATCAATTGATGGAAAAGAAGTACCCGAAGAAACTCATAAAACAAGTATGTAAGCGTGCCATCAACAACCACAGAGAGGCGCTTTTGGAACCGAAGATTTAAAAACCACCATTGGGGCGTCTGACTTTTGTCAATACTTTTAGTACACTAACTAATGGGATCCAGAAGTGCATTCGAAAAAACTGGTGTTTTCTGAATACCAGCAAAGAAAAGATACAAAGGCCTCTCTTTGCCTTCAAACGAGGGCAAAACCTATGCAACAGATTGGTACATATGCGTCCAATACAACAAGAACCAAGAAAAGTTGAGACACTGTGGGACTTAGCACCTGTCCAATGCCATTTTCCTTGCGGAGCTTGTGCTATCTGCCCACAAACTCAACAATCAAAAACGGTTGACATTGGGACATCAAGGCCATGGACACAAACAAGCTTTTCAAATTGCAACAGTGACAATCTTGTCTACCTGATCCAGTGTCCCTGAGGATACTAGTATGTCGGAATGACAACTCGGAAGGTTAAACTGAGGATGTTAGAACATAAAAGCACCTTCCGGTGTAAGAAGACCAATACCAAACTCACAAGGCCCTTCACTGAACTCAACCATCAACCAGACGATTTTGCATGGACGGTCTTAGAGAAACCATTCATAACACCTCATGTATGTATGTATGTATCGCCTATTTGTATAACGCTAACTGTCACCCAAAGGGTATCCTGGCGCTTTGACCTTCCTGAGCATGCGCGATGTTACACTATAACGATGTTATGCTGTCCTAGTAAAAAGGTGAGATTTTAATCTCTTTTTAAAGGACGTAAATTCCCCCGCACTCCTTAGGGACAAAGGTAAGGAGTTCCAGAGCTTGGCCGCGGTAAAATCAAAGGAGCGGCCGCCCATCCGACTCCTAAGGATTCTGGGAACTGCTACCAAGCATGCCGACGACGGTCGTAGAGGTCTGGCGGCGTGTACCAGAGGAACATCTCCTGCAACGGAACATGCCCCAGACCATGAAGGGCCTGAAAACTATGCAGGACGCTTTAAAATAGATGCGCTGGTGGATAGGCAGCCAATGGAGGTCAATGAGGGCTAAAGAAGAGGAGTCAGAGTGCAGCCTAGAGAAAGCCAGCTTGGCTGCCATGTTCTGTATTTGCTGCAGCTTACCAATCAAGGTACTAGGTGCGCCCAGAAGTAGTGCATTGCAGTAATCAAGCCTGCTTAAAATGATACTGCGCACTACCTCTGGTCTGACTTGGACTGGAAGCATGGGGAGGATCTTACGCAGTGTGCAAAGCAGCGTCATGCATGTGGCGACTGTTTTATTCACAAATACATCCAGCTGTAAATTTGGTCCGAACATGACACCCAGGTTGCGGGCATAGTCTGCTGCCACAAATGTACCCTTGGAAGAAATGGGCTAAAAGTCCGCCGGCAGGGGACAAGGGGGTACGATCCATGGAACAATGCAGTACCTCGGTTTTAGAGCTGTTAAACTGAAGAGAGTTACAGCGCAGCCATTCCGCAGTGGCTGTCATGCAGCGATGAAAAGTCTCCTGAGACACGGCATTACTTCCTTCAAAAGAGAAGATAAGCTGCGTGTCATCAGTATAGTTGATAACCGAGATACCAAAAGATTTGATCAGCCTGACCAAAGGACGGAGGTAAAGATTGAATAAAATAGGGCTGATTGCGACCCCTGGGGCACACCTTGCCCTAAGTTTTTGATCTCAGATCTATAAGGCGGTGAAGATAGCAGAGCAGCCAGTCCTGGGCAAGGCCGGCTACCCCAATTTCCTCCAGTCTGCTGACTCGAATAGCGTGACTGACCGTATCAAATGCGGCCGACATATCGAGCAGCACTAAAAAGGCTGCCCGACCAGAGTCGACTCGTGAGCGAAGGTCGCCCAGGACGACCACCAGTGCGGATTCAGTGCTGTGAGCTGGCCTGAAGCCAAACTGGGCCACGTCCAGGCAGGTATTAGTTTCTAGGAAGCAGGACAGATGTTTGGTCACCAACTTCTCCAGGATTTGAATGGGGAAGGGAAGCAGCAAAATTGGCCGGTAATTCACCATGCATATAGGATCCAGCGTTGCCTTCTTCAGAAGAGGAGAGACCACAGCCAGTTTCCAACATTCGGGAATCCTGGCAGTACTAAGGGACTGGCAGCAGATGGCATAGAGAGGAGGGAAAAGTTCCTCTTGAAACACCTTCCAAAATCTATGAGGCAGCAGGTCCAAGGGAGAACCCGAGGACACGCCTTTAGCCAAGAGGCAGAAATCCTCAAAGGAAGGGGGAGGGAAGCTGTCCAGCCGTGCCTGTATCCCGCCTTCTTCATGGACCCCAGAGATGGCTGAAGGTGCTGAGTTCAGCCGAGACTGGAGGGAAGGAGTGGCCGGGTCACCAAGATTGCTCAAAATAGTGGCAATCTTGTCCTCAAAGGCTGTTGCCAGAGAATCACATAAGGATTGAGAGGCCAGGATGGTATTAGTGGCACAGGCAGGATGGGAGAGATCCTTAACGATTTTAAACAAGGTCTGAGACTTATTCGCTGCCTGCATCAACGTCTCCTCAAGAAATTTGGCTTTCGCGCACTTAGTTTGCGCTTTATAGTCCAGTAGTGTCTGTTTAAAGAAGATTTTGTCTGGCTCCAAGTACTGTTTTCTCCAGGCTCTTTCCGCCTGCTTACACCGAAGTTTCAACTGGAGGAGATCTTTTGAATACCAAGGCATAGCAGGTTTAGACCTACCCCTTGCATTCCGCCAAGGGGCCGCTTTGTCCAGAGATACTGTGATTTGCTGGCTTAGGCACGCATAGCTCTCCTCCACATTTCCTCCCAGGGAAAACCCCCCTGATAGTAGAATTGGTAGGCTCGAATGTTTCAGAAGCCTGCACCATTGCCTGCTAAGTTTGGTGGTAACTCCCATGGTGCCACTCCTCAAGGTGTCAACAGGGAGAAGTAGGGTGAAATGCACAAGAGCATGGTCCGTCCAGCATTGAGGGATTATGTCCCTGATCACTACCTGAGTAGCATCTGCATAAACCAGATCCAAAGCGTGACCCTTTAGGTGAGTCTGAGAGAGTACCAGCTGCTGTAGATGAATATTGCAGCAAGCCTGGGTCAGGTCTCTATAGGCTGAGTCCAAGGGCCCTTTAGGCCACAAATTGAAGTCTCCCAGAACTAATAGCCTGGAATGGGTATTGGAGAGATCATAAATAAGATCTACCAGTTCAGGTAGGGCTGACAGAGTGTTGGCAGGAGGTCTATAGCACAACAGCCCAGAGTGCAGGACACCTCCCTGACCTTTTAAGGAAAAACCCATCATCTCAAAACCCCAAACTTCCTTAATCTCCAGGAGTGAGAGGTCTAGGTCATGTGAGTGACAGAACCAACTATCTTTTTAATAAAGAACAAAAATGGGTGTTTAAACTGCGCAGTGACACCAAGGGCCTTAATGACACAATACCGTGAACTTTGCTATAAGCTCCTTAAATTCATTATCCATCATAACCAAGGTATTTAGAAACATAATTTTTTCAAAAAATTTGTGTTTTCAGAGATCACATGATTGTGGTTAATTTAATGTGGGGGCCCGATGTAAGATTATGTCTGAAAGCCTGACTAGCATGGCCTGAAGTTATCTCTAAAGGCCGATAAATACAAAAAATACTGTTTACACCTATGGCCAAAACTGATAACACAATAATGAGATGTGCCCTACATATAGGCCGATGGCACTTTTTATCTGAATGCTGATTTGGGTCTTACCTATTTTTAATCTATCACCATCTATGATTGCCAGAATACACCAGATTTGCATAACTGTAATGTAATTACAAATTTAAAATTTAATCTCAACCATTTATGAATACAAAACAGAGGACATTAGTATTGTTATCTGGCCTGAATAAACATAGCGAACTACGATAGCCAGAATACACTTGAATTGGCGCCCGTACTTAAAAATAAAGTCCTATGCTGAATAGTCCCATCCTAGCTTCTCCTTTAATGTGAAGGATAAACTTCTGCAATTGTCATAATGCTTTTGCAATAAAACTTTATTGTCCACCCATAAACGCATTAGGCAATTTGTATTGCACATATCGGTTGACTAATGAATAAATACATTAAGAAATGAATATGTGGCCCGAAAATATATTAGCGATTATTTTACGCACGTACATCTAAAAACTATGGCCGGGAAAAGCAATGTGTTTTCTGTAGTCTCGCTACATTTTCGCTAAGTAAGAGACTGGCCGATAAGGAACTATATGGTCCAACGTAGATGAGATAATTTTGTAGTACGATCACATGACGCTGTGTAACTCTAGCGTCCATGTGTTCAAAATGGAGCGCGTTCAGTGCCTCGGGACCTCCCACGATCTCAGAAGAAGCCTGAGGCACTGACGAAGAGGTAAGGCTCCCGTTTAGTGCTATGAATGTCTGGTATTATGTGCGCTATCACCACCTAACTGCGCGAGCCCCGAGGGCAGATTTAACCTTTCAGTAACACGCTTCTCTGCATAGCAATGCCGTCTTGCGCTTATGCGCTAGGTTGTTTTAGGCACTCGTAACACTGGACTTTTGACTGGTTTAGGAATACAAAGTAGACATATGTGAAACGTACTCCTATGCTACGCCACCACGTCTTTGCATGCTGATCTCACATTAAGTTCAGGAAATCCCGCGCTATCAGTATGATATTTATTAAGCGCTATGTCCAGAGTACGCTCTATATCTGGAAGAGTGTTTTAAAGTGGTGATACTTTAGAGTAGACCAAATAGACACATAAAGAGTGTACCATGAATATCACATAAATGTGCTTTCGCTTTGAAATTTCTGCATTTATGTGCGAGTAGTTCTGGTGTGTGCCTAGAGCTGCAAGTGGAAGAAATCGTGTTTTGATTCTATATACACAATTTAAGTACAAATGAATGTTGGCACTATGAGGTGAATGTCCTGTCTATGGCTACAACATTCCATTATAAATATTACGGTGATTGATGCGAAGCACAGGCAGAGATGTTGCTATTTTAAGACCTACACTGAGCAAGACATTTCTTGATGAATCCTATATTGAAACATACACACAAATATCAGCCATGAGAAGAATTTACCTTTTTTAGATGCGTTTTCCTTGTTAAGGGGATTTTAATGGAGTACTAGTTACCCAAACAGAGTACATCCAGAGGTTTGTATGGTGCCCCCTCTTCAATAGTGACTTTATTTTCCATACAGGGGAGAGCCTTAAGAAGCTCTCCCCGGATTGCGACTGGGGCTGCGAGCTAATCGCGTGCATACCAGTGATTTTAAACGGAAGGATATTTTAACTGTGCATAATAGCGTTTTTTTCACCAGGCTGTGACTAAACTTGTTTATAGAACGATAATTTTTAGCAGGGGGCTCTTCAATCAGAGAATTAATTGGGGAATTAATTTAGGCACTCTGACACCCTTAACACGCTTCTTTACTATTTCCCTACCTCTGTCTGTGGCGATTTGATCACGCGTCTGGCAGCTGTGGGCGCCATCTTGGGTGTAGCGGGGTCAGCGCTCTAGTCGCGCAGGACTCCCGCCCTCCCAGCATACTTAAGGTAGGCTCCCGGTGGCCGCTTTGCCTTAAGAAGCTCTCCCCGGATTGCGACTGGGGCTGCGAGCTAATCGCGTGCATACCAGTGATTTTAAACGGAAGGATATTTTAACTGTGCATAATAGCGTTTTTTTCACCAGGCTGTGACTAAACTTGTTTATAGAACGATAATTTTTAGCAGGGGGCTCTTCAATCAGAGAATTAATTGGGGAATTAATTTAGGCACTCTGACACCCTTAACACGCTTCTTTACTATTTCCCTACCTCTGTCTGTGGCGATTTGATCACGCGTCTGGCAGCGGTGGGCGCCATCTTGGGGGTAGCGGGGTCAGCGCTCTAGTCGCGCAGGACTCCCGCCCTCCCAGCATACTTAAGGTAGGCTCCCGGTGGCCGCTTTGCCTTAAGAAGCTCTCCCCGGATTGCGACTGGGGCTGCGAGCTAATCGCGTGCATACCAGTGATTTTAAACGGAAGGATATTTTAACTGTGCATAATAGCGTTTTTTTCACCAGGCTGTGACTAAACTTGTTTATAGAACGATAATTTTTAGCAGGGGGCTCTTCAATCAGAGAATTAATTGGGGAATTAATTTAGGCACTCTGACACCCTTAACACGCTTCTTTACTATTTCCCTACCTCTGTCTGTGGCGATTTGATCACGCGTCTGGCAGCGGTGGGCGCCATCTTGGGGGTAGCGGGGTCAGCGCTCTAGTCGCGCAGGACTCCCACCCTCCTCACCTAGCTATAAAATGTGCGTTCCCCCCAGACGGCGCAGCGGGCTGGCGCAGCGGGCGCGCCGAAGCCGCGCCGAAGCCGCGCCTAAGCCAAGCCCGTCCGAGCCTGGACCGAGCCCAGGGCCACCCCCCCTACATCCACACCCTCAACAAGGTTAGTGTATACTGCTAATGAACTTCGCAATTTAAACACTACGTTACAGAATGTTCATGTCCCCCCGACATGCTTATTAGCTGACCCTATTGGTGGGCCATTTGTATGCTCTATGTGCACCAATAAGAGTTTGGTCACCCCAAACCAAAACCCCCATAAACCCCAGACTCCCCAGAAACTCATACATGCTGCACTTGTTAACGCCCGCTCACTTCCCTGTCACAAAATTGATATTTTGGAGTTGCTCAACACCTACGCTATTGATCTCCTATTTCTGACCGAAACTTGGGGAGACAGTGCATCAGGGCCGGACTTTAAGGCTGCGATGCCAGAAGATTACTGTGTCCATAGACAGGACCGTATCTCTGCCCATAAAGGCGGGGGGATTGCAATAATATATCGCAACTGCCTCCGCGTTAAAGCTATTGATCTAAAACATAAGAGTTGTGAGGCGCTTGCCTTTACGATTACTCTCACCACTAATCAAACATTCACAGGCACTCTTCTGTATCGACCTCCAGGCTCACGTTCGAACTTTCTCTCACAACTCCATCAGTTGAGCGAGTTATCTGCAGACCATAAATATTTCACTTTCCTGGGAGATTTTAACTTTCATCTTGAATCACTGTTAGATAAAGATACCGATCAGCTTATCAATGATCTTCTCGCTGTTGGTATGGAACAGCTGATTAAAGCCCCTACCCATGAAGCAGGCCACACGCTCGATGGCATATTTTCCAACAACCCCTATATCATCAAGAATAAAATACTTCCTTTAACGTGGTCCGATCACTTTGCTATTTTATTTGATATCCAAATCAAAACCACAGTTCCTAATATTATATCTCCTATCCCTCACCTAACTTCGAGAGATTGGAAAAATCTAGACTATAATCAACTTGCACAGAATCTCACTGATGCTTTCATGAGTATAGACAATGTAATTGACCCCAAAAGTGCTGCTACTATATATACCTCTATTTTAGAAGATGCTTTCCTTACCTTATCTCCACCTAGAACTCTCAAACGTAACAGGAAGACTCCTTCGGCACCATGGTTCACTGAAAATCTTAGACTCCAACGACAACATTGTCGTAATTTGGAACGTCATTGGCGCAAAAACTATAATCCAGCAGACAAGACAACTTACAAAGCTGCAATTCTCAGCTATAAGCACAGCATAGCATCAGAGAAAAACATCTACTACACTACTCAAATAGACCAAGCTCGATGCAGCATGAAGAAACTGTTTGAAGTTGTAAACCATCTTGCGGAACCACCCAACCCCCCTGCTGAAACATCTCAAAACCTTTGTAACGCACTAGCAGATTTCTTCTCTGATAAGGTCACATCAATTTTTAAGGATTTTAACCCACAAGTGAAAATCTCCGATTCACCTGATTCCCAGACACATGATAACCAGACAGCGTTAACTGAATTTACCAGGGTTAACCCACAAGACATCTACAAACTAATTCAGTCAATTAAATCTGGCTCTCCTTTGGATCCTTGCCATCCTTCCATACTTAACAATATCCCTAATATCATTACTATACCTTTGACACACATTTGCAACATTATGTTTTCTACAGGCTCCTACCCTACCATCTGGAAAAATACCATCATCAGGCCACTTCTCAAAAAACCTTCCCTGGACCCCTCACTACCCTCCAGTTATCGTCCCATCGCCTCTTTGCCGTTCCCAGCTAAGATCCTGGAATCGGTCATGAATAAACAACTGTCCGAATACATTCAAACTAATGACCTGTTAGACGACACTCAGTTCGGCTTCCGACAAGGTCATGGGACAGAGACTGCGCTAATTAAGGCGGCAGACGAAATAAGGGCCACAATGGACAAAGGCGGACAGGCTGTCCTGATTTTGTTGGACCTGTCGGCGGCTTTCGACACGGTCGATCATGTAACTTTGATGGGCCGTGTCGAGGCCATAGGCATTAAACACAGAGCCAGGGATCTTATCTCATCCTTCCTGGCGGATCGTAGGCAAGCTGTTAAGATGGGTACTTATACCTCATCCACCTTCAGCCTTCCTTGTGGAGTTCCGCAGGGTTCCTCGCTAAGTCCGACCCTTTTTAATATCTATGTTTCAGACTTAGCGAGGGTAATAAAAGAGTACAACATCAATTTGACAACATATGCTGACGACACCCAGTTGGTATTATCCATACACAAAAACGGACCTACTGTTGCAGCAAACTTTAAGAACGGTATGAGGGCTATTAGCAGCTGGATGGCTTCCAACTGCTTAAAACTCAATTCATCCAAGACGGAGGTCATGCTTTTTGGAAACATCCAACCCTTGTGGTCTCCCTTATGGTGGCCTGAGGAACTGGGAACTCCACCTCAACCTGTCAGTAAAGTCAAAAATTTGGGAGTGATATTTGACGACAAGCTCCTTTTCCATCATCACGTGAACGCGGTTGTTTCATCAACCTTTAACATCTTAAGGAAAATAAAGAAACTCTTACCTTATCTCCCCATAGCAACGGGAAAAACACTAATATCCACACTGGTGTTCTCACGTACTGACTATTGTAACGCCCTCTTCCTCAATGCCCCAAAAAAGGTTATTTCCAAACTACAACTTATACAAAATGCCTCCGCTAGAGTTTTATTGGGTATTCCCAAACATAGCTCTGTTTCTGCACATCTGGACCAACTGCACTGGCTTCCAGTCAGAAGTCGTACGAAGTTTAAGACCCTCTGTATTGTCTACAAGGCAATAAATAATATGGGACCCAAATTCCTGAAAAGTTCTTTTAAGCCTTTGGCAACCCCCAGAACGCTGTGTTCCAATACGGCTCATATGCTTCAGATTCCTAGAACAAGGAAAGTAAACTGGGGAGACAGATGTTTTGCCATAGCAGCAGCAAAACTATGGAACTCCCTTCCCCTTAAGATAAAAAGTAGCCCATCCTTGATTATCTTCAGAAAACAGATAAAGACGTGGCTGTTTTCCCAACGGCATGACTCATAGACCTCTCATCCATTGCCTTAAAGTTTTATTTACTGGTCTTCTGCTTTTAGCCTCTAGCGCCGAGACACCCATGGGTAATTGTAGCGCTTTAAAAATTGCAAAAATAAATAAATAAATAAATAAATACAGGGCGGGGTCTCATATACCTGAGTGGTTACCAGGTGAGGTGAGGCTTATACCTCATACAAGACAGGTGAGTGCATCTGTTATTATAGAAATAGTTGGCCAATGACAGTGTGGCTTATGAGTTAGGGTGAGGATGTGAAACTGGTGTACTATTTCACAACAAGTGTTTGTGTCGCAATCTCTTTCAGGTGTGAAGACCACTCTGCTTGTATCGAGGTATTATGTACAGGGTTGTATTTATTTAACAATTATAATGCACATTTGCATGAATTTAAGAATGTAGTAGCTATCTAAAGATTAGGCCCTGAAGAAAGTCTGGGCAAGTGGCCCATCAGGCTGAAACTAGTCGACCAAATTTTGAAAAGTGGCAAATTTGTTAAAAGCCGCTTTTGCACAATTTTAATAGGATTGGGAGAGATATTGTAATACAAGTATTTTTCTCTTACGTATCCTTATTAGTCCTCACTCACTTGCACTGCACAAATATTATCCATCACCCAACCAAATAGATTTCCTATGTTTACATCCTTGAAATAAGTGACTAAGCTGGTCATTCTTTTCACCCTTTTTCTATATTTCCTCTTGTCGAGATTTCAGTAATCTGTACGAAATCCAAACCACATGATTCCCCTCTGTGATCAAGAGGTGCTGTGGCAGGAAGGAAAGATATCCAAGTATTGACACTGGCCTCTCTTGGCAGTTGATGGAAATCTGACTATTTCGTAAAGGTCACTTTCTCATATGTTGTTCTTATCTATTGAGTATAGCGGTTGGGTTGTTGCACATTTGTTGTGTGGTATTCAACCAGTTTTTGCTCCCCTTTCACCCTTTTTTTTGAGCACCAGATTTGTTTGTAATGAATACTGGTTGAATTTCAGCCTGGACAACAGGTGTGGATTTTGGAGCCAGTGGTACCAAGGGCTCTCCAAGACAGATGGAGTGATCCATACCCTATCCTAGAGAAAAAGTGTGAGGTCACTTATTTAGTTGACCTGGGCACAAGCAGGTCACCCAAAAGGGTTATCCATGTGAACCGCCTAAAGCTCTACAATGACAGGGCTGACATCACTATGCTGATGGTGACTGATGAGGAACTGGAAGCAGAAAGTGAACCTCTCCCTGATCTCTCCTGCAGCCCAAAAGATGGGTCAGTAGATTGGGTAGTCTTTTCAGACGGTACACAGTCAAAATATCAAGTCCCTGATGTCGACTTGCAGTAATATCGAGTCTCAAATATCGAAGGTAAGAAATGTCGATGTTGTAAATATCGAAGTTTAAAATATCGTTTTGATCTATTGTGTTTAATATTGAGTCAAGTAATGTTGAGATCAGAAATATTGATATGTTAAAATATCAAAATGTCAAAATATCGTTGTTTTATGTTTTATCATTTTTAAATTTTAAATTTTTATGAATTAATTTTTTTATAGTTATTTAAAAAAGTTTAGTAATGTATTACAAATTTTTAGGAGCGGGATGTTCGGTTTATAGGGTATAAGGGTGGGGAGTGTTTTAAAAATATATATTTTAAATTAATTTTATTTTATAATTTATTAAATTGAAATAGGAATTTGAAATGTGAAATTTTTATTTCATTTAAAATTTTAGGAGCGGATGTTGGGTTTATAGGGGATAAGGGTGGGGAGTGTTTTAAAAATATATAATTTAAAGTAATTTTATTTTAAAATTTATTTAATTGAAATAGGAATTTGAAATTTGAAATTTCATTAAAAAATTTAGGAGCGGGATGTTGGATTTATAGGGGAGAAGGGTGGGAAGTGTTTTAAAAATATTTAATTTAAAATAATTTTATTTTAAAATGTATTAAATTGAAATAGGAATTTGAAAGTTGAAATTTTAAATTTGATTTAAAATTTTAGGAGCGGGATGTTGGGTTTATAGGGGATAGGGGGGGAGTTTTTTAAAAATATTTATTTTATTTTATATTTTTATTACATTTATTTAAATGAAATATGAATTTGAAAATTAAAATTTTGAAATTCATTTAAAATATTAGGAGCGGGATGTTGGGTTTATAGGGGATAAGGGTGGGGAGTGTTTTAAAAATATTTATTTGTAATTACATTTTTTAATACATTTATTTAAATGAAATATGAATTTGAAAATTGAAATTTTGAATTTCATTTAAAATTTTAGGAGTGGGATGTTGGGTTTATAGAGGATAAGGATAGGGAGTGTTTTAAAATATTTAATATTTTTTTTATTTTTTTATTGTGTCAAATTGAAATAGGAATTTCAAATTTCAAATGTATAATTTTATTTCAAATTTTAGGAGCAGGATGTTGGGTTTATAGGGGATAAGGATGAGGACGGTTTAAAAAAATTAAAAATTTGAAATAAATTTATAAAAAAACAAAAAAATAAGATTTTTAAATTTGAAAATTTTAATTTTTTGTGAAATGTTATGAGTGGGAAATAGATTTAGTGTCCAGCACCTACCTCAATTAAATGTAGATTGGAGTTGGAATAGTAAATTAATTATGTTTAGTGTCCAGCGCCTACCTCAATTAAATGTAGATTGGAGTTGGAATAGTAAAATAATTATGTTTAGAGTCCAGCAACTACCTCAAATAAATGTAGATTCGAGTTGGAATAGTAAATTAAATAGGTTTAGTGTCCAGCACCTACCCTAATTAAATGTAGATTGGAGTTGGAATAGTAAATTAAATAGGTTTAGTGTCCAGCACCTACCCTAATTAAATGTAGATTAGAGTTGGCATAGTAAATTAAATAGGTTCAGTGTCCAGCACCTACCCTAAATTAATGTAGATTGGAGTTGGAATAGTAAATTAAATAGGTTTAGTGTCCAGCACCTACCCTAATTAAATGTAGATTGGAGTTGTAATAGTAAATTAAATAGGTTTAGTGTCCAGCACCTACCCTAATTAAATGTAGGTTGGAGTTGGAATACTAAATTAATTCTGTTTAGTGTCCAGCACCTACTTCAATATAATGTAGACTGAAGTTGGAATAGTAAATTAATTATGTTTAGTGTCCAGCAACTACCTCAATTAAATGTAGATTGGAGTTGGAATAGTAAATTAAATAGGTTCAGTGTCCAGCACCTACCCTAATTAATTGTAGATTGGAGTTGGAATATTAAGTTAAAAAGGTTTAGTGTCCAGCACCTACCCTAATTAAATGTAGATTGGAGTTGGAATACTAACTTAAATAGTTTTAGTGTCCAGCACCTACCCTAATTAAATGTAGATTGGAGTTGGAATAGTAAATTAATTATGTTTAGTGTCCAGCACCTACTTCAATTAAATGTAGATTGAAGGTGGAATAGTAAATTAATTATGTTTAGTGTCCAGCAACTACCTCAATTAAATGTAGATTGGAGTTGGGATAGTAAATTAATTATGTTTAGTGTCCAGCACCTACATCAATTAAATGTAGATTGGAGTTGGAATAGTAAATTAAATAGGTTCAGTGTCCAACACCTACCCTAATTAAATGTCGATTGGAGTTGGAATAGTAAATTAAATAGGTTTAGTGTCCAGCACCTACCCTAATTAAATGTAGATTGGAGTTGGAATACTAAATTAAATAGGTTTAGTGTCCAGCACCTACCCTAATTAAATGTAAATTGGAGTTAGAATAGTAAATTCAATAAGTTTAGTGTCCAGCACCTACCCTAATTAAATGTAGTTTGGAGTTGGAATAGTAAATTAAATCGGTTTAGTGTCCAGCACCTACCCTAAATGAATGTAGATTGGAGTTGGAATAGTAAATTAAATAGGTTTAGTGTCCAGCACCTACCCTAATTAAATGTAGATTGGAGTTGGAATAGTAAATTAATCATGTTTAGTGTCCAGCACCTACTTCAATAAAATGTAGATTATAGTTGGAATAGTAAATTAATTATGTTTAGTGTCCAGCAACTACCTCAATTAAATGTAGATTGGAGTTGGAATAGTAAATTAATTATGTTTAGTGTCCAGCACCTACTTCAATTAAATGTAGATTGGAGTTGGAATAGTAAATTAAATAGGTTCAGTGTCCAGCACCTACCCTAATTAATTGTAGATTGGAGTTGGAATATTAAATGAAATAGGTTTAGTGTCCAGCACCTACCCTAATTAAATGTAGATTGGAGTTGTAATACTAACTTAAATAGTTTTAGTGTCCAGCACCTACCCTAATTAAATGTAGATTGGAGTTGGAATAGTAAATTAAATAGGTTTAGTGCCCAGCACCCACCCTAATTAAATGTAGATTGGAGTTGGAATAGTAAATTAATTAGGTTCAGTGTCCAGCACCTACATCAATTAAATGTAGATTCAAGTGTGAATAGTAAATGAAAAAATATATTTTAGTATAGTTCTTAAAATGTTTTAATATCTATGTATATAAAGTTTTCAATAAACAATTTATTATATATTGGTAGTAATATTTTTTAATAGGTAGTAGACAAGAATTACACAGTTTTTGAAAAATAATTTTATTTAATTATTCATACAGTACATAAATCAAATAATGTATGTTTTTATAAATGAATGTATACAATTTTAACAAATAATTATAAGAACTAAAAAAAATTGTAAACAAAATATTTGGTTTTTGTATAGTTGTTGAGTCAAGTAGGTATATATAAACAATATAGTAAATGAAAATATATTTAATATTGGAAAATATATAGTACATACAGTTGGAAAAAAACTTTTTACATTTCAAAATTTTTATTCCTGTACATTTTATAACATTTTTAACATATACATTTAGTGTCGAAATTATGTTGTACATGTTGATATAGTTTTCAAAAAGAAGATTGATATCATATATTGTTTGTATTATACAATACAAATTTTCTCAATAACATTTTTGAATTATAATATTAATATGTTATTGTTAATATTAATAATTTTAAAATGTTTGTAATTTTTTTAACAAAATACATAAAAAGTATACATTGTTTTTAGCATTTTATAACAGAATTTTTTTTATAAATATAAAATTAAATATTATACTGTAATAATATTTAATTTGATATTTTTACAATATATGAATATAATAATATATATTTTTTAAATCACATAAATCACATAAATTTGGAAAAATAATTTAATAAAGTTTTAATAAATTTTTCAAAGTTAAATATTTTTTTTGTCATTTATTTAACTATTTCTGTGGTGATATTATTATTTGGGTCTTTTATTTTGTAACCGCTCTTATAGACCTATTACGATAGCGGACAGACGCCACCCCGAGGTGGAGGGACTGTCTGCAGGGGGCAGCGGTGGTCCCTCCGTTGCAATTAGGATGTGACCGCCACCCTGGCGGTCACATCCGGTATCTTTAACCTTGCGGCAGGTGCTGCTTGAAGCAGCACCCGCCGCAAGGTTAAAAATGCATGATATGCATTTACATGCACAACGCGGCAGGCACCGCGCAGTACCCCCCATGTGCACCCCCACCCCCCCTTTACCCTAGGGGCCTGCATGGGGCCCCAGAAGCAAAGTTCCACATGCTTTTCCACGGCGGAAAGGCCGCCGTGGAAAAGCATGTCTCACCACACATCCTAATTTGGCTGACGGTGTCTTGCAGACACCGCCACCAAATAGTGCTCATCATCCCACGGATCAGCGGCGGACGGATCTGTCGTCCGCCGCTGTTCCCAACGCCATCCCACTGCCATCCTAATCTGGCGGTGGGTGTTTTCTGTCACCGCGCGGTGAATCCGCATCCTCCGGGCTGGCAGTGGCTTCCACCGGCCCGGAGGATGCGGATTCACCGCCATCATAATCAACCCCTTTGTCTTTTTGGGTCATTTGGAAAGATTCAAGCTCGCGGTTGGAAGCTACTTCGCGTCTGAGAATGTAAGAGTTCTATTCTTTATATTTTAACTATTTTAAGTATGTTTGGGAGGTAGTAGTTTGTTATTTAGGGTTTGTGGACTTGTGTTTTAGGAGTTAGATTGTTTGTAGTTTGTTATTTACGTTTTTATTTTTCTTGGCGTTTTCTCGATTTACGGCCTTGTTGGAGTTATTGTGTTTGTGTGTATTTACTTATTTTTGGTTTTAAATATGTATGTAATGGTGATTAATAATGTATGGTTTTAAGATTTTTGTGGGTGGGAATGTTTATTTTTCTATTCTATGTTTTTGGAAACAGCGTTTAAGTTTTTGGAACTTTTCAGTTTTTTTTAAAAAAGAAAGTGTGTTTTAGTTGTTTCAACTTAATATGTATTTTACACTTCCTTTATTTTTCGTGTTTCCTGGAGCGTTTCTTATTATTTTTCAACTTTTTCGGGTTTTTGATGGATTCTGGATTATCCATTTATTTGGATGTACGATGGATTTGGCACAGTTGTATTTTTGCATTTTATTGGGGTATTTTTTTTATCCTGCGGATTTATTACTACCTGGATTATTATGGACCATTTGGATTTGCTATTTACGTTGCTGTGAAAGGTAAGTGATTTTATATTAATATTTTTGTGGGTTGGGAAATGTTCTATTTGTATACAGTTTTTTTTAGTTAGATATTTATTTTGTCTATATATTTTTAGAAATTTAAATGTATTAGACAAAATAAATATTTAATAATTTGTAAAGGAAATGTGTTTGTTTATATTTTAGGGATTTATAGTTTATATGGTTTGTGTTTTTAGATTAGTGTTTTGGCAATCATTTTTAAGTATTCTAGTCCTCTTCTTGTAGGATAAAGTTGTACTTGTTGTTGTAAATATTGGTACATTTGGGCCGTTTGTCTTGATAGTTTAGGTTTTAATTGTAAGACAGATTGCTCCATTCTTAATTCTTGAAAACTTTGTTCTTTTTGTATTGCCTTTAGGAGTTTGTGTAGTGTGGGAGTTGTTCGGCCAGTTGAAGACAGGAAGGCATTATGTCAAACCTCCACTGCATTGTTTGTTTTGGCTTCTTGGTTTAGGTTTGGTAGATATACATTCCACCAAGGTATTTTGAATTTTGGTTGGCGTCTGTGGCCTGACCTGTGTAGTCTCCCCACCCAGGTGTCCTCGAAACAATCAAGAAGTGGAGCTAGTTTTTGTAAATTTTTTGTATAGAAAGGACTTTCTATTAAAAGGTTATAGTGCTCAGTCACATCAGTGATTGGCACGTATGCTAAGGCTATCAGGTGTTTTATTTGGTATGCAAATGTCATATTGGTTGCATATTCAACACTAAGGGACCAATTACGATGTCGGGCGGATCGCCACCGCCATGGTGGCGGTGGCTATCCGCCCTACATAAATGCCCGCCCGCCACCCTTTTGCCCCCACTACATTACAATGGCCGGGGGACCTCAGTGGAGGCAAACACCGCCCGCCACTTTTCCGCCCCAGTCGCCTTGCGGCCGGGGGGATAAGGGTTCATATGGTGGCGGTGTCTATCAGACACCGCCAGCCATATTTGGATGGGCGTCTGCAGATGCTTTTCCGTGGCGAAAGGCAGGCGGACTTCACTCTGGGAGCCGCGTGCGGGCCCCCAGAGTGAAGGAGAGTAGGGGGTGAACACGGGGGGTACCTGTGGTACCCCCCTTCATTTGCATTTACAAAGCGGCAGGCACCGCGCGGTGCCTGCCGCTTTGTAAATGCAAATGCTGTAATGCATTTTTAGCATTGTGGCGGGCGGTGCAGAGAGCACCGCCCGCCACAATGCTAAAAATACAGGATGTACCCGCTACTGTGGCGGGCACATCCTAATACCCCCCACGGGACTCCCGCCCTTATGGCGGGCGGTCCCTATTACCACGAGGATGGCGGGTGGGCAAAGTGCGGCCGCCATCCTAATGACCCTCTAAGTGTTGATTTTTGCAAATGTCTCCATAGACATTGGTTAAAGTGGAAGTAACATCCTTGTATGGATGTGTGAGGATATATTTTAAAGATGGAATTTATCATGGCTTGTTCAAAGTCTATTATAATATTTAGGGGAAAGAAGTTTGTTGTTTCTTCTTTTATTTTGTTTAATATTTCTGTGTATGTTGAAGTTTGTTTGTTTGATAACAAACAATAGATAAATGGTATGCAAGTATTATGGTATTGCCCATGTATGGCATATAATTGATAGAATGGTTTAGGGCATATGGTAAATGTGCCATCCATCATCCATGTTTGGCTTTCTTTTTAAATTTTTATGTTGTTTATTGTAGCAAACATTATTATCCTTTTATCTATATTGTTGTTATCGTAGAAGATAAAAGGTTCATCGTTATGAGTTATGGTAAGGTCAGGTGGAATTATGACCTCTTCAAAAGTTTTAGGTGTTGGTATAGTTGGTCTTGTGGATTTTTTTGTTCTAGCTATGGTTCTTTTGATAGAAGCTATTGTTGGTAGTTGACCTCTTGCTTCTCTAGGTACTCTAGGTACTATTTCTTTAAGTATTACACTTGTTGGTAGTTCTGAGGTGCTGCTTATTTCCTTAATATTTTCTAGAGTAGATCTTAGCTCTATTTCTGAGATATTAGGTGGATGGTTGTCTTCAGTTTTATTAAATTCACTTGTTTCTCTGGTTGTTGCACGCCTATAACATTTGTTTGAGTAATACTTAGTACATTTCCAGTTTACTTTAAGGTCTTTTTGTTTTTCCGGAGTATAAATATACCCCATATAGCATAACAAAAATGTTACTTTCTGAGATGTAATACATTTTTTATCTTCATTCATTGTTGGTTTCTTAAATCTAGAAAGGATGTATTAAATATTATTAGAAAATGTATTTGTAATATAGGAATAATTAATAATATATGTACTATTGTTAGGTACTTACCAATTGTAATGTAGTTGACTTTCAATGTAGATGTTGTCTATTTTGATTGATGTTGTTCTGGATTTTAGTGGTCTGTGGAAAGAAAGTTAAGTATATTTTAGCGAATGTTTACATGTGTATTTTGGTTAAACATTTTGTAGGGTACTATATTTTATTATTAAAACGTTCTATTTATTTTATATAAATTAAATACAGGTTTTAAAAAATATATATAATTTTTTAGTTAAGTTAAGTATTAACATTCTTGTGTTTTTAAGAGAAATAATATTACATGTTCATGTCTTATATACTTACCAAGTGTTCTTTATTTGTTGTTTAATGTTGCTTTTTCTTGATATATTGCTGCTTTTCATTTTTAAGTTGTCTGTGGAAAGAAATAAAAGTATGTTTAATATTTGGTTTTGTATTTATATGTGAAGTTGGATTTTTTTAAAGAAGCTTTTTAGATTTTCTTTCTTTTAAACATGTGTTTACATTTTTTTTTTCAAAACCGTTTTTATTGAGAGTTCAAGCAAGATTCGGTACAGCCCTCCACAGTCAGGAGGAGGCTGTCAATGACACATATATAAAGGCACAGCATAGAACCCAGAGTTTTAGAATGACATACCCCAAACCTCCCCCATCCCACCCATCCCCAAGAACACCCTCCAACCCCGGTCCCAACTACCCACCCCTTATCCCGCCCCAACCCAGTGCACGTGATCACAGTTTAACAACATGAGATGAAAGGCAAAGGCGGCGTCGGCCAACAGCCTAGGGTACAGGATCTATATCTGGAGGCAGCACTTCATCAATGTCCATCGGGGGGTCAAGGGCCAGGCCCCTATAGTCCGCCCACCGTTTCCAGATTTTGTAATGTTTACGAGGACACCCCCGGGCTTCAAATACGGGCTGCTCCAGGCCCATGAGAAAGTTCAATCCCGCCTTCCAGGCACCCAGCGGGGGGGCACGTTCACTCTTCCAGGCCTGGGCCAGATCTCGCTTGGCCACTACCAGCCCCAGTAGCAACAGGTGACGCTTGTAAATGTTGCCCTTAACGTTTTCCAGGACATGAAGAAGGCCCAGTCTAGGGGTACGGGGCAGGTCCCACCCCAACACCTCCGACAGGCAGTCCCAAACCCCAGCCCAGAATCTAGTCAGTCTCTCACAGGACCACACGGTATGGAAAAGTGTCCCCCTTTCAGCACCGCACCTCAGACATTCCGGAGCGGCTATAAGACCAGCTCGCCACAGACGGTCCCTAGTATAGAATGCCCTGTGAAGATATTTAAATTGGATAAAGCGAAGACGGATGGCTATGGCAGCACCACGGGGAGATTCAAGGGACTCACGCCAGTCATCATCATCCAAGGGGCCAACATCATTCTCCCAGGAGGCCTTCAATGTCGAGAGGGAAGGGGAACAGTGTGTAACCAGGGAGCGGTATATCTGAGAGACCTTCTTGTCGCCCAGGTCTCCCATAAACAGTTTCGCCTCAATGGGACTAAAGTCGGGGAGTTCCTCCATACCCATCAAGCTAGGGGCAAGGGCGTGGCGGAACTGAAGGTACCGGAAGAATTGGGACCTGGGCATACTAAATTCAGTACTAAGGTCCTGAAAGTACTTAAGCGTAGTGCCAGTAAGGACATGGCCAAGGGACGAGATCCCAATCGCGTCCCAGCCGCCAAACCCAGACAGAGACGCCAGCGCCGGAAGCAGGCCATTACGCCATAGCGGAGTCTCGGCCGTCAGCCTACCCCACCAACCCGTACGGTGCAGGGTCTGTCGCCAGACCGTGAAGACCACCTGGGTGACCCGCGGCAACAGTCTCCTCCGCCTGGCCGAGTACAGCAAGGTGTGGAGGGAGGCACCACCCATCAGAGAATGCTCCAGAGCATAGGCCGGATCACTGCGGTCCCCATACCACCACTCATTAAGCACAAGGAGATGGGAGGCCTGATAGTAAGACGACATATCCGCGGACGCCAAGCCGCCGCAGTATGTAGAAAGAAAGCACGTGCGCAGCGCCACCCTGGAGGCACCCCCAGCCCACAGAAACCGGCCCAGTACAGAGTTGACACTTCGGAACCACTGCGGGTCGATCTTAAATGGGTGGTTCTGCAGCTGGTAGAGAAGCCGAGGCAGGGCCACCATCTTGAAGATGGCCGACCGGCCATAAATATTAAGAGGCATACGCGTCCACGTCTTGACGTCCATCTGGACCCGATCCCACACCGGCTGAACGTTCCGATCCCACGCCACCGAGGCCGAGGCAGAGAGGAAAATGCCCAGGTACTTCACGCCATCAACAGCCACCTGAAGGGACGCAGCCCAAGGATAGTCCACCATGTCACCCCCCAACACCCACAGGGTCGACTTGCGCGGGTTAAGAAAGAGCCCCGACGCCTGACCAAACTCCTGCATTAATTCAAAAATACGAGGGCCCGTACGCTGTAAATCAGTCATGAAGAAAAGCACGTCGTCGGCATACAGAGCTATGCGATCTGAGTGATCCGCACCCCACACGAAGCCTCGATAAAGCGCATCACGGCGCACCCGGGCGGCCAGTGGCTCCATAGCCAGCGCGAACAGGTATGGGGAGAGTGGACACCCTTGACGAGTGCCCCTGGTCACAGGGAACCGAGCGGAAATCGCCCCAGAGACACGCACCGAGGCGGTGACATCCGTATAAAGCAACTTTACATAAGAGACGAAGACCGGGCCCAGGTTCAGCAGCGGCAGAAGAGCAAAGAGAAAGGTCCAACTGACCGAATCGAAGGCACTGTCAATATCCGCCAGCAGAAGCGCCGCCTGATCTCCTGAAGACCCAATCGCGTCGATCGCAGCCTGCGCCCGCCGAATGTTGTGCCTCGTTGCCCGGTGCGGCATAAAGCCCGCCTGATCCGGGTGGACGAGGGCCGAAATGTGTGGAAGCAGGCGGTTCGTGAGCGCCTTGGCCAGGAGCTTGGCTTCAAAATTAATGAGAGATATCGGACGATAAGACTCATGGCGATCAGGGGGTCTACCCGGCTTCTGGAACACCACGATTTCGGCATGGCGCCAATCCGGGGGGAGGCTGCCACGCTCCCGCGCCTGCTCTAACGCCCGTTTGTAATGCGGCCCGAGCTGCAGATGAAATTTCCTATAGAATTCGCTGGGGAACCCGCTCGGCCCCGGTGCCTTACCCACGTTGAGTTGACCCAGTGCGTCACCCAACTCCTCAGCCGTCAGGGGGAGATCTAAAGCATCGCGCACTTCATCGGACACGGCAAGCGGAGGAACTGCCGCATGATAACCCTCGATGCTGTCGGGGGAGAGGCTCTCCCGAGAGGCATACTGATGCTCATAATAGCGCGCAAAGCTCGCCGCAAGAGTCGCAGGGTCCATTATCGCCACCCCGGCGTCATCAACAAGCCCCGGCAGAGTAAGCGGCTGCAAAGTCTGTTGACAAAGCCTATGGAGCATGGTGCAAGACTTGTCGCCCCACTGGTACACTCTACTACGCGTAGCCAACCACGCCTGACGAGCCTCATCCATTAAGACCGAGGAGTAAGACTGCTGTGCCTGTAGAAGCAGACGCAGCGTGATATCACCGGCCACCTCCCTGTGCTGCGCCTCCAGCTCCTCCACCCGCGCCGCAGCGGCAACAATACCTTCTTGCCGAGTTCGGCGGGCTGAAGCGCACCAGGCGATATCTATGCTCCTCAAGGTGGGCTTCATAGCTTCCCAGACCGTCACCGCGTCCACCCCCACAGTAAGGTTGTCCTGCCAATAGCGGGCAATCGCACCGCGTAGGTGCTGGGAGTAATCCGGACGCTGCAGGTGCCACGTAGACATCCGCCACCGGAACGGTTGGCGTGCCTTACAAAGGTCAATTTGGACCGCCACGGGGGAAGGTCAGATAAACCGCGAGGTCGGATCGCCGCCCCCTTCACCCTATCCAAGAAGGCCCCCGGTACAAACACACAATCAAGACGCAAGGGGGAGCCATGAACAGCCGAGACATACGTGTATTCCCGCCTCTCCGCATGCAGGTGCCGCCAAACATCCACCCATCCAAGACCATCAATCATGGCCCCCAACCGTGTAGGGGAGGCTACAGTCGCAACCCCCTGCCCCCTCTGCCTGTCCAGCGCCACGTCCACCACATCATTCCAGTCGCCACCAATTACAGCCAAGGAGTGGGGGAGCTCAGTCCACAGGGCAAACAACCGCTCCGCAAGGGTCCACTGCAGCGGGGGAGGGGCATACACACTACCAAACACCACAGGCTCCGCACCAATCTTCCCTTGTACAAACACAAAGCGGCCTTGGGGATCGAGCCACTGACGCTCGTGAATGTAAGCCAACCACCTATGGACAAGAATGGCCACCCCCCTCGAGCCCCTAGTAAACCCGGCATGGAACACCTGATGAAAACCAAATCGCTGCAAACTCAATGCCTTAGTGCCCAACATGTGTGTTTCCTGGAGAAGGAGCACATCCGCCAGGTCCCTCTTCGCCCAGCGAAGCACTGCCCCCCGCTTAATCTTGTCCAGAAGCCCCCGAACATTCCAGCTTAGAATACGCATGGAAGCGCCAGAAGACGCTACCCTCGGAACATCAGCCATTATCACAATGTGCCAAACCCCACAATCCCCAGGTCCTGACCCAGGCCTCCAACACCCCAGTTGCAAAGATTACAAAGACCACGTGCACCCCACAAAACAGAACCCCAAAACCCGCAACCCCCAGTAACCAGACCCACCCCACAAGCAACCCAACATCCCAATTCCCCCCTCCCCCACCCCAATACCTCAAGGAACAATGAAGTATCTGTCGCGGCATACGGTACTTCAGGCCCAAAACATAGCGCCGAAAGCCAGCCATGCCAATGGATCCCAAACAGCCCCCCTACCACCAACCAGTCACACTCCCACAACCACCCCCCAGTCCCAACAGGAGGAGGCAGCCCATGGATCATGCCCCAAACCCCCCCCAGCTTATATCACGAGCAGGAGCAATGCATTACAAAGAGCATTAGTCCACAAGAGTCCCAAGCATTTGCCAAAGAACAAGGTAATACTGCACCGACCAATGTCTGTACCGCCGACCAGCATGCAGCAGCCGCAGTGCACGGCCATAGATGTAAGGCAAGGAGTAGACAGTCAGCGGACAATAATCAGGGGCCCTTGCCAGAGTGATCGGTATCAGGCTGCGTGTCCCCCAGAAGGGGATCTCGGGACAAGGACCTCCGTCTTGAGCGAGACTTTCGATGCCGCTTCCCCTTGCTCGGCTGATCGCTCCGGTCCTGAGAGGAGCTGCGTGAGGACCCAGAGTGCAACCCCGGCTGGATGTGTGGTCGAAGCCTGACCGCCTCGTCGGTCCATCTGAAGACGGCCTCCGGAGTATCAAAAAAGTGGGTCTTAGAGTTGAAGATCACCCGGAGGCGGGCCGGGTAGAGCAGCGAGTACTGAATCTTCAGGCCTCGCAGCTTGGCCTTGGCCGCCAGGAAGGAATGCCTCTGCTGTTGGACCAGTCTGGTATAGTCCGGGAAAATCATGATCTTGTGGTTATCATAAAGCAGAGTGTCTTTGAGCCGTGCCTCGTGGAGAATGACGTTCCTATCGTGGAAGTTGAGGATCCGGGCGATGATCGGGCGAGATCGCTCCCCTGCCGGCTGCTTCTGCGTCAAGGCGCGATGGGCGCGCTCCACCACGAAGCAGCGCGACAGGGTGTCCGAAGGTAGCCAGCTCTCCAGCCACCGGGATAGGAAGGCATCCATAGGCCCCTTCTCGCAGTCCTCCGGAAAGCCGACAAAGCGCAGGTTGTTCCGCCGCGCCCGCCCTTCAGCGGCCTCCACACGAAGCGCTAGGCCCCGCTGCGTCTGCTCCAGGTCGGCAACCCTCTTCTTTAGGGCGCCAACGTCGCCCTCCACCGCCGTGACCCTGGTCTCAGTTTCAGTGATGCGGGCGACCGCATTGCGAAGGTCCTGGCGCAGCAGCATCACATCGGCACCCACCGCGCCGATCTTCGCATCCAGCATGTCACGAGACTGTGTAATGGCCGTCAGCAGCGCCGCGTTGTCCGGACCAGCACTCTGGCCCCCACCGGCTGCTCCGGCACCACCTCCAGAATTTATCAATAGGTCCCGTCTTAGCGGCGGCAGTGCCGCCCCCGCCTCTAGTCATGGCGGCAGCAGGGATGGCCAGGCAACACGTACCCGCAGCGGGGTCGCCCCGCGCGAATGGCTATCAATCAGGTCCCGGCCGGGGCGTCCGGAGCACACCAAGCCACTCGGTATCCACACGCCACCAGTCCGCCAAACACACAGGCCGGAACTCAGGCAAAGTCACTCCTCCAAAGCGCAGTGGACGCCAATCTCAGGCCCAGAGCGGGGCCGCGAAATGGCGCCGCTAGTCCATCCGCTCCAGGCGGCTCGGCAAGCCCCTCGATTCCGTCAGAGTAGCCTGAACGGGGCGATTGTTGGATCAGCACTGTCGCCTCGTCAGGACACCACTCCGCAGGACGCAGCAGCAGGGCACGTCGTCTCCCAACCTCCGGTGACACCGCCCCAATCTCGCGGGCTCAGATGCACGCCGACCGGCCGCGTCTAGGGCTAGCAGGCGGGCGGGACAGAAATCGAGGTCCCGGCTCGCCACGCGGCAAGTAGGCCCAGCAGGCACACCCTCCAACGGACGCGCCAACAGAGGTCCGGAGCTCCAATGACCACACCACCGTGCTCCGCCGGACACCAGCAAGCACCTCCACAGCAGTAGATGTAGGAAGAGGGTTCAGGGCAAGGATAAATTAGCGGATAAGGATCGGGCCGGCAGGAGCTCTACAGAGCCGCGTCCGCCATCTTCGCCCTCGAAGCCACGCCCCATGTGTTTACATTTTTTAACAATTCAGAAAGTAAAATAAGAGTTTCTGAGATGCTTATAACATTTGAGCATTTTATTTTATAAATTTAGTATAATTACATTTTCAGTTGGTTGTTTTAGTTTGTAGAAAATGTTCTTATTTTTCTTAAGGTTGAATCTGTTGTGGAAATATGATAAGATAGAAATATAATTAAGTTGTTAAGTTCTGACTATAAATTGTAGGTTACATTTATTTTTAACATTTTATCCAGAAACATTTGATTACTTACTTTTTGTTATCTGTAGTTTGTTTGTTATCAGATGATTCTTTAAGGTTGTCGAGAATTTTGCAGTGTTTCTTTAAGCTGAATATTTTCTGCTGGTTTTAGAGTATTGAGTTTACTTCTTTATATAGTGTGTCTTTAATTAGTGTTTGTATGTCATTGGTCAGATACATTTAAATGTGTTTCTGTTGGTTAGTTTGAATTTCTTTAAGTAACTTAATTATGTTAGTTGTATGTGAAATGGTTATTTTGAGATTTTGTGTCTTTTTATGTGTTTTATGAATAGTTTTTAGATTTTGCATTTCATATAAAAATGTATTATATTTATTTAAAAATGTGTATATTTTAAATGTGTTTGTTTAAATTGTTTTCATTCAAGGAGGATTTTTCAATAATCATTTTAGGGAGATATATTTTTTTAGTTGTGTTTGGTATGTATATAAATAGTTATATGAGTGTATTCTTAATAGTTTAAAGATCAGTGTGTTTAATAATAATTTTTTATTAGTTTAGAGATGTCTATATTTAGGTTATGTCGATAATATTGATGTGTATATTTTTGTTTTCGATATTTTTGTAATGTGCTATATTTATTTATAACTGTCGATATTTTTATTTTCGATATGTGAGTGTACGATTTTAGTGAGGTCAATGTTTTTGTTTTACGATATTGTTTAATCAATGTTTCTGTTGTTTTATAAATAAATATAGGGTGTCGATTTAATTGTACTCAATATTTGAGACACGATATTTGTGTAAATCGATTTTTGTGAATTCGATAATTTGTCAGTGATTCTTTTCAGACACCCTCTCTGACCAACAGCAGACTGTCTGCAAGCAAGTCTTGCAACTGTATGCTAGCCTTTTTTCCCTGACCCCTGACCTGACCAACTGGTGTACCCATGATGTGGACACTGGTGACCGTGCACCTGTCAAAAACAAGATCTATCGCCAGTCAGACCAAGTCAAGGAAAGCATCAAAGCTGAAGTCAGCAAGATGCTGGAGTTAGAGGTTATTGAACCCTCTGAGAGCCCCTGGTCTAGCACAGTGGATCTGGTCCCCAAACCGCATCAACAGGGTGAAAAGAGAGAGATTAGGTTCTTTGTGGACTATAGAGGACTCAACTCTGTCACCAAGACAGATGTTCACCCTATTCCAAGAGCAGATGAACTGATAGAACAATTGGGGGCAGCCCAATTTCTCAGTACCTTTGACTTGACTGCAGGGTATTGATAGATTGGCATGGCCCCAGGAGCAAAAGAGAAAACAGCCTTCTCCACACCTGATGGACACTATCAGTTTACTGTAATGCCTTTTGGGTTAAAGAATGCCCCTACCACCTTCCAGGGGTTGATGAATCAAGTCCTGATTGGGTTGGAGTCCTTTAGTGCAGCTTATCTTCATGATATTGCTGTCTTTAGCTCCACCTGGCAGGATCACCTGATCCACCTTGGGAAGGTTTTAGCATCCCTGCAATCTGCAGGCCTAACTATCAAGGCATCCAAATGACAGATAGGGCAGGGCACTGTGGTGTACTTGGGCCACCTTATAGGTGGCGGCCAGGTACAGCCCTTACAACCCAAGATCTAGAGTATCATGGACTGGGCAGCTTTAACCACCCAGACCCAAGTCAGGGCATTCCTTGGCTTGACTGGGTACTATAGGAGGTTTGTGAAGGGATATGGATCCATTGTGACTCTCCTCACAGAGCTCACCTCCAAAAAGATGCCCAAGAAAATCAACTGGACTGTTAGTGGCTTTCGACACCCTAAAAAATGCATTGTGCTCAGCACCAATTCTAAAAGCACCAGATTATGACAAGCAGTTCATAGTGCAGGCTGATGCTTCAGAGCTGGGGATAGGAGTGGTGCTATCAAAGTCCAATGATGAAGGCCAAGACCAACCTGTGCTTTAATAAGCAGGAGGCTACTCCCCAGAGAGCAGCGTTGGAGTGCCATTGAGAGGGAGGCCTTTGCTGTGGTTTGGTCCCTAAAGAAGTTGAGGCCCTACCTGTTTGGAACTCACTTCCTGATTCAAACTGACCTCAGACCTCTCAGATAGCTAATGCAGATGAAAGGGGAAATCCAAAACTACTAAGATGGTCCATCTCCCTACAGGGAATGGACTTTGAAGTGGAACACCGACCAGGGACTGCCCATGCCAATGCAGATGGACTTTCCAGGTTATTCCACTTAGTCAATGAAGACTCCCTAGGGCATGGTTAGTTAACCTTTTGTTTGGGGGAGGGGGGGGGGTTGTGTGAGAAAGTGCCATCTTTCTTGCATTGGTATGCCCCCACTTTTTGCTGAATTGCTGATGTTCTTTGACTGAGTGTGCCCTGGGCTCTTGCCAATCAGGTACCCAGGGCCTGTGTTCCTTCTCTAAAACTCCGTCATCCGATATCGTGTATCAAATCTAGGATCCAGGCCTGTGGTTAGAAAAGTAATCTACAAAGTAACTAATTGCATTTAACTAGAAATTCCCATTGAGCTCAATGTTGCATTGTGTTTGAATTGTGTTGCCTATTGCAACAAACTGTAACTATTGCATTCAAAAAGTCTATTGCATATTTGAAAAGTATTTAACTAAAGCAACTCATCCTGAGAAAGTATATTTTGATACCTTGTTGGTTCTAAAATAAAACAACTATATCTTTTGATACAAAACCATTGGCCTAGAGTTCAGTTCTTGAGTGTGTGAGACCATTTGCTGACTGGGTGTGTACAACAAATGCTTTACACTGTCCTCTGATACTGCCTTACTGCTCGACCAAGCTACCACTTTAGAGAGTAAGGTTATATCTAAGTTCAGCCTCTGCCTAACCTCCGGGGACTGGGGACTCTATACACACTGCACCTTACTTTGGTCCAGTATATATAGAGCCAGTTTCCTACAGTATGTCCCGCCGAAATTTAGGAATCCTAGTATTGATTGTACATTTTTTAATGATTTTGGAGGCTGGAGCAGCGCACACTTTCTAAAAAGTTAGCTGCCATACGTTTGCCTTCACTTGACAGCTCTTATCCCAAAAATAGGACATTGAGGTGGGCTATTTTTGATTTTTTAAAGTTACATTTGTATCCCTCTCTTGCAAATCCCATAATAATGGTGCTTACCCTGGTCAAGTGCCTCTCTAAGTCATCGTCTGTCAGATAAATATCATCCACATAGGACAACGCTTCTTCATCAAATTTTTGAAGTAATTCTGTTACTCTTGCTGAAAATACACCCGGGCTACTCGTATACCCTTGTGCTAGTCGACAAAATTGTCGTTGAGACCCTAACGCACTAAGGGCCATATGTAGGTAATCTCTATTTACTGATTCTTAAATACCGAATTTTACTGATTCAGTATTTAAGAATCGGTAAATAGTATGTAGGTAAAAATTCGGTAAATTTTACAGAATCGGTATTATTCGGTATTTAAGAATCGGTATTTACCGATACGGTAATTCCAATTCATTCCTATGGGCCTGGAGGCCCATCGGATGAATGGGAAGCCATTCACCATTACCGATTCGGTAAATACCGAATCAGTAATAGGGGGAACATATTCAAGGGTGGCAGGGTGTCACATTGACACCCTTTTGCACCCCTGAATCGTGCACACATACATGCCCTAATGCAGAGGTCTTCAAACTTTAGTCAGCCGAGCCCCCCCATCTAAACCTTTTTAGATGTCAAGCCCCCCCACCACCACTACCACCTGACAAAAAAGTTCTGGAAGCTGGTACTCTGCATCATTGATGACCATTCCCTCCTGCAGAGCCCAAGTTGTACAGGGCAAATAATATTAAATAAAGTAAGAGTGCAGTGAAACGTACTTCCGACATGGGAAGCAACATGGAGGGCAACTAGACAGAACTTTTGGGGTGGGACTAAGATTCCCAGCCAGGGCTGGCTCGAACACTGATCACACACGTGAGAGGGACAGGTGAGTTAAGTGTCGCATGAGCAGGGTGAGTAGTGTGCTCGTGTGACTGCAGGGTGAGGTATAGGGTGAACTCGTGCGACTGCAGATTGAGGTACAGGGTAAACAGAGCAAGAGGATTGTGAGAGCAGAGTGATCACTGTGAGTGCAGAGTGTGCGGTATGCTCATCTGACCGGAGGGTAGGTGGAGGGAGAACGGTGTAAGTTCCTGGTGAGGCGGCATAAGTGCAGTGTGGTCACTGTGAGTACAGGGTGAGAGGGGGGGTTCAGTGCATAGTGATCAGTGTGAATACATTGTGATCCCAGTGAGTGCAGGGTGAGTGTGAAAGTGAAGGACGAGAATGAGGATTGAGTTGTCTGAATGCAGGGTGCATCCCCAGACACAGTTGAAGTTACTCAGCATGTTATTGAGGCCTGGCATAGGGTTTCAGATATAAGTTACACTATTGCTAGGTCCAGGGATCGAGGGTGGGGGAAATAAATATTGTGCTCATCCTGCAATAAACTTCCCGTCTTGCGATTAGGGTTGCCAGCTCATTATATTGATGTCCCAGAAGGTACAAAAGTAAACAGTCCCCTAAAGCCTATTTTCAGCACTGATCCGTGCACAATTGGAACAGCAAAAATACATAGAAAGCATTTTTAATTGTGTTCTAAGACTGCCTGAATGATCTATGACTTATAATTAAAGGGAACAAAGATTGAAACGTCACAAGGATTATACATACTATTTTATTTATAACCCTATTTAGTGTCAAGATAAGGCCTTTGCAGGCTCTTTAAACAGCACCTGGCTGGCATTTCTATTTTGGTAACCCTACTTTATATTCCTTTTTGATGAAATGCATTCTCACATTAAGGAAGTAAAAAGTCAAATGTAAGGAATAGGCAGAGTGGGGGCACAGGGAGTACTGAAACCAGAAAACAAACAGCCTCTTTAATCATTTTACAAAGGTATGTAAATACGCTTACAAGCCCCTTGCGCCATTTTTGCATCACTTTTTCCATGTTGAAAGTGACAAAAAAGTGGCGCAAGGGCTTGTAAATAAGCACCATGGTCTTTACCAGGCGCACAACGCCCATGGGCTCAAAAGGCTTCAGCATTCCTCTTCTCCCCCCCGCACCCCCCCCCCCCCGCTTGTCGTGTGTGTCAGCCCCGGCTGAGGCAGCTTCCCGGGCATCCACACAGACTGTTTTGGAGCTGCCAGCCGCACCGAGTACTTCACAGGTCTTTAAAAGCCGATTTACACGTTAATGAGGCTTTGTTGTTTTCCAGCCTTTAGAGCCCCTGCATCTCGATGACCATGAGAATTAGGCCCCCCCCCCTCCCTCTCCGAAATCGTTGTGCCTGCCTCTGGCCTTTAAAGACCTGTGACTCTTGACACTCTCAGCCGAGCCCCCAGCAGCTGCAGCAGCCCGGGCTGAGAGGCGCGTCTTGCGCCTGGAAGGAACAGTGTGGTGTGAAGTGCGCCCCCCCCTGAAGGGATGTGGCGCCCCACCAGGGGGGCGCACCCCACAGTTTGAAGACCTATGCCCTAATGTAATTGACCAAATCCTTAAATTACCGAATCAGTAAATTGCTGAATCCTAAAATCAAGCCACCTACATTAGAAAAAGCTAAATACCGGTCGATAACAGCAAATGTACTTATTTTCGGCCGTTAAGGACCGGTATTAAGCTACCTACCTATGGCCCTGAATGTGGTCAGATACCTGGTTTCAGGTGCAATATTTTGGCATAAAAATCCATTTGAGATATCAAGTGTGACATTGTATTTTTTGCGCTCAATGTTATTAATTAATGCAGCACTATGAGCATTTTGGACAGCAAATGTCTTTGTTCATGAGTTTAAATGTCTGTAATGTAAGGTAGCTGACAGCAGTGGAGGTGTTCATGTTACGATGCGCTAAACGAGTGACTTATCATGGTCCTCCCACGAATTTAAGAATAATGAATCCACCTCCATGCAGCAAGACCTTTGAATTAATTAAGTCTACTATCTTACACATTGAACGATTAATTTGGATATCGTTTCATGCTCTACACCAATAGGATCAAGTGACCAAGATTATAAGGATCGCATCCCTTTTGAAAACCTTTTTTTTTTGGATTCATATTGCCTGTGTGACTTTAGAACTCGTTTTCATCTACATTGGGAAACAAGATTCGTGTTTTTCAACATCAGTGCACAATTTCCTTTTTGCCTTGAAAAAGTCTCCATGAGACGAAACACGTGTCGGCAGGACAAGCTGGAAATACCTTTAATGTATATGAAATAAAGATTTGAAGTCTAACATCTGGTCTGGATCCGAATTTTGGAAGTCCATTTCCTGTCAATGAACTCTAATCCTAAAACTTGTGAATGACAATAATAATCATTTGGAATACTACATAATTGTGAGAGTGCTTGATAGACCTGTTTTTCTCTTTGGTTCTTAATATTAGCAATTTTTGCTAGTTCAACACCCCTGGTGGTGGGTGTATAACAGGACAATAGTGCACCTCATCCAAAGAATTGTATATAATTTATATTACACGTATACGTGCTTAGAGAACTGTATTACTTGTATGTGCGGACGTTTTCTCTGCCAGAGAAACACTACCACCACACCTCCGTATTGCAATCTAAAACAAGACAATATGTATTGTCGGGTTTAGAGACAGGAAACAAAGGATTGTTCTATTATCTCCCTTACATGTTTTTTAGCTTCTTGCTTTATTGGAAATTGCCTCTGAGCATTAGGTGAAACTTTTTACGGGATCACGTGGTAGGTTATGTTATGTTATGTTACAGGAGTTTGTAGAGCGCCTGGTTACACTGACCCAGTGAGTCCCCGCGCTAGGTACCAGAGCAGAAAAGAACCTAGGTCCACAGACAATACAGCACTGATTATGTCTTTGGGAATAAGTGAGTCTTCAGACAAGTTTCAGATTCCTCCAAGCGGAGGCTTTGAGGGAGGGTGTTCTATAGTTTAGCAGCCGTGTAGTAGAAAGAGCGGCCGCCCATCCTGGCCCTCTTGATCCTGGGGACACATACAAACCCACTTCCACTGGATCTAAGCTTCGTGATTGGGTCATATATGCATAGTAGATCATGCAAAAAAGCAGGACCCTTCTTTCGCAGGACAGAGCTGCCTTTGCTGATGATCTTCTGGGCCACATCAGGACAAGCCTTGCTGCCGCATTCTGGACGCCCTGCAGTCTACGCATACACCTACGGCTGGCACCTAGGTAAAATAGATTGCAGTAGTCCAGAAACGAAGTTACCAGTGCCTGTACCATAATCCTTCTGGAGGCCGTAGGGAGGATGTTGAGTTCTCATCCCACCCTGTGTGATTTTTAGGTCTCGCCTGAGCCAGCGCATGCCCTTCTCTGGCGATACATTTAGTGAGTGGGCTTTAAAAAGCCGACCACAGCTTTTTGTGCGGCCTAGAGCGTGCGGTTATGTGCACAGTTATGAGCAGAGGCGCCATCTGGTTTTCCTCGCATCGCTCGCGGGCTCCCTTACAGCGGGCGATCAGGCGCCATCTGGCTTTCCTCTCGCTAGCTCTCCCAAGCGTGCGCTTCAATGCTCCTCCCCTCCCCAACATAGAGCTTGTTTTTTTTTTTTACTTTTACTCGCGTGCTTGACACATTATAGCCCTTCGGGTTTACCCTCTCTACTAGTTCCAGACTCACTATGACCCCTCGTGTGAGCTTCCACTACTTACGGACTATTTATGAACCCCTTGAGCTTTCAGTAGTTCCAGACACACAAATGACCCCTCGTGTGAACTTTCACTACTTCCGGACTAATTATTAACCCTTACCTGAGCTTTCACTAGTTCCAGACTCACTATCTATTACCCCTCGCGTGAGCTTTCATTGTCCCAGGCTCACTAGGACCCCTCACGTGAGCTTTCACTAGTTCCCGACTCACTATTAACCCTTGCCTGAGCTTTCACTAGTTCCGGCCTCCTTTCTACCTTAAACCCCCTTCCATTCTACCCCCTTCCATTCTCCTCTCTCACCATCCGTCCCTTCTCTCCCTTCTCTCGCCTCGTACCCCTCTCTCCTCCTACCCATTGCAGTCACCCCACCCCCTTTCAACTCCTTCACCTGCCTTTCAACCCTCATGACTGTCATTCCATTTCCTGCAATCTTCACCTTCCATGTACGTTATCCCGTGGCCCACGTTCCCCCTCTCCCTCCCAGAATCATGTTTCCCTCCCCTATCTTTGCTTTTTCGTCTGTCGCCTGCAATGTCTCCCTTCCCCTCTCTCTCATGCCCTGTTCTCCACTTCAGAAGCCCACATCTGCCTTCCACTGTTTATCTTCTGCTCTTGTTACCTGCCCCCATGCATTGTCTCTTCTGGTCACTCTTTGACATCCTTTCTTCACTGCCCTGCAGTCTTTCCATATCTTTCTCTGTCACCAAGCTTGCACTCCCACCCACGCCCGCTACCCCCTTTTTGCAGTCTCCTCCACCCTCCCCTTCGCCCCCCTTTCACCCCAAGTGCAGTCTTACTCTTTTCTATCCTTCTGTCTGTCCGCCTCTGCAGTGGCAGCCCACCCTGCTCCTTTGCTGCCCCCTTTCTCTATGACCCTGAATTCTCTCCAACACCTCTTTTCCCGCCCCACCCCTTCCCTGCTTCCTTCATTGCGCCTCTTCCTTTCCGTTGTACTGTCTCTCCCTCATCTGTCATTTTATCTGTCGCTCTGTCTCAGTTCAACGCATTGATTTGTCCACATGTACCAAGGCACATTAAAAACTGTCTTCAGAAAACAATGGAATCTGCATATTATTTTGTGAGCCTAATAGAATTAGTTTGTTTTTGGCATGAAATACTAATTTCTACTAAACTTTTTATGAATCCTTCTTAAACAAAGTAAGTAGTTTTGTTAATGTAAATTTTAGTCAGCTTAATTGCCCTACTTAACTCTTCCCGTCCTGCAACCGATATTAAAATATGCTTTAACTTCCCACTGACCCTAGAACAGAAAATTTGGCATTAAAGGCAGTGGAGTTCATAGCATTACTGTCAAACATTATTACCGCATGCATGTCTATTAACACTGGAGTAACTGGCGTTAGCATGGTTTCTGCTATTCAGGGGCGTTTTCACAGGTCCCTGCAGCAGAAGGGGGCCCCAATCTTTCTGGGGGGGGGGGGGGCTATCCTTCAGGTGTTCACATTCAGCCTAAGGCCCATGAATATCTGTGAGACATGGGAGACACATGGGACACTCATCACATTCTGCAAGAGGGCATCACTTTGAGTTACGCCACTGCCACTTTTAGTTTACTCCAGCTGTTAAATTGTGGTAGTAACATTACAGCTGCCGAATTTACACAACATTTATAAAGCATAAGCATTGTTCTAATGAGGCGGAAATAGGAGTTTAGAAGGGTACATCTCCACTTGTATTTTTTGAAAGAAATCATCAGTCAGAAAATGTGGCTTAGTGAAGATAGAGAAAAGGAAATGTTGCCTGTCGAAAATACAAAAAAAAATCAATTGATGATTTTGATAGGTGTTTTGTTTCAGCATAATTATTAGACCGATTTAGCAGGAAAGTGTAAAATAATATCCAAAAGGAGAATGAAATCAGGACAGAAAGATAGTGGAAAAGTGGAGTAGCATATTGACATGTACTAAATGCACACAGTAACAAGCATTGGCATAGCCAATAGGTCTCGCCTTTGGGACCTTATAAGTGTTTAGCCATGCAATAGTTTATGTTGTTGCACAAAGGATATTATGCTGCATAACTTAATACTTAAATGGTCCCAAAAGCATGACCTATTGGCTATGCCAATGCTTGTTGTACAATGCCGGAGCTTGGGCTGCTGCCCACTCCTGTGCATATGTATGTTTTTATTTTTTTTAATTAAACTTTTTATTGGAATTTCGACAGAACAACAGACAGCAAATATCCTTTGTTGACATATGCATCCCTCACACCGTACATATGTAAAAAAAAACCAATAAAGTACAGTTACTATGGTGAAACATCACTGTACATATCCAAACAAATGCGGAAATCATAAAACCCCTCCCTGCCCGCCCTCCTCCCCCCAAATCTCAACCAGGCAGTAAGAATACTACAGAGCCCCTCACCGAGGCGACTCAGCAAGAGCATGTGCTGCATGGCGGTCAGGTACAATCAGGTAGCATCATCACAGACGTATCATAACTCAGGGTTCAGGTCTAATGGTGGAGTATTTCCTGGTCAATGATAGTTCATTAAGAGTGTCCGAAGTTGTGCCACTCATGGAACATGACCCCTCAGAATAGATCAGAATGGGCCATCAGATACGCTGTCATAGGGCTCCAAAAATATTTAGGACGGGAAGCTTCAGGCAACTCTTCTTCATACACTAGCAGCTGGTCCCTGCAGTAGGCTAGATCCTTTAGCCACAACTTTATAGTGGGAGCAGACCGCGATCCCCATCTCTGCGCCACCACCCGTTTTGCCATCAAAGTGAAAACCGCTACTAGGCGTCTATTGGCGGGTTTCAACCATTTCACATACCCTAGAAGACATAATTCAGGCGTACAGGCCACAGGTTCCAGCACCACCTCCGACAGCATACAAACCACTTCTGTTCAAAATGCAATTACTGTCCCACACACACAGGCAACATGATAAAAATCTGCATCCACAGCGCCACACCGTACACACCTCGCCGATTCTCTCTGGCCATACTTATGGAGTTGTAAAGGCGAATAATATACTTGGTGCAGATATTTGAAGTGAATAATCCTGAGGTTACAATTGGCCGTGAGTCTGCCTGTGAGTTGGCAACATGCCGTCCACACCTCCATCGAGATTGGACTACCTATCGCGGTCTGCCAACGTTGGCGGGACTGGTGGTCCTCGAACTCTCGCTCCCGCTGGGAAGCATAATAAAGCCTAGTAATAAGGCCCTTGCGACTCTCCCCTGCCAAAATTGCCTGTGACGCCCGAAGAGCTATAGGCTCCTCAGGAAAGTCCGGATACGCATCCCGAATGGCCTGCTGGACTCTGCCGTATGTAAATCAGAACATAAAGGCGCAATCTACTTCACTCTGGGCCTCCCCAAGGGTCCTGAAGTGACCCTCCTTGTACAGATCACCCATCCGGACAATGCCCGCAGCCGCCAGCTCCCTTAATGCGGCGGGCTCGCGAGCAGCCGAAATCCCCAGATGTGAAGCTATGGGCAAGAGAGGGGCGTATAAATATGGGAGCTGTACTCTAGCAGCCAGAGCCCGCCACGCCCAAGATGTGCACAGAGGGGGGTTTATTCCTTGCCGGGGCCCACTTGAGCCACCCGACAAAACCATAGCCTGCACGGGATGGGAAGAACTCCATCCGCCTCAATGGCTATGTGTGGTTTATAGCGCTGCGGAAAATGCCAGTAGTGGGCAAAATGCGCCTGTGCGCAGATGTAATACAAACGAGGATCCGGAGCCTCAAAGCCGCCCCGGTCAAAGGGCTGCACCAGCAGATCCCAGCGGCATCAAGGTTGTTTTACCCCCCAAACAAATGTAAGCAGTGCCGTCTGTAAGGTTCGGAACAACACAACATTCAGTTTATGGTATATTGATAAAGAAGTACAACATCTTGGGCAGAAACACCATTTTAACCACAGTGATCCTATCCGCCAACGACAAAGGAAGACGTGCCCATCGTTTCGCCTGCTCTGTTATACGTATAATGGCGTGTCCATAGTTCTTGGTGACCACAACAGCCGCATCCCTATGGATCATCACCCCCAGGTACTTTACAGGTTCAGAAGACCAAGACAGCAGAAAATCCAGCTCAATTTCCCTCGTGTGCTCCGTTATTGGAAAGACCACAGATTTGGTCCAATTAATGCCCTGACCAGAAAACCTCTCAAATTGGACATATTCCCTCAATAATGGTGATAGATATACAGATGGTTCCCGGACGTAGAGTAGCATATCGTCCGCGTATAGCGAGATGATCAGCGGGCGCTGCTGAAACCGTAAAGCCGCGGCAGAATGCTTCTGGCGGAGCTTGCAGGCTAAAGGTTCTATTATCAATGAGAAGAGCATGGGTGACAGGGGGCATCCCTGCCGTGTGCCTCTTTCTATGGAGAATAAGGACAATACTCTTCCATTGACTTGCACCCTGGCGACAGGCCCGCTATAAAGATCCTGAATCCACTGTACAAAGAAGGGGGGAAACCCCATTCTGCTCAGGACCGTAAACATATAGGACCATTGCACGGAGTCGAACGCCTTTGCTGCGTCAAGTAGCACAGCAACGGCCTGAAAGTCTGGTTTGAAATAATGTAACTTAGAAAATAACGTGCACAGATTATGCGTAGTGGACCTCTCCATAACAAAACCGGACTGATCGGGCAAGACCAGCAAGGGCACCAGGGGTTGGAGCCTGGTGGCTATCATTTTAGGTAATATTTTGGTATCAATATTCATGATGGAGAGTGGCCTGTATGATCTGCACTGGTTAGGGGGTTTGTCAGGTTTCAGTAGGGTGACCAGTAAGGCCTCCCGGAGCAAGGGTGGCAGAGTCCCGCTATCATACGCCTCCGCATAAACCTCCAACAACCGCAGAGCCAAGACTGTCGCAAACGTCTTATAGAATTCACTTGGCAGACCATCCGGTCCAGCAGCTTTACACGTAGGCAAAGCCATTATAGATTCTCGCACATCCTCCTTGCCAAATGGCTGCACCAAGTATTCACAATGGGTCTTAGACAGCCAACCGAGTGCCACATCGTCCAGGTAATCATGCGTTTCCTCAGATGAAGGGGACCCCCTAGCAGTATATAGCTCCTTATAGAATTTCAGCACTATATTGCAGAGCTCTTCCATCGAGTGGCGGGGCGTACCAGTTCATCAATAAGCTCATTTATGGGTTCCTGACTACGGGGATTCCTCAATTTCTGGGTGTGAGAATGGCTAGGCCGCCCACACTCCCCATAATACCGAGCTGTCGGTGTGTTCAGTGACAAGGTTACGTATCTGTGCCAGCTTATCTGCAGTGGGATCAGTATCAAAGGATCGCTCCAGGACACCTATGTCAGCAGCCTGCTTCCGTATCCGGCGCCTGATATCTTGGAGAACTCGGGCTTGTGCCCCTATACAGGCTCCCCTAATGGTGACCTTAAAGGCCTCTCATAAGACCCCTGCGCTATCTACCGTGCCTTCGTTTTCTTTAAAATAATTTCCAATCGCCTCCTCCATAGTTTGCTTAAACACCGGATCTTTAAGCTCCGATGGTTGGAGCCTCCATGCAAACAGTGGCGCCCGATATTCCGGCAAGCCCAACTCCATAAGCACCGGAGAACGGTCAGATAGTGTTCTGGCTGCATGAGAGACACTCTTGACCCAGTGACCAACCTCCACCGAGATCAACCAATAATCAAGACGTGACCATGAGCCATGCCTTGAAGACACACACGTACTCTCACTGGCATTCGGATAACGTAAGTGCCAAATATCATGCACATGTCCAGCATCAATAAGACCCCACAGCACATCTGATGCCCTTTTGTGTCTGAGCTCACCAGAGCCATGCCGATCTTTGAACGTGTCCAAATACACATTGAAATCTCCTCCCCAAATGATTTCAGCAGGTGGGAATAACAGGATCCTGCACCACACATCCAAACAAAATGCAGGGTCATCCACATTAGGTCCTTAAATGTTCACCAAGAGCACACTTTCACCTCCCAATCTACCATGCAGAATCACAAACCGTTCACTATCATCCGTTTCAGTTTTAATTTCCGTAAAGGGAACACCTTTCTTCACCAATGTTAGCACCCCTCTTGCATACGAGGAAAATGAGGAAGACGCGTGCACACTGGCCCACCGTACCACCACGTTCCGCACTGAAGCATTCACCCATAAGTAGAGGCGTCACAGAATAAAAAAATACAAGAAAGGCTTGACCAATAAGGGAACATGGCACCATAACTGTACACACAGATTCCAATATAATCAGAGAACCCCAAGTAGAGAGTCACAGTACTCCCCAAAGTGGAACCATCATCACGCAGCATCCTCCTGCCCCTCACCCTCAGGTGTTTCAGTGGAATTACGCTTCCTGCACTTCAGTTTTTTGGCATAATCCATCGCAGCCTTTGGGGAAGAAAAAAGCTTGTTGTTGGCCGCAGCGCCGATTCGGAGTCGGGCTGGATATAGCATAGCTTACGGGTCCCCCTCATTTCGCAAGAACTGCTTCACAGTGCCGAACTCCCTCCTTGCGGCCTGGACGGCGACCGTGAAATCTGGGAAGAAGGCAAGTGTATTCCCTGGTGTTCAGTCATTCCCTTCTCCCTTGCCAGGCACAAAATTGTATCCAGGTCCCTATAATTGAGAACCCTAGCTATTATGGGGCGGGGGGAGACCTTGCGACAGGACGGACAGCCAAAGAGCGATGAGCATGTTCCACAATAAACATGTTAGACAACTGTTCCATTCCAAAGATGTCTGTAATGAGGCGGTCCGTATAGGTCTCCATCCTGCCCACATTTGTGGACTCCGGCAGCCCCGTAACGTGGATGTTGTTACGTCGGGACCGCGCCTCTAACTCCTCATTTTGCGCCTGGATGAGAGATTTTTCCATATTCAACGCCTTGTCAGTAACAGTGGACAGTCCATCCTCTCGGCCGTCTCACACCAGCACCCAGCACTCTACATCAAAGGGGGCCCCCTGCCAGGATACAAGTAGGCCCAGTCCCCCGTAGGCACTAACACAGCTGCTGACATCCTCTCGGTCGTTTCACACCAGCACCCAGCACTCGACATCAGAGGGGGCTCCTCCAGAGCCACAGATCCTGCAGCATGCCGGCCGCTCCTCGCCACCTCACAAGGCCCAGCACCAGACACAGCGAGCCGGGCACAACCCCAATCCCAGGCCCGATCCCACCTCCGCGGCCCGAGCCGTGGGAAGGGCCTACCCACTCACCGCATCCGCCGCCGACGGGCACCGTTGTCTGAAAGCAGCAGGGGCCTTTTCCTCCGCAGTAGCAGGTCCTTCTTTTCGGCCTAGGACCCCGCTGGCAATGCCGCCCTCGCAACCCGCCAACAGCACCGCGGGTCTCCTCCAAGTCGGACCGGCTCCGATCCACCGTGATGTAATCATTCAACTCCGCTGTCACCAGAAATTCCTACAGGTTCAGGTGAGCTATTGTTACTTCTGCTGCACTGTCTAGCATCGTCAGAGCCCATTCCCTGTTCAGAAGTTGTGTCCTCAGAATTCTGTGCATGTTTGATTATCAGACCAGCAACTTTCTTTTTCTTAAACTGACGTTTTGGATTTTGCTTATCTTCTTTTTTAGAAGTAAAGTCTTGAGCATGCTGCTTGTCTCTGGACTGTGTGCGCGCCTCTCCATTTTCTGAACGTCCTTCTCTTTCGGAGCTTTTCTTCGAGCCCTGAAAGGTACGAGAGGAACGTTTATCAGTATCCTGATACCTGTCAGGTTTTCTAATATTATCCCTATTCCTAAGGTTGATCCTCTTTTCAAAGGGACAGATTCTATGTAGGGTTTTGAATTAACAGGAAGAATGGCGCTCTCAACAGTTAGTGGTAAGGTAAAAAGGCGTACAGAATAAATACGGTCCCACCAGGTCAGGGGAAACCCAAACTAACCCCAAAAAAATGAGGGCACAGGCCCACACTGAAATTCAAACCAAGTCCTGGGCACAGGTTTTTCAGAGGGCTCCTGTGGAGGAGACTTACCTTGGGACTGAGATCTCTTGTCTTTAGAGTTTTCTTTTTCATTATCCCACTTCTTTTTAGAAGAAGTAGGTATCTGCTTAGAAGTGTCCTTTTCTGGACTGCCCTGTAGTTGAGGTTTTAAATCTCTTCCCCACAAACTATTCCTGCCTAATTCTGCAGACGCAGTTTCAATTATTTTGGGTAGGTCATTCACCTGTTCTAATGGAGAGAACTCCTGTAGGCATTGGCGGATTGACACCGATTTTTTTTTAAAACAGAATTTTATTAACATTTCTTCAAGCATCTTACAATCATACAGTATTGTTGGATCATTATTGCAATATGTCTAGTTTCAGAATGTGAATCAACATTATGCTATTCCCCATACCCCTATCTAAACCCCCTCCCGCCTCCCCCTCTACCCCCACGTCAGTGTGCCTACCTCCATCCCTCCTGCGGGTTGACAGAAACGCTTTGTGCTCCAGCACCCAACTCTTTCCCGAGGTCATGTACAACTGCATCCAATCAGGAGTCCGGTGACCCCAATTAAGTGTCTATACGCACTCCATGTCTCCATATCGTGTTCGCCTCCTCCCTCATCTTGATATGCGGTAACCATCACATGCGGTGAGGTTCTAGGGTCCAGTTGGCCCCATCTCCCGTGTTTTCCCCGGCGTTCCCCCCTCCAGTCCCTGATGCCTGACTCGCTGGCGCATCCGTCCCATCCCCTTCATCCACTTCTGCTGTTGACTGAAGTTCTACTACTAGCATGCCCCACGCCCTGGCCGCATCCATCGCCTTGTCATTGGAGGTGCGTCTGGCTAATTGTAGTCTGAGTGTCCCTTCACTGCTCGCCCATTGCTGGAAGCTCCCTTGCCATCTCAGAAAGCTAGGACCCCCTCAGGACTTCCAGTGCATGGTGAGCTCCCTTTTCGCCATAATCAACCCCAAGACAAAGAATTTACTTGTGGTTTTTGTGGCGGGTGTGTGTGGGAACCAAAGTAAAAGGCAAGATCCCATGCCTACTTCAATCTGACGCTCCGTTACCCTGTTCAAACATGCTACGACATCAGTCCAGTATGTACCCAGCCCCGCGCAAAACCAGAACATATGGCCAAAATCAGCCCCCTCCGCATTACATCGGGGACACATTGAATTTGTTCCCCCGAAAACTTGTTGAATTTTGACCGGCGTTAAATAGGCCCTGTGTAGCGTAAAATATTGAACCAATTGAAACCGGACATTGCGCGTGCCCTTCCAGGCCTTCCGTACTAGCTGCGGCCAGGTCGTCTCAGGTATTTACTGGCCTAGGTCCTCCTCCCATCGCCCCTTCAGCCTATCCAGGGGCGGCAATCCCTCCAGTGCAAATCTCCTGTATAAGCAGGTGATAGCCTTGTAGGTGCCAGCAGCCATCGTGACATATTGACAGCCCATCGATATGGGGGGTTCCACCAGGCCCATCTTCCAATGTCTCTGGATTCCCAACACTAGAGCAGCATGCAGCAAAAAGTCTCCCCTTGGCAAATCAAAGGCGCTCTGCAGCTCTCGGAATGGTAACAAAGCTCCATCCCTATATAGGTCCCCTATCATGTGGACTCCACACTCTTCCCAGCCCGCTAGTGCCGACCAATCCCCTCATGCGGGATGGCGGTACACATGCCCAGAGGGATCTCTGGAGCATACGGGATAGGGATTCCCGCCCGTTTCTGGCTACGCAGCCAGCATTGTCTGATGGTGCGCTCTTCGAGAGTGAGTTGATCCAGCCTGAGTTTCTGCTGGAGCACTATAAAGGACAGGACATGGCGCTGAATAACTCTGCCCTGCGGTCCGTCTGGGCCTCTAAACTCCTGTGCCACCGCTTGTGTGAGCCACTGCAGCTGTGCTGCCAGATAGTACCACTCAAAATCTGGCACCGCCAGTCCCCCTTCCTCCCGAGGTCCTAGCAGGGTGTTCAACGCCACACGTCTCCTGCCTGTGCCCCAGATGAACCCTATCACCATTGATTGTAACATCCTGAAAAAGGACGTCGGAATCCACACCGGCAGTGTGCGAAAGAAATACAGCAGCCGCGGGAGAACCACCATCTTTAGCAAGGCTATTCGTCCAGCTACTGACAGCGGAAGGGTACGCCAGAACCCCATACTGCCTCTGATTCCCCTCAGCGCTCCGCCTACATTTCCCTCATAGAGGTGCGAGTGGCTATGATATATACGAACACCCAGATATGGCAGGCACTCCGATTCCCAACGCAGACCCTCCAGCATCAAGGGCCGGGTGCAACTCGGAGCCAATGGGAACAGACAAGTCTTGGTCCAGTTAACCTGCAAACCTTACAGCTCACCAAACTCCAGAAGGAGGGTTCGGGCCCCTCGCACTGAGGCCCCCACGTCAGCCAGGTATAGTAAGAGGTCATCGGCATACAAGGATATATAATGTATCTCACAATGAAACAGCACCCCCTCATAGTGTCGACCCTGCCGGGCCCGTGCCGCTAGCGGTTCGATCGCCAGTGCAAATAAAAGCGGAGATAGGAAACAGCCCTGTCGGGTACCTCTCTCCACCGGGCATGTCGCTGACACTGAACGGCCCGTCCGAACCCTGGCCGTAGTGGAGTTGTATAGCAGCTGCGTCCAGCGGATTAAATTATCCCCCAGTCCGAAACTGCGGAGCACGTGATACAAGTACGACCAATCCACACTATGGGAACGCTTTTTCGATATCTACCGACAGCACCGCCGCGCCAGGCGGACCCTCTCCATCTATTCCCATGATCCGCACCAGTCGTCGTATGCACGTCGCTGTGTTCCGCATGGGAATGAAGCCCGACTGGTCCGGGTGCACTAGTGTACGCATGTGATCCGACAACCGCGTGGCCAGAATTCTGCTCAGCACCTTATAATCCACTGTAAGCATAGAGAGCGGACGATAAGCTGTCCTTGCGGTGGGTGACCCGCCCTTCTTCAATAGCGGCACTATAATCGCCTCTCTGGCCGATGACGGCAACCTGCCCAGCTCCCAAGCCTCTCCGTACACCTGGTGTAGCTGTGGCACAAGAAGATCGATATATGCGGCGTAAAATTCCACCAGCAAGCCGTCCGCCCCGGCGTCTTTTTCCTGGCCATGTGCTTAATTGCCGCTCTAATCTCCCCATGTGAGATAACAGCACCCAACGCATCGCTCTGCTCCGACTCTAATCGTGGCACCTGCGCCACCTCTAGGAAGGTATCCAAGCCATTCGGGCCCACCTTCAACCTGCTCTGATAGTGCCGTGTAATAATCCAGGAATTGGTCGTTGATCTCTTTTTGTGAGTAGACCAGGCCCCCCGTGGGTGTAGCCAGCGACACTATTGGATTACCCCTGGTGTGTGGGTTGGCTAGCCATGCCAGCAGTGTTCCCACCCTATCCCTTTCCGCATGCGCCCGGACCATGTACTCTTTATAATCGAGGCAACGAAGTCTCTCAACCTGGGTGGCCACCCGCTCCCTCGCTGCCAGCACTTCCTCCTGATTGCCCGCTGCGACATGACTATCTTTCTCCGCCTGACGCAGGCTGGTCTCCTCCCGCTCTACATCGCGTACTAAGGTCCGACGTGCCCCCACTGTGGACGAGAGACACACTCCCCATATCACAACCTTGAAGGCATCCCACTCATGTGCCCTGGAGGACGCCGTCCCCGAGTTCACCTGAAAGTAGTGTTCAACGCCCTCCCCGACCTCCGCGTTAAATACCGGGTCCTCCAGTGCCATCGGGTTCAGTGGCCATGTGGGAACCACCTGCCGTTGTCGGGACCAGAGGACCGTAATCAGGCAAGGATTATGATCCGAAATGGTTCTCGCCAGATATTCGCTATGACATGTGAGTTCCTGGGCCCCAAACGTGCAGAGAACAGTATCAAGGCGCACATGGAGGTCGTGGGGTGCGGAATAGAACGAATAATCCCTGTCTGTGGGATGGTGCGTCCGCCAGGCATCTATGAGGCCCCACTTCTCCTGCCAACTCCGTCGCGCCACCGCTACTCTGCGCACCGCCGATTATGCCAACGGAGGGTGGGAACGATCTACCTCCACGTCCACCACCGAATTGAAGTCCCCACCCATAAACACTGTGCCCTCCAACAAGGACGCCAACCTCCCCGAGAGTCTCGAAGAGAACGCAGCCTGATCGGAATTCGGGACATAGACACTGCAAAGCGTAACATCTTGCCCATCCAGACGTCCTAACACAGCCACAAACCTTCCTTCTGAGTCTACCACCCTGGTCAGGGGCTGAAAAGGGACCCCAGCACGCACCCAGATCAAGGCCCCTCTAGCATAAGCGGAATAAGTGGTGTAAAAGAGTTGCCCCCTCCATCTCCGCTGCAGCGCCTGCCCTTCTACCTGATTGATTTGTGTTTCCTGTAAAAAGGCCACCTGGACCCCCCTGCGGACCAAATATGCATGCACTTTATATCGCTTCCTCATTGAGTTGAGTCCCCGCACATTCCAAGTAATGCATTTTAATTCAAGTCTGGCCACCATATGGAGGTATACATCCGGACCCAGCTCCGCACAGCCTAACAGGCACACTGACAAACCCCCTCAACCTGGAACAACCCCAACAAGCCCTCAACCCACCCTCCCCCAGAACAGGCGCCAAACAGGTGTTACCCATCCAAACCCAACCCCCGCTAACGGGGAAACTCTGGTAACCACCAGAGACTCACAAGTTATGTGAGGTAGAGGGGGTGACTCTACGCCAGTCGAGCCGGACAGCGACCAGCCCATCACACCGTGTCAGTCCGATCTTGTATGCGTTAACCTCCTCACCCCGGCAGCGTCTCACCCCATGCTCACCCCCCAGTCCTCCCGCGCCCCCCCTCCCCGGCAATCTCCCTTCTGCACAGGAAAAAGCGGTCCTCCCATCGCCCCGAAAAAAATGGTCCCTGAGTGTCACCCACTGGTTCAATGTCATAGATCAATCATGCCCCCTTACTGTATATCACGCTGCATCCATACAGATCATTTATCCAACAAGCCGTCGGCTGTCTGTGGGGTAACCTGAGGCAGATCTGCGGGGTCCCCCTCGGAACCCCCATCAGAGCGCCCAGATCCCGCCTCATCGGACCCCTGCCGAGAGCCTGAGTCCACCAATGGGTCGCCACTCCAGATATAACAGACACCGCTTGCAGGGCGGCCTGTCTCTCCACCTCTGTCTGCGACGCAGTCGGGGATCTTCTGTTCAGAGTGCGTTTCCGGTTGAAACTACTCCTGCGCGGCTTAGGTTGCTCCTCCACTGCTCTATCCCAATTGCCAGCGCCGTCCTTGCCCGCCCGGTATCGTTCCAGCCACTGCCAGGCATCCTCCGTAGTGTCACAGAAGGTCGCTATTCCATCCACCATCACTCTCAAACGGGCTGGCAGAAGGAAAAGCGGCTCTGTAGAACCTCCTGAGAGTAGTCGGGGAAGAGAGAGACCGAAGCATTGTCCACCTTATACGGGCCAGCCACCCTTGCCTGTCGTAGAATAATATCCCGGTCTCTAAAATGTAGCAGGCGTGCAACCACGGGTCGAGGAGGGCGGCCCGGCGCCGGAGGCTTGGCCGGCACTCTGTGAGCTCTCTCCGATGTGTAAAAGTGTGTCAAGCCCTCAGGGACCACCACATCCCGCAGCCACTTCTCCAGATAGGAGACCATGTCACTCCCCTCGATTTTTTCGGGCAATCCCACCACCCGAATGTTATTGCGCCTGTTGCGTCCTTCTGCGTCCTCAGCCCTCCTTTCCAGTTGGTGTACTTTACGCAACAGGTCCTCCATCGTAGCATCGTCGCTTTTTGGGCCGGCCCAGTTTTTCTAACACCAACTCCGTGTTCTTGACCCGATCAGCGAGCTTGTCTTGATCCGCCCTCAGTAAACCTATGCCCGTCGACACCTGGGCAATGTCTTGGCGCAACGCGTCCCTCGTGTCTGTTATGGCCTTGAGGATCTGGTCCATCTGCTGCTGTTGCAGCCCTGCGCTCGTGCCCCCGGTTGAGCCCTGTTTCTGGGTCTCCGGCAATTCTTCCGCTTGGTCGGCCGGCGCCGTTCCCGGCGCCTTCCGCGGCTTCCCTATGGTGCCTCCCTAGGCCTCGTCGTCCGCTCCGACCACAGATGCCCAATTCCTCTAGGCGCCTGTGGCTGATGTGAGGGCCGCGCTCCTCCCACCCCGTCACGGTTGCCTGGTCGGTCTACCAGTACCGAGGTCACACCAGCCTCCTGCGCAGAATGTCCTAGAGGCCAGCTCCCCTCTCAATGGCAACGCCTCAGTCTCCGCGGTCGCTCATCGATCTGGTGGGGGCACCCCCTGCCAGTCGCATCACCCTCCAACCAGGTCCGCCCCAGGCGTGCGATGGGCACTGCTCCCTCGTGCCAAGGAAGCAAACTGGCGTTCCGTCCCGTGGGGCCCGACACACACGGGATAATCCCACTGAAGGCCTCCGCACTCGAGGTAGGCCCGCCGCGGACCCAGGCCGTCCCCCTCCGCAGTCAGCATTATGCGAAGGCACGACACGGCGTCCACTGTTGAGGGCCCCTGCGGCTAGCACGTCCCCTCAGCACCACCACTGTAGTTCTGCCAGGTCCCTCCAAACTGCAGCCCGTCCCCACCGGTCACCGGGGGCGGCCTCCGGCGGTGATCAGGATCCCCCCGCCTGCGCTATAGCCAGTCTCCGGGCAAAGCGCCCTCTCCGGAATCCAACCCACAGCTCGGGAGCACCATCCGCCAAGCACCAAAATGGCAGTCCACTAGCGCGGCTTCACCTGTTGCGTGGCGTGCTTCTCACCGCCTCAAGCACCTCAGCTGTCCGCCCAATCCAGGTTCCTCCCGCAGGTCACCAGCTGTGCTGCTCCTTACAAGCCTGAGATAGGTCCCACTTCGCGTGCTGGTCGGTGCCGGACCAATCCTTGTCAAGGCGCTGGTCCCGGCCGCCGATCGCACCGCCGCCGCAGATCAGGAGCGTTGGGCCCGTCCCAGGCCGCGGCACAGACCACCGGGCTCCACAGTTGAAGTCCTGTCAGCCTCCACTCCCGCTATCGCCGGGGAACCACGGGTGCCGCCTCACTCAGGGCGCCCGGCTGATGCGTGGGCGGGGCACACTCCTCGCCCCAACGCCTCCTTCCCACTGCATCTGCCAGTCCGATCTCCTCTACGGCCCCTCCGTCACTCTAGGCCGGGGATTGGAAGGTTTCTGCAGGCCGCGGCCAAAATGGCTGGTCCCCCTGGGCTGGGTCCTGCCTTCCGCCTCACTCGCCACCGCCGGGATCTCCCTGTCGCACCCAGATGCTGCTCGGGTGCCCTTCAGTTCCGGGGCGCCACACAGGGCTGTGATCGCCGCCGGGGGAGTCCGATATCCAGGATAATCGCCGAGATCGGCGCGGAGCTCAGGGCTCAGGCGTCCATACTCGGTGGCGCTCAAGCCACGCCCCCTTGGCGGATTGACACTGATGCTCCTTCCCCTTTAATATTAGCTAGTATTATGGCTGATATCTGGTTGTAGTTATTTAATAACTTCATCCCTAAGTTTAAGGCAGGTTCTGCTCCGAACTCATTTTGTATTTGTCTTAATACATCTGGTATTACGGCTAATGAAGGAATATCATGAGTTCTGGTATATATGGCAGCAAAGACTGTACCCCAAGAGGTACAATCCTCTAACTGTGGTATAATCCCCATGGGCAAGCAGATTGTTAACATTCTATGTTTTTCAAATTCTGTTGTATTTGGAAATACTGCTTCTAACTAGGTTATTTTCTGAGCTACCCAGACAGGAATTTGCTCACGTTTTGTAGGCACTTTGCCCATTACCGCGTGTAATGTTTGTGGCATAATTTTAGTACCTGTGCTCTGTGTAGGAGCTACATTTGGTGTAATTAATGTTGGTTGGACCGCAAGTGTCCTCAAGACTAAGTGTATCACGTTTCTGTGGAGTTTTATCAACTCTTTGTGTTGAACAAGCAGTTCATCACCTGGCATCGTGTCAATATCAGGATGTGGTGCATAGGTTGCTAATATCAGCCATGTTGCTCCTAGTCTTCCTAAAGGACCAAGGCTTACTCTTGTTCTTGTATGGGGTAGGGCGCCATTAAACCAGGAAATATGTTCGTGGTGAATACGGGGAATCTCAACCCCCTCAATTGGATTGTAGACCCCTGGAACTTCTTCATGTTTGTAATAATGAAAGGTTTTTGCTACGACATTCGCTGCTGGGAATGTAATCCATGAGTAGACTACCTCGGTTTTGAAATCTTCGTGTGCCTTTATCACAAAAATTACTACACCTCCTCTGGCTGCTAACCCATTTTTGAACAGTCTAACTGTCAGAGTATGTCTTATATTGGGTGCAATCTGAATTGCATCAGTATCTTCCCCACCCTCTGAGTGATCAAATACCTGGTCTAAGTTTCCTGTTTCGGTAGTCATAGTGTTCAACACACGGAATAACTGTTCAAGGAAATTGAAGAAAAAGGTTTTATACACAATTTTGGGATAAATTGTCCTTCAATCTTGATTAACCAACAGCCAATAAATAGGATATCTCGCCTACTCAGCTGTGGCAGAGTTTTTTTGCCTACCCACTCCAGACGTCTCTGGTTTTGTAAGTAGGGTCTCTGAGAATAAGCACGACTGAGCTACTCAGATTCTACTGTTAAATAAGTACCAAACCAAACGGTTGGGTGCCATTAGACTATGTTGGGCGCCATGTAGTGTAGTTCCTATTGTACCCTTCATGCAAGACCTGCGCTGTTTACGGATAACATATACTGTGGGTCTGGTGGTAGACTGACTCTGTACACCCCAGTCGAATATATTACCCTATATTTTGCATTAGCTAGCTCGCAGTTCCACTAGTATCTCCTAATATCAGAGAGATTTGTTTTTTGGCAACCTCAGTGTCAGGTTGTCAGTAGCACAAGAATATACGAAACTCCACTAACCTTTCTCTTGTGACCAGCAGAGACGACACAGATGTAAATCCCACCCAATTCCCTTTAACGCAACCCCCAGCAGAGGAAAAACGCCTACTGCATGAGATTGTGCCCAGGGGAAAACGGAAGCGGATAAAATAACAAACTAGCTGCGAGTTCTTGGGTTCCTTCAGGGTCTGGTCTAGGAGACTGTATGACAATCGTAGATAGGTGACCCTGCAGGACAGGAAGACAACAGAACAACTATGAGTATCTCTCTCTAAGGTCTGAAACATAGGATATCAAGATACATCTCTCTATATACCCACTCACCCTTAGTTCTGCAGCAAAGGCACAAAATGAATAATGGCATAAAAGTTCAATAATAGAAAGACAGCCTGATGCATTGGAATCTGAATACTCAGGAATCAGAATGTCTCAAAAATAATATGCAGAAAGGGAAACAAAGTTAGATCTGTTAAATCACAGTCTCTCCAATAGTTCAAAATCCCCTGTACATAGTGTCGAATTACCACAAACATTTTTGTAAGGATCGGAATGTTGTACGTTCTCTTTAAGAAGAGCCTTCAAGTTTCCAAAGTATATCCCTCAGCCCTGAGAATCAGCTCTCAAAACTATAAGAAATTGGCACTCCTATACAGGGAAGCAAGGGTTAATAGTCACCCCTTTTTGTATACTTCGTAAGACGAATAAGGCAAAAGATCACGGATTAGAACAACTCCAATGGTTAAGGCTGACACTGGAGTAGTCAATGAACTAACAACAGTTAGCTTTTCATGCAAAAGAAAGCGAGCCGGCTTTTCTCTTGTAACTGCGGGGATAGAGAGTTCACCTAAATGCAAATGTAAACAAAGGCACGGCAGCCATAAAGCACAACAGCGCTTCTCTTGTACCGCGGCGCACCCTTCCAGGACACACAACACCGGGTACACGAAGGAGGCGGTCCCGCACTCCTTCCGGGAATACCTGAACCATGAACAACGGGCACTTTTCAGGACGTAGGCAAGAATAGTCGTGCTTTACTCAGGTCGCTCGAACACACTGGATGGATGCGGCAATTCTTCACGCTGGTATCCGGCGGGGACTACCTTCCGCCATTCGGTCTTCTACAAGATTGTCAAGCACCTTCCTCTTGAGAAGGAGGTGCTTATATTCGGCCCGCCCTGTGCCTCACCTTGGCTCACCCCACTGCCTGCTGGGTATTGTAGTACTGGAGTTTTTTTCGTGCTCTAAGCCGGGGATTTGGTGTGGACCTATAACGGTGAATAGCCTGATGGGTGGTGATCGGGTATGAAATCACTAGACTCAGAACACAACAAACCCTGATTTCTCAGACTAGTGTAAACAATATACTATTTTTCACCCAGTCACTCATACGTGCTTGTTTTGTTCTCAGAGAGATACACAAAAGAAACAGTTGGGCGTGTTTACAGTAAGAATTTATTGTACCATTGTTCTTCTCATGTAAAACAAATGTGCTGCTACCACTATGACATATAGAATCAGCAGTACAGTGAATAAAAAAGAATAGTATTGTTCTATAATTTTGCAATAGTCGTAAACACATAAATGAATATAAAATGCATTCATAAAATAAAGTGCCTACTCCTAAGATGCCTTCTAGATGTACCTAAATGTACCTAGCATGTGAGTAGGTGCGAAAGAGTCTACGCCTAAGAGCCTAAGAGTCTAAGAGCCAAGACAAGAATCCCGCTAGGATTTAGTCGAACCCCCATACCTGAATAGTGAGAGTGTGGGACTTTGTCCTGGACTTGAGTTGGACACCCCGCAAGGGATAGCCAGACCACTGTCAGCTAGAGCGATGGCATGCCGGAGCCGCAGGGTCTCTGGTCAGTTTGTCGGCCTTGAAATCTCGGTTCCCTCCTGCCTACTGATAGCAAGAGTTGCTGTATTTATACAATCTATGTGTGTGTGTTGTCCATTGTTCAGTATGAGGATAACGTTGGGGATTAAACTTTGTGCGTTGATGGGAGAGGTGAAGTGAACCTCCTGGAAAGTGTACTCATAAATTATTCATATGTGCTAATGATGACGTCTTAGCAATATCGTTTGGGAAAAACCCACCCTTTGCATGGTGCTAGGTGAAAGGTTTAGTCCATAAAAGGCTGCAGTCCTTATAAGGCGTTATGTCCATACAAGGCATTCTGTCCATATTTAGAGTTATGTCCGTATAAGGCTCTCATATGAAATGATGGGGAGAAGATGTAGAGAAAGTGTACGATGTTCCCTGGACGTATATATGGGTACCAATATAAAATGTAACAGCCTATGCGTTGCATTCTATGCGTGCAGTTTGACTTGCCAGCAGCTTCACCGGACGGTTTCTCTGTCCTCTGTGGGTTTTCTTCGTGACTCTTCAATCTATGTTTATTCAATACACATCTTTAGAAGATTCACCTTCTATTCCTGTTATTAATGTTGTTCGACATTGCAACATGTGCCTATGTAAATGTCAAACCACATCAATTTTAGGCTAAAAAAATACATGAGCTGGGATTTGGTAAATTTCACTTATGTCATATTTATTTAAATTTATTTATGAAGGTTTTTGGTATAACGAACGCCATCATAACATTGCACTTACTTGTGTTAAGTTCGACAATCACCACATTACAAGTGTTTACGTTTTATTCAAATGTCCATAGTTACTGAACATACCTTCAGAGTGCGGTCAAATATTTCCTCATGATCTAACCTCTCCCTATATTCACAATCATGGTCTTACTTGGTCTGGCTCAAATCCCGCCCAACAGACAGTCACCGTGAAAGCGATGCATCAGACTAGTTGGCAAGAGCAACTTCCGCACGTACCTGGCCGTGCCCAATATTGCTAGATCAGTACCCTGCTCTCTAGTGTTCCCAAAATGTCAGTTCAAACAACAATTTATGAAATGTGGGCATGTGCAATGCTCAGCGTCTTAATCAGGCTCAGGTCTCTCCCTCAGATAGTACTGCAATGGGCCCCAAATATCTTGCGGCCTTGAAGTGGGGGAACATCTCCGCGTAGGTGTTTAGTTGGTCCTTACAATAGGTGAAGTCTTCTAGCCATTTCTTGAATTTGGGAGCCCGTCCTTTCCCCCATCTACATGCCACTCTCTGCTTTGCCAACAGTAACCCCAGTGAGATTAGTTTCCTGTATGGGGCCACAATTTCCTCTGTGTAGTCCAGCAGCGCCATTAACAGGGTGGAATGTATGTGCATCTCTATCATATGTGATAAGGCATCCAACACCCTCAACCAGAAGTCTTGTACCACTGTACATCCTTCCGCAAGATGCAGGAAGTCTGACCCTCACTCCCACATCTCGCCCAGCGATCATCAGGCCGTAGTTTATATCTATGGAGTTTTGCCAGGGTGTAATGAACAAGATGTATATATTTGTAATGGATGATGCATGAGCACCTACTAGCTATTATCCCAGCTGTTTGCTTGCAGCAATAAAGCCATTGTTTATCTGTTAGTGGTGTATCTAGCTCTGAATGCCTTCCAGGATGTGCCCCACTCTGACCCTACAGACACTCCACTCCGCCTGTGCCCCTCGATAAAGCAAAGAGACCAAGACCATATGTGCAGCGATGAATTATGTAGTAGAGTATGTAGTGTATATAGTGTGAGGGATTCCTGCAGGAAGGTAAGAGTAGCAGCTTTGATATCATGCCGAGGTCTGATATTTAAAAAGATCTTTAACAATGTAGCCGTCTTGCCGTCTAGCAATGTCCTGCAATCTATGAACGCCCCTTCTTGACCGAGATTTCCCCATGTAGCTAAACTCCTTTTCTGCAACATATTTCTACAGGTCATCTTGTAGGTGACTGGGATCAGAGGATGGTAAGGGAGGAGCGCTACAAACCTCAACCTGTGATATGGTTCATTAGTAGATTCCACATATAGTGCAGTAATCCAAAAGTAACATCCAAGAGTACTAACGTTCACTGGTTCTATAGTCTGCTAGTAATGGCTTCCTTAATTTTGGTAAGGTTATGTCACCTATGTCAACATCAATGTACTCCCTTTGTTAAACTCTCAGACCTATATTATCATTGTGTGTGGGTGAGATAAATGTTATTTTACTGGTGTCTCCCTGGCACAACAATAAATGTTGAGTGTAGTGCAATGGACCCTGCTTCTCTATTCTGTCAACATGCTTTGGCACTTAAATATTGTCCCACTGGGGGCAGCAACTTACTGAGGACTACAGGCATCTTGCACCAAATATTGTGGAACATCCCGTTCATATCGCATGCTAGGCAAGCGCATTCTATATAATATTTTCTTTTTTTTCTTCATAAGCAGGAGAAATACCTTTTATTCAGCAGTAGAAACACCCCTTCGTGGAATAGGTACACTTGGACAGCAATAGTGCAAGCCTCCCTCCTCAAGAGGAGAAATATTGGCAGGGCAGCAGCAGTGCAAGCTTTCCCCATCACTTGGCACATACAAATGAGGCAGCAGCAGTGCAAGCTTTCCCCATCACTTGGCACATACAAATGAGGCAGCAGTAGTGCAAGCTTTGATTGCTCATTGAAAGGGTAACAAATGACAGTAGCAAAGCAAGATTCCCAATCTCACAGAAGACAGCAAGAATTCGCAGCAGAACAAATCCAGCACTGTAGACTATTACAAGCTTTCATTGATCAGACAACATATATGGTTAAGGCATGAGTGACATGCAGGTTAGGGACAGATCTCTGAAGCAGGTGCCTAACTCACGGAAGAGAATGTATACCACGATCAGTGAGTGAATATGTGAGTTCTGACAGCATTCTCGCGTACTTGATATTCAGGTCAACATCCTGAAAGTCCCAAGTTTTCCACATATCGAGAAGTATTCGTTAAATTGTAGGTTATAGTCATTTTGAACAGCCCAGCCACAGCCTAAAGACTATGCTCTTTACAGGTAAAGGGATTTCAATGCACACACGGCAGGTGCAGTGAAATCCAAGCCTCGGTGCTACACCTGTTCCAAAGTTTGAGGCCTGCAAATGAGGGTTAGACTACACATTGCACAACAAACCCTCAGAATTCAAAGTGGCATCTATCGATTAAACAGTCACAGACATAACATGTCTTTGTGAAGCCATGCTCCACATCACGTTAGAGACTTCACAAAGTATTGTAACCTGAGGACCAAACTCTGTGGTCCTCTATGTGTGGTCCATTACTTAATTGCAGTCACTGAGGTGTTGAGCCTCTCATAAAATAGTTTGTTTGTCAAGCCAGGCGAGTCAGCAGAGTAAGGAAGATAGAAGATGTTTTTTTATGTTAACGTTACTTCTAGCACCACTGACTTGAGACAAAGAATGATTTTAGGAGAGCCTCAACACTTCAATCCCCACAAATAAATTATTAGAAACAAGGAAGAGATTTCCAAGCATACGCCCCCCTCAGGGTTTCTTTCTTTGGATTACAGCTCTGCAAAGAGACACTTACAAAGTGGAGCAAGATTTCTTCAGGCATGTTTTATCACTGTGTTTGATCTTCAGTGTCTATGGAAACATTCCAAACAAAAAAAGCACACCCTCAAATCTTATGACTACGCATACGTGCATGGTGTCAATTTGATTAAAGTAAGCAGATGCAGCTCCTCCGCTAAATGGGAGGAGCGTCACTCCACTGCTCTGCGAGCAGTTTAAAAAAGGACAAATAAAATGATAATAACGCAATGCTATTAACGTTTCATTTTTCCGTTCCTGCCTAGGTGTGGGGCGGGACTGGGCTGGCCAGAGCAGGGGCCAGGAGGAGGATTGGTGAGCACACTGTAAGTGCTCATGACGGTTTGGCCAGTCGTCTTGGGCCGGCCAAACAGTCATGCACACTTTGCATGTTCCTCACTGGCTGTATTGCACAGCCTGGGTGGAGAACATTCGCTGGCTCATAGTCCCAGTCTGAGTGCCGAAGTACGGCACTCAGACCAATCATGACGCTGTTGTCATGTTGGTCACAGCAGCGTAGTGATTGGCTAGGGGAGCCTGTGTGCTTCCTGAGTGTCGACACGCAGGACCGGGAGGCGGCGGCCAGCCTGCAGGTAGGTGGATTTTCTTTACCCCTCACTGCCCCCCCCCCCCCGCCACCCTCGTTATGCAGCAGCTGCCACTGATGATAAGTGTATTTATTGAACTCTGTATAGTAACACTAAATGAATACAAAAATACTGAATAACTGAATACAAAGCACTGACCTTTGATGCTAAACATAATAGAGAAGGGTGTAATAGAGAAGGATGTAACCCTCCAATTGACCACATGTTGTGTTCCACATCCAATAACTTTAGTTCATTATTTATTCTTATCCTCAACCATCCAGCTTGAGAGCACATTGAAGTAATTAAGTACAGGATGAGTGCTCTACAAAAACCTCACCTACATATGATTGATATAAAATAATCTTGCTACATATTTAAAAAAATGTGGGCTAAATAATAGTGATAGAGAATATGATAGGCTGACACATTTTGGGTAACTAGTGGCAATCTCATCTGTGCATGGGGGTATTCCACACATCACAGGAAAGTCTAACACATTTTTAGTGCTGGTGTCTGCATCATCACACTGAAATGCTGTGTCATACATGTTGATGGAAATGCTGTCTGCAGTGAGGCACTGTCTAGGCCGGACTGGGAAACCAAAGCAGCCCTGGCAATGTTGTCGAACCAGCCCACCCCACCCCTGTGTGCAAGTTTGAAGCACTGCTGCTTTTGTTACTAGGGACCGATATTGCAGCAACATTGGAAACCCGGCCCCAAGTACCAAAACAGGTCCCACCGCTGCAAAACTGGCCCCCATCCTTCCAGCCTCCCATGAAAATGCCTGATACCCGCTACAGCCAGTCCAACCCTAGGCGCTGTGTTGTTACAGAACACTTACTGTGCTGCTGACAATGAGCCGGGCCCATGCTGAGGAGAAGTGATTGCTATACATACAGACCTCAGATGCACTTGGACCAAGGACGCTTGTTTACAGTGTCTGGGACTGGAACACACTGCTGCTCACTTTGCTTCATAAAGAAGGAGGAGGCTGCCTCAGCCCCTTGTTTCCTCTCGGATGACATCCCTCAATTCGGCATAGGCTAGGCAGTGTGCTCTGACTAGGCCGTCTGGCACTGGTGTAAGAAGTCCTGAACAATCTCCACCTACAGCCACCAAGACAGGGTGGAGTCCGCCTTGGATCTACCCAAAAAGATCACATGCTGATTTCTAGTGGCGCAGAGACTGCACAGGCAGCCATGCACAGCCTGTGCAGTGAGATAATCAATATCCAGATAGTGGGTCCTGTACCTTCTGGCTCTCCACTCCCCAAATTACAGATCACAACGGCAGCCTGGGTCAGACCTCCAGTGTGACCGATCATGAAGTGTTCCACCTCGGTCCCTGGTGGGCTAGGCCTGAGGGTCACAGACTTTATAAGCAGAAGCCTCTGAGCCTTGCAACACTGTAGTCTAGGTCAGCTTGCTGCCTGTCATCATATGCCATAGGAAGATCAGAGGTGCACAAACCATAATTAGGGCATCATCAAAAGGTATAATGGGGCGTAGTTGTGTGAAAGGACAGCAGGACCCATGTGCCTGGTTATTTTATGATGATAAATGAGGTGAGGTTTCCATCTTTTTTGCTATTTTTATTTTTGCATGTGTATTTCTGGTAATTCCCCTTTCTGTGTATCCATCCCTGTATCAACCAATCACTCTGTCCAGATGCTCACTTTATGAATTGATTAAAGAGAGATTGTTACAGCTCTTTGGATCAGAGGTGCATGCAGGCCAAAGTGTTGGTAGAAAGTGACGTGGAGGAGAACAGCAAACTGTGTGTGGACCACAGAATATGAATAGTTGTGGTTGCTGGAGCAATGGAGCCCAGCTACACCAAAGTGTTGCATCCGAAAGTGGAATGGAACAAGGCCTTCAGAGTCAATTTTGGTGCCTCGTTTTTGGAGCAAAGTTTTTGATTCAGTGTACTTTAATAGCATCCCTACCAGGAGGATCTGGCTCCTCCCACAGATGTATAGATTGAGTTGAAGATGCTAGCACAATATATATTTGTAAGAAATGTATTTAGTCGGGTGAGTGACTACCCACCTCACAGAAATATTCACAAACCTTGTTCAGTGAACCACTAAAGTCACCAAACAAACCTGAGCTCAATCCCCTGGTAGCAATGGCACAGAACAGACAGGCTTAATTAAGAACAACATGTAACATATTTATGCTGTACCAAAACAGAAATAAAGTCAAAATGCAAGAACAAATGAAACATCCCAAACTGAGTTTGAAAACTATAATAACATGTAATTAAAAAATGACAAAAATCCAATAAGGGGAACTAAAGATATTACATTTTAAATATTTAAGTAGGAACTGCACCAAGAAGCATAGAGTCCCAATATTAGTCAATGTTCATTGTAGATCGGGACCTAGGCATAATTTGTTGCTGACTGCAATAGAGCACGGGTCAGATACACCTACCAGATTCATCCTTGTCAAAGATTTTACCATGTGACTTTATTCCTTTAAGATGCAATCGACCACAGAATTACACTTCTCAGGTCCCCAGGACCTCAGGGGAGGTACTGATAGGACTAATGCAGTGTCAAGAAGAGGCCAACAGCAGGGTCCAGTTCAGTTGCTGCTTTTGTAGCTGAGCAGATGAAGAAAAAGGCCTCTTAAAGCTTGATGTGTCCCTGAAACTTTAAAAGATCAGCTTTATGACATCGGTGAGACCAAGGCTTGCATTGCAGGGTGAGACAGTGCTCGATTAGGTGCTGACAGGTCATGGTACGGCGACAGAGCTGGTCGATGTTTGAGCCGGGCAGTGACGGAGCCGGTGACGTCTGTGCAGCGTGTAGCGAAGTGGCACGGAGTGCGGTGCCCACAGGATGGTGCAAGCAGCGGCTGGTTGACAGAGTCGGTTAGACCAGGGTTGCATTGAGAAGTGAGGTGGTGCTCTCTGAGGTGCCTTCAGGACATGGAGTCTGCGGCGGACTCAGTGACGGAGTCGGCTGCTCTTTGCTTCTGCGGCGATTGGAACCAGTGGAACCAGAGACTATGCCCAGAAGATAGTTAGGTCTTTGCTGTTCCTGAGACTTCTTGAACAGGGGGCAAGCTCCACTTCAAGCCCTTGGAGATATTTTGCAAAGCAGGATACACACACAGTTCCTCTCCTTGGCAGAAACAGCCACTGCAAGCCAACCCCAGACAGAACACAGCAAAGGGGCAGTACTCCTTCTCCAGTTTCTCCAGCTCTTCTCCTTAGCTCCTATTGAAGTCCAAAAGTAATCTAAAGTTCTGGGGCCTGGGCCCCAATATTTATACAGCAAAATCATTTGTTCTCTGAAGGCAGAGAGTGTCTGTGCCCAGCCTAAACTAGTTATGTCCTCACTGGTGCAGCTTCCTGACATGAGGTGGAGACAGCATTGTGGAAGGCAGATCAGGCCCATTCAGGTGAAAGGAAATCTCCTCCCCCTACTCTAAATGCAGCCCAGGTCTATTCAGCCAGCCTGGCCCATCCAGACTCTATGGAGCAAATCTACCTCCCCAGCCCCTGTCACACTAAAGCCAGACAGTCAATACACATCCTGGGTGAAGCACACTGGATGGCTAAGCAAGAAAATACCTACTTTCTAAAAGTGGTATTTTCAAACACAGAATGTAAAAATCACCCTCACTAAAAGATGCATCTTAACATTCTGAGTTCAGGATTATCAAATGTATTTTCCTATCTTGTTCCCTGTGGTAGTTATGTTTATAAAATGTTATAAGCAAACTCCCTGTTCTATCCCATGGTACCAGATAGCCTTGCAATAGTGAAAAACGGAATTGGCAGTATTTCACGATCAGGACATGCCACACAGACCATGGCATGTCATACCTTTCACATACACTGCACCCTGCCCACAGGGGTACCTTGGGCCTACCTTAGGGGTGCCTCACATGTATGAAAAAAAAGGTTAGGGCCTGGCAAGTGAGTGCACATGCCAGGTCGATATGGCAGTACCAGACTGCACACAGGCTCTGCAATGGCAGGCCTGAGTTCCATTTACAGGCTGCTTATGTGGGTGGCACAATCAGTGCTGCAGCCCACCAGCAGCATTTGATTTACAGGCCCTGGGAACACACAGTGCACTGTATTAGGGACTGACTAGTAAACCAAATATGCCAATCATGGAATCACTAATCCATATAATCAATTTACAGGGAGAGCATACGCACTTTAGCACTGATCAGCAGTGGTAAAGTGCCCTGAGTCATAAAACTAAAAATACAGGTCAGAAACAAAAGTCAAAAAAGCAAAAAGTCTGGGCATAAACCCACTGGAAAAGCCAGGTCTAACAGTTCATGATGGTGGCAGCACCCAGCAGCACAGCTTCAGCTCATAGAGGTAGGTACAAGGAGTGTGCGTGGCAGAAAATCAAAGCAGTTTATGCTTTATAGGGTTTCCTTTAGAATCTCTGAAACCATTCTAGAGCTGCTAATGCTAATTGTCATTAAAAGAATGAAAACAATAATAAGAATCACACACTATAAGAGTGGGGAATTCAGGATCCATATTTTCCAGTGGCAAGTCAAGTCAAGTCAAGTCAAAGAATTTGTATAGCGCACTACATACCCAGAGGGTTTCAAGGCGCTTAGGAAGGGGGGGGATTACTTGTCAAGTATCCAAGTTTTAAGTTGCTTTCTGAATGCTAGGTGGTTCTGGGTAAGGCGAAGGTAAGCGGGGAGTGAGTTCCATGTTCTAGCAGCCAGGTATGAAAAGGATCTGCCTCCCATGGTGGTCTTGTTGATGCGAGGTACAGTGGCGAGGGCTTGGCTGGAAGAACGTAGTTGGCGGGAGGGGGTGTAGAAGGACAGTCGTGAGTTGAGGCATTCTGGACCGATGTCGTAGAGTGATTTGTGTGCGTGGGTAAGCAGTCTGAAAGTGATTCTCTTATTGACGGGTAGCCAGTGGAGGTCTTTAAGGTGGCCAGAGATGTGTTCGTTGCGTGGGATGTCTAATATGAGTCTGGCTGAGGCGTTTTGGATTCGTTGGAGTTTCTTCTGGAGTTTTGCGGTAGTACCTGCGTAGAGGGTGTTTCCATAGTCCAGTCGGCTCGTGACCAGAGCGTGGGTGACTGTTTTCCTTGTGTCGGAGGGGATCCAGCGAAATGTTTTTTTGAGCATGCGAAGAATGTTGAAGCAGGAAGAGGATACGGCGCTGACTTGTCTGTTCATTGAAAGTGAAGAATCCAGGATGACGCCTAGGTTCCGTGCGTGGTCTGTCGGGATGGGTGCTTTTCCGAGGGCTTCCGGCCACCAGGAGTCGTCCCATGCAGATGGGGATGTACCTAGGATGAGGACTTCTGTTTTGTCTGAGTTCAGTTTCAGACGGCTTAGTTTCATCCATTCGGCAACTTCTTTCATTCCTTCGTGTAGGTTAGTTTTGGCGGTGTTGGGGTCATTGGTGAGAGAAAGGATCAGTTGCGTGTCATCCGCGTAGGAGATGATGTTGAGGTTGTGTTGGCGTGCGATGGCCGCGAGGGGGCTCATGTATACGTTGAAGAGGGTGGGACTGAGTGAGGATCCTTGTGGTACGCCGCAGATGACTTCAGAGGCCTCTGACGTGAATGGTGGAAGACGGACTCTCTGGGTTCTTCCGGTGAGGAATGAGGTGATCCATTCAAGTGCTTTTCCTTGGATTCCGATGTTATTGAGGCGTTGTAACAGTGTTTTGTGGCAGACTGTGTCGAATGCTGCAGAGAGGTCAAGGAGGATGAGGGCGACGGTGTCTCCATTGTCCAGTAGAGTTCGAATGTCGTCTGTAGCTGCGATGAGGGCGGTCTCAGTGCTGTGTTTTGCTCGGAATCCGGATTGTGAGGGGTCGAGGGATTTGTTGGCTTCGAGGAAGGCGGCGAGCTGGTTGTTGACAGCTTTCTCGATGACTTTGGCTGGGAATGGAAGAAGCGAGATGGGGCGGTAATTTTTGAGTTCGGTGGGGTCCGCTGTGGGTTTTTTCAGAAGGGCGGTGAGTTCAGCGTGTTTCCAGTCTTCCGGAAAGGTGGCGGAGTTGAAGGAGCAGTTGATGACGTCTCGGAGGTGCGGTGCTATGACGGAGTCTGCTTTGTTGAAGATGTGGTGAGGACATGGGTCTGTGGGAGATCCTGAGTGGATGGAGTTCATCAGGCGGATGGTGTCCTCAGTGGAGATTGGGTTCCAATCGTTAAGGGTGTTCGCCGGGGGAGGATGATCAGCAGCTGGTAGGGTGGGTTGGTTTCCGGGTTGGTTGTCAAAGCTGTTGTGGATGTCTGCAATCTTGTTGTGGAAAAATGAGGCTAGGGAGTCGCAGAGGGTTTGAGAGGGGGTGATGTCGTTGGAGTTGGCCGAGGGATTGGAAAATTCCTTGACGATGTTGAAAAGTTCCTTGCTGTTGTGAGCGTTGTTGTCAAGTCGATCCTTGAATGCTGTTTTCTTGGCTTTTCGGATTAGTTGGTGGTGAATGCGGGTGGCGTTTTTGAAGGCGTCCTTGGTGCTGGTGGTTGGGTCTTTTTTCCAGGTCTTTTCAAGGGTGCGGCAGAGTTTCTTGGACTTCTTGAGATCATCGTTGAACCATGAGGCCTTCTTGCTGCCAGGTTTGTTTTGACGTTTTTTCAGTGGCGCTAGGGTGTCAGCGGTTTTGGAAAGCCAAATGGTGAGGTTGGCGGCGGCTTCGTTAGCGTTGGATGAGAGGGTTGGGGTGTTTTGAAGGAGCGAGGTGGAGATTTGGTCCGTGGGGATTTTGTTCCAGTTTCTTTGCAGGGTAGGTTGGAGGTGGATGCTGGGTTTTGGTTTGTTGTAGGTGAAGTGAACGCAGCTGTGGTCAGTCCAGAGGAGGTCTGTGGTGTGGCTGAAGGAGACATGGTTGCTGGATGTGAAGATGGGGTCGAGTGTGTGACCTGCGATGTGGGTGGAGGTGGTGACAAGTTGTTTAAGTCCGAGATTGGCGAGGTTGTCCAAAAGGGTGGCGGTGTTGCGGTCGCTGTTCTTTTCAAGGTGAAAGTTGAGGTCTCCCAAAAGGATGTAGTCTTTGGAGGGGAGCGCGTGTGGGGTGATGAAGTCCGTGATGTCTTCACTGAATTTTGCGCGGGGTCCTGGTGGTCTGTAGAGGAGGGTGCCTCTGAGTGTGGTCTTGGGGTCGATGTGGATCTGGAAGTGAAGGTGTTCGGAGTTGGCGAGGTTGGCGTCCGAGCTGGTTGATATGCGGATTGATTTCTTATGGACGATAGCGATTCCTCCTCCTGTGTGGCTGGTACGGTCTTTTCGAGTGATCTTATAGTCTTCAGGGATGGCAATGGTGATGTCTGGTGCGGAGGAAGCGTTCATCCATGTTTCCGTAAGGAAGGCGACGTCTGGAGAGGTGGTGTCTAGTAGGTTCCATAGGTCAATGGCGTGTCTGTGGACCGAGCGGGTGTTGAGAAGGATGCATTGTAGGTGGTTGGGGTCGGGAGTCTGTGGTGTGGTCGTAGCGGAGATGTTGTCGGTGCCGCAGAATTTGCAGGAGTAGCAGGAGAAGGGTCCATGGGTGTGTCCAGGGGCGGCTTGGACGCAGTTGGGAGCGCGACCGGGGTTAAGGGCTAGGAGGGATGCGGCATCGTAGGTAATGCGGGGGGGCTGGGCGGCGCGAGGGGCAGGGGGACTGGCGCTGGGCGCGGTCCAGGCGCGGACGGGCGTAGACGGGCTTACCTTTGGCGCACCTTCGGCGAGGCCGTAGCGCGTGGACGCTGCGCGTGGGGGCATTGGCCATAAATGGATGTTGGGGGGGGAGGGGCGAGGGCGTCTCAGCTGGGAGGCGGGGCGGGCTCAGGGAGTAAGGAAACAACAACAACACCGGAGACAAAATGGAGGGGGGAGCAGAGCAGGGCGCCGGGGCAAATCGCGCTACTAATGCAACTTCAGGCACAAAGTAAACAAATACGATTTCTGCAAATAGAGCACTTTAACAGGCAAATGCAAATACTTTAAGTTTAATACTTTAAGTTTAACCAACTGCGTTGCGCAGTCACCTAAGGACTGTGTGCAAGTTTTTTGTGGATGGAATTTACCATCCAACAATACACCATGAAAAGTGGCGTACGCCCCTGAATATTAGAGCTTGGTATGTATTGCAGGCTAGGCTGAACCATCAGTGGAAATAAGATATTTATAGTACTCTGGAGGCAAAATATTGCTGGGCATGGGATAGACATGATGTCGCCTGTTATTGATATCATGCAAAATGACATGTCTTCATTATATGATGGGCAAAGTCAGCCTAGATCTATTATGCAATTTAGTTGGACACTTCAGGTACTGAAATCTGTCTGAGTGCCATGGGGTTATTTAAATTCTACGCACCTATTGTTACCATTTAACCTGACATGTAAACAGCAACAAATGGCAAGACAAGATGCAACTTATAGTGTTACACACAGAGAAGTTAGAACTGCCTTTCACAATAGGTGAAACACCTTGCACATTGTGGTTAATTCATGCTGGGGCGGCTCCTCCACTAGGGCGGAGAAGTTTTGCCCCACTGCTTTCTTGAAATGCGAGTAGCAGAAACATAAAATTGTAATAACTTTCCGTAATTACTATTTTATGTTTGGTTGCACGGAACTGCTCTGCAGATATTCCAGATCTTCATATGGTACAGAGTAGTGATCTTGCACTGGTTCGAATCATCAATTGATGGAGGAATAGTGGAGCTAGAGTGATGTTTAGCTCCAAAGTGAGATCCAGTTTAATAATTCTAAATAGTGATAAGCTGCATTGTTGCGGTATGGATGAACTCCCACTGAATGAGAAGGTTTCTAAAACCTTATTGCATAACTCCCATGGTTAGGGCAGCTATCTTTCAAAACCTCCTCTTCCAGACTCCTTTTCAACTAAGAGGGAAAGTAATTTGCGGGTCTTGCTGGAAAAGGGGAGTAGGAGAGCCTCACTCCTTCCAGCGAAAGAGAAGCAGATTTAGGCCAAATATGAGAAAGCTGGAAAATGAAGTTGGGTGGCGGGTGTTCTTAATTCTAACTGTTCTACAGGGCTAAATTTTAAAAACTGCTCCTAGTGATAAACGTAAATTGGACTCGGGGAATGTCGAAGGTTTACTGTCCGATAATACTAGGGAAAAAAATGCTGAAGGCAAGTGTATCTATATTTATATTAATTTCTGGCCACGGATTAACAACAAATGATGTATATAACGAAGTGCAATATGATGGATATATACACATGACCCAGTTTTAGTTGTATAATTTACTGTCCGATAATAACAGAATCAAAATTCTGAACGCTTTGGAAGCTGATATAGCGTGCATTCATTTAAAAGGTGACACGCAAAATGTAGTATAGCCATACTGCTTACCGCCAACTATGGTTGAATGTATAAAGATTTCTCTCATGATTCAAATCTATTTCAGGCAGTAAACATATGTTTCAGTTGGAAGTAGGAAAGTATTGACTCACTATTGATTGTAAATTCATATATTCCACCTGATTCCTCCCATGTTCACTTGTTGAAGGATGGGTTTGATTTTATTTCTACTATCACGGTAAGAGAGGTTTGTACACATATAATTCTGGTAGGAGACCTGAATGCTACAGTCTCTAATCACACTTTAAGGCTATTTGCAAATGAATCTAAAGAGAAAGCATTAAAAATCCCTGCAGCTTTTTTTCCGTCAGTAGGGCAGATAAAAGAGGATTGGTTTTGCCAGAAGGTCTAAGACAGCGTTTCCCAAACTGTGGTCCGTGGACCCCCAAGGGTCCGTGAGACATTACCAGGGGGTCCGCAGGACTCGAGTGCCTGTTGTCGTAGTGAAAAATGAAACGCCCATGCGTCCTCACAGCACGCAAGAGCTGTGAATGTTGACGCAGAGGCGGCGAGACCACAACAATAAATTCGAGAGGCGGGGGCAGCGAATGAGAGGTGGGCAGTCAGGGGGCGGGCCGCAGGGGGCACAGTGGCTGGGGATACGAGCGGAACAGAAGGCAAAAGGGGCACAAAAACAAAGAAAAAACGAGTGGCACAGAAGGCAGAAGGGCACAAAAACGAGTGGAACAGAGGGCAGAAAGGCACAAAAAACTAGTGGAACAGAGGGCACAAGGACACAAAAAAACGAGGGAAAAACGAGTGGCGCAGAAGGGCACAAAAAAACGAGTGGAACAGAGGGCAGAAGGGCACAAATAACGAGGGAAAAACGAGTGTCACAGAAGGCAGAAGGGCACAAAAAATGAGTGGAACTGAGGGCAGAAGGGCACAAAAAACGAGGGAAAAATGAGTGGCACAGAGGGCAGAAAGGCACAAAAAATGAGTGGCACAGAGGGCAGAAAGGCACAAAAAACGAGTGGAACAGAGGGCAGTAGGGCACAAAAAACGAGGGAAAAACGAGTGGAACAGAGGGCAGAAAAGCCCAAAAAACGAGTGGAACAGAAGGCAAAAGAGGCACAAAAACAAGGAAAAAACGAGTGGCGCAGAAGGTAGAAAGGCACATAAAACGAGTGGAAGAGTGGGCAGAAGGGCACAAAAAACAAGTGGAACAGAGGGCAGAAGGGCACATAAAACAAGTGGAACAGAGGGCAGAAGGGCACAAAAAACGAGTGGAACAGAGGGCAGAAGGGCACAATAATGACGAAAAAGCGAGTGGAACAGAGGGCAGAAAGGCACAAAAACGAGTGGAACAGTGGGCAGAAAAGCACAAAAAATGAGTGGACCAGAAGGCAAAAAAGGCACAAAAACAAGGAAAAAACAAGTGGCACAGAAGGCAGAAAGGCACATAAAATGAGTGGAACAGAGGGCAGAAAGGCACATAAAACAAGTGGAACAGAGGGCAGAAGGGCACAAAAAACGAGTGGAACAGAGGGCAGAAAGGCACATAAAACCAGTGGAACAGAGGGCAGAAGGGCACAAAAATGAGTGGAACAGAGGGCACAAAAAAACGAGTGGAACAGAGGGCAGAAGGGCACAAAAAACGAGGGAAAAGCTAGTGGAACAGAGGGCAGAAAGGTACAAAAAATGAGGGAAAAACGAGTGGCACAGAGGGCAGAAAGGCACAAAAAACGAGTGTAATGGGGGCAGAAAGGCACAAAAATGAGGGAACAGCGAGTGGAACAGAGGGCAGAAAGGTGCAAAAAACGAGGGGGAAAAAAAGTGGCACAGAGGGCAGAATGGCACAAAAAACGAGGAAAAGCGAGTGGAACATAGAGCAGAAAGGCACAAAAAACAAGGGAAAAACGAGTGGAACAGAAGGCAGAAGGGCCAAAGAATGAGTGGAACAGAGGGCAAAAGGGGCACAAAAATGAGGGAAAACGAGTGCTACAGAGGGCAGACGGGCACAAAACACGAGTGGCACAAAATACAGAATACAGAAATATAGGGGCAGCTAAGAACAGAGAGCAGAACGGGCAGAGAGGCACGGGGGCAGCGAGGGGAACAGAAGGGAAAACCGGGCAGAGACACGGGCCAGTGAGGGGTACAGAAGGAAAGACCAGACAGAGAGAGCACTGGGACAGCAAGGGGAACAGGGGGAAGAAAAAGGTGCACAGACCACGTACAGACAGCGGGGGAAGACAGACAACAGCAGTCACAGACACAACAATGAAAATACAGGCAATACAATAAAAGCAATAAAGCGTTGAAATGCACATGTTTATAGGTTGCCGTTACTTGGCAGGCAGGTAAAAATAGATGCAGCCAGGATCAGCAGTGGGATTTTCGTGCTGCTGTCTGATTGCTCACTTTCCACAAGCCCTTGGGTGAATTATGTGTGCTGTCAAGCTTTCATATTCAGACATATCAAGCTCTTATTCTGTGTAGCCTTTGCAGTTTGTTGTTGGCAAGGGACGGTGCGGTGGGCATCCTAACAGGAGAGGGTTATTTCAGGTACCACACGAGGCCTCTCTGAAATATGCCTTAACTGCACTGCTCATCCCTTGGTGGTAAAATGTTGTTCTGCTGTCTCTGACTAAAGATTATGTCTAACAGGGGTTTATGGTAATTGGCATAGCATTGTTCCATGATTTCGCTGAAACAATATGCCTCCTGTGCAGATACCTTCCTGCCATCTCTTGCACTTCCATGATGAACTCCTAATATAGACCTTGAATTTGCTCTGTACACGGGACTTATCGCTTTGTGCACTATCTTGTTAGAATTTTCACAAGTTTCGTTGCTTCTTGGGGCATGTCTTTATTATAAAATACTTCATAATTGTATAATATTTTAGACCTTCTTAAACTGTGAATAGGTAAAAATGCTAATAATGCACAATCAATCAACCTGTTGCTGTAAGGAAGGGTCACCACTCCAACGCTCTGGAATGAGAATGTAGAGGTGCTAATATGGCTGAGAGCAGGAGACGTGTACCACTAAATAATACACTTCTGTATGCATACATGTCCATGCCAATAGACTCAATTCAGGCTGTCTCCCTCTTGAAATTGCCTCTGCTTCAAAAGGAATTTTTAAAAATAAATTTAAATTGTACAAATTGCTTGGGGGTCCCCGGCTTCCAGTAGTGATTCAGTGGGGGTCCTCAGGAGTCAAAAGTTTGGGAACCACTGGTCTAAGATGTTCTAAACTTTTTACTGTAAACCCAAGGATTGAAAATGACACCCCTGCGAAGGCTACTCATAAATTCCTCTTCAGTAACTTTATTATCGATTATGTAATTGTCTCATTTGTCACGTTTAATAGGTTATCACATATGGAAGTCCTAGGTAATGCCTCTAGTGATCATATGTTGATTTCCTATGTGACTGACGTGAGCTTAACAAAAGTAGGTCGCTGGAATTTTAAAGACGAATCAGTGGGGGTTTAATAAAACTAATGAGAGAATGTATTGGAATGCCAAAGCTTCTGTAAAATTAAAAGAATCATTGACAGCACTATTAGGAGATTAGTAGCTTTTCTCTCTTGACCCACTGATTAAGCATGGAACCTGCCTAAAAAACATAGTTTTCCCTTGCAAAATAACTAATTCATCGTTTTGCCAAAGAGTATGCACTAATCCAGTTGCTGGCTTAAACAGGAAAGTAATAGATTAGTGAGGGCACAATTTCTGTCTTTTTCCGTAGAACAAAGTAAATTAATCTCCTTAAGAGGAGATGATGCAGGAAAAAAAAGAGAAGGCAGATAATAACGCCATCCAGTTAAAAGAAACAAACTCTTGTAAAGATGCCAAACAAAATTGAGATAATCATCTAAAACAGCTGTGGATCTAGACTAAAATCTCTTGCGGTTCCCATAAAGAAAGCAGTATAGAGTATCTATTTGGAAGAACTTTATTCAGGAAGTGCTGATTTCCATTGGCTTCCTCTCTCTCATTCTGAAGCCCCTTCTTCTTTCTCAGCGTGTTGTACTCCTATGGATGTAATTGTGCGAATTATTATGGGAAGTAGAACCTCAGGGGCAACGGGCCTAATGAGGTGCCCATTACTGTTATTAAAAAGGAGCCCTTGTTACGGGCCTCCTACCTTGAACCTCTTTTTGTTTACTGCCACCTTCATGGGGTTACTCTCCTTTCCTAGGCTGGAAGCTTCTTAACCCCTCTATATAAAAAAGGTCCTATAAATCTTCCTGGCAACTATCACCAAACAGCACTATTGGATGCAGTTGAGAAAGTATTCGCTAGGAGCATTTTGAAGCACCTTACAGAACGGCTCGAGGAATAGAAAATCCTCCCTATTAAACAAACGGGTTTCAGGAAAAAACATTGAACACCAGATAACATATGTATTCTGAAACTAATAGCGGAAAAATACATCTTAATTTGGAGGGATTAATATCTATATTTCTCGAAGGCATTTGATAGGAAGGACCGGCCAACAGTATGGAAAGAAATATAGAAGTTAGGTATGGCTGTTACTCTCCTTTAATTAATAATCGCCCTGCACCCCTCTACATGGTGCTAGCTGCTATTGTGGGGTGATTGAGGATAATCTTCTATAATCCCAACAAAAAATGGGCTGAAACAAGGTTGTCTGCTAGCCCCACTTCTCTTTCCATTATATGTCTTGGACCTACCTAACTGTTTTGCAAATAATAAGGGAGACGCTCCGAAGATAGGTGGTATCCTTTCCCTTGTAATTTTTGACCTAACGCTCAATGGCTTAAAAAATAGGCTGGTGTCACATCAACAATATAGCACTCCAAATTACCTGAAGATCAATGTTTTAAAGAGTAAGATACTGATCATAAAACGTAGAAAGTCTAGGAAGACCTATAGCTAAGTGAGGTATAGGTTCAGAGAAACTGGAGATTGTAAATTGATATCCTTATTTAGGGAAAACTGTAGCTGGTCTTACACTGGATAAAGCTCATATTGAGTATTGCTCCTCTAAGGTTGCTCGCATGCAAATGGACTACGCGCTTTTTATAACTTAATGGGGCGCAGACACTTTATGGAGTTTGCTGGAAATGGCCCTTTTGGCAGGGTTATCCCCAAACTTTTTGCTTCTTTCTCCTATATTTTCCTGACTTGTTTGTGTTGGTTTTAGGATTGGTCTTTCCATGATTAGCCGTTTGGTTTTCTTGTCAGCCCCTAGTAAAGTGCACTGAGTGTGCCAGGGCCTGGGAACCAAATGCTACTTGTGGGCCTGCAGCACGGATTGTGCCACCCAAGTAAGTAGCCCTAAAAAGGTAACTCAGACCTGCCATTGCAGAGTCTGTGCACAGTTTGTAACTGCCATGTCGACTTGGCAGCAATCTTGTGGCTCTCCTCTGCAGACAAAGGTAGAGATAAGCTCCTCACTGTAAGATAAGAGGATGCTGACAATTACAATGTCCTGAAGAGTGCTCTGATACATGGGGTTGGCCTAACCACTGAACAGTACAGGTTGCAGTTCAGAGACACCCAAAAGGCACAGACCCAGGACTGGGTTGACTTTGTTGATTGTGCTACTAACGCTATGGAGGGCTGGTTGGGCAGTAAAGTGTGTGACTATACAGGATTGTATAATCTGATCATGAGAGAACACGTCCTTAATAACTGTCAGAACCAGCTGTTACATCAGCACTTGTTTGACTCTGATCTGACCTCTCCCCAAGAATTGGGAAATAATCCAGACAAATGGGTCAGAACCAGGGTGAAGCAGAGGGTACAGAACCAATGTGGTGACCAAAAGAAGCAACATCAAAAGGGTGGAGAGAAAGATAAAGACCAGAAGTCTTCACAAGGTCCCCAAAAAGCTTCTAATGGTAGGGTTCCCCAATCTTCCAAAAAGAAAGAAGGCCCAAAGAAACCATGGTGCAAAGTTTGTAAGAAGAATAGTTACTGGACCAGTGATTGCACCAAAAAGGAGACAGCTCCAGCCAGCATTGCTTCTCAGACAACTGTTCCCCCTGGTTCAGACCAACAGAAGGGTGTAGTAGGGTTAACCCTGGGATCTGAGATGGACTTTGGCCTAGTCAGAGTTCCAACTCAGGCTGTGTTAGTCTGTGATGGAGGCATGGATACGACCTCCTCTGTGAGTCCCAGTAACTTGGGCAAGTACAGACAACAGCTTTTGATTAATGAGAAAAAGGCTGAGGCCTACAGGGACACAGGGGCAAGTGTCACAATGGTGACACCAGCCTTTGTGAACCCTGTACAAGTCATACTTGGTGAGACTTACCAAGTGATTAACACCAGCAATGTCAGGACTACCCATGCCATGGCAATTGATTTCTCCTGGGGAGGGGTAACTGGCCTGAAGAAAGTTGTAATCAGTGCAGACCTCCCTGTAGAATGCTGGCTTGGCAATGATTTGGAAAATTCAGCCTGGGCTGAAGTGGAGTTGAGGACCCATGCAGCAATGCTTGGAATTCATGCATATGTGTTTCCTGTCACTAGGTCACAGGTCAGAAAGTCTAACACTGAACAGGCGCTGGATTCTGGAATAATGGACCAGTGGCCTACCAGGAAAAGGAGCAGTAGGGTTAAGACAGTGTCTTCCCCCCTGACTCAGAGTGAGGATCAGCCTTCTGAGGAAACTGATTGTGAGCCTGAAGAAGGAACTGTCCCAGAGGACCTTGAGTCTGATCAGGTTGAGTTCTTAGGGACAAGGGCCCTTCCAGGGCAGATCTGAGTCAGGCGCAGTAAAGCTGCTGCTGAAGCTGCTGGGAATGCTAGTGGCACCCATAACATTTACTGGGAAGATGGACTCCTGTATTCAGAGGGTAGAGAACCCAAGCCTGGTGCATCCAGGAGGTTGGTCATACCTTTAGCATTCAGGGGCTTCCTTTTGACACTAGCCCATGATATTTCCTTAGCAGGACACCGGGGCCAGAACAAGACTTGGGACAGAATTGTCCCTCACTTTCACTGGTCCCACATGTCTGAAGACACAAAGGAGTTTTGTCGCTCCTGTGTAACTTGCCAAGCCAGTGGCAAAGCAGGTGGCACTACAAAGGCCCCCATTATACCACTACCTGTGTTTGGGGTTCCCTTTGAACGTGTAGGGATTGACATTGTTGGACCAATGGATCCCCAAACTGCATCTGGGCACAGGTCTATCCTAGTGGTAGTGGATCATGCCCGAGGCAATTCCCCTTAGGACCACTACAGCACCTTGTGGCAAGAGCCCTCTTGGGAGTTTTCTCAAGAGTGGGTTTCCCTAAGGAGGTAGTATCTGACAGAGGTGCACACTTTATGTCGAGCTACTTGACTGCAATGTGGAAGGAGTGTGGAGTGAACTACAAGTTCACCACATCCTATCACCCACAATGCAATGGTTTAGTTGAAAGGTTCAACAAAACCATAAAGGGTATGATTAAGGATCTCCTAGAAAAGCTTAGGCGGAGATGGGATATCCAGCTACCCTGACTTTTGTTTGCATACAGGGAGGTTCCACAGAAGGGGGTTAGCTACAGCCCATTTGAACTTCTGTTTGGGCACCCTGTCAGAGGACAACTTTGTCTAGTGAAGGAGGGTTGGGAGCTACCTCTCAAACCCCCTAAACAGGATATTGTGGACTATGTACTTGGTCTCCGCTCCCGGATGGCTGAGTACATGAAAAAGGCAACTAAAAACCTTGAGGCTAGCCAGGAATTACAGAAAGCCTGGCATGATCAAAAAGCTGTACTGACTGTTTACCAGTGTAGTGTTGGAGCATGTGGCCCCAGCACCTCTCTAAGACAAGTGGAGTGGGCCCCACACTATTGTTGAACAGAAGGGTGAGGTTACCTATCTGGCAGACCTTGGAACTCCTAGGAGCCCCCATAGGGTGCTTCTTGTCAACAGACTGAAACCATATGTTGACAGGGCAGACATGGGCTTGCTCATGGCTACTGATGAAGGACAGGAGGAAGAGAGTGACCCTCTCCCAGACCTGCTCTCTCAGAACCCTGATGATGGATCAGTTGATGGAGTTGCCTTGGCAAGGCAGCCTCACTGATCAGCAGCAAACTGATTGCAGACAAGTTCTACAACAGTTCAGGCATATGTTTTCACTGACTCCAAGTCAGACTACCTGGTGCACTCATGAAGTAGACACTGGGGACAGTCTGCCTGTTAAAAATAAGATTTACAGGCAACCTGATCATGTCAGGGACTGTATCAGGATAGAAGTCCAGAAAATGTTGGATCTGGGAGTGATTGAAACTTCTGATAGCCATTGGGCTAGTCCAGTAGTCCTAGTACCCAAACCTCACACTGGTAAGGGAGAGGTGAGTTTTTGTGTAGACTACAGAGGTCTCAATGCAGTCACTAGGACTGATGTCCATCCAATTTCATGAGCAGATGAGCTCATAGATATGTTGGCATCTGCCAAATTTCTGAGCACGTTTGATCTAACAGTTGGCTACTGGCAGATCAGACTAGCTGATGATGCAATGCCAAAAGTATCATTTTCAACCCCTAGTGGACATTATCAGTTGTGGTAATGCCCTTTGGTCTGAAAAATGCACCCGCCGCATTTCAAAGGTTGGTGAATAAAGTCTTGGCAGGTCTGGAAGCCTATAGTGCAGCTTATCTTGATGATATTGCTGTCTTTAGTTCCCCCTGAGAAGATCACCAGATCCACCTGAAAAATGTTTTGGAGGCCCTGCAAAAGGCAGGCCTAACTATCAAGGCTACTAAGTGCCAGGGCAGAGTCAGGTTGTGTACCTGGGCCACCTTGTAGGTGGAGCCAGGTTCAACCATTACAGAGCAAAATCCAGACCATAATGGACTGGGCTGCTCCAACCACTCAGCCTCAGGTCAGAGCTTTCTTGGGCCTGACTGGGTACTATAGGAGATTTGCCAATGGGTATGGGTCCATAGTGACACCCCTGAATGACTTAACTTCTACTGGAATGCCTAAGAAAGTTCAGTGGACAGTCAGCTGTCAAAAGGCATTTGATGACCTCCAGCAGGCCATGTGCACTGATCCAATTCTGCAAAGTCCTAACTACTCCACATAGTAAGAGTAGACCTAGACAGGTCTATAATTTGCCATAGTTGGGATGTTTGTCCTATACAGTCTGTTAGTAATGCTAATTACTTTGTTTAGTTGCATCTGCCTAATGATCACAGCACATTTGCTTCATAATAGACTACAATAGTTTCAATAAATGCATTGTAAACTTCCTTCGTGTCTTTCTTATATTTACTATGGGCATGCATAAGTAACGAAAGAGGAGTACTGGTTTCCACAGTTCTCTTGGGTACTAGAGAGTCATGTTCTAGGTAGCCAAAATCCCCTGTTACAATGGGAAGATTAGGAGTTCAATGGAGGCACTGTGAGTTAGCCAGGATTGTACAGACAGGCACCAACATAGAGCGACTCAGTCCCCGCACTCAGACATCCTGTGGTCCTAACATAAAGTTCTGCATAACCAGCAGAATCGGAACAAACTCCTAAATTCGGATTAGGGGCTTGATTTTTCACATAATGCTTATTTGGTGTTGTGCATAACTTGATATAGCACTTTGCACATGCAGGTTCGGGTTCTTTTCCTGGTATGAAGCCTATCCATCTTGACGTTTCTACTATGGCTGGTCTGCAGTTAAGCAGACCCTGCAACATTTCGCGATTCATGAAAAAGTCACGAAATCGGCAGACTACTGCGATGGCCTCGTTAATAACAATATTGGCCGCGATATTTACAATAAAGTGTCTCTAAAGGGAGACAGCAAAACAAACAATGACCTTTTATTGGCTGTGTGCCAAACCCCTTGTGTGTGTCAGCCCAGGCTGAGACAGCTTTCCGGGCACACACAGCCAGTCAGTTTTTGAGCTGCCAGCCGCACCCGAGTACTTCACAGGTCTTTGAAAGACCATTCACTTGTTAATGAGGCTTTGTTTTTCACTCCTTCTTTGAGTCCCTGCATCCCCACTCTGCCTTGGGCTGGAAGAATTAGCCAGCCCCCCCATACTGGAAAGCATGTGGCACACGCACATTCTATAAACGAGAACAGCTTTTATCTCGGGTTTGTTTTTTCGAGTGAATACTGAAATCAATGAGGTTAAAACAATATTTAGATACACATCCGTGTCAAGACTCTTGAATCATAAGCTATCAACGTTCCAGCAGATGAACCTTATCTCCCATTGAATGAAAAAAACATTCAATTACCTCTACTTTGCTTCCGATTTTAACCAACTTTAGTAAACGATGTTCTAGTAAAACTAACCTAAAAGCAAGTTACTGAGAAAACCCGTGTTTTGGACAATCTGTGATTCACCATTACTTGCCGTCGTCCAATACCTGCTTTCTCCTGGCCAAGCTGTGAAAGGCAGGCAAGAAGAAATGTTTCGGCACAGCTTTGATCAGGGCTGTTTATTAATGCGCAATTGTCTCCAGTTAAGGTTAACAAATCAAGAACAGCCATGGGGCCAAGTCAATGTGAGGGTATCCTGATGCCTGCGAACTGCATGTCCTTCAGAAGATGTGCACAAGTCAGCAGGAAATGCATGCAATGTAAACCCCCTGCACCACAGGATACTGTGGTCATCTGACAAGCTGCTGAGAATGGGGCAGAGTTTCCAACAACTAGAGGTATGTGGAGGGTCTGCAACAGCACATCTGGTGGAAGCCACAGGAGGTCTGCATTGGACATGGAAAACTGCCACTTAGAGGCCTTGAGCCAGATGCTGGAAGGCAGAAGAGCATCGTGGGAAGACATGAACAAGAGTCCTGACTGAGGGTAAAGCTGTAAATTGCTTATAACCTTCACTGCCTTCCCTAGTGCCTGTTGACATAATCAGACCCTCCAGCATTTCGCAATTCCAGGGCTCTAAGTGGGCCAGGTCTGGCCGGTCCTCAGCACCAGTAGTTCTTAAAAGCAGGTGCAGAGACGGGTCCCTAGCAGACTCTCCTTTGTTACTCTTGGGGTGAAAAAAAAACCTGCAGCTATCACTGCTTTAGACTTAAGTTTAAAGAAACTCGTTTTTCAGTTTTATACAGTGCAATCTTGGAGCTCTTACATGAGCTTCACCACACAAGGACATATTCATGTTATGAATCATTCATAGTATGTTGAGCTGACATAAGGCTCGAACCACGCCGCAACCTCGCGAACAAGAACTGAAACATTTTCAAACTGATATACAACGAAGTCATGGTTGTTGCTTATTTCTCTTATGCAATTTACAGCCATTGACAAAACCAATAGTCCTGGCTTGTTGTAAAATTGTTGTGTCTTGTAAAGCGCACTGCTACCCGGAGGCCTCGTAGCGCTATAGACCGCTGGGGAACCCGTCCTGGCTTTCCCTGTGAGATAGTCCCTCCTGGGGGTCTCCAAGGTGAAACCAGGCATCCCCGGCGTTTGTGTGGGGCCGTTGTGGAGATGAGGCAAGCTAATGCCCAGAGTTGCCGAGTGTGCTCCCTGGTCGGAGTAGGCACCGATGCGAGAATTATCAGTCCGCTGATCCTGGTCCAAGACCCTGCCGCGTCGGGAATCGAACCCTGGTCCCGGGCCGTTCTCTGCACTCGGGTCTGCCGCCTCTAACCAGTGAGCCACACCTCTCCACAGGTGTTGTAGGTGTAATGTTACTTGTTGAGTTCCAGATATATCTGGATGAATGGACAGAAGCAGCAAAAACCCATTTGGGACAGCACTCTATACTAAGTGCAGATTTTTAGCTTAAGTGTTTTAAGCCACGCCCTTAATTACATCAGCCACACCCTTAATTACATCAGCCACGCCCCTATGAGACCCCCCAGTTTTTTCATCCCACTTAAAGCCCTGCACATACCCCTCTGCTGTTACTTAATTGCGAACTTCATTCCAAACCAAAGTCAGGTGCAGATAGAGATGTGCAGGTTGACATAGAAGAAAACTCACTGTGGCCCTGAGGCAAACACTCCTCTTGGCCCACAGGCCTAGCACATTCTGGATGGGTCCAGGAAGCAGTGATGCCCCGGTAGGGGTGCATACATGGGTGCTAGAAAACCCCAGGGAGAAATAGGGCCCACTCTCACGAGGTGCATATTGGACACTTTAAAAATGCCTATTTCACAGTGGTGTACTCTGCTAAATCAGCTTACATTGACTAAAGACGGAAAAGGAATGATTACAAGTAAAATAAAGTCCTGCAATAATTCCCGCTAAATTTCCATTTTTCTGCCGCTAAATTTCAATTTTCGTGCCACTAAATTTGCAAATCTATGCTGCAATATCCTGGGGGGGTCTGGTCAAATAGGTTGGTTTACAGGTGTTCTGTTTTGCTGCACGGGTATTACTAGGAAAGTGAGTTTTCTAGGGCAGACAAATTAGTCTCATTCAAGTCTTTGACTCAGACATTCAATTATTTTGATGGACCCCAGGAAGTGTTTTTGGCGCACAGAAGAGGATTTGGTGATGGTCTGACCAGTCCACTGGAATAGGGAATTCATGTTCTATTGAGTCTTCATTCACATTTAAAAGGTCCAGGATCAAGCCCTTGTCATGGGATGAAGTAGATCACGATTGATTCATGTTGTTGTCAGGTAGAAATAGTCCCACTCGGGAAGCACACAAACTGGGGCATCTCTGCAGTGAAGAGAATTAGATTCTCCAAAGAAAAAGATGTTTGTGGCCTAGTTGCTTTGTTCTGCTATGAATTGTATCTGTTGTTAAACAAATAGGAGATTGTCCCCTGTAGAATTATATACAAATTGGAAGATTGTGAGAGGCTCATCTGATGAGCTTACTTCAACAGATATTGTAAAGGTGAGGGTTGACATATAGGTGTGCTTTTACATTTAACGGACAGTCTGTTAATGGCACCTACACCACCCCCAACCCCACTGCTCAATCTTTCCTATATTATCCAAGCAAGAGATCTTGTAGTCCGGAGAGGTAAAGTCAAGAACTGGTTGGGATGAGCTTGTTAGCTATGTTTCTATCCGGAATATTAGGTCAAGGATTTTTTTTTAGACAATCACATCTGCAATCTTAAGGCTGTGTTTCGCAGCAGTTCTAGTGTTGTGGAAGGACATTAGAGGAAAGATATTTCAGTCTTGAAGACTGTGATCGAGAGGGCTGACACTTGGATGAGAATTTTGGGGTTTACGGAGATTTTTTTTGGTCACTAATTATTTCTTCAGATGTATGGACATTGTATCACCCAAGTAACACCATCACTACACACGCTTTACAAGTATTTTAATTACTATGTTACATTGTTGTCATGCAGGCAGTCATATCTGAACACATTCTTGCACATATCTTGTGCTGACTCCCTACCTTCATCTCACATTAAAATTATTTGTCTTATCTCACAGCCACAAACATCACTGTCCTTAATACCCCATGTCCTCTTAGTCCTCATAATTCTGGTCTTCATTGTCCAAGTCAAATTTAGCTGCGTTATGCCACTCTGGTCTCAGCATTTCTCCCTCCACCATCGCCGAAGTCACCACCTCATACTCATTTTTTCATCCCAAGGCTTGGTGAAATTCTATGGTTGCTACTAGGAACAGATGAAGCCCTCCATTTCTTTCTAGCCTAAGTGTATTGCTCCTTTTGTCAAAGTGAGGTATTCTTTTGGTTGGTTGCCATCCTTCCAATTAGCCCCATGCCTCCTCCAGATCAATGAGGTGTAGTGATTTGTCTTACAGGATCATTGGTCAGTCTTGCAAGAAACAATATTCATCTCAGTTCATGTCCACATAGTCTCACCTTCACTATGTCAAACGTATTTCAAATTCTTGAACTCTTTCCGCATAATCCAAGAGATCAGTTTTCTTGCAGGTTATCAGGTTTTTTCTGTTTTGCTTCTTGTGTGACTGCATCTCTGCCTCTATGGTTACAGAACGTTGGAATATATACCCTGGGAGCTTTCTCTGTAGTGACTTTGGGACCATGCACAAATCAGTTGCAACTGTGAGCCTCTATTAAAAAAACTTGAGTCTCTGCCCGAAATAATGACTACTTTATTAGAAGATTTGAGGATAAAGACACCAGGCTTACCTGTCCAACGTGCCAACGGGCACTGCCGTGAGGGGAACGGCCGGAGCAACCAGGAAGCGGAGGCACACGCCGGGAGGCGAGGGAGGCGTCCCGTAAGACCGGACTACACTCCCCAGCATTCCCTCTGCTGGAAAGCGCGCCCGTGACGCGCAGTGAGCGCCGGAGGCGCCGGATAAAGGCTGACACCCCCTCTCGCCCCGCGAGACGCGCGCGGGAGTGCCCAGGCTAAGCCCGGGCAAAGGGCGGGCCCTCTGTGGCCCTCCGAGGCCTGAGGAGTCTGGTCTGGGCCAGAAACGCTGCTCGGACTGGGTAGGCCCCTTTTTATTGTTTTCGTCCGTTGATTTCCTGTAGCAACTGAGACATTTTAAACATTGTGCCTATAACTGGTAGGGATCTGAATTAGCACTGTTTAATTTCTTATAGTGTGTATTTTACAATCGCAATGTCAAAGGCTAAAGTAGGCAACATGCCTCTGGGACAGATTGCCATTGATAACTATATGGTTAAAAAGGTCGCCCAGATAAATAGCGATCGACGTGCCTCATTAGGGAAAGGAGACACCATAGTATGTACACAGGATGATCCCCTGATTGCTGTACAAGACATAGAGGCCACTAACAGGGCTAGTCTGTCCAATATAGAAATGCCCTCTCCGAGGGCACATGACCAGCCACCAGCCAGCCCATCAACATGTATGCTGACACAAACACCCGACACTATAAATGTTGTGGCTATGGTACATTCGGGAGAGAGGGAGCAACCCGATATAAATAGTGAAGCGAGCGAGGGGGTATCACCCAAGAAGAGGCCATTTAGGCAGTGTAGAAAGACGGCATCACGTAAAGGGGGACAACCAACTAGCAACTTAGCGGTAGCAAACCCTACCCACACTACAGATAACATCTGGTCAGCAGCTAACAATCCTTTTGTGTTCACGGGAGCTGACTCAGGCCCCCCCAAGCAGAATGCCAGTATTAACATTACTAATGAGCAGTTTACTGCCTTAATCGCAATTATGGAGACCAGCTTGGGGATGAGGATAGAGGAGGCTCTCAAACCTCTAGTGGAAAAAATCGATTCCCTTGCAAAAGAAGTAGGCAGGCTTGGGGGGCTTCTCTCCGCGCAGCAAAAGGCTGCTGGAGATACTAGCACTATACTAAAAGAAATAAGGTCCACCCAAGCTGTACAGGGGAAAAAGGTGCCAGCAGTAGTCAATCTGGCAGGTGCACAGAATACACCAGGGAATGGTCCCCAGCGGCCAGCCCCTGTTAGCCTCCCCCAACCTATAACAGGAAACCCGCAGCCACGGGTAGGCTCACCTCCAATTACAGGTAACAAGATAGTCCCTAGACCTGACAGAAGAAACCGCTATCTAAATCTTCCTCCGGATTGTGCGCCTTTTGTGGCGGTCTTAACAAATGTCCCTGCAGTTGGCACCCATCCGGCATCTCCATATGGCGAGTCATATGACTCACTAAAAAATAAGACAGTCTCATGGCTAAATAAGAACTGTGGTTTCCCCGTCGGGTACTCAGACCAGATAACGCTAGTTAGAAGGGTAAACTGGGTAGGGCCTTCTAACAAAGTGGGAAATGGGGACTGCATTGTGGTTAATTTTAGACACCCCCAACATGTGGCAACTGTGCTGCTGAGAGCTGCATCCCTGGTTTACAATGAGAGTAGTATTTGTGTTCGTCCTCTGGGTTATTTTTATGCTCACCTCTGTATGGCATCCCCACAACTGAGTAGGCCAACATCTCGGTTTGATACTCTGACCCCGAACACTGGGAATAATGGGATGCAATTTACATACAATGTAGTTAATTCTGGCGGGCTAGGTCTTCCATCTTACCCAGGGAATAGACTTGACACTGGAGGGCAACGCCAGATGGCCTATAACGTCAACACACATAACAGATACGAACTCTTGTCCGGTCTTGATATGTGTGACTGACATAAAGTACCTGTGGGCAAGGATGGATTAAATGTAGCTGAATTAACATGCAATATTGACTCTACCAACCCACAGGAGCCCAATAAATGTGTGAATATTGTGTCTTGGAACGTTGCGGGTCTAGCAACTAAAATGGCAGATGAAAAGTGGGTCTCCTTCATTAAACAATTTAAGGTTATCTGTCTCCAAGAGACTTGGGATGTGGAGTGCGAATTGTTCTTGGAAGGTTATAAAGCGTTCTCTGTGCCAGCAACCTCATCCAATAGAGGAAGACCAAAGGGAGGATTGGTGATCTTTGTTTCTGTTTTGATAACCTCAAGTATCCTCACCATTAATGTCCAACGTTTATGTGTCCAGGGTATTGTCTTGTCTGCCAAAAGTAATAGGGTTGGACTGGTAAATTTTTACAATGCTACTAATACCACCCTAGCACTTAACGAACTGACTGTACTAGATGAATATATTAATGTCTCCATGAAGAAACACAGCCTTAATCTAATGGTCATGGGAGATTTCAATGTGCACCTCTGTGGCGATCCCCTTAGGAAATGTATACGGGACTTAAACTGCAATAGAGCAGATGGGCTACATTTTGCACACACAGCAGAGGGTGAATTTTGTAATTCCTTGATGAACGATTTAGTTTTAACAATGGGTATGGAAATTAGAGATCCCGGTAAAAGCTTTGACACTCCGACTTTTAAGGGGCATGGTAGAGGCACCTTTATTGACCACATGCTATTTTCTGAAGCTCTGTTGCCTTTCTTAGAATCCTTTGATATTAGCAAAAGTGAGTTTAGTGATCACAACCCCCTGGTGGTTTGTCTCAGGGGTTTTGGCCTTTCAGATGTCATGCCCTTACGCCTTGAAAGCAACTTGACTACGACTGAGGGGAGGCGGCGTCTAAAGTGGTCAACTGTCACCCCAGACCTTCTGTATAAAACTATAGAGGAATCCTGTGCAGATGAAATTGTTAATTGTACAGGGACAGATCCGGTGGGGGTCCTTAATGCCTTTCAAGCTCTGGCGGGGAAAGTGTCAGGGTTACTCACGAAACCATCTAAGGGAAACTTAGAGAAATGCGGGCCAAGGTGGTTTAACCAAGAGTGCTCAAAAGCTGCCCGTAACCTGAAGGCAGCATTGGCAGATGTACCACGGAACCAGGAGAAAATCCGACTCTGTCGCAAAGTTTATAAGTCTTCCCTTAAAAAACATAAGGAGACTTTGCGTGTGGAGGCCTGGAATGAGCTTTTGGACCCCGAGACTTTAAATAGTAGCACGAAGTTCTGGCAGTTAGTAAAAAAACCATTCCTGTCAGAACAACCGGGGGATGGGTTGGAGTGCTGTATAATGAAAGAGGATTGGTTTCGTCACTTTGAATCTCTGTACTTTTCAGCCGATCCTGGTATTGGTGAGAGCTTTCCCAGTAAATCTAAAGGAGCACTCAGGTTTGAGTGCGGCGAAGTGTTTGAAGCCATAGAAGGTCTGACATCAAACAAAGCTCCCGGCCCAGATGGCATCCCCCCTGATTTATTTAAGTCCAGACCACACTTCTGGGCCCCTATCTTGTTGGCGTTTTTTAATGCTGCCACAGTGGTAGGATGCCCAGTGACCTGGGGGGTGTCAACCATTGTCCCGGTTTTCAAAAAGGGAGACAGGGGTAGCCCATCGTGCTACCGTCCAATCTCCCTAATTGATTCAAAGGTTAAAGTTATCGGGAGAGTTCTGTTGAGGAGAATCACTAGTTGGGCAACTGCAAATAATGTTATGTCTATATCTCAATATGGATTCTGTGAGGGCAGATCCACGATCGCTCAGTGTCTTAATTTATTCCTCATACTCAGCAAGTACACAGTGGCCCAGAAGGGCACGATCCACCTCGCCTTCATGGACCTGTCGTCAGCCTTCGACTGTGTCAACAGGGGGAGGCTGTGGCAATACATGAGGGCGAAGGGAGTCGACATTGGGATTGTCGACTTCCTGGTGGATATGCATCATCAAACTAGTGCCAATGTAAGATATTCATCTAATGGGGACACCACTGACAAGTTTATGATAAATAAAGGAGTACGTCAGGGATGTATTCTTGCCCCTTTTCTTTTTAATTTTTATATTAACGATTTGGATGCAGCTCTACAATCTATACAGGCTGACTGCCCCAGAGTAGGAAGAAGGGGCATCCCTGTGCTGTTATACGCGGATGACGCGGTTTTAATCTCGCGTACGGAGAAGGGGCTTCAGGCACTTTTAACTGCTTTTAATCTTTTCATGTCTGATAGGGATTTAATGGTTAATAACTCCAAGTCCTATATAATGCAGGTTGGCCAACGCCCAAGAAAGAACTTTGTATTTAAGCTTGATGACAGCCCCATTCCGGTAACAGAGACTTTTTCCTATCTGGGTGTGCTATTTGACTCGAAGTTAAGTTGGGCCCCTCATCTGGCGAAGAAGAAAAATGATATGTTGAGGGTTAATGGAACTATCCTTAATCTTGCGAAAAAGATAGGAAAGAAACCAATATCTGCAATGATTAAGTTATATAATGCCAAGTCTGTAGCGACGGCGGTATACGGTAGTGAATTGTGGGGCTATGTGTCAAATACTCAATTACAGGTTATCGAAAACACCTTTTTTAAACGGTTACTATGTGTTCCTGCGAGTACCCCGAACCTTGTTGTGCATGAGGAGTTAGGGACACCGTTTTTATGCGATAATCTAGCACTGAAGCCCCTGATCTGCTGGGTCTCGCTTTGGCTTAACACAGAGATACCACTCACCCACCAGATTGTACGGGATGTAACATCTCAGGATAGTTGTATGTGCATCCCCTGGTTAAAATATTTGAAATTCTGCTTTGAAATGCTGGGGTGCCCTAAACTGTTCTCCCACCCGAGTGGCATTGTGAAGGGGGACATAACAGCGGTCAAAAGAGCCTTTCTAAAGTTTAAATTGGCGGACAGAGAAAATGTGGAAGTGCTGAAACCAAGTGTCAGAAAGTTTATCATGCTAAAGTCGTGTGGTGGAATGGAGCCCTATCTGGCTTGCGCCTTTAGCTCACATGAAAAGTTCCTGCTGACTAGGTTCAGATTTAACACTTTTCAGCAGCTTTTAATAAGACCTAAATCAGACATTTTTAGCAAACATGTAGCTCCCTGTGGCTGCGACGGGAAGTCTCCTCAGGACATGCTACATTTTATATTTTTATGTAGGTTTTATGACTATACCAGACGTTACTTTCTTGTTGATTTGCTGAGAACATTGGATTTTAAACAAATTAGACCTGCCCTCATGTATTTGCAGCTCCTGCACCAGGATTGTGTACTCCATATTTTGTCGTTTTTAAAACTTGCACTGAGAATAAGAACTTGCTTAGATCTATGATCAGGACCAGTAGGACACTTTTGCTACCCAACAATCATGATGATTTTTAACGATATTTGTGTATAACGTGTTTTTTAAATAATGTATTGTTGCAATTTTGAAAATGTAATCAATGCATGTACTTTTTATGGTTTGAAATATTAACCGAAATAAAGTCTTATTTGATTTGATTTGACCCAGACCAGACTACAGAAACCAAGTACCCCTACTCAAATTCAAACCTATGAAATCCCTAGAATACCAAAATTAAACAAAAACAATCCAGATTGCCCTAACAACAACAACAGCAGCTCAAAACTGGATCAATCACCATTTAATGCTACATCAAATATTCATTACGAACAGCCTCTCCCCGCAGCTCAAGACTCTACTTTTGGTACTCAAGGAAATGTCTTTTATCCTGACAACGTTACCATTTCTTCTTTACAATTATTGAACGCCGAAGAAACGACTACGCAACCTAACACTGAAGAAATGCCACCTACTTCATTAAGTCCACCTATGTCTTCAATCAAGACCAAACAAAACCTGAAGGAAGGAACCTCCTTGTCCAGAAAGAACAAGAAGAAATCGAAGAAATTAAACAAAGCAAAAAAAAAGGGCAACACATTACTACAATGGCTCGGAACAAACATGAGTGATCCACCCACAAATTTGACTAAGCAGTCAGAAAAACCAGCCGACTACCGAGAAAAAAGCCGGAAAACTCGAAAATGTCTTTAAATCACGCGCAGAAATTATCAGACTAAAAGGAAAACAAAACAACTAAAAATAGTAGTAACAATAAAAAATGTCATAGCAATCATTCCAAGCAAAATGACAATCTTATTAAATTTCTCAATAAAAGTTCCTTTCCCTCCTTAGGCGAAAAAATAAACCTACTATCCAGGAACTAGGACAATAAACAAGAACTCATATTGAAAAACTTTCACTGCCAAGAATAGAAGAGGAACAGACTTACATCGAGGCCATTACAGAGGCGGCCAAACCTGACAACAAGACGCCCTTCCTTTAAGAACCAGCGATAGGAAGCGACCTGCCTACAAGTACCTGCTCCTCGATTCTAAAACCAATTACTCAAGACAATTCGGAGTACCCATGCAATGAAAAGCTTCTGATAGTCCCTCTAACCCCCAGCCCCAACCAAGTACTACCACACAAACCAAATTCAAACAACCAAGAGTTTCGACCTGTGCAGCAACAACATAAAAAAATACTAATGTACCCGGAATACGAATCCCAGGGACAATGGGATATCCTAAACAGAGGAAATATCCTAAAGCTATGCTTGCACCTTCCAGGCTTAGAAAGCGTTAATTCAGCGGACATTGAAACAGTGGCCTTCATAGACCCCGCACTGGGACAGAAAAATTAGTCAACTGTGGTAACCTTTTTCAATCCAGAACGGGTGGTAACATTATTTATTTATTTATTTATTTATTTATTATAGAGTTTTGTATAGCGCGAACAAGACCCGTGGGTATCAGAGCGCTTAACATCGAGGAACGGTTACACAATGACAGTACAGTATCAATTATACAACAAACAGATATGAGGTAGTGGAAACTAAGGCTATAAATGGTGTCAATATATAAATATTCCAAACACATGTGCAATTAGCAATACAAGGTGAGAAGTCTTATCTTATATCACGCGCTTTAGCATTCGATAAGGTGAGGTAGAGGTTATAAAGATTATAAAGATTGGCTGTGAAAACCGTTATAAGTTCACATAGGACTGTGGTAGTCATAATGATAAAGCCAAGGCTTATATGTGGAGTCAATCTCCTGTCAGTGACGGTATTCAATAAGAGGCCACCTTTCAGCTGATGGAAATGATCATACCAGCGATCCCTCGGCTTCCCTATGCAAGGTATTTACTCATCAGGAGGCTTTTCACTTCACGTTTGAATAGTACACTATTTCGAATCTTCCTAATGCTTGGGGGTAGTGAATTCCAGACTCTGGGGGCAGCTCCGGAGAATGCTCGATCATAGGTCTTTTTCTTTCGGAAGATGGCTGGCCTCAGCAGCAGCTCCTTGGCGCTTCTAGCTGGTCTGAGTCCTCCCGATAGCTTAATTTTCTTGGCTAGGTATCCTGGCATGTTATAGTGCACCGCTTTGTGAGTAATACATGCTAACTTCATTTGAACTCTGGCCTCATATGGTAGCCAGTTTAGAGCTTTCAGGTGGGGAGAAATATGATCAAATTTCCTGGATCCAGTGATGAGTCTTGCCGCAGCGTTGAGACAGGCTTTGAGTGGTGCTGTGGATGTTTTAGGTAGGCCAGTTAAGGTAGAGCAACCATATTCGATCCTGGATATCACTAGGGATTGAACAGCCAATTTTAGATCTGCATCTGAGATGAATGGTTTTAATTTTCTTAAATAGCTCAGATGGAAGCGGGCACTTTTCGCCATTGAATTAATGTGGGCGTTCATGTTGAGATTCTCATCTAGTGTGATTCCTAGTGATTTCACTGAGTTGACTAGGGTTGGTGTGCAGTTTAGCGCAGTCACCAATTTGGTCCATTCCTTTACTTCAGGGTGGCTCCTTGGAGGTGCAATTAGCAGGAATTCTGTTTTCTGGGCATTTAATTTCAGATGATTCAAAGTTAACCATTGCAAAGCCATCTTTAGTGTCTCATTCATTAGATCAATGTCTTCCAGGGCGGCGATCTTTAAGTATATTTGCGTGTCGTCTGCATACATGTGGTAGGATATCTTAGATTTCCGGAGAATGTCTGTGAGAGGTTCGACATACAGGTTGAAAAGATCTGGGGATAATGTTGAGCCTTGCGGGACCCCAATTGCATTAGGACAGGGGGGTGAGATTGCTTGGTTAACCAGGAATCGTTGAGATCTGTTTCTTAGGAAGGAATTGAACCATCTCAGCACATTTCCGGACAGTCCCATCCTGTCCTGAAGCCTGGTCAAAAGTGCTTCATGATTTACCGTGTCAAAAGCAGATGACAGGTCCAGGAGAATCAATAGGCATGCTTGATTTTGGTCTAGGGCTTGTAGTGCGTCATCAACAATATGCAGGATCGCTGTTTCCGTGCTATGCCCTGCTCTGAACCCCGATTGGCATTCGTCTAGTAAGGAGAACTTGGTGATGTGTTGATTCAATTGGCTCTGCACGCATTTCTCAATTAGTTTGGCCAGTAACGGGATGTTGGTTACTGGTCGATAGTTGTTCGGATCAGATGCATCCGCTGTCGGTTTTTTGATTATTGGCACTACTTGTCCTGTTTTTAGGCAATCAGGGAGGATCCCTTGTGTAAGTGAAGCGTTTATTATCTTCGTCCAGATTGGAACCACAATGTGGCTGATTTCTCTTGCACATTTTGCAGGTAAAGGGTCATGATAGTGGTTGTTTGGTCTGATTTCGGAGAGCGTTTTGGCAATCTTGTCCTGGTCATATAGTTCAAATGTGTCCCAATTTGCTTTATTTTTTGTCTTACTACTCTCCGTTGTCGTGCAGGCCTCGCTCGTCGGCCAGGGTTGGGTCGGGAGGGTAGCCACGGCGTTTGCGAGCTCTACCTCTAGCGCTTTGGTCTTCTCCGAGAAAAATGGGGAGAGTTCCTCGCAGCTTAAGGGAGTTTTTGAGTTCTCTTGAGTTGATTTGGCTAATTTATCTGATTGCTGCTTTAGGATCTCGAAGAGTTTTCTTGGTCTGTTTTTGGCATTGTCAAGTTCTGCTCTTATAAATTCTTTTTTGGAGTTGATTACCTTTTTGTTATATTCCTTTCTGATTTTTCTAAGGGCTTTCAGCTCCGGTGAGGAAGGGTTTTGTCTCCATTTTCTTTCGGCTGTTCTCAGTTTGCGCCTGTCCTCATTCAGAGACCCACTAAACCAAGGATTCTTTGGCTTATCTGTGATTCTTTTCAGTTTCAGAGGCATGGTTTCATTGACGATATTTCCAATTGAGGTTAAGTAGTGATCAGTCAGCTCGCTTACATTCTGCATGTCGTTAGGTGGCTTTAAGCCTCTCTCGCAGCTTTCGACCAATAGCTCAATATTCGCCTCTTTTATATCTCGGATCAATTTTTTGGTCTGGGGGGGTTGCACAGTCCTCCCCTTCTTCACTGTGGGGATCACGAATGTTATGGCGTGATGGTCAGACCAATCACACGGGTCTATAGCGCGGATTGATGCCTCTTTGTTTCTTGAAATAATCCAATCTAAGGTCGCTCCTTGCGCGTGAGTAGGTTGTGTGCATGCTTGTGTGAGGTTTAGCTCGGCGAGGAACTCTTTAAGCGAATTAACCAGTTTGTCATTGCCGTCGTCCCAATGTAGATTAAAGTCTCCCAGGAATATGTTGTTGGCTTCTGGATTGGAATTGGCCGTTATGATCTCTATTAATTCCTCTGTGAATTTAGTGTTATCTCTTGGTGGATGGTAAAATGCATGCAGGTTGCATTTTTGATTGCTTGATGATCTTATATTCAGACCAAGGTATTCACACGATTCTAAGGGGTCGGCTTAGATCATGTTGACCTTTATCTCTGATCGGTGAATGCAGGCTATCCCACCTCCTGTTTTCCTTTGCCTATCTAATCTCACGATGTTATAGTGAGGTGGTACTAAGAGATCAATGGCGGGAGAGGATGATTCCTTTAGCCATGTTTCCGTAAGGATTGCCAGGTCGATTTCCTTGTTGATGATGAGGGCTGCTATGTCTGATGCATGTTTAGTTGCTGAGCGACAGTTGAGTAGAAGGCAATTCAAGGGTTTATCCGAGTTAAGGAGGTTCCCATATTCGGATTCAGTTGCTGTTAACTGGATATGTTGTAGATTGAGGTGGATTGCTTTCCTGTCATTCTTTCTGGATGTTCTATTAGCATCAATTGGTACTGTTTTGATTCTTTCCTCAGTCCCCCGGGCCGGTTGTTCATATGTTCGGAGTAAGGCCAAGGTTTCTTCGTTTGACAGGGGGTTTATCCTGTCTGGTCTATTGAGCCTATTTTTTCGAGACAAGGCCATCTCGTCGTTCCTTTTTTGTGCGGAGAGTACTAGGTTCTGGATATCCGAGACCTTGGAGTGCGTGCTTACCGTCATCTCCCACATCTTTTCGATAGCATGCAAGACTTTCTTCGAGCCTTGTGCCAGGTTGCCTGCTATTTTCTGGAGCTCCTTGATTTCTTTCTGGTTTCGGGGTGATTTCTTAATTTGGAATGACCTGCCAGTTCGGGTTGTGCATTTTGTTCTTCTCCGTGATTGATCTGTTCTCCTTCTCACAGTTCTATCCTTTGTATCCTCGATTAGGTTGTTGCTGCCGATTCTATTTGAGATGTCATGCGAGTTATCGATGTTGAGTGGTCCAAGTAGTAAATTTGTGGGCGGGGATCTATCGGCCTCAGGTAATAGATTTGAGCGAGGTATCGGGTCAGGTAGTGGCTCGCTAGGAGCTGAGGTATCCTCATCAGGCAAATTTGCACCGACTGGTGGCGACATCAGCTCTTCCCTTTGGACCAGGCTCTGCTCTTCATTAGCCAGAATGGAAGACCTCTCTGTTCATTAATGAAGAACGTAAAACAATTGAGTGAATGGGGCATACAGGCTAGCCTTTACACCACCACTAACTACCCGACCTTTCTAAAAAATACTTCCGAACCCTTAACGATTGACAATAACAGACCAGACTTAAATCAGGACAAGAATAATCAGCAGTTACCCCTGATGCTACGCGGCCTCCGACAGGAATCAAAAACAGCACCCTGGATTGAGAACCTGCTTCAAGTAATAGCCACAACAGCAGGAGGTCCGCCCAAATGCGTACTTAAGCCGCATAAATCCCAAGACTGGTCCTGGCTCTCCCAGGCCTTAGGGTAGTTTACAGACAACCTCGTATGTAAACAAACCCAATCATGACATAGCCCACTATCAAAATATATGCTCTTGGGACATACGGGGTCTAACAAAAGAGAAAATTGGACGATTAACCACGGACCTCCGGAAGACCCATGACATCTTCGCTATTCAAGAGACTTGGGCCCTGGAAAACACCATCTGGGAAGATTTTACCGTAATCGAATCTTTCGCTATTCCATCTATGGCAGGTGGCCATGCATCCGGGGGCGTGTTCATTGCTGTGAAGAACACACTGGTCACAAAATTAGAAACACTTTAAAATGGCGAGGGCGACTATATCTTCATCAGCATCGAGACTAAGAGCCATGAAAAGGGAAAAATAAAGCAAAAAATCATCCTCGCCTGTGTTTACTTGCACCCCACAAAAACAAGACGAGAGTCTACTTTGAGTAATATGCTACCTATAATAAACAATCTTGAAGCCCTATTCCCAAACGATCTGTGGCTGATAACGGGTGACTTTAACTCCAACCTAATGGACATCGACTCCACCCAATCCTCTCAACTATCATCAGTTAATGAAATGTGGGCAATCCCAGAGATAAAATCTCAGTATCAACGGAAGGAAGCCAATGGAATAAAACTAGCAACAAAATTAAACCAATTCGGCTTGCGCATCCTCAACGGAAGGATTGCCTCGGACCAACCAGTAGCATACACTCACGTACCCTCCCAGCGAATGGCCACCTTAGACTATATATGGATATCACTTATTGCCTTTCACCTGGTACGTCAGTTCTTGGTAATACCATCCTCAGATAGCGATCATGCAATTTTAACGAGCAAGATTGCCCTTAGGCAGCTACACCGCCCGAATATTCCCCTGATTGGAACGGATTCGAACCTACAGAGTGTAAGACATCTGAGATGGTCCAAGGAAAACCGGGAAGTAATAGAAGCGGAAGTGGACAATCTTCTGACCAAATGGGCTTTGGCCGGCATTAGTCACTTGACAGCATCCTCTTGGGAAATTATACTGACCAACTTCAGAGATCAATTACCCTTAAAACTATCAAATAGCCGTTCGAAGGACTTTCCAGCTTCAACCACCCACTTAGAGCAAAAACAACATACAATCACTACAAAAAGTGAACTAAATAAGTTGCAACGAACCAACGCGAATAACGAAAGCGAATATAAATCTCTAAAGAGCGACATATCAGCCGCTAGAAAAGATTACAGGAAGGCCAGGTTCATTCTAAAGAAACTGGAAGAAGAGTACCACTGGGAAACAGCTTTTGAGATCATAAAATCCAAAGACCAAAGAAAATTTTGGAACTGGGTAAACAAGGCCACCAAAGCCATTAAACCTCCCACCGCAACTAATATCTCTCCTGCCGATTGGGAGACCTATGTCAAAATTCTTTATACAGCACTGCACGCTTCAAATAGCAGTAGCCTGTCCATTCTCGATCAATTAATCCCCAAGGATGACACAATCCCCCAGTCAAGATAACAACAGATGAAATTACAGGAATAATAAAGAATATGCGTTCAGGCGGCGCCCCCGGACCCAATGGAATCCCCACTCAAGTATTCAAAGCCTCCGCCCAGAAATGGGCCTTGATACTGACCCCCCTCTTTGAGGCCGCAACATTGGGAGGCCCCATCCTGGCCTCTTGGCAAGGATCACTTCTCGTTCCCTTTCATAGAAAAGGCTCGCGCTCTAATCCCAACAATTATCGGATGATAGCCCTCCTCGATGTGGACGGGAAGGCATACGCTAGCCTCCTTTTAACGGCACTTACAAAGTGGGTGATAAAATTACAACTTAATCCCTTTCACCCAAACTGGCTTCCAAAGAGGCAGTCATATCGAAGACAATCTGATCTGTATAGCCCACTTGATGGAAACCACCCTAGCCACAAAAGGTAAATCGATATACCTGGGATTCATCGACTTTCGTAAAGTCTTCGATAGCGTGAGCCGGCCTAAACTTTGGGAAAAATTGGCAAGATGGGGCATCCCTTGGTCGCTATTAAAAGCACTAATAGCCCTACACACAGACACTTGGGTTAAAGTAAGAGTTACATCGAGATGGTCCACTTCTAACAAAATGTATACTAGCAGAGGTCTAAAACAAGGGTGCACTCTTGCACCACTACTCTTTAATTTGTACCTCGCAGACCTCCCTGAATGGCTGTCCCGCTCCCAAGCCTTTCCCCCAGGAATTGATCAAAGAAAAATTCAAACTCTGCAATACGCAGACGATACCATTCTCCTAGATCAAACTCAGGTGGGCATTCAAAGACTGCTTGACTCCCTCGCCCAGTACTGCAACATCAATATGCTAGAGATAAATGTTACTAAACCCAAAGCAATGGCAATATCTTCCGCGAAAATAAAAAAGACCACATGGTTTATCGAAGGGAAGCCATTGGAAACTGTCACCGCATATTAAGTATCTGGGTGTTTGGATCGACCACAAAGGGAGACCTTCTGTGCATATAACTGAAATGCAGGAAGTAGCTCGTGGCCTGGAGGGGGCTTTTATAAGAACGAAGAGTGCTTTGCACTCCCAGGACTTAGTCCCGCTAATAAAATGGATTACTGCAAAATTCCTTCCTACAATCTCTTTCGGCGCAATAATCTTTAAAGACAAAATGAATAATTGGTTAGACAGAGCGCAATCGTCATGCTACCGCAGGGTTTTTCGATTGCCAAACTCGACCTCTCATGCCCAAATTCAGAAAGAATTTTCTCTAACTTCCCAGCGATGGATCATGAGCGCAAGATACATCACCTACTGCCTAAAAACAAAACAAGCTAGCCCTCACACTTTAAAGAGCTGCATATGGGCATTGCTCAGCAACCCCAAAACATTGTGGAATAAATATTTGACATTCTGCCTCGAATCCCTCAAAGCAAAGGACATATGGTCAACCCCGTTGCCCATCGAGGCGAAATTGAAGCTTTTAACCAAGCAAGCAAAAATTCTATCAAATGACCTTGACGTGCAACAGGTACTCCAGCTCTTCCATGGCCCCTAGGTCCCCAAACTATATGCCCCAAAAACTCTACCGCCCTATCTTGCATCCTCCATGAAATCTCATACAAAACTTCAATTAATGAGATTCCGCTTAATTCCGCTGAAGGCATATAAGTTTGGCCAAGGATATAAGAAAGAAGCTTCCTCTCAATGCCGCTTTTGTAATCAGGAAGAGGAAAATCTCATTCACATTTTGTGCATTTGTCAACGCCTACGAGCCCAAAGAATTTTCTGGCTGCGACCAACTAGGTTTTCTCTTAAAATCAGGACATGCCAAGAAGCACTCGATGCATGCATGAGGGGAGACTCACCTCAGATGGCGACACGTTTTGTAAAGTTTATCACAGAAATTAACTCCTTGATCTTACCATCTGACCAAGCCTGAGCTTTATCTCCTCTAAGTGACATTGCTCTTGGTCTTTTTTTTTTTTTTTTTCAGAACAAAATTTTATTTCAAGTACTGACATTACACAGAGCATAAGGACATCGTCCCGCATCACAACGCCGGACCAATGAGCATAAGCATTTAGAAAAAAGGGTATGCATTCAGTACAAGCATTATTGCATTAAACACCCAACCCCCCAACTCCCAATCCCCTAACTCCCCTGCCCCAACGCCGCCCCTTGGTCTTTTTTTTTAACCAGCAAACTTACTGTCTCTTTAATAGACCTGAATATTCTCTTTTTTAACGGTCAATTCCAAGTGTGTATATTGCAATGATTTTAATTAATTGTGCAAATAAATTTTACTTACTTTGGGACGTGGACACCGTGTGGTGTTTTTTTACTGAGATGTTAAAGAGCCCTCGCAGTTTCTATTAGGGTCCAATGTTCTAATTGCAGCCACTGCATTACATGTATACATAATGGCATTTTTAAACAACCACAGTAAAAATAGCTGCAAGTTCCTGCCATTAAGCAAGAAATTACAATACGGGGGGGCGAACCCACAGAACTATTTACAAGAGATTGGATAACTTTAGGAGACTATATCTGCCATTCTTACCTTGCCTCTTTCCAACACTCTTTACCGTCACAAAATCACCAAGGCCACACACGGTTCCATTTCAATAACATATGGTGGATCTCTGTAAGACATCAGATAGCTTGTGGCTCTCTGAGCCTCCCAGATTCTTTTCCATTTCATTTTTAATAATTTTAGGCCTCAGCCTCCTAGACAGCACAGCTGTCTGGTTTACTGAAGACATCTTGGGGAATTTTAGAAAGTTGACCTAGGAAAGCATTCCCCCTGTTGCTTACCTTTGGTATTGTGGTTTGTAGCTCACGATTTCTAGCTTTATTTTAGGCTGGCCAAGTTCGGTTTGCCCCTCCCATTGCCTAAACCGTGTTTACTGTATTCTTCCACAAATATGCTTTCTGTAAACAGGTCTTTAAATCTTTTTCTTATCTTGTCACATTTGTTGTGCATTCAAAGACAGAGGTTGCATGTCAGGCTCTCTCTTACAGGGAGCTTGGTGTTTCTTTTTATTTCTCTGACTTTAAAGTGAGAGGTTGAATGTGACAATCCTGCTATGTACCCAGGTAAGACAAGAAGGGATGTTCTTTTTTTCTAACACATAACAAAAAAAATTAACTGTGCTGATGAATCAGAAAATATCAGAATTAGTTCAAATGAAGCACATTTTCCTTGTAATTCTGAAGTGTGGTGGAAACAAATATTTGAATATGATCAAAACACATGATTACACTAGGTGATGACATGTGTGCACATTGTTTGTGTGCAGTAAAACTGTATATCAGTGCAAAAGTAATGCTCATTTCAATTGAAATGTGTTTCTGTAATGGCAGTGCACTACTGCACCATGCATACGCCACATTACGCCACTCCACTCAATCTAACACAATCAACCCCACCCCACTCAAACCCAACCTACTGCACTTCACTCAAATGTACCCCACTCTGCTCCTACCTACCCTAGCCTACACCCCTCCACCCTACGCCACTCCAATGCACCTCATCCCAACCCACTCCACCCTACCCAATTCCTCTCCAATCTATCACACTCCAATCTTACCGAATCCACTTCAATCTACCCCACTCCAAACTCCACTGCATTTTATCCGACTCCTCTTCAATCTATTCTACCTCACCCCCCACAATCTAGCCCACCATAATCCACCCAATCTCAACCCACTCCAATTTACACCACTCAACTCTTTCACACTCCACTCTACCCAAGTCTACCCTACTCACCTTCACTCCAATCTACCCAATCCCACTCCAATCCACTCTACCCCAATCTACCCTACTGCCATCTACCTCTCTCCAATCTACCCCTATCTACTACACTCCAATAATTCCTGTTCAATCTACCCTACCCCAATCTATCTCACTCCATTCCAATGCACCCTACTCTAATCCACCCATCTACTGCACTGAACATGCCCCAATCTACCCCACTTTTACCCAAACTCCAATCTATCCAGATCCACTCCACCCCATTCTACCACACTCCATCCAATGTACTAGTTTACTTCACTCTTATCTACCACAAACCACTCAAATCTACCACACTCCACCCAAACTACTCAACTCCTATCTACCCCTATCCAATCCACGCCACTCCAAACTAGCCCAACCTATGTATCTTACTTCAATCTATCCCACTCCAGTCTACCACACTTCACTCTAATCTACCCCACCATAATCCACCCAATCTATCCCTCTTAAATCTACCCCACCCCACTACAATCTACCCCAATCTACTGCACACTTCTTCAAACTACCCAACTCTTCTCCAATCTATTCAAATATATCTCACTCCACTCTACCTCTATCTACCCCAGTCCAATCTATTCCACTCCAATTTACCCGATTAAACCACAATCCAATCTACTCACTTCCTTAGTCTATCCCACTCCACCACACTCCTTTCTACCCAAATCTACCCCACTCCAATCTACCACATTCCACACAAATCTACCCCACTCCTCCCCATTCCAAGCTAACCTACCCCAAGATAACCCATCCTAATCACCCCCTCCGTCTACCCCATTCCTAGCAACCCCACTCCATTCCAATGTAACCTACTCTAGTCCATCCAATATACCCCACTTCACCCTAATGTACTCCCCTTTCCCAGTGTATCTCACTCCATTCCACCTCAATGTGACTCCACCCCATTCCAAGCTACCCTACCCCAAGCTAACCCACCCCAATCATCCCCCTCTTTCAACCCCACTCCTATCAACCCCACTACATTCTAATTTAACCTACTCTAGTCCACCCAATATACCCGACTCCACCCTAATGTACTCCACTCTTCCCCAGTCTATCTCACTCCAATCTTGACTCCACCCCACTCCACCCTATTCCATTCTACCCCATTCCAAGCTAACCTACCCCAAGCTAACCCACCCCAATCATCCCTCTCCGTCTACCCCGCTCCATTCCAATCTAGCCTACTCTAGTCCACCCAATATACCCCACTCCACCCTAATGTACTCCACTCTTCCCCAGTCTATCTCACTTCAATCTTGACTCCACTTCAATCTACCTAACTCCACTCCACCCCACTCTACCTCAATCTACCCCACTCTACTCTACTCCAATCTAGCATACTCCATCCATTCCATTCTACTCTACCCAATCTACCCCACTCCATACTACCACATGCTACTCAAATCTACCCCACTCCAGTCCTATCTAACCCACTTAATCCAAATCCACCTCAATCTAGTCTACTTTACCCCACTCCACCCCAAACTACCCTGCTCCAATCTGCCCCATCCAATCCGCCCCACTCCAGTCTACTTCACGCTAATCTACCTAACCCAATCTACCCCATCCCAATCTACTCCACTCCACTCTATCCAACTCCACTCCACTCTACAGCAAACTACCCTCTCCAATATGTCCCACTTCACTCCAATCCAATCTAATCTACCATGCTAATCTACCCAACTTCTGCACCCCAATCTGCCCCACTCTACACTATTCCACTATAGCCCAGCCCACACTTCACGCCAATATACCCCACAAAATGTTACCCATGCTGAACATCAGTTACACTGGTGAACAACATAGCTAAAACACAATCGCATAGGCGAGACCTACGGGCTTTGCCAATGCTTCTTTGTTTTTGTATTTATTTGGGTGAAAGCTTTTTGTTTTAATGTAAATAAAAATGAAAATTAGAGCATAAGAAACTAGAAAGCGAATAAAAGAACGGATTCAGAACGCTCTGAATACACTAAATAAAAGGCCATGGGAGGGGATGTGGCGTAAGGGCCAGCGCTGCCGACTTTGGAACTGGGGGACCAGGTTCCAGTCGCGGCGTTGGCTCAACATTCTAGGCCATTGTTGTGTTGTGTTCCTTACTTCCCCTGTTTTTCCCCTCCCTCCTCCCCACGCGACCTATCTCTTGAGTGCGCATGTTATGTCACCAGCTGGAATGTTGACAGCTGGACGTTCTACTGTGAGAGTTGGTTTGTTAGTTGAGCTGACAGTTATGGGTTCCTGTTTGCCAGCCTGACTGAGCACTCCTGCGTTGGGTGTGTTGCCTTATGATCTTAATAAATAACCTACTCCTATCAGCAGTCCCCGGAGTATTACTTAACAATTATGGCGACGAGGTACCTGGACAGCACACCAAAGAACCCACAAAATTAATTAAGGAGAAAGGAGACGAAGAAAATAAATAGAAATAACAAAGAAGACATGAGCGAACCTTCTAACAGGAAAATATATTGAATTTAGAATTATATGTACACATCGCAAAAAAAATAAATAAATAAATAAAGCAAGTGGTGCAGATTTGGAGATGATCGTGAAAGGATAGTGATGTATAAAGGCACTGCGGAAAAGGGAAGTAGAAGTGAAGTCAGCCGCAACAATAATAAATAAAGGCAGGAGATATTACAAGTAAGCTGACCTTAATTTAAAGACAACGGCATCGCAAATTCACACTGGAGCTTCGCGTCGTAACTGGGTTGCTACCAAAGGCAAGTGGTGGGAGTGTGAAGGAAATCGTGAGCTGTTGTATGCCCGCGCAAGACTCTGCAAATGTGTTGAAGCCGTGCAGTTTGCCTTGATGAGCAAGGAGTAACGAGTAATTTCCAGGGTGCAAGCCATATTGAGGAGATCAGGAAACCTTGAGTAAATCTCCTCAGAAGCGGTTGCGCATTTGAAAAATAGTGTGTATGACGTCATACGCTGGCGATGGCATGTTGCATATCGAAGTTTGAAGGTCTAGGCAATTTATCACGCACAGGAAGCGTGCATGCAACCATTTTAAGAATCTGTAAACACAGACTGGAAACATCCGGAGAGAACAGCAAAGTCTGATTTGGAGCTTGCAAACGAACAGGAGGAACTAATGAACATTGCTTAATACTAGAACATTAAAGCAGTAAGAGAAGCACACAGGTGAGAAGTGTGGTTAAATATTTTGGAAAAAAAAAGAACGTTTGAGGAGATAAATAGTTCATAGGTACTGTGTGACTAGTTGATTAATTATATACTGTGACATCTGTGGGAAAAAAATGGCTTCAGGAAATATTTACAATTTGCAGCCTCCAGAAGCATTTTTAAAAAGTACAGGGGCACCAATGGTTAAATGGGAAGAATGGAAGGAGTACTTTTGTAACTACATTTCAACATTTGATGAGGAAGACAACCCGCTTAAGCCAGAGGAAAAGAAAAAGATATTATTACACTGTTTGGGAGCAGGTGGATTAAAGGTGTACAACAACAATAAAAGTAAAGAGAGAGAAGGAGGAGAAAGAAATGTTTTAATGATGCCATGGAGGACTTAGATGGGTATTACAAACCAACTGTCTGAGTTGCTGTACACAGATATAAATTGTACAGAAGGAAACAAGGTAAGGAGGAATGTATAGAAGACTATGTGTCAGCCTTAAAGAACCTAGAGCTCACATGCAAATTTGAAAACATGCACGATGATTTTATTAGGGATCAGATTGTAATGAGTGCTGCCAATCCAAACATACAGGACGCTCCATGGGCAAAGGGGGAGAAACCCCTCCAACAATATTGATGTTGTTAGGAAGGCAGAATTGACTGGCCGTTGCGTTAAGGAGGTTATCAATAAGAATAAAAGTAAAACAGAGGAAGAAAGTGGAGTGGCTAAAATAAGTGGAACCAAGAATAAGGTTATGGATTACAAAAAAAAAAAAGGAGGAAGGGCAGAGATTCAAAGGAAGAGAGAAAAGGTATGAAAATTTAAAATGTTACCGCTGTGGTAGCAATAAACATCTGGCAAAGGACGGAAATGTCCGGCGAGGGATAACAAATGCACAGTGCGGACTTATAGGGCATTTTCAAAAGGCTTGTTTAAGGAAAATGAAAGCAAATGTAAGATATGTTGAGGATGAGGAAGAGGACGAGCAGAATTCTTCGGATGACTCTGACTACAACTTGTGTGTACTGAATGTGACTGAAGATACATGTAGTGAAGAAAAAAATAAAGGCAAAAAGAAGAAACCTATGTGCATAGTGGGAATAGGAGGTGTGAATAGTCAGGGTCACTGTGCACCATAATCAACCATAAGGTGTGAAGAGGAAAATTTAAAAAAAAGTTAGGGATGCAAATGGAATAAGCAGATATTGCACTTAAAACATACATGGGCGAACCCATTAAACTTATGGGCTTCAGGAAACTAACTTTTACATTCAAGGAGAGAGAAACCAGCAGCAAATTGAATGTCGCTGCCACTGGCCCTTCTGTGCTAGGATGGAAGGACCAAGGTAAACTAGGCATTACACTTAACCCGAACAGCTCAGAACCAGTACTAGCTATGCAAAAGAATGGAGCACGAAGTAGGTTCCCAAAAGTATGTAATGGCAAAATTGGAGCGGTAAGGAACTGCATACAATGTAAGAATTCGGATAAGACTAAGACAACTCTCAGACCCATCTGCAACCGTTGAAATGCCCGGACAAGCCATGGGAAAGAGTAAGAATTGATGTAATAGGACCTATAAAATGGCAGGAAGAACAGGTGCACATACTGGTATTAATAGATCACTTTTCAAAGTGGGCAATAATAAATGTTTGCAGGAAGGTGGATGCTACTGAGCTTGTCACATTCATGCATGGTATATTCACGAGAGAAGGTATACTGAAGACTATAGTAAGCGATAATGAAAGACAGTTCACGTCAGATATTTTTAAGAAATTCATTGAGAGGACTGGGATTACCCACAAAACTACTTCTCTTTACCAACCGGCTGGGGCCGTGGAAAAATTTAATAAGGTAATTAGGGGCACCATTCAATTAGCAAACAACAATGGTATAAGTTGGAGGAAGGAGGTAAACAAAATGATTTGGGGGTACAGACTAACTCCTGCAGAAAAAACATTGGAAATCCCGTTTGAAATCATGAAAGGCAGGGCACCAATTGCTAAGGAAAATATTGGAGGGAACAAGACAGCTTGGAAAAGTGACCTGCCAACGCTGCTTGTCGGATTGACTGACCTTTGCTCCCCTGACGCCAGCCTGCTACACCAGCCCACGGGGGCTGCTACTGTCGCGGCCACCAGGTACATGTGGGGAGAGGCGCCCGGGACTCCGTTTCCCAGAGTTCCCGGGGCGCACAACAACCGAGTCATCGTTTTGCGCCAGGAGGCGCTACTTAACCCCTGCAGGGCTCCCGCAGTGCGGGACGCGCGCCGGCGCTGCCCGGGCCAAGGGCGGGCCCGTCCGCGCCCGTCGTAGACAGGAGGAGACTGGATTGGGCCACGTCTCTTTCATTTTAATCAGCGACAGGAGTGGACTTGCGGGCGGACTTGGTTAGTGACTTTTGCTCCTTGTGGTTATATACATTTTGAAACAGGACTATTATCCTTGTTTTCAAAAAGCTAAGTGATTTATCTGTAACAAGTGTTAGATAAGGGTTGGTCATGAACACAAAACGCAATCTGGCGGGACAGAGGGCAGGGGGGTTTGCAGGCACATTGGATACTTTCTTACAGCATGAGATACTCCTTACTGAAAAAATACTTCCTTTAGGTCTTTATGCAGAGCAAAAAAGATCCTCCTTGGGGGCTATAAGAATGGCTAAATCACCAACAGGAGCTATTCAACCACCCAGCCTTTTAAATACAGAGCCCATTAAAAATCTTATTGTACATCCTCAAGGTTCTATGGTGGAGATGACGCGTAGCCTGACCCTGGAGCAGGGGGGTGAGCCTGATGTCCGTGTTGTGGAGGATATCAGCTCTTCAAGACTATCCACACATGGTGATATGCCCGGCCCCATTGAGGAGCCCAGTAATTCCTCGGTTCAAGCCCCACCGTGTGCTTATGCCCAATCCACTTGCTCTACTGAGCGTGTGGCTGTCCAAGCAGATAGAGTTACTAGGCCCAAAGAGCAGCCAGGGAAAGCTCAGGTATGGAGGGTGGGCCAGGGGAACCACTGGTGAAACGAATGAGGGGCGGCTTAGCGACAAGAGATAAAAATAAGGACAAAGGGAAAACCAAGCATCACAAATGAAAATCGCCCGACCTTTTGAGCCCGGTGTGTCTCCATCTACTAACCACAATGTGATTGATCTAGGGGATAAAGAGGAAAACCAGGCTTATTGGGAACGTATGGAAACATTAATTTTAACCATACTAGCTCCATTCTGGACGAGGTTAGGGGCCATAGAAGATAAAGTTGCTCATATGGCAAAAACTTCTGAGGCAAGGTGCAACATAGACACACTGAATACAGTAGTGGAGGAACGCACATTAAGAGCAGGGTTGGGAAATTGTGCACTAGGAGCTAAACAAAACAAAGCTTTGCCAGGGTTGGGTGCAGATAATGTGAGGGGAACTACGCACATTTCAAACCTCCCAACACAGGATGTAGGTTTAAATTCTGGTGGGCAACCTTTACGATCTAAAATAAATCCTCAGGGTGGGGAACGGCAAACCATCCCACCTTGTCTAGGACCCCATTATACGCAAATCCCAAGGGAATTGTTAGGAGCATCAACTGCCCCACCTGTTGGGTCGGGGGGGGGGGGGTCAAAATATAATAAATGAGGCAACAAATAATGTGTTGTTTAAACCTTCGCAAGACGGCATTGATCTCCCACCTGCTGCATGTCCCCTTGTTGTAGTCCTGTCTGGTGCCCCCCCTCCCCGTTGAGATCGGGTCAATCCGAATCCTGGGCGCAGTTAAAAAATAAAACTGTGGATTGGTTGGCCAAACATAAAGGTTTCAGGTATTCTATGGCCAACAACATTTTGATGGTCCGCAGAGTTACATGGCTAGGAAAATCGCAAAAAAGGATAGGGGGGGATTGTGTTATTATTTATTTTCAAAGTCCTGCAGTGGCTCAAATGATCTTTAAAGCCTAATATTGTCACTTCTCCCCTAATACCTCTATTGAAGCGCTCCCACTAGGATATTTCTATAGGCCACCGTTGAGTTATCCAGGAAAGCTTATCCTCCCATTAGCAGTCTCCAATAGATTTAATGCCATGTCCAATTTAGATGACCAGGGATGACTGGAAACTAGCCATGTCCCCACAAAGGATCTGTCAGTTAAGGGGATTTTAGGTGAAAAAGTGACCCCATTGTTATGGCATAGTTCCAGCTTGGCGGGATTACACCAGACTGTTGAGCCTAATCGAACGACGCTGGTTGATTTTGAACCCATCTTAACGGGACAGACTGTACATTTGCCGGAGCTGAAAACACTCTCAAGGAATATTGCCGGCATTTGGTCTAAAAGGGGGGACACGAATTGTGAGTCTTTCCTCACAATACATCACATCATCGCCCTGCAGGAAACTTGGGATTTAGATAATACTTACTTCTTGGATGGGTACTGTTCTTTTAGTAACTATGCCGTTCCATCAACAATGGGCAGATCAAGGGGGGGGAATCTTATTATTGATCAGTCTTAAATTATTGTATAAACCAAAGCTGATAGAAACAATCTCACCAAATATTATGACAGTTAAACTAACGGGTGAAAACTTACCAGCCCTTGTGGTAGTAAATGTTTATAATTCTTTTACAAGGTCGGACGATCTCGAGCATTTAAATGCTCTGGCTACCTTTTTGGATGACTATGAGGCCAATAATGATGCGTCTTATCACCTACTGATCCTTGGCGATTTTAATATTCATGTCTGCTCCTCCAATTGTATGTCAGGTTTAGAGGAGGAGCACGGCCCGCAGGGACTAACCCATTTTGAGCACACAAAGTCCGGGGTTTTTCTAGAGTTTTTTATGTGTTTACAACTTGTTCTGCCCTGTACAGTTGGAAACTCTTCCTCCTATTCCCACATACATCGGGCAGGGGCATCACAGTATTATTGATTTTATTTTAGTTTCTGTCCCTTTGATGGAGCTATTGGGTTCCTTTCGGGTAACGGAGACTTGCTTGAGTGACCATAACCCCCTAATCTTGGTAATAAATGTCCAGGCTTTTGTTACTATTAAACCTTTGGCACTCATATCTAATTCTAATACTGTCACTAAAGATCAAGAACAGAGGCTAAGATGGGAGGCAATTACTCCAGAAGGCTTCCTTGATAAATCTGTATAAAAGTAATATAGATGTCTTTAGTGCTTGTTCAAGTAAGGACTCTGATCCATCACAAATCCTGAGCACTTTTGACCGCATCACGAAACAGGTGGCAGCCAATCTGACGTGCCATTGTCACTCTAAACCTAAGAAATACAAAAATTGGTTTGACCAAGCGTGAACTCGTGCACACGCAGTACTCTTGGAGGAGCTGAAAGAGACCCCGAGGGATCCAACTAGGGTCAAGCAGGTTAGGAGGGCATATAAAATCGCTGTCAAAAGACGAAAGACAGAGCTAAGAGAAAGGGCGTGGGATGAACTCAGTCAAGTGAGCACCCTGTCTAGCAGCTCCAGCTTCTGGAATGTGGTCAATAGCCCTATGTTTGATGAGACATATAATTCTGCTAAAGACGGTCTCATACCTGCAGAAAGATGGGTTGAGCACTTTAGTGGTATGTATACTGACGGGTGCTTGGAGCCAATCAGCCAGCAGGGGTTCGACACCCACAACGTAGTGTTTTCAGAGGAGGAAGTAACTGAGGCAATTATGTCTACCCTAAGGGGAAAGGCACCAGGCCCAGATGGTGTTCCGGCTGATCTCTACAGGGCTGACCCTGTTGTATGGGCTGAGATTTTAACTTTTGTTTTTAATGCAGCGACACAGGTCGACTTTCCCCTGTCCTGGGCGAAAGCGGTGATAATCCCAATTTTAAACAGGTCTCAAGAGAGGACCCGGCCTGTTATAGATCGATTTCACTCTTGGACTCTGCAGCCAAGATAATGGGGAAGGTAGTACTTGTCCGTTTAACGGATTGGCTAGATAAAAACTGCATCATCTCGGATCTCCAATATGGATTCAGGCAGGGCAAGGGCACAACAGGTCAATGTCTTAATCTTAATCTAGTAATAGGTAAATACACGGTCGTCAAGCGTGGTGACGTCCATTTGACCTTTACGGATTTATCCACTGCTTTTGACCTTGTAAATAGGCCAAAACTTTGGGCTTCCCTGCATTCCATTGGCCTAGAGCCGGCCCTGATTTCTTTTTTGGTGGCCATTCATGAAAACACGTCGGCGGCTGTTCGCTGGAACGAGAACGGCAGCCTAACCAATGCATGGGCTGTAAGGCAATGGGTACAACAGGGGTGCATTTTGGCGCCCCTGCTGTTTACTCTTTACATCAATAAATTGGGAGAGGTTTTGACCGCTTCTTGTAAGGATGTGCCAAAAGCAGGCACAAAAATGATCCCTGCCCTACTGTATGCAGATGATGCAGTTTTGATAGCAAGGACGTTGCGTGGATTACAATCCATTTTAGATTGTTTTATTGATTTTATGGACTCACTAGATTTAATCACAAACCTCAAAAAGTCACACTCAATGTCAATTGGCACGGGCCGGGCAAAAAAGGTTAAATTCTACTGTAAGGGCTTGGAACTTACGAAAGTCCCCGCCTTTCCTTATCTAGGCGTCCTTTTTGATGAAAGACTCTCGTGGGTGATGCAGCGTGCACATAAAAAGAACACCCTGGCCAGGGTGTCTGGGGCTATATTGGGGTTTGCACAGAGAATAGGATCCAAACCACTCCCTGCCCTTATGAAAATCTAGAACGCCAAGTGCCTTCCAATGGTAACCTATGGGAGCGATGTATGGGGTTACACTGAGACTAGAGACATCCAGACAGTTGAAAATATTTTTTTTCGAAAGCTTCTGTCGCTTCCACTCCAATTTTTAACCTCCATGGAGATCTAGGTGCCAGTTTTATTTCAGACCAGATCGCTGTTGCCCCATTACTATGTTGGCTAAGAATCTGGTCTCAGCCGTCACCAAATCTGAATCAGCTGATCACTCAGGACTGTGTGTCTTTGGACAAAGGCCTTGACATCCCGTGGATCCGTTATGTCAAGACTGAAATGGAATCACTGGGATGTTCTGACCTATTTTTAACTCCTAGAGCTCTTGGTAAGGCGGCCATTAGAGGTCTGAAGCACCAGTTTCTGAATAGATCAATGGTAATAAGGGAGGAAGTGGAAGTAGCCAAACCCTCAGTGAGGTGTTTTGTTATGTTAAGTCTAGGTAGGGAGATGCAGCCGTACTTAACATACATAAACAAATCCTATCATCTGTTTACCCTAATTAGATTTAAATATATGTTGCCATGGTTATTGGCGCATCCAAAAGGCTATTTTAAAGAGGGATCGTTAGGCCCCTGTCCATGTGACAATTTCTCAGAGCAGAACACCCTCCATATGATATTTTTCTGCGATTTTTATGTTACGCTACGCAGAAAATGTATCTTGCCACTGTTAAGAGGAAGTAACTTTGAGCAAGTCAGACCACTGCTAGCCTACTTGCAAATGCTGGGCTCCCCGCTTGTATGTTTTGGGGTCGCAAGCTTTTTCACAGGGGCAATTAGGCGATGTAACAGTTTGTAATTATGGTGCTGGTGTTTCTTTTCTTTTTCTTAAACAACTTTCTGAAGAAAAAATAGAGCCCTTTAACCAATTGATTGTGGTGTGTGACAAACTTTTTATCTTATTTATTTGAATACCAAGAGTTGTTTTTTTGGTGGAAATTGTGTATCATGGGTCGCTTGACTTTTTGTATTTGGTATGTGATCTGAAATGTACTTTGATGGTTTTCAAATTTTAACTGAATAAAGTAACTTTTGACTTGACTTGACTGGTCGGCGGATACTTTCAGGAAAAGAATCCAAGTGGCACAAGCAGTGTGCAAAGACATCAACATCAAAGGAGGAGATAGAGTGAGGGTCAGAAGGAGTGGACACATGGTTAAGGGAAAGAATAGGTTAACAGCACTGTCTATTGTAGAAAAAGTTTTTTGTAACTCGGCACTCCTCAGCGATGGAAAGGTGTGGCACACCTCAGAACCTAAACCCATGGACGAAGGGGAGGAGGTGGTTGAACAGGACATCTAATGGTACCAGTGACGTTCAGGACCGTGAACTCATTAAGTCTATTGGGGAATAGAGAGACACCAGCACTGGTGCCTCAGGGGTGTCTCCTCCAGGCCCCAGTAGCATTGCCACATCTGTGGAAGATCAAGATGCATTGGATCCCATGTGCAAGAGAGATCTCATCACTAGAGAGACGGGTAGCTCATCAGGTTCGGGGGATAGCCCTTCGTCTGATCTTGAACATATGGCAGAAAAAGACACTATGGATGAAGAGGCCAGCGTTAGTAGGTTTGGTCGTAGCGGGGGCAAACCAATCAAATACAAAAACTTTGTTTGCGACAAGGTGACCTGTTTAGTACCCTGTTTTTGTTCCAGTTTAGGTTTCCTCCTCGAGGATCGTAAGGGAAGGAGATGTGTTGTGTTCCTTACTTCCCCTGTCTCTCCCCGCGCGACCTATCTCTTGCGCGCGCATGTTATGTTTGTATGTATTTGAGCTTATATAGCGCACAGCTACCCACAAAGGGTTTCCCGGCGCTTGCTTAGGGAACCCGTCCTGGTATTCCCCTGTGAGATAACCCCGGCAGGGTATCCACAAGGTGAAAGCCAGGCATCCCACCGCGAGGGGCCGTTGTGGAGATTAAGCAAGCTATTGCCCAGAGTCGCAGAGTGTGAACCCGTGAGTCGAGAAGGCACCAGAGCGAGAATTATCGTGTCCGTGGAATTTTTGAGCCCAAGACCCGCCGAGGCGGGGAATTGAACCCTGGTCCAGGGCCGATCTCAGCTTCCGGGTCTGGACAACTGGACGTTCTACTGTGAGAGTTGGTTTGTCAGTTGAGCTGACAGTTATGAGTTCCTGTTTGCCAGCCTGATTGAGCACTCCCGCCTTGGGTGTGTTGCCTTATGATCTTAATAAATAGCCTACTCCTATCAGCAGCCACCGGAGTATTACTTAACAGCCATTCACATAATTCTCCCAGTGCCTACAAAAACGAATATGTCCTTGAGTAATTGTGACTGCTGGAATGTAGAGCATTCCAATACTATCGAAGTTCGCGCTATATAAAACTGCAATTAAAATGACGCTAGACTTACGGCAAGGCATAATCCCTATCTGCTTGTCGTGACAGGATACATTTGATTCCACAAGCAATCGACTAATCTGTCAAGGGATCTTGATCAGTCGGAAGTCACCCCCCAACCTTCCCCGTCTTTTCCTAGACCTTCTGTCTGGGCTAAAGTCTTCAGGCTGTGCCTCCGCTTCAGTTCAGTGGGCGAGACCCCGCCTATATTCGTGCCTGACAGACGTAGTATACATTTTCAGGCGCCCTGTCCTAGTTAACGAACATTTTCCCATACTCTCCTCTATCAACTATTCTCGCAATCTCCTGCTTTTGCCCAATTACTATCCATTTCCTAATATCTCTCGCCAGCTCCTCCATTGTCGACCTATATCCTTCGACTCTCTTTTTTTCCCCAAATTCCTCCTGCCTCGGAAGGTGAATTTGACGCTGCGTCGCAGCGTGATGACGTCCCCCGGCTCCTTTCAAACAACAAACTGGTCCGCGAACCTCCCGGATCGAGCGCTGACCCGGCTGGTGTGTATCCTGCGTCAAAATGAGCACCCTCGTGCTTGACAATGGGGCGTACACGGCCAAGATCGGTTACACCCACGGGAAGCCCAGGTACGGAACTGTACGCTGCACGGTGAAGGAAGAGCTATCTACGAGATTGAGGGAAGATGATACAAAATGATGTGGAAAATCCACAGATACTGAATGTGTCGAACAGAGAGTCAGTGTGAAAAAGAGTGAGTGAGATGCTAAAAATTATAATATAATGAGCACACAGCTGCCACGTTTCCTAGGTCTACCTGTGACTAGCTGCTCAGGAAAGTGGGATATTTTGAAAAAATAATTTGGGGAATGTATTTCCCCATTAACTTCTTTTAACTATTTTTGGCCTGAAATATTTGGGATCTACCTCTGAATTGGGTCTATGGAATATATGCGCAAAATCACTGTTTTTAGGTCTCGGCTAGCGTAGGCTGTGCATGTGCAGTCTCGCTGGCGAGATCTTATGTTTCAGAATAGTGAGGTTTAAACCTGCCCCTCTTCTCCATTGGCTGGCTCCCTAAACGGCGGCCAGCTATTGGAGAAGAGGTTTCTGTGACGTCATTTGTTGTAGTTAAGCCCCGCCCGTTTCGGATTGAGGGGCGTGTTTTTTGCTATCCTTTCACTCCGTGACGTCTTCTGTCACTCAACAAAAAACACGCCCCCCAGTCTGCAAAGGACGGGGCTTACAGTGACTGTCCCACCCCACACAATGTCTCTTCCCCACGCCTCTTCCCTCCACTCTGCTCTCCCTGCTCCTCCCATTTCCAGGGTCTCTCCACCATGCAGCCTCCCACTCTCCACCCTGCATCCCTCCCACCCTCCTCCCGGAGCCCGACACAATGGGCCTTTGTGGCCGTGAGTGGCAGCGGGCTGGGCGGCCCTGGCGGCGCAAGCCCGGGGAGGAGCTTCGGCCGCCTCTCTGGCATGGAAGGACTCGGAGAAGTTTGCCGGCTCCTCCCCGCACCTGCCTGTGCGACTGCGGGATCCCGGCCTGTCCTCGGAGGCGGTCCCGGGCCCTTATTCCTCTCATAACCCGCACGAGTGAAGAACAAAACCGCATCTGGATCAGAGCGGGAGGCGGCAGCGGGGGGACGAAGGACGGCCGGGGCCACCGGACAGTACAGGCCTTTGATTTCTGTATTATTTGTGCTTCTCGCCCCTGTACTGTCAGCCGGGGCTGTGTGCGTGTCTTGGGTCTGTAGGGAGCTCACTGGTCACGCTGTGCAATGTGTGTTGGTCTCGTGGTTTCACCCCCCCCTCCCAATGCATGGGATTAGCGGCACCCCGTGCCCCTCTGTCCCTTGTAAACCTGCCTGCTGCTGAGATCGCCTTCTGTCCAGCTGCCGGGACCACCACTCTGCTCCCGGAAGCTGTCAGGAGTTCCACCCCTCTTCTCCATGGGAGCCTGTCTGCTCTGGGCAGCATCCCTCTGTGTCCCTTCTGAAGTCTCCTGCACCCACTTAGCCACCCGTGCCTGCTGGCGGATACCCCCTATAAAGGTGCCTGCTGCCCGGTGCACCCCTCTGCCCATACCTGTAGTCTCAAACGTCTATTACACACAAGACGGTCTGCTCTTGGTAGCAGTCCCTCTGTCTGTCCGGTGCAAAGTTGCCTACACCTTTGAGCACCCCTCCTGCTCCACGTATGGCTGGCTGCTGGCGATTACCCCAATATAAAGCCCCTGTAAGTAATGGTGCCTGCTGCGACCACCCCCTTAAACCCCAGGCCCTCTGTAAGTCTATCTGCTGGCGGGGTACAGTCCGTCAAGCCGCCTGCTCCCACGAGGACCCCTCTGCACCATGGGAAGGTGCCTGGTACTCGGAGCACCGCTTCTGCCCGCTGCAAAGGTGCCTGCTGCCGGGAACACCGCTTCTACCCCCGCAAACTACCTGCAACCCCCTCTTTGCCCCGTAACCTGAGCCGGAAGTCCCACGCACGCCCTGGCAGCCGAGGAAGGCTTCGAGGGGGGAGGTCGGGAGACCACCCCGCCTCCTCGAGTGCCGCAAGTGTTCCAGGGGCTCTCATGCGCTGGAGGGAGCCCCGGAAGAAGTTTTCTTGCTTCTGTTTCCTGGTTGTGCTCGAGTTTTCTTTGTTTTTTTGCCCCCTGTGTTCCCTCGTTGTGCTTGGTTTTCTGCCCCTTGTTCCCTCGTTGTGCTTGTTTTTCTGACCCCTGTTCCCTCGTTTTGCTTGCTTTCCTGCCCCCTGTCCCCTTGTTGTGCTTGCTTTCCTGCCCCCTGTTCCCTCGTTGTGCTTGCTTTTCTGCCCCCTGTTCCCTCGTTATGCTTGCTTTTCTCCCACCTGTTCCCTCGTTGTGCTTGCTTTTCTGCCACCCGTTCCCTCGTTGTGATCGGTTTTTCTGCCCTCTGTTCCCTCGTTGTGATCGTTTTTTCAGGCCTCTGTTCCCTGTGTGTGGCTCTGTGTGTGTGTGGCTCTGTGTGTGTGTGGCTCTGTGTGTGTGTGTGTGTGTGTGTATGTGGCTGTGTGTGTGTGTGTGGGGGGGGGCTCTGTGTGTGTGTGTGTGTGTGTGGGGCTCTGTGTGTGGGGCTCTGTGTGTGGGGCTCTGTGTGTGTGTGGGGCTCTGTGTGTGTGTGGGGCTCTGTGTGTGTGTGTGTGTGTATGTGGCTGTGTGTGTGTGTGTGGGGGGGGGGCTCTGTGTGTGTGGGGGGGGCTCTGTGTGTGTGGGGGGGGGCTCTGTGTGTGTGGGGGGGGGCTCTGTGTGTGTGTGTGTGGGGCTCTGTGTGTGTGTGGGGCTCTGTGTGTGTGTGGGGCTCTGTGTGTGGGGCTCTGTGTGTGGGGCTCTGTGTGTGTGGGCTCTGTGTGTGTGTGTGGGCTCTGTGTGTGTGTGGGCTCTCTGTGTGTGTGGGCTCTGTGTGTGTGTGGGCTCTGTGTGTGTGGGGGGCTCTGTGTGTGGGGGGCTGTGTGTGTGTGTGTGGGGCTGTGTGTATGTGGGGGGGTTGTGTGTGTGTCTGTGGGGCTCTCTGTGTGTGTGGGGGGGCCCCTGTGTGTGGGGGGGGGGGCTCCATGTGTGTGTGTATGGCTCTCTGTGTGTGGCTCTGTGTGTGTGTATGGGGGGGAGCTGTGTGTGTGAGTGCGTGGGGATGTGTGTTTGTGCGTGGGGCTGTGTGTGTGTGGGGCTGTGTGTGTGTGGGGGGCTCCGTGTGTGTGTGGGTCTCTCTGCATGTGGCTCTGTGTGTGTGGCTCTGTGTGTGTGTGCGTGGGGCTGTGTGTGCGTGGGGCTGTGTGTGTGTGTGGGGCTGTGTGTGTGTGTGTGGCTCTGTGTGTGTGTGGGGGGGCTCTGTTGCTCTGTGTGTGGGGCTCTGTGTGTGTGGGGCTCTATGTGTGTGTGTGTGTGGGGCTCTGTGTGTGTGTGTGACTCTGTGTGTGGGTTTGTGTGTGTGTGGGGCTCTCTGTGTGTGTGGGGGGCTCTCTGTGTGTGTGTGTGGGGCTCTCTGTGTGTGTGTGTGGGGCTCTGTGTGTGTGGGGGGCTCTGTGTGTGTGTGGGGCTCTGTGTGTGTGGGGGTCTCTGTGTGTGTGTGTGTGTGTGTGGGGCTCTGTTTGTGTGTGGGGCTCTGTGTGTGTGTGGGGGGCTATGTGTGTGTTTGTGGGGCTCTGTGTGTGTGTGTGGGTCTGTGTGTGTGTGTGTGGGTCTGTGTGTGTGTGTGTGTGTGTGTGTGTGGGGCTCGCTCTGTGTGTGTGTGGGGCTCTGTGTGTGTGTGGGGCTCTGTGTGGGGCTCTGTGTGTGTGTGGGGCTCTGTGTGTGTGTGGCTCTGTGTGTGTTGGGGGGGCTCTGTGTGTGTGTGGGGCTCTGTGTGTGTGAGGCTCTGTGTGTGTGTGTGGGGCTCTGTGTGTGTGTGGGACTCTGTGTGTGGGACTCTGTGTGTGGGGCTCTGTGTGTGTGTGGGGCTCTGTGTGTGTGTGTGTGGGGGGCTGTGTGTGTGTGTGGGGCTCTGTGTGTGTGTGTGTGTGTGGGGCTCTGTGTGTGTGTGTGTGTGTGTGGGGCTCTGTGTGTGTGTGGGGCTCTGTGTGTGTGTGGGGGGCTCTGTGTGTGTGTGTGTGGCTCGGTGTGTGTGGGGCTCTGTGTGTGTGTATGTGTGGCTCTGTGTGTGTGGGTTGCTCTGTGTGTGTGTGTGGGTTGCTCTGTGTGTGTGTGGGGGGGCTCTGTGTGTGTGGGGGGGGGGGGCTCTGTGTGTTTGTGTGTGGGGCTCTGTGTGTGTGTGGGGGGGCTCTGTGTGTGTGTGTGGGGGGGCTCTGTGTGTGTGTGGGGGGGGGGCTCTGTGTGTGTGGGGGGGGCTCTGTGTGTGTGTGGGCTCTGTGTGTGTGTGGGCTCTGTGTGTGGGGGGGGCTCTGTGGGTGGGGGGGCTGTGTGTGTGTGTGTGGGGCTGTGTGTGTGTGGGGGGTTGTGTGTGTGTCTGTGGGGCTCTCTGTGTGTGTGGGGGGCTCCCTGTGTGTGTGTGGGGGGCTCCATGTGTGTGTGTGTGGCTCTCTGTGTATGGCTCTCTGTGTGTGGCTCTGTGTGTGTGTGGGGGGGGGGCTGTGTGTGTGTGCGTGGGGATGTGTGTTTGTGCATGGGGCTGTGTGTGTGTGGGGCTCTCTGTATGTGGCTCTGTGTGTGTGGCTCTGTGTGCGTGGGGCTGTGTGTGCGTGGGGCTGTGTGTGTGTGTGGGGCTGTGTGTGTGTGTGGGGCTCTGTGTGTGTGTGGGGGGGGCTCTGTGTGTGGGGCTCTGTGTGTGTGGGGCTCTATGTGTGTGTGTGTGTGGGGCTCTGTGTGTGTGTGTAACTCTGTGTGTGGGTTTGTGTGTGTGGGGGGCTCTCTGTGTGTGTGTGGGGCTCTCTCTGTGTGTGTGTGGGGCTCTCTCTGTGTGTGTGTGGGGCTCTCTGTGTGTGTGTGGGGCTCTGTGTGTGTGTGGGGCTCTGTGTGTGTGGGGCTCTGTGTGTGTGGGGGTCTCTGTGTGTGTGGGTGTGGGGGGGCTCTGTGTGTGTGTGGTGGGCTATGTGTGTGTTTGTGGGGCTCTGTGTGTGTGTGTGGGTCTGTGTGTGTGTGTGTGGGTCTGTGTGTGTGTGTGTGTGTGGGGCTCGCTCTGTGTGTGTGTGGGGCTCTGTGTGTGTGTGGGGCTCTCTGTGTCTGTGGGGCTCTGTGTGTGTGGGGGGGCTCTGTGTGTGTGTGGGGCTCTGTGTGTGTGTGGGGCTCTGTGTGTGTGGGGGGCTCTCTGTGTGTCTGTGTGTGTGTGTGGGGCTCTGTGTGTGTGTGGGACTCTGTGTGTGGGGCTCTGTGTGTGGGGCTCTGTGTGTGGGGCTCTGTGTGTGGGGCTGTGTGTGTGTGTGGGGCTCTGTGTGTGTGTGTGTGGGGCTCTGTGTGTGTGTGTGTGGGGCTCTGTGTGTGTGTGTGGGGGGCTCTGTGTGTGTGTGTGTGTGTGTGGGGGGCTCTGTGTGTGTGGGGGGCTCTGTGTGTGTGGCTCGGTGTGTGTGGGGCTCTGTGTGTGTGTATGTGTGGCTCGGTGTGTGTGTGGCTCTGTCTGTGTGGGTTGCTCTGTGTGTGTGTGTGGGTTGCTCTGTGTGTGGGGGGGGCTCTGTGTGTGTGTGGGGGGGGCTGTGTGTGTGGGGCTCTGTGTGTGTGGGGGGGGGGCTCTGTGTGTTTGTGTGTGGGGCTCTGTGTGTGTGTGGGGGGGGCTCTGTGTGTGTGTGTGGGGGGGCTCTGTGTGTGTGTGGGGGGCTCTGTGTGTGTGTGGGGCTCTGTGTGTGTGTGTGTAGGGCTCTGTGTGTGGGTGCAAATGCAATAGGTCTCGCATTTGCGAGAGATTAAGCTATTGGCATTGTAAATGACAATGCCATTCATTTATATGTTTTAAAAACAAAAACATAAATAAAAATAATGTCATAAGCAATACCAATAGCTCTAACTTTAACAATGCCGAGACCATTGAATTGTAAATGCTTGTTTAGGTCTCGGCTAGACAGCGTTTGCGTTGTTTCTCTGAGACATGTTGTATATACTTTGTAGGCTCCAGCCTGCCCATAGTTTTCCCATTTGCTAGCTCCATCGTCACTCTACTATTCTTTCTCCCCATTTCTCCATTAGTCAAGTCAAGTCATAACATTTATATAGCGCACTACATACCCAGAGGGTTTCAAGGCGCTTAGGAAGGGGAGGTGGATTATTTGTCAAATATCCACGTTTTAAGCTGCTTTCTGAACGCTAGGTGATTCTGGGTGAGGCGAAGGTAAGCGGGGAGTGAATTCCATGTTTTGGCAGCCAGGTATGAGAAGGATCTGCCTCCCATGGTGGTCTTGTTGATGCGAGGTACAGTGGCGAAGGCTTGGCTGGAAGAGCGAAGTTGGCGGGAGGGGGTGTAGAAGGACAGTCGAGAGTTGAGGCAATCTGGTCCGATGTCGTAGAGTGATTTGTGTGCGTGGGTAAGCAGTCGGAAAGTAATCCTCTTATTGACGGGTAGCCAGTGGAGGTCTTTAAGGTGACCAGAGATGTGTTCGTTGCGTGGGATGTCTAATATGAGCCTGGCTGAGGCGTTTTGGATTCGTTGTAGTTTCTTCTGGAGTTTAGCGGTGGTACCTGCGTAGAGGGTGTTTCCGTAGTCCAGTCGGCTCGTGACTAGAGCGTGGGTGACTGTTTTCCTTGTTTCGGAGGGGATCCAGCGAAATGTTTTTCTGAGCATGCGAAGAATGTTAAAGCAGGAAGAGGATACGGCGCTGACTTGTCTGTTCATTGAGAGTGAAGAATCCAGGATGACGCCAAGGTTCCGTGCGTGGTCTGTCGGGATGGGTGCATTTCCGAGGGCTTCCGGCCACCAGGAATCGTCCCATGCAGAGGGGGATTTACCTAAGATGAGGACTTCTGTTTTGTCTGAGTTCAGTTTCAGACGGCTTTGTTTCATCCATTCGGAGACTTCTTTCATTCCTTCGTGTAGGTTAGTTTTGGCGGTGCTGGGGTCCTTGGTGAGAGATAGGATCAGTTGAGTGTCATCCGCGTAAGAGATGATGTTGAGGTTGTGTTGGCGGGCGATGGCCGTGAGGGGGCTCATGTATACGTTGAAGAGGGTGGGACTGAGTGAGGATCCTTGTGGTACGCCGCAGATGATTTCAGAGGCCTCGGACTTGAATGGTGGGAGGCGGGCTCTCTGGGTTCTTCCGGTGAGGAACGAGGTGATCCATTCCAGTGCCTTTCCTTGGATTCCGATGTTTCTGAGGCGTTGTAAAAGGGTGCTGTGGCAGACTGTGTCGAAGGCTGCAGAGAGGTCGAGGAGGATGAGGGCGACTGTGTCTCCATCGTCCAGTAGAGTTCGAATGTCGTCTGTTGCTGCGATGAGTGCGGTCTCAGTGCTGTGTTTGGCTCGGAAGCCAGATTGTGAGGGGTCGAGTGATTTGTTGGCTTCGAGGAAGGCGGAGAGCTGGTTGTTGACAGCTTTCTCGATGACTTTGGCCGGGAATGGAAGAAGTGAGATGGGGCGGTAGTTTTTGAGTTCGGTGGGGTCTGCTGTTGGTTTTTTCAGAAGGGCGGTGAGTTCAGCGTGTTTCCAGTCTTCTGGGAAGGTAGCGGAGTTGAAGGAGCAGTTGATGACGTCTCGGAGGTGCGGAGCTATGTCGGAGTCTGCTTTGTTGAAGATGTGGTGGGGGCATGGGTCTGTGGGGGATCCAGAGTGGATGGAGTTCATCAGGCGGATGGTGTCCTCAGTGGAGATTGGGTTCCAGGCGTTAAGGGTGTTAACGGGGGGAAGATGGTCAGCTGATGGTAGGGTGGGTTGCCTTCCGGGTTGGTTGTCAAAGCTGTTGTGGATGTCAGCAATCTTGTTGTGGAAAAAAGAGGCTAGGGAATCGCAGAGGGTTTGAGAGGGGGTGATGTCGTTGGAGTTGGCCGAGGGGTTGGAAAATTCCTTGACCATGTTGAAAAGTTCCTTGCTGTTGTGGGCGTTGTTGTCAAGTCGATCTTTGAATGCTGTTTTCTTGGCTTTTCGGATCAGTTGGTGGTGAGTACGGATGGCGCTTTTGAAGGCGTCCTTGTTGCTGGTGGATGGGTCTTTTTTCCAGGCCTTTTCAAGGGAGCGGCACAGTTTCTTGGATTTCTTGAGGTCGTCGTTGAACCATGAGGCCTTCTTGAAGCCAAGTTTGTGTTGACGTTTTTTCAGTGGTGCTAAGGTGTCGGCGGTGTTGGATAACCAAAGGGTGAGGTTGGAGGCGGCTTCGTTGGCGTTAGAAGAGAGGGCTGGGGAGGATTGAAGGAGTGATGTGGAGATCTGCTCTGTGGTGATTTTGTTCCAGTTTCTTTGCAGAGTTGGTTGGGGGTGGTTGATGGGTTTCGGCTTGTTGTAGGTGAAGTGAACGCAGCTGTGGTCAGTCCAGAGGAGATCCGTAGTGTGGCTGAAGGAGACATGGTTGCTGGAGGTGAAGATGGGGTCGAGAGTGTGACCTGCGATGTGGGTGGGGGAAGTGACCAGTTGTTTAAGTCCGAGGTTGGCGAGGTTGTCCAAGAGGGTGGCGGTATTGCGGTCGTTGCTCTTTTCAAGGTGGAAGTTGAGGTCTCCCAGAAGGATGTAGTCTTTGGAGGGGAGCGCGTGTGGGGTGATGAAGTGCGTGATGTCTTCACTGAATTTTGCGCGGGGTCCTGGTGGTCTGTAGAGGAGGGTGCCTCTGAGTGTGGTCTTGGGGTCGATGTGGATCTGGAAGTGAAGGTGTTCGGAGTTGGCGAGGTTGGCATCAGAGCTGGTTGAGATGCGGATTGTTTTCTTATGGACGATAGCGATTCCACCTCCTGTATGGTCGGTGCGGTCCTTGCGTGTGATCTTATAGTCATCAGGGATAGCGATGGCGATGTCAGGGGCGGAGGAAGCGTTCATCCATGTTTCCGTTAGGAAGGCGACGTCAGGAGAGATGGTGTCTAGTAGGTTCCAAAGGTCAATGGCGTGCCTGTGGACCGAGCGGGTGTTGAGAAGGATGCATTCTAGGTGGTTGGGGTCGGGAATCTGTGGTGTGGTCGTAGCGGAGATGTTGTCGGTGCCGCTAAATTTGCAGGAGAAGCAGGAGAACGGTCCATGGGTGCGTCCAGGAGCGGCTTGGACGCAGTTGGGGGCGCGACCGGGGTCAAGGGCTAGGAGGGTGGCGGCATCGTAGGTAACGCGGGGGGGCTGGGCAGCGCGAGGGGCAGGGGGTCTGGCGCTGGGCGCGGTCCAGGCGCGGACGGGCGTAGACGGGCTTACCTTTGGCGCACCTTCGGCGAGGCCGTAGCGCGTGGACGCTGCGCGTGGGGGCATTGGCCATAAATGGATGTTGGGGGGGGAGGGGCGTGGGAGGGTCAGCAGCTGGGAGGCGGTAGCGGGGAGGAGGGGCAGGGAAAACAACAACAGCAAACAAGATGGAGGTCAGAGGGGAGGCGAGGCAGGGGCAGTAGGTCGCCAGCGAAAATAAATCCAATAATGCACGTTGCTGCCAGGTGGGCCAATACAGTTAAATGCAGTGCAGGGCGGGCGGCGCTATAGTCACAAGCGCTGAGAGCTATGACATTAAACAAAACACTGCGCAAATTTGTGAAATGCAGGCGAGCCGATTTTAAACACGGCGCTATTTAGTCTAATGCAGGCGATACCACTGAGATAAAGAATGCAGGCGATACCGTGAAGTTGAATTCAGCAGTGCGATCCCCAGGAAGATAGCAGCAGTACAGGGAGAGGAGCAAGGAGGGAGCAACCGGTCAGGAGCGAGTCCGGGCGGTCACAAGGGCTGAGAGGACGAGGTAGGCTCTGTGAACGTGCTTTTGTCATGCCTATTCCTGTGTTTAGCCCTCCCCAAGAGCAGGGACTAATTACTAATATCCACCCCCAGCTGACATTTTAGCATATGTAATCAGACTACTTTTATCTTTATTCTGGAGCACTTGAGACAAGTGCTTGCAGTTTACCAAGCTCTGCTGTAAACAGGGCTGTAAATCTTGCTCTTATTTTGTCACATTTGCTCTGAATTCAAAGACCAACGTCCTTTTTTGTTTTTGTTTGTTTATTCTTCCCTCACCCTCTATGCTTCCTTTTGTCAATGCTTCCCCTGTCTTCTTCATGTGGTCCGGTTTTACTTATTAAATTTTACAATTCTCGGCTGGCTGATAAAACTCAAACATATGAGTCTCGGGTTTTAAAAGTTGCTGAAATCCGTAGAGGATTGAGAGGAACCCCAATGATGAAGCATGCCACCAAGGGGAAACCCTGGTGGGTGAGGGGTCTCTAGAAAAAGAGTCTTTTTTCTAGTAAGGAGATAACAACAAACTTTCGTTTGGATCCTAGTTCCCCCCATAGGTTCGTTTTTTTTCGATGTACTTGAATTTTGTGAAACTGTATACAGTTAAGGAGGGTAAACCTAGCCTTAACCTCTAACTCCCCTGGTTGTTTGGTTGGATGTGGGGAAGTGCCTTATGCTGTGCTCTGCTCAAGGCTGTGGTCCCTATTCACATGGTGGAAAGTTAACAGATGTTAGCAGGTCTGTAGAATCTAAACCAAAAATCTAGACTAAAGAAGTAACTCGTGCATGGACTTAAACAACTTGGCATAGCTGAGAACAACTATCACTTGCACTAGCATAAAGCTGCATAGAGAGCGACCAACCTATAATAAGACTCTGTGGCTACATTTTTAATCCACTGTGACTGGGAAAAGCTAAAATTGAAAGGCATGTTCTCTGGACTTCAAGCACTGAAGAGGTTGTCAGAATCCCCATTTGCGCCTGTAATGTTTTAAATTCAGATTCACAAGACAAACTTCATCATCCATGAGAGAAACGAAGAGTGAAGAAAGATGCAGTGCCAATATTTATATAGCACTTTCTGGGTTGTTGAGTAAGTAGCTGCTCTGTTAGTATCATTCATATAGCACTCTGTGCCCCGATCAGGGGAGTCTCCAGGTTGAAGGGGTGTGGTAAGCCAATATGGGACGTGCAGGTGGATGATGTTTGAAGATGTTGTGTAAAGCAAGAGTTATCGACCCTGCTGTACTTTAGTATGACAAGAGGAGTTCTGTCTCTCTGTGCCGTGTTATGAGAGAAGTGTGGTGAAAGGAGCTTGAGAGATAGGATCATAGCTTGTGTATAGAGACCTATGGTTTTTCAGAGTTTATGACAGTTGGGATTATGTTTCAGGAAACATCCAGATATATGTAGCCCTTATAAACTCATTGGTTATTAAAAAAAAAAATTCTTTGGGAGTGGCTTGCTCCAGATCTTTGAAGTCTCTATGGAAAAGATTGGTAGCCAAATCAAGTATTTTTTATAAAGGAGGTGATCTGGATCAATGTTATTCTCCATTGGCGGTAGAGCCTGAAAAGTAAGATGGGAGCTGTTCTGTAGATAGTTTGGCAGGTGATGTAGACAGCTTTGGAAAAGAAATCTAGCCACAATGTGCCAGTGTAAAACCTTAAGACCAAGGAAATGTAGTCACACTTGTTCATGGTTAGCACTTGTCTTGCTGCAGCATTCTGGATCCACTGTTATCTTCTGATTTGTTAAGAAGGAACAGGCGGCTGACCAAGGTTATGCACATTAATTTCTCCGTATAAGTAATAAGTCCATAAGCAGTGCACAATACGTCCAGAGTATGCCGCACCAATACTCTCCTGCCAAGCAGATCCAAGATATATGCACAACAAGACGGTGCACAGAACAGAGTGCTCGCAAGCTCCGAGATAGTGTTAAAAAAAGTCTTTATTATTTGTTCAGGTCAAAACTTCAGCCAACGTGTTTCGTTCGCATGAACTTCGTCAGGGCTCTAAATGTGTTGTAAACTCCAATAATTCAATAGTCTTGCTCAACCAAAAAGGTAACGCTGGAGGCCGTGCGTCGTGACACGAATTCCAATTCGACTTTCCGATGAGCAACCAATTGAGGACCTATATCAAGGTCACCCAGTCTCCATAGATAAGCGAATCTATATTCCGTGAGAAATATAAAGGTCCGAGGGTCCGACTGGTATGTGAGTCGACCGTTCTTACTAATATGGTGGTATAGGTCACCGCAATGTAGATAAAGTGGTAAGGGTCCGACCACAAGTACCGGCCGCCCACACAATTCTCTTGTGTGTCGAGAAAAGTGTAAAAATTCACGGAACTGGGAGGCAGACATGTCGGACTCAGAAAGAGTGTTTGTCACATATCGGTTGCAGGACCACTCCTTTTTGGCACAATATAAAATGCTCAGTCTTTTTAATTCCTAGTTCTACTGAACGCAGCAATTTATAGCTCTGGGGCAGATCATTTTAAAAGATAACCCATTAGCAGAATTCTGTCACTAGTAAAATAATCATGTCATGTTGTCACTGCAGATCAAAACTACTATGCAGCTTTATGTATTAGAAAAATGCTCTCAAGGCCAGGTAAATTACTTTCAATTTCAAGACACTGATGTGTGATATACAGTCCTGAGGAGACCGCAGGTCACGATTCGCATGTCATACAATAGTACCTTCCTTTTTGAATCCATTTTATTTGCATACAGTGTCTCTTGTTCTTAGATTTCTTTATAATCATGTTATCTGGCTTATGTTAATAGCAGCAAAATAACACATGCACCATCACCGTTGTTCCTGGACCTAGTGTGTCTATTTAGAACCACAACTACAATAGTTATTGTGACAATTGGGGGAATGCATAAGACCGAGTACATCGAGTAGCGCAAGTGCTTTGGGACAGAAGTATGAGCTTGTTGCTAAAATAACCTAACTAGTGATTAGAGATCAGGAGCTAGAGCAAGGAAAAGAGCACATTGGCGTTAGTCACAGAGTCTTTAAGAGAGTTGTGATCGGTGAGAGCTATGGCAGAAGATTGTCACTTTTCACTAGGCTTTTGAACTTGGCAACCCCACCGCCTGCTATAGGGCGTCTCCTAAGACCTCTCACCTCCTCCCTTTTCAGTTCTCACTCTCAGCTTCTACCCCCTTTAACATGGAGTGCAGCCGAGTTGTTGTAGAGGGAGGTATGTTTGCTCTCTATTTTAATGTTTTTTTTTGTTGATAAACAATGTTATTGGGTTGATGGCCAATGGGAAACAAGGCACCAATTCAGCATATAGTATAATCGGTACAGGTTGCAATGATACGAGCCAGGGCATATTCAGGAGTGAGACAATAGGTCTCCCAGATGCGGTTGTTTGAATACAATAAGTCAGAGGAGCAGCTACTTCCCCACAAATGGCCATGCATTTGAAGACAGCCCCTCGACTCAAACACCACCCTCTCCTGCTGGGCACACCAGTCTACTCCACAGCACCACATTGGAATAGTGGGGGGAGAGGGATTCAGCCACTTTGCTGCTATGTTGCGCTTTGAAACCAGAAGTGCCGTACCAAGGAAGACCTTTTCGACCCGATTGCCCCCTGCCCCCTCTGCTATTCCTAGGAGGATCAAGTTGGGGGAGAGGGGAATCGTCCACCTCGGCCAGGTCTCTTGTTACGGCGGTCCAGTATGCTTGAATTGTCACACAGGACCATACCATGTGGACTAAGTCTGCAGACGTAACTGCTCACTGGGGGCAGATGGAATCGGGGCGGAAGCCAGCTCTATGCAGTAGTGAGGACTTGAGGTACGGTTTATGAAGGTAATGTGTTTGTGTTAGTCGCAGTTTGCAGGAGATGGTAAGCTTGCTGGGGCCCATCAGTCTTCTTCTTCTGGTGGACCTACTCAGCCTTCCCATTGCATGCCTATCTAGAAATACTACCCATGTGACCGTGGACATCTGAGACGGGACCCAAGAGCCATATAGCAATGCCTGTAGAGTTGGGAAACCGAGCAGGGAGAGTTCAAGTTTATCGGCCGGGCCTGACCACCCCGTTGAACCAGTTGTGGGCAACGCGTAGTAGATGAGAAGCAAGACAGTAGAGGTACAGATTAGACATGCTTAGCCCACCATGAAAGGGGCCTTGCTAACAGTGGATGAGCGCTAGCCGAGGCCGTGATACCTGCCATAAAATGGTCCGTGCGTCCCCTTCCAGTTTCCGGAATCAAGACCTCCGACTCTGTAGAGGGAGGTCTAGGAGGATGTAGAGGAAGCGGGGCAGTATAATCATTTTGTATAAGGCTATGCGCCAAGGGGGATGCTTTGCCACCTAGCCAGGTCCACTTTTACTTTTTGGAGAGCAGTTGTATGTTCAGGCCCCAGGTGAGCTCTGGGTGCAACGTCACCCACACGCCCAGGGACTTGACGCTTAGTCTGCGAAGAAGGATGGGTGACTGCCAGTCAAAGCAGTCCCTCGAGGGTTTCAGGGGAAACAACACTGATTTGGAGGGGGTTCATTTTCAGGCCTGATACCTGTCAAAAGGCCCCAGCACGTGTAGGCATCGGGGCCACTCCTCCCTGGGTCCGCTAAGTATAGGAGGACATCGTCCGCGTATAGGGCGATGTGATCCTCATAGTTGACGGCCCACAGCTACCCCTTGTATAGCAGGTCACCACGAATGAACTGGGCTAGGGACTCCATTACTAAGGCGAAGAGGAAAGGGGACAGGGGGTAACCTTGTCTCATGCCTAGCCTAATGAGGAAGGAGTCTGATACACCCCGCACCCAGGCCGAGGGTTTGGAGTAGAGGACATTAATTATGCCTCAAAAGCACTGCCTAAGGCTGCCGCATGTCAACACCTTCTGGAGGTAGTCCCAGTCCACCTTATTGAATGCCTCTTCAAAATCGATAAGTAGTAAGGCTGTCTTGGGGTAAAGAGTGATGGTGGGCTAGGGTCACATGGAGCCGTTTAATGCAGTGTTGTGTGCTTCTCTGCGGCATGAAGCTGCACTGGTCTGGGTGGACGAGCACAGGCAGTACTCTTTTCAGTCTATTGGCCTGTTTTGTGGCAAAAATGTTCATTTTGCAGTTGAGTCACAAAATGGGATGGTAGTGGGCACAGGAAGTGGATGGGGGTTGCGTCTTGGGAATCACTGCTATAATGGCCGAGTCAAAATCCTCCGGATAGGAGCCCAAGCGACATGCCTCCTCGAACAGTGCGAGCAGGTGTCGGTTTTTCTTCAGATTCTCCAGGGGAAACCCATATGGGCCTGGGGTTTCCCAGGGCTCATCCCTGAGAGGCTATCTCCAACCTCCTCCATTGTAATAGGGTCGTCAAGCAGTTGGGAGTCTTCCCTGGAGAGGGATGGAAGGACAATTAAGTCCAGGAAGAGACTGCTTGCCTTCAGGTTTTTGTCCATCAGAACGGAGTATAGTTTCTTATAGTAAAGGGCAAAGGTCCGGGCAATGTCTGGCCAGCATTGCTTGGTGTTACCCCGGAACCGGTACCAGGATGCTTGTTTCCAGTCCAGGGACAACCTGGCTTAGCAGTTCAGGCTGGACTGTTCTCATTAAGCACAGGGCCAAAACTGATTTTTCATATAGCTGGGTCTGAACTGGGGTGGCGAAGTGAGCTAAAGAACTATGATGGATTCAACCCAGATCTGTGACTGGGGTGAGTGTCTCAAAGGTTTCAGCGCCCAATCCATCATCTACTTGTGTTTGCTATGTTGCACAATATCAGAAATTCCCTTCAGGCAAAACTAAAAACAGGTATACATAAACATACCTCCCAATATCACAAGTACATCATACAACAAAGAAATTGAAAGTTTAAAAATTCATTTTATTTTTGAATATACTCTAAAAGAGACAATTGTAGGGCTGACTAATCTAGATCCCTAGTCTAAAAACATCAAATAAAACAATACAATCAATTGCGACCTGCACAATTGCAAAAAGGGGACAGAACAAGTACAACATAAAATTATGAAATACAAATTGCATATTCGGGCTCCGTTGTAGTTATACCGATATTATGTTGCTATAATGTCAGCACATCAACTTTGGTGTGGGAGACTTGAATTATACCAGAAGTGGCGTCTACGCGTTTCCGTGGGTTCTCGTGATACTAACCACCTTTGTCAAGACATACAATTATCTGTCACAATCAGGGGGTATCAAATCACCCCTAAATTCCGGATATCATAAACTTCGCGAGAATGAGGGTCTGTTCATGGTGTTGACGAGGACTCAAGCGAGGGACTTATATACTTGATGTCTCTGGCTCTCTGTCCTATTATGGTGTGCCCAAAATATGACTATTCTACTTCACGCAAGTGTCCGAAATCGGTTTGGAAATATTTAAAATGAATCTTTGTTCAAACCAGGCCACAATGAACTTCGGCGGTATCTGTATAAAAGCTGCTACTCGCAGATGTCGAGACTAGCTGTTGGTCGATGCCAGACCGCTTGTTGGCCTTCTGAATGATGATAACTACCTGACGAGTTTCTGGTAGCGTCCGGTACAAGTGGGGGTCGGAATTGAATCGCTGATTTGCATATAGCTGGGTCTGAACTGGGGTGGCGAAGTGAGCTAAAGAACTATGATGGATTCAACCCAGATCTGTGACTGGGGTGAGTGTCTCAAAGGTTTCAGCGCCCAATCCATCATCTACTTGTCTTTGCTATGTTGCATACAGCCTGCTTCATCCGTAATCTCTGGGACTATTCTATTGACTTGCTGGTGTGAAACAAGCCAGCACAGTATTTTCCAGTTTTGTCACCCCAGCTGTAAATGTTGGCAGTTGTTGCGTGCCATAGGAGTTTGACCGCTTCTAGGTAGTGTAAACCTATGTCTTCTGGACAAGACGCAGTTGGTGGGAAATTGCTTCCAGTGGGTTGGAGAGAAGGCGCTGTTCCAGGTGGGAGGCCTGGGTTTCTAGCTGAGTGATGAGGTAGAGGCACTCAAGCATCCTGACAGTGTTTTACAAATCCGTGGAGGGTGGCTTTGCTGGTGGACCAGAGTGTGCTCACTTGGGTCACTGTTCCAAAATTATTAAGGAAGTAGGATTGAAGCTCATTTTTCGGTGCTTGGATGAAGGCTTCGTCCTGAAGGTACCATGCATCGATATGCCACATGGGTCTCAGTGCCCGAGGATGAGTGCCAGAGGCAGAGGAGTAGGGCAGAGTGGTCCGAGACCCCTCTGGGTAGTATGTCAATGTGGTACAGCGGCTGGCAGCTCAGGGATGGCAGATAATCAAGTTAATACAGGAGTGTGTGTGGTGGGAGGCTGAAGTGTGTGTGAATTGGCGGCATTTCGGGTGCCAGGACCGCTAAGTGTCAGAGGCCCCATGAGGAAGTCCAGTCCATGAGAAGTCTGGTCCTTGGGCCCCTGGAGGCAGTGGGGACGGTGCTGTCGAGGGTCGGTGCGAGGACTGCATTAAAATCGCCAACCAACACTGTGAGACCCTGCTGCAAGCGGGCGAGAAGTGTCGAGAGGTCTGCAAGTTAGCCCGAGAGGGCGGTGGGGGGACATAGATGGACAGCAGTAAGATCATCCATCCCTCCAGGGTGCCTTCCAACACTATAAAAAGTCCTGGGAATCGCAAGAGACTCTGGAGACCACAGGAGGATGGCGACCCCCCCTTTCCCCTGCAAGTATCCCACATGAAAGACACTGTTTTAGCCTTTGCAGTCCAGAAAAGGACAGCGTTCGCCCTGAAGGTGGGTTTCCTGCAGGAGGAGGACTTCTGACAAATGGCGATGGACAAATGCAAAGACTGCTGGGTGCTTGAGCCGGGCTAACAGACCGTTAACATTCCATGATAGTACCTTGAAGGTCAATGGGTGAGGTTTAGTGTGTTCACAGGGCGCATTGCGTGCCCGGTGAGGGGCCTCAGAGGGGCTGGTGTGACAATAAAATAGCTGTCTGGGCGACTCTAAGATTGGACAGGGCTGTGGGGTCATGGAAGATTGCTATTGCATCTGCCGGTACCTAAAGAGTGTAACACAGGAGGATTACGGTACAGGCTCTGATCGGCTCATGGTTGGACTACGCCAACATACTTTATCTAGGCCTCCCGGAATATCTCCTTACTCGTCTCCAATCTGTTCAGAACTCTGCGGCAAGGGCCATTTTTGGCCTTAGGCGAAGGTGTAACACCTCTGCTCTTCTGAATTCGCTCCACTTGCTGCCGGTGCGCAAACACATTCATTTTAAGACTCTGATCACAGCGTTTAAATCTCTTCATGGCACCGGCGCTTTCTATCTAAGGAGAAGAGTGCGGTTCTATTTTCCCTCTAGATCTCTACGATCCGCATCTCAGGCGCTGGCTATTGTTCCTACAACCAAACGAGCGCGCATTGGAGGACGCTCATACAGACTATTGGCACCTCAACTATGGAACAAACTGCCTCTTTCCCTCAGGAAACTAGACAACTTGCTCTCCTTTAGGAAGGGGCTTAAGACCTGGTTGTTTGGACAGTAGCTCGGCCCAGCCTCTGCAGGTCTGTATATCCATTAACATAACATAACATAACATAAAAGGGCATAAACAATCAACAAGTACTTGTAAAGAAAACCCCACCCCCACCCCTCCACACACTTCTACCCTATAAGCATCTGTCACCCAAGGAAATTGAACAGTGAAGTCAACATTGACTACTGCATTATTGAATCTTCAACAAGGTTTGGGGTGAACCCATGTGTAGACAGAATGTATCAACACCAGCAGACGCTGAAAGGCGAATATTTGTTCAGATTGAGACGGCTAGGCACAGGACTAACTTTGCCCCGGTGAGCATAGGGGAGCCCTGGTGATGTCCTCAGGTGCCAAGTTACACGCCAGAGGGTGGGCAGAGTACAGGACTGCAGGAGAGGTCTGAGTCCGGCTGAGGAACCGGAGAGTCCTTTAAGGAGGGGGACAGAGGGTGCACGATTGCCCCAGGGGTGCCCTTTTTGCTTGCTGCTGGATCTCTAGTTGAGGCCCCTCCGGGTCAGGCAGTGTCGAGGGGGATCCCAGTGGTGAGGCAGAGTGAGTCCCCCTTTGTTGTCTCCAGGAGTGTTGGCGTTGTCCCCGTAGTCAGGGCTGGGTGTGGGCAACAGGGTCGACAGCCGGATCTTGATTGTCAATGGAGGGCTGAGAGCATTCCCGCAAAGGCTTCTCCTCCGTTAGCCATTGCCAAGCTTCCTCGGTGTGTCAAAGAAGATGGTTTTGTTCAAATAAATGACTCTGAGTCTGGCTGGGAATAGGAGGCGGTGCTACAGGCCCATGTATCCTCAGTTTTTGCTTAGCGTCTTGAAAGGATTGTCTGCTTTGCTGGACTTCCCTGGTGTAGGCTGGGACTACTAAGACTTTAGCACCACTATATTGGAGGTCTGGTCGGGTGCGTGCTTTGCCAAGGACTGCGTCCCAATCACGGAAATACAAGATGCGGACGAAAATCGGTCGTTGAGTGCCAGGGAGCAGTGGGCCCTCTCAACTGCAAACCAGGAGGATAGGCGTCCCTCAGGCATCCAGGACTTGAGCCATGCTTCTATGAGGTCCGCCATTTGTTGAGGGGCCGAACCCCCCACAGATTCAGAGACCCCTACGATACAGACATTGTTGTGCCGTGAGTGGTTTTCTGCATCTTCTGCCCGAGTGTGTAGTTCTGATGTGCGGGCCAGGAGTGTTGAGACCTGGGACTTTAGGGTTGAGACGTCCTCGTCGACCGTGAATATCTGTGACTCCGTCTCTGTAATCCTGACAATGGATTTGCGGAGATCTTGACGGAGCAGTGCAACGTCCATTTTAACCTAACAGGCTCTGACTTCCAATGCTGCTTGGGACACCTGGATTGCTTAAAGAATGGCTGAGAGGTCGGTGGCTGTGGCCCAAGGCTTGACAGCGTCTGAGGGGCCCTGCGGGCCCAATCCGGTACCGCCGGAGCTGGTGGTGTATTGGTCTATTGGCATCTGCGCTGATGCAGTGCACAAGACCTTAACCTTCCCCATGGCAGGGGCGCAACCGGGACTCCGCAGTACCCATCCCAAGGCCCCACAAACCTGAATCCGGGGGGACTCCTTCCTGCGGTCCCGGGGAGAAGTAGCAGCTTTGTGCTTTGTGCATCAGGGGGAGAGAAGGAGTGAGGCGGGATCCCCCCCCTCTCACCCCACAGGGGTTCTACACTGAACCGTGCAGTGAGTCAACTCCAATAGTCTCGGTGCGGGGTGGTTCATAAGTCCAGTCAGAGAGAAGCCCGCTGTTCAATGAAGGTTGGGTCCCCGCTGCTCCCCCGGTTCTCTGGGGTCCCTGCTGCTGGGCCCTTGATGGAGGGCAGGAGGGGCAAATGGGTCTGGAGCAGAGGGGGACTGGGGGGGGGGCAGTCCGCCCAGCCTTGTCCAATTCTCGTCTCAGGGTCCCTCCCCCTCGTGGGGCTCAGATGTGCCAACCCCTACAGGCAGACCACAACTAAGCACCATCAGCTTGCTCTCTCAGAGGAGCCAGTGCAGCCAGGCAGACTGCACCGGTCTGTGCAGCGAAGGCCATGCAAGGTGCATGGGGGGAGGGCCAGCAACCAACTACCGGATCATCCTTCTGTCTTCAGCTGGGGGGGGAGGGGGTTACACCGGCAAGTCGTGTAAGGGGTGCCACCAGTTGGGCCTGCAGTGTGGTGACCTCCAACCGCCATGTCACTCCCACTCTTATGCCAGGGGGTGCGCACCTGGTCCCTAGGCATCCGTCTCTCGCCCCCTCCAGCGAGGACCAGCTGAGCAGTTTAGCAAGTCTCCCTCAGTCTGCCACTTTACGGGGGGTCCAGAAGCCGATCCCTGCACCAACCTGTGAAACAAGATCGTTACCCGCTGCGCCCGCGAGGTGCCCCAAGGTGCAAGAGGGAGGGGCCCCTCTGCGGTACCCGCCACAGCCCCTGGCGTGCCCGCAGCCTGCAGGCGGCCACTCTCTTCACCGGGCCATGCCAGGCTGCAGTACCTCTGACTCACCCTCAGGTGCAGCGCCAGTCCCCCGGCCCCTCTAGAGTTAGGGGCTCCATAGGTCGCGGTTAGAGACAGGAGGGCTGGAATGGGAGGAGGGCCTGGTCCGGGTATACGGCATAGCAGGTCAGGCGGCTGGGAATGTCCAGTCGCTGCGGTGGAGGCTGTCAGGAGTGCTGCACAGTGTCATCGCCTGGGGGGGCCTCTTAGCCCAACTGGAGTTTGGGGGGGAAGCATCGCTCCACACCCCTCCAGGGCGCTGCGGGTCAAGTCCCCGCGTGTCAACGATCCACTCACCTCAGGAGAGGTTTATCACCACAGTGTAGGCCCAGCCTCTTGACCTGGTAGGGGTGAGGTGATATAGCTGCCCAGAACTGCGGAAGCTTCCAAATGGTCCTCTCGGGAGGGCCGCAGGGGAGTAAACGGCAGCCGCTGGTGATCCGGATGACAGCTGTTCAGGTTGGTTCGTGGTGGAGCTCACTCTTCAAGCAGGTGCCATGATGGCCGCCTTGTCCACGCCCCCTCTATTTCAATGTTAAGGTTTGCTTCACTATTAGGAAGGCCAGATCTATAAAGTGGGCAACAAATGTGTTTTTTCCAGTGCGTTTGAAAAAGCCTAGCCCACAGGCCTCCTAGGTCTCAAGCTTGAGATAGTAAGTGATAGACATGAGTGTGGCAGTAATTTTGGGCCACTAATTCGTTAGAGTGGGGCAACTACACAGCATGTGTAGAAAGCATGCAGGCACTGAACTGAAGCGAGGAGAAGAAACCTGGGCATCAGGAAACATTCTGATAATTTTATTAGGTGAGTAAAGCTCTGTACAAGTTGTTGATTTGAATATTGTTTAACCTAGTTGTTATGTGAGACATTGTGCAGAGATACACAAGTACCCTTTCCTATTTCGTGTTATGAAATGCTTTGTCCAACCCCCAGTCCTCACACAGTCCTTGCAATGATGTCTGTATGTGCTCTTCCAGGGCCATATTTATCTAGATTGTATAAGCTGATGTCAATAGTAAATGTGGACATGTGGTTTCTCTGTGATGGTGCTCCAAGCAGTACAAAGTGTTGATCAGAGTTCTGTACTTCAGGAACTGTCCAGTATAAACATTATACTGCTGTATCATCGAGTTGAATATGAAAAGCTGAAATCTTGAAATACATCTCCCAGGGTCATAAATCCCAGTGCTGCATCTCACCCGCCGAGGCAGCCCCGGCGCATAGGCAAACCCAAGAAGAGGGTATGGCAGGTGCATAAGGCATCTTATGTTTTTTGGAAAGTAAACCTCTAGAAGCACTTGCAGGCTATCCACAACAGCTAATGCTGCCCCACCCCATGTTTGGCTCACAGAAAAACTAAACTGAACAAGTGTGCAGGGTGCAGTGGGTCTTGCCAAGCGCAGGCTCGTCCAGCGAGTGCCCTGAGAGCCTCTGACTGATCTACTGCTGCCGAGCTGCCAGTTAGTAGCGCCAACAATCTGGAGCCCAAAAGCCCTTCATTATCCACTGGAGTTCTAGTTTGACTAGTGCTACCCTATGACCGCTTCCAAACCACACAAGATCCCCCCAACACCATGTTCAAATCCCAGACGAATTACCTCGGAAGGGATAGAGGGAGGTTTGTGAAATAGTACAGGAGCTAGAGGGCATGATCATGTTTTATACTGCAATGAGGCTTATAGTTAGTTGTGAGCAGCAGAGTCTGCCAGAAGGCAATCTGGGCTCTCAGTGCTGACTTTACTCTGTTATGATTACCCGCCAGCAGATCATGTAAACAGTGGTAGATTCTTACCCCTAAGTATCTGAATGATCTGCCATCCCAAGTAAACTGTCCTCCACCCAAATCTGTCTGCTCTGCTGGGGCATTTGGGCAGATGGGAAATATATACTGGAATTGAGTCCACTTACATGGAGACCCATCAGTCCTCGAAAGTCTTGAATAATATATACTATCCTGTATATTCTGCTTGTGCATCTCTGAGGTATAGCAGCATGTCATCAGCATAAAGCAATACAGCATGCAGTCTGTCATTTTTAGGTAATCCTCCAGTGTAGCTGATCTTGGCGTAGGTTGATAGCTAAGGGTTCCACAGCAATAGTGAATAGTAAAGGGGATAATGGACAATCTTGCTGAATCCCTCTGTGGACAGTAAAGGGTCCCAACCCAGATTCTGGCTGTGAGATCAGTATAGAGTAGTTTAGTTAGTTTAAGTATATGTCTTCCAAAGGCAAAGTTGGCTAGAACTTTAAATTGGTAATACTAGCCAAGTGTACAGAACTCTTTCTCAAAGTCATGCACCAAGAAAGCTGAATTAGTGCAAGACCGGAGTGCCCTTTCTTTCAGTCTATATAGTCTGAGGATGTTATGAGGTTTTCCTGCCTGGAAAAACCCAGGGTGTATTTGGTCTGGGAGCACCTGCAGCATCTGTCCTGCAATAATCTTACTAAGGGTTTTATAACCTTAGTTATAAATTGCCAGCGGCCTGTATGAGTAGAGGTTAGCGATCCGGTTTGTGTATGTAAACTAGTAAAGCTTCTGTGACAGGGGAGCAGCTTTCCTTCTACTGTAGCTTAGTCATGTAGTGCAGCCGGCGTAGATATTAATGGGTCAACATAATTTGGTAAAATTCCAATAAGAATCCATAAGTACTAGCTATTTGTACTAAACGCATCTTCAACTTCATGGTCAGTAATGAGGGCATCCATTTCTTCCTTCTACTCTGGAGAGACCGGTGGCAGCGTCACATCACAAAGGAATGCCTCCACATCATCCTGGGCACGGTTAACATCACTATATAGTACAAAGTAGTATTAGTAGAAAGCTTTGTGAATTTGTTGTATGTGGATGACTGTAATTGGCATCATTTGTAGAGATGATATAGGTGTGGGTGTTTGCTACCGCTTAATTAGCTTTGGCAGTAGTCTACACACCTTGTACCCCTCTGCATGCATTTTAGTGGTGTATGCAGTGTAATCAAGGTGATGGAGCCATTCAAGTAGTGCAGAGTGCCTGGTGCGCTCTGCTTTAAGTAAATCTCTGCTGATGTGGTGCAAAGTCGCTGCCTCCTCCTCCTCCTCTAGGTGGAGCAGGGAGTCTTCAGTTTCTCGGAGTTTCCTGTTAGTGGTTTTTCGAGAACACACCACAGCATGGATGCATTTACCCTGCCCTGACTACGCCCTTAAATGCATCCCACTCAATGCCAATGAAGAAGCTGTACTGTGGGTGTCTCTGGAGAAGTTTAGTGATTCTGATCACTAAGTGTGGCATGGAACGCTGAGTTCTCTAACACACCAGGTTGTAGGTGCCAGGGTCCGATGAGGTGTGGGGTGGTGACGCTGCCTCAGCTAAACCCAACAATTACCAAGTTGTGGACTCAGAAATTGGTCTACCCAGGTATTCTGCACAAGTTCTGACTGAGCAGGGTGTCATAGAATATACTATTTGGTTTAGATGAATATATAGGTCGTGAGGGACCGAGTTAAATGAATATTGACACTAGGGTTACATTCCGTCCATATGTCTATTATAGATCAGTGTATTAGCCGGCCCATAGGCTGTTTGCTTTGTGTGTCATGGAAGTCTGAGGAAGAGGTGAATAGGATCTATCTAGTCTAGTGCCCAATGTGCACTTAAAGTTTCCACTCAGGACCTAAGTAATACCTGCCCATTGTGCTTGCTGGCCCTACAGCTTGTTTAGGGAACCAATTGGGTCAATTTTCAGGGCATATGTACTGCCCGAAAAGGATGTGGTCACCATCCATCCGCCTTTCTACCAGAACATATGTGCTATCTTTGGCTTGAATAATAGAATGTGGTTGAAAGGGAAGCCCTGTGCGCACCCATATTAGGGCACCCCTGACATAAGCATCATCAATTTGTGGAGAAGACCTGCCCTTCCTAGTGCTTCAAGCATCTTGTTGCTTAGTTTACCACTATGTAGGATAAAGGCGACATGTGCCCTCTCCACTTGATGAAAGAATATGTTGTGAACCTTCAGCGTGCAGTATGCATCCTCCTAATTTTCAAATGAGGGAGATGAGGTTAGTCAGCTATGTCATGGCAATGTACGTCTGAGCCTCCTTGCTCATAGGGCTCCTGTCACCACACACCTGTCATATGCAGTATAGTGCAAACAACTGTCGTGATTTTGTGTGCTAAAATTATCTGGCCAATCTGTTTTCCCCCAGCTTGTGTTTGAAAAGTTAACAGTAACCAATGTTAATACATAGCGTAGGAGGCAAATGGCCTCTCCCCAAACCTTCTGTTAGCAGAAAACCACCAATGATGACATTGGGGTCTACCTGATTGACATATTTGTTGTACTGATAAGTCCCTCGTGAAGTGGTATACCATATACCCAGCGCGCCTGTACGTCAAATGCTGCTAGTGTGCTGCTGCACTGATTGTGCCACCCACAGAAGTAGCCTTTCAAACCTGTCTCAGGACTGCCACTGCAGGGCCTGTGTGAGCAGTTTACTGCCACTTTGACTATGCAGTTAAAACTACTTGCCAAGACTTAAACTTCCTTTTTATTACATAAAAGTCACCGCTAAGGTAGGCCATAAGTAATCCTAAGGGCTGGTTGCTATGTAAGTAAAAGGTAGGACATGTACCTTAATGTTTTGCATGTCCTGGGTGTGACAAACAGCCTATTGTGGGTTTCACTACTGTGAGGGTTACTCTTCTTCTAGGCGGGCATTGAGAATTACTTAATTCATGTTTTAGCTGTAATTCCTGACCAAAGAGGAGTAGATTTTTATGTTTCATTTGTTTGGAATGGAATGATAAATCCTCCTTACTGGTAAAGTTGGATTTAACATTATGATTTTAGAAATGCCACTTTAAGAAAGTGTTTTGTAAACAACAGTGGTTCACTTAGGCCATTATTTTCTCGAAAGTGTTTATACACATAAGGTCTTAGTCAGTTCGAAGACCAAACAATACATAGTACACTAGAGCAAGTATAGAAGCAAGCCACTGCACGGCTTTAAAATGCAATTAATTTATTAACTGCATTTTATTGAAACATTTTTGAGTGTATGTCAAGATCTACTGCTCACAGTTAAGTGAAAGGAACGTGCAGTGATAAGTAAAAACGTAAATACATGCATCAACTCAAAACAACAAGACGCTTGACTCCTCTTTTCATTTTTTTATATAAAAAAAGAGGAATCAATATGTCTATGGTCTACGGCTCTTCGATATCTATAGAATTGAGAGCCTCCCTGGACCAGAAACAAGCATCCTAGGGCCGGTTTCGGGGTTTCACCCCTCATCAGCCATGATAGCTTGAATCCAGTGGCACAGTGAGCCTGAGATCCTCCCTGGACCAGAAACCAGCTTCCTAGGAAAGGTTTCAGGGTTTCACCCCTCATCAGCCAGGATAGCTTGAATCCAGTGGCACAGTGAGCCCGTACCCACGTCTGGGCATACCCGTCACACATAGGGCGAGGAAGCAAAAGACACAGAATTGATGGACGCAATGCAGAACAAATCAAAACATTCACCCCCAGTCAGGAGATCTGGGTTAAATCCATCATTCTTTTGCTATGCAGAACAAATCAAAACATTTACATGGAATGGCATGTTGAGCAAAAAAAACGATGGAATTAGCTCCAGATCTCTGTACTGGGATGAATAAATGACATTGTTCTGCATTCTGTCCATCAACTGCTCTTTTTGCATTTGTCACCCCCTAGTGGGACGGGTATGCCTAGACGTGGGTCCCATGCTCTCCATGCCACTGGACTCAAGCTTCCTGGCTGATGAGGAGTGAAACCCCAAAACAGGTCCTAGGATGCTTGTTTCCAGTCCAGGGAGGACCTGGCCTGGCAGTTCGGGCTGGACTATTCCCATTGGGTGCAGGGTCAAGACTGATTTGCATATGGCTGGGTCCACACTGGAATGGCATGGTGAGCAAAAAAATGATGGCTTTAGGCCCGGCTCTCTGTACTGGGGTGAATGTATGACATTGTTCTGCATTCTGTCTATCAATTGTTCTATTTGCATATTGTTGGCGTGGGTCGCAGCCCAAAGGGCTACTGGTTTGCCCAGCTGCCATCGTAGGCCTCGGCTTGGTTATTAATGTCCCTTCAGTTATGAGGCTGTCTACGTACTCTGAGAGGAGGGCGGGCAACACCTCCACGCTGCACAGTCGTGAAGGCATCAGACAGACGTTGGTGTATCCAGCTGCAGAACTGGGCATCGTCTTGATTAATAATGTCCCACTGAGCCTGAGACAGTCTGCCTACTTAGAGGGTTGTGACTCCAGTTCTTTTAGTGTCTTGGATAGAAATAAGAAAATGACGGCTACATTTTTTTTTCTTAGGGGGCTGGGAGCCCTCCTGAGCGCTCCATGGAGTCGGCGCAGGTTAAGGGCAGTATTAAGATGAGGCATAAAGCCCGATTGGTCAGGATAAACTAGGGTGCTGATAACTTTGATCAGACATGTTGCCAGCAATTTCGCAAGGACTTTGGGCTCCACGCTCAGTAGTGAGATTGGTCTGGGTCTGCTTTCTTTATGTATGGTAACTATATTGGCCACGCGCTGGATAAGGGATAAGGGAGCATTCCCTTATCTCTACTTTCCCTCAACATAGAGCGGATATAGGGGGCAGGTTTGTTTGGTCTCAATTCATATATTTCAATGGGGATACCGTTGGGCCCTGTTGCCTTCCCTGTGTTCACTCCCCTAATTGCCTGTGCCACCTCATCGTCTGTTAGTGCGGATTCCAGGTATTTCCTGTTTTCGTCTGAGAGCACGGGTAGCCTTATGTCTTTAAGTAGCTTACTGTTCTCCTCTTCAGTGAATCTGCCGGTCGTGCTGTACATCGTGTGGTAATAGTCTGCAAACATATCCAATATTCCTTGTGGGTCCGTTATCGGACTGGAGTAGCTTCCCTGCACCTCAGGCACTAATCGTGACGCCCACGCCCTTCTGTCTAGCCATGCTATCAGCTTCCCAGCCTTATCCCCATGTTTGTATATCCTGCGCTGCACCTCTCTACTTTGTGCCCTGGCTCTATCCCTGGCAATGCTATTAAACTCGTCTTGCCTCAACTTTAGGAGGTGAAGTCTGTCGGGGGTTACTGCCGAAGCCAACTATTCTTCTGACTTCATCACCTCCTCCTTCTCCAGATCAGCCTGCCTTTCTTTCTTTTTCAGGGAGAGCGTTTCTCCCTGGATGACTGTTTTGTAGGCCTCCCACAGGGTCTGGGCGGAATCAACCTTGCCCTAGTTGTCTTCAAAGTAATTATCAGTGGCCTTGGCAATGCTTCTCCGAGTGGTTGGATCTTTCAAATACTATGGATTGATGGGGCTACTCTTCCAATGCTCGCATGGTCTAGCACTACTTTCAGCCATACTGGGGAGTGATCTGATATGCCCCTTCCCAGGTGACGGACCTCACGGAAAGTATGTGCCTGTACCGCCGGGACAAGGATGTAGTCAATTCAGGAAAGACAACAGTGTGCGCCTGATACATGGGTGTAATGCGTCCTTCCTGGGTTATGTGCCCGCCACCCATCTACAAGCCCTATTGATTCCGAGAAATTTTGCAGCCATCTCTGAGCGGGCCTAATGTCACGCTGTGAATATCCGTCTACTTCCCCAGACATTACTGCATTGAAGTCTCCTCCCATTTTCAGGAGGCCTATTGGAAATGAGAGGAAAATCGTGCCTATGTCTTTGAATCTGTTCGTTTGTAGGCCTGGCGGGACATAAATTGATACAAACGTAGCTGTCTTTCCTTCCCATTGGCCCGAGACCCCAATATATCTACTTCGTATGTCTGCCCAAGTGGCCTGTATTATGAAGGGGAATGAGTTCTTGATTAATATTCCAACTCCTCGTGACCTAGTCGTGAATCCTACGTATGCTACCAGCCTATACCCTCCTCTATGCAAGGCCATACATGTATTACTGACTAGGTGTGTCTCCTGTAGAAGGATTACGTCTGGGGTGTGTCCCACAGACAGTTTACGTTCCAACTGAGAACTCTGACCCCTGACTCTTGTTTAATGCTCATCGTTGTTTCTCTTGTGGAGTCGCTTTAGCTCTGCTTTTCTCTTTGATGGTGATCAAGAAATCAACTCTGTGTACAAAACACTAACCAAACATACATCTCCTTTACTCCGCCCCCACCCCCCAACTCCCAACATCCCCCACCCTGCTACCCTGCCCTCCAGGCTTAGAACTACCCAGTCCGAACATGCAGAGTGCCTGTCGCCCCGGTAAGTTAACTGAAGGTCAATAAAAAAGGGGGAAATATCACCTATCCATGCCAATTATGTACGTTTTGAGTCTCTAACATGGTAACATCCCAGGCATTAGTATTGCATAGTACACTGACCCTAAATCCAGGGCCCCCCACACCCCATAGCACGATCGAACACATCCCCCTGATCTCATACCCGGCCCTACGAGTCCGGATCGCCTTCCCTATCTCTGATTCTGTTATCTGCTCGGCTGTCAAGCCAGTCTGAAGCCACTGCGGGATTTTCAAAGAACCAAGCTCGCCCCTTCGCTTCGACGCGGAGACAGGCCGGGAACATCATTGCGTACCTGAGTCTCTTCTTGATGGTCAAAAAAGTTTGGCGTTGTCTTTAGACCAGTTGGGAAAAGTCAGGAAAGAATGGGAGATCTGCATTTTCATATCGAAGGGGGGTCACAGTTCGAGCATGTTGGAGGATTGCATCTCTGTCCCGGAAATTAAGGACTCGTGCTATCAATGGGCGCGGGGGTGCCCCAGGCTTGGCCCGCCCCCCCCGGAACTCTGTGCACCCTCTCAATGGTGAAGAAGTTCCCTAGGCCTTCGGGTCAAAGGTGATTAAGTATGAGGTCCTCCACAAAGAGGTCTGGAGCCGGCCCCTATGCTTTTTCAGGCACACCAAGATGCAAATGTTATTTCGCCTTATGCGGCCTTAGTAATCATCCAGCTTGTGCTCGGTCATTTCACGGAAGGATTTGAGGTCCTGCACCTCTTTCTGAAGTTGGGATACATCGTCCGTTAGGCTGGTGGTCTTGATGTCCAAACTCTTGACTTTTTCGCTCATTTTCATGAGGTAGATGCGGATTAGGTTAACATCTATGGAAATGGTGTCCATTTTGAGTTCTAGGGAATCTTTGACTCCAGTGATGGCCGCCATGACATCCTGTAGAGTCCGCTCTGGGGTGGTTCCCTCGAGGTTTTATGCAGTCTTAGATGCGTTGCGTAGGTCGTTTGGTGAACCCTTGGGTAGGGTGTAGCGATCGAGCTTATTGGATTGGACTGGTTTAGCTGTTTTGGGACCCCTGGCTGAGGTCCTCTCCGAGTCGCCTCTTCCTGCCATCATTCAAGGCCCACAGACTGTGTCCTGTTCAGTAGCCGCCTCCAACGCTCCCAGCCGATGAGAAGTGATGAGACAGATAGCAGGTCACTCTCTGTGTGGCCGCCGGAGCGCGCATTGATGGTGGTGCACCCTTTCCTTTCTAAAAATCCTCCACTTGTTGGGAGATATTTTGGGCTTGACCGTAATCTCAAAGAGCAGCAGCGATGCCGCGACTGCAGTAATGAACAGACACAAATTAGGAGGCCATGACCGCATCCAGCGCACTACTCAGCTTTCCTTTAGCACCACGCAGCTCCCTTCACCTATGTACACCCTCAAAGCAGGCAGGGCGGTGGAATGAGGCTGATCTAAAACATGCAGGACCAGTAGCGCTTATGGCCCATGACCGCTTGTCAGTAGTGCTTCAGTTGCGGGCCAGGCCACCGCTACAGTCTCGCTCCACGGTTTTACAGTCTACCATCGCCTAGGCGGCTGCAGATACCTGCTCCTTCCCCCCGCAGTCTACGTACAATGGGCTGCTGTGTATGCCCATTCCCAACTCAATCTGCTCGCTGCACCTGTGGCCACTGTGGGAGCCCCACGGGTTGATTGCTTGCAATGCCGCAAGGGTTCTGACGGAGCACTCACCAATAGGTGGTTCTTAGGTGTGGCCCGGTGAGGCTCTTGTTGGGCCACCGATATTTAAGCACCCAGGCTGGGGAGGTTGAGAAGAGTTGCGGTGTGAACCTCACCCGCCACTGGGGCACGTCACGGTCAAATGCTGCTGTGCTCTCTCACCTCTGTGCGATCCGCGGATCGGCGACTTCCAGTCCATGGTGGGCGCCTCCTCCGCACACCCAGCGCCGGCTCGAAGAGTCACTCTAGCTCCCGGCCTCAGGGGTGTATGCAGGCCCAATTTGTCGGCGGTTCTCGGGTTAGGAAGCATCTTCGAAGCCCGGGAAAGCACGGACAAGCTCCGCTTGTCCTCCGCACTGCGAATCAAGCCTTAGAGATCAGGATAAGCGGCAGGATGTATGCCGGGGAAGAGGTTACGACGGAGCCGAAGATTTACACGGCCATCTTGCTCCGAAGCTAGGCCACGCCCCCAGAAAAACATTTTTAAAACCTGATGTGACAGGTTTATTTCTCATATAGATCGAGAAGAGAGAAAAACAAAACAAATTATAGACCTTATTTAAATAGAGAAATGTTAACTTAATTGTACTGGGGCAATATGTCCAAACCACCAGAGGAGATACTGTAGACACTTCTGTTCTACCAAGAAAAGTCAAAATGCAGGATCACTGGGAGAGAAAGTTGATCCAGAAACTCTGCATCGAAGAACGCCATTAAAATCACTCACCTGGACTTTTCAAAGTATTTGATTTGTTTAGTAAATATAATTAACATTACAGTGGTATTGTGACTACTTACAACAGTACCAATAATCACTAAAATAGTATGCTCACTGCACATAAATTGCCTAAAGCCAATGTTTTTGGCTGCGTAGAAAATAATACGAGTAGATATTCCATATATTTAGTAATTAAATGTGTACTGCGATGGTTGTTTTAGTAATAAATCACTCCATTTGTGTTGATGGGCTGTGTACAACTCTGAGATTTATGGCTGAGATGCAAATTTCAGCCAGTCAAGTGAAAAGTTGATAGTATTAGACAGAGAAGCAGGTGATGTTGAAGAAAGAAAGTATAAGACTTTAGTTTTGGAGGTGTTTAGCATGAATGACCATTGTGTTATCCAGTGTCATATAGATGACTTTGAGGCAATCTGTAAGGCATAACTGCAGTTGGAGTCGAAAAGGAGAAGATTTGGCTGTCATCCCTAAATGAGCAGCTATATTAAAGAGCAGAGACGTAGAGAGGGAAAAGGAGGGAGCCTTGCTCAGAGCCTTGTGGGGAACCCACTGGTTGTGAAGTGGTGGTGGTGGTGGTTGTTCTTGAGCCCAGACATCCAAGAGTGAGTGAATTGAGAGGTAAGAGATAAGCTATTTGTGTGCTAGGCCAGTGATACCTAGTGAGTGTAGTGAGAAGAGTAAGGTTGGATCGTCATTAGTTTTGAATGCTACCGATAAATTAAAGAATATGACTATTGAGAAACATTTATTGTGATGTGCAGTGGCGATTAAATTGGGTAAATGTGAAAATGCTGTTCCTGTGAAGTGCAGGAAACAAAAACCTTGTAGAAGGGGATTGAGAAGATCATTGGAGGTGATTGAAAACTAGATGCTTCACTATCGTAAAGAGAAAAGAGCGTTGAGATACTGGACTATTGTTAGAGAGATCAGCAGTATAGGTTCCTTTAAATGAGGCAGAACCACTGCAGATTTGAAGCAGGCAGGTTTTATGCCTTTTGTCAGGTTATAGTTAAAATGCAAGGTGAGACGCAAGAGCCCTAGTTGCGGCTGCAAGTAGTTAAACGGTGTAATGGCTGAAGGTGCGCAGGAGGGGTTGGGAGCTGTGATTATTGGAATTAGTTCAGTTTTGGAGTGTGGTGACAAGTTTGAAGGTATAGTTAAGGAGTGAAGTGGAGCAGCCAGTACAGTAGTCAGTGTGGTGATTTTTGAGGCGATAAGTGTGGCAATGTCGTCATCTGATCATGCCAGGTTGTTGAGGAGAAGATGTGAAGGACATAGTAGGTTGTTGATTTGGGTGAAAAAGATTAGTGTGATACTGCAGTAAGGTGGTGGTTTTGAAAGTATGCAGACTTAGTATTGTCTAGGTTGTCTGATTGTGAACTCAAGGCTTTATTTACTCCTTGAGGTTTTAAGTGGTCTTGCCAATGAGCCACTTATGTAAGAGTGCTCTCATTTTAGTTCTGAAGTTGCGATTTGTAAGTGATCTCCATTGTAATGAGCTGTTTAAGAACATTATTGAAGTAATTGAATGGTGTGTCTAATAGGAGTGGTTTAAGATTGTTGTAAATTTGTTTCAAGATTGCTGGAAGGAAGTAGGGGAGTATTTGCCCTTTCATATGAGGGTGCGGGGGGAACACTAGACGTCATATGTTAAGTCATGATCAGAATTGGAATGCATGATGGTAGGTTTGGCATGAGATTTTTTTTAATACATATAGGAGATGTAGGAGTTTCCTTTTCCTCTGTTTATTTTTTGGTGAAAGGTGAGTGATGGTTAATGAGTGGTTTTAATGAAGTTGTAGAAGTTATTTAACTTGTTTTGAGTATTTCTGCTTGGAATTCAAATTTTCTGTTTAATCTGTTTTCAGTGTAATCCCTAACTGTCAGTTCAGATCCAGGACTGCTCGATTGAAAACGTTTACAGCAAACCAGATTGATGAAATAAAAGATCCTTCAGGACTTTTCTATATTCTTCCTTTCCAAAAGGTAATCCAATTTTCATGATTGGTAGCAGAAATATGTATGCTGTGTAATGGACTTTGTGTTAACGCTGAAATGTCTTGTTTATACATTATAACTTGCTAACAGCAGAGTACATACCTGAGAAATTACTCCCACCCTTGGCCTATGTTATGTTATGTTATAGGATTTGTAAAGCGTGCAGCTTCCCCAGCAAAGGGGCGTCCCGGCACTAAAAACTGCAAACTGATAGGGGCAACACCGGAAAAGCAAACAACAATAGGGTATGCAGTGAAGAGATACATTTTAATGGCTTTACGGAATAGTCTGTAGTTTTCAATACTTCTGATGCTCACAGGAGGAGTGTTCCAGAGCTTAGGAGCGAGAACGCGAAAAGAGCGCCCTCCAGCCCGGACTCTCCTTACCCGTATGTTAAAGTAGACCAGTCCTTAATGCCGTTTTCAGTGGCTTTTTAGTTCCTTGTTCCAAAATGGCCAGCTCAAGCAGATTTTCTTGGCGACAGTTACATAGGTTGCAGGAATCTGCATTGTAGGTCGGATTGGTTGAGATCACAAAATCATGGTAATTTAATATAATATGGAACATTGGGCAGGGCTATTGACAGCTCTGCAGTAAGCTAACTTTGAATAAGACAAAACCTTTTATTTCATGCTGTACATTGTTGGCAAAGTCCTGTGATGCGGATAACTGAAGCTCAAAGGAAAGTAACACATATAGTTCACAAATGTAATGTGTGTGGGCTTCTATTTGTTAGACTCCAGTTGTAGTTTTATAATACTACCCTCCTTCATCATGGAAACCAAGAAACATGTGGATGTCTTGGTGTCCTGGGCCAAAAGTATCCAAAGTATAAAGGTGTTAAATTCAAGTAACTTAGAGATGCTCCTAGTGATGCAACTGTATGTAAATGCAAGTGTTTCTCTTTATCTAGGAATAGGTATGGGCGAAGTTTTTGTTTAATTTCTTCTATTTACCCAGGTCACTATTTCCACTTCTAGACCGCAGGAAAAAAAAATATCCATTGAAGAGCTGTAGGAACAAAAGTTACAAATAGACTGACATTCATCAAGCTAGATTAGCAAAACTGTTGCCCTATCTGAGGTACTTAATCTTTAAGGAAGCTATGCTTTCTTAAGAGCTGTGCCGGCCAGTGGGCTCTGAAACAGTATGTCTTTGCAGACAGGCTATTGGTTATTCAATCACTTGCATAGCCCAGAGAGCAAGGGAATGCCGTTTAGTGCCTGCCAGTAGTTTATTTGCATGCGTAGATGCATGCTATTAGGGTGAAACGCACCAATGTGGAGATGGTTGTAAGAAGGAAGCAGACCGCATCTGAGCATCATAAGAGTTTAGATAGATTTTATGTGAGTAATTGAGGGAGACTTTAGTTTTCATGGACCAACTGGATTGTGGAAACAAATGCATAAAGCTCTCATGCAGGTTGTTGACACTGGCTTCCTAGACAGCATTTTGTAAATTAAATCTTACTCATTCAAATAAGTGCCCCCAGTAGTAAAAAGAGTCTATTATTTAAGTTCACCATACAGTTAAGAAACTGTCTGAGGATGGACCCTATCACCATTTTTTGTAATTATGTTGTCCCATCACGATTCCTCATTATTTATTTATAAAGTTTTATATAGCGCGGAGCAGATCCTGAAGGATATCAGAGTGCTTTACATGAGGATCAATTGAATCGCAAGTTACATGTTCTACCCAAGCATAGTAAGACACAAGCACAGAGACAATGAACAAGAATAGCAGATATGCATGGATACAATCATTACATATATAGCGCTGGCTAGACCCGTAGGTATCAGTGCGATTTACATTATGTTGCACAATGTTATATCAAAAATGAGCAACACATTGAGAGAGGAAAAAAGGTGAGACAAGTAGAGCGGGGTGAGGGCGAAGTGTGAAGAGGGAGGACGAGGGAAAGGATGGCAGGAGAGAGACGAAAGGAAGTCTGTCCAAAGACCGACTGGGTAGGTGACGTCTGAGGCGGGAATCCACAGCCCGTCTCCCCTATAGCTAAACCATGTAGCTCAATCGGGCATCAGACAAGTAGCTAGGTCTTAACTGACGAGGGAAAGTTCACAGAAGAACTTCCAGTGGTTAAACAGGGTAGGGACTATGAGCAAGGACGGGTGAGGGCAAAGGTCAATAGCTGGAAAGAGGAGAAGAGTAGAGCGGAGAGGGGTAGGGGGTAGGGAGAATTGAATTTGAATTTAAAACATTTGTAAAGCGCAGCGTTCACCCTACGGTTTCTTGACGCTATTGAGACAGGTCCAGCAAATCAGGGGCGTGGAAGCCTGGCGCAGAGAAGTAACAGGGACAAATTACACGGAAAAGGCCTGTTTAAACAAAAAGGTTTTAAGGTCTTTGCGGAAGGAGGAATAATGTGAAGCAGATCGTAAGTGGTCGGGGAGGGAGTTCCAAAAGGTAGGAGCCAGAGTTGAAAAGTTGGCCCCTCCCCACTTTTTACGTTTGAAGCGTGGGATTTGCAGAAGGGATCTGGACGATGAACGAAGCTCTCTGGCAGGGACATATTCGTTAATCAGGGAAGAAATGAAAGCGGGGGCAGAGCCCTGGCGAGCCTGAAAAACCATGCAGCCGGTTTTGAAAAGGGAACGTTCCTTGATAGGAAGCCAATGAAGCCTCTTAAGGAGGGGTGTTGAATGATGAAGGCGCGGGAGACCGTACACCAATCGTGCCGCTTGGTTCTGAACCATCTGGAGCTTCCGCAGGCTGTACGCTGGGATGCCGTTGTACAGGGCATTGGCGTAATCCAGCCGCGAAATCACCAGAGCGGACATGATCAGTTTGAGTGCCAGGGGGGAAAAAAAACGGGAAACAGTGCGAATGGTACGGAGAGTGAGGAAGCAGGAAGAAACAACAGAACTGATTTGTGAGTGTAAAGTGAGTTGGTTGTTCATTTTGACGCCCAGGGTTTTAACTGTGGAGGAAGGAGTGGGGGAATGACCAAAAGAAGAGGGCCAGAAAAGAGAGTTCCAGGGACTGGAAGAACCACCTGTGAGAACCAACTCGGTTTTGTCCGGGTTCAACTTGAGATGGTTGTGGTTCATCCAGTCCCTGATGAAAATCATAGTAGACTGGAAATTAGAGACAGAGAGGGGAGAAGAGGAGAGGCTGAAGATGAGCTGGAGGTCGTCCGCATAATTATATACGGTGACCTCCAGCTGCTGAAGTGCAAAGGTTAAAGGAAAGATGTAAAGATTGAACAATAAGGAAGAAAGTGAGGAGCCCTGGGGAACACCACAAGTGACTTGAAGTGGGGTAGTCGTGAAATCCCCCAACCGGACCGCCTGGGTGCGGTCCCTCAGGAAGGACGATATCCAGACCAGGGCTGAGCCCTCGATTCCCTCCGCTCTGACACGTGAAAGCAAGATGGTATGGTCCACCGTGTCAAAAGCGGCGGTGAGGTCGAGGAGCACCAGAGCCTGATGTTTGTTGTGGTCCATGCCCTCCCTGAGGTTGTCCAGGACCGACACCACGACGGATTCGGTGGAGTGCCTGGGGCGGAAGCCGGCCTGACGAGATGCCAAGCCACCATTTGCTTCTACGTGGGCGCTGAGTACCGAGGTGGCATGGCGCTCAAGCACCTTGCCCAAGTAGGGCAGTAGGGAAATGGGGCGGTAGTTGGCTGGGGTGGACGGGTCAGCGCTGGACTTCTTCAAAATGGGCACTATTGTGGCTGATTTAAGTGCGGGGATCACAACTCCTTGGGTAAGGGAACTATTAAGGAAAGTAATTGGGGGCTGGGGGCAAGCAGAGTAAATCTGTTGTAGGATTCGTGCCGGACAGATGTCTGCCGGAGAGCCGGATTTGACCTTAGGAAGTATCTCTAAGAATACTTCCTCAGTAAGGGGGGGAATTGAGGTAAGATGGCACTGGACAGTAGGGGGGGAAGGATCAACAAAAATAGAAGAGGGGGGGGGGGATATTAGCCTTGATAGTTGCAATCTTATCCAGAAAGTAAGAGTTTAATTGGTCACACAGGGGCTGGGTAGGAGGGAGTTGGGGTGAAGCTCTATCAGAATAGGAGAAGGGTGAGGAGGGAGATAAGGTCAGGAGAGACGCAGGAGAGTTTGCCCAAAGACTGGCTGGGTAGGTGACGGTCAATGAGGGAATCCATAGCCCATCTCCCCTTTAGCTTGTGAGGTAGCTTCACCGGGCATCAGTAAAAATGGCTAGGTCCCATCTGTCGAGGGAAAGTTCTCAGAGTAAATGTCAAGGTGGGTGAGCAGGACAGGGTCGATGAGTGCTGATCAAGATCAGGACGAAGACCAATGATTTTACATCTATTGCGCTGGCTAGACCCGTAGATATCAGAGCGCTTTACATTAGGTTACACAATGTTACAGAAAATCATCACAATTACACAATACATCAAAAATAAGCAACACATTGAGAGAGGAAAGTAAGGTGAGACAAGGAGAGCGGAGGGGGAAGGGGTAAAGGTGAAGAGGGGGGATGAGGGAAAGGCTCGGCAGTAGAGATGGAATGAAGTCTGTCCAAGGATCGACTGGGTAGGTGACGTCCAAGGAGGGAATCCTCAACCCGTCCCCCCTATATCTAAACAAGGTAGCTCCATCGGGCATCAGACAAATAGCTGGGTCTCAACTGACGAGGGAAAGTTCACAGAAGAAAGTCCTGTGGATAACCAGGGTGGGGACTATGAGCAAGGACGGGTGAAGGCAAAGGTCAATAGTTGGAAAGAGGAGAAGAGTAGAGCGGAGAGGGGTAGGTGGTAGGGAGAAGGGGGAGGAGGGAAGTAAGATCAGGAGAGACATCGGTCCTGGTGTTACTGGGGAGAGCCTTCCGCTACATTCTCCAGCTGGCCACTGGGCCAAAGATGGTGGGAGGAGATGTGAGGAAGGGACAGACTCCAAGTTCGGAGCTCCTCGTGGGGAAAGTATCTGCTGGTGCCATCTTAAGGTCAGGCAAGAAGTGAAAACCCCTGTGGGTCCCCACATCCGGGTCCTTTTCAAGGATTGCTAAGACCCTTCCTGGGGCCCTGCTATTACTACTTTCCCCCTTCAGAGTGCCTCTGGGGTGGCCTCGCGCCATACCAGAAAATGCGAGGGCCGGATGCCATTTTGGCGTCAGGCCGGGCGCCTCAGGGTCTCCTTCCCTCTCGGTCTACCTTCAGATCTTGGGCCTCCCTTGCACCAGTACCATAGCTCCAGAGTCTCAGTGAATCGGGCGGGGGTTGTCCCAGTCAGCTCCTTGAAGTGTTTGCTGCGCTCAGGTTTGGCCAGTTCTTCTTGCGTCCCTGGGCTCCGATCAGTCCGTCTGGTCCAGATGTGTTTGAATAGTCAAAAAGGGACAATGGGAGCACACTACACATTGTCTCTTTCCGAGAGAGACAACACCAAATCAGGCCCAAACAAGGAGCTGAGACAGCTCTGGGATTAGTTTGGCGCAGTGAGTCACCAATCTGTGGTCAAACCGAGAGCGAGCAGGCATGAGGGGCCACAGACGGGAAAGCACAGCCAGCACAGCCTCATGCAAGTACCCGGACAGGGGCCAAGCATTCTTTTAAGCAGCAGTGGTGCACACAAAAGACTCTGATTTTCATAGTTATTTCTACGTAAATAATTCTGATCATCTACTGCATGTAGATTTATCTAATAAGTAATCATGTTTTATTGCCGGAATACCTGGTCAGTGTTTGGCCTCAGGGCCAAGTGCTGTTTGCCACATCTTTAAAGATGCCACTTGACTCCTGGAACTTTCTAGCTTGTGAACAACAGAAGAATGAATAAGTATCGCCCTCTCGCACCGCCTGCATTAATTACTTCGTGTCAAGGTTCGACCCAGCTAGGTGCTAGGCCCATCATCCTCAAAGTATTTGATAGTTGTGAGGGAGAGTTATGGTGAAGGTTCCTTTGGTCCATATTCATAAGTCACCTGTGGGCTCAGCCTACGCATGGAGCTTCACTTGGCCATTTTAAACTATACAAAAATGTGATGGAGGGAATGCTTGAATTAATCTGTCACTGGTAGTTACTCGGGCCGCATGCCAGTCCATCATTATTTTGCACACCATGCCACCTCAGCAACATGCAAATCAGTTTTGATCCTTCTCCAATGGGAGCAGTCCAACCCGAACTGCCAGGCAGGGTCCTCCCAGAGCCAGATCACAAGTAACCCAGGACCATTTTCACCCTAGTTATGGGTCATTAGCCAGGTATAGCTTGGTTCCATTGACAATGTGCATGGGACCCACGTCTGGGTCAACCTGTCCCACTTAAAGCGACACACTAAATTATACAAAAAAGGAAGTGATGGAATGCTTACATTAAACTCAGCCACCAGTAAATTACTCCGGACAGCATCTCGGTCCACACCAAAAAGCAGCCTGAGTACTGACCACTGGCTGAGAAAAATTCGACCATTCCATCCATCACTTTTTTGGATACTTACTGTCTTTTATTTTTTTCAGTTTTGCCATTATGTCTTCAGGATCGTCAATTTACCTAGCCTAACATGTATTTTGTAAAGCACTCATTTACTTCCTGAGATATCTTAGCGCTGAAATAACCGATGTTTATTATTTTCCAACGTAATGTTGCTTAATTTTATCAACCGCAGAATAATGAGAGAGTGACCTCTCTAGAATTTGAGGCTGTGATCAAAATGGGAAACACAGACCAATGATGTGGAACCAATATTCCAATGGGCCAGCTGACCTACAACCTTACATCATAAGAAATACAGAAATACTTTGGGAACACTGGTATATAACGGTTTTCCTTTTAGTACTGCATTCTATCACACAAAGGTAGTGATGCAATGTCTACAGAGCAAATCCTACTTGGTCGCCAATAGTATGACCATTTAAGGCATGAGTCCAGTCTAGAATGAAATGCCTGATCTATCTGTTGGAATATCCATATGAAGATAGTTAATCAATGGTATCCAATGGTGTTTTGATCATGAGAAAATGGGAATCACTTTACAATATGCATCTTCAATTTTGGTAGAGTATGTGGTGTCTTGAAGTCAATTTACAATGTTGGAAAGTGGATCTTGATCTTTGAACCATGACGTGTCATCTCGTTTCAAGTTACAATAGAATGAGACTGAGCAATGTGCCTGTTTCTTCGCCTTTGCTTAATATAGGCTAGCAATGCATCGATATGGTCTGGGTGTGATTGGTCGAAATCACCTCACAACCATAGCAAAATACCTCATACCAGTATGTTTGCATTGGTAGCTAGTGCCTGGCCCAGTGCGTAAAATTTACTTATGCCACAAGTATTTAAAGTGTGTGAAAAGTTAAACAATTGATATTACAACTAGGGAAAAAAACCGTATGTAAAGCACAACGAATAATTAAAAAGTACAACAACTAATTAAAAAGTACAAGGTTGAGTTTATTTCTAAATGTACATATTCATATTAAAAAGACTCAGTGCAAAATCATATGCACTAATTAATTCTAAAAAATCAACAGTCATACATAAATAACTTATATTAAACAAATTTACACCAATTTATACATAATAAAACAGTGGCGAAAAATGCATAACATCGACGCGCGTTAACAGAACGCCTTCATCAGGAGCCACAATCAATCTGTAAGACATATGCAGAAGAAATTAAAAACATGAAAGGGACATCAAATGACTCCCAACATACAAATCATTGTACATATTTAAACTGTGCTTACATAACAAAAACTCCCTATAGAATGCAGCTGAACCATATAGCTACATAATATTTACAATAAAGATTTTACATTTAAGCAGTGACTATGTGTTTGGACAATAGGAATCAAGGATAGGAGATTCAGGGAAGTTGGATTCCTATGGAAAATCTAATGTGGTGACTATACCCATCAGAGTATTTCTAGTTCTGTTGATAGTATAGGGGATTCAGAGAAGTTGGAATCCTATGGAAAATCCAAAGTGGTGACTATACCCATCAGAATATTCCTAATTATTTTGATGATATAACGTGCATGGATCTATAGACTATAGTTAAAGTCTTACCTAGGAGAAACACGGGATGAGTGTTCTCTAATCCTTTCTTGTAGATATATCAACACTTTTATTCTCGTTGGAATTACACTTCACCTGGCTTACTGTTTAAGCTGAAAGAGATGTAAAACACATATTATACTGGTCTAAAACCCTAAATAGACCTCTTGATTTTTCATTCTGATTCGACCTATGGTAAGGCAACATGATTAAATAGAGTTATATTGAGCTCTCTTTTGACTTATGGTGGAACATCGTTATCCCATATAGGTAAGATGGTCTTGCCAACTATTAATTAGAAGATCAAGTATTAACCTATAGCTAAGGTTTGCCAAAAAGAGGCTTGTCATAAAAGGCCTATGCTTATTCTTATATCCTTGTTTAATCAAGTTATCAATTCTTCTCTGGCAACCCATAACGAGAAAATCAAGTTCCAAATGTGGTTGTTTTTACTTAACATTGTGGGTTTGTTTTAATATGTTTACCGAACCTTGTCATGCACTTTACATAATAGAAGCCAGTACACCTGATAGAGGACAGTACCTTAATACTTGTTATAGAGCGAGCGTGTGTTTTTATGCTTCACGTGAAAACAAAATGATCATGTAACTCAGAGGACTTCAGTTTTTAAATATTCTCCTTAATTGCCAAGCTCGACGTTAAACCAACATGACTGCATGTACGCTTACCCCAATAAGATGAGGGGCCGACAGTTACATCAACCTGTGGGAGCTCCAATTACGATATGTACAGGCTCCTCACAGCCGTTGGAAAAGATAGCCACACTGTTAAGAAAGATTCCGTGGAAAAACATATAATTATTTTCCATGTTGGACATGATAGGATGAAATAAACAGTACCTATTTTGTTGCATTAACGTGTAACATATGTTCGCTTACCCTAAGGAAAGAGCGGGCAATTGTATCAACATGTGGGAGCTTCAATTACCATCTCAGTATGCTCCTCACAGCCGTTGGAAAATATATAGCCGCGCTGTTAAACAAACCGATAAAATATTGCCCAGTATTAGAAATTGCATAAAGACGTTGCACCAACCACTGTCTATTTCCCTGTATTACGCATTCAGTATTTGAACAGGGGGTCCTTGTTATTTACATACAAGTATTTAAAGTACCTGGTGAAATGTCTGTGCGCACGCTGAACAGCGTCCTACGCCTATTTAACATACTTTAATTATGTAAGTTTATGTTCAAAGCATAGAGATACAGCTGTTGGTTGGCAACACATAATTAACAATAGTAAATCTGTGATCTCCCTGTTCTTATCTTCCTCTGGATGTGCAGTTGTCAACATCAACTGCCTTCCCAGGTACTGAATATGCTCCCAACATCAGTCTTCCAACACCATTGCGACTGCAGATCCTAAGAGCTTCAGCACTTTGATCAAAATTAGTGAATACTTTTTTGGGTTTATGATGTAGAAAGCAATATAGTATGACATTTTGCGTATTGCATTGTCCTCTTTCAATTAGATGAATTATTCCATAGGAAATAGAAAAGAAAACGTCAGACGCCACAGTTTATACTGAGTGTCAGTTATAATCATACATGCAATACATGGATTCCCACAAGCGATAAAAGTAGGGACAATGGTAGTTTCTAGCCCAGCATGTTTTCCAACCCTTTCCATAGCCTTTCTATTATCATACTTGCAATTGCCCTCCTATTCTGAAGAACTAAATAGTCTAGATATATAGACACTGGCATGGTAAGATCTTTGTAAATGCAAATTTCGTAGCCCTGTTATTGGCTTGCGTCGCCGGGTAAAGACACTCAAAATCCAGTACCCCAAACTCACCCTTGTTATAAGGCAATGTGAGAGAAAGCCATATCATTCAACATTGATCTTGATATCAAGGTAATTTTGATAAAATACTGTGAAGTTCCCTAAATATTTGTTTTGTGTGAGTAGCAGATTGGTAAGCTCTTATATAAATATTGAAATTCAGGCAGGTTCTCTTTTTTGTATTCTATAATATTTTACCAATGAGATTCCTAGCCTAGTCACGTCTCTGCCTTTGGCTCTAGGTGATCAGCCACCATTGACAATCAATTTTCATGTTATGTTGCCTTTCATTTATTAACCCTACAGTGACATTAACTAGACAATTTATTAGGAGGCCAAAGGGGTGATCCCTATGCTTTTTAGTGTTGAGGACGACCCGTTGGCGCCCTTTGCACTACTTCGGTGGTGCGAAGGGCTCCAATGGATCGTCCTCTGCATTGAAAACGATAATGCTTGAGTTTGAAAAATCAGAAGCATTCTCTATTTCATAATCAAAGTCTTCCCTCTCGTTCTGAATTTGATGACTTTATTTGTTGTTGTTTGCTGTAACGCCGGTGCGCAGGGCATGCTGACTTCGTAGTTAGCGAAAGTAAAAGCAGACCACGCAAATGGTGCTGTCTGATTTCACTATTGATCCGTGTCAATGCGAATAACTCTTCCCCCGAGCACCAATCAATACAGGAGAGGCAGCACTGGAGAGAAGACAATGTCCACTTTCCACTGCTGTCTCTCCCTAGCAAACCCTGGCTTGGGGGATAGAGCTGGCTATTCGATTCCCCCTAAGCAGGTATCCACTCTGCCAAACACCAGGGACCCATTATTGGGGTGGGCGGCCCCCTAACTGCATGGGCCTGCGCTACAATTCCACCCCAGGCACTACAGTCTTTCTGCTTCACTGAGGGGCGGACAGAGGGCCCAACAGTCCCTGCCTCTCCTGCTCCCCTCACCCCCCAACGTGGCCGACTGGGTGAGTTTACAACTGAATCTACCCCCTACCCTCAAAAGGGGTGGCCCGAAAGCCACTAGGACCGAGGAAAAAAATTGTTAAATAAAAGAAAGGGTTGGGACAGCCTGCCCAGGCTTTGTGTTGTTCCCCTCCCATGAAAAGCCCCCCACCCACCATGGCGCAGAGCATTTCCATTTGCATGACACATGAGAGGAAGTGGCTTTTGTGTAGAGCGACACCAGTGTGGTAGTTTATTTTGTCAACAGTAGTGTGGGAACTCTGGGTGGAAGGAATTGTGTGAATCTCCTACAGATTTCAGAAGTTTCTGTCACAGAAAAAGTGAGGAATTGCCATTGTTTTTGGCAAACTTTGAGATTCACAGGGCATTGTGCATAAGGACATGTCATAGAATCCCTGCAAGGCACACCATCCTGGACAACCCTCTGTGTCTAACTTTAAAAAATATCTGGGTCTGGTAGGTTTACGAGTAAGGCAGCTGAGCACTGCGTCCAAACATCCGAGCTACCTCATTGATAATACAGGGCATTTTGTGGCGAGAAATGTTAATATCTCTACCTTGTGTTATGGGGCGTTTTGTGTCGCTGGCATTGGGCCCAGCCACACAAGTGGGGTAGTGATTATATATTTGAAGTGCGGTAACACAGAATAGTATAATGTTAATTAATTATTAATTACATTTGTCACCATTATTGACTTCAAATTGTGAGCCAGCATGCATGAATGGTAACATTTTGCAAATTACCCTCTGAATAACATGATGGTACGGTGAACTTCCAATTCAGAGGTGCACAAACACCCACTATTCCTATAATGTTTTTAGACAACCAACAAACACAATATATCCCTGCAAACAGAAGGGTCTGATGAATGTAACTTTACTTTTGTAAATTGACCACGGGAGCACCAATTACAGATGAAGATATTGTTACCAATTGCTATTTTCTTTCTTCTTATCTTCATTATTTTTTTATTTAAATTATTATTTAATTTGGAAAACTTGAGCAATCTACACTAATGACCCCTAGCAGAATTCAGAATTTTGTACTAATGTGGTTTTTTGTCCCCATGGTGGTTCAACTGAAAGAATACTACAAAACATGAGCCTAAATGAATAAAGTGTACCATATTGTGAGTGGAAATGCCCTCCCACTAAATGGTGTATACAGATGTGTTATAGTGGTTGCTTGTGTTGTGATTATGCTCCCTTTAGGCTTCTTTGATGCCCTAACCTGTTTTAGAAGTGGGCAAATGTATGAATGAAAGGGCAAGGAAAAGTGGCAGCAGCAATGCGGAACGTGGAAGGAAACTGATGAGATGGAAGACGAGAACAAATGAAAAGACCAGTCAAGATCAGGCAACATTACTTGAGAGAGATGTGAGTTTTGTAAATGTGGGGTATTTATGTACCACATGTTGTCCAAGACTGCTTCAGTCTTCTGACCGATAACTCGGATGGGAATGGGATGCACCAAGTCTTAGTTTAAGAAATCACATAATTTCAGTCTACATACTCTGTTAATGCTAAAAACTTTTGGGCTGAAACTTGCTTTTTCCTTTATCAGATGGTGGACATCTGCTCTAGAACCTATGGATCTGTATACCTTTGAAAACAAATCTGCATCACAGTCTACTCCTGTTTGTTACTAAAAGAGAGTTGGCTGCACATTCTGTGTCTTGTCAGTTTCAAAGGAGAAGCAGTTGATCATGTGAGAAGTATATGCCTTTTTAGCCTCTGGGATCAACCTGCTGTATCATTAAGAAGCATTCACCGGTTTCATTTGATTGTTTTGAACATTGTCTGCCACCGTCCAATACCTTCCTTGGAGGCATGTAAGGCTTAGAATTTGTTGTGGTTGCTTTGCGATGCTGATGCATGTACCCTGAAATTACGCCCTGTGTTAAAAATGCGACCTCCTAAATTCAACGTTGTAGGCAAGTACATTCATATAAACACTTGAAAACATGGTTTATAGTTGTGTTTTAAAATGGGAAATACATCATTTCAATGTTTTTCTTAATTCACTAGGGTTATTTGGTGAATTGGGATGTACAGAGGAAGGTTTGGGATTACCTCTTCGGACGAGAGATGTACCAGGTAATTCTCATGTTTTTGAACAAGACTTTAGGCTTTTTATAATAATAAATGTGATAAACCGTGACGTCCACACCATATATGTGCAATGCGTTTCCTGTCTGTGACCAAATCTGATATTGACCTGCTTAGATCATTTCTCTCCCTTCTGTTAAAAAAAGACAAGGAGTGCTTGGCTCGCTAACATATTTTTACTATACATAATGTAATTCAATTTGCATATTCCAAAGGAACGAAAAGTAAAAAACAATATAAATTCCTAAAGTCTTGTACATTATTAATATTCATAATGTCGTAGTCATTATACGTTCCAAAGGGTAGGAGGAAGGAGGAAAGAGAAAAGTAAAAAGGATCTGTTCCTATATCCCGTAGAGCCAACTGTTATTTCAAATACAAATACAGTCTTATTTGGATTAGCGCGTCTCCAGACTGGACCTTAAATTTATGTCCGTGTCCCTTATCTCTGTCCGAGCCGGCGCTCTGATCCAGGTGGTCATGCTTCCTATGTGAGGGAGTCTTGGTGCATGCTTACTGACCATGGGTAACGCTGTTGATAATATGCGTTCTTCCCTACTAGCCCCAAGTGGCAAGTGCTCGTGATGAGATGAGTGCTCATAAAAAAGGGGAAAGTCTGAAAACAATTCAGCGTGTTCTGCACAATACTAGCGCCAAGTGGCAAAAACCGTTAAGGGCATAGGGTTGCATTTCAGCTATACACGTGGGTACCTCCAAGGCAGTAGAGGTTGCGTGCTCTCTATGTACAGTGATGCAAACTACATTCATATAGACAGTGACTCTGCCTAGGACTGGCCATCCATCTAAACTTCTTTCTTGTCCCTGACCGAAGTTGTGCATTATGAAGTGAGGCGATACTAGTGCAAAATTCCTAGTCCACTAGTACCAAATAAACAATGTGAAAAAGTGAAAATACCAGATTAAGTAAAAGTTCTTATCTATCCGTCCGTGGTGCACTCCCAGACAAGGGGAAGAAGAGGGTAGGTGGCCCGTGATGTGCCTGTGGAAATTCAGTGGGCCCCTTCCTTTCCTCCTGTGAAAGAAGAACAATAAAATTAAAGGTTAAAATTGAAATGTATATACATATTTAGTACATCTGTACACAATGTAAAACAGTTATTTAAGCATCATGAAGGAACGTATCAGTGAAGAACGAACACATAATCATTTCTCAATTAAATTTGTTGCTAATTCTTCATCTTGATTGTGCCCCTTCGGGTACTCGAGATCTAGAATCCACTTTGATTCTTTTTTTCTCAGTTTCAGCTCTCTGTTACCTCCTCTCGGGCCTATCTGTACATGTTCTATGGCAAAGTATCGTAATAGGGAGCTGTTGGACAAGTGGTAGTCTGCAAAATGCCGTGCTACCGGTTAGGGAGGGTCTTTGTTGGTTATAGCCCTCAGATGTTTGAGGACCCTTTTCTTGACCATGTGAGTTGTGCTCCCTATGTGTCTCTTTCTGCATGGACACTCCAAAACGTAGATAGCGTAAGCAGTACTGCATGTAAGAAATTGAGATACGGTTTTATTCCCACTTTAGTTTGGTGTACTGAATTCCTTCACCATGTGACGGGTGCGGCATGCCTTACAGTGGCCACCGGGGTAGAACCCCTTAAGGTTGTGTATACTCAAATCTCGGGCTCTGTAATGTCAGCATGCATCAGTATGTCCCTCAAACTGCGCCCCCTTCGGTATGTGATCTTAGGTTTGTCTCCAATGTTGGGCCCTATTATGGTGTCACTTTTGAGAATATTCCAGTCTTCTGTCAGTATTTTTGTACCTTATGTGACTCTCTGTTTTACGTGAGAATTACTCTGGTTTCTGGGGATTCGTTAGTCTTTCCCTTCCTTTGGTTTAAGTGTACTCTCTCTAGTAATGGCTGTCATTTTGGACACTGCCCTGTTGAGTACCCACTCCAGGCACCCTCTAGCTTTGAATCGGGAGAGCATGACTTTCTCTTCTTGTTGGTACTTCTCAGTGTCGCTGCAGTTCCTTCTCGCTCTCAGTAGCTCCCCATAGGGGATGCTCTATTTCACTGCGTTTGGGTGGCCACTGAGAGCTTGGAGGAGTCTGTTACCTGACCTCTGTTACATATTTACGCCATAGTACATACATTTCAATGTCAATTTCATTGCAATGTTATGTCGGCATATTATTGGATATTTATCAGGTCATTTTACAATTTTATATCTTCTTTAAAAAGATAACTTCATAAAATAATCTACTTCTGCATATTGGTGACAATTGGTACAATAACTGCTTCTAAAAAAGCCCAACCATCTCAGAGAATCGTTGGTCATTGTTTATGTAGTTTTACATTATCAGTGAGTAAGAGCCAGACTCTGTGATAGAGCCATTCAGTAAGGATGATCTTAATCATGTAAAGCTGGTGTTTTTTCCAAAAAGGGAAGTGGAATGCATGGAAAAGCATAGTTATGTTATTTGGGATGTTTACTTCTAAAGTACTTGGTGAACTGGACTTTTGAACTGGTTTAAAGAGGGTCAAATGCTTTATTGGTTTTAGATTGACATGTACGGGATTCTGTTGATCATTGTTTAATAATATTTGTGAATAATGGTTCCATAAAATATCGTAATTTTGTCAAATAACCTGTAAATACCTGTGTTAATGAAATAGTCATTGTGCAACAAAGTAAGTGGATCATTGTGAAATTTAAGGTACCAAATCTCATGAAATAAATAATTTGTTCTTGTAGCTTTGGCATAGTGGTGCGCTTTTTTTAATATTTGGCCTAAATGTTGCATAGGTATTGCCTTGGTGGGGCAAACCCCACTCTCTATAGGTATAGGGTACAAGAAGTCCAGTCCCTGGATCAGGGTGAATGCCTTCATGACTGAAATCGCCCACTAGATGAAGATCAACTGTCTGAAGCTGAATTCAAATGAGACTTAAATCATGATCTTCGACATAGGTAGGACCAGAACCTACCCCACCACACATGCAGAGAACCTCGTGATCGTCATCAACCGCAAACTCAACATGTGACAGCCCAAGTCAACGCACCTGGAAAACTGTCATGTGTGTCTTTGCTGCAAGCAAGCTGGAGTACGAGAACACCCAACATGCGGGATCCACTAAAAACTCACCAGAAAACTGCAAACCATTCAGAACCTTAACGGCTAGAATCACTCTCGACCTAACACGCCACACTCGCATCACACCACACTTCGAGGCTTACTATTTACAAACAAGCACATTTCAAATTCTTCACCCACAAACAGATACATAATACTGACCTAGCATACCTTTATGATTGCACAACTTGCTTCCTCACTTCTTGAATTCCGCAGCAAACTGAAGAATGGCGTTTTGAGTAGCCCCACTAGGCACCAGGTTTGCTTAAACTCCACCCTGCTCAGTGCTAGGATACCCTCCTGGGTGATAGTACGCTCTACAAATCTGTATAACATTACATAACAACTGAGTGAAAGCACCTCTTTCGAAACCCGTCTGTCACCTCTCAACCTCCCAGGTCCTGGTAGAGGGGCTCCTCCCTTCCTCCTGTTTTAGGTACATGAGGCATTTCTTCTTGGTGCCCATGAGAAGCAACAGATCATGTGACACACCCTTTTTGGAAAATCGCTCCAAGCTTATTTTACAGCATGCAGGAGGAAAGAGAAAAGGGGGACTGAGCGCAGAGAAAAGCAGGATATAAGAGACAAATCTCTCTCCTACAGGGGTAGGTCTCAATAGAGGGGCAGCCATGAGGTTGGGAGGCTGGAGCAAAGGATCATATGGACGCATCCGGGACAGATAACCTATTTATTATACTTGTCACAGTTGTACTGTGTACATGCTGTAAATAATAGGGCCTCATTGTCCTGCCATGTATTTCTAAGGTTTCCACCACAGACTTGAATCGTTCTCATCTTTTGAGGATTTGAGCAGGAATTATGTTATGGTCACACTTTAGGTTTAGTGAGAATGTGTTAATCAAAGAGGGAATGGTATAGGATTTTGAAGTGAGAAATGAAGCTAGAATGCTTTAACATATATCTACTCATAGTTACATGAACAACATGTAAATAAGAGCATTTGTATAGCGTACTATATTAAAGCAATCCCTAGATACTGGAAATTGGAACTGTGTTGGTAGGGGTGATAGGTGGATATTTGGGAGTTATATTCCAACTAAGCATAGAAATTGGGACCAGATGTTTAATTTGAAATATTTTATACCCAGATCCCAGTGTGCTAACCTTCGTAGGCTCTGAAATGTCTTTCCTGTATCTGGTATACATTACTTTTGGGTATTGCAACATGTTATGCATTGCTGTAGACTAGTTCAACCAAACAATTTCTAACACATCTATCAATAGGATGACAATGATAAAGAGATCAAGTTAATCTTTTCAAGACTAGAATCTCACCTGCTCAGTGTCCGGATACTCTCACGGGTGATAGTGCTCTCTACAAATCTGCATAACCTAAGGCAGGGTAATTTAAAACCAGATTTTAATGGTGGCTCTGTTGACCATCACTCATTTAAAGGTTTTTCTCCAAATAGACCACTAGTCTAGTGGTTCTTAACCTTAAGACCACTGCGAACACCCACAACATCACTATGGGAACTCCGCCCCAAGCAATTTCTACGACACAAAACAATGTACAAAATGCAGAAGCAAATACATATCGAACAAATACACAATTTCTGAAATATTTAATTCACAAATAATAAAATATATAATGCAAATTTTTTATGGGATTGTTGGAATTTTTCAAAATGTCATTTTTGTTTCTTTTTTATGAAACAATGCTATTAGAGTTTTAGAAAGACCAAAACATGACTATCCTTTGTGCCATAACCCTTCTCCACCCCATACAAAAGAGAAGGGCAACCAGAACAGTTGTAACAAGCATGAGAAGAATATGCTAATGTGGTAAGGAAATCCTCCAACTTAACACAGACATCATTCACCCCCTATTTTGTACATTTTACATGAGTCCCCTTCTTTGTAGGATAAATGCCTCTTTATTGTTGCCAGTCAGACCATAACTTAACCTACTTGTGTAGACAGCCCCAAGATTCATAGATCGGCTGCTCCAAAAACATACCGGGATCTAGGGCCAGATGTATGACCAGTTTTTGCATGCGCAAACTGGTTTGCAACCCGTTTGCTCATGCAAAAGCCTACATGGTCCTGTGCAAACAGTATTTTGCGAGTCGCAAAAAATTGTGACTCTCAAAATAGTGTTTTTTACGACTCGCTATTAGGAAGGGGCGTTCCCGTCCTAATAGCGACTCTCTAGCCATGTATTCTTGGCATACGGCCTCCCCAGAAAAAAATCTGTATCATTGTCTTAATGCAGTTAAAAAACTCCCAGGGAATCCCATGCAGATAGCGTTGCAGCTGATACAAGAGATGTGGTAGGGATACCAGTTGAATGATGGAGCCTCTGCCAATAAGAGATCGGGCAAAGGGGACCAGAATGTGAAGTCAGTCTATAACCTGGCAAGCTGGGCATTTTTGTTTCCAATGAGGTGCATCGCCTTGAGTAGTAAAATATCCGCCTCATACATCATGGCCATCTTGAGAACGGTTCTTTGCTTTAACTTATCCAGCATACCGATGACATCCAACCAGACCACTCAGAAGTCCGGGGGTCCTGTACTTGCATAAGGGATGGAGGCTGAGGTAGCCTGTGACCCACTCCGAAAACTGCGATCAGGCTGATCTTATTTGTAAGGCCCCTCATCCCCAAGCGTGCCCCATAAGGCTCATTGCAGGAATGACTCTCACTGAAGACAGGGCGGTGTCCTCCCGAAGCATTGCAGCAGCCACCTGTCACCAGTGCCCACAGCAGGAAGCCCCAAGGGGAGCCTAAACCCACAGTGTACCAGCCTCTAGGACCCTCAACTCACTCTAATCTCCAAGTTCAGGGCCACCACAGGTCCATGGTAGCCCAAAGTCAACAGTCGACTAGAAGCAGTGCGCACCCCCAACCTGTAACTCAGGCCTCCAGTAGGCCAGGAAACTGCAGCAGGTCCGCCCAACCAGGCCCAGTCACCCCAGGGGCCCAGCTACATTTTCGATGGAAGAGGTCCGATCGGCCCGAGTCGTGAACGTGGCCTTCAAGAGGACACATGACAACATCAATAGGCGCTAAGCAGGACCACTGTACTGGGAGTAGTTCAATGGAAAGATATTCATGCACCAGCGAGAGGATTACGTAGGATTAGGCGGAGCTCCATCAAGAGCTCTGGGATCAAGCAGCCCCCATGTTGGCCTTTAAGCCATGTCCCCAAAACGTAGTTTTATTCCTAAAAGATTAAGTGAAATGCTAGACTCTAGCATATCACTTTGTCTTTTTTGCTTCGAATTCAAGATTTATTTTTGTCAGTGCCTACCACTGCTTCAATTACTAGATTCCTTCCTAGTCTACTTGGGCTGCTCTAATAAATCAAGCTAATGAACGAATTAAATCTTCATTCAGCAATTTCAAATCCCTTTACATTTACAGAGCGGTTTAAAATATTCAATCTTGCTTTTTTATGTATATATACTTTGTTAATCAGCTCAAATTAACATTTCTTAACAATTGTGGACCCGCAAGTAGGCTTGCAGACCCCAGGTTGAGTGCAGCTGAACCAAATGTTTTTCCATCTGAGCCTTAGGGTGACTTTTGGTTGAATATATGCAGTAGTACCACCTAATGATTTCATTTATTAAAGCCTAGTTCTAGAACCGAACCTTATTACCACTGTATTATCAGTGTTCAGCAGAAACCATCTGTATCTTCCATTGAGGCAGTCTAGTCATTGTTTAGACTATAAAAAATATCGGGCACCAGTGCAAGCTTTGAAAATAGTTCCATGTGTCTGTGACAAGACAATAGATATAGGGCCCACTGTTTATTATGTTACTTGAATTTATTATATTTCTTCCAATTGAAACGCAGTCAATCTGATGTATAACAACAAAATCAGACTGTCCCTCCTTGCAGGTATTGGGGTCTTTAGTCCGCTTCCACACTCCCACTCCATCTCTTTGGCGTCTGCACCCTTGGGAAACATAAATACAAGGCTATTAACCGCATCGCTGCTGCGGCGATTTTTGCGCTGTGCGGCATTTTTTTAATTACCGCGATACATGACGAGCTCAGCTCGTCATCAGCACACGCCACCCGTGGGTGATGACGAGCTGAGCTCGTCATCAGCATCGAAAGGGTTAATAACCAGGCTTTCCATCTGTAGGTATCCTTCACTAAGTTAACACCTTTATGTAAGGAATGGTTGGTTCATGACTGTCAAGAACACCCCTTTTTTATGTCTCGCGGCTGCTGGTGCAGCGCAAGACCTCTTGTACGGGCTTTAGAAAGCGAGCGTGTGGGTTTGCTTTCCCAGTCTTCCATTGGCTTTTGTGTGCTTTTTTTTTTTAAACGGCACGCAATTGGGCAAAAGCGGGCGCATGTCCTGCCTTTGCTCCGGCCATTCCCACCGGTGGCCAGCACGCGCAGCAGCACGCGTTCGCCTCGCTGCCGCATTCCCTCGCCCCGCTCCTCTGTGGTGCACGCGCACCACTACTTAAGATTCCTGGCCCTGCTCCTCTGTGGTACGTTTGCACCACTGGTTTGTTTTGCTTGGTTACTTGTTTATTGGCTGTATTGTTTGCCGGTAAATACATTTTATTCAAGTTTGCTTTTCTTCTTGACAGCAAGGAAATATTATTCCCTTAAAATCCTTTAGCGTTAGGCACCAGATGTAGCGTTCAGTAAAAAGCAATAGGAGGCAACATAAAAGATGTAATGGTGACTTCGGCGATAGGACACTCGAAGGAAGATGGCCGCCAAGTAGGAGCTCCCTGCCAGAGCTCCCACCCTGGATTGAACTTGCCGCTCCCAGCCTGGTCTGAACTCCTTGGTCTTAACACTGCCTGCCACGCTGCTTTGAAGATCAAGATCGAAAGGGATCGCCATGTTTAAAACAAGCGACCAGTGTTTCACAGACCCTCTCACCTTACATGGAACCGTCTGATACCTCGCCTCAACGTTCCGACTGACGACGACATGGAGTCCCCACCGAGCGCTGCTTCTTGACCGGCTGACGGCATCAGAGGGTTGGGAATCGTCCACGACTTTGGGCTGCTGGTTTCCGTTTCGCTGATCGTCCATGAGCAGGGGCCTGGTGAGTCCCCCTGTTGCCGGGCACTCGCTGCCCTGGGCCCCCACGCCTGCTGCCAACGGGGAATGGCGAGTAAACTCAGTGACCCGGAGCCGAGTCTATGGAGAATGTGTGCAACATTTGGCTCTGGCCGGGCCCCTGGCTAGTTCTCGCTGCCTCGACCCTGTTGTGGGTTTGCATACTGCCCGCAATTCCATTTTTCAGTGCCGACCCTGCTGAGGAGAGGCCTCCCATTTTCGAGAGCGACCTCCCTATTGCCGCTTTGCTATCGAGTCCCACGAGCAGCTGTGCGTGTCTGCACCAAGGGTTCCACCGGAGACTTACTTATTACATATCTGCTGCGTAGTTGGGGCGAGCTTCGCAATCTAACCGCACATCTAACTGCACATCGGCATAAGGCTGCACCGATTGGCTGCAGAGGAGCTAGTGGAAGGCTGATTGCCATTTTAAAATGGACTTGGTGTGCGCGTTGGTCACGCGCTGCTGAGCACCAGTTCGGCAATGCAGGGTCCCCATTTTGGATGCGCGCTCTGAAAGCATCCTCCGTTTCCCTCCCTCAAAATGGCAGACATTACAATTAAACTGAGGAAAGACTACTGACCTCTCACCATTACGGAGGAGGAGACTTAGGACTACAATCCAAGGCTCTTCACTTAACCGAAAAGAAGGACCAATCCACTGCTTATTGCTCGCACGAATGCAGTGAAAGAGTCATAGGACTATGATCTAGGCACATCTCCAAACAGAAAAGAAGGACCAACCACTGCACTTTGCTCTGTTGAAAGGGACAGAGGACTACATCCCAGAGAGATGTCCACGCTTGATCAGAAATAGATGCAACCGCTTCCTAGCCAGCAGGTGTCTCTTTCTCCTTAAAATTACCATACTTTGATATAAAGGGTTCACAAGCAACTTACTTCTTTAATTACCTATCCAGAAAGGTCTGTTTTAAATATTGAATAGTAGTGCAGCCGGTACTAGCGTGTGTTACATATGTGCGGACAGTACTTTTGTTTGAGCATAAAACACGCCAAGTACAACTGGATTTCACCGGTCTCTAAAAAAAAAAAAAAAAAAATCCTCTAATTCATGGGTCTGAGCCCCTGCGCCTGTGTGGCACCGTGAATGACGGAGCCTACCCTCAGCACAATTCCAAACCCTCTCTGTCACGTGAGCCGGATTGAGCCCCTCTGGCCTGGCGGCGTCCTTAAAGAGCCCCACGGAGCGGAACTGCAGCACTCCCTCCGCCTGTGTGGCGCCAAGAACGACGGAGCCAACCCGCAGCACAATTCCAAAGCCTCTCCGGCACGTGAGCCGTATCGAGCCCCTTGGCCTGGCGGCATCCTTAAAGAGCCCCCCGGAGCGTTCTTGCAGCACTCCCTCCACCTGTGTGACACCGTGAACGACGGAGCCTGCACGCAGCACAATTCCAAAGCCTCTTCGGGCCGTGAGCTAAATCGAGCCCCTCCGGCCTGGCTGTTTCCTTAACGAGCCCCCCCCGGTGCGGTCCTGCAGCACTCCCCCATCGCTCCAACCGCAGTACAATTACAAAGTCTCTCCGCCCCGTGAGCCGGATTGAGCTCCTCCGGCTTGGCGACATCCTTAAAGAGCCCCCCGGAGCGGTCCACAGCACAATTCCAAAGCCTCTTCGGCCCGTGAGCTAAATCGAGCCCCTCCGGCCTGGCAGTTTCCTTAACGAGCCCCCCTGGAGCGGTCCTGCAGCACTCCCCTATCGCTCCAAACCACAGTGCAATTACAAAGCCTCTCCGACCCGTGAGCAGCATTTAGCCCCTCCGGCCTGGCAGCGTCCTTAAAGAGCCTTCTGGAGCAGTCCTGCAGCAATCCCCCACCTTTCCTAACCACCGTTAATGCCTTAGACTCTCCTGCCCGTGGGCCAAGATCGAGCCCATCCTTCGCTCGGCCCCATGTGGCCCCCGACCTCGATGGTGACGCGCCGCCGCCGCCTCCCTTTCCTCAATCCACGTCCGCTTAGGTGGTTCTAAACCTAAAGGGTCCGAGCCCCTCCGCCTGTGGCGCCGTGAACGACGGAGCCTGCCCACAGCACAATTCCAAAGCCTCTCCGGCAAGTGAGCCGGATCGAGCCCCTTGGCCTGGCGACATCCTTAAAGAGCCCCCCGGAGCGGTCTTGCAGCACTCCCTCCGCCTGTGTGACGCCGTGAACGGCAGAGCCTGCCCGCAGCACAATTCCAAAGAGACTTCGGCCCGTGAGCTGGATCGAGCCCCTCCGGCCTGGCGGTTTCCTTAAAGAGCCCCCAAAAGCGGTCCTACAGCACTCCCCCATCGCTCCAAACAGCAGTGCAATTACAAAGGCTCTCCGGCCCGTGAGCCGCATCGAGCCCCTCCGGCCTGGCAGCGTCCTTAAAGAGCCTTCCGGAGCAGTCCTGCAGCACTCCCCCACCTTTCCTTATCACCGTTAATGCCTTAGACTCTCCTGCCCGTGGGCCAAGATCAAGCCCATCCTTCGCTCGGCCCCATGTTGTCCCCGACCAAGATGGTGACGCACCCCCGTCTCCCTTTCCTCAAACCACATCCGCTTGGGTGGTTCTAAGCCTAAAGGGGGGTATTCAAAGAAAATCACCTTGGCTGTGTGCTCTCAGAGTCCTGATGAGGATAAGATAGCGACGCTCCACCACATCTTGCTCCCTAAGATGGCGTACAACACATCCCCCGTGTGAGTCCAGGGTGAGTGGTTTTCCTTTTTCCTTTTTATCACCCGAGCCTCCCTCGTTGCACCAAATTGAATAGTGGAAAAGAATCCTTATAGCTGTGTGATCGATGAGGCCACGTCCTCCTTCGAGGTCACACGAAAACAGCTGGATCTGCCTGATTACAAAATAGCGGCCGGAAATTTACCCCCGCTACATAGACCACAAAAGACCATTTAATGCTCAAGCAGGCATTCCTTAACACGTTTAGAAACTTTAAAGATACAATGTGACTGTTTATTTTATTTTAGTGTATTTTATAAATGACTTTGAAATTGATGTTGTCCATTCAATCGGTCCTCCTACTGAGGTTAATGCACAAGCAGACATTCCAAGCTTATGTTACATATAGGCATGTGCGACGTAGAGATTGTATTTTCCACAGGCCTTTTAATACTCAAGCAGACGTTCTTTAACACTTGGTGTCTATTTGTTATTTTGTATTTTATAATTGACTTTGTAATTGATATTGTCTATTCATTCGGTCCTCCCACTAAGGAATGTGCGTCATAGAGATTGAATTTATAACTTTCTTCTGAAATGCTCCTCTGAATTACTATTTCTAACTTGACACAACTTGCGTGCATTTCACGGACCCTCTACTATGCATGTTGTTACTCTCTAGTCTTTGTAAATTTTATATTCTCTAGTGTGCCCTCCTCCACCCTAACTTCGGAGCTCCTCAAGAGTGCATCCAGCCTACTGCTTGATTCTAGATACGTCTCGACTTTCTTACCATTCAATCATGCGTCCATCTATCCCCACCCGGAACACTAATCTTGTGCGTTACTGACCTAACTCCCTAACAAAATGACCGGTAATGCAAAAAAGAACTTCAAGCAAAGCATTCTAAAACAACACCCTGAAACACTCATTGTAGATAACCATCACTCAGCGGCAGCACGAAAACAAACTTAATTTTCTACACTAACCGCCCAGCTCAATGGAAAAACAACTTTTCTCTTCACCTTCAAGTCGCCAAGTCTACAGAACTGGAACTGTTCTCATACAGGCCACCGACCCGCACCTCACCACTTTTGACCGCCACTTCCCCACTCTTCTCTCCTCAATAACCCAACTGAGCCTTCAATCCCTTTCTCCCCTATCCCCCACTACCCTCACTAATATCGTGGAACTGATCCAATCTCCCTGCCCTGAAGACCCTCTCCTCAACTCATGGACTTCCACCATCACTCACTACAATCACACTACCCATATTCTTACTCTCCGTCGCCAAACACCCACCTTTCACACATCTACTGATCTCACCAGGAGCAACAAACTCACAACCAACAATCCCCTCAAGGCCAATCTTAAGAACTTGGTCTCTAACCTCAGCCCTCCTGCGACTGAAATCCACTCCTCTCCACCCCTGAGAATCTGAACCCTCCCCCACAACCTTCCCATACCACCTACACAGACCCTGTTCCCATGAACCCTACTTCCCCATGGTCGAACGTCCTTTCCAATCCAATGGTCTCTCTCCCCCTTCTACAACTACACCATCCCCTCCCGCTGTCACACCCCCCATACACAACCTGCCTTCAACTCTATCCCCTTCGACTCTCCCCGGAACTCCGATGGCCTTTCTTTAATTTCTCTTACTCCTCACCTCAACACTAGTCCCACTTCTCCTCCTCTGAACTCCACGTCTCCCTGCGCCCAACCTCTCCCCTCTCTTAATCCCAAGGATCTCTCACACGCTCCCCTCTCTACCCCTGAAATCGCAACCCTCCCTCGCAACTTTCCCCTACCTCCTACACTGTCCGTGTTCCCCCGACCGTTAATTCCCCCCTGTCTAACGTAATTTCCAACCCAGTTGTCTCTCTCCCCCCTTCTACCACTTCTTACTCCCCTTCCGCTGTCACACTCACAACCTGCCTCCACCGCCGATCTCTCTGGCAATGCCCGGAGCTCTGAAGTCCGTCCCAGAATTTGTCTCCCTCTTCACTTGGATTTCAGTCCCATTTCTCCTCCACCAAACTCCTCGAATAGGAACATTACATTACCGACTCCCGCGTACTACCTCCCCCCCTCTCCTAATCCCAGAGACTCCATCCAACCCCTGACCCCTGCTCAATCTCCCTCCATAGACCCAAGTCATCCTCGACCCCTGCCTAACACCTTAAACTTTCTGAGCTCAATTGCACAGCAATTGAACAGAATGAAGCAAAAAATAACTTCCTTGCTGCTGATTTCCTTTACTTACAACAAGACCTCCTTAACAGAGACAAGCCACCGTGCTCCCTCCCCCGAGGTGTTGTGCCCCTACTACACTCAATACATCTCACATGGCCCCACAGAGCAGCCCTCAACCCTCCAGCCCATCACCGAGCCAGGCCTTCAGTCCTAACATGGATAGACAACCCTTATTGGTTCCGAAACTGGATGAGCTCTACGACTCTCACCTCGCTTGTATCAGAAGTCAGCCCCTTTACACATCCCTGTTATTATCGGCACTAACAGAATCGCAAATACTGTCCACTCGCCTAGACCCCCTGCTCAAGACACCTCTATCCACCTAACTCCCCCCCCCCCACCCCCCCCCCATCGAAGCTCCCTGTCCTCTTTCCTGCATGCTCCTAAACTGCAGATCAGCAGTACAACACGCTACAGACATTGCTGATGCTCGTCTCGCTGAAGAAATTGATATCGCCTTCCTCACAGAATCCTGGCTCAATGCCCAATCCACCCCCATTCTTGACATTCTTACCCCTCCAGGGTACAACATCATCAGACAAGACAGGCCGATCAAAACTGGGGGGACTAGCCATCATTCATAGAGATGGAATACAGATTACCAAACTCAAACCTGCAGAATACCTTTCGCTTGAATACCTAGGCGTCAAACTCACTACCAAAGGAACCCCACCCATCAAATTCCACACCATCTACCATCCTCCTGGAGAGCGTACCCGAAGAACTAACAGACCTAACAATACGATTCTCCTTGACAGACACTAAAGACGTGTTCTTGGGTGACCTCAATATCTACTGGAACGACCCAGAAGACTCCACTGTCTTGAACCTTAACAATCTTCTGGAAATATATAACCTCAAGCAACTCTGCAATAATCCAACTCACATCAAAGGGGCTACACTAGATGCGATCATAACCAACAACGATCTGATCTCCCTGAGAGAGATTTCCCCCATTGACTTCTTCGACCACCTCCTCATTCTGTTCAGGATTGACACACTTGCCAGCCTCCAACCTATTTGTGTTGTCAAACCTAAACTCTTAACCAGAAACATCAAAGTAATACCTTTATCCGAACATGAAGCCAAGGTCCTTCCCCATCTTCAATTCCATCCCTCATCATGGACGGCTTATGACCTCACTTCACACTTTAACTCAAGAATGACAGAGGTTTTAGACCAAATAGCTCCTCTCAAACTCAAACAACTTAAGAGAACCAAATCAAAACCCTGCTTTAATGTGGAGCTGAATGATGAACGTCGTAAACTCAGACAAGCGGAAAGATCTTGGAGACAAAACCCCTCGTCCTTGCACCTAATACATCTTCGATCTGCTCGGCTGTCATACAAAAAACATATCTTGAATGAAAAGGCATCTTTTCTCCGCAGCCAACTTGATCTGGCGAAAAACAGACCAAGAGAACTCTTTAACAGTGTTAAAAGCCAAACTAACTGCACTCCCTCTTAAGAAATCGAAGCTACCTATGAGCGATGTGAAGAAATTGCCACCTTCTTCACTAATAAAGTCTCTAAAATTGATCAATCCTTCTTACAAACTGCTAACCCTCTTTCCCCCTTAACCGGCCCCCCTTCAACCTCCCTTGACCACTCGGAAAGAGCTCTTAACAAGGACAATCAAACCTACCTTCAGCTAAAAAACAATGCGCATTGGTCCGACTTTGAGCTAATGTCGGTTAGCGAGGTCTTCAATATAATTTCTAATCTAAAACCTTCCTCCCACACTATGGACCCCCTCCCTTCCTCAAATATAAAATAACTCAACCACACCATCTCTCCTTTCTGGACAAAAATCATCAACGCCTCTTTCACCTCAGGCTGTGTCCCAGATTCCCTTCAACTAGGACAAATCACATCCATTCTCAAGAATCCTGGGGCTGACCCTAATGATCCTAACAACCTCAGACCTATCTCTAACCTCCCATTCCTTGCAAAAACATTGGAGAAATGTGTTCTCCTCCAACTTAATAAACACATTGATGAGTTCAACCTCCTCGACGCCTTTCAATCTGGTTTCAGAAAAGGCTGTAGCATGGAAACAGCTATGCTCAACGTCTCCGACGACATTCACTAGGCCCTAGACGAAGGTGATGCCTGCCTACTCATCCTTATTGACCTTTCTGCAGCATTCAACACAGTAAACCATCCAGCCCTTCTGGAGACCCTGTCGAAACGTTCCGGCATAAATGGCACAGTACTAAAATGGTTCACCTCCTTCCTTCAACACCGCTCTCAACAAATTAAAATTTATTTCTGTCTCTCAAAGCCTACTAAAGTCACACTTGGGGTCTCGCAAGGCTCGATCCTCTCCCCGTCCCTCTTCAATCTCTTCATGGAGCCCCTCACAATCATATTGAAAAAAGCAGGAGTGAATTACCACATTTATGCGGTCGACACCCAAATCTATTTCAGGATCAAGTCCCCCAGCGACATCCAACTCCTCAATACCACCCTAACCGAGGTCCAATCTTGGTTCTACGTTAACCACTTAAAGCTCAACTCAGACAAAACGGAACTCCTCCTATTCTCCCCAAAAAGTAACCATCGCCCAATCCAAGAATGGCTCAAGAATTTGATTGCCCTAAACTGCCCCCTTACCCTTTCCGACTCCGTTAAGTCTCTAGGCATCACCCTTGATAAGAACTTATCAATGGAGGCCAACATCAAAAACGAAGCAAAAAGTACTCTTTTCTCTCTAAAACACCTTAAGAAATTGAAACCTTTTCTATCCCATGATGACCTCAAGACAGTAGTCCAATCCCTAGGTCTCTCTAAAATCGACTACGGGAACGCCATCCTTACACGGACTCCTAAAGCTCACCTAGCCCCTCTAAGGGCAGTGCTGAACATGTATGCTCGACTCGTATCTTGAGTTAAAAGATTTGAACACATCACTCCAGCTTTCAACTGCCTCAATTGGCTTCCCATGGAAGGGAGATGTATTTATGAACTGGCCTGCATCGCACACAAAACCCTTCACTCTCCTGCACCCAACTACCTAAATAACAAACTGGTAAGAGCAGGTCAATCCAGAACACTGAGAAGCTTCAACTCCCTCCTTCCTATTCCGCCGAAAATGAAAAAAAAACCACCCAATATTGAACGTTTTCTGGCAACGCTCCCAGGATATGGAACGCTCTCCCTGGAGTCCTCAGATGCAACCCCTCCTTTTCCTGTTTCAAAAGGGACCTGAAACTCCTTCTCCTAAACAAATACTTTCAGGACCAACGTCAACTTACCTAGACTACTATATCCGAATTGTCTCCTCTCTCCCTGGACATTCAAGGATAGTGGGTGACCGGACTATGTCATTCTCACCTATTTCTTTTATTGCTCTCTCCCCCTCCGCTGCACTGCATATTGTTCCCATGCTGCATTTTTTTTTTTTGGTATGCTTCCTTACTGCTGGCCTACTATGTAATGTAATGACCTTCTGCTGTTGCGTGCATGTAAAGCGCTCTGATACCTACGGCTTAAGCTAGCGCTATATAAAACTTAAAAAATAAAAAATAAATTACGCATGCTCTGTACTGAGTTCGCTTGTGAGCAGCGTTCGCGTTCTCAGTGTGGTCATGTCAGAATTCACAGGGTCGGCTTACTGCCTGGGATCCAGTTTGCAGCAGCAGCACCATCGCAAGCAGATTAGTTCAGGTGCTGCACCGGTTCTAGGCAAATCGCTCTGTGTCTTTCGTGGCCGGCAGTGCAGCCTCCGTCCCATCGTTGCCTAGGTACCACTTGGATGATACTTCTCAGCGGGCGGGCCACTCCCAGAGATTTTATGGCACAGACTCCGCCAGTGATCGATCACAGTCATCAGTCCTCGCTTGGAACTCCCCAAGACACGGGCGACATCAGCACCGTAGGTGTGGACTTCGAGTACCAGGAAAAAAAGGCAGTTTCGGAGCCGTGGTTGTCAGAACTCTATGTAAGTCGTTCATCATCTATGTGGCTGGTCTCTGCCTTCTCCACCCTGCTTTTAATAAATAAAGGCAACCTAGACACACTAACTCTCCCCTGGATTCCGGTATCAAAGCAATTGCAAATGTTCCATTAAACAGAGAAAAAACATTTTGATTGAATCTGTAGGTCGCTATTGACAGGCAGTTAGAGTCTGTGGCCCCAAACTTCCAACCGCTTTTCTAGAGGAAAAGTAAAAGGTCTGAAGTTTCATACCAAAGTGATGAGGAATAAAACACAACACGTCATACCGAGAAAAGCAACACCCTCACAAAAGTAACTGATAGCAGAACCTGAGCCAGAGAGAAGTGATGCAACCATTCAGCATATAAATGTTAAGGAACTTATGCTTACCAGTAAGGCTGCACGCAGCCCCCACCTGCTCCAATTATTTTCATGTTATTGATTTTTTTCTTTGTCCTTTAATTTGATGCCCCATTTATATGGCTTTAGGATTGCCACCTGGCCGGTATTTCACCGGCAACGTACACTCTCTAGCCATTTTTTTTTGGTTGGTTTCTGCCATTCGCATCTTATAAAAGCAACACTTGCTGCTTTCTGGCCTTGCGTGGAATATTCTATTTGTCCTGAAAAAGGTGCTGAGGAGTAGCCAGGCCCTGTTTAGGTCTCGCACCTGGCGATTACAGCGCGAAAGTTCTGTCTCGCCTGCGAGACCTATAGTCTCCGGCTCTGCTTCCCAGGAGACAGGAGATGGGCACACGCAGCATGCTGGAATCTGATCAGGTCGCGCGCTTGAACACGCGCTTGCTGTGCCCACCTCCTGTCTCCCTTGCAAACCTCCTGCAGTTAGTTTCACTTTCCCTCACCTCTCTGCCACAGATTTATTCAGACGCCTGAGCACGCGAAGTGTTCATTATTAAAGGCATACAAGAAATACAAGTCTTCAAAGTGTGCTTTAACCGCAGAGTGCGCAATATTATTATAAACAACAAAGTGAAACCGATGGGGTTCAATCACAAGGGACCAAGAAGGCTCCATCGCAGAGCCCTGTTGGGTGCCGAGCAGGTGAGAGTGGTACTCACCGCAGCACCGAACAGCATCGAGGATCCCGGGAGAGGAGCAGGAAGGAGAGCCGCGGAGCTGCCTCACAGAGGGCAGGACTCGGGGCGGAGGGTAAAGCGTCCACGTCCGGGCGGCGAGTCTCGTAGATCGAGAGCAGCAGGGCAGGGAGCAGGAGGTGACGCTTACATGACGAACGCACAGACCAGGTGGCTCCCTGGCTACAGATCACGTCACAGAACTGCTGCGTGACACATCCCATTTGCACTAACTCATACTTGTTTATTTTGCAGTCTTGCGAGCTCGACCCGAAGATATTGGAGGCAGACACCGCGACTCGAACCTGGTTCCCCAGTTCCAGAGGTGGCAGATCTTACCTTAATTCCACATCCTCTTCTCCACTATAAACTGATCAAAATAATAATGTTTTATATAGTAAAGAGTGAAAAGACTCATTCAAAATTCAGACTGCGGATGTCTAACCCGATGTTGCGATGGCCAGGCGTCTCTCTCAAGTCGTGCTACAGAGAATTCTTCCTCTTAACTTTGGCGCCTGTGCCATCAATTGGAGAGTCAGCCCTGTTCCAGCTGCCACAGGCAGCCAAATCCCCACGCGATTCCTGGCCAATGCTCTAAGAGACTGTGGAAAAACACTGTGACGCTAGGTTTTCGATGAGTCAGAAAGAGTATTATGTACACAGTTTCGCAGATCCTGCTGGTTTTATAAAGTCTTGCCTGCGCATCCCATAAACACAGTTGACACGACCAGAAAGCATGGCAGCTATTGGTTACTATATGTCAAGGATCTTCCAGAAAACTTTATTTATGTATTTATTATGCAGTTTTATATAGCGCTAACTCGACCGGAAGGTATTGGAGCGCTTTACATGACCACCAGTTGCATTACAGACGGACACACTGTTTTATTTGTTTGCTCGTGGAGATTAATAGATTTTCTCAGAATCACAGGATGTGGAGACTCGAACCTGCTCCCCAGTTCCAAATAGTAAACATTGTTGGAGCAGATGTTACGATTGTGTTTATTTGCATTATATCTGCATTTTGCTGGCTTGCTTCTTTGCACTTTATGGTGTCGCACGTTTGCATACAGTTGTATCAGTGCACATTTTTGTTTACATATTATGGCGGTACACATTTGCACATTGTTTGCAAGTTGTACGAGTGCACGTTTCTACGTTAGTGTTTTGTGGTTTGTGCTTACGTCCGTGCAGTGTTTAGCAGCTGATTGACAGTTTGATTTTTAACAACAAGGGGTGGTGATGAACAGAGTTTCTGAATTAAGCAGAATACTCTCACCCAGTCAAGAGATCAGGGCTAGATCCAACACCGTTTTTTAGCTCACTGCACCATCCCAGCTCAGAACCTGGCTATATGCAAATTAGTCTGTTCCTGTCCCAGTGCATGATGGGAACAGGGCAAACCAAACTACCAAGCCAATTCTTACACTGGGAAGGAAACAAGCTTCCGGGGACCGGTTTCTGGCATTTCAGCCATCGTCGGCCCGGCTTGCTTGAATCCTGATGGTGCAATGAGCAAGGGACTCACATCTGAGTATACCCTTCCACGCTTATGGTGGACAAAATATTTAACAACAAGGGGTGGTGATGGACGGAGTTTCTGAATTAAGCAGAATACTCTCACCCAGTCAAGAGATCAGGGCTAGATCCAACACCGTTTTTAGCTCACTGCACCATCCCAGCTCAGAACCTGGCTATATGCAAATTAGTCTGTTCCTGTCCCAGTGCATGATGGGAACAGGGCAAACCAAACTACCAAGCCAATTCTTACACTGGGAAGGAAACAAGCTTCCGGGGACCGGTTACTGGCATTTCAGCCGTCGTCGGCCCGGCTTGCTTGAATCCTCATGGTGCAATGAGCAAGGGACTCACATCTGAGTATACCCTTCCACGCTTATGGTGGACAAAATATTTAACAACAAGGGGTGGTGATGGACAGAGTTTCTGAATTAAGCAGAATACTCTCACCCAGTCAAGAGATCAGGGCTAGATCCAACACTGTTCATCACCACCCCCTTTTCTGAATCGTTTTGGCCACTATAGGTGTGGCAGGGTATACTCAGACATGAGTCCCTTTCTCACTGCACCATCAGGATTCAAGCAAGCCGGGCCGAAGACGGCTGAAATGCCAGAAACCGGTCCCCGATAGCTTGTCTCCGTTCTGGGGAAGAATTGGCTTGGTAGTTTAGTCTGCCCTGTTCCCATGATGCACTGGGCCAGGGACAGACTGATTTGCATATAGCCAGGTTCTGAGCTGGGATGGTGCAGTGAGATAAATAACGGTGATGGATCAAGCCCTGATCTTTGGACTGGGTAAGAGTGGTCTGCTTAATTCAGACACTCTGTTCATCACCACCCCCTTTTCTGAATCGATTGACAGTTTGAGCCATTCTCTGGAAGGCTGGCGCGCTGAGCCGTGACCAGCAGTAACCCCACTGCAGCAGCCGGGGGAGGAGTTTAAACAGCCGACGCAGCAGCACAGAAGCAGATGGTACCTGCTCTTAAGATTATCTCTTCTCCTACCTCTGACTGATTTCTGGACCGGTTGGGACAAGTCAGTCACGTGTCAGCACCTAAAACTATGTCGGGGAGTGTGATGGCCAATCACCACGTTATCGCAGCTGAAATGCCGGTACGGGGTCGGTCGCCCACCTTTGCCATTTGAAGGGCTATGGACTAGTACCTACGGCTAGGGGTGGATTACAAATGCAGTTTTATATAGCAGTAACTCGACCCGAAGGTATTGGAGCGCCTCACGTGAGCACCAGTTTTGTCACACAAGGACACATTCATTTTTGGTAGGCACTGTGATTGTGATTTGCCCAGAATCTCAGGATGTTGGACCAAGACTGAACTCGGTTTCCCAGATCCAACGTCGGTAGCTCTGACCTTTACGCCACATCCTACCTGAATGTGTCCTTGAGTAACGTAACCGGTGCTCCAATACCTTTGGGTCGAGTTTGTGCTACATAAATCTGCATAAAAAAGATTCTATTAAATGCTAGGGTTATAGGTGCCATATTGTCAGTGTCACGCCATTGCCTCTGAAAACCCTCAGAAGCTTTCGTGTTTCTGATAAAAGATTGCCTCTGAAAGCTGGGGCTGGAATAGAAGTCACAATCAGGCCAGACTATTCGAGTGTCGAGTAGATCTCGTGCAATAAAACACCATACCACAAACCTTTATTAGCACAAAAAAATGAATTTCATCATATACAAGTACATTAAAATTATGACCTGTCCCTGTCTGTACACATGATTATGGAGTCGGTAAGATGCCTGAACTCCTAACCTACCTTTCTTTAAATATCCCTATCACCTCGTCCGCCCTTTATTGCCACTATCCTATCCTCTTCCTCCCCTCATCCCAAATCATGTGGCAGAAAAGCCAGGGGAATGGTGGAGGCAGGGGGGAATGGCTCTGCCCGTTGTCAGGCAACTCTCTAAAAATCCGGTTTGAGTCGTTCCTGTGCTTAATTTGCGCAGGTGGTTTCCAATGTTAAGCAATGCCCTTAATTGTCAACACGGGCACTACAATCATCTTCCACCTGGTCGCGCTGTTGGTCTAATTTAGAGATTTGTACAATAGTTGATTATTCAATATACATTTAAAATGACTCCTACATGCCGCCTAAGACTTTCTTAAATGTTTGGGAGCCTGGAATAATTTGGGTTGTCAAACTTGTATGCATGTGATAAATAGTAGTTGTTTTGTGTAGGTACTGTCAATAGTAGCGCGGGCAAGGACAATAGGTGGTGCAAGCTGCAATGGCCTTCTGAGAAGGGCCGGGTACACATTTCTTTTAGGTCTCGACCTAATGCTTGTTACTTATAGTCCATGCTTATGAGAAGCAAGTCTGACAGTCTCTTTTACTGCCAGCCTTGCTCATCGTAAGCAAAGACTATACCTTCAAAGTGTGTGTTGATGCACCGATTGCAAGTTTTAAAAACAAATGAATAAAAGGCATTGTCATTTACAATTCCTATAGCTCAAACTATCTCGAAGACCGCATTGAAGATGCAGAGGGCCGCTCATGGCGTAACAATGTCCTGTTGATTGGGATGCCAGAAGGTGCGGAGGGCCAAGATATGGTCACCTTTCTGGAAACCTAGCTTAAAAACATCTTGCCTCCTACTGTATTCTCCCCTTTCTTCACCATAGAGCGGGCACTTAGTGTTCCAGGAAGGAAGCCGGCCCGAGGACAGGGCACATCTACTCATCTTCAGGCTCCTGTATTGTAGGGATCAGGAAATTGGACGATATCCAGTATAAAAACGCCATGGTTTTATTCTTTCCGGACTATACTATGAAGGTCCAGCGTCAACTGGGGTCATTCTTATCGGTGAAATGCCAGCTTCGGCAGCTTAAACTCGGATACTCGCTTAGATTCCCGGCTAGGCTCAGTGTTGTTTCGGATGAGAAGTCCAGGTTCTTTGATACGCTTCAGGATGTTTAGGACTGTCTGGAGACATCGGGTCTGTATTCTGGCCCGAGGCCCACGGGCACCTCTTTGACCTGGACTGTGGAAGTCTGTGGCAAAGAAGCTCGGAGACGGTGGTCCAGACAGCGATTCCCGGGATCAGAGGCAGTGCCTGGCCCAGACCAGATCCATAAGGAACAGGAGGTGGTCCGCATCACAGAGAAGATGGCAGAAACAGCAGCGTCGGAAGACAAAGTGGGCAATTCCTATCATTCATCAAGGCAGGGGCGGCTCCTCAGTGTGGGACTCATCTGATAAAGTATCCACAAGAATGCCGGACGTTGCACCCCAAACGGCGGATGGTATCGTATGAAACTGGCTGTACTGAGATTACTTCTTTAGGTGCTGCTGTTTGCTTTAATGTGGGGTCTTCCTTATGATTTTGGGGTTGGTATGTAATCTTGAATCAGGGTGGGGTTGGTCTGGTATGTACTGGGGGGTTACGGGCTTGATTATTGGATTTGCACTATGGCACTTCATTATCAGTTGTCTTTTTGGGAACTTTGAGAGTGTACCCTGCATGGCTGCACAACCCCCTGCTCTCCCCAACCTTTGGGGCCAGTAGGACGACTCTTAGATGTTTTGGCGTTGTCCTGATATGATTTTTTCCTTCCCTAGTTGATATTTCCTATTTCCCATCTGCTGCGGGAGTCAGGAGGGGGGGATAATGACACTATTGTTGTATATATCAGACTGCTTGCTACACATCGAGTTCCAGGACGGGAGAACTACTGGTCACAGCTTTGCACTTCCCTTAGCTCTTCCATGGATCACTTGCTACTTGGAATGTCCGGGGTCTCCAAACGCCTTCCTGTAGAAATGCTGTGTATTCTTTTTTAAAACGCCACAATGTGCACATAGCGCTGCTGCAGGAGACACAACTAAATGCACTAGAAACTACCCAAATGTAACGTAGATAGAGAGGTAAAATATATGCCACGGATTACTACCTTTTCTCTAGAGGGACCCTTATCTGGGTACGTCCTGGGACACCCTTTGCTCTGGATGAGGTTCTTGCAAATAAGGAGGGCAGATATGTTTTGCCGAAGGGTAAATTGGATTGACGTCTGGTATTGCTGGGAAGTGTGTATGGACTTAATGTGGATCAGGGCCGGTTCCTCAATCAATTGTCTCATGCCTTAGGGAAGTGGTGTGAGATCCCTTAGTTGTTGGGTTGGGATTTTAACAGTGTCTTAGATGTGGGGACTGATAGATCCTTTCCTCCACTCAAAACCACGGCCACCACAACGAATTCGGTGGCGCTGAATGGCTGTGCACAGGGCTGGGTTTTCGTTGACTTTTTGAGACCTCATCACTCTGGGTAGAAGGTGTATTTCTTTTTTCAGCACCTCATACACTTCACGTCAGGCTTGATAGGTTCTTTGGGTCCCCCTGCCGTATGTTTCGAAATCGGAATATTGGGGGCACATGCACTCTGACTACAATCCTCACTGTGTTGTGTTGGCCTGGAGCGGCGGGAGTCCCTACATGGCGGCTACAACCGGCCATATTGGAAAACTCGATGTTTCGGGATCCAATTGGTGAGGCGATAGGGGAATACTTTACACTTAATACGGGACTGTCTCCTCTGCGCTGGTGGAGTGGGCGGTCATGAAAGTCACCCTGAGAGGGAAGTGTTTGGGTCTGGGTTGTGGGCTGCCACAACAGGCAGCTTCAGACCTGCTCGAGGTGGAAAGTCACTTGATGCTGTTGGAATCTAGGGCTGTGGGGGATGTTGGAGGATTAGCCGACCTGGTAGAGGTGCGAAAGAAATACGCGTCGCTCCTTGAGCGACAGCATTGCCTCAATTTTGCAGTGCACCCGTCTTTGCACGCTAAAGCAGATCGCTCGGGCCCCTTCTTGCTAGGTTGATTAAACAAGAGCAGCTGGGTGGGCTGATTACGGCTCTCTTCGGGTGGAGACTTAGGTTCACACAGTTAGAAATTCATGATGAGCTGGGTGCACATTTCACACGGTTGTATTAAGCTGGTCCACAGGCCTCAGCAGTTCTTAGAGGGACTCCAGTTTCCAGTCCTGTCGCTAGAGCAGCAGACGAAATTAGATGCCCCGCTAACACTTGATAAAGTTCGGGGTACTATGAGGGCTTTGCCTCTTGGAAAAGTTCCTGGCCCTGACGGTCTCTCTCACACATTTTATAAAGCATATGCAGACTCTTTGAGCCCCCAGCTGTTCAAGGTATACATGGAGACGCTCAAATCTCTTGCCCTCCCTGCCTTGATGACGTAGGCTATGTTGATTATGCTCCCCAAACCGGGCAGAGACCCCACTTCCATGGGGGCATATCGTCCCTTGGCGCTCCTAAACAGGGACTATAAGAATTTGGCAGGCGTCCTGGCAAATAGATTGGCTCCGCTGATCCCCCAACTGGTTCACCAAGACCAGAATGGGTTTGTGTCGGCTCGCCCCACCTCGCTTAAATATAGGACGACTCATCAGGGTGATGTGCTGTGCTTCATCGGTCGGTCTGTCTGACGGCCAGCTGTGTTGTGTTGGATCTGGAGAAGGCCTTCGACACAGTCGAGTGGTCCTTCATGTTTGCTGTGCTCCATCAATACGGTTTTGGACCCTACATTTTAGGCTTTATAAGGCTACTGTACGGTGCTCTCACAGTTCGGTTGCGGTTGGGGTCTCTCTTTTCTGAACCCATTTTGATGGAACAAGTGACTTGCCAGGGGTGTCCTCTCTCCCCCTTGATCTTTGTCCTGGTGATCAAACCGCTAGTGATGGCAATATGCACCTTGGCGCCAGATTAGGGGAAACGTCTTGGGGACTGCATACATGCTATTTTGCTTTATGCAGATGACATTCTACTGTACGTGCAGGATGTTCTGGCGATTCCATAAGTCATCCCCGATACATTGAAATCTTTTGCATCTCTGTCTGGGCTAGTGGTGCACTGGGGCAAATCTTGCCTCTACCTCTTCAATCTTAATACAGAGGATCCAAAATGGGAGGTAGATGGGGCTTTAGTGCAATGGCAACCAGTGGTGTTCAAATACCTGGGTATCCACATTTACCGTAACACCCAAGATCTTATGGATGGCAATATCATGATGGCAGTTACAGTGCCTAAGTCTTAGATTGAATTTTGGAAGACACTTAACCTTTCAATCATAGGTCGGTGGAGCTCATAAAAATGGTCATGTAGCCATGCCTTCTTTATTATTTTGCTAATCTACCACTCTATCTACCCATATCTTTCTTCCGCTCTCTGAAGAGGATTGTTCGGGATTTCATCTGGAATAATTCATGATGCCGGGTGGCGCTGATGAAGTCATACCTCCCTTTATCGAAGGGGGGCTGGCTCTGCCCAACCTGGAGCACTATTTCTTTGCATCCCAAATCCTATGGGGGCGAAATGGGTAGAGGAACTACATTCATTGGACTCAGCAGAGCATGACCCCCTGTACTCTCTAGAAAAGATCCTTTTATCTCTTTCATCCTGTTAACAAATCGAACAAACGCCTTCCTTTACTGGTATGGATAGTGCGGAAATGTTTCCATAGGGCTCTTCGTCTCACCGATCGTGTCACACCGTACGCACCTGGTGTACCTATACTAGGTATGCTGACCTCTGGGTGGATGCTGGTATAACCACCTTAGGAGACTTGTATGGAGAGGGAACATTATGGTCGTTTCTCGATATCACAAACAAGGATGGTGTCTGCCCCCGCGACACCCCCCCGGGCCAATTTCTGAACCAAGCCTCTTGGACGGCCGCAATGAGACGCTGTTGGGGAGATATAATGCAGGAACCCCCAACGCATCTTAGTGCAATATGTGCAAGTCATTGGCACAGGCCATCATTTAGTGAAGTGGTTCGTGGAATTGATTAGGTAACATACCCTAGTAGACCTGACGCTGTTGCGCTTTAAGTGGGAGGCAGATCGGGGGAGGTATTACTCTGAGAAGGAATGGTCCATGGTACTTGAAAGCCCCAAGCACGCCCCAGAAATGCCAGTTTTAGGTTAATCCAATGTTATATTGTCCACAGGGCTTATCTTTCCCCGGATAAAATCAATCAATACTTTCATAGACCGGATTAGTGCTGCCCTTGCTGCAAGCTGGTGAATGCAAATATCTTACATATGCTTTGATCCTGCCATGCTTTGCAGATTTACTGATAGAAGGTGCTGGAGGCATTGGCCACCTGCATAGAGAGGGAGATACCGCAGACATGGGAGACGAGCATCATTGGCGTGTTTCCTAGGAACAAAAAACACAAAGCATACACCCACTTTCTGGATCTGGGCTTTATTGTGGCCAAGCGATTGATTACTGGTAGGTGAAAGTCAGAAGAACCCTCACAGATGAAAGCTTGGCTTCTCTCCATGCTGAATTGGGTGAAGGCTGAACCGGTCTCCCTGGTGCAAGAAGATACATTGGGGTTACGTAAATTCCTCATCTCTGCTGAATGGAATGCTATGCTATGTGCGTTACAGGAGTTGCTGGTGCCGGATAATCTAATTGGATGTTCCCGCTCATGCTGAGTAAGGTGTTTGGCTGGGGTAGACTCCTGCCCCAAGCTGTAAATTGATGTATGGACTGAGACCCCTGTCCCCTTTCCTGGGTGGTCATTTCTTCTAGTAATGTGACGGTCCACCCAAAAGGTAGTTGACCAGATATTGTTTGGTGAACCGTGTATCCCTCCCTCCCTCTTTGTGGCTTTCACTTACCTGCCAACCCCCCTTTCTGATAGTTTTTCCCACGTTTGGTGTTTCCATAAAAATGTTTGACTCCATAAACAGATTCATGTTATATGACGGAGGTAACTGTGACATACATCGGAAGCTGTGACTCCACTCGTTATGTTTGCTGTTTAGAACGTGGAAGCCGTGACCAGTACCTATCTGGGACGCTTGTATCCTGCCTTCCACTACTTCCTCGCCCCATTCGACCTTTACAGCCTTTTAGTTATGGCCTTCATTTTTCTTGGGCGTCCGTAAAGGTGTATAATCATTTATCCATGGCTCATGTGATCACACAGTGCATGATCATCCACTGTTTCCAGTTTATCAGTTTCAGCCTTTCTTGTGATTTATTATACCACTGAGCATTAGGAGTTATTGTCCCACTCCTAGTTACTCTCCATTAGTTTACCGGACATTATTTTGGTTTTTGACAGTCTGCTCAATGTTATGCACATATGAACTGTCAGTCATCATACTGCGTGTAAAAAATTGATTAATTTGTGACAAGAAGCCCCCCACACCACTTTCTAAACAAATGACCAGTATTGTTGGAGTATATCTGGCCACAACTTGTATCATATCTCTGCGCCCTGACGAAGGAACTGTTGGGATATAGTTCAACCCCGAAACACGCGTTGGCGCTTGTGTTTTTGAATTTATTTCTAAACTGTATATGTTGATATTTGTTGATTTATAAATTGTTGTATTGGTTGTTTCTCTGTCTATATAGTTTAGGTATGTCATGATTGGTATGTATGTGATCTGTGGTGTCTCATTGTCATTTTGTGTATGTTAAATTCTAGTGGGGCTACTGTTTCATTATGGATGTTTAATAAGAAAGGTTTCATATAATTAACTGATATGTGAAATGCCTTATCGATAAACATATATAAAGAATATAAAAATGATGTCATGTTCTATTTAGGATGTATCACCATTAGTTAAATAATTTATAGAGAGAGGTTCAATGTTTTTGCATTCAGTTTAATTCCCTGCCTCCCTCTCCCTTTATTTAGATAGTCAGGGATCCTCTTGTGTGTTCTCTTGATATGGCGAAGTGAAGCTATAACAAACGCGATTATATATTTTGTTGCATGTTCCATTTTAGAATTTATGAAGCATCAAAACATAATTGTACAGTTCTCTCGGCGGGGTGAAAAGATTTTATGGTTATCGGGATGTACCGGACAAAAGCAAAAAAAGTTATTTCTGGTTATGTTAACGCTTACTGATGTAACCACGCTGTCTTATTGCTGATATTTTATCTGTACTCTATATTTACCTACTGGCTTTGAGTGGTGTTTTCTATGACGCTGTATCGTTCTATATTCATGTTCACAAACAAAAAAATCTTTAATAAACCGATCCAAAAAAAAAAATAGAGTTCACGTAATGTATGTATTCTTTTTGTTCTTGCTATTATCCAACGTTTTATCTAGCTTCATTGGGAACCATTACTTTGTGTGGTACCACATCTGAGTTTAGAGGATTTTCTGGTCAAATTCTCTATAAATATGTACCAATACAAGTTGCTGTTTGTTATTCAGTTTTTGGTGACCATGAATTAGAATGTGTTGGATGAAAACTTTTTGGTGTCACCTTCAACAGAGCCTTCACTCATTTATAATATGGTAACATAGAACAGTAGCTGCTGAAGGACTTCACATTACGGGATAAGTGATTTTATTTTTTATTCTTATAGGTGGATTTTGTTGATTCTAATATCATCATCACTGAACCCTACTTTAACTTCACTTCAATTCAAGAGTCAATGAATGAGATATTGTTTGAAGAATACCAATTCCAAGCCGTTCTTAGAGTAAATAGTGAGTACACGATCTTTCAGTTTTTGTTTCCGTACAGTCTTTCAGGCACTGGTCAATATTAAATAAACGTTTTAAAGAACACTTGGGCAGCTTAATTGTAAATTGGACATTTTACAATTTCATTTAGTTACAGTCTGTAATGAAAAAAACACTCCTGTAATTTTGGCACCCTATGATGACCCTCAACCACCACCATTTTAACTGACTTTAGTGTGTCATTTTACCCTTGCCTTAATGTAGGATAATCCTGCATATGCCTGCTTCTCCTCTGTTCTTTTTTTTTTTAAAGACGTAGTTTATTGGTGTTTTGTGCATAAAAGGAAAAAACATCTTAACATTTACACAATAATTGCAACGTCAGCCTCTTAGGGCCGATCGAAAACCCCCCATTCACCGTCCATTACATGGTATGTTAATTTAACAGCTCTGTACCATCAGTTTACCAAGTTAAACAACGTCCTTTAAGATGTACCCCTCCACCTCCCTTCTAGCTGAACTGTACCATCCCTCTTTCCTCCCTAACCCTCTCCATCACCGACGCGCTCAACCTGTTCTATTCCCGTGATCATGTGTGCTCAGGAGTTGTCATATATAAAATCGTGTGATGTACCTGTCATGGCTCGGGGCTATCCTCATTCAGCTACCCTCTCCACTCAGTCATCTTGAGGTTCATACTCTCGTAGTGTCTGCACTAGTATCTCCCACGCTGTCGCTGCCTCTAGCTCTTTATCATTGTTTCGCCTACGCGCCAGCTGATATCGTAGCGCACCCCTGCTAGTGGCCCACTTTAGGTAACTCGCCCTTCCACCGTGTGTAGCTGGGCCCGACTGTTGCCTTCCAGTGCTTCGTGATTTCCCGCTTCGCTAGTATAAGCCCCATGTCCACAAACTTACTTGTGATCTTATTCTTGGATGTGTGGGGGAACCAGTGCAGTATGCTAGTGGCCATATCAAACTTTAGTTGTCTCCCTGTTATCGCATTGAGGGTGTTTCCCACCTCCTCCCAATAAAGTCCCATTGCTGGGCAGGACCATATCATATGTTCTAATTCTGCCCCAGCTCTCGTGCACCTGGGGCATGCCGCCTCTGCTACTTGAAAATATTTCTGTATTTTTCCTGCGTCAAGTACGCTCTGTGGACTATATAGAAGTGTACCAGCTGAAACCTTGCATTCCTCGAGGTCTTCCAAGCCCTTCTCACTATCTGCGCCCAGGCCGCATCAGGGATGGGTTTCTCTAGATCTATCTCCCACTTTCCTTTTAATGTTTCCAGGGGTGCCAACCCTTCATTGAGCATTCTGGAGTACAAACATGTGACCGCCTTGAACGTCCCTGCCGCCATCATGGTATATTGGCAGGCCATCGATGTCTTAGGCTCCATCAGTCCTTCCCGCCAGTGCGCCTGTATCACTCTTGTCAGTGCTGTATGCAACAAGAATCCCCCTCTTGGTAGGTTAAACCTCTCCTGGAGCGTCTGGTTGGGTAGCATAACCCCGTCCTCGTATAGGTCCCCCAGCATTTGGAGTCCTGCCTCTTCCCAAATCTGCAATTGCAAATAGTCTCCACCGTGAAGTAACGCTGTCAGCATTCCTAATGGGATTTCGGGTGCATATGGGTGCAACACTCCCACCCTGCGTTCGGAGTGATTCCAACAGAGACTGAGCGTTTTCTCTTCTGTTAAGAGTTCCTTGAGGTCCAATCTCTGCTGCAGCGCAATAAACGAGATGACGTGGCGCTGTATCCCTTTACCTCTCTTATGGTCCGGTCCTCTGAATTCCTTTGCTATTTCCTGCGTGAAGATCTGCAATTGAGCCGCTAAGTAATACAACTCAAAGTCTGGGACTGCTAGTCCGCCCTCAGCCTTAGGCCGTATGAGCGTCGCCTGCGCAACTCTGCGTCTGCCTGCACCCCATAGGAAAGATACTATAAGCGACTTCAATGTTTTAAACGTGGAGCACGGTATCCACACTGGTAGTGTCCGAAAATAATATAGGAAGCAAGGAAGCGCTATAATTTTTAACAGGGCTACGCGGCCCATCACCAACAATGGGAGGGAGGCCCAAAATGCCATACTGCTTTTCAACGCTCTCACACCGCGACCCACATTACCCTCCAGCATGTCCGTTGCCGTGTGGTATATGTGCACTCCCAGGTATTTCAAGCAGGTGGGCTCCCACCTCACTGCTCGAACCGTGGCTGGGCAGGGTTCCCCCTGCCTCACCGGGAACATACACGTCTTTGACCAGTTTACCCTCAGGCCCAAAAGTTCTCCAAAGTTCGAGAGCAAGTTCTCAGCTCCCGCCAACGCCGTGTCAGCATCTTCAAGGAAGAGGAGCAGGTCGTCCGAGTACAGTGATACATATTGTTGACCGTCTCGGCTCGCCAACCCCCCATAGTGGTCCCCCGTCCAAATCATAATCGCCAGGGGTTCCACTGCTAAGGCGAACAACAATGGGGATAGCGAGCATCCTTGTGTCGTCCCTCGTTCTACCGGGTATTGCGAGGATATCCGCGTGCCCACTCTCACTCTGGACACTGCCGATATAAGACTTGCAGGACATTGCAGGTAATCGCCGCCCAAGCCGAAACGGCCCATCACTTTGTACAAGTACTCCCACTCTAAACTCTCAAAAGCCTCCTCAATATCCACCGACAATACCACTGGCTGTTGCGCTCTTGGGTGTTCTACCTCTAGTAGGCGCACCAACCGCCTAATATTCGTAGTCTTGTTCCGAGTCGGTATGAAGCCAGCCTGATCCTCATGGACAAGCGTGGTCATATACTTTAACAACCGGATCGCCAGAACGCTGCTCAGTATCTTGTAGTCGGTGGTTAACATCGACAGTGGTCTGTAAGAAGCCATGTTCTTACTCTCCCTCCCTGGGTTCAACAGTGGGATCACTAGTGCTTCCTGCATCGACTGGGGCAGCTGCCCCGTCACCTTCCCCTCCCTATAAACTTCCTGAAGTCTCGGTGCCAATAAATCAACGTATTTCCCATAAAATTCTATGGGCAGTCCATCTAGCCCAGGGGTTTTGTTGCAGGCCATTTGCTTAATGGCAACTCAAATCTCTCTCAGCTCTATGTCTCTGCCTAAGTCTTTTGCCTGTTCTTGCTCTAGTTCCGGTAGGTGCAGACCTTCCAGGAAAAAATCAATGGCAGGGTCCCCAGCCACAGCTTGCTCTTATACAGTTCTGCATAATAGCGTGTGAAACACTGCAGGAGCTCATTTTGGGTGTAGACCACCTCGTCCTCCCCTGTTTCTAGAGCCAGGATGGGGGAGCTTCTTTTCGAGGGGCTGGCGAGCCAGGCCAGCAAAGTTCCAGCCTTGTCTTCCTCTGCATGGGCCCTCATCATGTAAGCCTTATAGTCAAAGCTACGCAAATGCTCCACTTCTGCCGCCACCGCCTCTTTCGCTGCACTAACTTCCTCCTGTAGTTCAGGGTGGCCCGGCCTCACTAATTCCGCCTGATGCAGCTTATCTTCAGCTTTGGTCAAATAGCTTAACAGGACTTTCCTCACTCCCGTGTTTCCCTATGCAGAGCCCCCGTACAACTACCTTAAAGGCATTCCATTCCGTAGCCCTCGACGCAGTCGAGCCAGCGTTTTCTGCAAAATAATGAGTAATTCCCTCCTCCAGCGCCACCTGGAAGAGCGGGTCATCTAGCGTTTCGGGGCGCAATCTCCACGTGGGGACACACGGGATTCCTGCCATCCATTGCATGGTGACTAGCAGTGGGTTATGATCCGATATTGTTCTGGCTAAATATTCAGTCTGCACAATAGCTGGCAGTACGGCGGGGAAGCACAGCACCGCATCTAATCGTACGTGTATCTCATGCACCCCTCCCTCCTTCCCAAGAACAGGACCTAGCATCTCCCATCTAGTTCCCATCCAAACCGGTATTCCTACCAAACAACTATGAAATCCAACAGCAGATGCTGTGGGTGTGCCTTAAGGGCGATGAGGGGCAACTATGTACCAACGTGGAGCAGCCCTACCTTATCAGACCTCCCTGGTCAACTGAGCCCCTACATTGAAACCCCCTCCCGCACCTCCCCCCCCTCTGATCATCACAAAGCCGAAACTTCTGAACAGTTCTCACACAGGAGTCCATACTAGCTCCAAGTCCGCCATCCGGGTCGTCCCCCAGGACCGTTCACCCCTCATCCAACATTCCCTCCGCTGTCTCCGGAGTTACCTGCGGTAAGTGTTCACTGTTCGTTTCGGAATGTTCGGAGTCAGATCGGTTACCGTCCTTCTCTGAGTCTGTGCCCTCCAATGATGGGGTCTCCTGCGCACCCGACAGTGTGGACACCACCTCTATCACATCTCGCCTCTCCGCAGCTGTCTGGGACGACGAAGGCTTCCTCAGTCCTCGCCGTCTACTTCGGTTTCGTCGTGGTTTACGCAGTGGTTGCCCCTCCGAGGTAACCAGTGCGCCGCTTCCAGCGCCATCCTTTCCCTCTTTATACAGTTCCAGCCAGGCAGCAGCATCATCTGGGGTATCAAAGAACCATGTTTTTCCGTTCATTATGACTCTCAGCTTGGCTGGAAATAGGAGGGAGTATTGGACACCCTCGCTGCGCAATAGCCTCTTGACTGCCAGAAAAGAGGTTTGCCGGCGCTGGGTCTCTTAGGTGTAGTCAGGGAAAATGTTGACCCTACTGTTGTCTACCTGGAATGGACCATCTAATCGAGCCTTCTGTAAAATGATGTCTCTGTCCCGAAGTGCAGCAGCCGGGCCACCACCGGCCGCGGGGGTCTCCCTTGCTGAGGCGGTCGTGCCGGCACCCGGTGGGCTCGCTCCAAGATGTAGAAGGTGGACAGGCCCTCTGGTATCACCACTGTCTTTATCCAATCCTCGAGATACTGTACCATGTCCGACCCTTCGATTTTCTCCGGCAAACCTACTACACAAATGTTGTTCTGTCGATTACGTCCTTCGGCCTCTTCCGCTCTTCGTTCTAGGGCATCGACCCGGTCCATCACGTTTGCCACAGTAGCTCCGAGGTCCTTTTGCGCTGGTTCAATGGTCTGAAGTGTGCTTTCCACCAATTTGACTCTATCCACCAATTTACCATGATCAGCTTTTAACAGTCCTAGTCCTGTGGCTACTTGCAATATGTCCTGCTGGAGCACCGTGCGGGAATCGGTTATGGCCGCCAGGATTTTGTCCAGCTGCTGCTGCAGGTGGGAGTCTCGCACCGGGTCAGGCTCCGCTCGTTCTTCTCCATCCGTGGGCTCTCCCTCCGTGGACGACTGGGCGCCGCCTCTTCCCCCCCCTCGGTTTCCCCATGGTCGAGCCAGCCGTCAGCACGTGCACCACCTCGGTGAGTAAGTCGCGGGTATTTCGTATGGTCCAGCTACTAGCGGCCAGAGGCCCCTGGTCCCCCCGGCCCGGTCTTCAGGATGGTTCTGCCCTAAGCGTGGCTGGGCACGCGCGAGCTTAACTCAGCCCCACGCGAAATCCCGGGCTCTCCACAAGAAAGCAGCGCCAACAGCTGCCGTCACCTCCAGTATCACCAGCCTCCACTCTTTGACCTCGTCAATTGGTTCCAGGCGCGACCTAATCAAGAGTCATCACGGCCGCCGTCTTTTTAGGCCCAGCCATTAGGCTACTTTCTTACTCGGATAACTAGTGCGGGCTCCACTGTGGATCCAGGTCGCAGGGTCAAGGTCCCAACGTGTAGTGAGGACTCAGGTCTCTCGCGGGTCATCCGGCCTAGTGCGTGCAATCCACGCCAATGACGTCCCTCCGGTCATACCATGGCCTTCGTGAAACCAGCACCTCACAGTCCCAGGCCTCTTTCCGCTCCGCTAACCATGGAGCCCCGCACCACCATTGGGCAGGCACTCTCGGTCCTCTTCAAGGCCGCTCCACAACCCCCGCCGAGCTATGGCCCGCCGCCTCGGTCCTAGTGGGTGGGTCGCGGCTGCGCTGTGTTGTCGAGCTAGTTTCGCTCGTGGTTGTCCGCCCTACTCGTTCCACTCCTTAGGCCCCAGCCGCAGCAGGGCGCTCACAGATCTGACACAGCCCTACTCGGGGTGCCGGTCCGTTTTAGGGGCAGCGGCAGCCACTGCTACCACCGCTGGGAGAGTCACCAGCAGTCGCTACACAATTCCTTTCAAGGGTCCCAGCAGCCTTTCAGTCAAGGTGCATCTAGGCCTCCATCTTGCCAGACCCAGCAGCGGAGTGGTCACTGCGCTCAGGTACCTGGATCGGTCTCCTCGCTGATCCCAGGCCATAGGCCCCAGGGCTCCTCGTGCAGCCGGATTTTAAGTGCCCCATCGGCCAACCGGCTCCTCGGGTATGATTGGCTCCAGGGCGGCCACTCCAGTGTCTGCACGACCCCACCCAACCGTCGTGGGACCGCCAAGGGACATCCTCCATTCTACCAGCGGGGGGGCTCACACCGCTATCAGTTTAGTGCCTACAGCCTTAGCCACTGTCTCTGCCCTTCGCCCGCCGGTTTTCCGGCACGTCTCCACAAGCCCCCTGGCTCCAGCAGGCTCCACGCTGACTGTCTGCGCAGCCAAGAGCCAGCGTTAATTCAACATGGGGCAACGCGCTACAGCTGGACAGCCGCTCGCAGCAGTTGCCCGTTCTCTGGTGGTTCCTGCAAAGGTTGGGGGGTGGGGCAAATGGCAAATGGCTCCGGGGAGGGGGTGGGGCACCAGCAAGGCCCCCAGCGCGACGTGGCTTGGTCCGCAGGTATGTCACACTTGGCTTCCGTTGCGGGCGGGGGATACTTCTGCTTTGCCGCGTAGGTCTGATGGATCTCCGATTGTCTGCACTGGTGCGCACCACTCCGGGAGAGTCCACAGCAGCTCACCGTCGCGCCCAACAGCGCAGCTCCGCCGAGAGGTCAGCGAGCCGTCGCAGGCGCCATCTTGAGTGTGCCGCTCGCAGCCCACCGGCAGTCCGCAGCTGGACTTCAGCAGGTCTCCGGGCCATCCGCCCTCATCAGTTTTTGGCCTCGGGGAATGGCCGCCCCTTTCTCTACCGCCGTGCGGGAGGTGGGGGCCCAAGCGCTGGTTTTGCAGGATAAATGGGGGCTCGTTGGCGGAGCTCCCCGTTCAGGCAGCCACCATCGCCGGCGTCAAGCCACGCCCCTTTCTCTTCTATTCTTAATCTTGCTGCCTTTCAGTGTGAGCTGTTACGGAGTGGAACAGTCTTGCCAAGAGCAGAGTGTGTGGGATGTGCATTTGAAGGCGTGCAGTTGTGCAGGAATGTGTAAGCTATTTGCTGTGCTTGCACTTAGCTGCAAAGTGGGGAGGGCATGTTGTGCTCTTCCTCCTGTTTTTCACACTTTACTGACTAGAGACAACCGGTTTTATCAGAGTAATGTACATGGTCCGTCTCGAAACCATAGCAAAGGCCTGATCAACCGATGCTGTGACCTTGGAGCAGACTGGTAGGGGCTCTCATGAGAACGAGGGGGCGAGGCTTGCTAGAAGCTTCGTTATGTTTGGATTTGTATTAAGAAGGGGAGCCTCCACTGGTCTGGTGGGAGTTTGGGAGTTTGGATTCAGAGCAAGGGCAGACGTGTCTATCTCGGATTGAACCCTTATTGCTGAGCTCTGATCCCCTGATCTCTGTGAAGACTTCCCCGGCCAGACGTTTTGTGGTTATTGCCATTGTGATGTGAGCCAGTGGCTGTGATCGTTTGCAGTACGTCCAGTGTATCTTACCTTATATCAGTTATTGCTTGTTTATTAATCAGTATTATAGTTTGCTCAGTTATTGATTCATGCCTTTAGATTAAAAGTTTGCTAATCTTATGCATTTGGTATCTGACACAGCCTTTGTTTAGAGAGCATTATGTAATAAACCCCAAGCCTTATTCTGAAAGTGATAGAGTCTTTGCATTTTGTTAAATAAAACCCATTTTCAAAAGGTGCTGTTTGTTTTGTGTTGATGTCTTGCTGTGCCAGGGGTGATAAGACATGCTCAAAAGTGTATATTATTCAAAGGTGCAGTGGTATATTTGCCTCCTAGGTGGGAGTGCAGGGATTGGGTGTGGCTTATTCGTGAGAAGCCATATTCAAAACACAGTCACACTCGCAGTAAAATTAGTATTTTAGACCTTTAACTTATAAAACAGTGTGAGAATTAGCTCTGATTGGTCAAGGGACCAAGTTGCATGAGTGACGTAAATTTTGAAGTGTACCATAGTATCTGTTTTGCTTGTAATTACAAATATGTGCATCTTAATCTCCGATTTTGTTTTTCCAAAATGTTTTTTTATTCATATTACACATAATGCATCCACTTAGAAAGTGGCATGAAATACTTTTTACAACTGCTGAGAATGCTTCACAACACAAGCAACATGGTCCACTATCATTTAACCCAACAGTGCTTGGTTAAGATACACACAGAAGCTAAATGTTGTTCAGTAAAACATTCGCCAGTAGATTCCAAGGAGGCGGAGTTGACCAATGTGCCCACAACAATAGTTTTAGCTGGTACCATTTAAGTCCGTTTCAGCACCATACCTCGGAGGCCAAATTTACATCTGAAGTGATCAGCAGTTGTGATGTGAATTGCAGTCTTCATGTTTCGGCATTTCCTCCCTCTGAGCAAAGTATTTACAATGAATGATTATTTAATACAGTTATTGGCCTAAACCGAAGTTTGCAATTAGCTCAAAATCAGGCAGGCCGTTTTTTTAGGTTTTGACTGGCGATGCGTACTTCAGTACGCATGCGTCCAATAACCTTATGAGTTGTATGTGGCGTCGGGTCTCCGCCCCCTCTTCCCATTGGCTAGCTCCATAAATGGAGGCTAGCCATTGGGAGAGGTAACTGTCCGTCAATCTCGGACCAGATTCGGGGGCGTTCCCGAGAATTTTTGGCTTTTGGCTACGTCAGCCGAAAGCCTCTTCTCGGGAACGCCCCCGAATCTGGTCCGGGATTGAGGGCACCCGCCTTCCTGCTCCTGTGCGATGGCCGGTATAGAGGCAGGCAGTCAGTCAGTCCGAAGCGCTGTGCTTCCCCCTGAGCGCTTTTTGTGCACAGCCGTTTTGCCCGTGAAAATCACCGCCGCAGCCCCGGGGCCGCGGAGAAGCCGAGGGAACCAGCGCTGACGTCACCCGGGAGCCGCGCTGCCATTGGTTCAGGCTGCGGGAGGCTCGCCGGGCGACCTGCGCGGTGATTGGCTGCTGGAGTGAGGAGAAACCAGGAAGCGGACGGGAGGCCACCCCGCGCTCCTGCCGGGAAGAAGAAGGAACCGTCCTCCGGCGAGGCTCTCCCGAGGAGACAGCCCTGCCACCGTCACCCAGAAGAGCCCAGCGGAGAGGAGCCGCCGCCGCCTCAGACAACCGGTGAGTGCGGGCGGGCTCTGGGTCGCTCCTATGCGTAGGGGAGTGCCGTGGGCAGGTTGATGTGCCCAGAGCGGCCCCGTAACTCAGGATTGCGAATGTGCACCTGGGGGTTCATCATTTGTGTTACTTTTTTATTACTTTGCATTGACTTCGAGTAACTACTTCCTTTTTTATTACAATCCAGTTAATTATACATTTAAAGTATAGGCATAGCCGTGACAGTTGTAAATCAACAACATTATACCTGGAAATAACAATTGCACAAAATACATCCCGCTATACATATTTCAAAACATCACTTTACAGCGTACTGCCCTAGACCTATCGGTATGTACCTGAAAGATGGACATTAGCTGACATAAACATCGGGCTCTAAAAACAATTGGACCAATTTGCGCCTGCCGCAGGGAATCCATCCTAGCAAAGCAGGGACTTTTTACAAACCCATTTATTGCTTTCCTTTTAAGTTCATTTTTGATTTTTTAAGTGGCAGCTCGAAGCTCCGTTGTAGGCTTTAATTACTCCTCTACATAATTAAACAAATTGCAGATCACTTTGATGCCTGCGGATTGGATGCTATCCATACAGTTTTTATTTATTTATCCATTTTAAAATTGTATAGCGCACATTCACCCCCTGCACTATAGATGCATTATACATGTCTAAAATAAAGTCACGGTAGGCAGAGAAAGAAGACTCCAAGCGCTGACGCTCTCTCTGGGGAGACGGGGGATGTAAAAATAATTTTATAACAAATGCATGGAAAGATGGAATGTGGGCTGTGATAGGGCCCCCGAGTCCCCTCGTTCCCCACCTGCTGCTGACCTCTCAGGAGGTATCAGGTAAACTCGAGTGCCGTGCGCTAGTTAGGATTGCTAATGACACCTTTCTTTTTACAACAATCCCTTACCTTGAAAGAAGTGTCAGAGACCCTGCAAAGGTCAGTGTCTTTAACTAGGACGCAATCAATGAATCCTTTCATAAAGTGCACTTTACAGGTCCCTGGGAACTCAGCAGGACCTTCGAGGGAGGGTTTTCCCAACACAAATCTAGTTTCTCGTAGATTTCTGTATTCTTTTGCAATGCTTCACTGTGAGTTTCCCAGGCAGGTGGGGGAAAGCCATAAGAGGAGTGTAGGAAAAATGGTGCACTTAACTGCTGGAGCAGGAAAGAAAGAGGGAGTGGTCCAAGAGTCGACTGGCTTTGTACACATACTGGACTCTTTTTTTTTTTTTTTTTTTTAAATTTTTGAAAACCTTTATTGTGCACAGAAACAGAACAAATACGGGCCCACAACCATCCGGCCGGCCACGAAATCTCGTGTAGCACTAGTGCATACAATACGGTGACAAGGTAATACAATGTTTCAATAGATATTATGCAGGAAGCAGACTGGGTTGTGCCGCAGTACCTTGACCCAGGAGCAATGCAGGTTAATTTTAAATTTTTGTGCAACCATTAAGATCAGGTCATGCTAATCCGTACTCGTGAAAATAAGAAAGAAAAAACGAGGTCCATGTAGGTGGGACGACAAGATATACCCATACCGCTCAGTACAATTCGCAACATGCAGGTCCCAAATCAGAGGATGGCCACAAGTTATTCACATCACAAGAAAGTAGGCTCAACATCCCATCTGCGCCCGCACTACCACCCATCCCCCAATATGCCTAACACGGGCCAAAGGAAGAAGGAAAAATTATAAAAGAGCAAAAAAAGGCACCATAGAAAAAAACACAAACTAAAATTTACCCCCCCCACCCTACACACATGCAGAGGCTACGGCCTACCCCCCCCCCTAGCAGAGTGTTTGTCACCCCATAAACCCGAAATACAGCAAGAGAAGAGAAAGAAGGAACAAGAGAAAGAAAAGAAAAGGTAGGGGAAATACAAACCAGAAATATAGGGAGTAAGAACAGAAATCTATCCTTGGACTCCGCAAAAGAAAAGCCCGGGAGGAGGGCCAATAAAACATGTATACGGACCCCACCGACCCAATAAACCTTCTCCGCCTCTATCATAGCATCAGTTAAACAGTGGCAAGCGATCAGTCAGGGTGAGACAGCATATAGTCCACAATAAATCAGGCCAAATTTAAGGTCCACCCTACCTCCACCCACCCGCCCGGCAAGTAAACTGAAGGAAGTCTCTTAGCCCTGGCCCGATCTGGGGCTCGGCCTCTCGCCCATCTTACTTGGTAGTCCAGCACAGTCCTGTGGGACGGGAGAAAATGGCCGCTCGGAGGAGGGGGGAGGGTCATAAGCACAGGAAAAACAGCGTCGGGCCCCAAGACAGCAAACTCCCTCAAGTACAGGCCTCACTGGCATGCCCGAGCCGCAAGAGTCACAAAGCAAGGCAATCAGGGTCCGTGGTATGCTTGCTGGGAAAAAAACACGAAGGCGAGTTGCTAGTATCCACATCCGCGGCTTCACAAAACGATGCACATAGCCAGGCTTGAAACAAGAGGGAAACAATGTAGCGACGTCTGAGCTGGTAGTTGGCAACAATTCGCTACATGCCACAGTGATGGTTACTGTAGCATCCACTGCAGCTCCTCGAGGCAATTGTGAGACGGCAGACTGTAACAGCTCCAATTCGTAGCCGTGTTGGAAACGATTCCCCTGCTCCAGGCTGAGAACTTGGTCGCATGCATCAAGTCTCATCCCCAGTGCGCTGTAACTGCGCTGCATCGCCGATTTCAGCTCGCCCAAGGTCGCCATCACATCCACCAGGGTACAATCAGGCTGTGGTAACCCCTGATCCGGGCGCCCGAGGAGAGAATGCGCTCCGGCCCCCTGCACACGGACAAACTCCCTGTCTCGTGGGGAGGACACGCTTGCTTCCCCACAGTAGCGATCTGCAGGCGTCGCCATCTTGCCTTCTGCCCAACGAGGTACTGGGGGGGGGGGACGGGAGGGTCGCGGGGAGCGACCGTACAGCAGTTGTCGGTCCCCGGGCAAACGATATTCCGCCCGAGCTGCAGTGGAGCCTGGAAGCCGGCAGCTACGTTGTGAGGCAGGCAGAAGGAAGTGGGGCTCGCCGTCACCAGTCCGAGGGGCGAGTGGAGAACAGGAACATGGCGGCCGAGAACAAAGGACCCGCCAGTCAGACTCCTCCGCTCTCCGTCACCGTGCAACCCAGCGGATGCACGATGTGTCTTGGCAGCAGGCTTTGTCGTCCGTGCGCCAGCAAGGGGAGCACCATTCAGTAGCACTACCCCCGCAGCGGATCAGCCGAGTCCGGGGGAGCGAGGTCCGCTAGGCGCTGCAGGGCGGGCAGGGTCTCGGGCCAGGGCGAGCCAGCCCGTAACTTCCGACTCCGGGCGGGTGGAGAGGTCGGGGGACCACCATTGGCATCAGCTCCGCTTCCCGCACAATTCAAAATAAAAATCCGAAAGGAGAGTAATCAGGATTGCAGTGCGGGATTCCGGGGCCGGCGGAGCCGAAGGGCAGCACGTCCGCTCAGGTCGCCATCTTGGCTCCTCCCCCACACATACTGGACTCTTGATTGGTTGTTACATGTTGACCTTTTCCCAGGTGCTCATGGGAAAGGTCAATGCTGCAGCATAGCTGGTAATAAAGCAGAAATCCGATTAAGAGTCCACCATGACCACTATATTCCTCTCCATACTCCGATCACCTTAAGGTTTCCTACCTCGACCAGAAATAAATATGAGGAACGGTATTAAGTTCAATCAATCAATCAATCATAGACATTTATAGAGCGCTCTACTTACCCGGAGGGTCTCAAGGCGCTAGGGGGGGGGGGTGCTGCTACTGCTCGAACAGCCAGGTCTTGAGCTTCTTCCTGAAGGCGAGGTGGTCTTGGGTCAGGCGCAGGTGCTGTGTGGGTGTGTGTGGAGGGCTCTGTGTGGCTGTGTGTGTAGGAAGCTTTGTGTGGCTGTGTGTGTGGGGGGCTCTGTGTGGCTGTGTGTGGGGGGCTCTGTGTGGCTGTGTGTGTGGGGGGCTCTGTGTGGCTGTGTGTGGGGGGCTCTGTGTGGGGGTGTGTGTGGGGGGGCTCTGTGTGTGTTTGTGTGTGTCATTTGCGAGAGATAAAGCTAGTGGCATTGTAAATGACAATGCCATTTATTTATGTTAAAAAAAACATAAATAAAAATAATGTCAAGAGCAATGCGAATAGCTCTAACTTTAACAAAGGCAAAACCATTGCATTGTAAATGCTTGTTTTTTGTGAACCTAGACTTTACCAGACTAAGCCTCTGATAGAAAAGTTACACTGGCTTCCTGTAGTTCAGAGGAACGTCTTTTTAAAATAGTTTGCATTATTCTTTTTTTATATATATTTTTTTATTTTGAGAACAATGCAATAAAAGACAATAATGCGATGATACAATCATCTGGAGGCGAACTCCACAGATATAAAACAAAATGTAAATCCGTATTTGTAAAGCGCGAACTACTCACCCTTACGGATCTCAAAGCACTGGGGGCCGTCGTGGAAATTTAGTGAGCTATTGCCCAGTCACATGGTGTTGAGCTGAGCTGCCGCCGGAGCTAGGGATCGAACCGTGAACTCTGTGCTCCGAAGTCAGCTGACCTGGCCGCTTCACCACACCTCTCCACATTGTGTAATCGAAAACAACCAACCTAATTTCTCCCCACTCTCTCCCCAGACACTACATTCACAGCACTCCTTGTTTAGTAGGCACAGCACATTGTATAGTCCTTCAAACACCACGTATCCGCATTTTCTTTTGGACCTCAAGGAAAGTCTTGTCTTCTCCTCCCACTACTGTCTAATAACTCCAGAGAGTAATACTGCAGCAATTTACCTTGTGAAATTTTCATAGGGAAACCACTACTGCCATAGGTGTTTTTTTCCGCCCATCATATATATGTCCATTCAAGTTTAAAGTTCTATGTCCATTCCCTATTTCCACTCCTCCATGGCAGGGCAATCCTGTGACCCCCAGTGTCGAGCAATATCTCTTTTGGCTACTATAAGGCCAAGGCCACAGAGAAGTAGCTGAGTTTGTGGAATATCTGCGTCATTGGGGATTCCCAGGATAATGAATTTGGGATCTAATGGAAGTTGGACCTAGGGCACTATGCCAAGTTCCCCGGTGATATCCACCCAATACTCCCAGATCAGAGGACTGTTCCAGATTGTGTGAAAAAAGGAACCCTCCTCCCCCGATATCTCAATCACAGGGGTGTGTGCGTCCTTCCCATTTCAAGTAAATGACTTCTGTTATAGTGTACTCTGTGTAGTATTTTAAATTGGACTAGGTGCAGGTGGGCTTCAATTGCCACCTCTCTTGGGTGCATCAGAGCTGCCTCCCAGTCTATATGCTCCATTTCTCCTACCTCTTCTTCCCATTTAGCCCGTGGCTCACGGGAGGTGTCTTTCGTGTTGTTATTGAGGGTCTTATGGGTCAGGAAAACTGCTCCCTTTACTAGCTGCTTGGCTAGGATTCAGCCCTCAAAGGTGGCATATCCTGGAATACCCTCCCCTCAGCAGGCCACGCATGGTATGTTTGTGCCTATTTCAGGAACTGGATCCCATATTCCCTTTGGAGCGAAGCAAATGGCATTTTGTCTCCGCCCTCAAGCAGGACTCTCACCTTAGATATGCCAAACAAGTCCCAAGCCTCGAATCCCAGCAGTTTCCGCATTTTGGGAAGCCATTTCCCCTACCACAAGGGTGTTTTCCTAGTGGATCTTCCATGCCACCCTATCGATTTTGTTGCCCTTTCCCATGCCCCAAGTGTGATATTTGTGGCCTGTAGGAGACACCCTGCCCCTCCCTCCCCCATATGCATAGTGGAGACAGGACCCATTCCTCCATTGCATCCGTTCCAATCTGGAGGTTGAGTGGTCCCAAGGGGTAAATAACCAGTCATTAATGTTAAGGAGGTGGGCAGGACTATAGTAGGCCCATATGTCCTGCAGGGCCAGCCCGCTGTAGTATTTATTACTTTATAGGTGTTTTAAGGCGATGCTGGGGGTGTTCACCCTCCCACAGTAGCTTTCGCATGTCGCTCTCAATCATTTGGAAGGTTTTAGGAGAAATCCTATAGTAAATATTTTGTAGAACGTAGAGCAGTTTGGATAGAGAAATAATCTTAAACATAGCTGCTCTCCCCATCAGTGTGAGGTACAGCCCTCGCCATCTCTTCCCAACGGGATCAACTCAACCTCCTGAGGTTACACATATAGCATGTTTCCCTTTTTAGTGTCATGAATATACCCAGATACTTGAACCCCAGGGTAGTGTGTGTCAGATGTTTGGCAAGTGGAGGCACCTCCAGCCTGCTCAGTGGGAGGAAAAGCACCAATTTATCCCAATTAATACAGTAGGCAGAATAACTGCGATACTCCTCAGATAGTTGAAAAGCCTCAGGAAGAGACGAGGATAGGTCAGTCAAGTATAGAAGGATGTCATCCACGTAGAACAAAACTTTCTCTTTTGTAGCGGCCTCACCCATGAGCTGTAAGCCACAGATTCTGGGATGATCTCGGACTGCACAGGCTAAGACTCTATTGTCGGGGCAAAGAGAAGAGGGGACAAGGGGCAGCCCTGTCTTGTACCTCTACCAATGAGAAACTCAGTAGACACCACTCCATTGACACGGACCGCCGCCACTGGGGCCTGCTATAATAACTTGACCTATCTCCTATAGCGGGTACCAAACCCGAATTTAACCAGGGTACTATCTTCAAAGGACCAATGTACCGCATTGAACACCTTTTCAGCATTAAGTGCAAGGAAGATGTGGGGGGTGGGGGGAGGGGGAGGGGGAGCGAGCGCTTCCGATTTTTGTTCAGCCAGTTGTGGGTTCTACGACGACTGTAGCGTGTGGATCTCCCAAGTATAAACCCTGAATGGTCTCTACGGATCAGGGGCGTTATGGCTTGTAATAGTCTGAACACCAAGACTGTAGCCAGGATTTTTACCTCTATATTAAGTAGGGAAATCGGACGGTATGAACTGCAACAGTCTTTGGACCTACTGTCTTTATGGGTAACCACTATGACTACCCACCTCAGATCTGGAGGGAGAAAGTCCTGTTTGCCTGCTTCGCGAAACCTATTAAGAGATGGGGTCCCAGTAGGCTAGAAAATAGTTGATAGAATTCGACAGGAATCCCATCTTGTTCGCTTTAAGCTTGGTTATAACAGCTTGGATGTTCTGCCATGGTAATCTCAGTGTCAAGCACTGCTCTTGCCTCAGCATCTAATACTGGCATGGTTATAGACTCCTGGTAATGGTCAGTGTGGGGCTGAATCTATAGTGGTCGTGCCCTATAAAAGTCCTTGTAATAGCATGCAAAGGCTTTTGCTATAGCTTCGTCCGACTCCGCTCGATCACCCTCAGGGTCCCTGATCTGATGCACCCATCTGGCTTCCGCTTCCCTCCTATCCCAACGTGTTATTTTGGAGATGGCCGAGTTCTCGTTTTCTTGGAAGTACAGTTCGGAGTCCTCCCACAGACCGACTGCCACCTCCCGGTCCCTTAAATCCAACGCATTCAGTTTCCAGCCCATCCCTCCTTTGCAGGTCAGGCCCAATTTTACCAGCAGAGGAGCATGATCTTAGAGGCCTTGGCCAAGTATTCCACCTGCTGTATTGTGCCCACCTCTCCTGCTGGGGGAAAAGATATAATCTATTTGGGAAAACACTTTGTGGGCCCCTAAGAAACAGGAGTATTTTTCTCAAAGGGATGGGCGGACATCCCTAGGTCCAAGTGGCCCAGGATTACCGCAAAAAAGGAGGGGGTGTTGGGTGCATACTAGTCCCCTGGTAGCATGTCCTATTCATCTCGTTTGTCATTACATAATTAAAACCTCCTCCTATGATCTGGATGAGTGAAACCTCTTCCAACAACAACTCAGCCAGCTTTTCCAATGTGGGGGGTTGTAGGCGTGGAGGTGCATAAATACTGCTTAACGTGACATCTGCTCTGCCACAAAAACCCCTAACTCCCACGTATTCCCTAACGGGTCTGACCAATGTTTTAGTATCCAGAAACGTAGATGCTTCCTATTCGAGATAGCTACGCCCCTGGATACCGAGGTGTATCCTCGTGGGCAAGTGTAATGTAGGCAACTCTTCCTTGGAATTTACACTGTGTTCCTTTAAGAAGGGTCTCTTGCAGGAGTATCACAGCTGGGTGAAGACGTGGCTACCAGACACCTTTTAATCTAGTCTCCAAGACCATTCACATTCCATGATGGGACAGAAAAGGTCTCAGTATCCACTTGTGATGTACCCATTGTGAGTCACAAAATAAAATAGGAAAATGCCCCACTTTACTAACCATCGGGCATTGTGGTGCATGTCTCCTTCATTGGGGCCAGTCATAAACTGCTGTGTCTGTGTTGTCGTGTCTTGAACTGACCCTTCCGGATCCCTATGAACATTTGACCCCTCCTCCCCACCCCCAAGGACCCCTGCAAATGTATAACCCCATAACACAACAACAACTACTCTAAAGTGAATCCGAGAGGTCTGTAGCACCCGCCCCCCACCCACAAATTCAATCCCCTAACAACGCTCACTCCAAAGCCAACCACCCCTGGAAGTGGTGGCATCAGATACACAATTGAACAATGGACCAGTCTGTGGTTATGTTTTTCTCAGCAGAGCGTGTTACCATCGTCTGCCAGTGCCTAAAATGTTGATGCCGCACCCATGATTAATCAATCGCTGTCATACCAGAAGCAGTGGCGCCCGAAGGGGTCACATCAGGTTCCTTTTCTAGGTGTGCAATGGTGACCACAGGGGGATGCCTGGTTTCAGATTCAGTCTCTTGCTCATATCTCATGTATCCATGTGTAGAGCCCTCCTCCTGATCCGCCGTCTTGCTCTTTTTAAGGGCTGCCGCACCACCGTTAGCTTGCAATATTTTTAAATCTCTTTGCTGCAAAAGTCCGGCCTTTGAGTCCTCCAAAATTCAGCGCTACACCTTGATCGCCACCTTAGATCAGCCCACCTGAATTTACTAGCTGTCTCAAGAAGTATAAGATAGAGGCTGGGAGGTGGTATGTTTTCAGTAATTGCTCCCCACACCTGGAACGATCTTCCTTCTGACATTAGACCTTCAACCAGTTATGTGGGATTCAGGAAACGCCTAAAAACCTGGCGGTTAAGTCAAGCTTATGGCTTACTTCACTAGTTGCTACCTCCGCAACCTTAGCGTCAAAAGACCCATTGGTGTACGTGTACTCTATAAATTCCCTATAACATAATCCAACCAATGGAGTGTCTTCCTATTGGCAGTGTGTCCAGTGGACTTTTGTTAAATTGTTTTAAACACGGAAAGTCTGTGTATTGCATTCTCAGTGACATCTCATTCTTCAATCTCACATTTCATTACCTCTCACTCTCACTGTGTCGTAATACTGTCTGATTTACAGGAATATTGGTGGATAAAAAAAAGTAAGCGAGCTATATTCAAATGTTTTAATAGGCAAATTCTTAAATGCAGTACGGCGTCATTCACCTACTCCTTACGAAATACTTGGACATTGTAGGGGTGGTCAACTCTCCCACCAGCTCAGTACCTTGTGAAACCTTTAACATTTTAAATTACATCAGATTGATTTGTAGTCATGTATTCTAAGGCCCCTGAAATGTGATGCTTTAAGTAACTTCCCCATGGCAAGTGTCCCACTTTAAGTCAGTCCGTACTTTTTAACACCTTCCACATTGTATTTTAGGACTTGATATGTTGATGTTAGCGTTGTAACTTTAGGCTCACAAACCCCAGCAGTAAAGTCCAGTTGGGTAGAAAACCAGAATTATCTGGTATCACACATAACAATAGGTTACCCTGCAGCGATGAATTTTTGTTGGTATGTGGAAAGTCTTGTCATGTTTTCACCTCTATCCCATGTGCATGGATACAGCACTTTTTCGACAGGTACCTTATACTTCACTTTGCACTGACTCTTTAAATCCTGGGTTGTTGGCAGGTGGCCTTCTTTCAACATTGACTTGTTTCTAAGGGGGGAGGGTGATGTATCAAATGGTTATACCCATTCTCTGTCTCTGGGTAAATGCGAGAGTACGTATTGGCCAATATTCTTATGAGCCTGCAATTTCAGTAATCAGTGAAATATTTAAACATTACCAAAAGATCAGAAATTATTTTAATATTCTCAGATCCTCTACAGTGTATAAACGAATAAGATAAGGTCTAAAACATGTTTCTAACCCCCACACCTTTATTCAAAGAACACACAACTGGAGGAAGAAAAAAGAAGAAGAAACAATATATCAGTGAAATTCTTAAACAACTTGGACTAATCTTTCTTGCTGCTACCTTGTATAACAAAGTTCCAATGTGTTGGCCCCTTCAGAAAAAAATACAACTAACTCATTCTCTCCAACTTTACTTTTCTTTTGGTTGTGCAGGTGTTTATGTTATGTTATGTTAAGCTCATTTATTGTGCGCACAGATGCTCCAGCGAAGGAGCGTCCTGGCACCCGACAAGGTAGCGACACAACATAACTGGACAGAGTAAAGGAAAGAGCTAAGGGAACAAATACGTTTTTACAGCTCGGCGAAAGGAGAACAAGTCCCTATGAGCACGAATTTCAGGGGGAAGGGAGTTCCACAGAGCCGCAGCGCGTACTTTAAAGGATCGACCGCCAGCTCGGGAGCGCTTGAAGCGGGGAACAACCGCAAGTTCAAGGTCAGAGGATCGTAAGGGCCGGGCCGAGACATAGTGGGAAAGGAGGTTAGAGAGAATCAGAGCAGGAGATCCCTTAAGGATTTTATAAGCTACACAAAGGACCTTGAACTGGATCCTTCGCGCGATTGGGAGCCAATGCAGGGTGCGCAGAGTATTGGTTGTGGGGCAGAATCTGGGTAGGCCCACAACAGCTCGAGCCGCTGCATTCTGTACGCGCTGTAGGCGAGTGATTTCGGCCTGATATAGCCCCACTAAAAGGGAGCTGGCATAATCCAGCCGAGAAATCACAGTCGCCTGGATCACAAGTTGCCTGGTAGTGGCATCAAAGAATTTTAATACGGGACGCAGTCCACGCAAGATGCCAAAGCAGCTGGCCTCCAAACGCTTGGTGTGACACACAAAGGAGAGAGATGGATCCAGCCACACCCCAAGGTTTTTTAACTCGGAGACCGGGGTAGGCGTAGGACCCAAGTCCGAGGGCCACCACCTGTCACCCCAGAGTTCCGTATGCTTGCCAAAGATCATGATTTCGGTCTTACTTGCGTTCAGCTGGAGACAGTTGGAGGTCATCCAGCTGACGACCGCCCGGAGTCCATTCTGGAATCTGGGGGCATCCACGTCTGCATCCCCGCTGATCGTAACCGCTAGCTAAGTATCGTCGGCATATTACACCATGGTCATACCCCAATGCCTGACAACCTCAGCCAGCGGTCTCACGTGAAGGTTGAATAACGTGGGACTCAGCGAGGAGCCCTGGGGAACCCCAAGATCCAGAGGGTGGAATTTGGACTGATACGGCGGGACGGCCACGCAGAAAGATCGGTTGGCAAGGAAAGAACGGAACCACTGGAGAGCAGGACCGGTGACACCTGCTTCCTCCAGGCGTTGCAAAAGGATCGGGTGGGAGACGGTGTCAAAGGCGGCGCTCAGATCTAATAGCACCAGCGCTGCCATTTGACCCGCATCGAGCACGGAGCGCAGATGTTCCACCATATAAAGGAGGGCTATCTCCGTGCTATGCCCTGACCGAAAGCCATTCTACGTGCTATCTAGGATGTTAGCTCGCAGGAGATGGTCCGAGAGGGCAGAGTTAACATGTGCCTCCGCAACTTTGGCTGGCCACGGTAGAAGTGAGATTGGGCAGTAGCTCTCAGGCTTATTAGCATCCAAAGTTGGTTTCTTAAGGATGGGCATCACTACTGCCTGTTTCCACCTCACGGGCACCAAACCGGAAGCTAATGAGGTATTAATCAAAGAGCAAACCGGCGAGAGACTGTGAGTTGTTAGATCTCGGAACAGAGCTGGCCGTAGGGGGTCAGCCGGGGACCCAGACTTGACCTGCTGAGCCAACTTCCCAAAGCTTTCCGATGTTAAGCTCGGAAAAGAATGAAGAACATCCGAAACTAGAGGCTTTGGAGGACCAACATCCGAGGGTGCGGCCGTAGGGAAGGCTCTGTAAATTGCATGGATTTTTTCCAAGAAAAAGGCCGCCAAGGTTTCACAGTGAGAAATGGAACCCTGATTATTCGCTACCACCTTTTTATTTAAGAGATCTTTCAAGGCCTTGAAGATAGATTTAGAGGGGTTAGTACTGGTGCGAAATTGAAGGGCGTACAAGGCCGCACAGGTTCTACAAACCGCACGATGGTACACTTTTACGGTGGCCAGATACAAAGCTTTTTTTCAGCTACAGAACTGTTGACTGCTGGTATGGACAAATTGTCACAGTGAAGGTTAAATCACCAAGAATGGAGAAATTAGAGCAGCCCGCTGCCAAAGTGCTAATGGCGTCTGGGAGGGTCTCCCTGAAAGCCACATCGCTGCCAGGGGGACAATAAATCAGTAGGCCTGAGAAAGCAAAACTGGGCGTAATTGAGATCTTAAACACCACACTTTCGCAGCCAGTAATAGTTTGCCCTCGCCAGTCACACGGATAGCAAGATTTGACCGCAAGCGCTATTCCCCCGCCTCTAGAGGATCGGTTAAGAGTAAAAACCGAATATTCGGACGGGAAGGCCAAGTTGATAACGGCCGTATCGGTCTCCTGTAACCAGGTCTCCGTCACACAGAAAACATCCGGCGACTCCTGGCCAAACAGGTCCGAGATATCTTGGTGATGTTTTACCATCAACCTGACATTCAAGTTCCAAACGCCAAAATTCTGGCGGGAACTATCTACAGCAGCCGCAGAAGCGTTGCTCTGGCATATGGCGGGGGTGGGGGGGTCCAAGATCCACCCCCCCGCAGGCACATGAGTAAGGTCCGCACAACGGGTCAACCCGTGGGGTATCGCAGCTCCTAGTACCTAGCCCAATGGCAAGTAAAGTATCTCTAGAGTAGCACCGCATTGAGGCGCCAGTAGCGACCAGCGGAGAAACCAGGGTCCTGCCCAGCCCAACGCGTCCTGACGCGGACGGGCGCAGACGGGCAGGACTCTGGCACGACTCAGGCGAAGCAAAGGCGCACCCGCTGCGCGATCCCGCTACGCTAGGGGAGGAGCTTTAAATAGCTGTCTCTCGCTGGCTCATGCGCAGTAGAGCGCACGCCGATCCTGTCGCCTGCCAATCACCCACACCACTACAATATGGCGGCGAAAAAGCGTCCCACCCCAGGTACCGGACCCGCTCAAATAGCGGTGTTCCAACAATTATAGTGCAAGTATAGTGGCCAATTAAAATCAGGGAATACTAACGGAAGTTAAAGCAAATAGAATAACAGGAGATATTAAAAACAATTACAGCGATAGAAGCGCGAAGCGCTGCAACAGCAATGCGCTACCTTGTTTACACTGATGAGGGCTGTTTCCCTTCCAGTGGGGCTTTATCAGTTGTTATAGGATTTAACCTAAAACTGGATAACCTGTTCATAGTGGTTCTAGAATGCTCTCTGATAGCATGCAGACACATTAAAAAGCATGAAAAGAAGATTGCTAGTTTGTCTTTATGTCTAGCAGGTCCCGTGTACGAAAGCTTCCATTTTACAAGTTCACTTTTAAACTTGACATCTTTTTAGGTATCGCTGAGCCAATGCGCCTGCGCATTGCTTCTGCGAGAATTATGTAGGGGCTTCAGGAAATGCAAAAACAACAATTGATGGACAGAATGCAGAACAATGTCATATATTCACCCCAGTACAGAGAACTGGGCCTAAATCCATCGTTTTTTTGCACTCCACACCACCCCAGTTCAGACATGGCCATATGCAAATCAGCCTTGATCCTGTGCCTCATGGGAACAGTCCAGCCCGAACTGCCCAGCCATGTCTTTCCTGGACCGGAATCAAGCATCCTAGGACCGGTTTCTGGCTTTCAGCCGTCTTCAGCCAGGATAGCTTGACTCCAGTGGTGTGGAGAGCATGGGACTCGCGTCTGAGCATACCCATCTCACTCGGGGTGACAAATGCAAAAACAACAATTGATGGACAGAATGCAGAACAATGTCATACATTCACCCCAGTACAGAGATCTGGGCCTAAATCCATCGTTTTTTTGCACTCCACACCACCCCAGTTCAGACATGGCCATATGCAAATCAGCCTTGACCTGGTGCCTCATGGGAACAGTCCAGCCCGAACTGCCAAGCCATGTCTTTCCTGGACCGGAATCAAGCATCCTAGGAAAGCCTAACAAGAGGGCCTTGGAATGCGGATTATGGCCCGTGCATGTGCGCCGGGCGCGCGCTCGTCATTTGCTCCCCCGCCTGACCCATCAGACTTGAAAGGAAGCCGCTCGCACACCACCATTTGTCTGAGCCTCGGCATCAGACTTCAAAGGAAGCCGCTCCCCCCCCCCCCCAATCAGACTTCAAAGGAATGCGCTCCTGAACTTGTTTTTTTACTGCCATGATGTTTCCTACGAGGCCCCCCTGCACGTTTCATGGTCCCTGACTGACCCCCTTACTGCTACATCACCATATTCCCGTCTGCCCTATGTGCACTTTCTCTGTGCCACCAGTCTCCTCTGCTTGTTTTATTGGCAATTTGGAATCCCATACAGTTTGCATGGTGCTTTCATTCGCTCCACCATCTTTTACTTAAACAAATAAAACCAATTTCGCGCTATATAATTTCACCTACTCTAAACATATGTTTGGCGCCGTCTTTTAAATGTTGTACCTGTGCTGCATAAGTTCATTATTTTATATTTACAGTTGGACATTTATGCATGCACATTAGTATTACAGCTAATACAGTCAGTTATCTGTAGAGAGGCATCGACCAGAGGTTGACGCGTATCACATTTGTCGACTGGTATCACTTATTTAAGTACATGGAAAATATTTTCTTTGGACATTGGGAAACCTTTTACTTCTGTGTTAATGAATACCCAGCTTAATGGACGTAACAATTATTAAACGCGCTTCTGCAGTAACTGGCATTTCTAACTTTGAGACTGGTTCATTTGTCAGTGTCATGAAAAAGGAATGGAGTCCTGCTTCCTAACTGTATTCTTTTAAGGGTTTGGCTCTTGGTACAAAAGAAAGCCTTAACTTGTTCTGTGCTATGAAATATGATCTGAGTAGGTACTTACACTCATTATCAAAGGTTTCAGTTGCTTTGATTTAATTACTTTTTAGTTTGTAATTCCATAATTGGACTCATACTGGCCAGTTGCGATATTCATTCTGAATTGTAACTGCACTCTTCCTCCGCATCGCTGGCTCGCTCTGCCTCTGTCTTGCTCGTCCCTCCCCCTCCACAGAGTGCGTCTCGAGGCCCTTATTGTCACCTCGAATTGCACTCACACTTCCTTACTTCCCTTTCGGGCCACTTTCGGCCGCTTTGATGTACTGGGCATGCCAAAGGAACTGGCTCATTAACTATCAAAGAAGTGTCCGTGGCGCTGGAAGGTCAGTTTGGCAGCTCGAAGGTACAGTACAGTGCGTTTCCCTTTGTAAAGCTTGGTTGGCTATTTGTCCACTCCCTTTCATTACAAATTCAGAGGTTCCCGAGTATAAAGTGTCATTTTAAATATTTGACTGATTCGTTTTTAATTAAAAACAGATGGAAAGAAAATTGTACCTCTAGATAGGCACGTGTTAAACTTTCTCTCTTCAAAAGTGTTCTATTATCTCATGCACTTGCAAAGCTATCAAGTGTCCAGAAAGCACCCACCATTATGTTCATGTGTGTGAAGCTCATATTTAACTACAAAAATTGTTATTTACCTTATAACCTTGGTAACTGTTCGCATAGAAACTGCTTGCATGCAGTAGTAACTGTTACTGTGTAAAGCACTCAGAAACCCTTTTGGATCTTTTATGCGCTATATAAAATAGGAAATAAAACAAATAATTAAAGGTGCTGGGAACCCAGCTGTTTGAATTATGCTGCACTGGAGGCGCACGCGGTGTTACAAAATGGGTAGATTGCGCTATAAAAAGGACTATTTGATTTGATGAGTGTCCGTGTGTAAACCCTCGAAGGCGGTGAGACATGCGTACAATTAACATGTTATTTTTTGGTGTGGCCCCAACCTCTTTTACATGACTTCCTTGCTGCAGGCCTGCCTTAGCAGTGAAGAGTGTGCAGCACACTGAATGCAGGGCATCCATTCTACTCTTGCAGTAAGATCAGGTATTCTATTCCTCAAGACTGACCTCTGCGAACTTCACCTGCCAAGGAAAAAAAGATGACGCTCTCCCGTCGCCGGCAAAGCACCTTCAGAAATATTTAATCAGCCTTAAATCATTTGAAGACCGTCTCAAGGAACAGAATAGCGTTTGTTTAAAACCGCTTCAAACTGCAGTTTTTTTACTGTTCCTAAGTGCTCTAAACAACAGGGGTTTCTGTTAACCAATTTAAGAAAACCCAGTTATCGACCTCAAAAGGATGAATGGCTGAGTTAGCCTGACACACCCAACCACACACACACCCAACTACACACCCAACCACACACACACCCACAACCTCACACACAACCACAACCACACGCACAACCTCACACACAACCACACGCACAACCTCACACACAACCACACGCACAACCACGCACACACACAACCACACACAAGACACACAACCATACCCAACCACACACACACAACCACACACAACTACAACCACACACAACTACAACCACACACAAACACACAACCACAACTACACACACAACCACATACACAACCACCCACAACCATAAACACACACAACCACACACACAACCACAACCACACACACAACCACACACACAACACCACAAGCAAACCCACAACCACACACACGCACAACCACACACACACATAACCACACACACACACTACTATACACACAACCACACACACACTACACACACACAACCACACACACACACACCCACCACACACACACAAACACACACACACAATCACACACACACACAACCACACACACACAACCACACACACACAACCACACACACAAACAACCACACACACAACCACACACACAACCACACACACACACGACCACACACACACAACCACAACCACACACACAACCACACACATACAACCACACACAACCACACCGTCAGTGCACACTTTCACCAGACACAGACACCATTAGTCGTCAGTGCACGCTTTCACCGGGCACAAACACCATCAGCCGTCAGTGCACACTTCCACCAGGCACACACCACCAGACGTCAGTGCACGCTTTCACCAGGCACACACCACCAGATGTCAGTGCACGCTTTCACCAGGCACACTCACACCACCAGCTGTCAGTGCACGCTTTTACCAGGCACACACACACACACCACCAGCCGTCAGTGCGTGCTTTCACCAGGCACACACACACACAACCAGCCGTCAGTACACGCTTTCACCAGGCGAGCACACACACCACCAGCCGTCAATGCACGCTTCCACCTGGAGCACACACACCACCAGCCGGCAGTGCACACTTCCACCAGCCATCAGTGCACACATCAATTGTTAACGCATCCACAATTGACTATTGTGGCAATCGCAGTATGGCACACTTTACTTTTAAACATATTCATCTAAAGCACAGCATGCCACCATTGCTACAAAAATAAATACACATTTTTTGGCCTACAATTTATAGACTTTTGTTGCAATTGGTGTTGCAATATTTACAATGCCAATAGCTCAAACTTAATTAATGAGAGACCTATTGCATTGCAAATGTTTGTTAGACAAGTGACCTTTTCCTGCTTTGCACGTATATGATAACATACTCTGTTCTACTTCCGAGCACAGTTCTTTGTAAGCATTTTATCACAACACTGTACATTATGTTCAAGGATAAAGTATACAGAGCGCGCTACCCTTGCGTCTTGTCTGTTCTGAGGCAGCTCTGTGTCACAAATACAAACAATGAATAGCTGAGGACCTTAGGAACAGTGCGGAAGGGGCCAGTTTTTTATCCATTTTGCTTGAGAGGGAGGAGCACTTCCATGGAAATCCTGGATGTTCGCCTGTGACAGATTTGCAGCTCTGGTGACTTCTCTCGCCATCCTGCAAATGACCAGGCCTGTCCCATGCCAGGCTGGCTTCCTGATACATCCTCATACAGGTAAATAAGAAGTTAGGCAACTCCAAAACATCTGGCATAATCGCACCATATTGTGTTCGCTAGCATAGTTAGGGTTACGTGGGGTTATCAGTATGATATATATTCATAGGATCATTGCAACTATTCTTCTTTTTCACCATTCTTGTAATGCTGGTAACAATGCTTTGGTTCCTTCTGCTAATAATTGTAGCTCATGTTTTTTACAGACAAATCTAATTGCTTCAATAAATATTTAAAATGCCAATGTGTGCATTTGTTGTGTCTCCCTTGGGCATGCCTAAAGTAATAATGATAGGGTAACTCTGTTTCTGCGATTTCCCTGGGGTAGGGATCTGAGTGGTCATATTCTGAGGTTGCAGATAACATCAGGTACCCTATCAAGTTTAGTGGTCCAGATGGCTCACTGTCAGCTAACTGAGAAATTGGCTAACATAGTCTGACGGTATGAGTGGACTCAGTCCCCATACTCTGACGTATATGCTGTCCAAACGCACCGTTTTACTTAGTAGAAACGGTACGACAAGTTGTTTGCTTTGGAAATAAAATGTGCAGTAAAAAATTGCAACTTGAACAAAATGTTTTGCTAAACTACTGTTACTCCTAAATACAATTTTCCCTAGGCCTCACATACTAAAACATGTGATCCATGCTACATGTGTTTTATTTTTTAATATTGTTAAGGATTGACAATGGAGAATCAATGTAAAAACATTATGGACAACATGAAAATAAATTCCAATTTTTTAAGAAAGTCACCAAAAAGTACATCTGCAGGTATATATTTTGCAAAGGTGTAGCTTTCCGACTCTGAGAAATTCACGAATGTTTACAGCAGTAGGCCTACACCAAACCATACTCCGAGCTCACTTTTTGTGAATTTAATTTTAGCATGAAAAAATGTACACACATTTTCCCTACAAGCCCCCCCACCCCCTCACACACACACAGGAAAATGTTTTACTCTTGCCCTTGTCAGGAGTAAAGATCCAACTTTTCCAGTTTGGCCCGTGATTGTAGAGGAGTTGGTGAACACCCTAAACATGTATAACATGTACAGTAGGGTGACTAGGTGTCCCGTATGGTCCCGGTTTTTCACCTGCTGTCCAGGTAGATTTTAGGAAATTTAGCTCCTGTCCCGGTTCAATAAACAGACGAGCTTCTGGGTTTAAAAATTGCTTTTTAGGAATGTTCTAACTGCCTGTTTTGTAATTCTCTGCTGAGGAGCGCTGTCATTCTGTGCGCTCGCTTGAAGTAAAACTGTAGTCCTTCTTCTTCTTCCGTGAAAAGTCCCGGTTTTTGGCTCTAAAATTCTGGTCACCCTAATATGCAGACACAATGCATTCAGGTCCAGCTTCAATTACCCTTCTCTATCCTTTTCTTCAGTCAAATGTGCTGTGAAAATTCCCCAACTCCATCTCCTTCTGGACTTTACCATCACTATTTATTATGCTCTTGTCTGTTCCAGTCACTCACCTGACAATCTTGATTCCTTTGTTCGGTAATTTTCGTTGTCTCGCTATGCCATCCTCCTTACGCTGTACATTGCTTCATTTTGCCATTTTGTTTACGTTCACCATCCTTCTTTGCTGCACTCTGCCACTTGGCTTTCATTCCCCATCTGTCTCCATTCTAGTGCCCCACTCGATCATCCTGCTCATGTGCTCCATCTTTTTGCTCTACTGCATTTCTTCTCCATTACTATCGCTTTCCTTACACTGCCATCCTGCCTACATTCCCCATCTCGCGCCCTTGCTTCACTCTGTATTCTGCTCCAGTTCTCGATTTGCCCCCTTTCCCATATGGTCTTCCCATAGTGCTGTGCCCAACCATTATGCTTAGGCTCCCCACCTCTACTTTGCCTCACACTCCATCCAGTTCTAGGACCATTCCTCCCACCTTTATTTTACTCTGGCCTTGCCTTACTTCCCATTTTCTCTAGCCTCACGCTTCCACCTCTTTACATTGCCTAGTGATCTTTTCTGTTGTGTTCCATTATTTCCCTCTACCACACTCTACATTTGTTTATTCTTCCTGCTGTTTGCATGTAGTATTTTTTTGATCAACACAAGAGGAATATATATTTTACAAGCATCTCTCTGCGTTTTATTAAGTGTCATTTATAGGTGTTGTAAACTTTTTTTGTCTACTGTACAATATATAGAGTGGGCTTTGGGTCATAATTGGATGGCTTTCTGGTGTATCACCAATTCCCGCTCCCTATTTGACGGATTTCTTTCCTGTTCTTTTGTTTGTCCTGACCCTGTTTTTTTTTTTTAAACTAAGCTTCTGATTGCTTGGGTACTATTTTCTCACTGCTGTGTTGATATGATGGGACTGCCTTTTTTATTTCACTTTCAGCACTCGATGGAAATGTATCACTTCCCCTCCCTTTCTCCCATCCTTTTAATACCATCTCCACCAGATATTTTGCTGTGTGATGGCCTGACAGCTGCACACTTCTGCAGGGCTGCTTTCTTGCCGTCCATTGCTTCCAGCTCCTGTCTGTGCTTTTTAGGTCTCGCTAGAGACAGTGCATGCGCTGGTCTGGCGAGACATGTAGTAAACAGGTTTTTCAAGTGTTACCAAAGCCGCCAGCTTGCTATTACGCGCACAAGCGCACGCCTCGCTTCTCTGTCACTTTTGCTCGCGCGTGCGCGCGCACACGTGCGCACACATTTACCGGCTTGTTTAATTTGTTGTTTTTGCCGTCACATTTTTGTGTGCTCTTTGTCACTGCCACTTCCTGCGCTGGCCGCACTCTGCAGTCAGCACGCCTGAGGCCTCCTCCCATCTCTGCCTCCGCTGCCTCTACCCGTTGGCTTCTCGTGCCACTTCCATGGGTTTCCTTTCAACCTGGCCGCGGCTTGTTTAACTTGTTTTTATTTCTAATGAAGTCAAGTCTGAGAGTATGATATTTGGCACAGATTAATGTTTCCCGGATGGCCATTCGGGCTTTGTTTGTGGTATTTAAAGGTCTGTTTGGATAAGGCGGGATGTTCTAGAATCTCTGAGATATTTGAACAATCCTGGGATCTGATATTATCTAAAATTCTTAATAAAATTGTTAAAGTCGAAAAAAAATGTGTTAAAGGGTTCAGCACGTCCCCTTCTTCACCTGTAGTGGATGCCAATTGCCAGAGCTGGCGAAAGGCATTTCCTAAATTTTGCATTCTGTTACTTTCCTAATGACTCTCTGCTTTACTACTGCTTGCAGAACCAACATGCCACGCAGAGCTGAAAAAATCTACTCGTATCTTGTTAGCATCTGGAGACCGTTTTATCCACCGGAAATTCTACATGGACATTTTTACATCTTAGCTTAATAATTTGTAAAAGCAAATGGGCTTGTTTCTTCTGATCAGAAGATTGCAGCCCCTCTCTCTCTCTGTTGCCGAGTGCAGCGTGGAAGGCCTGCTAATTAAACATGCAGCATTTATTTTAAGTGTGTTTTACGGGAACCAGCTGTCTCTGGCCCGTGGACTAATCGGCTTGAAAGAAAGTCCTGCTGTGAAGTGAACACAGGTTTAATCCTTGCAAACATCTGCCTGTCTTGAAGGTGACAATGTTAAAAGATTGCTTTCCTTGTCAAACTTTAGCGTAACCTTTTAAACCTCTTTTTTTTGTAGTTTTGCTTTTATGGGTCCATTGTAAAAAAATGTCCGAGCTGTTTTGTGAACCGGAAGGGGTAGTCGTTAAATGTGTTTCTGTGGCGTTCGAGGTTATCGCCAGGCAGTGTGTGTGTGTGTGTGTGTGTGTGTGACTTATTTTTAAGGATTCACAAAAGGGGGTGGTGATGAACAGAGTGTCTGAATTGAGCAGACCACTCTTACCCAGTCCAAAGATCAGGGCTTGATCCATCACCGTTATTTATCTCACTGCCCCATCCCAGCTCAGAACCTTTTTAAGGAGCATGAAATATAATGGCTTTTGTTCAAATAGTAAGTGTTTTCCATTAAGGTGCTTGGCAGGCCTCGCGGTGTGCTGTGGGGACTGGAAACGGAAGTGTGGCTGGTGGAATTAATGCTGAATGTCCTCTCAGGAGAGAACAGGAATCTCTTTCTGGGATGGGGCCCTTGGTTTAACCTGCCCTCAAGACATGTATTTCAGGTGATCCCTCAGGGGCCTCTGACCTACCAGCTACACAATGACAAGAGTTCATACTGTCACTGAACCCCCTCCTCCCAGCGTGCTACATACATCCTGGAGTTAGATTGTGGGGTTTGATTTGAATGTAGTCAAGCAAGCAGGTCCCGACCCCCGAACCCCCCCCCCCCCCCCCCGACTCCCCCAACCTGGACAGTCCTCACAAGCATACAACCCTGCCCATCTCCTCTGTCATCTGCCCCCTCCCTCTCATCCTCCACCTTTGTTCTGTCACCCTAACCCGTTAGATATGTGTAATATTTATTATCTATTGCAGGGGCGTAACACATGCTTCTTTGGCAGAAGGGATGCCCCAACCCTAAATGGGGCCCACGTTCAATGCAAAGCCTGTGAATATTTGTGAGCTATTGGAGACTCTGGTCCCTTTCAATATTCTGCTTGGGGCCCATCATTTTTTGTTTAACAACTGCCCTTATGCAAATTAGACAAGTGACTTCTATAATCCAGTTGTGGGACGAAAAAAGACCTCTGTAATTGGGGTGCTGAGAGAGGACTTGCATGCGTTCGCCCCCTCTTAGCTGTTAGCGAGACTCGCATCTGTGGGCGGGGGCTACTAGCCTGAAATTTTCAACACTCCAATATTCAGCTCAATCAAAATGGACACTTTTGCTCGATAGAAGACCGTGTTAAACCTCAATTTCACAATAATGCGTCCTCAAGTTAAGGCACCTCTCAACGCATCACAAAACAAGCATTGGCATTGGATGTGGTTGCATCAAGGATATTGTGCTGCATAACTAAATACTTATAAGGTCCAAAAGGTGAGAACTATTGGCTATGCCAATGCTTGTTAAAAAGTGTTATTGAGGCCTGAATCCCCTCTCCCGACCATCTGCATTGCTCGCTTCCCGTCCAGTGCTACCCACACCTCCATGTTTTTTTGACATTGTTGCTTTTATTTTTTTTGACGCTCCGACAGCTGCCCATTGCTGCTGGATTGCTCAATTTTCTGTATGTGGCTTCCCTCCCCAAGCTTAATGTTTTTTTTTTTGCAGGGGCCTAGCAGGTGCACATTGCTGCCGGGGCTGTTCGCTTCCTAAATGTTGCTAGTCATCCTCCACTCCCCAACCTGCCTTTTTCATTTCTTTTTCACGTGCAGATTTCTGCCGTAATGCTTGTTTCTTTATTTTTGCTTTCCTATGTGCGATAAGTATTTTTAGGTTTCGCCTATTATCATTCGCTTGTGAATGTAATAGGCGAGAATTCAAGTGCGCCATCGACTCGTCAAACCACTGCGGTTTTTTCACAGTGCATGTGAGTCACGTGACCACAAAAGCGGGTCACGTGACCACACAAGCACGCGCATCTCCCCAATCCGCCTGCCACACTTCTCCTCCCCTCGCTCGCATTCCCGCCCCCCCACCAGGGGCTTCAAGGCTCCCTCCCACAGCCCGCACTAATTAACCGAAATCTGATTACGTGAAGCCACCCAGGGGAAAAAGAAAACACGAAGGCAGCTGCACTTTTCACTTAGAATACATTTCACTCGTATCGCGTTTCCTAAAAAAAATGATCGCAGATACAGTTGCTGCAAGACAACCGAAATTAGTGTGAATAACACTGAGTTCGCGAACTAATTAAGAAGCCGCGTTTGGCATCGCGAATACTGAGGTTCCGTGACAATTGTAAGTGGTGTTTTCGACTCGCACGAATATGGTCGAGTCTGGTATCTATGAACCGCAAATGACGAGTTTAATAAGTGTGCGCAGTTTCGCTGTGCTAACTTAAACCGTTCGTTCGTTATGTGGGTTTTTCATCTGTACCCACAGGTTCCATCTTAGATACGGCATCCATTTTGTCTCTTGCCCTCAAGTAGCCAGCGAACGGACGCTGTCCGCTTCGCGACCCTGGGACTCCCAAGATATTTGCGGAAGACACATGTTCTTTGTAAGTGTCTTTATGACGAGGGGGATGATACTGTAAGGCAGATGGCCCCGCTCGAGGCCCATCTCGCCGTGCCAGTTTATTGTCTCAGCCGTGCATCTCATTAGGCACGTCCCTTTGATGCCTGTATCTCGTGTTTCCCGATACCTCCCCTTTTACACCCTTTCCGATCTCCCCACTGTCTCCGTCTTCCTCTGCACCTGTCTTTGTTCCTATTTCGATCTGTTTTACTGCCGATTGGAATGCACTAATGTTGGGAAGATGGGTTTTTACAGTTGGGAACCGCCAAATGTTTCCGCACTTATGTTCCGGACCTTATGTGTATCAAAGTGACCAAAGCGACCCCTCTGGGGGATAATGGTGGGAACCGGGTTGTAAACCTTTGTGTATCATGTTGTCCTATGGGTAAAAACTGTATAAAAGGAGCGATCCACAGAACCAATTTGAAGCAGTCTCCCCGAACTACACTCGATGTACTTCCTGTTTTTTCTGTGTTCCCTGCAGCAAATAAACCTTGAATCTTTGACGTCGAAGGAAGTGTCCCGTGTCTCTGTGATTCGTACGCCGGAGCAGGTTACCCACGAAGGTTTCAGGTGTTGTGCCCTGGCACCGCTGGGTCTTAAAGAACCCAGTCCTTCAGTTGGCGCCCAACGTAGGGCTGCATCAGTGGTACCGGTCCAAGCCCGACGATCGTGAGGAACTTCGTGTGAAATCTCCGAGGGAAGGTGCACTCCGCTTCATCGATCCTGTTGTCGAAATAAGTGGCCGAAGACTTTTCCCACGAAGATTCCCGCCTCCTGACGGCTGCGACGGACTGCTGCCCTGACTGTAGATCTGTTTTGGCGCCTGGCGTAGACCTTGGTAGAGCGAGACGATTGACGGGCCTTCCTGGAGACGCCATCGATCTTTGAGTTAAGTATTTGTGGGTCGCTCCCAGAGTTCTTGGTTGTTGACACTTTAGCGAGTGTTTTTGTTGTTAACGCTGTGTGAGTGTTTTTGTCGGTGACACTTTGCTAGCGTACTTTGTTGTGTTATTTGACGACTGCAGCCGCCAAAAACCGAGGGTTTTGTTCTTTGCTGGGACTTGGTAAATCCCGTAACCCTTGAAGTTTGTGAAACTCGGCTAGTGTGCAAGATGCCTGGTCGCAGTACTTTGTTTAGTTGTTTCAGGCCTTGTGGTACGGATTCCCGACTGGAGGACTCGTGTCCGATACCTCCGGTTGGAACTCCCACTTATGAGCTCTATAGTAAACATGGGCTAGGCCCAATTACTTTTAATGAATACTGGATCAAATATACGAAGAAGGACGGCGACCTTCGTTGGCCACCTCATGGTAGCTTCGAGGCCCCGATCTTAGATAATCTAGAGGTTAAATTGTTCGCGAAGAAGTCAAGGCCGGCCATGTTTGATGCCTTTCGGTTGTGGCGTAAAGAAGCCCGACAGAAAGAAATTAGACAGACTAAGCGAAATCAGAGAGATAGTGCTGGTACCATTGTAAAGAAAGCAGAGCAGTTTCAGCATGATAAGGAGATTAGGGAAAAGGAAGTGTTTGATAGATTACAGCGTATGACTATAGATAAGTGCTATCCTACTTTGCCTACGGAGCCGGAAAAGAAGGAAGAGCCAGTTGAGGATCCTTTAATGTCCTATCTTATGAAGTCGCCACCTCCGTACGTACAGGGTACCGCAGCCCCTGTGATTCCCCCTGTACCTGTTCCTGCACCTATTCTTCCTTTGCCTGTTCCTCAACCTGCACCCGTTCTTCCGACTGTTCCTGCTCCTTCGTCTGTTTCTATTCCTACTGCTCCTCCGCTTCCACATACTCCTGCTCCCGCTACTGCTCCTGTTTTGTTAACCCCTGCTGTTGCTACTGTTTCTACTCCTTCTCTTGTTAGTCCTGTGTCCTATACTTCTCCCTCTACTCGCAGCCGCAATTCTCCTCTTGCGGCTAGCTTCTTTCACTCGCTCGGACCTGTTCTTGGGTCCGCTGGTTCCGATGGTCCTCAGAGACGTAGTCAGCTTCCTGGTAATAGGGAACGTGCTTCGCTATATAATATGGCGATGGGTTGGATGACGCACCCCCTTAGAAATCCACCACGTGTCGTACTCGATACGTTTTGTCAGTTCAATATACCAACCCAGAGATTTGTGTTCGAAGAAATGTGTAAGGTTCTTCGTGATCAGATATCGGCCGACGCGCCTGACGAGGTGCTGACCGCTTTGTCTGATCTACAGCTTCAGTTTTCGACTGGACTGATAGTGGATACCAACGTTCGACGAGCCGTTGAACGGTTGCTATCTTTCCGTCCCACTCCAATACCTCAAGCCTTGTTTGTCGAGGATGTCGAAAGACAGACAGATGAGTCTGGTCAATTCCCTATGCGTGAAGTTCCACCGGTTTGGATACCAGCTAATCCTAATGCTCAACCTCCGGTATTGGCGCACTTCCAGAGAGTATGGATACATCTCCCATGGAAACGCTCGGAAGTGTTACAGGTGAAGCAATCTTTGCCTGATCCACGCAAAAATCCTACAGGGTATTATAAGGAATTATCGCAGCTCGTAGATGCTACGGTAATGAATCTTGCCGATATCGATATGTTGTTCGGCAATGTCGTACCGCAACCGGTATGGGCTAAGATTCGCCATGAGAACCATCCAAATGAATTAGGTGGTGCTTGGGCTGCCATTGTAGCGGCAGATGCCGGACAAGCGGCTGCTACTAAACCCGACCAGTTGATTATTGACCTTCCTCAAAGAATTATAACGCTAATGAAAACTCTTATGCCAGCTATGAAGGTGAACTGGGACAAATTGTCAGCTTGTAAGCAAAAGAAGGACGAGAGTGTTTCCGACTTCTTTACGAGGTTCGAGGAGGCATTCATCGACCATAGTGGTCAGGATATGAGCACTGAGGGTGGTCAAAGGTTGTTCGTGGATAAATTTGTTTCGAACTTACTGCCCGATTTGAGCAATAAATTGAAGAATTCAGAAAGTGCATGGGCCGTTTCTACCTCAGCTCAGATATTGGCTACGGCACAATATTATGAGAATAGAGAGAAAGAAGAGAACGACCGTGCAGATAAAAAGACGAAGGAGCTAAAAACTAAAGTGCTGTTGCAACAAGCGTATCCTCCACGTTCGAATCAGAATAATTCGCAACAAAATAGATCGCAGTCGCAATCGAACCGATCCCAAACTCGTAATGATTCCTCCTCCCAAAGATCATCGTTAGGGTACAATCAATGTGCTTATTGTAGACAAGAGGGTCACATTAAATTCAATTGTCCTGTATTAAACAAACGTAATAGTGGTAACTCGTCTAGAGGAGGTCGTGGTGGTTCGCAGCAGGCACCACGTGGTAGAGGTCATGGTGCTCAGAACGATCGCTCAGATAACTCATTGAATTCCGATAATTGTTTCGATCAACGTGGATCGTCGCAAGGACGATCTGCGCAGTACAATGTAGACGATTACTACGTCGATCAGGGAACTGACGACAGTAATTACTAGGACAGCCAAAGACAAGGAGAGGGAGTGGTATCAGTTCCGGTTGATCAGAGAGGGCCTTACGTCGCAGTTGCTACATCGGGCGTCGTTGAGCCTTTTCTGTTGGACACTGGTGCAGCGAAAAGTTCCATTAAGCATTCGAAACTCCCTGGCGCACCTTTGTCTGGCTTAACAAATGTTTCCGTTGGATTCTCTGGCGCCCCTGTTAGCAATCCAGTTTCACGCCCTTTGCCCCTTAAAATTGGGCCACGTGAGCTAGAAGCTCCGTTGATCCTAACTACTGGTTGTGGTGAAAATCTTTTGGGCCTGGATTTGCTTAAACGTTTGTATGCAACTTTGTATTGTTCTCCTGCGGGTGTAAAGCTTACGTTAGGTGAGAGGGTTGTCTCTCCTATGTACTTGTCTCTCGATAAGCTCCCACCGGAATTGAGTTCTCTTCCTGCGTCTTTGTGGGCAACAGGTCCAAATGACGTGGGCCTGCTTGATATCTCCCCTTATGTTGTTCAGTTGAAATCTAATGTGCGATTGCCACGTATTCCCCAGTATCGTATCTCCCTTGATGGTGAACGAGCACTGTTAGCGATCATTTATGATTTAATCGAGAAAGATGTTATTGAAGAGACTCGGGGAAACGTGTGCAATAGTCCTGTACTGCCCATTCTAAAACGTACTGATCCTTCAAAACCGCCTGTTTATCGCTTTGTTATCGATTTACGGGAGGTGAATAAAATTGTGGTTCCTCAATTTCCTGTTGTGCCTGACATCACGGCATTACTGACTCTGATTCCAGCTTCTGCATCGTGGTTTTCGGTGATTGACTTGAAGAATGCGTTCTTCAGCATCCCGATTGCAGAAGAGAGCAGAGATCTTTTCGGTTTCTCTCTCGGTGGACGTAGCTTCCGGTTCAAACGCGCTCCTCAGGGCTACTGTGAAAGTCCATCGATTTACAGTCAAGCCTTGAAGGGTCAACTGGATGCGTTTAGGTTGCCGGTCGGTGCGGCCTTAATACAATACGTCGACGACTTATTGGTGGCTGCTGATACTCAGGACATTTGCAAAATTGCTACGGTGTCGTTGCTGCAACATCTCTGTGAGTTAAATCACAAGGTGTCACCTACTAAACTCCAATATTGTTGTCAAGAAGTAACCTATTTAGGTCACTTATTGTCAAAGGAGGAAAGGAGATTGACCCCAGAGAGAATTGCAGCGATTGCGCGAATGGCTGTGCCAACAACCCAAAGAGATGTGCGTGCCTTTCTAGGTATCACGTCGTACTGCAGGCAATGGATTCCTAATTTTTCATTGCTAGCGAAACCATTAGTGGCTCTTACGTGCAAGGATGTTTCAACTCCTTTACCATGGATGGAAGAATGTCAGAAAAGTTTTTCTGAATTGCGTGATTCATTATGTTCGGCTCCTGTGTTAGGTACTCCTGACTATAGCAAGCCGTTTACATTATATGTTCACGAGAGAGAGGGTTGTGCTTTGAGCGTCTTAACGCAACCTTTTGGTGGTAAACAGCGTCCATGTGCATATTTTTCCTCGACCTTGGACCCAGTAGCTAGAGCATTGCCGAGTTGTTTGAGAGCAACTGCGGCAGCTGCGGTCTCCATCCGACAATCAGCAGGATTGGTCATGGATAATATGCTTACGGTGATGGTTCCGCATGCAGTCGATACTCTTTTGAATCGAACGAAAACTCAGCACTTGACGAGTGCAAGGTTGTCTGGGTACGAGTTGACGCTGTTGGCAAGCCACATTCAAATAAAACGTTGTAATGTTCTGAACCCGGCAACTTTGTTACCAATTAGCTCAGAGTCAGATGAAATAACAGAACACGATTGTTACTTGAGGACTGAAGAGGAAACGAAAGGTCGTGTGGACCTCAAAAACACCCCATTGGAAGATCCGGATGGTACATTGTATGTGGATGGGTCATGTTTTAAGTTGCCGAATGGCGATGTAACTACTGCTTATGCTGTTGTAACGTTGAATACTGTTGTTGAGACTGCAAGATTAAATCAGAATTCTGCCCAAGCTGCAGAGCTGATTGCTCTTACTAGAGCGTGTGTGTTAGCGAAAGGGAAACGTGTGAATGTGTTTACCGATAGCCAATATGCGTTTGGTGTTGCACATAGTTTTGGACGATTGTGGAGAGAGAGAGGTTTCTTGACGTCGCATGGTACGAAGATTCAGCATGGACAACTCGTGAATGATCTCTTGGATGCACTGACGTTGCCTAAGCAAGTTGCGATTGTTAAATGTAGTGCGCATCGTAAGGTGACGGATGATGTTGGTCGTGGTAATGCGTTTGCGGATGAGACTGCTAAGGAGACTGCCCGGAACCTTAGCACTCGAATGTATGTGACGAGTTCAGTTAGGTGGCCTACAGAATCGAGTATGTGTGAGGACACTATCGAGAGTGTGAAAACAATTCAGGATGAAGCCACCGACACTGAAAAGACGAAGTGGAAAGAAAGTACGGGAAAGTTGGATGCGAATGGTTGTTGGATTGATTTGTCTGATCAGAAAAGATGGTTGTTACCCGATGCGTATGTGCTGGCTGTTGTGACAATGGCACATGGGTTAGCACATATTAGCGCGAAAGGTATTTGCAAGTTGCTATCTCCTGTGTGGAAGAATGATGGTATTACGAAATGTGCTGAATGTCTGGTGAAGAATTGTATGGTGTGCATGATGTACAACCCTGGCAAAGGAACCCCAACTCCTCCTGGCAGTTTTGCTCCCCCTTCATCTCCCTTCGAGGTGATCCAATTGGACTTCATCCATATGGAGCGATGCAATAACCTGAAATACGTTTTAGTTGTGGTTTGCGCATTCTCCCGATGGATCGAGGCCTATCCTCTCAAAGATAATACTGCTTTGTCTACTGCGAAAATCCTACTGAAGGAATATTTTCCTCGGTATGGAATGCCCAGAGTCGTGTGGTCAGATAACGGAAGTGAGTTTGTGGGAAGTGTGATGAAGAGTGTGTGTAAGGGCCTTGGAATTAATCAGAAATTCCATAGCGCCAATCATCCCCAGTCAGCTGGTTTGGTTGAAGGGTACAACGGCACCCTTAAACTAAAGTTAGCGAAGATTCAGGCTACGACTGGTCTTTCGTGGCCTGACGCTTTACCTTTAGCATTACTGTCAACTAGGGCGACTGTACACTCCCGAGTAGGGCTTAGTCCCTATGAAATAGTGTTCGGCCGTCCTGCGAATGTGTGGGGGGTTCCTAGGCCAGGTATTTTTCGTGATCTTGAGTACCCAATGTTGATCGATTATCTTCATGACTTGACTGCTAAACTGAGGTTAATTCACCAACAGGTTCACGAAGCATTGCCGACGCAGACGGAGGGTCCAGGCCACCAGCTCCAGCCCGGAGATTGGGTGGTGACGAGAAATTTTTCACGCAAGAATAACCTGGACCCGAGGTTTACTGGACCCTACCAGGTGCTCCTGGCCACGAGGACTGCTGTTCGTCTGGAGGGACGCAAGAATTGGGTGCATGCCACCCACACAAAAAGAGTCCCCATCCCGTTGCCAGCAGACCCGTGGGTGAGGAAAGGCATTGCATCAACTGAAACCGAAGGATTGCCGGCGTTTGTACCTTTTAGCGACGCACAGCCTGTCGGAGAATCCTCAGTGCAGCAGAGAGACACTGTTGAACAATTGTCAGCAAAAGACTCAAGACCAAAACATTCAGCTGATCAACAGGACGCTGTCCCTTCAACGGATCCATTGTTTGACGAACAGACACGTCCTGGGAAAACTCGATACTTTTTGCGATCTAGCACTAAAGACTAATAAAAGATCCTGCTTTGCTGTATTGACAACTGCATTATCCCGTTTTCCGTGATCAGTTTTGAACATTCGTATCGTTGTAATTATTTTGTATATATACATTGAGCTTTATTCCTTACACTTTTTGCTTCCACAGCTGAGAGACTATTGTTTTGCATACATATATATTGTGCATTGTAGGCCGTAGGGCCGCGCGCGTACTTCCTTCTGGATAATAGGTCTTGACGCTAGGTTAAAGGCCGTCGGTTCCTGGGAACTCCTAGGGATTGACTATTGCTACACAGAACGAAGTGCGTCAAGAAACGTTGCGGACGGTCGTAGGGAATGGCATTCTCGAAGCTGAATGATTTGGAAGGAGCTCAGGCTCACAGATTCAAGCTGCAGCAACTCAGTCGTACCAAATGTTTTATATTCCAACTATTCGTATTGTTTTTGACTGCTTCTGCATTATTGGCGGGTGGGGTGTATTACACGATGTCTTACTTCTTACCTTCTGCTACACCTACTCCTACTCCTGATCCTAAACTTACCTCCACTGTTTCTCCTCATTCCTTTCATATGTTACCCGAACACGAGCAGGCTAGACGTGTAGAATTCCGCAACAATTCCTTTATTCAGCTCCTTCATCAGCATCAGTTAGTGGTTAACACTACTAATTGTTGGGTGTGTGGGTTGATGCCACATACTACGGATAAGGGAATTCCATATCTGGTGTTACCGTATAGTTCCCAAGGGTCTGCTCGAGCATTTCAGACAATGTTTCGAAGCGCACTGGGTTTCCACCCCATTCGAGAACCACGTTCTCCCTACTCTGGTCCTACCTCGTATCAAAAACCTTTGTCAATAGCAATAGAGGATTTAGATAGCGATATCTATGATCCCTCGCTTATTCCCGAAGAAGAGGTACAAGCCTATAGGGTCCTAAGTAGAGGTGAATATAGTGCGTTCACCAGTGAAAAGCAGCTTAAAAGCTCGCCTCCGATATGGGTCGTACCCCACACTGGTAATTTTTGTCTCATGGGTCGTGGCCGAAGATCGCAAGCCCGACTTGGAGCGAGTGCTTGCACTGAAAATTACATTCTGCCTATGTTTTCGTCCCCTGTGTTTCTGGCTGCCAAGGGTACATACTTTATCTGCCATGATCGTGCATACGCATGGTTGCCCGCTGACTTCATGGGCTCATGCTTCATTGCGAATCTGTTGCCTCCGACGTTCACTGTAGATGCCGATTATCATAAGACTAGAGTTGTGAGAGGCGTAATTAGCGAAGAAGATACTGCCGGTCAAGAGGCAGGAGACTTTTTCAAGGGTTTCCTCCCGTTTTGGGGACCTATGGTTAATAGTAGGAACCTGAGACAGTTGACTCGAGTGGTAGAATCGACAGCTAATATTACTGCCAGTGCCCTTGGTAATATCACCACTGAACTGCAGGCGGATAGACTTATGACGTTACAAAACCGTATGGTTTTAGATGTCATCTTAGCAGATCGAGGTGGGGTATGTAAGGTGATCCATTCGAGCTGCTGCATTTTCATTCCAGATAACGCTCCGACTGTCTATCAAGCCATCTCGAGGTTGCATAAGATCTCCGAATCCATACACGTGGATGTAGGGGATTGGACGCTACTTGGATGGTTTTGGGGCCTGATGTCGACTTTGGGTTGGAAGATTCTGATGATCATCGGAGTCGTTGTGGTGTTCCTGTTCACGTGTTGCCTTTGTGTGCAGTGCGGTCCTGCCTTATGTGGCCTCTGTGCTACAACGTGTATGAGACAGCCACCTGTTACCAAGGGAACTCGGTTGGACAGAGCTATGCTACAGCAACATCTCGATGGTCTGATGAATATCGAATATGATTCCGACTAGTGCTTGCCTACATGAGGGCAAAAGGAGCGTCTGAGGTTCCGTGACAATTGTAAGTGGTGTTTTCGACTCGCACGAATATGGTCGAGTCTGGTATCTATGAACCGCAAATGACGAGTTTAATAGGTGTGCGCAGTTTCGCTGTGCTAACTTAAACCGTTCGTTCGTTATGTGGGTTTTTCATCTGTTCCCACGGGTTCCATCTTAGATACGGCATCCATTTTGTCTCTTGCCCTCAAGTAGCCAGCGAACGGACGCTGTCCGCTTCGCGACCCTGGGACTCCCAAGATATTTGCGGAAGACACATGTTCTTTGTAAGTGTCTTTATGACGAGGGGGATGATACTGTAAGGCAGATGGCCCCGCTCGAGACCCATCTCGCCGTGCCAGTTTATTGTCTCAGCCGTGCATCTCATTAGGCACGTCCCTTTGATGCCTGTATCTCGTGTTTCCCGATACCTCCCCTTTTACACCCTTTCCGATCTCCCCACTGTCTCCGTCTTCCTCTGCACCTGTCTTTGTTCCTATTTCGATCTGTTTTACTGCCGATTGGAATGCACTAATGTTGGGAAGATGGGTTTTTACAGTTGGGAACCGCCAAATGTTTCCGCACTTATGTTCCGGACCTTATGTGTATCAAAGTGACCAAAGCGACCCCTCTGGGGGATAATGGTGGGAACCGGGTTGTAAACCTTTGTGTATCATGTTGTCCTATGGGTAAAAACTGTATGAAAGGAGCGATCCACAGAACCAATTTGAAGCAGTCTCCCCGAACTACACTCGATGTACTTCCTGTGATTTCTGTGTTCCCTGCAGCAAATAAACCTTGAATCTTTGACGTCGAAGGAAGTGTCCCGTGTCTCTGTGATTCGTACGCCGGAGCAGGTTACCCACGAAGGTTTCAGGTGTTGTGCCCTGGCACCGCTGGGTCTTAAAGAACCCAGTCCTTCAATACACGCGAACACATAAAGGGAGAAGCTGATGGCGCTAATTTGGGCCACTTAGCGCCTTGCATGTAAGTTATCACGCAGACGCGAAAGGCCCCTTTAAATGGACGTGGCCTTTTCATGGAGGGTGCGGTGGCCGCGCGCTCAGATCAGCCGGTCCTTTAGTCCGAACCGCGCCCGGGCACATCAAACTTCAGACAAACTTCATTCAACCACAACTGCGGTCCTCGCTGGACAGGAATGACAAATAGTCCTATTTATTTAAAGAAACACCCGGTCCTAACCCTGACCATCCCCCGCCCACTGTCCTACCTTTGATGCGATCAGAAGCTGTTTTCGAACGTGTCGAAGAAGCTTACCCGCGTGATGCGTGACACTGTGAACAATATTCTTGAGACGCAGGATTTTTGAAGGGTAAATTTTTTTGTCAAATGGTGAGCAAAAAACTAACACTCCCGAACACCGATAATATTTGCAACAAACGAAACGTCACGATCGGTTTCGAATAGGGGATCCGGCAATCGCTTTCAAACCCTGGTGTCTTAGTGTCCCAGTGCAACGAATAAACACGACAAACCATTTTCAACGATAACAATTTAAAATAATTTGTCTTCGAACGAAAACTACGCCGGCTACTTTTGAAACATTTGCTTAAAATCACGGGTTGACATTCTCCCTGGGATTATTTCGATAGCAAATTAATCTGATAGAATATTTCATTTATGTTCATTTAAATGGCAATACAATTTCAGAACAGAATATTTTATTTAAAATACATAGTTATATTCATCAGCAAAATCACATAAATGGAATTAAAAAATGTCCGGCACACCTTCGATGTCTTTTGTAAAGTAGCCAATGAGTGAACGCATTTTCTTAAACTGATAAAGAGATATTCAACAAGGAAACTGTCCGAGCCTGCTCCGTAGACAATCCGTTTATGACGTCCCCTGTCATTGCGCTCTTTTAAGGCAGCTGTCGGCTCTGTTGCGAATGACAAGTAATTTCTACCGGGCATGGGTTGGCACACAGATAAAATAAACCTGACGCCAATAAAGAAAGACGTAAATAACAAGCACTGGCGTTGCCAATAGGTTTCGCATTTGGAAAGTTGGAGCCATTGGTTTTGTAAATGACATTTTATATTTATATATCGGTATTGGCATTGTCAATAACAATATATAAATATAAAATGTCATTTACAAAACCAATAGCTCCAACTTTCCAAATGCGAAACCTATTGGCAACCCCAGTGCTTGTTTATTCTACTTTTCAAAAAAGGTAGTCAGCCATGTTTGAAGAGAAATGAAAAATCCCAAAATTGCCATCGGTTTGCCTCCATGCATACACTCACATAGGAGATCACCTTGTAATGGCTTTTCATTATTAAACAATCCATTGCAAAATGCCTGCCCATGTGTCCACCTGGTTTGTCACACTTCAGCGTCCATTTTCGAATATGTTCAACATAATGGAGACACAGATTCCAAGGACGAGCCCTATTGGCTTTACCATTGCTTGTTATTGTGAAAACATGCTTTTCTATACTTCGCCCTAGTTTTTATTCAATTATAATAAACACTTACTGTACACCATTTCGTTAATTCTGTGTGTAGCTGCTTGTGCTCAACACAGTTTTCAGATTGAATTGGTTCAAAAGAATACAGTAAAAAGTCAGCACTACAGCATGTGGTGCAATGTACACAGACATCACATTACACAAGCAGCAGATGCTGTGACTCAATACGCTGGTTGTTTGTTATGCACAGGTTCCCAGTGAGGCTCCTAAGTGCAGAGTGGGAGGGTGGAACACAAATATAAGGACGACAAAGGTAAGAAATTGAGGGTGAGGAGATGACGTCAAATACATTTTATGAAATAGCAGCATTTCGGCTGAAGACAAGTTGCCTCCAGCATTCCACGGATGGTGTATACTCTGCATCTGTACTCCTATGAAATTGACAGTGGTGGGGGAGTGAGTGTTTGGGCACTTATGAGAGCTCCCTTCTTTTCCATAAGCACTAGGGTTTGTGGGAGCTGCCTGCTTGTGCTGTTCGAGGGATAACACTCCCCAGCCTGGTGAGGCACAGACCCAGCCCTCCTTGCTTGGAGCTTCCAAGGACGTTGTGCTCCACTTGCCCAGATGTTCTACTCTGTTGGGCTGCATACCTCCTAGGTGTAGCAGGGCTTTGGTAGCTTTTCATATGTTGATGGTACACTTATGCATAATCCTTTAAATAATGTGTTTGGTTGTGAATATTTCTGCAGGTGGGGCCCTGAGTGCACACAGATATTTTCGTGATAATCCATCTGAATTATGCTGCATCATTGTGGACAGCGGCTACTCCTTCACTCACATCGTGCCCTACTGCAGAAGCAAGAAGCAGCAGACAGGCATAGTGAGGTAAGCTGCATGGTGTGTTACCTGTGGTGTGTGTGTTGTTTTGTGTTCCAGTGCTCTTCTAACTTTGACCTCCACTTACTCTCCATTAGTCTGTGCAAAGGTGGGTAAACACGTTTGTTTTTTATCAGAAACGTAAACGAGGTACTGTAAAAAAATGTCGGATTGCGCACACCTTTAGTAATACATTTGTGTTTTATTCTGTTTAGAGTTGTTTTGTAATGCATTGCTAATCACCAAATTAAAGATTTATAGCAAGCATTCAGCGGAGCTAACATGCGACCCGGGGCAGGCCCAGTTTAAACAGATGCCTTTTAACTCTTTGTTTAAAATAAACTCACTAAAAAGGCGAAAAATTCAAAAAGATCAAAGCATCTCAATGACTGTAGTAAACATGGGGTTAACCGGAATGGCTTCCTAGTTGCCGTAGATACCCAATAGGGGTACACATAAATAGCAACTATGTTAACAGTAGGTTGCACACCACTAAATTGTGCTCATACAATGTTTTGTACTTTGGAAAGTTTATTTTCTGTACAGTTTGTCTTGTCAGTCCATCGCATCACATAACCAGGCATTTGGCTGACTGTCAAGTGCGCCCTAACAAGCATTTCTTTTGTTGTAAGCAGTGCTTATGGATTGCACACTGGTTGTGGTGCTGTTAAAATATGAGAGTTACGTTGCACCGGAGTTGGCTGTAATGATCAGTTTAGCTTTTTCAGTCGCATGAAGTATAATGCACACATTACTGTCTGGAGTGTGTCTCCAGCTTTTGTACTACAGGCTGCTTCCCTGACCCTAGCATCTTGTATTATCAATGTGTGACAACAAGGTGATTACCTGTTATAATAATGTAGATTGTCCTAACTTTAGTAAAGGAAAGTCTTGATTTTATTAAAGACGCAAAGATGAATAGTTTGCATTTATTTCTTGCCTTTATTAACACAGCAGCCAAGATTTAAGAAGCTGCATATCCCATGAATCACTGGAAAAACAACTACTTAATGAACTTATAATGCATTCTAACCTACAGGCACACAGCCAACTGATTAATACTTTGAATTGGAGCAACAAGCCCTCTTTTGTGCTTGACCAGGAACTAAGCAAAATGAAACATAGCAACAGCGACTAAAATAACAGCAAAAGCCATTACAAGGGTAAATAGTTCCCGAGTAAGGTCAATAACAACGAGTCACTTGACTTTGGTCTCTGAAAAGAGGAACTGAATAGCGTTCCAGTTTTTTGATCCTGAAGCAAAGCTCCTTAGAAGATGTGGTCAAATCTGGACTGTTTCCTGGTTGAAATCCCACATTAAGATTATGAGGAAGTTGTTCCGGATGGCACTAGATGAAGAAAAGGAGCATAGTAATAGTACAGAAATTGGCGGGAGAACACTCTCCTCTGTCTCTTTATTAAAATAAAGACTTTTCCTCAATCAGGCTAGGGAAATCTACGTTTCATTACCAGACCGGAGGCTTCTATTATACTAATTTAAAGCCTAGCCACAACGGAATTAACCACACGAGGAACAGGTTTAACATAAAAGGTTCCACAATTTGAGACATTGGACCTATCCACTGATCAGAAAATGTTGTACAAGATAGCCTCCGCCCAAAAGGCATAGAGCCTCTAGCAGAATGAGCCCCATAATTAGATGTGTTTTTCCCTGCTAAACCTATAACTCATCTAACCCAACGAGTGAAAGTAGAGTATGGCTCCAGGTAATGGTATTTCCTGTATACAAATTAGGAGCTATAACGAAGAAAGCATTTTCAGATCAGTTGTTTTTTAAATATATACATTTAAGCAAAGATCTACACAAAGGTTATGTTGGAAAGGGAAATATGGGTTGTGGGCAGTTGTTAAATTTATCTTTGCTCATCTTTAGACATTGATATGCCTGAAGATGTATATTGTACAAAAACATGGAAAGCTCTTACATCAGAAAGCTGTTGCAAAGAAATGAAGCATAATAGAATAGTATGTTTTGCTAATAAAAAACATTATAGATCATATAGAATTGTCAAGCCAAGCAATAATCAAATTCAAAACCAAATGAACATCCCGCATCTGATTGTATTCTGGAAATGGAGGGTTAGAAAATCTCACTTCCTTTAAAAGTCGACTAAACTACATCTCCTGAAAAGGGAATCCGGATCTCTGTGACACCAGCTGACTTATATCACCCATGGGGCTCAGTAGGCCCTAGTGGTACTCTGGGCTCAGGACTGGCAGATGAGCTGAACTGCTTCTTTCGAAATGCCTGTGGTTCATCAGGCGGACCCGAAATCCAACAAGCTACCAGAATTAGGGTTTACTTGCGAACCATCTCATGACAGTTGCTCTGCATGATCAGAAACAGATTGGGAAAAGAAGTCATTAATATTGGACAATCAATTGACAGTTCCAGAATAGTAGGGAACCAAGATGAGCTTCTCAGAAAGTAGTCAGAACGACTAATGATGAGATAGGACACAAGATATCATTGTGAATTCTGGACATTAAGGTAAACCCACCAACCATGAAGATAAACCTCTTTAGCCAGGGCCTGCGGATCTGGCCTCCGGCTGTAGAAGGAAAGTATTTGAGGATTCAAGCGCGGAGCAAAAGTGTCTACTGAAAAGAGACCCCACTTAGAAGAAAGACTTTTCGATGTTTTAGGCTGAAGATCTCAAAGGTGTCTGGTCACCAGTCTGGAATCACTTGAGATTGCTAGGAACATACATTGCCTGTGCAGAAGGGTTCCTATGAACACAAAAGTACCAGAAGCGTTTGGCTAGATCCGCCTACAGTTTGGGCTCCCCCCAAGTGATTGGTATATCTCACTTCAGTCAGTAGTCCATTTGAAGGAATATGTCTTTTGCAAAACTATGAATTGCAAATGAGCCTAAAAGTATCTCTAAACAATTCCCGAGTTGCCGCAGAGAAAGGAGGAGCCTACTCTTCGAGCCCGAGCAAGCTGAGTAAGCTGAACCGAGCCTCCGCCTCCGTCCCCAGCCCCGCCTTGCCTCGCCTCGCGCTACGGAGAGTGCTCGAGAGCCGTGGAGAGATTGTGGGGTGTCCGCTTCGGCTGGCCTACTCAAGCAGCTGGAAACTTTGACCTGCGCTGAATGCATCGTGCACCGTTGTGTGACCCGTGACTGAGCCGGCTTTGAGTCAGGTCGGGTCGGAGCGAAGAGTCTGGGGGGCCGGAGCCAGGGGGTGAGTTGTGATGAGGTGTGCTGAGCAGCTTTAGCGTGGCGTGGTGCACAGGCTACTTCGCGCCTCGCACCCGCACCTTGTGCCTTGTCTGTCTGTCTGTCTCGTGTCTGCAATCCTCGCTGCTCCCTCTTCCCCCTGCTCCGCAATCTTGATCCCGACTCCGACAGCGGACTCCCTTTGCCGCCTGCTGTTGTGGTTGCTGTTTGATGGCCAACTTGGGGAACAGGTGGAGATTGGAGGCATCAAGTGGAGACTGGGCGTGGGTGTTAAGTGGGGTGTGGCAGGCGGAGTCGAGCAGGTGCTTCCTCCGGCCCCAGCACCTCGAACACCCCAGGCGGCGTTTGAGTCCTCGCTCCCCCACAGAGGTAAACAAAGGGGGGCACCAAGGCATCGGGTCATTTCCCCTGGGCAGTGTTTACGACTACACCACTTCCTCCCCCCATAGAGACTTAGAAACAAAGGGGCACCAGGGCACCAGGACAGCCCCACCCCCGGAGAAGGTCACATAAGGACACTAAAGGACACTTTAGCAAGTGGAGTGGGGTAGAGCAGTAGAGCAGGGAGTAGTGAGCAGTGACCAGAGGGGTCAGAGGAAGTTGAGAGGCATCAGGGTTGGGGGTCATATCCCTCCAACCCCTCCCCCGCCGCCTCCACTCTACACCACTCCTCTCCAGCTTTCGGAATTCTGCTTCTCCTGCAATCTGACATCTGTCTCTTACCCCTTTACGCTCCCCCACATTTGTCAGGGATTGCAGACACTGTAATCTTTAACTCCAACTTAGATTTTGAATCTTCTGGCCTATCAACCAAGTTCAAAGACCAGGCGTTTGCCAGACATTCACTGCAGAGAACGCAGAACTACCATGCGACCAAGGAATGTGGGACTGATCCAACCCCAGTCCAATTACCACCCTCATAAATCTGCAAGACGCCAAAAAGCCAAGATATTATATCCCCTTGGTAAAGACAGTACAAGACATAATCCAACCTTACAGGACAGGACCTCACAGAATGGGAAACAATTGGGAGAGGAACAAATAAACTCTCCCTTAGCTTCCAGGACAAATACCAGGAACACAAATAAAAATGTGAATACAAGTATAACTCAAAACCTGAGTGAACATGTTGAAATCGACAACAGTAACAGAAACAGAAACAGCATCAGCATTTCAGTAGTAACAGCACTAAAGGTTAACAACGATATCAGAAATTATTTTCAACAATTGTCTAAACAAGGTAACTTCACAGCTTGTGGAAAAACAGTTGATACATTTTTCTATGCATCTAGGACTGAAACCAATGGAACTATTGCCAACACACAACCATGTGCTGCTAAAAACGAAACTTTGAATCAAAACTTTTTACTGACTGTTCCTCTTTCGCCAAAAGTTTCCATTGTGATGGGCAACAGAGCACAAGCTGAAGAATACTCAATCGATCACAGCTTGTTTCGCTTCAACTACTCAGAAATCAGCACATCGGTGCCCACAAACTTGGATAATGGTCTCATGGAAGCTCCACCCACCTCTGCCCTAGAGGAAAGTGAGACAAATAAGGAACTCCATTCTTTAGTACGATACAACACGGACTCCAAGTATAATTGTATACTTCCGAAATCTCAGTCGGACCCCCTGACCTTTCCGCTTATGCCCATTAAATCGGGTGACGATGATGAGGGCCTTACATTAAAAGAAAATCCTGACTTAGGCTTGGAGCAAAGTCCAATAAACGCAAATGAACCACGGCCGTTCATCTTGCATAAAACCGAAACGGAACCTAGTCTGGCGCCACAAAGAATAGAAAATCATCTTGCATTGATCAATGAAGCTTTGATTTCAATGGCAAATGCAGCTATGATGCACACGGATAAATTAGACATCCAAATAAACATACTGCAATCAGTAGCTAGCCGGATCTCTGGAGTGGATTTAAAATTGGAACATCTAAACTCCCTAATAGGTAGAGCACAGGCGAACACAGAAGTAAAGGTAAAACCAAACGATTGCGGGTGCTCCCCAATACTGCAGATCTTGGGAAAACTCCCAGAAATAATGAGACACTAGTTACAGACCTTAAGTGTGAGGCAAATAGATGGATGAGCAATACAAAAAGCTCCTCTCCCCACAACTTAACTCTGATTCTAAGTGCAAAAACCACATATAAAGAAAAAAATACGATAAAAGCTACGCACGCACCACTAGGGCTAATGGGAGATCAAACTAACAAAATAAGTATAAGTGATACGCAGTCCGCTTCGGACCTACATCAATGGTTACAGGACAATCTGGATAGCCTAGAGAAAATGCAGGAAACTTTTAGCAACAATAATAATGATCTCAAATGCCCATCGAGCATTAACACTTTGGCTTCAAATTCAAATTCACAGTCAAAACTACAACCTTGCCAAATAATCGATAACAGTCCTGGAAAACCTGATGACCCAAAACCAACTTCCTTAGAACTCCAACCTTTATCAAGGAAAAACAAGAAAAAACTGAAAAAGTTAAATAAAACAAAAAATGATAAGTCATTTAAAAGGGACCATTAAGCATTGGTTTGTGCCAGTAAACCAGGACAACAAAGATAATAGCAAGGAGAACCAGAAGGGTTGTGATCGTATACAAAAACCAATCACTGCAGATCAAAACAGAGACACACAAATACATGGTATAACCATTACCGAAATACCTCCTCAGAGCCTCTTATGTAGCTCAAGCGTGAATTTGACTAATATCTCGACTGAAAGATCTCCTGCACCCAGCTACCACTTGATCAATGCACAGAGCCCTCAGACCAACGAGCCACGCCAAGACATCACAAACAAACTTGATGCCGCACAGACAATTGTCTATAATGAGCCCCAAATTTAAAACACATTTAACGCCCAACAGGAGAGGAACATCATCCGAGTAAGTCTTGAAGACTGTCAATCCGCCCCGGACCGCACTGTCACCTTTAGGACTGACTCGCAAATCCGTATCACAAATTGGACCGGGAGGGGGATCTGTTCTTTGCGATAATTCAATGCGGAACTTAAGTGAGCCTTTGGAAACTACTAAGGCCCTTTCCAACTTTCTTAACCCCCACCAGACCCTTGGCATAGACTGTGAAAACCCGAAAGTCTTGTTATATCCCGAATACATTTCGCAGGGGAGCTGGGACATCCTCAACAGAGGGAACCTTCTGAAGCTCTGCGAAAGCATTCCAGGTCTGGAGAATATCAAATCAACAGATATTGATCATGCTCTTGAAAACTGGATATCGAAGCGTTGACAGCTAGAGGCTTCCATGAGACCCAAAGTTCCCTTCACACTTCATATGGCCTCAAACCACACCTCACACAGCCGGTGGGAAGGCAAGCCCTACAAAGGATTCTTGCAGCCAAAATGCACGTGCTTCCTTTAAAACATCTGTATCCTTCAGTGAAAGTAAGACCAGCGATTACGGAGTGTCGCCTCTGCCATTGCAAGCGTGAAACACTGACCTACATCTTATTATGCTGTACCGCCCTGTTGCCAATCCGCCGAATCCATCTAAGGCCCATTCTCCTCCAACTGGGCATGCGGACAGCAAAGGAGGCAGTTCTTGAGCTATACTTGCTGGACACTGTGAAGCACATGGCCAACTTTGCTGAGTTCATCTATAATGCCCGCCAAGCCCTAACGGACAGGTCAACCATGGCACTGCATGGAATTTATCCGGAGGAAGGTCCTATGCAGTCTGGCTCCCACTAACAACTTTCCCGTGCACCTAAAGGAATAACATTTATTGCATCTTCGAAAACAAAACACCAAATGGTGGTTTTAGGATTAAGCCGTGTATATACATCATTATTTTACTCAATTTTAACTATCCCTTTTATATTGATCGTTCCTTTTTTGTATTGGTTTTTATTAATCACACAAATAAAGTGTCATTGTCATTGTCATCTCTAAACAATTTATATGCAAAGAGTACCATTGCCCTAGCCAAGTGCTGCCAGTAATGAACTTGCCAAACCTAGCGCCTAAACCTGCCAGGCTGGCAATAAATTCTAATACTAGATCAAAATAAATTGCATTCCCATTTCAGGCGTTCAGACATAGGTGCTGGAAACGGGTGTGATGGAACGAAAACATAAAACGTTTAATGCTTAATGCAAGTCTCCAGTCTTGATATAAAATTCACCCTCCTATTTTTGAGAACTATAGTTCTCAAAAATGAGTATGGATTACCATCCAACTAGGAATATTGGTAATTACAATATCAATCGGAGATGGCGTCAGAGTTTAATATGGTGGTAGGCGCCAGTGCTTGGGTGGTTTACAGATTGAAAAGGCTGAGTGTCAGGTTTATACATGCAAGTTAGATTTAAAATTGTGTAAAATCCATAATTAGTGTCAGGAGACACCTTCACATGGCAGTCAGTGACAATAACACATTCATATGTATATTTCAATGTTTTAAATCTACATTAAAACGTTTATGGTGGTGAAACATGTTTTCTAGCATTGAGTCCTACATAGATTTACTTGCTTTTGAAATATTCTGGACTATCACACTGAGAAACCTCTCCAATAGTACAACAGCAGTAGAACTCTACACATTTCAGCAGCTATTGTCCACAGTGTGACTGGGCTATTAGTTTTCCCTGGTAAGTAGATGGATCCTACTATTTTCTACAATGAGTATGTCAGATTTTCACCACACGCTGAGTGAGGAAGTCTTAGTTAGAGTTGTTTGCTTGTGCTGCCAAAATCGAGAGAAATAATGGTATCTCGCTAGCAAAACTAATCTATCTTGTGCTCTGGCAAGCTGAGGGACCAAGTCCCTGTAGCAGTTTCCTCCAGGTATACTGGGAAATGTGATCTGGGGTATTTAAAACTCTCATCGAACAATGAATTTCTGAAGCTCAAAATGATTTATCAAGCATATGTGGAGGAAAGAAACCCTGTGTCCCCAAGCTTTTGAAGTCTCATAATTATGTAGAAGAAGATGATCAAGTGTGCAAGGAATTCTACAGTATAAAGAAGTTAAGGACCAGGAGGCTTCTGTATTTATTGCGGGAGAGCAGTGACACTTAGGCGAAGAGACCCAAGTTGCGTCTCCTCCTGCTGTGGCACTATTATTCCAAAATGTGCCATTAAAACTGAAGTGGTACCCCTCTGGTAGGGAACTATTTTCTCTGGGGGTAAAATAAGATCTGCCTCTGTCTTTAATAACCAGAAGCCACCTGAGTAAGCATGCTATGACAGAATTTCTGATCACATAGCCTTTAGCGTCCACCTTCCCTTCTGTGGCATTGTCACCAATCAATCTCTCGGAATTTACCTCAACTCTAACACCTTTGGACCTGAAGCACTCTTTTTCAGCCTGTCTCATCTGCAGTCTCCGCGTTAGCCAAGACATTTTCAGTGTCAACCAAAACCTCTAACATGACCACCCAGGCCTCCTTGATGGCCACCAGAACCTCTTGGATGTCAACCAGGCCTTCAGTGTTGACATTTCATATTGTGGAACCCCTAGCCTCCTGCACTCGTGGCCCTGGGATTTTCAGGTTATCTAATGATACCATTTTGAATGAAGAGGCATGAGAAAAAGATGTAGGAGATACTTTTGTAGGTAGTAGCACAATTTCCCATCATGATCCAAGAGTTCTGCTAATCCTTTCAGAGGTTTATGAAAGCATGTGACCCGTATTTTCTTCCTGCTCTACACAAGGTGGTACTAATACATGGATAGTTACCCCATGCCTAAAAGCATACTTTCCCAAGGGTGGCCTTCCTTTGCCAACCACCTTTTTCACTTCACTGTCATTCTCCTAAACCTTGTTTGCCTTCTGTCTCCATCAAGGTGAACAGATGCCAATGTACCCGAGGGCAGACCATAGATGTTTCTTTGGAAATGGCAGGTCCGATTCCTTACTTTATCATAGCAAGGCTGTAGACTTTATTGATTATAGCTCTGTGGAGGCCCTGCATGAGCATGCAATGACAATACTGAACAGTAGGTGAATTTTTACTTGAGGTCTAGCTGAATAGCTGCTCCTGCAGTTACCTGAAATGATTTGGCAAAATCTTAAGCGTGAACGAAAAGGGCAGTTAAGCTTCAAAATCTACTTGTCGGGGAAGTAAACCTTAATAGTGCCAATTATCGAGTACATATGGGGTGCAGGAACCAAAATCCTAAAGGACCATATGTCATGTGACACGATGGTGCTAAATTGGATATGGAAATGAAAGCCCTGGAAGACATCCTCCTTTGTATAATCACTAAATCCAGGAAAGACTCAGTAATATTGGCAACAAGAAACTCACAAATGGTTGCACATTGATTTTGCACCTCTTGTACTCCAATAGAGAGAGAAGGGAGAATAATGAATGCGTTTGGGAATAAGATTGTCATATTAGCTCTGTTTGCGAAAAGTGCAGCAAACTTGTTTATCATCCTATCCAGATATGACAAATGATTTGATGGTCCAAACTGGGGTGGCATGGTGAGCAAAAAAGCGATGGATTAAACCCACATCTGTGACTGGGGGGTGAATGTTTGATTTGTTCTGCATTTCGTCCTTCATTTGTTTTTTTTTGCTTCTGGTTAGGAGGACAATTCCCCAGCATTTATTCAGACTGATGGTGTGTGACAAATATAAAGTGAGCAGAGAACTCAAAGCATAAGTTAAACAACAGAAGGAAAATTAGTAGAGAGACACAAGCAAGAGCAAAAAGTTAGCATAAGGGACATTCAAGAGAACCTAGAGGGTCAGAAAAGTGTGGAAGGGAGAAGGAGGAGGAAGAAAAGCTGATTTGAAGTCAAGAAAACACTAAGCGGACGATAACTCAATGAAACTTTGAGAGGAAGGGAGAGATGAGTTAGATTGGTAGATAAGAGATTATACATTTGTGTTCCTTTGAGGAGAAGCTATGGTTTGGTGGAACGAAAAAGAGGTGGAATTGTTGGAGCAGAAGAAAGAAAGTAAAGAAAGAAAACGATCAAGAAAGATTCCTTGCGCTCCTAGATGGGAGAGGAATAAGGATGCCAGTTGAGCGAGGAAATGCAGAATTATTGTATGGAAAAGTATCATACAGAAAAGGTAAATAATTATTGTAATGACAACCCGTAGCCCTTGCAGCACAAAGAGTTAAAATGATATTGTACAAGTGATCCAACTGGTAACAAACATGCTACAAAATGGACAATTGATGTAGCCACCTGGGATTTTGATGTTAATTGTGGACCGGCGCCTAGGAAGTTGCCCCGTCGGTCTCGATCCCAGGCGAGAGGAAGTTCCAATCCCCGCTCCAGTGGATCGAAGTCCTTTTCTTCCAAGTCATCATGTAAGAGGCATCACAAGGAGCACAAGAAGTCGAAGTGTGCTTTGGTCTCGCCACATCCGTCGTGTACGAGATGGAGGAACCTCGGTGTTCAAGGTGCCTGGGTGGGCTCTGCGTTTCACTCCCTTCCCAGGGCCGGGAGTGACCCCCGCCCAACTTAATTAATTCTACGATGCCATATGTGCCATATTTGGTTGGTCTGACCCTGCCAGTGTGCCTTCGGGACCCGTAGGTTCGCTTTATAGAATTCCCGTGGGTCCATGCCATTGATTCTGGCGCCATTGCCTCCTACTAGACCCATTACCGGATCCGGACTGGCGTCGGTTGCACCTCCACAACAACCTTCCCCAGTGCCGCATGCGCAGCTGAGGTCCACAGTGTCGCCAGCACCCACCGGTGGCGCCTCCCCAATCTTCATTCCCGACTACACTGAGCCAGTTGGGCGTCCACCAATGCTGAGACCTGCGCCAACTGCGGTGTATGGCTGCTTGCCGTTTAACCTGCCCTATTCTGAAGGGTTAGGAATAGATGAGGGGGATTGGAAGGGAATGGAGGACCCCTTAGAAATCCCGCAACCCCAGGACATGGACTGGTATGAGGAACTGGGTTATGCCAGTGGCCTAGACACCTCCCCAGATTCTGGCATGCTATTTACCCCTAAACTGGCTACGGAGGAGGGTGCATCCTTCCCTATGATGGTGCATAGGGCTACTTAGGTCTTGGACCTGCAACTTCCTATTGTGTCTGTCAAGACTAACATCTTGACAGAGGTCCTGCAGCCTGGTGTTTCCAGCTCAGAGCCCTTGCTGCCTTCAAATGAGGTCTTGACAGACTTTCTTCTGGGCACCTGGTCCAAGCCCAGCACAGGGGCTCCTTTGAAAAGAACATGGCCCACCGCCATGGCCCTGCACTTTGCGACCCAGTTTTCCTCACCACCCACCCCAAAAAGCTTGGTGGTTCAAGCTTCCACTTCCTGAAGCTCGTTCCGTTACGCACCCCCGGACAGGGAATCCAAGAGACTGGAAGTCTTTGGGAAGAAAACCTTCCACCAGTATAGCATTGCGGTTGGTGAACACCGCATTCCTTTTGGGCCATTATTCCAATTCGATATGGGACATGGCTGCGCAGGTGCTGCCTAGAGTCTCGGAGGAGAACTGGATTCTACTCTCCCAAGCCATTTCAGATGGGAGAGATGCAGCGAAGTTTGCCACCCTATTTGGCTTGGATACGACATGCTCGCTGGGCAGAACAATTTCCACTACGGTGGTCATACGTCGCCATGCCTATCTGAGGACGTCTGGTTTTTCGGGCTAATTTTATGGACATGCCCTTTGGTGGCTCGCGTCTCTTCAGAGACAAAGAAGATGGCGCACTTGAGCTTTTCAAGGACTCGCAGCTACGACGTAGTCCTTGGGCCTCTCCACAACATCCTGGCCTGTGTCTGCTTTTTGCTCCTTTTGTGGCTACGTAAGGGGCTACCAACCCTATTCCGGCCAGAGGGCCTAGAAAGTTCAGCAGCCCCTACTGGGCCGTGGACTCAGTTCACCCCGATCCCGAGGGTCTGAAGGCCAGAAGTGGAGCCAAGCCACGATCCTCTCCTCCACCACAAAACCCCCCTAGTCCGATCCCCAGGATTATTTACGGCCAGTTGGTGGCATCAACTCCACCACTGGTGAGACATCACCCTGGACAGGTGGGTGTTGCAAATAGTCTGAAGGGACTACTACCTTTCCTTCGAGACTACCCCATCATCCATGCCTCCATTGTATGATCGGCTGAAGAAGGATCACCTTGCCTTACTCCATGAGGAAGTCATAGCTCACGTGGCCATAGGAGGTATAGAAACGGTTCCTGGACCACAAATCCATTTTCGTTGTTACTCCTGCTATTTTCTGGTCCCTAAGGACGGAAGCCTTCGTCTTATCCTTGACCTCAGAGACCTCAACTACTTCCTCAAAAAGGAGAAGCTTAAGATGCTCACCCTGGCTCAGACCTGTCTGCCCTGGACCCGGGAGACTGGATGGTAGCGCAGAACTTCAGGATATCCATTTTCATATTCCCATCCTGCATGCTCATCGTCGCTACCTGTGGTTTACGGCGGGCCACAAGTACTTTCAGTTTGCTGCGCTCTCTTTCGGCCTCACCAGTGCCCCTCCAGTGTTCACAAAGGTGATGGCGGTGGTCGCTGCCCATTTGAGAAGATCAGGGGTTCAAGCCTTTTCCTATCTCAATGACTGGTTATTAAAGATCGGCTCGTCCCAAGCAGTCGTATCTCACCTCCAGACTACAGCAAACCTTCTGCATTTGCTGGAGTTCACCTTTCAATGGAGGGGTTCTGGACACGGTGCAGTGTTGGGCTTATCCTCCCGAACGGCAAGTCAAGGATATTTAGGCTATGATACTGATGTTTCAGCCTATAATCTGGATTTTGGTGAGAATGACTGAGGCTATTGGGCCTCATGACCTCTTGCATCCTGCTTGTAGACCATGCAAGGTAGTGCATGTGGGCTCTGCAGTGGGACCTGAAGTTTCAATGGCCACAGCATCAAGAAAAACTCACCAACCTGGTTCAGATATCAGAGGGCACTGCAGAAGACCTGCAGTGGTGGCTGGAGAACCGTGATTGGGTCAGAGTTAGACGCCTCCTCCCTCCCCACCCAGATCTCACAGTAGTGACGGATGCATTTCTTCAGGGATGGGGCGGCCATCTGGGGGAGTTGGAGATCAGAGGACTCTGGACTCCGGCGGAAGCCAAGCTCCACATCAACCTATTGGAGCTTCGGGCAATCCGATTGCCACTGAAAGCCTTTTTACCATCCATCAAGGGAAGGCTGGTTCAGGTGTTCACAGCGGACAACACTATGGCCAAGTGGTACTGCAACAAACTGGGTGGTGTGGGGCTGTGGACTCCTGCGTCTGTAGACTTGGCTGGAACAACAGGGCATTTCCTTGGTGGTTCAACATCTGGCCGGTTCGCTGAACGTCAGAGCAGACTAACTCAATTGAAGGTGCCTTGCGTGTCATAAGTGACGTCTCCATCCCGAAGTGGTACAAGTTCTCGTTGAGGGGTGGGGAGAGCCTTGGATAAATCTGTTCTCCTCCAAAGAGAACGCGCAATGACCGCAGTTTTGCGCATTTCGGTTTCCAAGGAGGCTCTCGCTCGACGACGCTTTACGACGCAAGTGGAGCTCAGGCCTCCTGTACGTCTTTCCGCTTATACCTCTCCTACCCAGAGTGCTCAAGAAGATCAGGAGCGAATGGGCACAAGTCGTTCTGATGGCTCCGGACTGGGTAAGGAGGGTCTGGTATCCTGAGCTTCTGGCAATGAGCATGGATCCTCCAATCAGGCTGTGCCTTCAGGAGTATGTTATGACGCAGCTGCAGGGATGGTCCTCCATCTGAACCTGTCCACTCTCCGCCTCCTTGTGTGGAGATTGAGTGGCGAAAGCTGATAGCTTTTGACCTTCCTCCCGAAGTCTGCAAAGATTGTCTGGCAGCCAAGCATTGCTCCACTAAATCGGTTTATGCCTACTGATAGAACAGATGTTGTAAATATTGTACAGAACGATCTATTGACCCCTTATCTGCCTCTCTGTTGAATGTGAGGGCTATCTGGCTGCGACATCCGTCGTCCCATCGTCGCTAGGGTTGATTTGGCTGATCTGGCTGGATGAGCAGGTGTCCCCTTCCTCCCTCACCGCTCCATGAAGCTGTGCGCTTGGTCGCAGTGGACGGCTCCTCCCCGATAGAAGAACCGGTCTCCGGTCTGTCTCCTGGGTAAACAAGTAGCTGCGCTCCCCTGCTAGACCTCCCAAACAAGTCTCAAGATCTGCCTCTCTGTCAGATATTTCCCTGTTTATCCATTCCGTGGCCCAGCTGGGCTCTGCTTGGGCATTCTGAAGAGCTACCTTTCTGCCCTCTCAGCTTTTCTTTGGCTGCCAGTTCAGCCTTCACTTTTTAAGTCCCCTTTGGTGCAGAGGCTTTTGAAGGGGTTAACCCATTTGTTTCCCCTTCTCCTTTCCCTATGCCACAGTGGGACCTTAATTTGGTCCTTACTTTCTTGATATGTGCACCATTTGAGCCGCTGCACAATTGCCCTCTATTGTTGGTCACTATCAAAACAGGCTTTTTAGTGGCAAATTCCTCTGCCAGAAAGGTGAGCGAACTGCAGGCACTGTCATCAAAGGCTCCTTAAATGACAGTCTTTTCGGACAAAGTGGTACTAAGTACTAGGGCAACATTTTTGCCCAAGGTTGTAACTCCCTTCCATCTGTGACAGGCCGTTACTCTGCTCACTTTCTATGCACCTCACACCCTTCCAAAGAAGAGGAGCGTCTCCATCGTCTGGACCTAAATAGAGCGTTATTGTTCTATCTTGATCGCACTAAAGAGTTCTGGGTGGATGACCAACTCTTTGTACGGTACTTTGGAGCAAAGAAGGGGCTTGCAGTTCAGAAGAGTTGGGGTTATCCTCTGTATAAAGATTTGTTCTGCCTTGGCAGAGAAGCAGCCTCCCGAAGGCCTTAGTGTCCATTCCACCAGGGCAAAGGCAGCCACCACAGCCCTCAAGTGTGGAGTTCCAATTGCGTATATCTGGCAAACAGCCACGTGGGCATCTCTGCACACATTTGCCAAACACTATTGGCTGTATCCTCAAATTTGCAGAGAGGGCCGGTATGGCCACTCTGTTCTTCAGGATTTTCTGGGTTACAACATTTGGCAGTACACCACCAGGGAAGGTATTGCTTGGGTATCTTTTCAAAGGCAAGGAATCTGCGGCTAGATGTCTGTATCAGATGGACAAGTTACTTACCTTAGGTAACACTTTACCTGTTATGATCTAGCTGCAACCGACCCACCCATTCTCCCTGCACTGCGGAAATGTTGTTAGTGTCAAGACTGTTTGGGGCGTGGGGTACATTTACTATTCCAACTCCAGCACAAAAGTAGCGAACATGTTGGACTAAAAAGACGTTAATGTTACTATTCCTGCTGCAGCCTAAACAAGAGTAAGGAACGTGCTTCACTTCAAAAACATTACAACTATAAGTAACAACATGAATGTAGAAAGAATATTAAAATCTTGATATATATTTATATAAGCTTGCCGGTTCCACCTACCTGTGTGTGCTAGGATCTTTCTTTTGGGAGGTCATGGACTTGGATATTTTGTGCGGCCACAAAGCACCTCGTAAGCCCATCCTACAAGCAGTACGGCATGTTGAGTGGCACTAATGGTGGACTTTCAATGTTCTTGGAAAACTGCCGCACCCCGCATCCCCTGGTGAGAGATTGAACAACAATTGTTCGGACTGGCTCCAGTCCGGAATTAAAGGGGAAGAAAGCGTCCGGATTTAGGGCTGTGTGAGCCTGGCAACACGGTGCTTAGTCCATTGGTGTATGCAAGGGGAATAGCTGGCGCCACCCACTGGGGGAGAGGTACTCACCTGGAGCACCCGCATCTACAAACACAGAGTGCTGGGATCGGGGATTCCGCCACAACCACTTTCGGGTGCCCGCCTATCAGAGCAAAGCCAGTGCCATTTTTAAATAGTAAACACCTGCAACACTTGTTGTTTGAAAGCATTCGATAAAGTCATTCATGCTGAAACACGTCATGCTGGTTCATTAAAGCTGCCGGTTCCTCATACCTGTGTGTGCTCGGATCTTTCTTTTGAGAGGTCATGGACTTGGATATATATATATATAATATATATAACATATATATATATATATATATAATATATATATATATAATATATATATATATATATTAATGTTAATATATATACGTAATAAAACAAATTAATTAATTTACTTGATTATTTTTCAATAAAATAATTATCAATTTATAAATAATTGTTCGTTAATTATTAACTTCTTGCCCTATACCCCTACAATCCTAGCAGCCTACAACTAAAATATGATTAAAATAAATATATATTCCATAATTTAAATATTAAAAATTAAATACAATTTTTTTAAACAAAATAATAAACAATCAAATAATTATTGCTTAATTAGCTTCCCCCATACACCTACAAACCTAGCATTCCGCAACTAAAATATCGGTAAAATAAATCCGTATTCCATATTTTACATAATTAAAAAATAATTTTAAAAAATGCATAAATTAATCATTACTTCACACCCTATGCCTCTACAAACCTAACTTCTCTTGAATAGCATATAATGAAAATAAAATGAATCAATATTATATCATTTACTTAGTAAATATCAGTCATACAAGAAAATAAGAATTTATTATGAAGTATTCATAAATGTTAACTAGTTAACTTCCCACTCTGTCCTCCTATAAACCCAGCAACCTGCTCCTACTCTATAAATTCCTGTAAGAAATAAAATAAAAAATTCGAGATCACTTACATTTACAAGCTATATTTAAAAAAATAACTTTATATAAGAAATTGTAACAAATAAAATTAATATATCAACTAAAATGCATTCGAACATTTTTAACCACTATATTATTCAAAACGATATTAAATACATCCACGTTATTTAAAATATTACTTACCTTAAAAACAGATATTCTTGTCAACAATATTTGTGCTTGATGATATTTGTGTGTCATAATATTTATTTTCCAATATTTCTGTCTCCTGCTATTTTTTACAACAATATTTTGACCAAATACCATCATTGTTGAGCATCCAAGCAGAACAAAAAGGTGATGGATGGAAAGGTTTCATTAATCTTACCCATTTGTAATTACTTGCTGCAACATCCCTGTCCATCATTTTTTTCCCACTGTGTGGCTCTAGAACAGTCCAGCCTGAACTGCCAGCCCATGTCACCTCCACATGAGAATAAGAACAACCCCTAACCAGTTTTAGAATATTTCAGCCTTATTATTATCCCTATTACACAGTGACCATGGAACCACATCAGGGCATACCTGCCGCAGTTATGGCATTGCATTGAGGAGTACACAAAGTGATGGGCGTAAAGCTTAAATTAATCACAAACACTGGTAATTGCTCCAGGCCACATTCCAGTCCATCGTGTCTTTTTTTGCCCACCTTGCCCTTCTAGACAGAGACCAGCCAAATACAAATCAGCCTGCTCTGGTTGGAATAGTCTAGCCCGACCTGTCAGGCAGATAGGAAATGGGACGAAAGTTCCGCAGGAGGTCAGGATCCAGATTCGTTTTTTTTTATAAGTGCCTTTACCATAGCACATTTCCAGGGCGGGGGAACTACACCAGAGGAGATGGGTGAGTTTATCAATTCTAGGATTACTGGAAGAATCGTTCCTGCAGCTAGCTTTAGAATGTGAGGGTGAGGGGGGCAGAATTCCTTGGTGAGCCTGATTTTAAAAGGGCTGAGATGGTTTCTAAAGATTTGAGATCCCTCAGGGGGATTTCTTCCAACAGGATATCGGTGCCGGACTGAAAGGTGCCCACATGTGACAGGTCATTTTGATGTGTCGAGAGAGGGAAAAGGCTGTATATGTTCTGAATCTTTTTATAAAAGAAGTCTGTCAATTTGTTACAGCGAGTAAGAGCACTCTCTGTTGGCGCTTGCGGAGGGGAAAGTTTGATGAGCATCTTAGCAATGCGGAAAGTTTCCCGCAGAGTGTTGACTGCTAGGTAAATTTTTTTCCCTGCAGTAGGCTGCTTTTTATCAATGTGGACCCCTAGGTACGTGAAGGAGTCTACAACCTCTAATCTGCAGGAGCCTATCTCAGAGTGCGGTATTCTTTTCAACACAGGCGTCCCTGCTATGAGATCTGACGACTTTGGTTTCATTAACCCTCTATCACAGTGAGGACATGAAGGAGGCATAAGCAGTTATTAGTCGTTGAAGAGCCACCGTGTTCTGGGGATTAATACCGCATCATCGGCGTATGCAAGTATCTGTACAATTAAAGACTCAAAAGCAGGGGCATCTGGAGTTGGTCCTGCAAGGGCAGCTTCAACACCATTAATATATAAGGAGGAAAAATAAATGGAGCAAGGACACACCCCTGCCTAATGCCCCTTTGAATCTTAAATGAGAGTTTACACTCCCCGTCTTTACCAAATCTAACTCGGGCAGAAGCATTAGAATACATTTGACGGATGAAAGTCGTTATTGCTGAATCCACCCCATCATCTCCGTTATGTCCCAAAGTTGAGAGTGGGTCATGCAGTCGAATGCTGTGCTTAACGCATAAACGCCATAAAGATCTGTCCGGGCTTGGCTCTAGTATATTTGTCGATGGTCAGAGGTAGTTCGAGGCAATGGTCTATTGTACCTCTACCGCTTTTGAACCATACTGTACCTTTTCATTTGCCCACTCTTCCAAACTATTTAGCAATAAGTGCCCCATGAGCTTTGCCGTAGTGTCCAGCAACAAGATGGGTCTGTAATTCTGGAGATTATCTTTATCACCTTTTTTATGACTAGGTACAATAATACCAATTTTCCATGAGTCTAATGGGGTAGATTTTGCTATTGCATTAAATTCATTACTTAATAATGGGGCCTATAAATCTTGGTGTTGAAGAAAGAGATCAATGGGAACCCCATCTGGGTCCAGGGCCTTTAAACTGGTACATTTACCCACTCCACTTATGACCGCTTGAACTGAGAATGTCAAGTAATCCATCAGTGGTCGCTCTGGGGCTGGGAAGTCTGTCCCATTGATATAATTGGAGGCAAAAATCTGCTCAAAATGGGACACCCATAGATCTAGAGGGATCAGTACTATTTTTAAAGAAGGGGGCATTGATCACCTTACAGAAATCTCTACAGTTCTTAGAGGCTGCTGCTATTTTTAGATTTTCCCACGCTTCTTCTCTTAATGCCCTTTCCCTTGCCTTCCTAGCCACCATATACGCCTTTCGGAGCAACTTAATCTGGTCCCTATCTCTGTATTTTTCTGAAAGGGCCGTGGGCAATTTTTGTATTTATTTAGAGCATGCGTGATCACACCATCGCATCACTGGTCATTTTAACCTAGATTTAGGACGCGTCAGAGCCATTTTTACTTCCACAAGTAGGTTCTGAAAAAGGAAAGGTAAAAGATCAGGGTTGCCCTCGGGTTCCAGATATTTAAGACCAGCTGCATATTCTCGGCTACGATTTGAGGGACCATTTTTGCCTTATCTATTTGGGTCCATTTTGATTGATAACTGTTTTTACTTGCCAGGATTGGTTTCTCAATTTTTTTATTGTACTAACTTTAAGTTTTTTGCCTCTACTAATATTACAATAAAAAGGATTGCGTGATCACTAAAAGTTGAGGATTGAGTGTCTATTTGCGCAGTCCTTCCCCACATGGAACCAGATACTATTACATAGTCAATAGTAGACTCATTCTAATTTCGGTTAAAAGTCTTGTAAAATTCTCCTTTACTTACGTCCAACCCATTAATGATTTACACATTTCTTGCATAAAGCAATCTATTTAAGCTGGTTCCGTAATCATGGTGTGTGAAATGGTACATTGGCTCTCCTTTGATATCTTGTAGGCCGCATATTTTATTCAGTTTATATTTGCCTGGCTGCGCATTGAAGTCGCCCACCGACACTAAATTAATGTCTTTCTTCCCATGAGCTGTAATAATTTTATTTAGCTCGAAGTCTAGAGAGCCAACCACTGACTGTAGGTCACCAAAGTAGTTATTATACAAGTTTATTAAAAGCCAATCCTGATCATTGTCCCCTCTACCAATAAAAATTGTAATTGTGGATTCAGGGTCACATATTTTGCTCTGCCTGCAGGAGATGGCAGTGCTTTTGTTTGATAAAAATGGAACCTATCAATGTAAATGTGTTCAGGTAACCAAGTCTCTTGAAAACATAAGATGTCCTGATTTTGCCAAAATGCAAGCTAGAGGGTGTTATCCAGTTTTGTGCCAATACCTGCCAAGTTCCAGGAAGCTAATTTCAAACCAAATTCATGATACCCACTCCGATGGTTAGGAGTGCCAGGGTTCCCTTTCGTATCTCCTCCTGTGACACTTGGTTTGGATCTGGAGTGGGTAGATAGTCGCAAGCCTCAAGATCTGTGAGTGGGGCAAATCTATTTCCTGCACCCACTCTTAGCCCGCATAAGTTGGCCGTATTGGGCATGTTAGTTAATTTTGGTTTTACAAAAGACCTTACGGGAGGGACTCTACCGAGGCTTTCATGGAGGGTAATATATGTGTATAAAAGTGCTCCAAGGGTGAGACTAAAATCTGTGTCCTGGATCTGGTTGGTTCGTAGAGCTGGGCCAAAGGAGACCTAGTTACTAGTTTATTATTAAAGTTTGCTACAACGTAGTCACCGGGGTACACTTTACATGAGGGCCCCACCCCAGTCTCCTAGCCATGATTATATGGCTGGACAAACCGTCAGACCTTCTATCATGGTTCCCAAGGTGAGTGCTTAGCCAGTGTAGGGATGCGTACATATGCTGTAATGTTGACTCCCTTTGGCCCTCTCTTTATACCAGGACATTTACCTGCACCAGGGCAAGCGGGGCAGCTACTGGGGTAGATTAAGGACTGGCACATCTGAGTACTTAGCCCTACTTCACCTGCAGCTGGACCTGTTGTGCCTGTTGGTAGATTCCCTCCATGCCCCCAAGCCCCCCCCCCCCCCCCCCCACTGACAATGAGTCCATTTTAGGACCACTGGGAGGCTGCAAATTAAATGTGAGTCTTATGTCCGGATTATTCCTCCTCCTTTTTTGCCCCTGCGGTACATCCGGGTGCTGATCCGTGCATTCAGGTGGGTGGTCCCCCCCCTGAGTCAAAAGACCTGCGAGGCCTGTCTCAGTGTCCGTTTTTGTCCCGGATATTTAGGCAATTTTAGTTAATCTGTGCAAATTGGGCTGGAGTAAACAAAAGATCATCTTCTCTAGCTTTTGCCACACTGCATCATCTTTCAGCAAATAGGAACGGATATCAGTGAAGGTTGGCGCCGTAAGCTTCAGCGGTTCTTCAAAAATAGATGCTCTTGAGACCCTGGTGACATTCATGGGCCTGTGCTTCAGAATCCTCCCACCTCTTTTCCATTTGGCTGCAGGCTGTGTACCTGAAGTGGATAAACAGGAGGGGCAGATTCTGTTAAGGTCGCTGGTGAATTATTTTGGGGGATAGAAGGGGCTACTTTCTCAGTCCTTGTGGGTAACTCAGCAGGTTGCCCATTCAGGGCTAAGTTGGGGTCAGTACTACGTCTCCCCTCTTCCAGGGAACGCTTGGTAAGCTCACTCTCCTGCGACAGGACGTTTGCCACCCTTGAAAGGAAGGAACCCAGAGTATTAACTATCTCCCCCCCCCCCCCGATTGCTCAATGCCTGTCTTTTTCTTACCCATTGTTTTTAGGTCAGCTGTCCTCAGGAGCAATGCGCAGTAAGCGGTGTCTGTGGTGTTTCCAAGTCACTTGTCGGGGGGGGGGGGGGCGGTCCAGCCTACTTCGGGCTACGACGGATGTCCCACGCCGCAGGGTGCTCTTATGCGTGAAACCAGCAGAGTGCCGCAGGGGGTGATGGAAGGTGGAGTCCCACCCCGGCTGTGCAGTTCAACGAAGAACAGCTCTCCTCCCAGGCGGATTTATCAAGCGGGTTACAACCCTGTGGTGCTGCTGTGTGCTTTTATGCGCGGGTCCAGCAGAGTGCAGCATGGGGTGATGGGAGGTGTAGTCCCTCCCCCGCGGTGCAGTTCAGCAATGCACGGCTCTCCTCCCACTCGCTTATATCAAGCAGGTTACACAGAAAAGCAGTCAATGCAGTCCTATGGGAGAAAACTGTGTTATCGGTAAGTAGGTTTTGGAGTTGGTATTCTGGGGTTCGAACCAGGATTCCCCCAGGGTTGAGGATGCTCTCTCAAAGCATCATCCACAGCACTAGGGTGGCCGGTTGCAGACTGCTGAGGCCCAATGTTATCCAATGGGGGATAGGGGGCTTCCAGTTGGTGGCTGCTCATGAGCAGGCCACAAGGTTGTGGGAGCAAAGCTTCTGGACTTAAGATCAGGCAAAGGGGGTCCGAGTTAGCACACAAGGTGCACCCACAGTGGCACAGGGGTGGCCGGGTGCAGGGTGCTGTTTTGGCGTTGGGTGCTCAGTTGTTTTCAATGGGGATTGCCGGTTTTGGATTTTGGCTGCAGGCTCGGTCCAGGAAGTCTTCCGGGAGGAACCAACCGCTGAGCAGGTAAGTTGGAGGGCCCGGGATGTAGGTGCTCCTCGGGTTCTCTTCTCCAGGGCGCAGGGTGACTTGATGCATGGGAGTCTTTTAAGGTCGGATTTCACCTTACTGGGCAACTCCCAATTCGGGGGGGGATCTCCCTGCAGAGACTGCAGGCGACGTCAGGGAGTCCTGGAGGGGTCAAGCCACGGTGGACAAGGGGTTCTGGAGGTCACTGGCTGCAGGACAAGGCAACCTTTTGGCACAGGATCTCTGGAAACTGCAGACGGGCCGTAGGGCTGGTGCCAAGTCAGTTCTTCTCTACAGTCTCCTCTGCTGGGCGACTTCTTTCGTCCTTCTTCGTAAGTTGCGGGAATCTGTCTTCTTGGTTCAGGGCTGCCCCCTAAATACTGTATTTAGGGGGCGTTTTAGGGGCCTCGGGGTCAGTAGCTGAAGGGCTACTGACCTTAGGGTGAACACACCCTTGATGTTCTCACCCCATGTGGGGAAGTGGGCAGAATCCCTAATCCTGAATGGAGAAGGACTGCCATCTGCAAGATGGCTGGTAGTGAAGTGTGGGCATCACCTGCCCCCCCCCCCCCCCCCCCCCCCCCCACCTGAGGGTTGAGGTTGGCAGAGGCGGGCACACATTCTGGGCTGTGCTAATTTTTCCCACGTGTCTCCCGCTGAAAAGGAGGGGAGACAGGAAGGGGGCCTGCTCCTTATAGCATTAGAGGCTGGGGGTCTTGTTACAAAGGCAGCAAGGCCTTTGACGCTCCCTTGCCATGGATGGCTCTTCCTGGCCTGGGGGAGGTGTGACCACCTCCGCCTAGTTTAGGTTTTATTGTTGACCCTTCAATTATTTAAAATCATTGCAGTAAAAAATAAAAAAAAATAAAAAACTAAAAGTGATGCCCATCCCCCCCCCCATTTCTCGCCCACCTACCGGCCCGCTGTTCCTGTCTTGTGGATCTGTGATGGAGGATCTGCTAGCGCTCTGAGACCTTCGGGTGATTTATGCTCTATATAAATGCATTTTACATTACATTACACCCCTGCCGCCCCCTTCCCAGCCGAACTGCGAGTCTTTAGAGGCCTGTTTCCGACAGTCAAGTCCGGTGTTGCAAAGTCCCTTTTGAAGTCAACTCCGGGAACTTGATTGTGCTTCGGCGATGGTTCAATCGGGCTGGCTCTTCATTGCCCATAAATTGTTACTGAAGCACCTTGTTTGCCTGTTATCAATCTCTGTGTTTTGCGTGCTTATGGTAAAGCGCTTGCGTCTAGAGCCAGTCTGGTGGGTAAATTTTGCCGCTCTTGCGAAGAAGTGGGTTATTGTTTCCGAGAAGCACCAATCTGATGCCTCATTGCATGTTCTGATGCCAAGGTCTCTTAATATGGGGCAGAACATCCTTTGTCGCTCACTGGTTAATTTGGGGCAGCAACATAGTAAGTGGAGCCAGGATTCCTTTTGGTAATTGCATAGGCGGCAAGAGGTAGCACCAACTGCCCGTGCCCATTCTGGATTGAAGTCCGCAGTTCTTAGGGCCACTAGTCTCATAAAAAGGATTTTCCTGCTGGGCTGGGTCCCTAATGCTTCACTTAAGTATGGTTGAACTTTCCCCATAATGTATGATTCATTCTATGCCTTGGTGAGGGTCTTATGGCGAAGTGCGATTAGATCCAGTTTGTACGATATAGAAGGGACCTGCCGTCTCATGATGTTTGACCAGGTCTTGTGCGGGATGTCTGGGCTTTGTGGTACAATGTTGAGGGTCTCTATTGCTGTGCCCAGATTGATGTATCAGGGGGAGTTCTCTTCTCTAAAGATTGTTGTCAGGTGATGTTTAAGAGAGTCATAGGGTGCTTTCAGGACTCTGATATAATACTTAATTAAATCCCCCTGGAGTGCCAGTTCGGGTCTGCTGAGCACTAATTCCAGCCGTAGCCTGATGTTCCTTGCATACCTGGGTGTTTGCAGCACGATTTTATGGGCTTTGACCTGAGCTGCTGATATGAGTTAATCAAATTCTCCCGGGAATGCCAGATGACCATAGTTGATGGCCGGGATTAGTTTTGCCTTGAGGACCTTCAGCATGGGCTCCGCTGTGGGGCTGGTCAAGCGTTGACTTAGGCGTCTCATAGATAGGATTACACTCTTGGTTTTGGCAATTAGATGCTTTGCATGAGTTGCCGATGTTGCCCTCTCATTCAGCCAATTTGGAGATCTCCCAAGGTCCAGCGTGCATGTTTTTTGTGAGGATATCTGCCGAATACCATTATCTTTGTTTTGGTCTGGTTAACAGTCAAGTGATTTTCTTATTGTACTTCTCAAGCTCTTTTAATGCTCTTTGGAGGCCCACCCTTGTGTGATCCATCACTACAGTGTCGTCTGCGTACTAAGGAATTGCCAGTCTTGCCGTACCCAGTTTAGGTGGAACTAGACTTGCCTCTTTCAAAGCTCCCCTCATATCGGCTGTATAGAGGACACAGCCCTGCTTCAGTCCGTTGTTGGTTTCCACTCTTGCAGATAACGCTGTGGGTCTTATCTTGACTTGTACCCAGGTCCCCTCATAAAGGGATATAATGGCTTTCAGTAGCTTTGATGGAACTCCCCAGCCTGACAGTTTTCCCCAGAGTTTGCCTCTGTCCACTCTATCTAAAGCTGTGCTCACTAGGCCACTGGAGTCAAGCTATCCTGGCTAAAGACGGCTGATAGCCAGAAACCGGTCCTAGGATGCTTGATTCCGGTCCAGGGAAGACATGACTTGGCAGTTCAGGCTGGACTGTTCCCATGAGGCACAGGGTCAAGACTGATTTGCATATGCCCATGTCTGAACTGGCGTGGCTTGGTGATCAAAATAACGATGGATTAAACCCAGATCTGTGACTGGGGGTGAATGTTTTGCCATTGTGCAACATTCCGTCCATCATCTTGTGTGTTTTGCTGTTCACTCTATGTGGGAAGGGTATGCCCAGACGTGGGTGCCGTGCTCACTAGGCCACTGGAGTCAAGCTATCCTGGCTGAAGACGGCTGATAGCCAGAAACTGGTCCTAGGATGCTTGATTCCGGTCCAGGGAAGACATGGCTTGGCAGTTCCGGCTGGACTGTTCCCATGAGGCACAGGGTCAAGACTGATTTGCATATGCCCATGTCTGAACTGGGGTGGCTTGGTGAGCAAAATAACGATGGATAAAACCCAGATCTGTGACTGGGGGTGAATGTTTTGCCATTGTGCAACATTCCGTCCAACATCTTGTGTGTTTTGCTAGTCGATAAAGCAGCAAAACAGTGGCAGATGCCTGTCTTCCACCGCTCGTTTTGAAAGATAGGCCAGGGTCATGATGTTATCTGTGGTTGCACTGTTAGCCCTGAAGCCGGTCCGATAGAATGGTAGTATTTCGTCGTTGTTAGCCCAGTCCTCTAATTCTCTTAATAGTAATTTGGCATAGGCTTTGGCTTCAACGTCCAGCAGGGCCACTAACCTGTAGTTGGCGGGGTTTGAGTGGTCACCTTTCTTATGAATGGGAAAAAGAATTGAGCCTTTCCATGTTTGCGGGATTGTTGCCGTTGAGTATGCATAATTGTAAAGAGGGGTGAGGATTGAGGTGAAGAATGGTTGGGCTGTTTTGAATGCCAGGGCTGGAATACCATTTGGGCCTGGCGCCTCATCATTCCTCATATTCTTTATCTCCCTCGTTATTTCAGTTTCGGTGAAGCCTTTGCCCTCAAACGTCGTTATTCCTACTTCTTCTGTGTGCTCAGGGAGAGTATCTATGTCGGTATTTATTTCCCAGATGTTTTTAAGAGGGGCTTGCTCTGAAGTTGGTGTTCCTTCTGTATATAAGCCCCTTACATAGTCTTCCCATTCATTGCTTGCAATGTTGTTCGCCTTGCCTCTGTGCTGAGAGCTCAGGTGGTTTAGCCTAGTAAAGGCTTTGTTTCTGGGCTCAAGGAGCAAAGGTTCCCACCCTAGGGGTCCAGAAACATGTCTTGTGATGGCAGGCTGGTGTGTACCAGTCTGGGAACCCCCCAGAGGCTGGTCATTTTTTAGGCAGCATCTATAAGATGGGAGGTCCCCCTACCGGGAGGAGAACATTCCGATGCACAGCGGAAAGACCGTGGTCTTAATCAATAAACCAAATAGTCCAGAGTTTGTTAGTGTGTATAAACACTTTTAATCTTCATTAAGTGAATATTCAAGCATATTCAGCTGTTTATCAACAAATCCAAAGTTCGTCATCCAAACATGGTAATCCTTTAACACAAAATCCCCGATGCATTTCGGGCATAAGCCCTTTATCAAGGGAATGCTCTACAAGAAAAACAAACGTAACCACAATAAATGCAAAGTGATCAAAATCAAAATACGATCGAATGCAATGAGACATAAGCCGTTTGTAAGGTAGCTAAACAAGAGGTGATGTGAATGCATCCTTATATCAGACCGGTGAATAATGACAAATAGCGCTGTTTGATGGAAAAGAGACCCGAGGTCCCGGGAGAGGTAACCATGTGGTGAGCGAAACCGGAAAAGAAAATCTGTGACATCTAACACCCTCGTGAATTAAAGTAAAATCGGAAGACACGCGAGCGTGTCACAGCGTTGAAAAAGGTGCTCCCAAATAGACTCACACAACAAAATTTAAATAAAGTCAACAGGCACGCGAGCGTGCCGCCGTGTATACAGAAGTGCTCCCATGCTGACTTACGTGAAATGGTTACTTATTGTGGTTACGTTTGTTTTTCTTGTAGAGCATTCCCTTGATAAAGGGCTTATGCCCGAAATGCATCGGGGATTTTGTGTGACCTCCCATTTCATTAGCCTCGTGCATTCACTGTTGGGTTAGACAGTGTATATCCGATTGCACGCTACAAATCATCACCACAATCAATTAATTGATTATTCACGCTGTGCGAGTTCCTACACAATATAGCATCTATAAGATGCCTTCTGAGTGCATTGTAAAATAAATTATTATGCTGAGAAGTTTGCTACCAAACTTTCCAGAATTCAGTAAAGCCAATATGATGCTGTGGAGTTCGTAATCAAAAACAACAATTGATGGACGGAATGTTGCACAATGGCAAAACATTCACCCCCGTAATGACAGACTCCCGTACCATATACTCTTTATGGCTTTACTGCACTTACTATGTCTAAGAATGAACTTAGACACTGTAGGGGTACAGTGCTCATGTAACTGTACCCTCACCAGTGGTATAGTGCACCCAGCTACAGGGGTGTCTTACCCATACCATTGGCAGTGGGTTGAAGCCATGGAGCACAGGAATGTGTGCCATGTCGACTCTTCACTTTTCCCTGCACCAAAACATGCCGCCTGCAATGGCAATGTGTGTGTGTTAAGGTACAGGACCTCCAAGGGTGGCAAAAATGTCCAGCAGCCCTTAGAGGCATTCCCTGGTCACATTGCCCTTTACAAAGGACTTGCATGTGGCCAGAGAGGTGTCAATTAGGGGTTCAAAAGTCTAGTTTTGGGAAAGAACAGAGGCCCTAGGAACCTGATTAGCAGGGACCCAGGGCACATCAAGTCAAAGTCCATCAGAAATCTGGCAAAAAGTGAGGGGGTTACTGCAACAGAAACTCAGCTTCCTACAGGGTGTCACCAATGTATGTTTTAAAAGATTTAGGAGACAGAGGTGGCATTGGAGAGTGGCTGAGTAGCTGCATTTCTTCAGCGCTCCTCTGAATCCCAAACTAAATGGTGCATCCTGATGCCCTCAGGTCTGTGTGAAGAGCAGAGCAATGATGTGAAGGCCATTGAGTATATAAGAGCAACTGTGACCATTTGGACCATCTGACAGAGGTGCATATCAAAAGCCTGGAGACTGGGGTGTTTGAGTACTCTGGTGTCGCGAGCAGAGCTTATTATTATTAATTTTGTAGTGTGTGCGATTTTCCCACGGTGCCCTGGTGCCAGTTTAAAATGTCTAGCTTTGCCTGTCAAGTATTTTAAAACTAATGGAATGTAAGAGGATTTTCAATGTCTAATTATACTATTCAGTGAAAAGTTGGGTTTATAAAAACCCACAGAATTTTTAAATATTGGTTTCTGAGCGTAGTTTAATCAGCAGTTTGTGCCATGCCTGAGCTGTGACCGCCAAGAAGGCACAAGCTCACAGGGTGCAGTAAGCACCTAGGATGAGGCAGAGCAAAGCAACCTAGATGGGGACTGCTAGTTATACATACCAGAAATGTTAGTAGTGCAGGCTACAGGAACGAAGGCCCTGTAACACATGCAGAGGGCCTTGAACCAGCATCTTCTTTTGAACTGAGAGCAAATGTAACTTCTGAAGTAGAGACTATGTTAAATGTTGGAATACCATATATTAGTCTAGCTGCAGCATTTTGAATTCATTTTAAACTTTGTTAAGGATAAGCTTAGAGACCGACATACAATGCATTACAATTCTCCAGTCTCCAAAGAATCAGTGCTTTGACATATAGTTTCCTAGAATATTGAGGTATGAATCTATGAATGAGATGTTAGGACAGCACGGAACCATGAGGGCTGAAAGAGGCAAGAAGGCATGCTGGGATATGAATACCCTAGTGGACCCCTGATAGGGCACTACTGACGATGTTTGGAGGCAGTGGTGCATCCTGGCTTTAAGATCTCTCATGCTGTGTATGGACAGTGGTGCACTTTGGACAACAGTAAGAGTCCTTCTCTCAAATAGCGCAGCAATTTGATAGATTGTATGGAGACCAGGAGGTTCGAGGGCGAGTCCCCATCCTTGCAAGCAGCAGGGGCAGACTTTGTGCAACAGGTAACACCTGGTGGCCCTTGTGACATGCTCAGCAGGGGCACTCCAGTGCTTTATTTGGAAAGCAGTAAGTGCCAGGGCCCAAGGTTTTTTTAGAAGCTCAATGCCTACACTGCCAAATATTTGGTTGCTGAATACCCTGGCTGTAAATTCTTGATTTCAGACTATTCCTCTTTCATCCACTGCCCACCTCTTTTTCTCACTCTTGCAGGATGCTGTTGCATTGCTCCTTTTTCCCACTCTTGCAGGATGCTTTTGCATTGCTCCTTTTTCCATTAGCGACTATTTCCCATATTTTTCTTCCTCCTCATGTCCCTCTTTTCTGTCATTATGTCGCTTGTGCTGGGTAAACATCTGATTGTGAAAAATAAGTCCCAGTGGCCAAAAATAAATGCAGGGGCCCCAGTTACAACCACAAGCTCACATTAAGCACTCACTGTCTCTTTACTGGACCAAGAACACTCCGAGCTAACAGAGAAGCCAACAGTGTAGTGGGGGCTGCTTTTACAACACAAGGGCCATGTGAGACATGCCTGAAGGGTGAAAGAGTATTAAACTCTGTAATTACAAATAGATGCCCATCATACTCAACAGGTGCTACATTGGCTCCCCACTGCCACCAGCCTTCCTTGAGCTGAAGTCTCTTAAATGGTATCCAGTGATATTGCCTTACTCACCCTAAAGCCATTCTCCTGGTAGGCCTCCATTTTCACCTGGCACTCTGAGAAAAAGACTCCTAGCGTCCAGCAGGAGCAAGAGGGTAATATATGTAAAAGACGATTCTTAAGGTATATCAAATCAGAAGTGTGCACTGTTAAGTCAGATTTTAATTTGTGCTTCAAAGAGATTAAAGGAGACTTGGCTTTACCCGGTTCAAGAAGGGATGATATTGAAAGGTCAGTGGAAGACTGCTTAAAGGAGCAACACCATATGTGATGAGTCATTCAAACAGAAGCAAAAAAGGATATTCAAGGCTATATTCTTATTCGCTGCTTCAGCAGATTTTGTCCAAAGGATCCTTAGCTGAAACTCAACAGAACACACTAACTTTGCAGTGGTGGGCCGAAGCTGATAAACCTCAGGCATCCTTACCAGTGTGCACCTCTTTAAAGAAAAAGAGGCAATAATGATCTTGGCTTAGGAGAAAGGTGAGCTGACCTACAGTGGCCACAAAGTGTATCTATATTAAGACCTCCAGAGGACTTCCGCGATTAAAAAAGAGCTGAAGCATATCTAGGAAAATCCCCAAACACAAAAAACAAGTGACTTCCCTTGGTAGATTCCAAAGAGGTGACAACGGCCTTAGCCAAATTGATACATGGGAAAGCCCAGGGTCACAAATGCTTCACATTCATATTCTATAAGACATTCTATGTACTGCACTGGTACTGATGCTGAAGAGATTATATAACTAAAACGTACAAAAGGTGATGGGAGGAATGCTGCAAATAGTCTATACCACTGCCAGAAACCCTGGATACCATTCAAACCTGTTGTTTTTTGCCCACTGTGGCACTCTATAAAGGGGCCAACCTTATGCAGTTTAGTACTGACGCTGCTCCTCATGGGAACAGTCTGTTCTGACCTGCCAAGTGAGGCCCCCTCCAGAAGAAAACAAGCAACTCCAGGCTGGTTTTGGCCTTAATAGACCTAGTCAGCAAGGTATAGCTTGATCCTCTGGATAAAGGACCCGCTTTTTGGCAAACCACCCTTACTATGAGAGACACATGAATGATGGTGATTCCTAAACCAGATAAGGACATAACACTCTGTAGTTCATGTTGGTTTATATCATCACTAAATAGAAATGTGAAGAATTTCTCAAGCATTTTAGCTGCTGAAGTCAGACAGATACTGCCAAGGCTATTCAATCTGGAAACATCACGCACAAGCTAGGTAGTATATGTAGAGCTTCTACAGATGTGCTCCTTCTCTCACCAGACTGAACTGCTCTCACCAGACACAGCAGTTCCTTATCCCAATCAGACCAAATCAAGATTTTAGTCTTATGTTGTAAACAAATTAAATAATAGTGAACAAAATTCTCTAGAATGTAAATTTCAAAGAATAGATTAATTTCTAATAGCAACAGTAGGATTCTCATAGGGTTCTTATATGCACCAAAATGTGAAATGAAACAAATAGATTTTGAAGAGTCGCTCATGAGGTATGACGAATACTAGAAACCAAGAATACAGTATCTTTGACCCTATATACCTTAAGTTCGACCACCTCATTCCTTTATATTTCAAAACATCCTAACATAAGAATAGGAGAAGCTATTAGCCCTAATGTTTGTCGACGACAAACTCCTTCTTTCTAAGTCGCCCATGGGCATCCAAAAGATTCTAGATAAATTTAGCAATTTCTGTGTTCAGAGTGGATTGGAAATAAAAGTGAACAAATATTTGTTATGATAATTAATCTATGTCGCGCAACACTACCAAACCGTAAATTAATGGGAGTCTTTTAGAGCAGGTACACACATTTGAGTACCTTGGGATTACACTGTGTGAGTGGATGGATTGGGCAGCTCATATGACCAAACGTAGACTCAAATTGGAACAACACACTGGAAGGTTGTTAAGTGTTCCGGGGGGTTATTTTTTAAACCAGCCTACCCGGCAATTCAGATCTACACACATCAGGCGTTGGGTACTGCCTTTGATGTAGAAGAGCTTTGGGGACACTAAGCCGATAATGCCTTAGTCCTAGTAGAGAATCATTTACTGAGGCTGTTGATGAATCTCCCAGTTAGCTCACCGTTAGTACTGTTACGACTAGACATGGGGGCTAGGCCTGTCCCAGAGGGGATTGCTATTAGGTCCTTATTTTCTGGAGAAGAGTCTGGGTAATGCCCCGCCTGATTTCCTATAGACAAAGTCTGTAAGAGATACTTGGAACATAGGGGGTGGGCAACCTACCATAGACACGTAAAAGAAACTCTGAGAAGCATCGGGGAAGAAAATTGCTGGGATGACCCCGGGAGGGCCTGTACCCACATTTCTAAAGCTGAACTCAAACTGAACTACACACACTTTTAACTGAGCGCCCTCCTAGCCAGCTAAACACTGGCCATAATATCAAGCAGATTTATTCAGTCAAAGAACGTAGACCACGCAGAAGAATTCTAGACTAAATCGAACCCACCTTGGCCAGAAAACTCTATGTGCAATTTAGATATGGGACCTTACCACTGCGCACACTCACTCACAAGTGGGCAAGCTCTAGTGCCAAAGAGATGGCATGTTCATCTTGCATATTGACTGGTAAAACTGAGGTCCATGCCCTTCTTTTTCTGCCCAGAATATAACTGGGTCAGGACCTAATGGTTAATTCCCATATGTAGAAACCTAGGGACTACACAGCATCTGGAGGCGTATAGAATCCTTAAAACAGACACTGGGAAAAACATAGTATTTACAGTTGCACATTATCTTTTTTTCAGTGTGGTGTATTTGGCGCAAATATGTTTTACTAGGTGCTGGAAGACAAACCTTTACACCGTCAAATTCGCTGAGTACAGTGGTATGCTCTAATTTGAGTCCCTCATGTTGTTAAATGAAGCAATAAATTAGACTACTTTTTTAGTCGTTTAAATGTTTCAAGTGTAATTGACTAATGACATCAATAGTATCCAATATTATATTATATGTCCAGTGTATGCCACCGAGTGTTTATTTTTTTTTATAGCGCGAACTCGACCGGAAGGTATTGGAGCTCTTTACATGAGCACCGTATTCACATTACACATTCAGGCACGGGGAGATTAAGTGATTTGCCCAGAATCACAGGATGTGGGCGCGACCTTGAGGCTTGAACCCTGGTTTCCGGCACCAGCACCAATATGAATACCTTTACCAGTTTGGTGACCGCTGTTTCTACTCAAATAGTTTTATCATTATTTTTGTTAGTCGATGACTGTATGTTTTATTATATGTACTGTCATGTTTTAGATATTTTTTTGTCCATCTTTTATGGCTTAATGCCGAAATAAGGAGTATGATGATAAATCCTTTATAACCAAATTCCCGTTATTGCCACGAGGCTTAAACTCACTAGAAGATATTGTTGATGTCTACTTAATGCAAAATGTACTTGTTATTTTATTTTACTGGATTGTTTTTGTATTTCTCCGATGTCATTGTCTGGGTCTTAAACCAATTTGTATCAAATATGGCACTTTATTGTCAGAGCTTTCAAAATATTTAATAGTAGAAATGAGTTTCATGGATGTGGCAATAGCTCTTGAATGTCATTTAATAGCTATAAATGTGTATGATATTTAAATTGCAATGTTTTATTTCTTTTAATGGGAAACTGTCACATGTTGGAATTTAGTTTTACCTCAAATGCATGACAGATAGTGATATAAATTAACATCTATTTACTACAACTAAGAGTAGGTTGTAGCAGGGTACAAAGTGCAGAAAACCACTGTAATGGTGAATAATGGAGAACGCATTGTGTAGCTTTGGTATTCGGAGAGGACCATGACTGGGTTGACAACTGACTCCCCTGCTGTTTGCTGTTATAAAGAAGCCTTTTGCAGGGCAAGCGTGCAAGAGTAGGTCAAAATCAGAGTCATATAGGCAAAGTCATAAACATTCATATATGTAGATGCTGCTTTAGTGACCAATTCAGTGTTTTCTTTGCCTTGGGTGATGGAGAAATTTGAGATATTTGGCAGGGCATCTGAGTTCAAAGTAAATTTTCAGAAGCTACCCAGGAGTTTGCACAGAACATTAACCTAACCTTTCAGTTTCCATAGGCAAGAGTTATACTTGTGGAATTTGTGAGTGCCTTCTGGGTTTGGCAGAATTGTGGTTATAAAAATGGCAATGCTGCCTAGGATATTGATCCTATTCCACGTGCTGCCATTGCCGTTCCAAGCACTAGAGATTAAACCAGTACTAGATTAATGTGTGTTGGTTGGAAAGAAATGCATTGAGCTAAGCCACTCTGATGGAAAGCGTTGGAGGAAACAGGCCTGACCCATGCCAGCTTCTTGAGATATCTCGAAGTGACCCAATTGTCCTTTATGCTGGAATGAGACAAAAATAAGAGACAGAAAAAACTGTGGTGTTTTATGGACCAGACAATCGCATATACAGCTGTTTGGAACATTATATGGTTAGAAAAAGGCATAGGCTGTACTCTATACTTGTAACAAAGGCTGCTCTGGAGGTATGAGACATAGTTTTCTCGCCCGTATTAAGCAACCAAGAATTCACACCAGTGTTAGATGTAAGTGCATTTTTCTGAATGATACCCTATGTTACAAAAGGTTAGGACATCTGTTTGATGAGATTGTGATTACATCATTTGTAAGCCTCAAAAGTACATTTGACCCAGCAGATAAATATCTAATTACTTGCAGATGTGAGACTGGGCATTACAGCCATTGATTAAACTTTCATGGTGAGGCGAGAAATGACTTGTTATGAAAGACAATAGAAAATTGTTTCAGACATCTAAAAACTCTTTGAACAACCAGGAAAGGTGGCGAAAACATCCAGCCAAAAAGATGGGAGGATAAGATAAAGCGCTTTGATATTGTGGAGGAGTTGGAAGACCTTTGTGTACCTGGTCATGTATTTTGGCTATGAACACAATGGGAAAGGAAGCTATTGCCAAATTAGCCCTCCATTGGTTTTACACTTCTGCCTGGCTTCTTCATGACACTGTGGCATTGTGTGCAGTGAAACCGACTTTTGGGGATAGCAAGGGTCCTATACGTTAGTGTTAACGCCAAATTTGGGAAATACTGGTCATTGAGAAGCTCTTTACGCCCCCTGATAGAAACCTTGAAACTTTGAGGCTGATTGGTCACTGGATCTTACCTATTTGTCTTCTGAATTCTGAGAACAGTAGTGTCCTATGTATCTTAAAGTGCTGAAAATCATCTTACCAAAGCAATCTCAAGTGTTACAACACTGCTGTGAATCCTGACTTGGGTATATCGCAACAAAAAGGGTCAGCAGCACAGCTGGGTGTGTATTTTGAATGATACAGTAGAGTTTTCACTGGTTATTTTGGGGCTGGGAGACAGTAGGAAGTAGAGCGAAATGTTGATTGTTTACCCAGCATTTAATTACAGAAACGTTTCTTTCTGCCCAGTAGATGTAGGTGATGATATGTACATTAGTTAATATTCAATAAAAAACTACTCAATCCTAAAAAAATGCAGGTAAATACCCATTTGTAAATGTACATTGTGAAGGAAAGTGATTTATTTATTGGGGTGTTAGTAATAATATCATTAACCGGTTGGGTCCAGGCAAAGGTTTTAATAATTTAAACTTGAACTCGACCCCTGGTAGCTATGGCTGAGAGCAGGCACGACTACGTTAAAAAATGTGTAAAGGTTTTAAGTTAAAGTAGTAAACAAATGCAACACAATTACAATCCATCACCAATTTATCAAAATAGGAAAAGATTTAATAAACAAAGTGACAACATAACAGCAACAATCCCGTAATGGTAACTGGAGATATACATTTCTAAAGATTTAAGGAGCAAAGGGGTAAGAAAAAGTAAAGTGAAAGTGGCAATAAAAAGTACTGTTTGTGAATGACGGAACCCTGGCACGATATCAGGCCGATCGCGATGGAGCTTGGGTCAACTACGCCAAGAAAGTTCGTCACAGCCAAAAATGTTACCTTCCAGGTTGGTCTATTAAATGGAAGTTGAAATCCTCCAGTGGGATAGGTTGCAGACTGTATCTGAGTAAGTCTTCTCGATGATCAGTAGCTATTTCACAAGTTCCCACGGAAGCCTTTGGTTTTGGTGAGAAAAGTTCAGAGTAGGAAAAGTTCAGATTTCATGTCCAGGGTAGTTCTCTCGATCTGATACTTTTGTTACCTTCACCCAGTCAATATTTTTATGTTTGGACTTTTTTGGAGCTTAGAATCCTCCAGCAGGACAAGCTGCGGGCTGTATCCAGAAAGCTCATCCCAGAGTTGGATAGACTTTTCACGAGGCTCCACTGAAAACTTTTTTTGAGCTGCGGAGACTCTCTGAGAGTGACCAGCTTGATTCTTTTGCCCAGTGAGGTTTTGCCTTTGGCAGATTAACTTGGGTGGTTGGTTCCGGTCCTCCATAGGTCTGAAAAGCCTGAAGGTGTCTAATGTCATACTCTTAAGTTTTCAGAGGTTGGAGAAGTCCAGTTGGAAACAGTTAAGCGTCCCAGGCCATCAAGCACAGCACTTAAGGGTTAGAACTTACCCCAGCAGTGGCCACCAACAGAGTCCAGTCCACGTCCAGTTGCAGCTGGTCAGATTGGCACCTCTGGAAAAGGGCCTAATACAGGTGGGTGTGTTCCTGTAGCTAGACAGTGTGTCAGTCAGCTGATCCCTTGATACCATATTTTGTCCTGGGTACAACTGGGAGCAGCTCCCACCCTTCAGGCCTCCTCATAGGTCTGAAACACCATTTACACTCAAGTCAATGGCTGCCTTGTTTAGTTGGTCCATAGAGGGCTATTGTTTAGATCATGCTTTTTGATGAATAGCATACTTCTTCTTTAAGTGCCTAAAATGTCCAACTTTGCTCTATAGTTGTTATTAAATACATCCAGTCGTTCAATTGGGCTACTATTATAGTCTGTTGCAGATGACTACACCTTTTGCTAAAGGCACTCAATATGAGCTCCAGGTAAGTGCCTATAACAAGGGAGAGAGCCTTTTAACAACTGGCGGAGTCCAAGGCAGGAGAACTATAGTGCAACTAGAACATTCCACACACTGAGGGTAGATTGTTCTAAATGAAAAGGGGTGAAATGAAAGACAAACATTGACATAAGTAGCATAAGGTCTCTAAAAGTCATAATTAGCCCAAAGCCATTCCTTTGTCTTCACTGAAACCATCAAACTTCCAATGCTCTAATTCAGTCATATGGTTTTCAGAAAGCGGGAGGGCATTAAAAACATCTAAATGCATAACTTTCTCACCCGGTATTTGTCCCCAGTCCCTGTAACAGCGCCAGAGATAGCATTGCATATGCCTAGGTATCTGGCAGTGGGTTACTTGGACTGTGTGCACAACTGAGAAATCGAGTCCGGCATGGAGATGAGGGCATTTTAGACTGAGTTATTCCCCATTCTTTCATCTCTCTGACTAATTCAGGTGGAACGTGTACACCATATTTTTTTTATTTTATGTAAATATTTTGCTTTTAACTAGAGCACCATTCTTCCAAATAAATATACACAATTTCCAATCTTACTGAAGGGGAGGGCTGCATCTCAGTTTCAGGACATCAGAGTGTGTGGCCCTGAGCAAAATGGGAAGGAGCGACTCAACCAGCTATTTGTAATTAAAAGGTTCCCTTGTGTTTAAAAAAAAATACAACGCAGAGGCACTTTCAATGCTCATTACATCCGATTACAGTTTCAGATCTGAACGTGTGCAAAATTAGAAAGTAGCATAGGTAGAAAATATAACAAGAAGTACCCTGATTTAATTTAGATTTTTGACAAAATTGACTCCCAACAGCTGAAAGAGCTGCTCTGTGTCAATGCAACAAAAGTAAAAGTTCAAGAATCTGCTACCGCCAAAGGCAATAATATTTAATTCAGTGGTACAAATGGTCAATATGTACCGTACATAGAATAAACAAACGATTCCAACCAAAATGTACCGCTCTTAATGCCCTCGCTACTACTCCTTCTCTTTTGTTACCCTCTTCTCATCTCTCCTCCTCTCTCCTCTCCTTTCCCTTATTCTCTTTCTTCATCACAGTCGAGCATTTATTGGTGTCGGTGGGGGGATTTACTTCATCTGCCTCTTTTTCACTTGTAGGCTTCCATGGGGTGATAAACCCCTTTAAACATCTGGAAAAGTGTATACATACTTTTTTACTGGTTTGTACAGGGTTGTTCTTTGTTGGAAATAGGAGATCATTCCTGCTCCTCTTGGCACTCTTCTTCTCTGCATTAGCTAGTGTTTGGTTACTATATCCCCTGTTTCTGAGTCTCATAAAGAGTTCCTCTTTTGAATCCTTGTGGTCCACCTCCCTGCTGCAGTTACGTGTCATCCTAAGGCATTCTGCATAAGGTATAGATTCCTTAAGTTTTGTCGGGTGGAAGCTCTGGACGTGCAAAATTTCGTTACCAGCTGTGGGTTTTCTATATGCTGGTTTGTATTCTGTTGTTGGCCACAAAAAGTTCTAAATCTAAGAACTGGTTGGTTGTTGTGCTTGTTGTGCAAGTGAATGCGAGGTTTAAACTGTTATTATTAATTTCAGAGGCAAACTTCGTAGCACTTTAACATGAGCCTCGCCATAGAATAAAAATATCATCTATGAATCTTTTGTATATCACCACATTTTCTGTCATCGCCTGTTGTTGTGTAACCAAGAGTACTTGCTCCTTCCACCAGCCCATATGCAAATTAGCATAGCTGGGGGAGAAGCAAGTACCCATGGCAGAACCCTGTATCTGCTTGTAATGCAGTCTATCAAAAATGAAGGTGTAGTTTGTAAGTCACCATTCTGCCATCTCTAGAAGCATGCATGTGTGTTGGTGCAGTGTTATTGGTCACTTGCCTAGGTAGTATTGCAGGGCCCTTAGACCATCGGTGTGTCTGATGCTTGTGTACAATGTTTGAACATCAAGGGTCATAAACACATACTTTTCATTCCAATCACAGTCATATATTTTAGTAAGAAAGTCTCCTGTGTCTTTCGATGAACGCAGGTAAATCACGAACATATGGTTGTAAGAAAAAGTCAATGAATATACTTGTATTTTCAAAAAGGCATCGTATGTATGTATGTGTATATATATGTGTGTATATATATATATGTATGTATGTATATTATCTACTGGCGGTCGCCAGTAGGTAGTTATAGTTAGGATTTTTTTCAATGCAAAATCTCAAAATTCTATTGTAAGTAACTTTGGCGCCAGTTGACGAATCTGCCTGAAAAGCTCCTCAAATTTGCCTCGCGGAGCTCTGGTCCTTCCTAGAAAGTTTGGGGGGGGATTCGTCAAGCGGGGGCCGAGATAAAAGGGGGTCCCAAAACGTGTTTTCCTCATGTTAATTTCCATAGGGCGGTCAACCTCACTTTTAGCCTGAACGGCTGAATGGATTTCCACCAAACTTGGCAAAATTGTAGGGACTGGTAGCCCGATGTGCTTTTGCTATGTCTCAAGATATGTGCTCCAGTGGTTTTCGAGTAATTTAGGTTCAAAAAAATATATATATCTATGGCAGCGCCCCGGTAAGCGCACCGGGGAGCGCTCTGGGCGCGCCACCCTAGGTGCGCACGGAAAGCTGCTTGGCTCTCGGGTGTCTGTAAACATTCGAAACATTCCGGAGCGGCCGCCATCTTGTGTCTCGGTAGGATCGAGACAGAAGAGGTGGGAAAAACAAAGGGGGAAATGACCATAAGGGGGCAGAGTAGACCCCCCTTGACCCCCTAGGTTTGATGTGGGGGCTATAAAAGGGCCCCGGGGGGTGAAAAAAATGTTTTTTTTTTATTTGCGCGAGGGGAGCGCCCGGTACGTGCACCGGGGAGCGGACCGGGAAGCGTGCCATGGGGAAAAATGAATGATAGAGTTTTAAAAAAATTTAGCCTTTTTTTTTTAGAAATTGGAGGTAGTTCTAAAAAGAACTGTTTTTTTCTTCTTTTTGTTGTTTTATATTTTTTTTAATGTTTTTTGAACATTTTGTACTTTTTTTTGGCTTTTATGAACTATTTTGTATTTTTTTTGGTTAATTTTAATGGAAGAAACAAAAAACAGGGAATTGAAAATGGCTCAACAGGAGCAAAAAAAAATCAGGTAAAAATTAGGGTTTTTGGGAGCAGTTGTGGTTGTCACCAGCAAGGAGGATGAGCTTTAGGCTCTGCTCACCATAGGAGATGGTCTTACCACAAAAAATACAGGTGACCCTAAATTCTCCAAATCGTGGTTGAATGCAAGGGATTGTCTCCCTTGTCTCTGGTCCCGATGGAGTGGGTTGTTTTCGTTTGGAGGTGCTGGGTGTAGATTGGGGAGGGTTGTTGGCTAGTTCCCTCATCTCTGCGGCAGCATAGTTGTTAGGATGCTTGCGCTGCATGTGCCTTATCATGGTATTGTTCCCAAATGAATATTTTTTATTTGGGTTACCCCTTGAGAGTTCCATGTCACAGATAAGGCAAGTCACCTTTGCCGCATTCACTTTCTTTTTTCCCTCAGGGATGGAAAAAAACTCCCATACAATGTGTGGCTTGGGTTGGTATGGGGTATTGTGTTCTTCCAGCCACCTCCTCCTCGTCCCCTCCTCCTCCCCTCCTCCTCTTCCTCCTCCTCATCTTCTTCTTGACCACCAATGTGATGTTGTGGTGGTCCTCTTGGTGGTGGTGGTGGTGGTGGTGGTGCAGATGCTCCAGCTGATGCTGCAACTGTAGCCATTTCAAAGTACAAAATATACCTAAAAGATTTCAAAACAGGTCTTCCTCAGTCAAAGGACAAAGTCAGAATAAGGAAAAAAGGTGGGGTCTTTCATCATTTGGAAAAAAAAAATGTCCTGAACCAATGAGAAGTGTTATTTTCAGGTCACAAGACTAGGGATTTCATCATTATGAAACCAAAACTGTTCTGCACCAATTAAGTGTTATTTTCAGGTCACATGACTCGACGCGCTTATGCGACGCGCGCCCCGGGTCGCGTCGCGTAAGCGCGTCGGATGTTTATGTTGCGCGATCGTATTCGCTCGAGTGCTTCTGGGTGCGCTTACGCTGTGCGTATCACGTGGACGCGGCTACGCGATACGTCACGATGATGTTTTCGTTCGCGGCAATAGCGCTAACGGGACGCTCTCCAGAGCGCGCCCTGGGGCACTTCAAAAGACTACGCTTTCCGGGGCGCTCACCGGGGCACGTCCCGGGAGCGCTCCAGGGCAAAAAAAAAAATATATACATTAAAAAAATTGTTTTAAATACAAATATAATATAGGATTCATTCATTTTCAAAAATATTACATTTCATAGCTATAGACATTTGCTATTAACAAAATTTTGAAATTTACAGAAAAAAACATAGGTTTGGGGCCTTATATATAGTTAGGAATTAGCATTTGAAAAACCTCTGAAATTCACTGAAAAAACCATAGGTTTCACACCAGTTATAGTTAGGAATTAGCATTTAAAAACCCTATTAAATTCACTGAAAAAACCATAGGTTTCACACCAGTTATAGTTAGCTGGAAATTTTACTGACATAAAACCATTGAAATTCCCACGTTATAGTTAGTTGGACTTACTATAACTTACGCGCCTGCAATGCACTACTGATGACGTCACATATTACATCACTCATGACATGGTCAGTGACATCACTCATGACATCACTGATGACACCATCCAGTGAATGTGTGTCTTTCTGAAATATCAATATGTTTTATATATGTATTTGTAAAGGTCGATGGACGAATAAATGTTTAAATAAGTGTGTAAATGGATGTTTATTTTTAATAAAATATTGATTGGTTAACTGGCTTATAAAGTGTATCTTAGTGAATACATATATTAGCGAGTAATTTTTAAATATTTTAAATATATATATCAGTGTTTCACTTTGTGTATAAGTGGCTGCATGGGTTGGTGTCTGACTCACTGTTTGTATGTGTTTTTAAGACAGCGTATGTGCAGGACTCTATGGGTGGATGAGTGTGAATATGTGTGTGTTAGTGAGTGAATGCCTGCCTCACTAGTGTTTTTATGAGTAACTACATATGTTTTAATCTAGTATATGTGAGTATTGATGTATATAAGTGAGTATATGCGAGAGTGAGAGATTGAAAGAGTTCCTGTTTAAATAAGTATGTGTTTCTATAAGTGATTGTTTAAGAGAGTAAGTATGTGTAAGTTTCCTTAGAAGTAATGTACTAGTTTGTGTATAGCTGTATATGCAAATAAATGGATGTTCAATAGTTTATTTGCATGTGTGAGTATGTGTGTGAGTAACTTTTGGATGACTGTCGGTGTGTAACAGGATGTATATGTGTATCACTACATATGATGAGTGAGTATATGTATGAGTGACTATATAGAACTGTTGCTGAATGAGAGGATGTGTATATAGATGGTGGAATTACTGAATTGGTTGTTGTAACTGGTATGGGTAGTTAGTTTCTATTTTTGAATATGTGTTTCAAGGGTTACATTACACCCAAAGGAGGTCTGTCAGTCTGTCACAAGGATGGTGTCATCAGTGATGTCATGAGTGATGTCACTGACCATGTCATGAGTGATGTAATATGTGACGTCATCAGCAGTGCATTGCAGGCCCGCAAGTTATAGTGAGTCCAACTAACTATAACGTGGGAATTTCAATGGTTTTATGTCAGTAAAATTTCCAGCTAACTATAACTGGTGTGAAACCTATGTTTTTTCAGTGAATATATATGTATATATATATATATATATATATATATATATATGTATGTATATGTGTATATATACTTACTTCGTTTTTTTTAAGAGTAGTGCCAGTCTGTTTCCGCTTCAAAACATTAATACAGGCCATAAGAAATCAATATTAGAAATGTATGCCCTAACCACGCCCCTTCCAAATACCGATTCAGTATGTTTTTCTAAACCCATTTAGCCATTAGTTAACGTCTTGCCAGATCACTAAATGGGTTTAGAACATTCAAAAAACACCTACCCTGGGATTTACTGAATCACAAGGTTTGTGACAAGGGAATCCGTTTGTACGCCTGGCCCTATGTGTGTTGCAAGGTGGTAGGCGCCAATGAGGTTGAGAGTTGGCAGTTGTCTCTGAGAGTACTAACCATCTACTTTCTACCCATTACTTTGTAGGATCAACGTGGGTGGAAAACTGCTAACAAATCATTTGAAGGAAATTATATCTTACAGGTAAAATATGTACTCTGATGCTGGGAATATCATGTATTTGTTTTTTTATATAAAAGGATCACTTGTTATGTTGGCATTTTGATAATAAATTCTGTTTTACAGCCTAAAAATAAAAGACCTATATATTTTAGTTATTTAAAAAAAAAAATCTTTTTATTAGCAGGATAAATTAAGGCAGTCATGACAGGTTGAGCATGTTTGCATTTTTCTCATTGCTTATGTGCATACAATCGTCTTTTCCTTCAGTAGTTAACCATTTTCATTTTATAAAGTCCAAAACATTCCCAATACAACACCCCCCTCCCTTACCCTCCCTCCCTCGGCACTTACATAATTCACACTCGGACACTCATGGTTCCTGGCCCCCTCTACATATTCACATTGCTCGTCGTGAACCCGCTGCAACCTTACATAGGACTATACATAAATCTTTTTGTATATTGTATCTGTCCCGTGCACCCAGAGGTACTCACAACACTCATAGCATGTTCGGTCCTAGCCAATGAAAGGGCACTATATCCCATATGTATATCATCACATCTTTTATCCTACAGCTACAGAATGGTCAGACGCATCATCCTCGCCTGCCTCCAATGACCCCAGTAACGTGTTCCAATCCAATGATATGGGGGTCTTTCTGAGTCCCCTACGCTCTTCGCGCTGCAATGTCATACTCTCAGCCTTCCCCAATGCACCACCTCCGCCCTCCACGTCTCAGGATCTGGTGGCCTAGGCGATTTCCACTTCATGGTTATGGTGCGTTTCGCGAGAAGCAAGGCTAGATCAGTGAAACGTGTGCCTACGCTCTTCTTTCGTTCTACAGGGCCCAACCCCAATATGGTATACTCCAGTGCGGTGTATGGTTTAGCGGGAACTAGTCTGGCCAAGTCCTCCTGTACTGTCGTCCAGAAATATCCCAGTTTTGGGCAAATCCTTAACATATGTATTAGTCGTGCGTCATCCGCGCCGCACTGGGGACATGCATCAGCTGTGTTGGGGAACATTGTGTGTAGGCGATGGGGTGTCAGGTACGCCCTATGTAGAATCATAAGCTGTATGAATTTGAATTTCGGGTTTCTTGATACCTTCTTAGGGTATTTAAGAATTCGGTCCCACTCCTTGTCCCTGACTGGTCTCCCTATATCATGTTCCCATTTGTCTCATAAAGGTTGCAATGAGACAGCCTTGCCCTCTCTTATACCGTGTGTTATCCATCTCGTCAGATGGCTGCCCTATCCCATCAGGTACTGCATTGTGATTAGTGGGTTCGTGGATGGTTCTGCCCCGTCCGGTGCCCATACCTGTGTGATATAGCGCCGCACCCCAGCGTGTAGTAGGAATAGTCCTCCCGATGTGTGGTGTGCATTCCGGAAGTCCTCAAATGCCATAATCCTGCCGTTTGCAAACAGGTCCCCAATCTGTGATATTCCTGCATCGTGCCACTCCGTGAGCAGTGGATTTGAGAGTGGTCTCAGTCCCACTGGGAGTCCTAGTAGTGGTATGGTGGGGGCATAGGAGGACGTGCGGGTCGTATATCTCACCGCCCTCCTCCAGTAGTCAATCGCTAGTCAAAGCAGGGGGGGTGCCGATCTCGGGACCGCCGCTTTTGGTAACAACAGGATGTGGACACTCCCCCTGTTCCACTCCGTCTCCGACATGCCAATTTCGTGCAAGTTGCGCCCCGCCAGCCAATAAGCCAACCATTGCAGTTGACAAGCAAAGTTATATGCTTGGAGATCCGGGACCCCCATACCGCCTGCCTCCGTGGGGAGCTGCAGTTAAATTAAGCTAATACGTCGCCTCCCGGAACCCCAAATCAGCTCCGTTAGTAGGGTATTGAGTGTTTTAAACATGGATGCAGAGACCAACAATGGCAAGCTTGTGAAGTCGTATAGGAGGCGGGGCAGCACCACCATCTTAGAGATGGTCACCCTGCCTGCCACTGATAGCGGCAGTGCAGACAAAATTGCACTTGTTATTTCAGCGCTGTTAGTGCCCTCCCCAGATTGCCATCTAGCATATCCCTTGCCTTTCTGTATAACTGTATCCCAAGGTAACGGAAGGTGGTCTCCGCCACTTGGAAAGTATGCGGTGCGAAGGGCAGTTGAGCTTCCGCCCCAGTGGCAGAGAAGAAAAACCCGTATGACTTGGGTTCACTAATAGTAAGCCCCGATAGTGAGCAGAAGCTTTCAAATATGTCAGGGACGGGGTCCAGCCCCCCTTTCAGATCTCTGAAGTACAGAATGATATCATCTGCATACGCCGACACCACATGGGTCACCCTATCTCTCCGTATGCCCCTGTGCTGTGCAGACCCGCAAAGTTTACATAGCAATGGCTCTAGTGCCAATATAAATAATAGCGGGGACAGTGGACACCCCTGCCTTGTACCCTTCGCTATGTCCAAATGCGCCGAGATGCATCTATTTGTGCGGACCCGGGCTGTTGGGCGGGAGTAAAGCAGCAGGACCCATTCAATATACTCGGGTGGTATTCCGAAACTTGCGAGAGCTGCAAACATGTAGTCCCATCTAATAGAATCAAAAGCCTGCTTCAGATCCAGGGAAACACAACCCTCCGAATCCAACTGCCCTGGCCCGCCCAGCATGAATTGACTGAGCTGTCTTACATTCATAGCAGTGCTCCTGCCCGGTACGAAACCACACTGGTCTGGGTGTATCAGCTTCGGAATATACTGGCCAGCCTCGTCGCAAGGATTTTACTCAATATTTTATAATCTGTGTTCAATAAAGACAGAGGTCTATAGTTTGCCAGGTGTAAGCCGTCCCTGCCCGGTTTCAGTAGTGACACTATTAGAGCCTGGAGCGATGACTGTGGAAGGCCCCGTGTTCGCAGCGCCTCCCGGTATACCACAAGGAGTCGCGGTGCCAGGAGGTCAATAAAGGTTCCATAAAATTCCGCGGGAAGGCCATCCGTGCCTGGGGCCTTTTTCCGCGGAAGCGCTCGTATGGCCTGGCGTATCTCCACAACCGTGATCGGGCGTGATAGCTCTTCGCTTTGGCGGTCTTCAAGTCGTGGCAATATATATTTTAGTTCTTAAGTAAAGTTTTGCCTTTTTATTGAAAATAAGGCATGTCAGTCTTTTTTGTATGAGGTAAGTGGAATACGTGCTGTGTGTCAGAATAGTACTGTATTTGTTCATTTGTCTCTCATCTCTGTTAAGCTCTTTATCGTAAAATCACAGAAACTTAAAGCACCTTTCATCATAAGATCTGACTGGAGCATTTACATCTGGATATCCAACTAGGATGCTTAGAGTATCCTAAAACTTCTGTGGTTTTTGTATCATTAATCTGTGGTGGGACAATGACAGATGACTGCAAGATCGTCAGTGGGGCTGGGGAAGCAACCAAAAGCTACCTGAGACATACCTGGGGGCGTAGCCTCTGACAGACTTTTAGCAGTACTGGCAGGAATGGGGCTGTTAGAACGAAATACCCAAGGAGAGGCAAGTGTATATTTTTGCTGATAAGTAGAAATGTGCGCAACTGGTAGGAAGTGTAGATCTGAAAAAGAAGGGACCTGGTGCATAGAGTGTACCCCTTTCTGGGTGGTGGTAGTGTTACAAAATCTACATCTAGCAGTAACTAGCTTGTTACCTTGTTTTTTTTTGGTGGGTATGGGCCAATATCAAGTGCTGTTCCTCATTTGATAATGCCAGATTGTGTTCTTCCTGTGGTACAACACAGAAATAAATGCTTTACTAATGCACCAATTGGTTATTTCTATCCATCACAGTTAGTGGTGTTGGCAGGGAAAGTTGTTTATCACTGTAGATGTTCATTGTGGATATCTACATGCAAGTCCTGAACTTAGACTATCTTTACAGCTGTGCGGTGACCCGGATCACTTTGTTTGATAGAGAAATCCTAATTACTGGTGACTCCTGAACAATATATATATATTTTTTTAATATATTTCTTTTTTTTTAAACAAAACAAACAGCGCAGTACAAGGGGGGGGAGGGCCTCCACAGAAGCGTAGTCCCAGAGCAATGCATATATTTTCTTGCCAACACCCGATCTTGTCTCCCTCACTCCCCTTGGTTCTCGTAAACCAATGTCCCCAACACATATCATTACACTGTGATCCCACATATTCAATGGGGTCTAGAACAGGCAGTTGCCAGTGATCACAAGGGCAACGCATTGTCTGGCCTCTGTGGTGGGGACCCTTGCAAGGTGAAAGCCTCTGACTGTTGCGAGTCTTCCCCTATATCAAGCCCAAAGTGTCAATCAATCAATCAAGTATTTGTAGAGCGCACTACTCACCCGTGAGGATCTCAAGGCGCTAAGGGGTGGGGGGAAGCAATTGGTCGAACAGCCAGGTCTTGAGACGTCTCCTGAAGTCCTGAGTGTGGCGCAAGTTGGCGTGGAGGATGTTCCATGTCCTTCCAGCGAGGTGGGGGATTGATCTGCCACCGTTGGTCGTTCGGCAGATGCGTGGGGCGGTGGCGAGTGTTAAGTCGGTGGAGCAAAGCTGGCGGTTCAAGTGTAGGACAGTTGTTGGTTGAGGTATGCTGGTCCGGCGTCGTGGAGTGCTTTTTGAGCGTGGGTGAGGAGTTTGAAGGTGATCCCCTTGTTGACCGGTAGCCAGTGCAGATCTCTTAGGTGGGTGGTGATGTGGCTGTGGCGGGGGAGTCCAAGGATGAGGCGTGCGGAGGTGTTCTGTAAGCATTGGAGTCTCTTCTGGAGTGTAATCGAGGTTCCTGCGTAGAGGGCATTACCGTAGTCAAGCCTGCTGCTGACGCGATCTTGGATGACCGTTCTCCTGGTTTCGTTGGGGATCCAACTGTAGATCTTGTGGAGCTTTCGGAGGGTGTTGAAGCAGGAGGAGGTGCCAGTGTTGACTTGCTGGGTCATAGAGAGCATTGAGTCCAGAATGAACCCCAGATTGCGTGCGTGATTTGTGGGTGTCGGGGCAGTTCCCAGCGAGGTCGGCCACCAAGAGTTGTCCCATGCGAGGATGAGGTCTGAGTTCTATTTCAGTCGGCTGGTCTTCATACAATCTGCGACGGCCTTCATTCCTTTGTGGAGGTTGGATTTGGCGATGGCCGGGTCTTTGGTGAGGGAGAGGATCAGCTGTGTGTCGTCGGCGTACGAGATGATGTTAAGGTGGTGTGCTCGGACGATATTGGTGAGCATTGCCATGTAGATGTTGAACAGGGTGTGGGGATGGGAACAGACTCACGGACACAGGTACTGCGGGTAAGGATGTTTTTATTGTCTTGAATACTTTTTTATGCTGTATTGCTTTTCTGTAGAATGGTAAAGGAATCTCTCGGCCTCCCTCGGCTCCGGCGGAACGTCTATCCCGATATCTTCTGGGACTTGTAGTCCGGATGTTAGGCACGTCGTCTTCCAGCTCGGGGTCCAGATTGGAGCATGTAATGAGGAAAAGGAAAGAGGTCTTAGGGTGGGGTCCCACTTCACTCACAGGGCTTCAGGGGGGGGGGAAGTGGGGGAGTCACACGTGCACAACAACTATTTTCGGATCGCGTGAAATGGCAATGCCGTGACGTGGTAGGGTAGTGCAGGGGATATTCGTTTGAAGACCTCACGGAGGTTTAGCCCACTTAGGTCCCGCCCAGCCCGCAAAGCGTGACCGTACCTGGGAGAGCCACACTTCCCTAGTTGAAGTGTGGCTGGGCGAAGCGCCTTCTCGGTGGCCTCCCGGCTTGTTGCTGCAGTCGGTCTTTCTCCCTCTGGTCTCTCCTCCGTCCCTCTCTTCCTTCGTCTCGATGTTCCGGTCGTTTCCGCTGTTCCCACTCGTCTCCTCTGGGCTTTCTCCTCCCGCCTTGTCTCCTGGCTCTCCTCCGATGGTCTCGTCTCCGCTCTTCCTCCAGTCGCCTTGTCGAACTCCGAATCTCCACTCCTCGCAGTCTCCACTCTTCCACTCCTCGCCGTTACTCTCCTCGCCACTCCAACCTCCTCCTCCGCCTCCGGGTGATGAACACACCTGTGTGGGTATCTTGTGACCTTTTACCTGGTCAACTGGGGCGTGGCTAGCCTCGGGATATGCCCAGTTAAAGAAACAGTGTTCCTCCGGGTGTTTGTACTCGAGTCCCGGGGTAATCACATCGTTGATCTTCCAGTTCTCGGGTGCTGTTTGAAGAAAGGCAGAGTGTCAATGCAAGTAGAGTCCCCGTTTGCAGCACCCCCGTCGCACAGGGTTAGGCTGAGGGATGTTCCTTGGGGTATGACACAGGTGATCGTGGTGGCTTCGGATCGGAACGGGGGCGGCGGACTCTCTGGGTTCTGCCGGTGAGGAAGGAGGTTATCCAGTCCGGGGTTTTGCCCTGGATCTCTGCGTCTTGAAGGCATGTGCGCAGGGTGTGGTGGCAGATGGTTTCGAAGGCGGCCGAGAGGTCCAGGAGGATGAGGGCCATGGTTACGCTCTTGTCCAGTATGGTCCTGATGTCGTCATTGGCGGCGATGAGGGCGGTCTCAGTGCTAAGGTTGCTGCGGAAGCCGGATTGGGAGGACTTCAGGAAGTCGGTCAGTTGTCTGTTGGCGGTCTTCTCAATTAATTTTGCCGGAAACAGAAGCAGGGAGATGGGTCGGATGTTCGTTCTTGAGGTCCTTTGGGTCTGCCTTGGAATTCTTGAGGAGGGCGTTGATCTCGGCGTGCTTCCAGCTCTCTGGGAAGGTGTCGAAGGAGCTGTTGATGATCTTTTGGAGTTGGGGTGGGATGATGGAGCTTGCCTTGTTGAAGATGTGGCGGGAGCAGGGGTCAGAAGGTAAGCAGGAGTGGATGGTGTTCATGATTTTGAGGGTGTCTTCATCGTTGACTTTGGTCCAGGAGAGCAGAAGGTCGGCGTGTTTGGTGGGTGTTGGGTCGGGGTGTCGGCGCGTGTGGGTTTCGAAGCTGTTGTGGATGTCTGCGATCTTGCGGTGGAAGAAGGTAGCCAGGAAGACGACGTCCAGGGCAGATGAGTCGAGTAGGTCCCACAGTTCGATGGCGTGCTTGTGGACTGAGCAGGTGTTGAGCAGTATGCAGATGAGATGGTTGTGGCCTTCAGTGTTGAGATGGGCAGGACGTGCTGGTGTGCGCTGGCTGGTGTAGCTGCAGCTTCGACAGGTGAAGGGTCCGTGGGTGAGCTTCGGGGTAGCAGGAAGCAGGAGGAATTTCGTCCGGAGTTGAGTGCATGGAGGGTGTTTGCATCGTAGCGGTGACGGGTCTTGTGGAGCTCACTGAGGCCAGGGGGACTGCCGCTGGGCGCGCTCCAGGCGCGGACGGGCACAGACAGCCTTTAGGCGCGCCTTCTGCGCTCCAGCGGCGCGACCGCACAGCGGTCGGCATTTGTAGGGGAGGGGGAGGAACGAGCAGCTGGGAGGCGGTAGCAGGCGGGAAACAAAATGAAAGCGGCAGGAAAACCAAGAAACACTACGAGGAGGCACCAAGAGGAAAGACCTAAAAATAAACGGTAATGGGCACAAATATGATGATACACGCTCACGAAAACAGTACCAAGCATAGTAAAACAAAAGGCTCACACAGGCAAAAACAGGCTGAGGGTGGTCTCGAACCCTACCACAGAGGGCTGGCTGGCTTCAAGGGCAACGCTGATCTCAGCGAAGCTGCCTGGGAGAGTGATGTCCTGGGACCCAGGTCTGAGGACCCACCAGTGTCGTCTCCAGGGGTCCCAAATTTTGTGGAATTTCTTGGGCATCCTCTACTTCAGTAAGTAGTCTGTTCGGTTATCATGTACATGTCCATGCCCTTCCTCTAATACTGAATAGTCGCATTATCTGCCACCCCCCATTTCCTGGCGATGTCTCTCTTTGTGACCACGATCCCCAAGGAAGCGAAAGCCAGTTGCATTCTGGTGATGTCAACCTCGGTCGGTATCCCAAGTATCGCAAACCTGGTTTCCACTGGTAGTGTCACCCCCAGGACGGTGCCTAGTAATCCCAGTATTTGTCCCCAGTAAGTTTAGAATTTAGGACATGGCCAAATTGTATGGTAGAAACAGCCTGTGACCATTGCGCAGGCCAAGCAAAGTGAAGACTCTGCCCTCCCCATTCTATGTAATCTGACTCCATCATAGTATGACAGATGCAGTATCTTTAATTGAATGAGTCGGAGTCTCGTCTTTATAGCCACCTGCCTAGGGTGCATTAGCGCGGCCTCCCAGTTTATATCCTCCATGGCCCCTACCTCACTCTCCCATCACAGCTGAAGTCTCCCTAGCCCGTCGGGAATGTTGTTGTTTATTGTTTTGTAAGTGAATGAGAACGCCTGCTGGGCGAGCTCCTCTTGCAGGAGTCTACCCTCCAAGGGCGCATATTACGGAAGCTGGTCACATGAAACGTTTTCTGCCAGCCATGTGTGGGGCAGCTGGGCATATTTAAGGAATTGTGATTAGCTCATATCATAGTCTTGTTGATGTTTGGCCCACAGTATGAATTCCCCCTTCTCAATTATGTCGCCAATTGTAGAAATCCAGAGGAGGTCCCAGGCCCTGAACACAGTGAGCTTGCGCAGCTCCCTAAAGCAACCCCCTTCCCAAAGCGGGGTGGCCTTCATCACCCGCCCTGTCCAGCCCATGTTCCTAGTCGCCCTCGTCCATCCTTCAGGGTCACCTGAGTTGCGGGTAATGGTAGTGCATATGCATACGAGGCAACATGACCTCCCTTTCAAGTCGGTATGTGGGGTGCTGTCTGTATTTGTGTACCCAGTCATTGATGAGTATCAAATGAAATGCCCAGTAATAAGCCTCAACGTCAGGGAGGGCAATGCCTCAGTTGTATGGATTATGTTGCAATGTTTTGAGTGCGATTCTGGGGTGGCTCCCTTACCACAGTAGTGTTCTGAGTATACCATCGATTTCCATAAAGATGGCATGTGCAAGGGGGTGGTAAGAGTTCTGTAGGGCATGGAGAAGTTGAGGCAAAGTGATCATTTAAAAAATGGCTGCAAGACCCAGGAGGGTAAGGGGGAGATCTCTCCACCGTTCTGCATCTGATCTAAAGTTAGTAAGGACCGGTCCTAAGTTTTCCTTTCTACAGATCTCTGTACAGGGAGTGACATTGGCCGATTGTAAAGAAGTGCGACCCAGCTACGAAAAACCAGCCCTATCCCCACTTTGGCCAGAGTGGCATCAACCCCGTTGGCCAACATAATAAAATCCTATGATTTCACAACTGTGTCGTATGCCGACGACACTCGGGTGCTTATCACCTGTAATTCTGATTTTCTTGAAACCTGTGTCAGATTTAAAAAGTGTTTGATTGACATCAGCAAATGGATGTGTGACAACAAACTCTAACTTAACTACAGCAAAACTGAAATCATTCTGTTTGGTAAGGCTATTGAAGTTTGGTCACAGGATTGGTGGCCCCAAGAACTAGGACCCTGCACCGTTCCTAAGGAGGTGGTACGTGACCTGGGAATCATGATTGATTGTTCTCTTTCCATGAAAACCCACATTAACCAAGTATCCGGTGTTTGCTACGGGATCTTGCATAAACTACGTAAAATTTTTAAATGGCTACCTCTCGAAACCAGAAAGCCTCTGGTGCAAGGCTTAATCATAAGCCGCTTGGACTACGGAAACGCTCTGTTTGCTACCATCAATGAGTGTTTAGTCTCTAAATTACAAACGCTACAGAATGTCGCGGCGAGATGGGTGTTAGGACTACCTCTAGGTCAGCCACTATTCCCAGCCATAAACAAGTGCACTTGGTGACAATCCATCAGAGAAGCCAGTTCAAAATACTAAGCCTGACCCATAAACTTCTTCACAGCACTGGGCCTGCATATCTTGCAAAAAAATTGGTCTGGTATCGTCCTATTACCGTAGATCATTAAGATCCAGTTCAAAATCTCTTCTAGTTCAGCCACTGGCTCGGACATCGCGAAATGGATGTCGATCTTTTTCCTATGTAGCTCCTCTACTTTGGGACAAACTACCCCCTCATCTTCTGTCTATTTCCAACCACCAGGTGTTTTCGAAAAAACTTAAAAACCTGGATTTTCCTCAAATAATTGATGCTACATCAGTCCCAAGTTTCTGTCAAGGTTGTTGTTCTTCACTGCAAAGCGCCCTGAGACCTTACGGTGAATCGTGGGCTATACAAAACCATCTGACTTATGACTTAGGAACAATCAATCAACTGCGTCAAACGCTTCCTCAGCTTCCAATGATGAGAAAACCGGCGGGCTGGTCCGGTCCTGCACCACCATGTACCAATTGTGGGTGCGTCTAAGGTTTAAACAAGTGGATCTGCCCGCCATAAATCCCAATTGGTCCTCATGGACCAGACCCTCAATTACCCCTAGGAGCATGTTGCCAGTATAGTGGCCAAGATTTTGACTTCCAAATTTAACAGAGAAATGGTTGTGTGTGACCCAAATTGATCACTTGGCTTGCCCTCCTTGGGTACAGCCACAATGGTGGCCATCCGTAGGTCCGAAGGGAGAATGCCTTCCTTGTAGGAATCGAGAAAGAGTCGGAGGAGATGAGGGTCCAGGATACTTGCGAATTGTCTGTAAAATTCTGCGGGGAACCCATTGGCATCTTCCAAGGACGTAGTTTTGCTTTCGCATCCAGGACCTCTGCCAACGTTGGTTCTCTCTCTCTCTCCAGGCTTTGTGCCTCCATGTCCCCTAGCAGCGGCGTAGGGATGCCCTCCAGGTATGCCTGGACTTTGGCTTGTGACTTAGACATTTTGGCCCGGTATAGGTCTCTATAATACCCTGCGAAGGCATTGGCAACCCCGTTATCAGTAGATTGGGCGATGCCTTGAGAATCAAACACCTCCCTCACCCATCTGTTCTGTATCTCTCCCCGGCTGATCCAGGCTGGGAGCTTTCCTGCTTTGTCCCCTACCTCATAAGGGCGATGTAGTGTAGACAGATATAGCTTCTTAGCATAGTCTATGGCCAATTCCCCAGAACAATATTTGATGGGATACCTGAACCGTTTCTGCTTGCAAAGAGAAGAAAAAGAAACCAAAAAGAAATCCTTGCTATGTGTGTCAGGAAATAGGGTGCAGGGTGAATTTTGCTCTCCGATATTTGGTAAAAGTACAACCCTATCACATTGTATTTAAACCTTGTGAAGGTGTTTAAATTGTATAAGGCGGAACGCAATATTGCGCAGAGATGGGGAGCTGAGACGGTCCCATGCCGAAGGGATTGGGCGATAGACATGGATAGGGCAATGATTGCCGAAAAAGATGTTTTTAAACACAGAGGATGCCCCAAAAAGTGGGACCACAAGTGGGGGAGATGGAATAAATATAGAGGTGACTTTTGTGTATCCTCTACCATTGAACTACAGCGAGACCAGCGCCTCATGCTGGAGGTCTCCGGATTTGACGACACACTTATGCCCTGATGCAAAAGTCATACTGGCTCCATGATATGTTAACAAGAGGGTTGAGACACCTTTTGCAAATGTTCGTGGGCCCGGGAGCGGATTGCTGCCTAACAGTCCTGTTGTGCACAATTATGTGGTGGTGTGGTGGTGGACTGTACCCAAATCGCATCATATAAGCTGTATTTGCTACGTTTGCACAGTGGACCCAGCCATCGATTTATCAAAGTACTGTACCATGACTTTTCTTTTTTGCTCAATAAAAACTGTTTAATAAAAAAAAAGAAATGGTCATCCTCATCAATAGTCCCAAGGTCCTCCCGCCAGGCATTCCGTGTTTTGATAAGTGTGGTGGGGCCATTGGTCACTATTGTGCGATATTTTGCTGAAATTTTGTGTTCACTCATTTCTCCCATAAAAACCTTGGCCTCTATTGGATTAAAGTCGGGTATAGTATTTTAAGGTGTTATGTATGGGGAAAATGTGCGGCGAAATTGAAGGTATCTGTAGAATTACGAGCCGGGCATGTCAAATTCAGTTTGTAGCTCCTGGAAGGACTTCAGGGTATGGCCATGTAGAACCTCTCCTGTTGAGATACCAATGGCCTCCCAGCCCGCAAATCCCAGCAGCCCAGACAGTTGTGGCAATAAATCGTTGTGCCAAAGGGGGTTCTCTTTAGTCAATCTACCCCACCAACCCATCCTACGCAGCTCTTGTTGCCATGTCACGAAGACCGCATAAGCTGGATCACGTCTCTCACCATACCAACAGTCATTTAAGATAAGAAGCTGTGACGCGGCATGGTATGCCTGAACATCTGGAGTCGCAATACATGGATTGGAAAAAAGTACTCAGGACTTCAAGTGCCCCAGGTTGGCATTTAACTGCTTGAACCTGGTGGGTAGTATTGGGTAAGGGTGATTCTGAAGTTAGTAGAGGAGGCGGGGCAGAGTAACCATCTTAAATGCGATGGCACCGGCAGCTGAAATGCACATGCGCACTGGAGAATGCCACTGCCAGTGAAATGTGTCATCACAATCTTGTCTTGTCAGAGAGGTGCTTTAAATGAAAGATGGGAAGGGTCTGGTGACTGCTTGAGGCGGGTCCACTGCCATATCTACTGAAAGGAGGAAGTTACATTTTTCGGTGCCTTCCCCGCAGATCACAGAAGTGAATGGCTCTCGCTCCAGCTGCGGTATATGAGCTGTGACCACATGGTTTGTTTGTGCGTTGGGTCGAGTGCTGCAGAGGCTGAGAATTACGAGACAAAGTATAGACTTTGCTGAGCGGTAGTGCGAAGGAATAGTGGGCCGCCACAAGAAGGTGAAGATCCACTTCCTGCCTAAGCACTACCAGGGGAGGTGAGGGGGCGTGGAGAAGTTTTCAGTGGTCTTTTGCCCATGTTACCAGTATGTACATTAAATGGAGGTGTGCCCTGCTTCCATGCCCACTATGTACATTAAATGGAGGTGTGACCTGCTTCCATGTCCACCAGACTATGCTCACTGTTGACTATATCTAGGCTTTCCTGTTTTCATTTTCGGTAAATTCTGGTGGTGTTTTTTCAGTGTTTTCCACTGTTTATGGCACGTTTTGCTTTTATTATTGCTTTCTTTCTGCACTGATAGTGCATGGTATCTAGACAGTGTATGTAGAGTATATATGAGGTTCAAATACATTTTTACAAATCTAACTCATATAGTATTTCTTCAGTGAGTCTTTGGTCATACACGCTCGCTCCCTCTTTCCTTCCCATGTACATTTTTATTTGTGAAAAGGCTCTCAATATTGCCACTTGAGATGTGCAATGCCAAAACAGCCAGTATACAATTTGATAACTCCTCCCACTGCCTAGCTTTCCATGCCAATACTGGTACACCTGAAGATTGTGATTTACTGGGTCAGGTTCTGCAACATATGCTTGACCTGGGCGCATATGCCCTAAAAGTTATTGAAGCTTTCAAAAATTAAGCAGTACTTCGAACATTTCCCTTTACGGAAGGGATGTAAAACTTGTGTAGAGTACAGAGTACCACAGTGAGGCTTCATTGACTTCAAATTCCATGGTTGTTGAAGGGACATTTCTATGCATTATTGCAAGCCATTTCTCATGGATTGAAAAGAAAATCCTGAATCGCTCCTAAACATTTCTTTGCTTACCAAGTGCCAAGCATTCTAAGATGGAACATGTTGCAGTGCCAAACTCACTGAAAGCATTGCCCAGCCTACTCTCAAGGAGATGTTTCGCATCTACACCAATTACGCTTAACACTTGGTAGACAAGGGTGTTTTTGATTATGTTCACTACAGCAGTCATGTTTCCTGTAAAAATCTAAGAATGCAGTAGAGTGTACTTTTGTTTACATCACTATCAATATGCAGCCGAAAATCCTCACATTTCTTGCCTCATGGATAATATAGCATTCATGGTCTCTAGGACTGAGAACCACTGGCTACATGATACAGTTGGGATGACTCCTTCATTGATGCCACACAAAACAAAAAATGAGAAATATTTGTGTTTTAGTTCCCACGCATAATGGAACAGTTAACCAGAATGGACTACAAAGTCAAAAACATCCTTCATTAACTCTGAAGACTGTTAAGATGCTGCATACCATCTAGCAAGTGGCAAAGATGTATTGCGGGGAAGCACTTCAACTCAGGTATCGGTTTTGACAGGTCATCACACAACTTTTGCATAGATGTAGCTGACTCACTGCAAATGCAAACAATATCACTTCAATCTTTTTTGAACTTGGTAAGAACATTTTTTTACCATCATTCCAAGTGACAATGCGTTCCATGTTTACCAAAAGTCTGGTGTCATGTTTTCACCACTATCCCAGATGCTTGGTGACAGCGCTCTTTTCACATATACCTGTCACTGTACCTTGCATTTAATATATAAAGCCTGGGGTGTTTGAGGATTCACCTACCATCAATACTGATTCGCTAGAAAAGCGGACTGATGCATCAAAGGGTTTCATCCATTCTCTGTCTGTGGGTAAATGTGATGGTACATATTGGGAAAGATTCTTATGAAACCAACCATTTTACTTATCAGTGAAAGAATCAAATGTAGCCGAAATATCAAATATGATTTTGATATTTCCTGATTCTCTACAGTTTATAAAATAATTAAATGAGACCTAAAACATGCTTCCAAACCCTGCCACGTTAGTCTAAAAACCACAAAACTGAAAAAAGCAAAAGGAAGAAGAAACAATATTTTAGTGACATCCCTAAACAACAAAACTCAAGCAGAATAATGTTAGTCCAATCTTTCTTGCAGCTACCTTATAAAACAAAGTTACACTGTATTTCCCCTTCAGGAAGAAACAAAAATGACTCTTTCACTCTCCTTTTCTTTTCTTTGAATGACATTTAGTTTATAGTTGTGCAGGTGTGTTTTCAGTGTTTATATGTTTACACTGGTGAGGGCTATTTTACTTTCGGTAGTGTTTTATCAGTTATTATAGGTTTAAATCTAAAACAGGATAGTCTAACTATATCCTCTTATTTGCCAAAGTGCCCCTCTCCATAGAACATTAACCCCCATTTAGCAATTTATGATTTCAGCCTTCGAAGTAATCCTCACTTGTCCACACGGAGCTGTGATTGATTTTCAGTCCTTCACACAACCGTCCTCCGTCAGCACTCATGTGCATTGCATGTCCTCAACTGAGCTTCCCCTCCCTCCATTGAGCATAATCGAACTGCTAGTGTATTATATGTGTGAATGGAACCTCGCATTATCTGTTTTCCTAAATAAGCCTCACCTAACACTACCCCTATTAAGACTCACTGCTAAAACTGTCCCTATCTCGAGTAACTATCTGCTTCCCCTATAAGCATCATCTACTATCAGGGAGGAGTATGTTTCTTTATTCTTGTGGATCCTTGTCCCTGGTCATTGATCTTTATCTGCCATCTTATTTGAGTGTCATCTTGCTACAATGCTTAGCATCCAATACAATACTGTTTATTATCTTCCACAGCATTCAGCATTATCTATGGATCATCATCGATCTTTGCTGCCAATGTATGATCGTTTGCTCTGCTCTGGATCATCCTCTTTTCTGCCCATAATATTCACTTGCCCTGTTATTTGACATATATGTCAACCAGTGCCCTCCTTTGACCTGTATATCAGTGAGATCTTTTTGCTGCTGACTTGTCTGGCAAGAATGTCATTGTTTGTTACTACATTGTGTTGAAATACTTGCATCCATGGTCATGTGAGTACAGTCGTGGCCGGCATGGCTCGCTGGTGGAGAGGTAGGGCAGTCGCGCACGGAGAAAGGGGTCACGCGGAAGGTCGCAATTGGTGGGGGAAGGGAGAAAAAAATTCACTTGCCTCACCACCGCTGGGTCCCTCGTCTTCTCTGCTCCTGCTCTCCTGCTTCCGACACAGGAATAGGAAGTAGGCAGCCAGGCTCCCTCCCCATAGCCAATAACAACACTGCAAAGCAGTGTTGTGATTGGTCTGAGCACTGTGACACAGCTCTCAGTCAGGGGCAGGAGGAGTGGGCATGTTCTCCAAGCAGGCTGTAATGCAGCCTGCATAGAGAAGGGGAAAGTGCGCATGACTGTTTTGGGCGGCATGTGATGGCTGACCAAACAGTCATTGCGCACTCAAGAGTGGGCAACGACTCCTCCGTTGCCCTGCTCACAGAGCAAATCTCCCGCCTGCCCGTCCGCAAAGCAGCCCAAAACACATATAATGAACTGAAAGTTATTACCATTTGATGATTTTGTTCTCACCCTGCTTGAATGCAGTGGGGCGATGCTCTTCCACCAAAGCGGAGGAGCCGCCACTGTGTGAGTATCAGAACCCAAGTTGGTATTCTCTTGCAGTAGTTCGGGTGAGTGAGCATTCCAGAGAATTGCGCCTCTGACCAGAGTGTATTCCTTTAGCATTAATGGATGATTTTTCCAGGTATCAGTATAAATATAGATGATCATTTTAGATAATGTATAGAGACTTTCCTCCAAAAACAAAGAGTAGAGTGAATTTTGATTTACATACCATGTATAGAATTCCACCAACTTTGATATGTGAGCTCTAGTCGGCGGAAGTAAACTCTATATAAGTGCACATGCAATAATTGCATTGGGAAGAGGAAATGAGATCAATAATTTCAAGTCAAATGCATCACCTGTAGTTTTTGTATGAGTTGAATATGGCACACTATTTTTACAGACTACCTCCCATAGGACTCATTTACATTAAGAATATGTCACAGAATTATTTTCAGGTACAATGTCATATTTTTCAGGAGGAGAAAACTATGATTACATAATTTTTCTGTATATTTTTCCTGCTTTCCTCCTTGCTTGCCTGTAGTCCACAATGGCACTCAAAGTTTTTTTTTGTGTTTCTGCAAAAGTTGTGTTCTGACCAGGGAAAATAAATTAACTAGGTAGAAAGGAACTCTGGGGATGTCGACCACAAACAACTTTATTTAAAACTGTTAAAGCTCAACTTCTTAATCTACATTTAGTGTTGAAACTCAAATAGGCAATTGTGGACTTCCTTGGAGTCTGTGACATTATTTGCAATCTTTCCTTCTATCCTCAACTATGCAATTATATAATATGGTCCTTTGCAATCTAGTCCAAGAAACTCTGTTGGTATGATGAGCTAGAAAAGTGTTGCCAAACTAAACACACAAAATACATTTAATATATATCCTGTTTCTGTATGGTGTCACTTTCCTGGCTATCTTGAGGTTTATGTTTTATGTACATTTTTTCATTTGGACACATGTATATTTAATTTTGTATTTAGGATTTGTATATGTAAGGTTTAAAAAAAAGTTGTTTAAATACCATTAGGCACTGTGTGCTCTGGAATTCTTTTGCAATAACGACTAGTCCTTTTGACACTTTGAAGTTACATTGCTCTTGGAACAACGTTTATTGTTAGCAACAGTTTGTTAAAAAATGTATTGGGATGTGAAAATTACGTCAGGACTGGTTTGCTAAAGACATCTTGTGGACATTCAGAAAGTTGAAATTAGAATGCATTCTGCCCATTGCATGCCATTGGCTTTGTGGTTTCTAATTCAATATTTTCTTGCTTTCCATTTGCTTTCTTTATTTGTTTTAGGTTGTCCAGCTTCAGTTTGTACCTTCCTTTGCCCCAACCATGTTTACAGTATCCTTCAGAGTACTCCCTTTCTGTAAATAGGCCTGTAAATCTTGTCACATTTACTGTGCATTCAAAGACTGAGGTCAAATGTCAGGCATTGTCTGCTGAGGCCGATTGTTTACTTTTCTTTCTCCGACTTCAAAGTGAAAGGATTTATGTAAAAATCTTGCTGGATACTGGGGGTAGCAAAGACTTTTTTTCTAGCACATGACAACATTTAAATGAACTGTGCAAGTATTTCAGAATTAGAAGCACAAAGCAAATTTGTATTATTTCTGAAGTGTGTTGGAAACACAGTACTTTAATATGATCAAAACAAATCATTACACTAGGTGATGCAATTTCTACACATTTTGTTTGTGCACTGCATAGCTTTAGTAGTAGAACTGTATGTCTGAGCAAATGTAATGGCCATTTCAATTGAAAATGTGTTGTCTGTACTAGCAGTATGCTACCACATCATGAATTCTCCACACCACTCTACTCCTCACCACTGCACTCTACTCTGCACCGCTCCACTCTACTCTGCACCACTCCACTTTACACTACTCCACTGCACTCTGCACCACTGCACTCTTTGCCTCGCTACCTTACCCTGTGCCACTCTGCTCTATGCCAATCCACTCTACCCTTCTCCAGTCTAGGCCACACCAATCTACCCTGCACAGCTCCACTCAACTCCACTGTACTCTACCCCACTCTGCAACATTGAACTCTGTACCAATACACTCTATCCCAGTGCACTTTACTCTGTAACACTCAATGCTATGCCCCTGCGCTCTACGGCAATCCATTTTACGCCACTCTAGTCTACTCTACGCCACAGCACTCTACACCACTTTACTCTACACCACTTTACTCTATGCCATTTCACTCTGTACCACTCTATGCAGCTGCACTCTACCCTGTACAACTCCACTATACACCACTTCACTCTACTCTACTACCACCTACTCTACGCCACTGCACTTTATGCTACTCTACTTCATTCACAGCAAGTGACACACTTTTCCATGGCACACTTATTCCTGAATACGTTCATTTGACCCTGAGACTATAGTTCCAAACAATATTTTGAGACAGGGAATGGTCAGCACAGAAGTACCTGGAACCTACGGAGCAAAGCACACCGATCTGAGGGTGACATTAAGACACATTTACTGTAGGCAGATCGATCAGCGCTGGCAACATGAAGCAGTGCTGATGAGAGTAAGCAATCTTTCCGTTACTGAAATGCCAAGCTGCTGGTGAAAAGAGGTGCCAGCATTGCAAGAACTTACATAGGTGAGGTATGAGGACCGCCAGAGGATGACCTTTCACTAAATCATAGTCCTAAATCTCAAAGTGAATTACTCTCGCCGTTATTAACTTTAGGATCTTGGAATAATTCAGACCACAAGTTCTATAATATCAGGTATCAAGTGTGAGTGGAGTAGAACGTTGGGGGTGCAGAATAATGCTTGTATTTGTCATCTAGTTATTTGAGCTAGAGGTAGGATTGACAATGAAAACAAGAGTGTTACAACACCCAAATCGTAAAGCAAGGCTCAGGTTGACAGATCTTGCATTTCGCATATGTTTTATTTTGTTATGTTGTATCTGTACATCCACTGCCTTTAGGAAAATGCAATGTAGCCTTTTTAGAAGTTCTGCCAATGTCTCTAGGAAGTCTTTTTTATATGGTCCCACAGGGACACCAAGTCAATGTTGTGGATGCTTCTCTGAGGTTCTGAACCGATCTCTGGTCTAGATTATCTCTGCTTTTGTACCTCCGAGCGCTCCTCCTTTTAGATTTTAGTTATTTCTGTTCCCCATGGATTGCTTACTATTAAACCATTCTGCATATACTCAGTAGTGTACCCTGCAGTAAAAAAGCATCTTTTATGATTCCAGTGATGCACGATCCTTCCTCATCACCTCAAGAAACCTTGCAGGATTATGGCATTAAAAAATGGATTGGTGACCTTCCATGATGATCTTTCTCTTCCCTGTGTCACTTTTAGTTTTCATCTCTAGTGTGTTAGTCTCTGAGGAAGATGATGGTTCTTTCTCCTTTTTATTGTGAGTCCTCTGGAGGCTTCCGTTTATGACTTGCTGCCCTTCACAGCTTCATAATAATTTTGAGTATATTTAAACCATAACTAGCAGTGCTCATTTTAACTACATCTTCAATAACCTCTACATCACATGGAGAGAGGATATTTGTGAAATTAACACTGCAGAACGATGCAATACAAAATTGGGTTTTGTATCCGCTGCAGGGGCCCTCCTATCCTCTACCTAAGAAGAACATGAAATACCCACTGGTTACAATTTACCTAAATTGAAAAGGTTTCAGTGAGGATTCAACTGCAAGTAACTGAATACACATTTCTTCAATAAACATTGTGTTATAGGGATGCTTGACCTCGGCCTCAAGAAAGGTGGGTAGGGGGGATTCTGTTATTGGGAGTATCTGCGAGATGTATGAGTGTTGTGCAAAAAAACAATAAAAATATGTTAACAAAATAGGGATGCTTGACCTCCCCTGAACAGTGTATGTTCTCACTTCAGCCATTGCAGCCAGCTTTAACGCTGGGTACCCCTACCCCTCCAGATAAGCTTCCGCCAGCATCCATGCGCTCTCTACTGCATAGCCCCATGCTTGATGCTGTGATTTCCCCTACCCCTTGTTCTGTAAGGCACATTTTAAAAGCCCCAACTTGTTCTGCAATGCTTTGGTTTTTAGTAAGGTTTCCACTGTGAAAGCCCCCAACTTGCACAGCCACTTGAAATCGTGGGAGCCTTGTCAGGAAATCTGATTTTGTAGATGCTTAATGTTGCTTTATGGGGTACACAACGTTTGTCTTAAGTGAGATATCGGGTGACTATGAATAACTTTTGATTTTCATTTCAGGCAGTTGCATGTAATGGATGAAACACATGTCATAAATCAAGTGAAAGAAGATGTATGTTACGTATCTCAGGATTTTTACAAAGACATGGAAATTACAAGGTACGTATATCATTTTCTGCATATTGTAATAGTGCTTATTGAATTATCAAATAGTGCATTGAACACATGTAACAAGTTATGTTTTGCAGGTTTAAGAATGAAGAGAATACTGTTATGCGGGACTATGTGCTACCTGACTTCAGCACTATCAAAAAAGGATTCTGTAAGGTAATTGAACGCTTTCCTCTTTTAGATTTATTTTCATTCTATTTTGAGAATATGTTTGTGGAAGGTGAGAATGGTTTGCCTTTGGATTTTTCTTACGGTCTAAAGGTTTTTGTTTGCTCTGCATAAAATGAATGTACCTCCTTTTTGGACAATCTGATTAATCTAAAACTGCTTTTCACTATGTTTCTTAGGCTTTCATAATTTACACCACTAAGAAATAGAAGCATGTAGCTACACACATATTACAGAGGAGCATTGAATTGCATTTACACAGTGACCGTCAATAGTGTCTTCGTATTCATTGCTTTATATTAAATTCTGCTGTGAACCCTGAACGGTATGGTGGGACGTTAAACACTCTGCAGTGTTTTGTGTGTGTTGCCTTTGGACGGTGTCTTTCCGAAAATGTCTTGTGTATACTTAGAGCACAAATGACTCTTGCCCACAGATATATTGGATTTTATCACCAAGAAGAGAAGTCAAGTACAGAGACTTTTATAACTTGCCCTAGTCAAGTGGTGAGAGTAACCTCACCGAGGGTGGAAGCATTTGATTGCATGACTGTTTTTTATCCTTCGCACCTACCAACATATTTCAGGCATATACAACTGTTAATGTAAAAGGAGAGGGTGCTGGTTATCCTGTTCACCGTCTGAGCACTGAAGTCATACAGAACCATTGGACTGCCGCCTGAAGGATGGGCAAAGAGAACCATTTCATTGTCGGCTCAAGTAAGTCTGTCCTACTGGCAGTGGTAGGTGGGAAGTTTAGGAGGGAGGGTAGGTAGATGGGACACATACGCATTCATAGACACACACCCATACATTCACACACACACGCGCGCGCGCACATATCCATCACACCACTCATTCCCAAATATTCAAATATGCTCGCACGCACCAAGCATTAGTTTTTTAAAAATCCCACTCACCTACAGCTCTGCCTCGGAGATCCCAGGAAGGTTGAGACTGCTGCTCTCCCTCATTGGTTGACCTTTGGTCAGCCAATGAGGGAAGGCAGCAGACCCAGGCCTCGGAGGTCCCAGGAGAGTTGGGACTGTGCCTTCCCTCATTGGGAAGGCAGCAGTCCCAACCTCGTCACAGAGTGGGATGTGGTCATTGAGACTGCTGACCCCCACCCCACTCTGTGACGAAGTGTCACTCATTGTTACTTGGCTCTGGGCACTTCAGGGTTTAAAACTGAAGCTCCCATGTCTGTGGCAGTGAACAACGTGAAATATTTGCTGAGCTGAGGAGGTCACCCCCAAAGGAACTGTGACCTACTAAACCCAGCAAAGTTCAGCTCAGGCAGCCAGGAGCCTGCATATTTAGTGCATGTCTAGCTCCTGGCTGCAAGACCTGAAACAAAGAGTATCGGTCAGGCTGACCTTTGCTCAGCCTGACAGACACTCCACTTGAGGGGAAAAAGGTGAAGGGGCATGGCCCCTCAGCACCTGTGGACAGGCCCTGGTTGCCTTCTGGGTGTTGTAGGTAGGACACATTGCAACAAGATGCAGAGCAGATATTTGGGCCCGTATTACGGGAACCACTCCTGGTCTGCTCTTGTCAATGGAGCGGTTACACTGGTGAGGAGAATAATTTACTCCAGTGTGCAGTGATTGCTGTCCCACCCTGATGAGGCTTGTCCAACTCCTAACTCCTCTGTTCCACTCTGTATGGTTGAGGCTACCTCTCATTGTTTATGAGTATGAATGTCTGTTATCCAAAACCCTTTGACACGTGGAATCAAAAAGTACAATATCTAACCAAGGTGTGATCGGGTGAATTCAGGAGTAACTGAACCATAACTAGTTTTCCATCTGAAGGTCAGCGGACACTTCCTGTGTCAGAGTGTGTGAATAAGTTTCTGTATATATTCATTATTTTGCAACCAGTTTCAGGGGTTCACATGAAATTGTTCTTTGTACATGTAGGGGGCTCTCTCCAAGACTGAAGATGCACTAGAGCACTTGCCAAAACAGTCTAGAACTTTATTAGCCTTAGTAAATGAGTCTTATTCCTTGCCCAAGCTTCAGACTTTAACTTCATGTCACCTTCCCTTTTATTTTTCTCAAGCTTGATGTGATGCCATTCCTGTGCTATCTCGTCTCTTTTTGAGAACGGTTTCCCTCAATCCTAAATCCAGTGTGCAAGGGTTTGCACATTACAGGGACTGTTGCAACTTAATGGCCCTGACAGGTACCCATCAGGTTTGCCCCTGGTGCCTGGGATTGGCTCACAACTCTTAAGACCTGCAGTGACTGTGTGTCCATGAATGCAAGGGTCATGTCGGTACCATCCAAAGGTTGGTCTTGATTCCACTCCTGATCCAGAATCTATTCCAGAGGTCAATCGTCATTGCGCTCCAAATTCTTGGGAAATTCTGAGAACAAACATCCAAAAATTCAAGTGAGACTCTTCCTGCCACTCCCGTACACCAGAGAAGGCGCAAGGGCGTCACAATGCCTCTCAAAATCACTCCTGAAGTTGTTTGACATTGGAGTCTGTACCTTGCCGTGCTCAAACCTAGTTTATAGGCCGACTGCAAAATTGAACCAGATCAAAGAGTTCAGTGAGGCTATGCTGAGACACTTTGGATACCTTCCAACTCCTTTTGGCGTGCCTGTAGGCCCCATGAAGCCGAGAGGTCCTCAATCTGGGTTACTGTCAGTGGGTTTAGCCTCAGCACCATTTGGACCCTCTAAGCCCATCACCGAGCCTCTACTGACACCCTTGCAAACTCCACCTCCGAATCCACAATCTACATTAGTTCCCGGAACATCAGCACCTATGCCGATTACATTGACACTAGAAGACTAGGTGCAACTCATTAGGCTCTGAGCTGGTGCCTCCCCAAATTCGACTGAGGCTGCACTTGATGTCCATCGAGTAGCAGCCTTTGCCCACTCCACTCATAGTTACAGGGAAATGGTCCCAGTGCGCACTGTTTAAAGAACAAACAATCCTTTTTGCTCAATTTGAAATTAACAATAGACCAACAATTTGTAAGAAGGGTGTTGTTTAATCACATCCTCATCTATGCAGTGTATGACAGAGATAGTCTTGCAGTATATACAATGTGCCCAGAAGTGAAAACGGGGAAGTGGGGTGGGTAATGTGGTTTGGTGAGGGTTTAGGGTTTAGTGAGAGGGATTTAAAGATCCAGTGAGGTCACAGAATACATCATTTGACATCACATGTGCATAATTTACTACGCCACATGGAAAAACAATGTAAAACCTATGCCATATATATTGAAACACAGTAATAATAGTCTGTTGTTCATGGATAGGTAAATATGTAAAAAGTCGACGTTTCGACCCCTTATAGATGTAGGTTAAGTTGCCACCTTACTACGGGGTCTTCCTCAGGACTGGGGTGGGTGATGTGGGTTAAAAAGGGGCACCTAGAGCCAATAAAACGTAAGTTAAGCTAAAAGAAATCGCACATATTCAACCATAGACGTAATTATATGCCAATATTTACCAAAGAACCACCCAATTCCGGTGGCGTTTGTTCAGCGAAATGAAATGGGCCAGTAAGCTCCTCGTGACACAGGGAGAGCACGATATCACCTGAGGAATAAGGTGTATACATAAGTGGCCCATCAATGGTTGCCATACACATAAAAGTCGGAATCAAAAGTTAAATCAAGCATCAATCAAACTAAAATGGAAAAAAAATAAGGGGGGGCGTACACACATGCCAAGCTAATTGTTTACATCTTCTAAGGAGGGGGATAAGAAAACACTACCTTCCTTGTGTGTCACAATCGGTACAAAACCAATCCTTATCGTATGAAAACAAACTGGCTTCCCAATATGGTGTAGAATACCAAAACACTAGTCCCAAGACACATCCCAAATCTCAAAACAAACCACAACCAATTACCTCTTGTTAGGTCAGTTGTGCATTCCGATTATGAAGACCCAGGCAGCCAAAACAGCAGGAACCTGTTTCGGACTCATGCGATCCATCCGCAAGATCCTTCCACTACTTCCTCCCTTATCAACTCCTGGTTCAAGGTCTGATCCTTGCTCGGCTAGACTATAGCAACGCTGTCTACCTCGGAGCCCCGAATCTACCCTGGCAAAACTTCAGCGCACTCAAAATGCGGCTGCCCGGCTCCTTATGAGTCTCCCCACGAGAGCCTCTGCCAGACCAGCGCTCAAGGCCCTACACTGGCTTCCAGTGCGTCAGATGATAGAATTTAAGGCTCTGTGTACCGCCCACAAACTCCTCAACGGTCTAGGCCCTTCTATCTTGAAAGACATGGTCACCCCCTACAAGGCCCCCAGACTCCTGCGCTCGGATAACGAACGCTTGGCCAATGTCCCCAGATTTAGGAAGGCACGCACCGGCGGTCGACGCTTCGCAGTAAAAGTGTCCTCAGGATGGAACTCACTCCCCCGCAGCCTGCGGCTGGAACCCTGCCACCTTCTCTTCCGTAAAAAATTGAAAACTCTTCTTTTCCCCAAATAGTACCACTTCCCCCCCCTGGTCTCCACAAGTTTTACAGCGCGGGGATGCCTCCGGGTCACCAGGCGCTCTATAAATCGCTAAATAAATAAATAAATAAATAAATTATGAGGTTTCTGATTCTGAAAAAATGGTAATGGAAAATATATATGTTGCATCCATAATGCACATATTGAGGCTAAAGGGCTCAACTAGTAAAGTATAAACAAGCAGAGTACTGGTAAATAACTCACCGATCCTCCGTGACCTTGAGCTTCAATAATGTACTGGCAATCCCTGTGTTTTTATCTAAAAAGTGATCGTAACCGCACACGTTCAGTATAGGTACTCTAAACTACTCAAAAGGTTGTCCAGAATTTTAACAGACTGAGCCCTGCTACAGACTAGAGTGGAAATCGCTTACTGCGAGGGATGCTGCTGTCTCCGGAAAAAATCACAAGAGAATGACAACCGGTTACGGAGCGCTTAAAAAGGAAGCGTGCACGTGTCCCGGAAAGCGCTGCAGCCGCTGGATGCTAGCGACCAGCTGCACCGGACGGGGTCCGTGTCACTATTGACATAATGGAAAGACTAGACTGACGAAAAATCGGTCCTAGCAAAACACAGATCCATTGCTTTAGAAACGGAAGCTATGTATGCTCTTTCCCCTGCAGGTGAACGGCGACAAGCAAGATGACTGCTAAATCTATATGTGCTTGTACTGCTATGTCTCTGTACCCGAATACTGTATAATTACACCAGATGTACAATTTCCCGTTAGTTTTGTACTAACTGACATGCAGATATACTTGACATATATCATGACTCTATACAACTCAGCCACTTAGGAATGGTAATTCTAAATGATGCGCTGCTAATCTATAAGTTTTGGTTAGGGTATATGTTGTTCACCACATTCTGTGTATTGATAACAGGCTTTATAAATTCTTATTGGCTGTGCATCAGCTGTTATGCAGGTACACTAGATGTATATCCCAAGGCCACTAAACTAAGCCACTTCATAATGTTTACCTTATTTATGTGATGCTCATTCGGCACTCAGCACAGTATGTTCTACCCGTATATTGTGACACTGTAACCATCGCACACACAATATATTTCTAGTTACTCCATTTAACCCTTTGCGTGCGTCGGACGGCCCGTCACGGTGGGCGTGTGCGGAGGACGGCCGAGGCCGTCCAAACTACGCCCAGTCATAAATCACCCGCACCGCGGCGGAATTTTGCCGCGGTCAACTGGTTAATATACCCTGGGAAACCACTCTTTTCCGTTTCTAAAGCAATGAATCTGTTTTTTGCTTGGACCGATTTTCCGTCAGTGTAGTCTTTCCATTATGTCAATAGTGACACGGACCCCGTCCGGTGCAGCTGGTCGCTAGCATCCAGCGGCTGCAGCGCTTTCCGGAACACGTGCACGCTTCCTTTTTAAGCGCTCCGTAACCGGTTGCCATTCTCTTGTGATTTTTTTCGGAGATAGCAGCATCCCTCGCGGTAAGCGATTTCCACTCTAGTCTGTAGCAGGGCTCTGTCTGTTAAACTTCTGGACAACCTTTTGAGTAGTTTAGAGTACCTATACTGAACGTGTGCTGTTACGATCCCTTTTTAGATAAAAACACGGGGATTGCCAGTACATTATTGAAGCTCAAGGTCACGGACGATCGGTGAGTTATTTACCAGTACTCTGCTTGTTTATACTTTACTCGTTGAGCCCTTTAGCCTCAATATGCGCATTATGGATGCAACATATATATTTTCCATTACCATTTTTTCAGAATCAGAAAGCTCATAATCGGAATGCACAACTGACCTAACAAGAGGTAATTGGTTGTGGTGTGTTTTGAGATTTGGGATGTGTCTGGGGACTAATGTTTTGGTATTCTACACCATATTGGGAAGCCAGTTTGTTTTCATACGATAAGGATTGGTTTTGTACCGATTGTGATACACGAGGAAGATAGCGTTTTCTTATCCCCCTCCTTTGAAGATTTAAACAATTAGCTTGGCATGTGTGTACGCCCCCCATTATTTTTTTCCATTTTAGTTTGATTGATGTTTGATTTAACTTTTAAATTCAAATTTGTTTTATTGGTTTCAAGAAAAGACACAGGCAATACTTTGCACAGGAAGAGTACCACATGTAAGAAGCGTATGAGAGAGACTAGCATGTCTTCTCCACAGAGCAGACAACAATCGAGATACATGTGTCCAGCTATAAGTGTAAGGCAATAGTCACGTGTATTAAGCCTGTGAAAAGGACGTAATCTCAAGAACGCAAACCGAAACCAAGAACCCCAACCAGTGTGCCGGATTAGTGGATCTATCATCAAGACCTCCACATATCGTTTAACTCGTCTCTTCTGTTTGTCTGTGAGTGTCATTTGCGGTCTCTGTAAGGCGCAGTAAGCGGAGGTACCTTGGGCATGTAATTTCGTTAAATTCCTTCGAAAGAAGGGATAGTAATGGTAACCAAATTTTTCGGAATGTGTCCGCTGACTGTGTAAGAGTGGCCTGAATGCGTTCCATTCCCAGCGTGAACCAAATTTTGTGTAGCCAGCCCGTGTGAGTAGGCCTATTGGTCGTCCCCCAAAGTGATAAGATGTGTTGAGATGCAGCCTGCATGGCGATCCCCATTTGACGCCCTCGTATGGATCTCAGGGGGAAAGTGATCACATTGGGGAGGCCTAGGATAGTGTAGGCTAGAAATCTCGGGATTTCAGTGTCAAAAGTGCTGTCTATATCGTCTAGTACCGCTTTCCAGTAGTCCCTGACTTCTCGGCAATGCCAAAGGAGATGAGTCATAGTACCTCGTTCCCCACAGCCCCTCCAGCAAAGTGCACTACGAGTTGGGCTCCCTTTGTTTAGCCTGACAGGGGTAAGGTGCCAGTAAGTGTCTAGTTTCACCGCCGCCTCTCTGCTTGCAGTGTTGCGTGCCGTGTGGGAAGCCCTGTAGTATATGTAACGCCATTCCCGGTTAGTCAATGTCCTCCCTAGCTCTGTCTCCCACCGCTTCTGCCCTGCCGCACGACCTAACGCAGGCGGGGGTGAGAGCAGCTGATAGAGTTCCGAGATGAGACTTTTATCGGACTCCTTCATCACTAGTCACTTTTCAAAGTGTGTCGTACGCCTGCTTACTAGTGGGGCACAGTCAGGGTGTGTGAGCCAGTGCCGGAGTTGAAAATATTGGAAAAGTCGGGTGTGACAATGCCATATCCTTGGGATAGGTCGGAGAGGGGAAGAAAACCCTGCAGATCAATAAGATGACCCGCCGACCTGCAGCTGGTACCGCACCACTGTCAAAAGGCATGAGGGTCATTGCCCGGTGGGAACTCTGGGTTATCGAAAAGGGGAGTGAGCGGGGAGGGGAAGGTCGTAAGGCCCTTCTTGACGGCCACCGTGTCCCAGACGCGCAAGACGGTGCGGGTGATGGGTGATTTCTGAAGGTACCGTGGCCTGTCTTTCGAGTGGAGAAATGGGATCTTCCAGAGGGACGTCTGGGCCATCGCCCTGTCTTGGAACAGCCATCTTTTTTCAGATTCGGGTCTGTACCACTCCACGAGATAGCAGAGCTGTGATGCCTGGAAGTATTGCTGGAGGTTGGGGGTTGTGACCAGAGAAGACACCCAAGGGCTGCAGCACTTATTGTGCCACCCTTAATAATGTGGCGAAAAGAAAACGGGTGATTAATGAGCTGCGTCTTATCAATCCTGATGTTCTTTGTATGTAGGAAACCCATATCTCTTGGTCCAATCATATCCTCGATGGGGTTTACGTTGCTGGTTGCTTCAAAACAAACTACTATGAACAGAGGTATTGCGATTCTGTGTAGTCTGGGTGTTGTAGGATCAGGTAGGACGCGTGCGATCACTGAGTGTATAATTGAGGCAACTAAGTTCACAATATGTACAGTATATGGTTCTAATTTCGACGAGGCCGAAATGCTTGAGTTTTTAAATGTAGAATTGGCACAGTGGGCAACTCCTCTGATAATACTTGGGGATTTTAATGTGCATGGAAATGCCCAAACTTGGAACCCTGCTTTTAAGAATTATCAAGGCCGCAAGCCAAAGGTTTTTAGGGCATTAAGCCACTTGATATCACAACATGGATTGGTGGATGGGTGGGCAACGTTACAACCCGAGAGTCCGGGGTACACTTTTTTTTCCTCTCCCCATTCTAAATTGGTTAGATTAGATTATATATTTCTTCCCCGATTTCTTACTACAGGGGCAAGTATTCAAGTAATGCCTCACATTACTTCCGACCATAACCCTGTGGTATTAGACCTGACATATTGTAAAATGAAACGTGAAGTACGTGCCTTTACTTTTACTAAAAAACTAGTCTGTGATGAGCAATTTCAAAATCCTATTAAGGCATGGGTTGTGCAGTTTCTAGATTTTAATCGGGACACTGCTTCTCAACCTATGGTTTGGGACTCGCTTAAAGCGGGATTGCGGAGGTGAAATATGCAGCTATGGATGGGCGAAACAAAAAAAACAAAAGGCTTTGATAAATCGGTTTATTAAAGAAGTTAGTAAGGCAGAATGTGAGCTTACTGCCACGATCCACTCTCACACTGATCCCCGTACGGCTCAAACTAAGGTCGCCAATTGTAAAGCCAGGATTAATGGGATATGGAGCCAGGATATTTCTGCGCAATATCAGGTTTTTACAACTGAAAGATATGAATATGGTGAGGCAACAGGTATATGCTTGGCTCAAAGAATGCGGGGTAGGCAGGCAGCACAGCGTAAAGATGTAATTGAAAATGCTAGTGGGGGTATGGTGGAAACTAAGGAGGAAATCATGGAAGTTTTTTGTAGGTACTATCAAGAACTCTTTACTCAAGACCCTGTTGCTGAGTAATTAATCGAGTCTTATCTTCAGGATTTTGATTTCGGCAAACTTGAGTCTCTTGAGAGGGAAAAACTGGAGGCTCCAATTTCCATGATGGAATTGCAGTCTGCAATAGATGAGCTGGCATTAGGGAAAGCATCTGGTCCCGATAAACTCCCTTTGGAGATTTATCGATTACTATTTGAAATTATTAAAGAGGACATGCTTATTACTTTTATAACTGCTCAAGGTGGAAATTCCCCGACTTCTTGGGATGAGACTAACATTGTAGTTTTTAAAAAAAAGGCTAAGCCCTCTAGCTCTCCTGGGTCATATAGGCCTATATCTCTAATAAATGCTGACGCCAAAATATATTCCAAAATATTGGCAACTCGGCTAGTGCAAGTTGTCCCCTCCCTTATATCCTGGCAGCAACATGGGTTTCTTCCTGGTAGAAACATGATCAATCATATTCATAGGGTCATATCAGGAATTTATCTTTCTTGATGCTGAAAAAGCATTTGAATGTGTTACATGGGATTTTTTATGGGCTATAATGCATAAGATGGTGTTTGGACCGAATTTTATGCAGGCAATACGTAGTATGTATAAGCATCCAAGTGCTAAAATTTGCACTATGGGACATGAATCTTCAGCCGTACATATAACTAGGGGAACACGACAGCTTTTGCTATTTATATAGAACCATTATTACAGCTTTTGGAGTCTACTAACTTTATCCAATCGATGTCAATTGGTGAGCATAACATACGTGTCCTTGCTTATGCGGTTGATATCGCAGTTTTGACATCAGACCCTGCATCTGCTCTAAGAGAGGTAGAAACAATTACGTCAAGGTTTGGTCAGGTCGCCGGGTACAGGCTTAATGTCTCAAAAACTCAAGTTGTCTGTACGGCTGTGCTGTGTCCCTGTGAACCCCGTGTAACACTAGAGGCCAAATACTTGAGGATTAAAATTAGGATGTCTGTCCAGGAAATTATAGAAGTAAACTGGGCTGATATTGTAGGATCTGTTAAATACAACTTGAAAAGGTAGAATGCCTGGATTTGTCGATGGTCGGGCGTCGGAATGTATTAAAAATGTCTATTCTCCCCAAAGCACTTTATTACTTCCGGACAGTTCCTCTCGAGCTCTCGCGGACAGAATTAATGCAGCTCCAGTCTGTTACCGATAGGTTTATTTGGGGGTGGAAGAAAGCTCGTCTGGCATCAAAATATATGATGCTCCCACTTTCACGTGGAGGGTGGGGGGTTCCTAATATCTTCTTATATTATTTGGTGTGTCTCATACAAAATTCAAAATATATGTTAACGGGGGGGGGTTACACGACAGTTTGAGTCGCCTAATATCTATCAAATGATAGTAGGGAATACAGCCCGTGAAGCTATGTTGAAATTCTTTGAGCCAAGCTATTTCAAACGCACTAGATTTAAAATTATGATCGCAGCATATAAGGGATGGAAAATGATACGTAAAAATTTGGACATTGGTCGGATTAATTTCTATACACCACTAGCATCTACAGAAATATTCCCGGGGATATTTATGTTTATTACTTTTTGCCTTTTTGCAGGCCCATGTTTTCGTCCAATCTTGAAATCTTTTCTGCCCTTTGCTTTGGTTTGTTTCTGTATGTTATGAACTGAACAATAAAATAAAAAAATTAAAAAAGGAGAATTAATAAAATAATTAAAATCGTCCGAATTTGCTCTGTTTGTCTCTCCCTGGGCCACTCTTTCCATTTCCCTATTCCATGAGAAATCTCTTTTCTACTTGGACAAACTTCGCCAAAGCAATTGCAATGTAAAAGAACTGCATGTCAATGAGGAGTTCAAATGCCTCGTTCCTTGACCTTATTCCATATTTTAAAAAAACTGGCCTTAAAATCAATCGCCGCACACAGAACAATTTTTGACAATCCATTACAATATGGACACAGGTACATTTTGAGCCACTCCCGCATGTACATTTACCGGCATCATCCATTAATATGTTTTTGATTTTCTCATTTGCACGAGCAGGATTAATATATATTCTCACCTTTAACAATTCCAATCTCAACCAGTGATTCGGTACAGTATCTAGATTCGAATACCAGTTTTCATTTCTCCAGCTATTTAACTGAAAGTGCACAGACTCTTTATGTTTCAGGTAATCCATATCGATTTGTCTAGATTTTTCATTTCCCAATGTTTTTAGAATACTCTTCCGTTCTTCAATACATAAGGACTCTGGGTCAATAGTTTCCTTTAAATTCTCACAAATGAAGTAGAGAGTATTTCTAGTAGCTTTTGCCCACTTCAGACCACTCTGTTGGATCTCCCTCCTACACCAACAGGACACTTTCTCCACCTCTCCTGATCCTAGTGGTTTCAAAAATCTACATAGATTTACCTGAAAGTGTATGTTCCATGCTGGCCAATCTAGTTCTAACCTAATGGCCTGTATCATTGAGGAGCTGGGCAAAGAAAGAAGAGTTTTTAAACATTTCTCTTCCTCGTTATCCCATGAACATTTCCCTCCTAAACACAAGATCTCAGCTCCCTATTGCATCTGTGGAGGGATCATAGCCTTAAATGCTTTCAACACTGGTCTGTGTGACATAGCTCCCTAATTACTGTTGAATTTTTTCAACCCACAGATTCCTGCAAGTCCTTTTGTTTTTTGGGCCTGTAAGTGCATGCCCCAATTTAAAGCTCTATCGAACCATATTCCCAAATATTTTTATTCATTAACGACTTCCAATTTTGTCGTCTGACCCATATATCCAGCTATATTTATGATGCTTCTTTCCAAAACACAGTATTTGTTTTTTCCATATTTACTATTAAGTGTTTCGAAAAACAATATGTCTCAAATGCATTTAACTTTCTTTGCAGTCCTAGTTCTGTTTGATCAAAAATAACTAGGTCATCTGCATATAGTAGGCAAGACATATGCTTCCCATTTACCTTTGGGCTTGCTCCTCTTTCGGTTATTAATACCTTTGGTTAATCAGCAAGAAAGATTGAGAAAAGAAGGGGGCCAATCCGCAACCCTGCCTTAAGCCGTTATTGATTTCTATCTCATTAGTCAAACCACCTGCTATATCTTTAATAACCTGTGCCCAATTTTCACTATGCAAACCTTGAATGACTTCTAGGAGCTCCTCTGGAATATTATATCTTTTTAGCTTCTCCCACAAGCATTCTCTGTCTACTAGATCAAATGCAGCCCGGAAATCAATGAAACAGCAGCATAATCTACCCTGCTGTTCCACTGACTTCCGGGCTACAGCCCACAAGGCAAAGCAATAGTCGAGAGTTGAGTGCCCCTCTTTGAACCCTCCTTGTTCTACCGGGACAATCACATTTAATTCGACCCATTCCTTCAGTTCTCCCAGGATTATTTTGGAAAACACTTTCACACCAATATCCAATAGATTAATTAGTCTATAATTCTTTGGGTCCTTTCTATCCCCTTTTTTATGCAATGGCTTGATCATGGCTCCTCCCCATGATTTTGGAAGTGTACCTGAGGTTCATACGGCTGTAAACATCTTTGAAAAAAATTGGGCCCACCAGTTTAACTCTGTTTTAAATAAGACTGCAGGTAAATTCTATGTCTGGACTGGAGGCGAGGATTATGCCTTCTTTCTCCACTTTAATGCATAGCAGCGAAGATATACAACAAGACTACATTTCCCATAGAACAACGGGAAACTGTAGTGAGACAAAAACACAAGAAACTCCTGGTAACAACCAATCAACGGTCAAGCACCACTGTCCAATCAGGGCCAAGGCTTCCAACATAGTCCTTTCACAGTGTCCTCTCCTCCTCTTTCTTCGCTGCTACGCAGCAAGATAAGTACCCTTCAGGCTTTGTTGCATTGTTAACTTTATTTGTGACATGTTTTATTGACTGGCGCCGCTACTCACGCTGATTTTCTTCTCTAATGTGATACTTGTAACTTGGTATTTTGCTTGATTGCCTCGTGTTGTTTTCTTGACGTGTTGCTATGTATTGATGGCTATTATTTTGTACCCCGCGGGTTTTAACCGATTCTCTGCGCTGTAGCGTTATTGCCCGTCTCATTCTTTCGTGGGCTTCTCCTCCTCTCCCGCAGCGGGTTTCCTGCGGGGAGAGAAGCTCGTCGCTGTTACGTGCTCGTAACTACGCGGCTGTGTGCTGGTGCTGTTCCTGGTCCTCCTGCCTCTAGAGGGCACAGGAGGCTGTGCGGGAGTGGCGCGTCGCTTGAACTCTCTTCAGGGAGTTTCAAGTGTCGCGCCCTCACCCGTGGGAACGTTGGTCTGAGGAGGACGCCCGTAGGAGGGTGTAGATCGATTTCGGTGCTCGTTTACCGCGCCTGTGGTGCCCCACGCTTTGCGCTTTGGCTTGATTTCAGGAGAAGAGCAGAGCCTGTATTTGTGGCACGTTGCGGCTGTTTGAAGGTCTTGTATGTCCAGGGGCCACACAGAAGGGACTTGCCCAGACTAATTACCCTGTGCAGTGGAGGGTGTTATAACTGTTATCACCAGCGTAGTCCCAGGGCTTAGAGCCTTTTTTAGTGCGGTTATCGCATTGAAATTGTGGGCTGCCACCCAGCCTCCTTACATTTGCCTCTGTGATTAGGCTTGAGGTTACCCGCTCACCCTGTGACGGTCTCCTGACTGTGGGTGCCTTTAAGGAGTACCATGATGAGTACGAAGAGTTCCATGAGGAGGAAGACCCCCTCGCTGACATGCCTTGGGGGGAGGCCTTTTATGAGGCGGTAGATACATCCATTTACAAGGCTGTTGACCTAGCAATGTCCCCTTTGGAAGACAGGCTGTCGCAAAAAATAGAACAAGCTTTTTCCAAGCTCTCCCAGCAGATTGCTGTCCCCACTACCCAGCCTTCCCAAGACACTGTAGGTGACCCCCCCCCCAAGCGCCCCCGCCAGGCGGGAGTTGATGGGGATGCGTTTGACCGTTTACGTCTGGCCTTTATGGCCAGTCATCCGCAGGTTCCCTCCCTCCCGGCCCCATGCCGCTCTACACCTCCCATACCGGTGTCTGTACCTTCTTCCCCGGCCCCTCAGCCTACACCAGGGACGTCCCAAAAGCCCCCTAGCACAGCGAACATGTTGGACCCTAATGATATAGTCCACCTGCTGTCCTCGGAGTGGGCCCCAGCGGATAAGGTGGCGGCGTACGTGGCTGCTCACATTTAACGCCCCCTGGAGAAGGAAGCTCACAACTGTTTGCGAGCAGAATGCCCTCGACCCTCTCTGGAGGGAAAGGTAGCTCTCACCCCCGAAATTGACCTGCGAATGGGGACGTTCCTCCAAAAATTCATTAGAGACCCCAAAAAGGGAATTGTCAGATCCTGGAGGGCCAGCCAGGATAAACTCCTGGACGCCCAGGGCCCCATTACAAAAATCTTAAACATGGCGGAAGAGTCCAAGGAGTCTGGTTCACTTATTTCCCCAGAGAGTCTTTCTGGCTGAGCACAACGTGTTGTGATCTTTATTGGCAATGCAAATTGTCCCCTCTTCACGGAACGCTGCCGGTCCCTACTCATCAAAATCGACCCGAAGTTGGGTGACCTTCCGGATTCCGAGGCCGGCGCGGTGGACTTTTTGGTGAGCCCTTCGTTAAGGAGCTTGGAAAGTTTGTGAACACTTTCACCTCACTAGACCGGGCGCAGTCCACAATAAAGAAAGTGTTTCCCCGTGTTTTTCGGGGGGCCGGCCAAGGACGGGGCCGCTCGGCGGTCGCCAGCAGCGCCAGACCAACCAGAGAGGCTCCGGAAACTTCCAGGACCAGTCCTGGTTCGGGAACTTTTACCCCACTCGAGCAAAACGGGGTAAAGGAAGAGGATACCGCGGAGGAGCTTCAGCCTCTAGTCCAGGTGAGAGTTCTCCCTTCCTCCACTCAAGACATAGGAGGTCGTTTAGCCCAATGTTTTCAGGTGTGGTTGACTATCACGAGAGATGCGTGGGTACTGCAGACTGGTTGGGGTTTTCACATAGAGTTCGAAGGGACTCCGGTACAAACTTCCACACCTCTCCCAATTCAGTTCTATGTGCAGGACGCCCTCCTGGTAAGCGAGGAGGTGGCGTCTCTTCTCCGGAAGGGCGCTATTTGCCGCACTACCCAGCACCCTCAAGGGGTCCTGAGCAACATTTTCCTGGTCGACAAGACCAATGGCGGGAAGAGACTGGTGATAAACCTGAGCGACTTCAATCAGTGGCTGGTTTATCGCCACTTCAAGATGGAGGGAATCCATCTTCTGAGAGACGTGCTACGTCCTCTAGATTGGATGGTCCGGCTGGACCTCAAGGATGCCTATTTGGTGGTCCCTATATTTCCGCCCCATCGTTGGTTCCTTCAGTCCCTCTGGAACGGCGACGTGTACGAGCTCACGTCCCTTCCTTTCGGACTCTCCTCGGCTCCTTGGTGCTTCACCAAGGTCCTCAAGCCAGTGGTAGAATTCTTACGCTCCAGGGGAGTCAGGATGATCGTTTACCTCGACGATCTCCTACTTATGGGGGAGTGCCCGACCCGCTTGTTTCAACAGCTGCCCATGACATTTTCACTCCTTCAAGACCTAGGCTTTGTCATCAATGAGAAGAAATCTCTGTTGCAGCCTACCCAATCCATTACATTCTTGGGATTCGTCGTAGACTCGCTTGCAGCTACGCTCAGTCTCCCGGGCAGAAAGGTAACCAAGATCCGACACGAGTTGCGTCGGGTGTTGTCCAAACCTCAGATTATTCTCCGGCAGTTGGCGAGAGTGGTGGGACTGTTGTCTGCGTCCATTCAGGCAATCTTCCCGGGCCCGCTCCACTACAGAGCTTTGCAGCGCCTCAAAGGGGTTTTTCTTCGGAAAGGATACCCTTACTCCCACAAGGTCGCTTTGTCCTTGGAGGCTAAAGCCGAAATTCAATGGTGGTTACATCATATGGAGGCGTGGAACGGGAGAGCGATTTTCGGATCCGCACCAGATATGATTATCGAATCGGATGCCAGCAGGCTCGGTTGGGGGGCTCGCTGCGGCGATCTCTCTACAGGAGGGTTGTGGTCTCCCGAAGAACAGAAATTGCACATAAATTGTTTGGAGCTTCTGGCGGGATCCTTCGCGGTGCGGTGCTGGACGAGGGATTCAGTTCAGTCCTGTGTGATTTTAAAAATGGACACCGTATCCGCAGTCCGTTATGTAAATCATCTGGGGGGCAGGAGGCCCAAAGCCTTGTCAGACCTGGTGGCAGGTTTTAGGTAGTATTGCATCGACCATCTGGTCTCCGTCACAGCGGAGTATCTCCCATGCAGAGACAATCTGGAGGCCGACTTCCAGTCTCGCCACTTAAAAGACTCAAGCCTCTGGCGCCTGGACCAGGTGGTCCTTGAGAAGCTGAGCGACCTCTGGGGCCCCTTCTCGGTGGACCTTTTTGTGTCCAGGCTGGATCATCAGGTCCCACGCTTCTTCAGCTGGCGACCGGATCCACTAGCGGAAGCGACGGATGCGTTCCTTCAAGATTGGAGTACGGAGATGGGATATGCATTTTCCCCCTTTGCGATGATCACGAGAGTGACGGCGCAGGTTCGCAGGTAGGCAGCGGATTTGGTGGTGATCACCCTGCTGTGGAGGTCCTAAATATGGTTTCCAGTTCTTCTGGAACTTTCTTGGGATTTTCCAACCCTACTCCCCCACTCTCCGACTCTTCTCCTGAGTCCGGAAGTTCTCCTCACCCTTTGGTGACCACGAGTTTGCTGAGGCTCATGGCGTGGCGGATTTCAGGGGCCACTGGGAAGCCCCAGGCCTTTCGAAAGAGGCTGAATCCTTTATCTCAAAGGCATGGGCGGACAGTACGGTTAAGAGATACAGGTCCGCATGGCACAGATGGACCCGTTGGTGTATTCAACAGTGTTGTGATCCCGTGGTCGCAGATGTGGTCCACATAGTGAATTTTCTGGCCCAGCTGGCGCTGGAGGACTGGCTTATTGGTCCATTAATACCTTTCGATCTGCAGTTTCTTCGGGACATGTGCCGATTGATGAGGCCCCAGTGGGGGAACACCCGTTGGTCTGCCGATTGTTGCGTGGGATTCGCCTTTCAATTCCGCCGGAACCTCGGTACTCTGCACTTTGGGATGTGAATCAGGTGCTTAATCTGTTTTTATCCTGGCAGCATAACAAGTACCTCTCCAGGAAGGAGCTTTCAGCGAAATTAGCCATGCTCCTAGGCCTAATTTTTTGTAGACGGGTGTCTGATGTACGAGCCCTGGTACGAGCCCTGGATGTTTCGGGCAGGATTTTCACTCCGGAAGGAGTGACTTTTACCTTACTCAGACGCACGAAGTGCCATACTAGATCTATTTCTTACCCTCAGTTTCAGGATTCCCCAACATTGTGTGTTGTTCGCTGCCTCAAGGCTTATGAAGAAATGACAGAGGAGCTTCGCCCTCCCGGCGAAAGACAACTCCTCATCTCTTTGCGCAAACCTTTTGAGGCTGTTTCCTCACCCACTATTGCCAGGTGGGTGCGTTGGGTGATGCAGGAGGCTGGCATTAGCCTTAGCCAATTTGGACCACACTCCACAATGGGTGCGATGGCGTTGAAGGCCTTTAGTCTTGGTGCGCGTTTGGAGAATATCCTCAACGCGGCGGGCTGGTCTTCTGATTCCACATTTAAGCGGTTTTATTTCAAACCGGTTTTGAATATGGCGTATTTGGTTATGGGCAAGCTTTAAACAAGCATAATCCTCGCCTCCAGTCCGGACATAGAATGAAAAATTTCCTAGCTAACGGAACGGAAAGTTTCAATTCTATTAAGGACTCGGAGGCGAGGATTATCCCGCCCTGGCTTCCTGGAGGAGATCCCTCCCCGTATGTCAGTAAGTAATGAAGTTTAAGAAAAAGTCAGAGTTGCTGTCATTGATGCTCAGTTCTGTATTGTGCTTCATTTTTGCTTCACTTTGTCCAGTGCTACCTCTGGTAATTTGTTTTTTTACCCTCAGACTCGGACTCCAACAAACAGGATGCCTGAAGAGTGAAGAGTGGCTGGATACGCGCTCAGAAAGAGGAGGAGAGGACACTGTTAAAGGAGTATGTTGGGCTGCCTTGGCCCTGATTGGACAGTGGTGCTTGACCGTTGATTGGTTGTTACCAGGAGTTTCTTGTGTTTTTGTCTGACTACAGTTTCCCGTTGTTCCATGGGAAATGTAGTCTTGTTGTATACCTTCGCTGCTATGCATTTAAGTGGAGAAAGAAGTCATAATCCTCGCCTCTGAGTCCTTAATAGAATTGAAACTTTCTGTTACGTTAGCTAGGAAATTTTTCATTATCAGGCCCTGCCGCTCGGGTTAAATTTAACCTCCTTATGATGTGCTTCACATTTTCAGGGCCGCATAAGGGAATTAGATTTTTTACTACATGCCGCATACAGGTTTTTCCATCACTAGGATCTGGCCCATCACTAGACTTACATAATTGATTTAGGTGCACCTCCCAGGAAGCCTCATCAACTTTGCAGCTCATGGCTACCGCAGATCGACCCGCTGCATCTTGGATCAACCTCCAGAAGCCTTTAATATTTTTTATTTTCTATGGTTTCCAATAGAGAGTCCCAACATTTTTATTTAAAGCTTCTTTTTTTTAGATCTCTCTAACATTTTATATTCCTTCTTCAATTTTAATAAATTGTTATGGCCCTCCTGATCAAATCTTAATTTCATCTTTCTTCCTTCTCTCCTCAGCAGTTTTTTTTCTCTCTCTACATATGGAGTCAAACCAGCCCATTTTCTGTCTGCCACCCTCCTGCTGAGTTTTTTCCCTTTTTTCATCTTCTTTAAATTTGCACATGGGCATTGTACTGCCTGCTTAATTTTTTCCTCAAACCAAGGAACTCTCTGGTTCCATACAAATTCAGAAGCTAGATTTTGTTGGAGACTAGATAATTTTATAATATATTCCTCAGTCATTTTTGTGGTTAATCTTTTTGGATAATCCATAGGTTGGAATAGAACTTTTTCACAGACTCTTGGGGGAGCTCTCACTATTTCACAATACAGAGGATAGTGGTCACTTTCTTTGCGCTTAATTACCTTGAACTTGTTTACTGAAGCAAAGTTCCATTCATGTACAAAGAAATAGTCTATGGGGCACAATTGGTTGCCCCTTCTAAATGTTTGCTCTGCTGGTCTATCGGATTACGATCTACCGTTTAAACTAACTAGTCCATGTGACCCTAGGAATTTCCCTAACTCTTCATCTTGCTTATTCATAATACTGCTGGGAATAGGGCCGGCATTATCACATATGCGCCTAAGATTTCATTCATCCAAGGGTACAGTTTTCCAGGAGTTAGTTTATGATTAAATCACCAGTAATAAATAGAAAATCCTTACCATATTTATCATTTAGGGATATCAAATCTGCTTTAAAGAGCCCCATTTCTTTTACATATTCTTCATGGGTACTCCACTGTACATATATGTTAACCACAATCACAAAATCATTTTGCCTTTTCTGGTCCTGTAGTTGTACCTCACTGGCCAGCATCCATTTACAAGAGGTATTTATCAACGCCGCTTTATTTATTGTTCTTGTGGAAATTAATGTCATGATCCCACCAGAAGGGCGTCCAAATCTAGCTTTGGGAGCCGCTTTATAAATCTGGATAAAGCCTTCAACTATGGGGGTACTGTCGCATAACCAAGTTTCTTGCAGACGGACAATGTCTGCCTGCCATGAAACATTTTTTACAGAATCTATCTTTCTTTTCTCTTTTAGACCATTAATGTTCCACGATATTATTCTTAGTCTATGCGACGACCCGTTTCCCTAATCTATTTCGCTAAGATGACTGGACTCATTTGCTGCCCACCAAGATTTATATAAGTCTCTATCCTCAATGCTCCAGTTTCCCCTAATTCTTATCCGGCTCGTGGTTTTCAAAAACTATTTTGATTTTCTCTCTTGCTCCGCATGCCCCTGTAATTAATCTTGCTTATCTTTTTCCCAAGCCTGCACGACAGTTCAAGAAACTGCTATCTGGCTGACTAACATTTTCTAATTCCGTCTCTGTGATTAATCTTATTCCTTCCTTTAATATTTCTTTTTCAACATTTACTATTGCAGATTTAATCATCCCTGAATATACTTCTACTTTTGTCACTTCCTTGCCTTTACTACTTGGTAAAAATCCAACCTGCCTTAAATCCTTTGATTCAATTTTACATAGGCTTGGACATTTTGAGAAGGAAAATAAAAGTTGCATGCGATTTAATGGAGTAATTATCCTTAACTTTTTCCTGCCCTTAGGTACATCTAATGAATCCCTGACTTCTTAAGCCGATTTTCCAGGAAATCGTTGTGACGTTTTGGTACGGGTGGAAGTAGCCATGCCTGTATTTGGACTGCATGGTCTATGTCTAAATATGGTTATGATTTCTATGCCTATATTAGGGCAATGTGAATTGAACCTATATAAGGGCATGAATCTGGAAATTACGCTCTGATCCTAAAACGCCATACAACAATACTAGGTGTCCTTGTATAAATTCTCATGCATATGTATTTTCCTAGTCTATGTACAATTTACTAAGTGCACATAATTGAGTGTATCCTTGCATGTCATGTATGATGTCTTATGGACATTTTATTAAACTTAGTGTTGTCTTTGTAAGTATTGCATTTTGGTTATAGGAGTAGAAGTTCTCTTTTTCTTCTTGAGGACAATTGTCATTTGTATGTATAAGGGGGAGATGTGTTGCGTTGGTAGAATGTTAGATATGTAATAGCGAATTGAGAATGTGTGGGGAAAATGTATTCTCTGGAGGATTGAAGCAGGAGTGGATTGGAAATCTGTGTGCTGGAGGTAACTTAATGAATCGAATAAAGTTGGATATTCAACTACATATGCCTGGTGGATCTTTACAGTAATCCTGTCTTTCTTATGCAGCGCCATGGTCCTTTTTGATGTGGATCCCTATTGAGACGATGCCCAATTGCCCATTATATCTTTTAACCTTAAAACTGTAATTTTTGTCACAATAAGGTCAACTCGTAAGTGAGCTGAGGGCACTTTCAGTAGCTGCCTTAAATAAAAAATAATTGTACTCTAACAATTGTTGAGGGTTCAAGCTGCATTCCTATTGAAAGCAGTGGCATCTTTTAATGCTCGTCAGATGATCACCCTTATGACCTTCTTTTCTCTGTCTCACCTTTGAAAAAGGGGGAGAGACTCGTTCGTCTGGATCCCGAGAGAGCTATCTGTTTCTGCATTGATCGTTCTATGGATGATTAGCTCTTTGTAGGATTCTCAGGAGCAAATAAAGGCAACACAGTGAAGAAAAGAACCATCTCTAGTTATATAGTCCTCTGCTTTACAATCTGCTACATATTAGCAGGAAGCAGCTATCTAGAGAACTGATGGCTCTTTCGACGTTGAGTGCCTGTCCTGGGTATCTTTCAAGCTGCAATGTGGTCATCAGTCCACAAGTTCATGAAGTACTATTTCCTTGACAATCAAGTCAGTTGGTATTGGCATTTTGTCTGATCATTACTGCAGGACTTTTTAATCACTTGTGAGGTCTTCTTTGGTATCTATTCCCGAAGTGCAGAATCTGTAGTTAGAAGCACCCATTAGAAGAACAAGTTACTTAACTTCGGTAACACTCTTTTTAGTGGATACTCTTATCTAACTGTAGATTCCGCACCACCCTCTCTCCTCCACGTTCTATGAAATTGTCTTTATCCATCTAAAAAGGTCCCAATCTAGAGATCTGCACTCTGGTCATACCACTTTTCTGAAGGGCTTTGCTTTTGAGGGCGTGGACTAGCCTACAAAAGAAAACTGACATCGGAGTGCATGGGTGGCACCTATATGCGGCTCAGTTTGTCACTTCTGGAGTGGAACAACGTCACCACAGACCTACACAGTGCACTAACTGGTACTGTTTTTGAGTTTTCCGGATCCTGCCTGACACCGGTAGAGCCTGCAGTTGGCTGTATGATAGAAGCATGCATGGTTAAACAACATGTGCGTCTACCACACAGCCCAATCCACAAATGCATCTTAACCACGCATTCCTTTACCACACATGCCTTTACCACGCAATTTCATGGTATAGGCATGAATGGTAAAGGGATTTGTGTGGCTAAGGTCACCACTACCCTGACCACCCCCTGATCTCCCCCCCCCCCCACCCCCACCTCCCTTGCTGTTCCTAAAACCCTGCCCCTTTACTAACACTACCTCGACCCCTTCACCCCATGTTGACTCTACCCATCCCCCTCCCCCTGCCCGAAGACCTAAAACCCTGTCCCATTACTCACACTAAACCCCTGTGCTGTCCCTCATTCTACCCCAACCCTTTCAATGCCCTGAAACCTTCCCTGCCCTAAAAACTACCCGGAATACCCAATCCCCTCTCTTTGCCCTAAGACTTAAAACACTGCCCCTTTACTTAGACTACCCCCCACGCCCCGGGCTGTCCCTTAAACTACCCCAGCCACCTTCCACTGCCCTGAAACCTACCCAACCCCCCCTCACCAGCCCCACTCATCTAACCGTTGTGTCTTCCTGCTTCTGTATAGCCAGCAGATAGACCAAGCACTGCCTTAACCATGTAAATGCGTGGTATAGGCATATGCGTAGTTAAGGCAAGTGTGATTGCGCTTGCTTTGTTGGAACATGCTTGGTTAAGACCGCGGTGTTCTGACTGTTCCCCTCTGCAATTAGAGTATCCACCAGGAGTATTACCAAAGGTAAGTAACTTGCTCTCCCAAACACTGCATCTCACACTCAGGGAGGCTTTAAGAGGACCATGTGTCCATTTTGCTGCAGTGCGTTCAGGATCTTTTGGACAAAGGAGCAATAGATGAGTCCCGGCCTCGGATATTGAAACTGGGTGCTCTACTGATATGTCCTCGTTCCAAAGAAGGACAGAGAGTTAAGCCCTGTTTTAAACCTTCAACCTCTCAGTTTCTTCTTGCGACTTATTCTATCTGCCTTAGATCCAGGAGACTGGATGGTGGCAGTGGACCTGCATGATGGAATACAGGAGATTGTTCAACTACCTCATATTCTCATTCTGCCAGCCCATAAGGAATATTTGTGGTTCATAATACACAACTTCCCTAAGCCACTGTTTATGAAGATGATCTTACCCTTTTTGGTCATCAAAGCTCTCTTGAGGGATGCTCTCTTAACCCTACATACAATTGTCAATGCCTCCCTCACTCGAGGCATCCTCTCAGAAGTTCGCAAGATTGGCCAGATCCTCCCATTCTTAAGGAGAACTGCACTAGACCCTAATAACCTCACCTACTATCGGACCATCACCTACCTACCATTCATCTTCAAGATCCTTGAAAAAGCAGCCTAATGTCAACTCCAAGATCACATCAGTGCTAACCATCTCTTACACAACTACCAGTTTGGCTTCAGACCCGTTGCAGCACAGAAACTGCTACCTTACACATCATAGCAGATGCTCTCTTGACCACAGATGATGACCCCTGCCTTCCTCCCAATATTACCCAGTATGTGGGACCAGGGCAGGGAGGCTTTCAAACAACCAGCGGCATCCAAAACTATAACACCAAGCGTGGAAAAGAACTACTGCTTCTCCTCAAAGGACCCTCCACAGATCAGGGGAAACGTGCCAGCCAACTCAGCAAATGCCCCGAAATCTAAAGGGTCATCCCCTGACCGGGACAGCAAGAGAGTAGAACAGGTGGTGAGAAAAATGGTGAGATAAGCAGCAACGCAATGGTGCAAAGCCAACTGGAATGCTCTACTAAACAGCTACGCTCACCATCACTGGGATGAGATGGAAGAGCTCATGAGGCACCGGCCAGAGGGTTTTAAGAAAAGGGCAAACACTGTGCTGCAAGAAGGCATGACAATCACCAAATTATGCCTCAGTTCCATTTTGGATGCAGTAAACCCAGCCAGTAAGCAACTATGCCCTTGTACCACCTCAGCTTGGCTTGGCTGAGGTTCCCAGGATTCAAACAGGAAGTTCAGTCAGCAATAATAAACATGCCCTTCACTGGGGACATCCTGTTTAGATAGGCTGCAGGGCATGATAAAAGATAATGCGACACCAAGGCCATGAGAGCCCTGCAGTCTAAGGGACCAGTTAGAGGAAGCATAGCTCAGAGGAAAAGAACACCCACAAGGGGAGCCAAACGGACACACATCACATATCCACTATCCTTTTCAATCAAAATAACAGACTAACATGTTCACTTTTCAAATTGCATATTTCACTATACTATTTCACTACTAATCCTTTATGGGTTCCAGAGTAGCTCGCCGAAAAAAGCGCTTTAACACCTCATCATGGGTAGCAAGCACTATATAACTGCAAACCTTTTTCCCTCTTCTATCCCTCTGCTACCCTTCTCTATTCAAATAACTGACTAACCTATCCACCACTCAAATTACTTTCATAGTTCACTATACTAATTTAACACTAATCCTTTATGGTTTCCGGAGTAGCGTGCTACTCGCCGAAAAAGCACTCTGACACCTCGTCAGGGGTAGTAGGCACTATATAAATGCAATTACAATACAATACATGCAACCTTCCGTCACCAACAGTGTAAGGCTACAGTTCCACCACAGTGGCAGTACATTACAAGTGCCAAGCAGCCTTTCACGGCCACGGAAGGGGAAAAGGGGAACCTCAAAAGGGAGACACCATACCAGCAGGTGGTTCTCTCAAAACAGTCTCCTACCCAGGTCACCAGTCGGAGGAAGAATGGGAAGGTTACTGGAGGAATGGAAAAAACACCTCGGAAAAATGTATACTAAATATTAAAAGATATGGCTATTGTATAGAGTTAATAAAGTCACCTCCAAGGATACCATCTGAAAAGAAGAGTATAAAGGAAGAGGAACAACATCGACTACAACAGGACGCGGAAGACCTGTTAAGCAAATAATCTATAGAAATAATACCTTCAGAGGAAAAACTCCCAGGGGTGTACCTTTTTGACATGGTCACCCACACTTTCTGCTCTGGTTCCCTCCCAACCAGGTCCCCAGTGCCAGATCCCTTTCCCTAAACTGTATAAATGTTTCCCCAATTAGCAATACCTTTAGCTGGTAAGTGGCACCCCTTATACCTAGGGCAAGGAGGCTAAAGAGGGTCCATAAGGGCTGCAGCATGTATTGGACCACCTTAAAGGACCCCTCTCGTATGTCATACAGCCTGCCATTTCTGGCTGTGTGTCTTGGTGCAATTAAAATGAAAAATACGATATGTGCACACCTCTGTGTGCCATTTCTACAGGCATTATAGGTAAACCACCCTTACAGCCCTAAGGCAGGGGCAATATACTGCATATGTGGACACACCTGCATGAGCACATATGCCCCTGTGATGTCTAAGTCAATTCTTAGATGTAACAAGTGAACAGGGAAGGCATTTTAAGTAAATGTGCTGGACATTGGCATAAACGAGTTCCCAGCTACATGATGGCTTCACTGAAAACCATGGTGTTTGGTATCAACTACCTTGTATGAATAAACCCACACTGATTGGAGAGGTGGATTCATTATCCATTATCCATTATCCATTATTCATGCATCCAGAGGGCTTGTTAGAGGTACGCCCTGAAAACCTACCAGCTTCTAGTGTGCTGGCTGACTGGTGTACACCTGCCTGCTACCACAGACAGGTATCTGACCCACAGGGGTGGTAGCCCACGTTCTCTGGAGTCTGGAACAAAGGCTGCCCTGGAGAGGGTTTTTTTACACCCCTCCAACAGGATGACCTGTAAACTTCAAAGAGCCCCCACCTTGGGTTTGTGAATTTGACTTCCCTCATAGGTGAGGGGATGCCACTGCCGCCATCTCTGACCAGGGCCCAGTTGGCGCTTGGACAGGTGGGAAAATTAGTAGTCAGAGAGGCATGATCACCCTGAAGCTAGTTCTACATCTTAAGTGGGCTACCTGATGTGGACACGAATTATAAAAGTCTGCCATCTTGGTGATGGCTGCATAAGGACCTCTGTGACAGGGTTATGCCGCTTCCCTGATCCCTATGGGCCCCGCGAAGGGTCACTTTGACAGAAATCTATTTATTTAAGGCTGTATGATGAGAGATGTCTGTGTGAGGGCATTTGAACTTTTAGCTTGGAGTGAATATGGGTAGTAGACTGTAGGTTGGTTAAAAGGGATACCAAACTAAACATTAATGTGGTGGTACCCTTGGCAGGATTTAAAAACAATAATTGAACTTGGGCTATTGCAAGAGCCAAATGTACCCAATTAGCCTAAATGAGTGGGTATGGTCAGGTCGACATGTTTCACCCCCAATGGTCCAGCCTTACCAATGGTGTTTCCTCAGGACCTAAAAAAAGGATCCCTACACCACACGTAAGACGTGATCTGTAGTGCAGGTATTCCCCTAAAAGAAGACCTTTTCGAGCCTCTCGGATATAAAAAACATCCTTGTTTCATGAACTGCTCGGAAGCTTGTGCTTGTGATTTTCACGCAGCATTTCTTTCGGCTAAATTACTCTCCTTCCCACTGAATAGGGTGCGGGCGGGTCCTTCGGTTAAACCAGAGACAGAAACAGTGTGCTTTAGAGGTAGAAGAACGTTGCTATCCTGCGTTGCTTTTTATTTCTATTCTTTCTATCGTGGACAGGCTGCAACTGAGGAACCACTCCGGTGGCTACTTTACTCAGCTGCATGTGTAGGGTCATTATTACGTTTCCCACTTCGGTGCAAACAGCCAAATCTTTATCATGAACTACTACTGGTGCTAAGGCGGTGCTGCGAGCGTCAGGAGAACCCGCCTTTAAGGACGTTTCTAGTTGTATCAGAAATTCTGCAGTGCGCCGTGCTGGGTGAATGTGTTACACTGTAGATGCAGCTAGAACTGTGAGCCACTGACCCAGCCCCTAAGCCTGCCGGGAGCACCCAGAAGCATACACCGTGACCATCAGTAATGGTGCCTTAACAGCACTGCTGCTCCTTGACAGCTGAGGAGGTTCTATAAAGCGTTACTTGCCTTTCAGTGTGGGGGATAAGGATCACCACACTGAAATGCATTAGTCTAATGGCCCATGCGGGGTACTTAGCATGGCTGGAATGTGTAGGTCACAAAGTGGTCTAATCTTGTTACACAAATTTCCAAGTGTAGAAATGTAATAGACTCCCAGCTATCTTCTAATGATAAATACATGATTATGATAATTTTTATGAAAGACGTGTGTGTGGTAGTCCACCATTTCTTCTGTATTGTCTCCAGTATTGTCTCTAGTGCGCAATATTAGTCTACAAATCTGTTCCACAGTACAATATGTTTATAACACAAGTCACACACTAATCTCACAATATATAACAGTAAATAAGAGGACTTCACACCACATCTTTACATTTCAACACATTCATAAGAATATTCTTTATCCATATTTGTATTATTCATAATATAAGGCAATTTATATTGTCTCTAGTGAGATCAGTTATGTCATTTGGGAAGTCATCTGTTTCATCAAGGATAAGGTCATGAACATTGAACTTGAGTGTTAGTTATGGATTCCAGGGCAGGTGTGAAAGTTGTTGTTTGTGGAGCTAACTACAATTGTGGGAGTTTAAGGGGATTTTCTGTTTCATTTCATAACAATGACTAATCTTAAGAAGTGGATTTTTAAGTGAATATGTATTATGCAAAATTGTTCTAACCTGTGGATTTACCAGTGTGTGCTTGCATTTCATGTAGCCACTAGAAGAGATGGTGTACAGTGGAAAATATAAAACTGGGGAACAGATTCTTCGCTTGGCAAATGAAAGATTTTCAGTTCCGGAAATACTCTTTCACCCGTCCGATATAGGCATTCCAGAAATGGGAATTCCAGAAGCTATTGTGCACTCCGTTCAGAATCTTCCCGGAGGTAGGGGGACTAGAATTTTCAAATTCGAGGAATTTTAGGTCCACACTATATGTTTAAAACATTTTGAACATGATAGAGAGCTACGTAACACTGCCAGTTCAGGTCATATATAATCCATAGTACTGGGGCTTTTACTCTGTTTTGACAGAATGTTTGGAACAGGCAACAATGATGGCTTTTGCAATATGTGTCACAGTTCACACACTCTGATATGCCAGTCAAATTTAATTAAGAATACTACATTGAGGTTTGGTCCAGTTGTTGCTCATCATAGTTTTTCCATATTTCTTTGTGGTTGGGTAAAAACATGGTTCTATGTGAAGATATTGCTTGAATAACTTAGATTAAAGCAAAACCTTAAAATAAGTTAGTTTGAATATAATATTAAAAAATTCGGGTTTAAATTGGAAAGTGCAAAATATTTGCAATATCTAACAGATGTTTGTTACAGCGATGATTTTTGTTCAAGTGCTATTTTTTTTATTCTTATTTAGTTGTACATTAGCATTTGCCTGTAAATTCTTTGTTTTGCAGCTTTTGCATTATGCAGGACCTTTTACCAATTCGTTGCTGCTGTTGAGAAGACAAGGTTCTCTCCGAGCACCTCAAACAGACACACTGACTTTTGACTTTACATCCTGCTTGTTGGGAAGACACCCCATACTCTGCTCCTGTCATTCCTCTGCTTTCTAACCAAAATACTATCTCAGTTTTTACATTTATATAATATTATTTAGATTTAGGAAACAATATATTGTAACACACCCTTATCTTGTAGTGGAATCCTCACCTTAAGAACCAAACAGCATGGACCCAGAATTGCAAAGGAAAGCTGTTTTAAAAAAGAAATTGCATGCATTGCAAACACTATTTTCTTCAGGCTTCCAAGTGCACCAGGCTAGATGCCAAGCTGATGAGTGAGATGAGAAACAAACCACCAGTAATATCCAAATATTAAATTCCTAAGACAACTACTGAACCAACATTCTTCCCCAATCCCAGCATCTGTCCAAAATTCTAGACAGAGCACCCCCTTGTGCAAGCCAGGGATCTCCAAAAGACACACTGTAATTCTCTACTCTGAGACAGTCTCCTGACTGTTATAGGGTACCAATATGTTGTCCTACGTCCGGAATGTCTCCCAGAGGGCATTCCATTCCATTGATATCGGCCTTTTGCCCAATCCTCTGTATTCCTTACGCTGAAATGCACTGCTCTTTGCTAAAGCCCAGTGCATTGACTCTTCCTGCCAACGAGCGATTAGGGGGTACCTAGGGGGCTTCCAGCATCTAGTCAATAGTTGTTTTGCTAACAGTAGACTTAAATCTACAAACCGGGAAGTCACTTTAGAGCTCTTAGGTCTGAGTTATAAGCCTAGTGTACACTGTTCTAGTGTACACTAGGCAATGGTCTGCACCTGTTGACTCCAACAGTGTTGCCCCCAACTTCAGTCTAATAGGCTGTTAGTGAAGGGCAAGCCCACAACATATGCGTGAGAGATCTATGTCCGGTGTGTGGCTTCGGGTGGCAGCCAAAGGAGGCTGCAGGAACATAACATTAATTTTGTGAGATAGGCCCTATGGAATATGGAAAATTGAACACATTTAAAATGTGAGTTATGGGAGATCTGTGTGGGGTTTTGTAAAAGAAAGGTCCTATCTCAGTCATTTATATCCCTGTTCAGATCTGCCTCCCATCTGGTCCTGGGAGAGTCTAATGGTAGCATAAGATGAGTGCGGAGCCCCTGATACAGCCATCGGATCAGGTGCCTATCTTGTTCCATGGTGTATAGCGCCTGGAGTAGTTTCTGTGTTTTCGGCTCCTTTCCATCTGGTGCCCAGTGCCGGCAGATGTAGCCAAAAATACTTACATGTGTTAAAAACAGTGTTTCAGGCCGCCTATGGATGTGTTCAAAATCAGTGTGGCAATAATTCTTCATCTCCGAATAGAGAGCCTAAGGACGTTAACCCTTCCAATTCCCATGGGCGCAGCACCCCAGATGTTAGTGTCCAATGGCGTGGGGAGGCCGCATAAGGTAACATTAGTGGCATTTGCCGTTGGGGGCGCAGTATATCTCATGGCGATCTTCCAATAAGAGAGGGCCATGCGTAACAATAGGGGCCCCACTGAGGTTATAGGTGGGCCAGGGCAAAGCATCCTATGCAGCTGTTCTATATGAAGCATTCTGGTGGTGTACCCAATTTCTTCGAGGTTGTGATCGGTAGCCAATATGCCAGCCACTGTAGCTGTCCAGCTGTACAATAGGCCTTGAGGTTTTTAACACAGTTTTTAAGCATCTGATTAGCACATTGCCATCCACACCAAGCTAGAAAGGGACAAAGTATTTTGTAAAGCACAGGATTAGCAGAGTGCCATCCACGCCGAGATCTAGGTCCTAGCTTTCACAATTATGCAGTAGTTGATCACAAGTTAGTATCTGAGACTTTCAAAACATGTGCAAAGTACAGATATTGCCAAACTCAGCATTATGTGTGCTCATCAGTTTGCCAAAGGTATTGCAGACCACACTATTGTTAAGGAAACTACATTGCCTCCCATCGGAAACAATACTTGCCTTAAACCATGATCGTAATTCACCAAGATGTATTTTGGTGATGCACCTATGAAATCCATAATATAATTTGACTGAATACCAGCATTTTCTATGACCCATTGTGACACGAATACTAGCCTCAGGCAGTTGTGTGCAGGTACAAAGCCGTGCTAGGAGGCACGATGGAACATTGGAACATTCTGGAAGTGATGGCATGTGGGACAGCCTGCCAGTTTAGACTTGATTGTTGCTTTTTGCTTCTTTGATTTATTTGTTTTTATTAACCGCATTACAGCAATAGTGTACAGTGATACGTGAAGCATCTAGTGTTACTAGACATGTCTGCCGCATTCGACACGGTGAGCCACATTATATTGGTGGAAAGATTAAGACGCTTGGGGGTAAAATGGCGTGCTCTGCAGTGGCTGCAATTTTATCTATCAGGGAGGCAACAGGCTGTGACTATGTCATCCTTCGAGTCCAGTAAATCCCCTGTACATCATGGGGTTCCACAAGGGTCAGCGATTATCCCCATTCTTTTCAACATATACCTGCGTCCTCTTCTTTCCCTAATCAAGTCTTACGGAGTTAATGTGGTTAACTATCGGACGACACCCAATTGGTGTTTTCCCTGGAAGGGAAACAGGCAGTGTCCATGGACACCTTTCAGGTATGCATGTGCCAGACAGTATGCTGGCTTAGACAAAACTCCTTACAATTTAATGGGGGGAACACAGAAGTGATATTCTGCCCACCCATTAGTATGCAGTTATCCTAAAATGGAGTTTAGACTTACCCCGGAAGATGATCCCCTGTTCCCCGCCAAAATAGTGCGTAATTTGGGGGTACATATGGATGGTAGTCTTCAAATTGAAACTCAAGCAAATAAAACTGCTAGTGTCTGCTTCTCCCTGATGCGGATGCTGCGACAGATCCTCCCGCTTTTGCCTAAAGACACCCGGTTGCTGGTGGTAAGAAGTGTAATCCTTAGTAGACTGGACTACTGCAATGCCCTGTACCTGGAAGCTCCACAATACATCTTACGGGGCTTGCAGAGTCCAGGCTATAGCAGCAAAACTGGCACTGAATAGGTAATATAGGGCTTCTACGACCTTAGCCCTAAGAGACCTACATTGGCTGCCTATCAAAGAGAGAGTCTGCTTCAAATCCCTGTGCATTGTGTATAAAGTAGTACACAATGTGGGCCCTATTCCACTACAGGAGAGATTTGTATGGCATAATACAAATAGGCAGCTCCGTTCTTCTAATGAAAATCTGATTAAGACCACCAGATTTAAGAAATCCAGAATGGGGGGCAGAGCGTTTGGTGTAGCAGCCACACGACAATGGAACGATTTACCTCAGATCATTAGACAGGCCCATTCGCTGACCTGTTTCAGAAAAGAGTTGAAAACTTGGCTGTTCCCTGGGATGGAAGACTAGTCCTCCCTCTATCAACGCTAGGCTGTTAACCTGCTGTTTACCATCAAGGTCGAGCGCCAGGAAACCCGTAGGGTGACAGTTTTATGCGCTATACAAATATTCAATACAATACAATACAAAATAGGGCAGAAGAATCGGAATCAACCCAACTCCAGCAGGACCAAAAGTTACAAAGGCGTTATCCCAATACTGGGACAATAGCAGTAGAAGGGGCAGGATATGGGAGAGGTTAGGGCAAAAAAAAGGTAAGGGAGCACAGAAATGGGGTTTGGGTTTCATGAAATTCAAAAAAGAGGGGGGAGATAGAGGGAAAGCAGATAGGTTCGCCCTCCACAGCCAAGTGTACTTACAAAAACAATCTGAAAAACAAGATCAAAAGAACCTAGCTTACAAAAATGAGTCACTTTCAACATTGGATGTGTCTCAAAAAATACAAACTGGGCGGGGGGGGAGGGATAAACCTTTTTCTTTAGTCCCCTCACTCACCGGAGTTTCCTCACGATGACATGCTTCATCATAGGGGCTTCCCAACCCGCTGCGGGTTGAGGCGTGCTACAACTAACGGTACTACGTAGGAGCACTTTTTATTTGTAGACTATATGTGGTGTCATGTGAAAAAAAAAGTAAGGGAGCACAGAAATGGGGTTTGGGTTTCATGGACAGATCAGCAGTCGTCAACTATCATTCCTTACGTACCATCGGAGCAAAATGATACAACAATGCCACGGTACTATAACACTACTTCATTTTCGACACCGCCCTCAAAGGAGATCTCTGGAGGCAGTATGGATGGCATGTGAACTCCAAAACACTGACCTGGTGAGTCTCACCAGATTAGTTTTGAGAGTGTTTGTGGTGTGGAGGGAATGGGGAAATTCAGCAACTGAGGTAGGATGAGGTGATTCTAAGGTATCCAGCATGAGTGATATCTGCCTCGAAGGATGAGAGAAATTAACTCCATGACTTTTCATATGCCTCTAGTTTGACATTGTATGTAGAGCATTCATGAAGCTGTAAAATTTACCTGTAGCCGTGACACACGCAGCTGTGGCCTACGGCTCCTCCAGATGTCTGATCTAATGTCCTCTTCAGTCCTCTGGAAGAGAGTGTGTGGAATCTGCAGAGGTAACATCCTGAATACATAGTTGTACTGGTTGGCTACCACCATCTTAATCATTTACACCACCCCCCACAAGGAACGGTTCAGGTTGTCCACTTATAGTCCTTCTTAGATCTCTCCACCAGTGGAAACAGACCTCCAATCAAGCACCCAAATAGTGTGTGTGTGTGTGTGTATATATAGCTGAACACAAAATCAAATACAGTGCCATTTTTAATGCTTTCCTAAATTTGCTGTAATCCGCCAAGTTCGAACAGGCAGTGGCAGTTTATTCCAGAGGGTATGGGACAAGTAGGAGAAGGTTCTTCCACTACATTTAGATCTTAGAATGCATGAGACCAACAGTAACTCATTTTCACTGGAGCACAACTTCCTAGTAGGATGACAAAGGTACTTAGGACCTTTCCCCTGCAGAGCTTTGTAGGTTACACATCATATTTTAAATATTTTTCTCTTTACTGGTGTTATATGGCCGTTAGGGTCATTGGCGACATTGCTAAGTTAGCATGAGCTCTGCTGCAATGATGCTGATTTTGCACATGTTACTATATAACTTTATTTTGCAAGACTCTGTTTGTGCCTTTCACATGAGAACTGTCTGCTTTCTGTGTTCTCTGCTGGTTCCCGGAGTTTAGACTGAACCCTAGGTGCAAAGTCGATAAACAATGCCCCTTGTTATTCTGTTCTGGTCAGTCCGTAGCACCTAGATAAAACATGCTAACACAGCTGCACTTCTGGAAACTCGTGCTTTAATATTACGGGGATGCATGCAGTTCAGTACACACTTGGAGAGGGGCCTTTCCAGGGAGAAGAGCTATGCTGTTCCTATTATGTAAAACTTCCATCTAGGCACTAAGATATTTGGTCTGCTGACAAAGCACAGAGATCTTCCTTTCTATAATAAACTTCACCTTACCAAGGGGAGGGTGGTTAGTCCTTATAGTCCTTTTTCCACTGTCCGTATATGATGACATCCCCCTGAATATTCTATGGAATTGTAACAATGCTAACTTATATAGGTTTATGCTTTTCACTGCTTGTAGTGGATCATATACTGCATTATAGGGCACAATAATTAAAATAAACATTTTGAACTATAACCGTGACTCTAGACAATTCTTATTGTGGACAAGTACGAGTGAGTAAGCGAAAGGGAATATCTTGCTGACGTGATTCCTGGGAGAGTCGGGTATTGTTGTGTTCTGGGTTGTCTAATCATTTGTAGCTTTGTCATTATGTAGGAGAACGAATGAGACACTATAGCTAGTTGGTTTTGGAATTTGGGTACTAAGGTGGTAGGAAAGTACAACCCTTATACGCCAAGGTCCTGTTTTCCCACACATAGTTCTGTATATGTGCAGAATCCCTGTAACATGGCGCCGCCGCCGGCATCGCTGGTTGTTACCTGCGATGGGACAGATAATTTGTTTCACAAATATACTGCGACGGCCCTTCCTCAGAATTATCATCCTTATAGGTCTCTTGAAGTTCCAGTAACAGCTTGGCAACATCAAATATGGTTTAATGGCGTCCTTCCTCACCCTATTACCCTGGTCCTTTTGGGTCCCTTATCAATAGATGGGGACACGTGACTCGTTTTGGCTGGGTATACTCCGCACCCAAATTATCTCACTGCTACAATCGCAGAGTTACGCGTATTGCATACTTCGTTAATACGTGTATATAGAGCTGCTATTCACTTCATGTCGCACAACTTCCAGGTGGGACCACTTGGCGTTGCTGTGCAACCACCTGCACCTGTTGATGTAATCATCAGTACATTATTAATTAATTCTGTGATGGGCAAGGTCCATAAAATAAGGATGAACTTCCTTATTGGCTTGCTGAAAGGTTTGGACAACTCAAAGCTGTTTTTCCAAATACCACGCCTGTGGAGAAACACAGAATATTTACCAGGAGTCTGCCTAAAGGCCTGGTTCCTGCATTAGCTGATTCTAACACTTAGAGTAGAGTGTTTGCAGCTGTATATTCAATGTGTTCTGGCACCTCATCAATGACCGTTCTCCCTTCCGTGATTAAACGTGTTCAAGATAAACATGGGGCCGAAGCGGCCCTGGAGTTGGGAATGAGATTAGTAGGTGTGTTCAACATTGTTTGCGATATGATCCTTGCTAATGTTAAGGGTGATGCTGTGAGCTTACAAGTCGATACAAAAGGGGATTATGGACGGAGCATTTGAGCAAATCAAACACTCACCCCCAGTCAACTGATCTGGGTTTAATCCATCACCGTTCTTTAGCCCACTCTGCCACCCCAGTTCAGACATGGCTATATGCAAATCAGTCTGACCCTGTGCCTCATGGGAACAGTCCAGCCCGAACTGCCAAGCCATGTCTTCCCTGGACCGGAAACAAGCATCCTGGGACCAGTTTCGGATTCATAATCCTCATCAGCCAGGCTATCTTGAATTCAGTGGCCAAGTGAGCAAGGGACGCAACGCTTGCAGGCTGTGGTTGACGCAGACAAACAGCGCAAATTGCCAAAGATTATTGCCAAAGCTTATAAAACCATAGGGGGTAATAGTCTGGGAATTAAGCCTAATAATCGGGGAATTAAGCCTTTTACACCAACGCAAACAAACTCAAGCTCAAGATAAACAAAAAGCCCAGACTGATAAAGATGGGCGCCCGTTCTTTCCTAAAAAGAACTGAAGAAATAAAAAAACTGGGGCAGCAACAACAGAAGCAGGGTTCGCGTGCTGGTTCACCAACGCCTACGTTTTCTGAGCGTACTTATGACTTGCGCGACTGCACGAAAATTAAGATTCTTGATAAATTTAAAGTCCCTGATCAGCGCTCTCCTCGTTCTTTTCAGGACCTATTGGACTCTCAAGTCAGTAGTGGGGAACACCAGGATTGTGGCAGAGGTCTGACCACACAACAGGGACGGGATCAACCTCAACAGTTTGACGTTAAAGGCTAACAATAGCGAAGTATGCCTCAGACGGTGAGAACACGGCTTCTAGATTGGACATGGGTGGTGACTCTGCCCCACAGCACAGCGGAGGTTACCATAGTGCAGGACGCTCTGCTGTGAACTTGGTTGATGGAATTCTAGCCCCTCATACATTGTCCCATATATTGAAATGTGATCAAACTATTTGAATAATTCAGCTTTCCCGGTTGCAGGTGGCATTGTTTGGGATAAAGTAGCATTTGAAATTCACGGCCCGACGGAAGTCCTCAAGATACCATATGTGCTTCGCGTCTCATTAGGAGATGTGGTAACACAGGACATACATTCTGATGTTTGGGATGTACAAGCAGTACATTCATTGTTTTCTGATTTAAAGTATTATGCTGCCTTTGATGCTGAAGATTTATATTTCAATTCTGCCAGTTATGCTGATTTATTCTGTTATCAACACTATGGGCATCATTTCTTTATTTTTTTAATCTTTTTATTGTTAAAACAAGCTCCATAAAATCGCACATTGGTCAGCAGCAGTAAGACATTGATACATAAAAATGGGCATCATTTCTTGCACAAAACAAACACGTTGAGATCTGTTTTTAATTACACGCAATTGGAAGATTGTCCAACTCCCATACAGGGGAGTTCTAAAACCCTTAGGGATAAGTTCACCTATTTCACAGATTATTACCCGTTCAGTCCGGAATCTTTTTTTTTAATTGCAGTTTTCATCGTAGCCCAAATTGTTTCTGACCCACACTAATTTAATCTATTCCAATTCTTTTAGAACTGTACTAGCAGCCCGCCCCAGCGTTGCCTGGGGCAGAAGGGGGCTGGGGGCTGCATTTTTACCCCAGGGCAGAAGGTGGCTGGGGCAGCATGTTGTTGAGCGGTGCACCTGCCGACTCCCTCCCGCCCAAGCCAACCCCCCCCCGGCCCGCCCCGCCTCCCGCCCAGACTCCAGCAACATCCGATTTAAGTTAAGTAGCAGCCCGCGCGGTGCACCCGCCGACTCCCTCCCGCCTCCTGCCCCAGCAACATCTTCAGCAACGTACCTCTCACTGCTCCTCCCCTTCCCGCCGGTCCTCCCCGCGCTGCCACTGCTCCTCCGGTTCTCGCCGCTCCGCAGCTCCTACCGGCGCTGTTGTCCTCCGCTCTTCCTGGTTCTGGTGAACGCCGCTCCTCCCCTCACGCAGACGTCGCTCATGTTGTCTGCTCTTCCTGGTTCTGGTGAACGCCGCTCCTCCCCTCACGCAGACGTCGCGGCTGGCGCTAGTTGCAAGGGACTACTTTTTTCATTTATTATTATTTTTTACACAACGTTTTTTTTTTATTTTATTGTAGCCTATGTCCTTCTGCTTGCCCTGAGGTTTTCTAAGATGTCTTGGGTGAGTAGATTGGCGCTGTGGTTCCCGAGATTACCTTGCCCAAAGGTGCAAGTTCTCTCTTTATGATAGTAGTATAGATTGGCCACACGGGGTTATGATCACTGGAGAGATACCATTGATTTGAAATCAATTTGGGGCACTAAGGCTTGACAGGTTTCAGGGAACTGAAGCTTTGCATCATGCCTGCCTAATCCCGCATTAGATTTTATTTTAAAATGATACAGTGCACCATACTACTTGCTTTGGCTTGGCAACTACTAAAAATGTGAATATCCCATCCATTCTGTCTTTAGCAGAATATGAAAATTGGCATACACAAATGAATTTATATGATCGATGTATTACAAACTCAGTTACGAAATGCGACTTTCAATGTCTCTGATGTTGACCTGTCCAGATGGTTGGTGTGGCTAACCAATTCAAATTCATGCCATCTTTGTTTTTATAATGTAACGCCTGGTTTCACACAGATTACACCGGATCCTCGTTTTCCACATTCACATTCGGTCACCACATACTCGGTGGATAAATTGTGCCAATAATGGTTTGAACACTCCACTTTGTCGTCAGTAAAACAAAACTTGTCATTCTTGTTGAGGGACATCAGTTTGGCTGATTTTATCATAGGTCCAAGTTTTCCCAGAACAAAGAGGTTTATCTATGCAGCTTACAATGAAGTTTGGAAACTTTCGCAGAGTGAGGCAGTGCTTCTTCTGCGCCAAATTGACAAAGCAAATTTAGAGAAAGTCCTTGCAGTGGTCGACAATAATATCAATACACTGTCTTCACGCATTTATACCTTGAATAATATTGTTTAATCTGTTATTGATATTGTTTAGAATGATGTATCTGTGTTATATCATCGTCAAAATCAATTATGATCAGTGATGCAGTTTGCATGGACGTTACAGACTCCGGGAAAAGTCCATTGGGATTATTTGAATGCTTCAGCTTTGTTTTTACCATTTAATCTAACTGACAAACACAGATTTATGTCCATGAAAGATGATCATTAAATCAATGGGGTTCACCCACAGAATAAAAGGACCTGGGTATAAATAGTATAAAGAAGGGGATGGTCCTTGACTATGAATTGGTACCAAACTTATATCATTACTCAATAGTGCGATTAGATCTGCATATGTTGATTAAAGCAACATGTGGGAGATATATTTAAGAACTATTGGTTGTATGCACATTAATTGCAATCATAGACAGTACCCAAAATATAGCGAAATCAATTTGTTAAAGAAAACATTGATTATAACCACACTCTGATTTCTCGTTATATCAAAATTCACGTATTTATTTACAGTATCATAAAACAGTTCTAAACAGCGCAAAGGACTGTCAAAGTATAGTCCGTGAAAAAGGGAAAGGGGGTGCTCTTAGTGATGAAGTAAGGAAAGGGGAAAGAAGAGCGAGTGTAATATACAATTGTACTATTTACAAAAACCAAAGCGGGACAGCTTCCGCTATCATAACAACCTGTCCACACTAATTGAAAGGGAGAGGAACTTAAACTAGACAGGGTACAGGCATTCAAAATGATAAGCGTCGACGTTTCGACCCTAATGCTCTTGGGGTATTTGGAACCTCAGCTGCGGGTCTTCTTCAGGACAGAGTGATGGGATGGGGGCGGAAGGGAGGGGAAGGCTTGGCCGTATTCCAACGGGTGATCTGGGTTGAACACCTGTGGTACAAGAATAAGGTAGGTGTTAAGACTGTGTTAAAATAGAGTCACAAGAGTGTAGTTAATGTGGAGTAATGGGTACATTACCACTAGTACTGCTCAGGGTGGACCTCCGTCCAGACTTATAGGGGGTTGGTCACCTATTGGATAGAAAAGGATACTGGGTCAGAGCCCATCTCCCAAGGGCAACTAAGTCCAGATATCCAGTCCATTCATATTTATCTAAGAGATTAGACTCACCTAGTATCTTCTTGGTTGTCTAATGGTTCAACTTAAAAATCAATCGGATTGATCTTGCATGTAGGGCCTGTAAAGGTTGGAACAGGTTGATTAAAACCCAATCCTTCGGTCTTGGATATTAAACCTGTTTAGTAAAAATTTAGCGAGACTTACCACTAGAAAGTAGCTGGTAGGGAAGTCCTACCGGTGCCCCCACGGGCCTGCCGGTGGTTGTAGCAAACAAGATTGCTAATATTGCCTCTGGTGTGTAAAGCAAGGTATTTACATCGATTGTTAATATCGAGTCCTCAAGTAACCTGGATCGTGGAGGAAAACAGGACAGTGTGTTAGAGAACACTCTATGTCCCAATGCAGCTAAAAGATAGGCTGCTTGCATGTTGGTGGGCATGAACAGCTCGCCCACGGGAGTGAGGGTCTCTCTAATCTTACCTTCGGAAACTTGGGCAAAATGTTAATTGCCGGGGCAACGTCCTTCGCCGGTGTCTGTTTAGTATCGGGACCGTGTCCGCGCTAGACTGGTACTTCCGTGATCGCGCTAGGCTGATACTTCCGTGATTTGGCGTCACATGGGCTTGTGTCAGCCAATCACTGGGCAAGCGGTCAATTCGTAGACATTAAGGAAGGACTACCATCCTGGGTCCTTTAATGTAATCGACAGGGGACTAACTATTTCTCCCACATAGGGGTAGTGTGTGTATTTCTTATTAGATTCCACTGTTGTTGTAGGAAACGGGCGATTTATTAGTGATTAAATATTATTTCAAGGGATGACCATGCGTCATTGCAAGATTGCTAAAGGTCATTGATCTGTGTTAGATCACTAGTAAACTCACAGTGAACTTGTCAATAGAGGGACAAAATTACATTTTCAATACAACAAGATTACATTTGATAGACAAAAGATGCACAAAAACAATTACACAGACGATATATATAGAAACAATTTCACAGGGTCATCACGTAATTGCATTACATAGTATGGAAATTCTGTGTCATATACAAGGTACTGTGGTGTACAACATTACTACATTGGGTGAAACAATTGAAATGTACTTCACAGTTGCCTAGTTGCAACTACTATGAACATGACAACCTGGCTGATGTGTGAGTATGGCCGACAGGGTAGTGAATTGGTGGGTTGGAATTATCAACCATTTCGGATTGCCACAATTTGTCTGAGTACCTCCTCGCGATCGTTCAGGCTGCGATTAACGGTATCAAAGAGATGCATCCAGTGGCATTCCCGTGTGCTGAGGAGTTTGGCATAATTCCCTCCCCGGGGGTTCTTAACAACCTTTTCTATTATCCACCATTTCAGACTTTCAGGGTGGTGATTAAATTTCAGAAAGTGATCCACTAATGGGGCCCCTTGTACCTTGCAGCGTATCTTGCTGCAATGTTGTAAAATCCGGGTCTTGGTTTTTTGAGTGGTTTGACCAATATACATAAAGCCACATGGGCACATTATGGCATATATTCCCCCCATCGTGTTGCAATTGGTATGTTGTTGCATTGTGTGGGTGTAATCATTGTAGGTACACGTTTTTAATTCTGATACCATTGTACATGCTTTACAACTGCCACATTTTGAGTGGCCAAGTACAGGGGGAATGTTCCATAGTGTACTTGTATTTCTTTGTTGATTAAGCATGGAATGTACTACAAAGTCCTTCACACTTTTGCCTTTACGAAAGGCGTGCATAGGCGGTTCAGTTACACCTATCTCTTCTGCTACTAGATGCCAATGTGCATTGATGGTTTGTTTAATCTCGGTGCTGCGCGTGTTGAAGGTGGTGACACATATTAATCTACTCTCGGTGGAATCGGATTTGTGTTTGGGGCCAGAATAAAATATCTGGGGCCGATTCTGGAGTGGCCAAGTTTCAGTTAATAAAAGTATATCCGGTTTTGTTGAATCTAGAAGTTGAAATATATCCAGTTTATGTTTTACCAGGGAGCGTGTGTTTAGGTATGTAATTGTTAGTTCATGTGTTCCCTGATTGTATTGCCTTTAAGTATTTGTCATAGCGGGTGGGGGGTTTGATCAGATTCAGCGAAAACATCCCTGAGTTTCATGATACATGATTTGATCAGTTTGGAGCCCATGGAGGGATTCAAATGAAAGTTTATAGAGGGGAGCTGCTTAAGCTCCCTCAAGGTGTATTTTAAAAATTGTGCATAATACCTGGCCCCGGAGGGGCGCAGACGGGCTTGTCTGCGTCCGCTGGTCCAACGCTGCGACAGCCATTAAATGGCCGGTCATAGCCTAGCCCTCCTCCCACCTTGGTGATTGGCCGCCCCGATGGGCGTGCCTCAGGAAGTATGCTCGGCACTCGGCCGACTCACGGAGCAAACCTCTGCCACAGTATCTGGTGAGATTGTTAAAATAGGTGAGATTGTTAAAATTGTTAAAACATACTTAATTCGAGACAGTGTGAGTATTAAAATAGTTTTCACAGGGCAGCTGCAGTATGCTATACTGCCCGCTCCCACACTGCGACTGGCATTAAATGGCCGGTTCGTAACCTAACTCCTCCTCCCGCCTAAGTGATTGGCTGTCCGATGGGCGTGCCTCAGGAAGTACGCTCGGCACTCGGAAGACTCACAAAGCAAACGTCTGCCACAGTATCAGGTGAAATTGTTAAAATCTTTAAAACATATCACATTCAAGACAGTGTGAGCTTTAAAATAGTTTTCACAAGGTAGCCGCAGTATCCTATACTATCTTGGTATTGGGTCCACGTTGTTGGCTAGCTGGGATTCTGATTCGTCTGGTGCTATTATCTCGAAAAAACAAAGGACCAAAAGTGGTTCCTTACATGCTTCCTCCCCAGTTGCCCCAAAATGGATTAAAAGCCAAGTCAGTATTGGAGTGAATTAGTGGCAGAACACTTAAAATAGATCTGTTTAACCTTGTGGCCCAGCACCTTGCCCAGCTTTAGTATATTGAACATAATGAGTACTGGACCAAAGTGAAATTCCAGATCGGCATCTACAAGAGGTGGTGGTAACACCTCTGCTATGATGCATAAGTCCCTGTAGAATTGACGGAAGGTATTGGCAATAGGGCTATCCTTTGTGACTTACATCCATCCCCCAAATAGATTCATTATTATTTTTCTCTCTCTTGGGCAACCCACACTCATAGTTGATATGGAGGCAGTTTTCCAGCTTTGTTACCCATTGAATAGTATTTTCTGTTTAGTGCACAGAATGGAGTATTCTACTCTATCCAATTCAAGAGCCTCAACTTGGGATTGACATGCTCAAATCGTTTTGTTTGTGTTCTTGGTCAAGGTCACTTAGCTGGGATTGTAATGTAGTTCTAGTATCTTTCTTAGCTTTTTTTAAAGATGCAATGCCCCATAAATGAAGACTCCCCTCGAGAACTGCTTTAAGAGTATGCCACAGCTTAGCAACAGATGTCTCGGTTGTCCTTCGTAGCCATATACCACCTTTTCCTCTCATCGAGGGATCATGGAGAAGACAATATGTCAACCTCCAGAAGCTGTCACACATGAGGAGGCCAATCACCTAAAATGTAAGGGAGAGCAGAACGTGATCAGACAGGGTCATAGGGTCCATGGACACTTCTGCAATGTGGGAAAGTGAACCCTTTCCAAGAAGGAACTTATCTAAGCTTATATATGTTTTGTGAGCATTGAAATAAAAGTTGCAATCCTGTTCATCTTTGTGCATCACCCTCCATGCATCCATGTTGCCCAACTCCTTCAGCCAGTACCTGAATCCAGCACTGATTGTACCTCTCTATGTATCCTATTGTGCAACCTGTCATTATGCTATACCCACCACCTAAGGTGATAGGCTTTACCTCTCTTTTCTCTGGCATTGCTCCAGGTAGGCTGTACTTTGTGCCGTTTCCCCACCTCTTGTGCGACCTCTTGTTTGGCTTTCTCTATTGTTTTCCAATGTAGGTGCTCCCACACCTAACTTTTGGAACGGTCTTCCACTGTCTTCCATGGGAACTCCACCCTGGTCCTGGGGGCAGGCCTATGAGTCTATTAGTTTCTTTCAGCATTTTAACACAGTGTTTTCTATTGTCCCAAAGGAAAATGAAGCAGAATTGGTGTCCCCGTTGATATTGCATTGCATACTTGTGTAAGAAGTCAGCAACCTGGTGGAATTTCCTTTACCTTATTAATCTTGTCACCACCAGATCGTGGTATAGCAACAGCACGTGGCTCTCATACGTATATAGTCTTTTGAGTGTCACACTTGTTTTATTGTGATCATTAGTAAGTAAGGCTGGCACAGGAATTCTACTGCAGCAGCAGATGTGATGGGTGGTGCCAGCAGCAGTGGACTCCTGAGAAAAATCACGGGCCCGGGTTCTTACTTTTTTACAAATTAAAATCTGACCTAGGGCAAGGGTACCCACAATGCTCCTTCTAGCACCTATTTTCTATGGTTTAGGTCAGTCTGTGGATGGTTTCGAGCATAGGAGCAGTGTTGCCTCCTTTAAGGCAGATTAGTGTACTCAGTCTTTAGTATTTCTTCCCATTGTGCGCCCTTGGCCTGGCCCTAGGTGCTTTATCGTGCATCAGCCCTGGTCCTCATCCTCTCCCCTCTTCCATCAAGTAAGATTCAAAGGCAATTGGCAGAGTACCCTCTCCTTGGCAATGAGGAACTGGGTCAAGAATTGGGTAGGCAGCTCCCACATTTATACAGATAAAGTCTGTTGGGGGATGTGTATTCTCTGTCCGCACTTACAGAACCAGTTTGGGCTGGTTCTTTTTTCATGTGTCCTTTTCAAGCTGACTTACAGACTCAGCGTCAGTACCGAGTGACGCTTCTCACAGCAGGGTCGTCTCCAGGCTGGGGCACCCACAACATCGCTGCAGAGGTGTGAGTAATCGGCACATGACTTATAAACCTCAACATTAACTGATCAGGAATAGAAACTAAAGGTTTGCCTCATCGAAAGAACCTTCAACAGAGAATGCAGTCCCACAGTTCATTGCCACCAACTACCAGATAGCAGTTCATCTGGAAGACTAATCAGTAGTCCCTTGCAGTAAGAAGACTTAATCAAGGAAGGCCTGTCTCCTCTCGTCCCACCTCAATGACTGGATCCCCTCTCTTCAGTCTCCGAAAAGTCAGTAACACACTTGCACTGTCTTGGAAAAGAAACTGTTCCTCCATCATGTGCACATGAAATGGCCAAGGGCTTTCCAAACAGAACCCACAAGCCTTTTTCACTTTGGTTCAGTCAGACATGTGCGTGTGTATGCATCAGACAGACCAAAGAGATAAATACAGGCACCCAAATGCAGGGATGTTAGCATTACGATCCAGGTTGGCTTGTAGCAGCGGAACTCTACACGAGTGGGCTGTTAGACCTCCACTTGAATTGAATTGAATTGAAAAGGTTCTTCTATAGCGCATGGCTACTCGGAAGCATCCCAGCGCTTGATATTGGACAGAAGGAGTTGACAAGGAAACTAACGTATAGAAGCCAGCTTATCTATGTCTTGGGGAACAATACTGTTTTTAGTTTTTTTCTGAATGCGGGCAGGCTGGGTTCTTGACGAAGTGGGAGAGGGAGAGCATTCCACAGCCTGGCTGCGTTTCGCGAGAAAAGACGGTCCCCTGATCGGGCTCTGTTGGTCCTGGGGATTATGAGAAGGTTTTGTTGTTTTGAGCGAAGATCCCTAGATGGTTTGTATGGTCTAACCATATCGTTTAAGATGGGAGGGCCATTCCCATAAAGAGTTTTATGGACCAAACAGAGGGTCTTGAAATGGATCCGCTCCTTTATTGGGAGCCAGTGCATGGTCCTTAGCAAAGGTGCCGCTGAAGTACGATGGCTGGTACCAGTGAGTAGCCTTGCTGCGGAATTTTGGGCAATCTGAAGTTGTCGGGTGACTGAAATGGGGGCTCCTAGGTAGAGTGCATTCCCATAGTCCAGCCTTGACAGAATGAGGGACTGGACTATGGTTTTCCTAGCAGTTTCGGGTAACTGGGGGAGAATTTGGCGGATTGTTTTCATTAAACCAAAGCAAGTAGCCACTGTCTTTCTTGCCTGGATTTTGAAGGACAGTTCCGTGTCAAGCCAGAACCCGAGGCTTTTTATCTCGGATTTTGGGATGGGCCCCGGCCCCATGCAGGGAGGCCACATAGAGGAGGTGTTAAAAGTGGCCTTCCTTCCAAGCAGCATCAGCTCAGTTTTCCCCCGTTCAATTTCAGGTGGGACGCATCCATCCACTCTGCGACCGCTCCCAGGCAACTGCAGAGATTAGTCGGAGAGGATTCCACCTGATTTAGGGAGACTACTAACTGGGTATCATCAGCGTAGCTTACCAGCTGGATTCCAAAGGGAGCTACTACCTCTGCTAAAGGTGCCATGTACACATTAAACAGTGTGGGGCTAAGGGGGGAACCCTGTGGCACCCCACACTGTAATGGCACTGGGAGGGAGCAGTTGGTTTCCGAGAAGACCTTAAAGATTCTGTTGCTAAGGAAGGACCCGAGCCACTCAAGGGCCTTGCCTGTGACTTCGATTCTCTCAAGGCGGGCTAAGAGGACACGGTGGTTAACCGTGTCAAAGGCGGCGCTGAGGTCCAGGAGGATAATGGCCGCGCTGCCACCTGCGTCCAGAATCCTCCTGGAGACCTCGACCACCCTCAACAGAGCTGTCTCGGTTCCCTGTCCCTTCCGGAATCCTGTTTGGGTGGGGCGTAGCAAGTCATAGGTCTCCAAGTAAGATGCTAGTTGTTTATTCACCCATTTTTCGGTAAGCTTACTGATGCCAGGAAGGAGGGAGATGGGGCGGTAGTTGGAAAAATCATCAGGGTTGAGATTTGCTTTCTTCAGCAGGGCCTTTACCATGGATAGTTTCCAGTCTTGTGGTACTATGCCAGATTCCAGGAAGGTGTTGACAAGGTCAATGATGTATTTGCTAACATGGGGTAGGGCCAGTTTCAAAATGGACATAGGAGCGGGATCAAGTGGAAAACCGCTTTTTATGGAGTTGAAAAGGGGTGGGGGGGGGGGGGGGAATTCGTCACTAAGCAAATGGAAAGATGCGAGGTGAGGTAAGATAGAATTGGTGTCATCCATCAGGGGAGGGTTGGATTCAACTACAGGAAGAGGAGGAAGAGAAAGAAGAATCTTTTCGATTTTTGTGGCAAAGAAGCTTGCTAGTTCATTACAACGAGCACCAGATTCTTCGGATGATAATTCAGATGAGGGGGGATCGGGGGCTCTTACCAAAGTTTTTACTATTCTGAACATTTCTCTGGGAGCATTAGTGGATTTTTTATTTTTTTCAGCGTAGAAGGTGGATTTGGCTGTACTAAGGGCAGATTTATATTTTTTTATTGTAAGTTTATATTTTATTTTCTTCTCCTCATCGAAGTGTTTTCGCCATTGTCTTTCCTCTCGTTTACATTCCTGTTTAAGGGACCTTAGGTCTGAGTTGAACCAAGGCTGTTTATTCGGACCTTTTTTTTATTTACAATATGTTTTTTTGGGAGCACACTATCCAATGATTGCTCAATCCATCGGTTGAAATCTGTATTGGCCCTGTCGATATTCTGATTGGCCCGAGGTTCGTTCCGCTTCAAAGATTCTATCCAGTCGCTGGGTTCTAGTTTTGTCCAGCGCCTATCTAAGGTTTTATGGGAAGGTTGTTTGATGCTAGGTCTATTTATTTTCCATGAAAAGGGGATTACCATATGGTAATCACTTCATGTCACAGATAAAAAGGTCTAGTCACAAGTACAGGATCATGAAAACTGTATGCTGCCTCAGTTTCTGTACATGCTAAACCCATGATGGGGATGGTAGTCCGCTGTCTCAAATGAAAGTGCATTGTATGAGCCTCTCTGTATATAGCACTGCACTCATGTTAAGAGGCAGATGTAAGTCTCCGAACACATGCTAGCTTAGCCTGAGACGTGGGCCAAAAACCAGTATATCAGATACTCTCAGTTGGGCATTCCTGCTACAACAAATTGCTCTGGTTTTGGTTACACGTATGAGTTGCTATTAAATTACTGTATTTAATATTAAAAGTATTAAACTTAGCACAATTTGCTTATTTATATTAAAATACATGTTTCCTGCATGAAACTGACACAATGAAAAAAAACTGCAAATAAAGCTTTCTTGTGTCTTAACCCTAACCTATGGAATTGCCTCCCAGAGACAACCTACCTTCTGTTCAGGACAGCCCTTAAAGACCTGGTCAAGAAACACTTTGTAAGGCATACACTGGAATGGAGATGTATATACAGAGGCATAATTATATGAACCATTTGTTTTTGTTTTGGGATGGCCTGATGTTCCTTCTATTGCTTGATTCCATTCTTAGTCCTTCCAAATGAATCAGTAGAACTAGATATTGACTGTTGTAGTTCACTGTACAGATGTCCTGTACGAGCCGGAGAGTGGACCCGAGAAATCCAACATGGCGTCCGCCATGTTCCAATCCGGGAACACACTGAGCGTTCCAACAACCCCTGCGGAAGCCCGTGGCCAGCCTATCACAGACCAGATGGGAGGGGGCAAGGTCCTTGTGACGACGCTGGGAAACAGAGATGCCGTTCCGGTGGTGACCATCCACGAAAAAGGAGAGCCGACCGAAGCACCAGCGCGGGACCAGAAGGAGCCGGAGATGAGAGAGGAGAACCCACTGCCGGGCGAGGGCCAGCCGAAAGGAGACCGCTCGTGGAGCAACGCTATAGAGTCCAGTACTCTTACCAAGGAACCAGAGGCAGGTACTCCCAACCCCACGGCCCAGAAGGGTCGTGGGCCCAGGCAAGTGCCTAGTGCACCTTTTCTTTCTTTTAAGGGCTGGCGAGCGGGAGTTATGGGTCACTCGGAGTCAACACACTAATCTTCCCCCTTCACTAGGCACAACATCCAGAAAAAGGCACAGGTGGCAGGAGCACTGACCCCCCCTCCCCCCTTTTTTGTGTACATCAGAACAGGAGTCCTGATCATTTTCCTTTGTTCCTTCTTTTCCGGTATCTTACGGAGGAGTATAGACAGCCCAGCATTGAGCCCTGATCCCAGAAGACGGCAACCTATGGACTTGGTGGACCTAATCAACCGGTGTCTTCCTTTATTTTAGAGTTGGAGAGTGTTTCCTTTTTGTTTCCATCCATTTTCTTTTGCTTGTATATCGCTGGACTACTGACTCAGGACCTAAAAAGGCTATACTGACCCTAATTAAAAAGCATAACCCTTATAGTGACTCCAGTGTGCTTACAAGAGGGAAGGCGGGGTTTTCCTGGGCGAACAAAAAGCTCACATTCACCATTCTGCACTATAATCTGTAAGTGCCATTGGCACTTACTGCAATATTGTCTTTTTGCTGATCTTTTTTGTTAAAGCTGAACAAAACAAAGAGGAACACTACTAGAAAGGCTCTACGCTAGCTCAGTCTGCTGCTCAATCAATCAATCAAATTGTCTTTATTCGATCGTCCAGATCATAAAAGATATACACAATAAAAACAAACTTTATAGTAAACACACATGTTAAAAAATAACTACCACATATTTGAAAATGAAACTATTCCTTGTACAAGTACAGATATTGGGGCAACAGTCCAAGAAATGGAGTTCCAAGTGCGTCATGCCATGTAGATTACAGACAACTACATTTTTACATGAAAAACTCATTGTGTTGTTTTACTTTGAATAAAGTGACAGTGCAAGAGTTCTGATTCTAGGGGCATCAACAAGATGCCTAGGGAATACAAAATTGAAAAATGTAACATACACTCAAAGGAATGCAAGTTCAATGATTATTTTCAAAAGAGAATAAAAAAGCTTTTTTATCAAAACAGCAAATTCCTTTTTTTAGCTAAAGTGCCTTTCAGAAAGCTAGAAACTGCATTGCAGTAAATAGAAGAGGGCCGCTTAGCACTTAGAAAATGTGTGTCTGCGCAGTAACTTTAATAAAAACTTCCTAGTAAACGGCAGGTAAAATTGACAGAAGAAGACAAAATGTAAAATGTTTTGACTAGATTGCTCATCACATGGACAAATGGCAACAGTGTTCGAGGAGTACTGTCATATGGGAAAACATATCGACCAGCAAAAGGAACCCAGCCTAAATCTTGCCAACAGTGTTCATTCATAAACGTTGGTCACGTATAGTAAATACGGGGCAATTGTTGGAGTCGCTTAGATAATACAATAATCTCTGACTGAGAGTTTGGCCTCTTCCATTAGTTCCCTAGTAATTTGTTTGTGCTTGTAAAAACTATCCCAAATCCACTTTTTGTCCTTTTTTTGGATCAACTCGGGGTGCTCAAACAAAGTGGCACAGCCAAGTGCTGAGGAGCAATTTTTAATCATTGTAACAATGAAATGGCCAAGCCACGGGCAAAGGTTGGCAGCATTGATGGTATCTTGGACATACTCCATGCCTAGCTCCAAGTTTAGGGAGAAATGCGGGGATGAGGGAGGAACGCTTAGTAACCGGCGGAAGAATCTATTCTACTCTATCTGCATCGCAAGTGCATCCCTACAACCTCAGATAAGAATTTCATACGTTAAAATTGGCAGGCATTTCTGATTGTATATTTTTAGTACAGGAGCAATGGGCTTTTTACTAATAGACATAGCAAGTGAGGAAGTAGTGCCCTCAGCTTGAGCGTATCGTGATATTCTATTTTTAATACAGGTAAGCCAGGTACATCCTTCATCAAACTCCAGGCCTAAATAGGGAAAGAAAGTAACCCTATCTAGAGATTTGCCATCAAGATTTAGGGTATGGGTTTTAGTATTTCTTGGCCCACAAATCATTGTAAATGTTTTCTTATAATTAGGCTCCAGGTCTTTCATGAAGCGGGCATAACTAATATGTTTTTTAATGCCATTGGCAGTCCTTGCCTGGAGCACCGCGTCGTCAGCATATAATATTGCTGCTCATTTACGTTCCTTCTTAATTTACCCCCGCCTCTGAGATGTATCTCTGTAACTTGTATCGAGCTTCTAAACGGTGTCGTTAGGTCATGCTCTCTAAATAAAAAAGAATAGAAAATATTTACCAGATCTAAGTTTCAGCTCTTGGAATACTTCACAGATGTCTGTGTGAGCATCTTGTCCACTAAAAGAATCTTTGTTACTACAGTGAGCACCATTTTATTTGGTTTGTGTTTGTGAGAATTAGCCAGTTGGGCTAGATTGCATTTGAATCCTAAATTAAATCTTGCAACTTGCTCAGCAGTCAGGATGGTTGTTGCCCTATCTGGGACTACTTGCCCCAAGCAAACTCTCCTGCAGATAGCACGTGATGGCACCGGCACAGCTGCCCGCTCCAAGAGTTCCTCTCTTCCATTTGCATTCCTCACCGCTCTTTCTCCCCTCGTCTCTTTTCAAGGCTATTGCTCTGTGGTTCTGGGGTGCACCAGGTATTCTGAATTTTTTTTCTTCTTCTTTTTATTAAACAGTTCAATCAACAAATTAAACACATCAAGTGACATAATTATGAGTCTTCAATGTTCCTTAGTGCCATTTCATACATTACAAAACATGTACAATAATATATATAGTGGATCAAGGGGATTCGTGTGTTTCCGCTTCTTCCTGACAGGTCGGTGGGTCACAAATATCACCCCTGTAATGATTCCAAGCCGCCCAAACCCTGCCACACTTCCCCGGGCAACCCCTGGCAGAAAAGACTGATCTCTCCATGAACATACACCAGTCCAAAACCTCCTTCCATTTCTCTATCCGGGCGACTGGCTGGCTCCCCACAGTTGGGCGATATTCCGCTTCGCGATCATAAATGCCAACGTCGCCAATTGCGTTTTGTATGTGATTAGGTCTGTGGGCTCCCAGACATTCAGGATGCATCTACGGGCCTCTGGCTGTAAATCTATCCCCAGGACCTGCCGTAGAGTGCGGTCAACCTCTCCCCAATATGCTTGTACACTTTGACAGTGCCACAGTAAATGTGTGAACGTCCCCAGTTCCCCACAACCCCTCTTACACTCTTCGCCCTCTAAGCGACCCACCCGGACCAAACAGGGCCTTGTGACATATGACCTGTGTAGTATCTTAAGCTGCACCAGCCTTAACCTCATTTCGATTGCCACCACCCGAGGGGACGAGACTGCCTCCTGCTAGTCCTCATCATCTAACTCCAGGCCGTCCTCAGTCCAGTGCCGCCTGACAGCAACCAACGGGTCTTCCATGTTGTTTATCAACTTCTTATATATTAGAGAGATGGTCTTCTCGGGAAGATGACCGTCTAGCACTCTGTCCACAATGGGTGAAGCGTCCACAATGGGTGAAGCGTCTGGGAGTGTCGTGCCTCTGGGGATGTGTGTGAGCAGCGTGTGTCGGACCTGGAGGTAGCGTAAGCACTCACTGTCTTTTAATTGGTACTGCAGCTTAAGAGCATCAAATGTGTGTATTGTCCCCCCCTCAGATGTCTTTGATGCGTGTGATCCCAATGACGTCCCACATGTCAAACCCCTTAGACTTCCATAGACTTCCTAGCCTCTCTGAGTTCCAAATCGGGGTAGCCAGTGTGAACTTCCCTTCCCACTTGAGGTGCCTGTTAACCGCGTGCCACACATGGATGGCATGCGCCATAGGTCCTGTGAGTGGATATCTGCGGGGCCCGGCATAAAGCGCCTTGGTATAGTACCCCTGGGTAACTTCCAACAGTCCATGGCATATCCAGGATCACCTGGGAGTCCGTATATCCCGTGATTCACTGCCACCAGCTGGGAGGCTCAGTAATATTTCCTTAAGTCCGGCAATCCTATTCCCCCTGTCATACCAGGGAAGGGTAAGTTTAGAAAAGGCGATGCGAGGTTTACCATTCCAGAGTAGCTGTCTCTGGAGAGCTTCTAGCTCTTTAAAGTAGGACGCGGGAACCAAATCCATCACATTCTGTAGAGCGTACAAAAATCGGGGCAAGGCCATCATTTTAAAAAGTACCGCTCTACCTAACAGGGAGAGTTGTAGAGCCTTCCAAGCGAGCCACGTCACTTCTGAATCTCGACAGGAGGGGGGGGGGGGGGGGGGGGGGCGCTCAGGTTGTTAGTGTAGCGGAGCTTCGAGTCAAGCGCAATATAGATGCAGAGGTATTTAAAACCGTCAGGAGCAATTTGTATCGGGCAAGTGTCTGGAATGACCGGCCGGTCACCCCTAATAACATATAGCACCGATTTAGACCAATTTACAACGAAGCCTGAGTACCTCCTGAAAATTGCCAACACATCCAAAAAGCAGCTCAGGGACCCCGTTGGGTTGGTGAGGTAGAGCAGAATATCATCTGCATAAAGTGAAATGTTGTCTTCCCACTCCAATGTCCGTCGCATCCACGTATAGAAAGGCCCTGACGTACCCATGCCGCCACCGGATCCAAGGCCAGGGCGAAAATTTACGGAGATATGGGACATCCCTGCCTGGTGCCCCTGCTTAGATGGAAGTCAGGGGACCTGCGATTGTTCACCACCACCCGGGCCATTGGAGCAGAATACAGAAGGCGTACCCAGCTCGTAAATTCCGGGCCGAAACCCAGTTTTTCCAGTACTGCGAAAAGATAGGGCCATTCAACTCAAGCGAACGCCATGGTGGCGTCCAATGACACAATTGCCGCTGACTCCTGAATCGTCGGGGTGCTACCCAGCACACCGTGCAATCTTCGCAAATTTAATGCTGTATTTCGATGTGGCATAAAGCCCGACTGATCCGGATGGATCAGGTTGGTAATAACTTTAGTCAATCTCGTTGCCAGCAGCTTTGCCGGGACTTTCTGTTCCACGTTTAGCAGCGAGATGGGCCTGTATGATGAGCATGTTGACTTAGGCTTGCAATCCTTCTGGATGACCACTATATTAGCCACTCACTGATCATACGGAAGTTGCCCCTCTTCCTTGCTTTCCACAAACAGAGCGCAGAAATGGCGCAAGTCTACTAGACCTTAGTTTATTAAGCTCTGTGTGATACCATTTGGCCCCAAGGCTTTCCCGGAATGCACTCCTCTGATGGCCTGCGCCACCTCGTCATCTGTAAGCAGGGATTCCAAGTAGTCTAGATTTTCCCTCGATAAAGTGGGCATTTGGATATCCCTGATCATCTCCCTGTTGTCCGCTTCTGTGTATACACCCGCCGAACTATACACCCCACGATAATAGTCTGCAAATGCGTCGGCAATAGCTTGCGGGTCTGTTATAGTACTGGAGTCTTCCCGCTGTATCTCCGGTACCAGCATCGACGCCCACTCCCTCCTTTCCAACCATGCAATCAGTTTTCCAGCCTTGTCACCATGCTCATATACCCTACTCTGAGTCTCTCCGTTCTGTGCCCTGGCACTGTCTCTGGCAATACAACCATACTCATCCTGGCGCAGTTTCAAACGGTGAAGGCCCTCAGGGGTCGCTGCACGAGAGACCTCCCTTTCCAGCTTTATCACTTCCTCTTCAGCTTTTTCCAAATTGGACTGCCGTCCCCTCTTTTTCCCTGCAATCAGAGATACAGCCTTCCCCCCCTGATAAGTCTTATACGCCTCCCACAAGGTCTGCGCCGAGTCCACCTTGGCCTGATTCTCCCGTAAATACCTATCCGTGGCTTTAACTATGCTTTTCTTCGTAGAAGGGTCTCTCAGGTGCCACGGACTAATAGGGGCTATTCTGCCTGCATTCACCTGGTCAGATTCCATTAGGAGCCAAACCAGGGAGTGATCCGAGACGCCCCTCCCAAGGTGTTGCACTTTCCGAAGTACATGTGCCTGAGCAGCCGGGACCAGAACGTAATCTATACTAGACAAGCTATGGTGTGCGCACGACACGTGTATACTGTGCGGTACCTGTGTTGCGCACTCGCCAGCCGTCTACAAGCCCCTTTGTATCCAGAAATTCAGGGAGCCACCTCTGCGCCGGTCTCAGCGTTCAAGCGGGGTGCCGGTCCATCTCACCGTCCATGACTGCATTAAAGTCGCCCCCTACACCAGGAGGCCCAAGGGCAGGATCAAGAAAATGGACCCCAGGTCCTGAAATGTCTCCGACAGAAGGCCAGACGGTAAGTAAATGGAGACAAAGGTAGCCGTCCTCCCTTCCCACTGCCCAGATATACCGGTATACCTACCCCTTTGATCGGACCAGGTAGCCTGAATAGTCAGGGGAAATTAGGTTTTTACCAGTATGCCAACCTCCCTTGACCCTGTAGTAAAACCTGCATTATCCACCAGCTTGTAACCACCTTTATGGAGGGCCATGCACCTATTTCCAATCAGATGTTCTCCTGTAAAAGTACCACGTCCGGCGAATGAGGTCTGATAAACTGGCTAACCATTCCCCTCTTTATTTTGTCGCCCAATCCATTCACATTCCAGCTCAGCACTCTAATCCCCGATCCCTTTCTATTGTTCATCATGTAACTGGTATAGGAACGTCGTGTACATTTTGCTGTCACCTGATGTTGAAAACCTAACTAAAACAACGAACATTCCCCCAAACAGTGCGCCCCCAAAAACAGGGATAAACACTAAACCCCTGTCCCTCCCTCCCTGTACCCCTGCTCATGGCTTATGCCCATCCCCAACTGGCAGTGTGCCTGTTGCCCCACACTCTAGACAACTAGTTAACTAAAAGTAGTAATGAGGAGGAAACCGAAGTCCCCCCCCCCCCTTTCAGCCCAAATCCGGACAGTCTCCCCGAAGCCGTCTCAACCCATGAATGTCACATAGTCTACAAGTTCAAACAAGGGAGTACCGTGGGTCAAACCCCCACTACCTGACAGAGCACCATAGTCCCGTGCATCATGTGGCCTCCTTCATTCCTGCTCCTGCGGTGTGCTTTCACCGTGTTGATCTCGTCCCTCCGGGACTCCAGGGGGACGACTGTCAATCCACACCGATGCCACCTCCGGATTGTCGAAAAACCAGAACCAGGCTCTCCCCTTGACCTCCACCCTCAATCATGCCGGAAACATCATAGCATATTTCATCCCTTTTTCTCTACGTTTTTTCTTTACCACAAGGAAGTTTCGGCGTTGTTTCTGAATGGTTTGCGTGAAGTCAGGGAAAAATGAGAGGGTGGCGTTTTCATACCGTAGTGTGGCCCCGGAGCGAGCTGCCTGTAGGATCGCATCTCTGTACCTGAAGTGCAACATCCTTGCAATCATCGGGCGCAGGGGCGCTCCCGGCTTGGGTGGCCCTCCCGGCACCCTGTGCGTGTGCTCAATGGTGAAAAAATTGCTGAGTCCCTTAGGCTTAAGGTGTTTAAGGATGAGGTCCTCCACAAATAAGTCCGGTGCTGTGCCTTTGGATTTCTCGGGTACCCCAAGAATGCGTATGTTGCGCCTAGCCCTCCCTTCAAAATATCCAGCTTTCGTTCAGTCAGGTCACGAGAAGCTTTGAGGTCTCTCACTTCTTGTTGGAGCAACACCACATTGTCTGTTCAATCAATCAAAATTACTTTATTCGGATACTTAATAAAGCATTCCATGAAAGCACAATTCATAAATTATACAATTTAAAAATAATAAAAAGAGAACAGTTTATAACATGGTCGGATCATGTCACAATTGATTTACGCAATTTAAAAACAGACTTTAAAAACGCAGTAATAGAGGCAATTATAAATTAACTGTCCAGGAATTGTAGTACCAAATATGCTGGGCGGCACTGCCTCAATCCTAGTTTTTTAAGCACTGGTACAATCCATCTTTTTCTGGGGTTAAGATAACATTTTACAGAAGAACATAATATGTATAGAGGATTGTGCGGAAAGATAATCGCACATTTACTTAATGTTCTCGACCAGTCATTCAGTTTTGGAAAACTCAGTGACCTGAAAATAATGTTTAACCTGAAGCTCGTTAACAAAAATCTTTCATAATTGCTAAGGACCATCGGGATATATGGCTGAATATGCTCAAAGGCCAAGGTGAGATGGTGTGATTGGACCGTGGGTTTATCCATTTCAATCCTGATTCTCTTTTCGTTCAAATATCTCATGCAAACAATTTTTAGATCCTTTCTAGAGACGTTGCATAAGGTGTAAGGATCATTATAGTATTCTTCGTGGCCTAACTGGCTTTAGAATAATTTAACATATTCTAACCATCCCAAACTTTTGGCACCGTCAAGCCCCATAGCGTCTTTTAATATAAGGCGATTGAAGGCTGACTCATCTGTGGTCCTAACCCTATGCCAAAGGAGGACGGGCTGGATCTTAATCAAGTCCTTCAGATAGGGTAGACCAAGTTCGACATGGCAGATGAAGTTAGGCGTGCTTTCAGGTACAGACAAAAGGTATTTTAAAAACGTATTTCTGCCGTTTGTCGTGAGTTAACGTTGGAGAAACCCCAAATTCCTGCCCCATAAGTTGAAACCGCAATACATTTTACCTTGAATATGTGCAGTAATTCACCTTGAAGGCGTTTCCCTAATTTACTGCTAAAGTTAGCTAAAGCCATCAGAGACTTACAGAAAAGGGGCCTTCTGGATTTAACTGCACTAGTCAAGGATCCTGATCGCTCGAATAAAAGCCCTAGATCAGAAAATGTTTTGGTGCGTTCAATTACCTTTTTGTTGATAAAAATAGGGTTACTCTTTTTATTGGCTCCATTGCCACAGTTCATGGCAAATGTTTTTGAGTGGTTAATGGTAAGGCCCAGTTTAGACATGAAGTTTATAAAAGAGGTGACTACCCTTTGTAAGAGGCATACGTGACACGAGAACCGCATTGTCTGCGTAAAGGAGCGCAGGGATAGGGCGGGTGGCAGCTGATGGTAGATCCCTGCACTCCTTTACCAGGGTGGCCTCTAAATTATTTATATACATAGTGAACAGGAAGGGAGCAAGGACGCAGCCTTGTCTAACACCTTTCTTAACTCTAAAACTTTTCGTACATTCTCCATCCAGCCCAAAACGCACCCTAGCCCTAGTACCTATATAAAGCTGCATTAGGAATTAAATTAAAGTGGGGTCTGCCCCCTGCGTCCCCAGGATTGACCATAACTTTCCGTGAGCAACGTAGTCAAAAGCAGCCGTTAGGTCAACGAAGGTTAAAAACAATCTTTCGCCTTTAGCTTTTCTATATTTTTTCAATAAAATATATAAATTTAGTCTCTGTTCAATGATGCCCAAACCCTTGCGGAACCCATATTGTAAATCACTTATGATGCTGTGTTCGTCCGTCCAGGCCTGTAATCTCTATAATATCACCCGTCCCAAGATCTTCACAGTAGAGTCTAATAATGAAATTGGGCGATAACAGGCAGGACTCGATCTATTGCCCTTTTTAAAAATAGGTACAATTATAGAGTCATACCAAGTCATTAAAAGTCCCTGTGAACAGCATGTGTTAAAAACTTGCATTAAAATTGGTCCCCAGAGGGCCAAATTTGGACTTAAATAAGTCCACCGAGATACAATCAGGCCCCGGCGCCTTACCACCAACACTTGCACCTATGGCCATATTGACCTCGCTCAAGGTAAAGGCCAAAGATAGCTTGAGAATGGAGGGGGAGACTGGAGGTCGACCCCATTTACTTGTATTTCTTGTTCATCATTGGTTACAATATTGTATAGTTTGTAATAATGTGAGATTCACTCCACTTCTGTTATAGCTATTTCAATACTTCCTTTGTTACTCCCAACCAAGAAAGGGGCATTGACTGCTTTCCAGAAGGCTGTGGGGTCTCGGTTTGCTGATGCCTCGTGCAAAGCGTTCCAGGCTTCGACATTGTCAGTTAAGCTGGCAGTCTTGATATCCACTGACTTGACTTTTTCGTTTACTTTCGTGAGGTCCACCTGGATGAGATTGACCTCTGTTGTGACTGTGTCCAATTTGTTGTCAAGCAACTCCATTTTCTGTCCCAGTGACGACTTGATTCCATCTATGGCCGCCATAACATCCAAGAGCGTTGGCTCGACCGTAGGGCCCGAAGACTCTCCCCCTGCCGACTGAGCCTGTCTTGAGTATTTAGGGGAACCCCTAGGCATTGTATAGCGGTCAAATTTTCTAGTCTGGATCTTCCTTGCCCCTTTATAGGTTCGCGGTTGGTGTCTGTCAACCTCTGGTTTGGTAGCCATCAGAGACGCTATACCTTGAGTGCGTCAGCACTCCTTCCTCCTGCAGGTGTGATGATGGTTCCAGGCCGGGCCGACCCAGTCAGCCGTCCACCCCGCTCCTTATGCGCCTCGACGTGTCTAGGTGATCCCAGTCCAGAGGCAGGAGAAACCCGCAGGCAATGAGGTGGAGTGCAGCCCCCTGAGCCCAAGGAGCAGCCTGAATTTAGTAAATTTGGGGTCCGCCGTGGCCGCAACAATATCCCCTTGGTGGTGGCGCTTCTTTAGAGGGCCGCACTGTTCTGGTGTGCTTTTGGGCCCATTAATGGTCACCGAGGGGCCCACTAGTGACCACGGACCCTCCGGAGCCACAAACCTCGCCACGGGGTCAACTGGCAGGTCACCGTCCTGGGCAGTCTTCATCGGCACAGGAACTTGCTCCATGGGGCGCATCTCACGTTTCTCCGGGATATAGGAGGGGGGCCAACCAAACAAGTCTCTGCCCTCCACGCGCCCCCAAGCTCCCAGTACCGCCAGTGGCCCCCTCTGGGCCTCGCCGCCTCTCCACTGTACTCGCACAGCCTGCTGCCACACTAGGATCCTCTCAGGCTACACGTCACCACCGCCGCCCGGGGTATCACATGCGGGGAGACGGGGGTGCCTCCTCAGTGTGCCCCCACTCATCCGACCCGCCGCTGCAGATCATCGAGGCCCCCGCTGAGAATTTGCACAAAAACCGGGGCTGGCCCGATGACTTCCGGTTTCCGGCCCGGATGTTGTTTGCTTTGGGCCCGGCCACAGCCCTCACTCGAGCCCCCGGCTTCAGAACCTGCACAGGCCGCACACGCAAAGTTTCGTATCTCTGGCCCCCAGTGTCACAGCGGGGCCGGAGTTGCGATCAGGAGTACCGCTGCACTTCCTTTACCGGGCTGCGTACTTCGGGGTCAGGATAAAGGACAGGATAGTAGGGCTATGGAACGGGTGCCTCGGAGCCGAGGTTTTACGCGGCCATCTTGGGATGGTGCGTGGCTCCTCCCCCCAGTATTCTGCATTTTTAAGGCAGGAACAGAGACAAGGTAGCAATGCAGAAAATGGATTCTGATTGTATGAGATGGGAGTGACTTTGGAGAGCAGGGTACAGTGGGTGGTGTGGGGATAATGTTCAGGGGGTTCTATGACTAAACAACTACCTACAAAATCACAAGTGCCTGAACGACGAAGGCTTAGCAATGACCAAAGCCAAACCACTAACTTTTTTAACACGATTTACTAAACCACGAACTCCGCAATCAACTACTACACTCTAATCAACCTCATCCCACCCCCTTAAAACAATACTAAATCCCCCCACCACCTTAAAAACTACCCTGAACCCCCCAGCTCTACAAAATTGACTTAAACCCCTCCCTAAATACTAACCCGTTTCCCCACCTCTAAAAACTAACTATCCCCTCCCACCCCCTAAAAGCTAACACAAACACCCACCCCTAAAATCTATCATGAATCCCCCCCACCACCTAAAAGCTAACCCGAACCCCCTGTCCCCCTAAAAAACGAACTCGAACCCCCCCTCCACCCACAAACCCCTCCTACCTGTTTCCGGTCTGCCGCTCCTCTGAACTCTTCCCTGCATGAACACTATACCGTCTTAGCCTGAACCACGCACATGCTTGGTTCAGGCTAATTGTTGTTTGGGTTGCGATTCCGGAAGTCGTTCTTGAGGATGTTTCCCGTTCAGGGTGATTGAGGTAGGGCATGGAGAGGTCACAAGTCAGCAGGTTAGGAGGAAGGAGGTGGTTGAGTGGAACAGGCAAACCGTACTACTCGGGTAGACCTGGTAGTGAATCTTTCTTAGTGTGATAGACAGACATGTTATGGCATTTTTGGATGGGTAGGAACATTGATTATTTTGTTTTCTTTTACCATCTTTATGGACCCTCAATTTTGGTTACTGCCACACATTCAGTTGATTATTCCTGATCTCATTTTTTTCACAATGCTACTTGACTTCTCGAGTAGGCATTTCCTACTAGAAAGATTGTGACTGATGCGTCCATTTTGTTTTAAGTATTAACATATATGAATTATTACATTATGTGGCCTCTCTTGAGGTGGATCATCCGGTCACCTGAATCAAGTGTGATTTAAGAGCATTCTTAACAAAAAAACTCAATTCCAACAAAGAGTAACTGTTCCAAGTGTGGGCGCAATAGTCATCCACTCAAAAGAGAAAAGAAGTGGGAACAAGAGAAACCTAGGTCTAAACCCCACAGACTAGAGGCAAGCACAAGTCTTGTCTTTTGATGCCCTGACTCATCCCGAGGGGTGTCATGCTTCATCATCGGGCGTTGACCCTCATTGGGCCGGCTAAGGGATACCAGGGAGAATTAAGTTTAATACATAGGTTCCCTTGCCAGGTTAAGAAAACCTTGAGGCACAATATGCCCTATCAGTAACAGACGACCTCCAGGTCTGCTAAAGCGACCCTTCCAGGGACCCATAGGGCATTGCAGCATCCGCTCGACGAGGAGCAACGCCCGATGATGAAGCATGACATCCCTTGGGATGTGTGAGGGGATCAAGAGACATGACTTGCGCTTGCCTTAAGTCTTTGGGGTTTAGACCTAGGTTTCTCTTGTTCCCACTTCTTTTCTCTTTCTCTTTGATGTAGATGAGCATTGTGCCCACACTTGGAACAGTTACCCCTTGTTGTAATTGAGATTAGCACAGTAAGCATGGGTACTGTACCACAACTAGCTCCTAGCCCTCTCTCTTTCTTGTTACATTCTTAAAACAAGTAATTACCTTAGATTGTTTCACTAACAAAGTGCTCCAAAAGAGGGGCCCTTGGACTGAAAAGGTTCTCTCTCCTCTGCTTTTGAGCTTGACGTGAGAAATGGAGAGGAGTAGATTTTCCCTTACTCCTTAAACTGTCTGACTTGTATGTAGAGATTTATTTCCACTTAACTAGGAGCACGATTGTTTTCATACTTCAACATTGAGGACATTTTGGACCGGATTTAGAGTTTGGTGAATGGGTTACACAGTCACAAATGTGCCATATATCCTGTCCACTGTATTAACCGCATCGATGCTGCGGCGATTTTCGCGCTGTGTGGCTTTTTTTTAAAAGCAGCGTTACATGACGAGCTCAGCTCGTCATCAGCACACGCCACCCGTGGGTGATGACGAGCTGAGCTCGTCATCAGCATCGAAAGGGTTAAAAGTGCCTTTGGATATAATCCTCTTGTTATGCGGTGGATGGGATAGCCATCACGTTTGTGGCAAGTAACCTGTCACCAAACTCTATATCAGTCCCTCTGTCTTGAAACGGTATCCAGTGGAGATCCTTCTAATGTACTCAATATACACTGTTTATAGACTCTGTCCTTGTATAATTAACTTTTTTTTCTATTTTAAGAAATGCAGCCCCATTTCTTCAAGAATATTGTACTAACCGGTGGAAATTCCCTCCTACCGGGCTACAAGGAGCGAGTCTATGCAGATGTCAGACGTCTCACCCCAACTGATTTTGACGTTGCTGTGATACTACCTGAAAAGTAAGTTCTTACTTTCTGAATCAAACAGTTTTCTATGATTTGGTGAGTGAAGTAATTCTCTTTACATAAACATCATTGCTTTTCTATAACTCAGTAATTGTTTGAAGTGTGCATTGTTGCGGTCTTCAATAGTACCAAATCTGCTCTATGCCTGCTTAAGACTAATGGTCCGGTCTTTAAGATCCTTCCTAATACCAGGCATTTCAACCTGCAACAAGTCCGTATTCATTTTATTGCTTTGGGCGATGTCTTGGACAGCATTCCGTTTTTTAACTGTAGCTTCGGGTTTGGTCAGATTGTTTGACTTATCCTTGACTGGAGAATCGAGTAACGGAGCATCTTGTTTGGCAATTTTAAAGTTTTCTATACCTTCTTTTTCTTTTATGTTCTTGGAGTCAGCCATGTTACAAGGTAAGAAAGACTGAGAGGTGGTCACCAAGGTAGAGTAGGATAGGCAGCTGGGTGACTTAGAGCGACCAGACAAAGCAGAGGTATGGCGAGGCAAAAAAGCAGCTCAGGGTGTAGTAGTCAGTGGAATCGTCAATAAGACTCTGCGAGTTTGGTTGTAGCACATCGGTGGGTAGCCAAAAGAAAGTTTGGGAAACTGTGACTTTATCAAGATTACTTATATACTAGATTCTCCGTGATAGTGAGAGCCGGACTTGTAAATTTGCCACTAGATCTGAGCACTATGATATTGAGTATGTACATGGGTCTAAGTAGGAGGGCACCCAGCATTTAGTTAGTGAAACTGAATTCACAACTGTAGCTTTTCTACGGCACTTTCAAAGCGCTAGAAACATGTCCTCTAATCCTTGGAGACCCTTAGGTTAAAGCTCCATGTGGTCACCTGGCTGTCTTGGGCCTAGGGAGCCTTGTGGAGCAAATGATGTTGGGAACCAGGGCGCTATCATAGCAGAACGTTAAACATGAGCTCTGTGAGAATTAAGTATAACCGGTAGGAAGGAGAGAAGTGCCCTGCAGTAGAAGAGCGTCAAGTCCTATGAAGGAGTTCATATTGTATGGCAACTCAATAACGCCAGCGGTTGTATCGCCATTCCTAGGTGGCACCATCTTGATTGCACTGGCGTCGACGTTCGTGAAATGAAACCCCACCTAAAGCAGCAGGAACACCAAATTCTAGCTCAGCAATCGTGAGGGAGGAAAATACTGCCTCCCTGATCTCTGTTGCATACATGCCAACCCTCCCGATTTAGGCAGGAGACTACCAATTTCAATTGTAGTCTCCCGCCACCCGAATCCTACATGCAAAAACCTGATCCTTTGGTGGCTTCAGCTGACAGGTACTGATCTTGTGTGACTGAGTATGCACTGCCAGTGATCTGCTCCTGCAGGCCAATATACAACATTTTTATCCGGCTTTCTCAGCCTGCCATGGTGCTTTCTCTGTGCTCCTGACAGGTTAGAAAATAACCTTATATTTGCATTTCTAATATCTGATCCTGCAGCAGCAAACTTGCAAGTCCTATACATGACAATAACCCTATTCGGGCCTCAGTAGATGTCAATGGGGGAAATACTTTTGATACAGCGGGATTTTTGATCTCTTATCAGATCCCTATAGATCTAGATCCCACTCAGGTCGACTGAACCTTTATTACCTGTCATAGAGTAAAAAGCAATCCACTACTAGGATAATCAGTTCAAGACTTTACACAACTCTGAAGAACCACTTACTACGAATAAGTTTTAAAGTTTTATTATAAAGCCAAAGATAACTGGAGATACAAGCATCTCAATATAAGGTTCAAAAGATACACTGGCATCAATACAAACATGAATTCTCTAAATGCTCTTAGGCGACAGAAGAATATCACCAAGACTAATTCAAAGATCAGCAAGTTTGCAAGAATAGACCCAAGTTGTAACTTGAGCGTCATTTACAAAAGGAAGAAAAATCCAGATTAGACTGTCCCTACACTAGACTAAGTGACATCCCTACTTAGCAAGATCTTAACCTAAAAAGGTGTCAGCCGTGGTGACATCCAAGGAAGATCACTCACTTTCCCTTAGTCTTTGTTGTAAATCTGTGCATCGCAGTTATGTCTTCTCTGCCTACCCATCCGCTCTCTAAAGTTCCTCAGGCCATCTGCTCTAACTCCACCCAGTGGTGCTGTCCCTAATACAAAATCACAATTACAGTTGAAACGCCCCTCAGAGACGCCCCTCACGTACACCCCTCACGTGGTGTCGGTTCTGGCTTTTTCCATGCTGATACTCCTCTGGGCTCCTTGTTAGCGTTGACCTTGCTTCTCAGGCTCTTCTCTGGCAAGACGGTACCCCCCAGGAAATTCCTGAACCCTCCTCCAGGCCTGTGCCTGTCTCCCAGAACAGAGCCCTATTCATCACTCTCTTGATTGGAACCCCCTCGCACCTGCAAACAGACACCCATGAAGTGGGCCCCAAATTCCGGCCTCCAGCTTATCTCACAAGTCGTAAACCTTTGACCATGGTCCACAATTTATGCTTAACACGACCTGATTTTAACTAGCACATGCAGATCAAAAGAAACAACCTTATCTCTCCAGGCCTACTAGAATTACATGAAACAGGCCTGTGCGCTCTATGAATCTTTATTTCTTAGCCTAAACAGTATTCTAACTTATTATACACTCTGGTTATAGGAAACACTTCTATAAAACATATATTTTCAGTCTATGATCAATAATACTTTGAATTATAACAACAGTAATCCATATCATGTGAAATTGTAAAGGCACGTATTCTTTCTCAGTGAACTGCCATGAGGCCTACACATTTCTACGTTTAGCAACATCACATTCTCCTCTGCAACGGCCACATAACATGGAATTTAATATCATTCTAACATCTCAAAACACTTCTACATTAGCTTTTCATACTGATATATGCACTCTGTATTAATTAAACACTCTTATATGTATGCACTCTATAAATTCGACACTCTTATATGTTCCTTTAACTAGACTGGTGCAACGTGCTTGTAAATATGGTGCACTTCTACATTTTACTTGATTTGCCCTCTCTCAGTTCCCCCCTTTGATGACCTTTAGGGGTCATAACCATCACAACACCATCCCTGAGGGTATGAATTGAATCAAACAGAACTCATTGCAGTGCTCCCTCGCTTCATCATCTCTAGAGCCCTCAGACTCCTGTACTGGTTATCCTGCATCGCAGCTAACTTCTGCTCCTGCTCTCTCATGGATCTTTGCAACCTATTTGATCTATACCATTGATACAGCCGCACCAACCCCCACAATGTGATTACACAAATCACCATTTTGATGATAGGTTTCAGTATGTACCAAATGATACCCTTTCCTAGGTTGGCAAACCAACCTCCAACTTCACCCATTCCATTACCCACTTTTTCCCACACATTTACCTGTGTCAGATCCTCAATCTCATGATGAATTTCAGTGATGTTCTGTATATATTTTTCAAGAGGTTCTGAGTTGTCTGGAATGTAAGTGCAACATTCCTGGACCTTCAAAGCCTTACAGACTCCGCCCTCTTTGGCTAACAGAACATCTGGAGCAAGTCGGTTCTGGAGAACCATTGCCCTTATCGATTGCATCTCTCCCTCCACCAGCATTAGTAATCTAGCAGTACTGGCAGATAATCTATCTACGACTGTTGCCAATCTCCTAATCTTGACATCATTCAGTATTAACCCTAAAAGAGGGAACAAAGCACCAAATACGTCTCCAATTACCTCCTCAGTGCTTACATCCCTTCTCCCTCTGGCTTGTTTTCTTCCCTCTATGATTTCTAGATCCTTAGCATGATATATTTTGGGGAAGACAATTGCTAAATAACATGATCTGTACCAATTATCCGGTAGTTTCACGTATGCATTTCTTCCACAGACAAAATATACATTTGGGATCACCTGCATTCCCTTCAAAAAATCCTTTGTATAGTATTCTATTTGGAAAGCATGTTCACAACTTACTTCTCCCACAAACACATTCTCATAGTAGGTTTTACCCCTGTATATACATAGTTTCCCTCGTTGCACTCGATCTAAAGCTATTGGACCATTACTACCCTTCCTCTTGTGTGACTTTTCCTCCTCAGTCCAATCTGTTTTCCATTGACCCGAAGCCTTTAGGATCTTCTGCCTCCTGTACCGATCATCCACCTGCCCTATAAACTTTTTCTCAATTTCTGACACTTTACAAGTCAAATTATTTCTTCGGGCATATGAAGTATCTAGCGTTCTCCAAAGAATGAAAAATTTCCTTAATCGATCCTCACTATTATAATAGTCCCACTTGTTCATATGCTTGTAGGCCGGGACCTCTGGTAAAACAGCGTCAAAGTTTGAAAAATAATACTCAAAGCTATCGCGTTCATAAAATATACTAAGCAACAAACTACATGTGATTCCATAAGTCAATGGAAGATGATGGTACCTAATACCTTCGTCTACAGAGGCTCGCAATTGCATGCAGACGTAGCAGTCCTTTGCATCCATAGCATCAATGTATTCATACAGTAATTTAGCATATGCATTTGATTTGAAATTTCCTTGTGATTCATCTACGTGCAACCTACGAGCTTCTGCTGCTAGCAAAGCTTTATCTTTCTCTGTATTGTCCCCCCTTTGACCAGCAGTAGTAGGTTTCGGTGTCACTGCAACTTTTGCTGCTTTTGTTGCCTTCTCTTCATTTTCATGTCCCACTATATATGATACAGTAACTACTAAAACTATAAGAAAAATTACTCCCACTAAAAGTGTGCCTACTATGCATTTTGCCTTGCGGTTCGGGTTGCCGGCCTCCATGATCTCAAGACAGTGTAGTTCTATTTTCTCTCGCAACACAAAGTCTCTCTTCTTTCCTCCTTCAACAGTGTTTTCCTTGCTTATTCGGTCTTTTCGAACCACACCTGGAAGCGGATAATCCCTTTTGCAAGATCAGTCTTTGAATTTATAGAAACAGACAACCCTAGCCCTTTTCCGTCCACTAAATGGAAAAAGTCCCTGAATTTCTTCTTCTTCCACTTGGCGCTAGGTTATCTCTCAATCTTTTTGTTTACAAAGTCTTTAGCAGTCTGTAATCATGCCTGTTCCAGCGGCTCTAATCACGTATTCTAAAATTTCTAAGCGAAGAATGATCTCCTCGAGTGCTGGTATCGTTGGACCAAAAGTTGGAAATTCTACTCTGTTTAAAACCAGTTCTCTTATTCTGCTCAGATAAGGAGGATTGGGGACAGTGAGTGTCAGCAACCCTTCGATCCAGGTACCAACAACACCACTTCCAATGTTTTGATTGGGTCAGTACTGGTCACTGTCACTTCCCTCACCCTCCCGGATCTCCGTGCACTAGACATCTGCTGCTAGGTAGGTCCACTCAGGAGTGGCGTATCTTCTGCAGGGCACTCGCACCCTCCTTGATCTTCTTGGACCCTCCTGTTCTTGATTCCGTGCACCTTCGTCCAGATCTGAGTCTTCAGATATAGGAGCAAGGGTTCTCCCTGGAGTTGGCTTCAAGCTCAGCCTCTTCTTCCTTTCAGGCCAACTAGCTTCTCCACGCCTTGTTCTCCTATTTCTTGTCCTCACACTCGGTTCTTGATCACTTGTGACTTGATCAGTGTCTGAGCCGTATTCACAGCAACTTTCTCCTTCTGTGGCAACATCAGTTTCACTGTCGTCCTGTCTTTCTTCCGCTTGATCTGAAGCACTCCCAGCTTCCTCCGACACCCCCACAGCTTGACTGATCCCCTCTAGTGGTTCGTCGTCCACCGCTGGATTTTCATCTGTGAGAGGAGCTGTTTCTTCCAGGGGTGCTGGAACTCTTCAAGTGTGGGAGGCGTGAATCCAATTTGGCAGTCCTCCACACTTTACTGCAGTATTCGTTGTCAGAATAATCTGGTATGGGCCCTTCCAGCGCACGTCTAGGCAGTTCTTCCGGACGTGTTTCTTCACCAGCACCCAGTCACCAGGGCACAGGTCGTGACATAGGTCTCTGGAAGATGGAATTTCAGCAGCCTGCACCTGAAGAGACACAGAATGAATGACATCAGAAAGTCCCTTGCAATAATCCAGGATCAGATCATCTGTGATATTCAACAAAGCTGCAGTTGGAACAGATGGAAGTCTCATTGCCCTCCCCATTAGAACCTCGTGTGGGGAGAGACCTGTTCTCCTGTCTGGTGTGCTACGTATACTCATGAGTACCAATGGCAGGGCATCACGCCAGCTTAAGGATGTCGATGAATACACTTTGGCCATTCAGGATTTTATAGTCCCGTTTATCTGCTCCACGATTCCCGAAGCCTCAGGTCGATAGCTACAGTGCAACTTCTGATCAATATTTAATGCGGAGCAAAGCATCTTCACAACTTCACTGTTGAAATGTGTCCCTCTATCTGATTCCAAAGAGGTCGGCACCCCGAAGCGTGGTATTAACTCTCTAAGCAACAGCTTTGCTACTGTGAGTGTGTCGCACCTGCGTGTAGGGTATGCCTCGACCCATCTGGAAAATATGCATACAATCACCAGAACATACCTGAGGCGGTTGCATTTTGGCATCTCAATAAAGTCTAATTGCATTCGATTGAAAGGCCCACCAGACCTCCCAATGTGACTCAATGTAGTTGGTGTCCTTTTTCCTACGTTCAATTGCTGACATGTTACACATCTCTGACACACTGCTTCTGCGGCTACTCTAAACTTGGGGTTATACCAAGTCTGCCTAAATACCCGCAGCATGGCATCTCTTCCTAAATGTACTGGACCATGTATCTGTCTTGCCATTGGACTCACTAATTCATTTGGTAATACTGCCCTTCCATCTGCTGAAATCCACAAATCCATTTCACTTTTTACACAACCTGCGGTTTCCCATGCCTTTTTCTCAAAATCTGATGCGTTCTCTTGCATGCCTTTTAAGTCATCCCAAGTGTCAACTGTTTCTAGCATCATGTTTAACTCTGTATTTTCCTGAGTCCCACCCACTTCCACTTCCGTGAAAGAGTATCCTTGCTCCGCACAGTAGCGAGCAACCTCGTCTGCATAACGATTTCCTTGGGACACAAAATCTGTACCTTTGGTGTGTGCTACACATTTAACAATGGCAATTGCTGCCGGACCTTCTAACAATAGTCGCACAAACTCCCCATTTCGGATAGGTGAACCTGAGGAGGTCATGTAACCTCTCTCAGACCACAATTGCCCAAAGTCATGAACTACACCGAAACCATATTGGCTATCTGTATAAATGGTGACTCGAATTTTGCTACCTGCTAAACAGGCACGTGTCAATACAATGATTTCAGCTACCTGAGCGGAGTGTACTCCTTCCAGGCAAGCGGCTTCCACAACTCCAGTAATGGTACAAACAGCATAAGCTGCTCTCAACTGACCAGTATTGTCTCTTACACATGAGCCATCAACAAAGAAAATTTCATCAGGGTCAGTCAACGGCTCATCCACAATATCTGGTCTTGGCTTGGTGCATAGTTCAGTCACATCAAGGCAATCGTGATCTTCACATTCCTCGTCTTCTATATCATTAGGGAGTGGCATCAAAGTGGCAGGATTCAAAACAGAGCACCTCTTAAGGGTCACGTTCTCCGCAGCAAGAATAACTTGCTCGTAGCGCGTGAGCCTATTATTGGTCAAGTGCTGTGTCTTGGTCTTGGTCATTAACAGTTCCACAGAATGAGGTACATACACCACTAATTGATGTCCCATTACAATACTTTCACACCTTTCAATGCTGACACCCGTTGCAGCAACGGATTTGAGACATCCGGGCAACGCTGCGGCTACTGGGTCTAAAGTAGCCGAAAAATATGCAACTGGTCTACGGGCATTTCCATGAATTTGTGCTAGGACTGACAAAGCACAACCTTCTCTTTCGCAACAGTAAAGTAAAAATGGTTTTTCGTAATCAGGCATTCCCAAAGCTGGAGCACGACACAAGTCCTCTCTCAGCTGTAGGAACGACATCAAACAATCCTTGTCCCATGGTACCGGATCACTCACCTCCTTGTGCGTCAGTTTTTGTAAGGGTTTTGCTTTCAGTGAAAAGTTAGATATCCACTGTCGGCAATAACCAACCATTCCTAGGAACATCCTGACCTCTCTTTGCGTCGTAGGCGAATTCATCTTCATGATCGCCTCTATCCTGTCTGGTGACACCTTCCGCTTTCCTTTTTCAATTCGGTGACCCAAGTACTGGACTTCTGTCAGACAGTACTGCAATTTGCTCGGAGACACCTTATGCCCATTCTCAGCTAAATGGTTCAGCAAGGTGATGGTGTCTATCTTACAAGCTTCTTCTGTTTCTGACGCAACAAGTAGGTCGTCTATGTACTGAACTAGAACCGAGTTCTGTGGCAGTACTAGACTTTCAAGATTTTTCTTCAGTAGCTGGTTGAAAATCGATGGGCTTTCTGTATACCCCTGTGGGATACGACACCATGTTAAGATGCGATTTTCTAGCTTAAATGCAAAAAGAAACTGGCTCTCCTCATCTAATGGAATTGAAAAGAAAGCCTGGCAAAGATCTATCACTGTGAACCACTCAGCTTGGAATGGTATCTGAAACAATATCACTGATGGATTCGGTACCACTGGACAACATGAAACAACTATGCTATTAACCTTTCGGAGATCCTGTACTATTCTAAATTTCCCGCTAGGTTTCTGCAAACCCATAATCGGGGAGTTGCATGGACTACCCACGATTTCCTTCAGTATTCCCTGCTTAATCATGGAGTCGATCACCGGTTTTATTCCTGCAATCGTCTCCGGGGTCAATTTGTATTGAAGCGTTCTTGGATATTCAACATTTGGTTTTATCATGATTTTCACTGGTTCTACTCCTTTAATCAATCCTATCTCTTCTCCAGTGAAATCCCATACTTCAGATGACACAATATCCCTTAAGTCCCAAGGGAGCTCTTCCACCGTCAGGGTAGGATACAGTTCTACGCATACTTTTGAATTTGCAACTTTAAAGGCGGCATCATCGTCGTTAGTCTGTACCTCTACTCCCTGAGGCGTGCAGTATATTGTGCAATTTAGTTTGCACAATAAGTCTCTTCCTAACAGACACACAGGGCTAGAATCACATACTACAAACTGATGTTCATCGCTGTAGTTTCCTATTCTCACTAGCACTGGTTCCGTCAAAGGGTTAGTCATTCTCCTATTTGCGACTCCTACCACTTGAATTGTTTCCCCCGACATTGGCAGACCTGGAACCACGGCTGATCTCAAAGTTGATCGAGTAGCTCCGGTATCTACTAAGAATGTCATAGGGCACCCCGCCACCTCAGCCTCAACAAACGGTCCTCTTTGGTCCACCTCTAGAACTGCCCCGAGGGTACAGTCCTCCTCTCTACTCACACGCCGTCCAGTCAGTGGATCGACGTAGTAACACTCTTCTCCTTCTACTAAAAGAGGCATTTGTCTATAGATCTTGCCCCCTGTCGCAATCTTTGGTGGTTGAGGGAACTGAGCTCGAGGAGCCGAAGTCCCCCCTTTTGCCACCTTACCCTTTGGTACTGTCACCCCTTGGACTGGAACAGTCTGAACTTCCTCCTCCTCTACTTCCAGTTCTCCGTTTTCAGGGTTATAGGGACACTCGCGTTTCCAATGTCCCACCTGGTGACACTGGTGACACTTTGTCGTCTTTTTCAATGTAGCAAAGTCTATTCTAGGTCTTGGATATTCCTCGTTGTCCCTATTCTGACTATTTGATCTCCTTCCCTTCGTCCCTGTTCCCTGTTGCTGCTGTCCACCCTTTTCAGCCGACTGCATCTGAACCATCATCAACTTCTCCTTAAGTTTCTTTGCTTTGGAATCTATTTCATCACTGCAATACCTTGCGTATCTCAAAATTTCATCCAATGGCTTGTTTTGCCAGCAAATTAAATGTTGCTGAATCATCAAACAAATATCAGGTCTCAACCCCAAAACGAACTTCGATACAAACTGTCCTATGTCTTTGGGATCCATTACATCTAATCCACTATATTGTTTGAACGTTTTCAGCAATCGCTCATAAAATTCATGGACTGTCTCTTTGGGTTCCTGTCTAGTTCGGTCTATTTTCACCCAATCTATATCTTGCGGTGGCACCTTATCTTTCAGCCATGTTATCACCCTTTCATATTTTATCATTACTGTTTCTGACGGTCCATTAGTTTGAGCATCTCTTTCTGGTTCTGCTGTGGGCCATTCAACACTAACTTTGCATGCTGTCCACAAGTCTCCTGGGACCACAATGTCGAATAAAGTGTTCAAATCAATCCACAGTACTTTCGAGATCTTCACAAACCTCTCTACCTGTTTGTACCATTCTACAGGATTCTCTCTTAACTTCGGAAATGAATTGGTAAACGCAGCCAAATCTCCCCTACTCCAGGGCACATGTACATAATTCCCATTCGCTATTTCTCGCAAAGGGTATGCCTCCATCCGCCGTGGTCCTCCCTCTGGGGACATCACAATCGCGCTCCGCCTGACAGTCCCTTTCTTGGACCACCTTTCCTCCCATTTATCTAGATCTCTTCATGCTCTTATTCCTGTGATCAGTTCCCTTATGTGTGTTTTTAATCCAGTTGTCCTCCTCTCATCTAGGTCCTGATCTGAATATTGCAACCTATGGTTACCCTGTAATGCCTTTGTTCTCGACAAGTCTACCATATACTGGTCTGCCAGTTCAGACAATTTCTCGTGAGTTGCTCTTGCCTTTCGAGTAATATCCTTTGCTATAAACAGCAGCTCATCTTGCTCGTACATGTCAATCCTTTCTAAAGGCAACGCACCATCTATTATCTCGTCCAGGTCAGATTTTAAACTAGTCACATCTAGCCTTTTTGCCTTTATCATAGCTTTCAGTGTGTTGTCTCTAGAGAGCCCATTTACGTCTCTCCCATCACAGCTCTGAGTCCTACGTCTGGCTTCAGGCGTATTATGGGGAGTCCTCCCATGCTCCCATCTCTCCAGGTCCCATGCAGTTCCGTCCTCTCTTGGTGTATGGTGAAACACTGCTCTATTCCCCATAGTCCCACATTTCCCATTCTGCCTGGTTTCTCTAGGTGCATGGTAAGATATTCCATTATTCCTCATACTTTCGCAATTCCCCCTGCTGTCCATGATCGCTCGACGCATGGCAAGACCCTTCGCGGCTCCCCATGTTCCCGCGATTCCGCTCCTGCCCCTGATCGCTTGACGCATGGTGAGACACCTCGTGGCTCCCCATGTTCCCGCGATTCCAATGCTGTATGTTGTCGCCAGGTGGGTGCACTTAAAGCTATCCCTGTACTCTTGCGTCCTTCGGTCTCCCTCACTGTGAATGAGACGGGACGCCCCTCCACACTCTGTACTTCCACCTTCTTGCTCCTGCCTACTTCCACCGTGGATATGACGGGTAGCTCCTCTACTCTCCTGACTCTTACCGTCCCACTCCTGACCGCTTTCGCTAGCCCCGCACTGAGACAATGTCCCATCGCCTCGACTTCCCCATTCAGCTTCCGCTCTTGACCTGTTACTCTGTGTTTCTGTGGCAGCCTCCCATTCCCTCAAGTCAGCCCTCAATTCCTTAAAGGATTTCGGCCGTGGTCCTCTCAGATCCATCGGTCCTCTCTGACCCCCCTGATCTGTTATGGGATCCACTGCTGAATCCAATGGGGTGCTCCACTTTATCGGTCTTGGCAATTGCCTCCAGGCATTTGTCATGTTGTTCCTTCTTTCCATGTCAGCCCTTTCTCTGTCTAGCCGTACCTGTTCCTCCTCTCTCACTTTCTCTGGGTTATAAATCGACACTATAGGACCTATGGTAACGGGTACTTGAAGAGCATCTGGTAATCCGTGAGACTCAACGCACTCCGTTGCTGGCACCTTCTGCACCACAAACCTTCCGACTACCCTCTGTACAGGACTAGGTTGAGGTGTTTCCTCACCTTTGGTAGATACCCAATCTGTTATAGGGAGTGGTCTATTCTCCTCTATGCCAACCCTATCTTCCCTTGAGAGCTCGATTCCTTCCATCTCTCTATTGTACGGAGGCGGTCTATCTATTAACAACCTATTTATTAGGCTATCTTCTGATTCGCTCTCGTCATCCTTCTCTGGGGTTCTCTTTTCTCCTGTAACCTCTATCACTGGGTACAACTTATCCACTTCAATAGTCTGTACCCTCCATTTCTTGGCATCTTGTACTGCCCTTACCGATCGTCTCACTCTTTCTTGACGTCTGTTCTGATTCCTGTCGTGCGCCGCCCTAATCCATGCATTAAGGGCTTCAAACTGTGTTGGTCTAGGCAAAGGTCTCAATGAAGACATAACTGCTTTTAGCTGGTGCCACACTTCTAATCTAAACGTTCCGTACTTCCGAAAAGTCAGTTCCTCGTTCCCTTCTGTAATCTTACTCCAAGTGCTAAGCCACAGTATAGTATGCAACCCAACATTCGTAGCCATATATTGAGCTGGTGTACCCTCTGGCGGGGCCTCTTCCCCGTAATAAGATTCTCTCCTTTTTCTCTTAAAGATCGCTCTCAAGCATTTAAAACACTTCATGTTCAAAATCTACAATTTTTCCCTATTTCCCTGCGTTCGTTTACTTCTTGATGACAATACACCAATCCCAGCGCGGTTCTCGCTAACCGGCCTATCCCAGCGCGGTTTCACACCAACCGGCCTATCACAGCGCGGTTTGCGTCAACCAGCCTATCACAGCGCGGCTCTCTCTGACGTCACTCGTCTCCCCTTCGCAGCAGTTCCCCTCCTTTCTCAGCTCGTCTCCCGGTCATGCATGCGTCCCATTCATACCCTGAAAAATAATTACTTCCGACCAAGCGATCACTTTCCTTGACTGTACGCCCACAGTCTAACTGTAATTGTCACCTTTACTGACGAAATGTCTTTCCGTGAACGTCCAGACAATCGCCTTAACTGATAGGTTACTTACACACGGTAACTTCCGACCAGCGTCTGTTACCCATACACTCACTCTTGCGTGCCCCCTATCGCGGTCCTGCGGGCGATCAATGGTACCTCATGACCCCCTTTACAATGGTCGACAGTTACTCTGGATGTCCGATACACCCGAACCACTTAAGCTCTTCTCTGAACTTAAGATTTTTACCAGGTTGCGCGCGCTCACAACCCTCCCTCAATCACACTACACGCATTCAACTCCGCATGACATTACAATACAGATACAACACAAAACACCGCAATCTGACAACGCATGACCCTTATTATACTCCCTCTCGTCCGACTCTGCTGCTTTTCTCTCGCACCGTCAGCACTTTCTTCGGCAGGCGATTCTTCTGCTGCTCATCTCTCGATCTCTAGGGGCCTCGGGGTAATCTTAACCTAGTCTAGATCACCTTCCTCTAGAAGGCAACCATCCTCTGCTACCAACTGATACGGCGGGATTTTTAATCTCTTATCAGATCCCTATAGATCTAGATCCCACTCAGGTCGACTGAACCTTTATTACCTGTCATAGAGTAAAAAGCAATCCACTACTAGGTTAATCAGTTCAAGACTTTACACAATTCTGAAGAACCACTTACTACGAATAAGTTTTAAAGTTTTATTATAAAGCCAAAGATAACTGGAGATACAAGCATCTCAATATAAGGTTCAAAAGATACACTGGCATCAATACAAACATGAATTCTCTAAATGCTCTTAGGCGACAGAAGAATATCACCAAGACTAATTCAAAGATCAACAAGTTTGCAAGAATAGACCCAAGTTGTAACTTGAGCGTCATTTACAAAAGGAAGAAAAATCCAGATTAGTCTGTCCCTACACTAGACTAAGTGACATCCCTACTTAGCAAGATCTTAACCTAAAAAGGTGTCCGCCGTGGTGACTTCCAAAGAAGATCACTCACTTTCCCTTAGTCTTTGTTGTAAATCTGTGCATCGCAGTTATGTCCTCTCTGCCTACCCATCCGCTCTCTAAAGTTCCTCAGGCCATCTGCTCTAACTCCACCCAGGGGTGCTGTCCCTAAACAAAATCACAATTACAGTTGAAACGCCCCTCAGAGACGCCCCTCACGTACACCCCTCACGTGGTGTCGGTTCTGGCTTTTTCCATGCTGATACTCCTCTGGGCACCTTGTTAGCGTTGACCTTGCTTCTCAGGCTCTTCTCCGGCAAGACGGTACCCCCCAGGAAATTCCTGAACCCTCCTCCAGGCCTGTGCCTGTCTCCCAGAACAGAGCCCTATTCATCACTCTCTTGATTGAAACCCCCTCCCACCTGCAAACAGACACCCATGAAGTGGGCCCCAAATTCCGGCCTCCAGCTTATCTCACAAGTCGTAAACCTTCGAGCATGGTCCACAATTTATGCTTAACAGGACCTGATTTTAACTAGCACATGCAGATCAAAAGAAACAACCTTATCTCTCCAGGCCTACTAGAATTACATGAAACAGGCCTGTGCGCTCTATGAATCTTTATTTCTTAGCCTAAACAGTATTCTAACTTACTATACACTCTGGTTATAGGAAACACTTCTTTAAAACATATATTTTCAGTCTATGATCAATAATACTTTGAATTATAACAACAGTAATCCATATCATGTGAAATTGTAAAGGCACGTATTCTTTCTCAGTGAACTGCCATGAGGCCTACACATTTCTACGTTTAGCAACATCACATTCTCCTCTGCAACGGCCACATAACATGGAATTTAATATCATTCTAACATCTCAAAACACTTCTACATTAGCTTTTCATACTGATATATGCACTCTGTATTAATTAAACACTCTTATATGTATGCACTCTATAAATTCGACACTCTTATATGTTCCTTTAACTAGACTGGTGCAACGTGCTTGTAAATATGGTGCACTTCTACATTTTACTTGATTTGCGCTCTCTCACTTTCTTCTGATTATTTTGTGTAAATCTCCCACTTTTCACTTCTAAAATGTTGGCATGTGTTCTGTTGGAGATCACATTGGCAGCAACTGTCGTTCCAAGTTCGTTGGCGCCGGGGGCTCACCGAAGTTCAAATGCGAGCAGTCAATCTTGGGAGGAGTCCGAGCCACACCCACACCTAAAATTCGTCAACAATTTTTTACTTAAGAGGAGTTGTAGATAAAGAAACATGAGAAGTAACTCCTGGCTGACAATTGGATTACTAACTAAGTATATGAAAGTAAGCAGGTTATTTGGGGAAAAAGGCTCTCTCGTAGTTTTAAAAAATCACGTGGAATTTATCTTGGGACTTATCAGTAAATTAATCACTAGGCTTCAGGTTCACAGGGAAGCAGGCGCGCAACACCCATTGGGCTAACAGGACTTCAGCCCCCCCCCCCCCACCTCCCCCCCGTCGTGTGTGTCAGCCCGGGCGGACTTTGCGGGCTGTCGAGCATCTAATTACAGCCGCACCCGAGTACTTAACAGGTCTTTAAAAGACCATTTACCTGTAAATGAGGCTTTTGTTGTGTGTTCACCCCTTCTTACAGCCACTCTGTCTATGGTTGGAAGAATTAGCCCCCCCCAAATATTTTTCAGCACCCTGCCCCCCCCCCCAACACCCTGCCCCTCCCCGAAATTTGGCTCTAGTTGCCCTCCTGCAGGGAAGAATATTGTCACCATATAGTAGAAAACGTTAGCCTTAGGGATAGGCTCGGGGACTTTTTAAGAGTTTTGGGGGCCCTGGGCCGAACGTATTTTAGAGGCCCCAGTTTTGAATAGCTTTGAATTTATGATCCAGTTTCAGCTCTTTCGTGCCAGGTCACGGACAGTGCACAGGCAGACTCGTCGAAATTCTAAATGTGTTTACATCTAATATTCAGGGTTAGGGATGCTTTCAATATTGTAACACAGCAGCAGCTCACTAATCTTACTGAAAATAATCTCTTTTGCACCCTTCAATTTCGCATATGTACGGTCCTGTGTTGATCTAAAACCTTTTTTATGGATGGTGCATGAAACACAAACGCAGCATTACTCTGCAAAATGTATGTAATGGGCTCACACATCATCCCCCCCCCCCCCCCCCCCCCCCGCCCCTTCCAATAAATGAAAGGAACATTGTATTTATCTGTTTAAGAATTATTCAAGGTCGTCAGGGCAAGACTCTGCAGAAGAGATCTGGCTCGATCAGGGAGCCCCTGAAAGGCTGGGGGCCAGAGCACACTTTGCCCATGCCTAAGGCTTAAACGGTCTCGGATAGGCTAGTGGTGGGAAAATGGTTATGCAGCATGAAGCGCTTTTAGGTTCACATCTGCGCATATCCTGCCATCTAGTGGTTTGAGTGGAAAACTGCTGCTTGGGCTTTGTTAAAACCAAACTTTTTAGGTCTTGCGTGTGTAACTATGACATTTTGATTTTATTAAAAATATATGTACAAACTACTTAGGCATATAGTCAGCCCTCTTCATCCATTGTTTTGTTGTCATTCACATTTTCCTTGCCCTCCACAGCAAAAGCCAGTGTCTCAGTTCTTTTGGTATGGCAGTTTAATAATGTTATATCGCGTTTGCTGTTTTTTGGAAACGGGTATGGTACGTAAAGCCAGTGTCTCAGTTCTTTTGGTATGGCAGTTTAATAATGTTATATCGCGTTTGCTGTTTTTTGGAAACGGGTATGGTACGTAAATCAGCCCCCTGAAGGGTACGCTGCTCAACCCTCCTTTGCGTGAGCATGCGTTTAGATTGTTCTTTCCTCAGTGGACCTCAGAGGTGTCTGCTGACAGACTGTGCTGCAGAATGTGCCAGAGCGGGAAGAAGACCACCAGGAGCAAAGAACAATCAGCTGGTGGTAGGAATAAATGTCACATCAGAAAACATTCCAAGCTTGCATTTTCGAGATGTCAACCACTTTCATTCTGCTGTTTATAAGTTTTAATGGGCAGTCTTGTCCGTATAAGAAAGATGTCTCGACACTACTGCCTGCAGCCCTTATGAAACATTTAATATTTGTGCCGTGTTTGCACAAATGCAGTATATGAATTGGTCGAAGTGGGGGAAAAAAGTAGGGGAACTGTGGGCGGAGACTCCGAGGGCGGGGATAACCCAAGGATTGGATCAGTGGGCGGAGTCAGAGGTGTGGCCAGAATGTACCAAACATCCCAATTTTTAGTATTTGTTTGGCATTTCACCGACCAGTTACAGCTTATTTTGTTATTTAATTCAACCGATGGATACACTTGATTATTTAAGGTTTAATAGGAGTTATTGGCATTTAAATACATTCACAAAGTGGGATATATATTTACAATCACACAATGTCCCAAATACGCTTAAAAGTGGAATGACAAGCCATTTGTCTCCAAGCCATGCAGTTTCTCTCATTAGCACTTCTACTCCCTTCTTTCACAAAAGCAGTTCAAATATGAATGGCAAAATATCATAGTTTGCAAATGTTTCCACATAATTATGGCTCTGCCATATTTGCCACATAATATATCATCCACTGCATAATCTTACAGTTTTAACTAATAATTTTTTTAGCTCAAAAGGATAAAAAGTTACTAAAAAACGTGACTTGAGTTGCTGCAAAGTGGACGGCCCTTTGCAAAGGTTGACTGATCACCTTTCTCACTGTTGCATTTGTATGTTATACTGATACTAATGAGGCAGAATCTTTGCAGAGACTTAACATGTGTAAAAATGTCTAAATAATAAAGTCGCGGAAAATATATTGCATTAGGCTGCAGCCTTTTTTGTTGTTGCATAATTTAGTCAACACTGCAGCATCAGTTTGTCCCCCATTGCTGCATAATTCCAGTGGCTCCAGAGCAGGTAGCACAGGTTAAAAGTTCTTGTGCATGAAGCAGAGAGACTGACGTTTGCAAATTTAGTTTGGTGTGCCTGCAAATCCTGCATCGCCGATCCTTGGTGAGTTGCAGCTACTACTGCTGAAACAAGGCCAACGGAGGTACCAAGGGGTGAGGCGGACAGGCCTCTATGGCAGGGCTGGCTTTAGTGCTGGTGGCGCCCTGTGCAACAATGTTTGGTGCCTCCAATGATCACCTACACCTCATACTCCCTCACTACCACCCTTTAACAGTCCCCCTCAGGTCTCCATAACCACACTCTTTCTCAGATGCATTTAATTTTATTTACAGCGCCGCTCATACCAGTGTACGGTGTCAGAGCACTTTATATCACACACACTACACAGAGACAATTATTTATACGTGTGTAAATCACTGTATAGGACGTTTTAAATAAGACAAAGGACTACAAGGTGTAGAAGCTACATGACAACCATACTAGTAGGCTGTATAGTTTAACACCTTGGCTGCTTGGCAGAATCTTTCGCTGTGCTGGACCTTAATGTAAATGGGTGTGGTCATGACAAGCTCAGCTCGTCATGAGCACCCTAGAGGTATACCTCATGACATCCGAGCCCTGATGGACAAGGGAGAAACAGCGGCCCTCATCCTCCTAGACCTCTCCGCGGCATTCGACACGGTCTGCCACCGCACCCTAGTACGGTGCCTCAGCAACATCGGCATCCAGGACAAGGCGCTGGAATGGATCATCTCCTTCCTCGACGGAAGAACACAGAGAGTCCGCCTTCCACCGTACAAGTCAGAGGCCTCCGAAGTCATCTGCGGCGTCCACCAAGGATCATCTCTGAGCCCCACCCTCTTCAACGTCTACAAAAGCCCCCTTGCGGCCATCGTACGCAAACACAACCTCAGCATAATCTCCTACGCCGACGACACCCAGCTGATCCTCTCCCTGACCAACGACCCCGCCGCCGCCAGAGCCAACCTGCACGAAGGGATGAAAGAGGTAGCCGAGTGGATGACAACCAGCCGCCTGAAACTGAACTCGGACAAGACGGAGGTCCTCATCCTGGGCTCCTCACCCTCCGCCTGGGACGACTCCTGGTGGCCTCCCGCCCTGGGCACCGCACCCAAACCGACAGACCATGCACAAAACCTGGGCTTCATCCTGGACTCCTCCCTCTCCATGACCAGGCAAGTCAACAACGTCTCCTCGGCGTGCTTCAACATCCTACGCATGCTACGGAAGATCTTCTGGTGGATCCCCACCGAGACCAGGAAGACCGTCACCCAGGCCCTCGTCACCAGCCGACTGGACTACGGCAACGCCCTCTACGCCGGTACCACCGCCAAGCTCCAGAAGAGACTCCAGCGGATCCAGAACGCCTCAGCCAGACTCATCCTCGACATCCCACGAACCAGCCACATCTCCGGACATCTGAGAGACCTTCACTGGCTCCCCGTCAACAAAAGAATCACCTTCCGCCTCCTCACCCACGCACACAAGGCCCTACACGACCAAGGCCCGAGCTACCTCAACAGCCGAGTCAACTTCTACGCTCCCAAACGCCACCTCCGATCAGCCAACCACGCCCTCGCCGCCGTCCCCCGCATCCGAAGAGCGACTACAGGAGGAAGGTCCTTCTCCTACCTGGCCGCCAAGACCTGGAACTCCCTCCCGACCGACCTGCGCCTGACCCAAGACCACCTCTCCTTTTGGAAGAAGCTGAAGACCTGGCTGTTCGAGCAGTAGCGGCACCCCCCCCCCCCCCCAACCCCCCCCACAGCGCCTTGAGACCCTACGGGTATGTAGCGCGCTTTACAAGTGTCACTGATTGACAAGCTGAGCTCGTCATGAGCTCGGAAGGGGTTAATAACTCACTGTTCTATGTTAGGATTTTAACTTATAAACTGCAAGTAACAAAAGGATCTCTCTGAAAAAAGCAGTAACCTACTAACCTAGTTAACATTATGTGCACTTTGTGATCTGCATGGTACATGTTCTTTGCAGCAGGCACATTAACCCTCTGTGCTACCTTTCCAGGAGTCAACCCTTCCACTAGACAAAACTCTGATCTCTCTCTAGGAAGGTTCAGAAAAGGGGGTGGTGATGAACAGAGTGTCTGAATTAAGCAGACCACTCTTACCCAGTCCAAAGATCAGGGCTTGATCCATCACCATTATTTATCTCACTGCACCATCCCAGCTCAGAACCTGGCTATATGCAAATCAGTCTGTCCTTGGCCCAGTGCATCATGGGAACAGGGCAGACTAAACTACCAAGCCAATTCTTCACCAGAAAGGAGACAAGCTACCGGGGATCGGTTTCTGGCATTTCAGCCGTCTTCGGCCCGGCTTGCTTGAATCCTGATGGTGCAGTGAAAAAGGGACTCATGTCTGAGTATACCCTGCCACACCTATAGTGGCCAAAAACGATTCAGAAAAGGGGGTGGTGATGAACAGAGTGTCTGAATTAAGCAGACCACTCTTACCCAGTCCAAAGATCAGGGCTTGATCCATCACCGTTATTTATCTCACTGTACCATCCCAGCTCAGAACCTGGCTATATGCAAATCAGTCTGTCCCTGGCCCAGTGCATCATGGGAACAGGGCAGACTAAACTACCAAGCCAATTCTTCACCAGAAAGGAGACAAGCTACCGGGGACCGGTTTCTGGCATTTCAGCCGTCTTCGGCCCGGCTTGCTTGAAAAACGGTGTTGGATCTAGCCCTGATCTCTTGACTGGGTGAGAGTATTCTGCTTAATTCAGAAACTCTGTCCATCACCACCCCTTGTTGTTAAATATTTTGTCCACCCTAAGCGTGGAAGGGTATACTCAGATGTGAGTCCCTTGCTCATTGCACCATCAGGATTCAAGCAAGCCGGGCCGACGACGGCTGAAATGCTAGAAACCGGTCCCCGGAAGCTTGTTTCCTTCCCAGTGTAAGAATTGGCTTGGTAGTTTGGTTTGCCCTGTTCCCATCATGCACTGGGACAGGAACAGACTAATTTGCATATAGCCAGGTTCTGAGCTGGGATGGTGCAGTGAGCTAAAAAACGGTGTTGGATCTAGCCCTGATCTCTTGACTGGCTGAGAGTATTCTGCTTAATTCAGAAACTCTGTCCATCACCACCCCTTGTTGTTAAATATTTTGCGCACCCTAAGCGTGGAAGGGTATACTCAGATGTGAGTCCCTTGCTCATTGCACCATCAGGATTCAAGCAAGCCGGGCCGACGACGGCTGAAATGCTAGAAACCGGTCCCCGGAAGCTTGTTTTCTTCCCAGTGTAAGAATTGGCTTGGTAGTTTGGTTTGCCCTGTTCCCATCATGCACTGGGACAGGAACAGACTAATTTGCATATAGCCAGGTTCTGAGCTGGGATGGTGCAGTGAGCTAAAAAACGGTGTTGGATCTAGCCCTGATCTCTTGACTGGGTGAGAGTATTCTGCTTAATTCAGAAACTCTGTCCATCACCACCCCTTGTTGTTAAATATTTTGTCCACCCTAAGCGTGGAAGGGTATACACAGATGTGAGTCCCTTGCTCATTGCACCATCAGGATTCAAGCAAGCCGGGCCGACGACGGCTGAAATGCTAGAAACCGGTCCCCGGAAGCTTGTTTCCTTCCCAGTGTAAGAATTGGCTTGGTAGTTTGGTTTGCCCTGTTCCCATCATGCACTGGGACAGGAACAGACTAATTTGCATATAGCCAGGTTCTGAGCTGGGATGGTGCAGTGAGCTAAAAAAACGGTGTTGGATCTAGCCCTGATCTCTTGACTGGGTGAGAGTATTCTGCTTAATTCAGAAACTCTGTCCATCACCACCCCTTGTTGTTAAATACTCTCTCTAGGAAGAACATTAATCACCAAAGTTGTCATGCCATTTTTATTGTTGCTGAAAATTGCTGGAGGCCAGGAAGGAGGCAGCATGTTTTTTAAAATCTATAATATACTTGCAAACACTAGGCACCCACCCGAAATAGGTACCCAGTGTGGTCACACCGTTTGCATCGCTCTAACCGGCTTAAGGTTCATGTGACCTCAGTGACAGAGTCACAGTGACTGGATCACTGTTGCTCTAGGGTGTGCTGTTTCGTAGGCCTGCCCGCAAGACTGGAGATGAACTTCAGTATGGATTGCGGTGGACACGCCTTCAAGGTTAACCCACACTTGCCACCACGAGTGTCCACCTGTTGGTGCTTCGACACCAGGGCTTCTAAGGTCTCTCAGGGCCTTCTATGGTCTAGCATGGGAATATGCTCCCTCAGTAGAGTGGTCTGGTGGACTGGTCATGAAGGCTTAACCCGGTTCCCCAGTTCCAAATTCAACAGCTCTGGCCATAGTGCCACATCCTCTCCCCTACTGAACACCATACTGCCTCACTGAGAGAAACTCGTACTGCCTTCAGCTACAACCTAATTCTGCCTGCTATAAACTCTTGGATATGGCTCAATTCAAATCATGCACTTGATAAGAGTAATATGCTGCCTAAAAAAATAAGAAATAAAAGCAAACACTCATAGGGAATGCAAGATTAAGTAAAGCATGTGAAATCTAAGCAGAAACAACATGGTTACCTTAACGATCTCTCACTCACTATTCAGAAATCAGCGAGTGATTTTACCTGAGAAGTTAAGGACATGACTACAGGGCCCTGAAGGGTACCGTTTCAATGGGGCGAGGAAAGATAGGGTGTGAGTAAAGGACAGGAAGAATTGGCGCTGTAGCAGGTACGATTGTAAGTTAGATTTTATGATATCCAAAGTACAATGGTGCAAACAGGTCAGGGGAACAAACCCAGACACAAAACAGCCCCTGGATAGGTGAGGGACACGTCCCATACCAAACAAATAAGTACAAGACCTGTGCACATATCTCAAAGTGTTATGTTTTTATGTCAGAGCCAAATAAGTCAGACAAAGTTCATGTGGATAAGCTTAACGAAGGTCGAGATCCAGCGATGCATAAAAATAAATGTATTGTTCAATCTTGATCAGTACGTACGAAAATACAACTAGCCGAAACGTGTTTCGTCACACCGTGTGAAGGATGTGACTCTTCAGGGCTGTTAATTTTCTGTGGTAGAATGCTGCAACGCAAGTCCGGTGATACTTCCAACCCGGCTACGACGAATGGTGTGGCGGACCAAGTCCGTGGAGTGAAAACAAATCCCAGCTGTGCGGGTACTGCCGGCAGAGGGAAGACTAAGGACGGGTACGTCCGAAGTGTGCCATATATGTGACAAAATGAAGTCTCAGTAATGAATCATGAGCACGGGTTCATGTGGAAACTGGTTGCGGGAAATCCAGGTAGCGGATCTACTGTTTCAATGTCTATTGCTTATATCCTTACAAAACGCAAGCAGTATGGTTTAAAAAGACCACATCCATAAACACAGAGCATGGTACACATTTTGTTTTCCAATTCACCCATCAACCAGGTATTGTAATACATCCAGGAATGGTGCACTTCCCCACCTGGGGACAACAATGCTGTTCAAAGAAAGATGAGAAAACAAAAGTAGCGCTTCACCGCAAAGTCTTTAAAGTGAGGCTAATGTGTTTGGATGTCAATAAAACCAATCTGGCCACTTTGCAACCGCTCCGTCTTGCTTTATTTAGTTATGTATTTAATTTTCATATTTAAAACCTTTTATTTCTCTCCATCCCGAGGCTGCACTTTGGAATAGAAAAATGTCAGAAAAAGGGCATTTAAAGCAAGAGTGTTTTTCTATTTTGGATCCATTTCACAGGGAAGCAACTAAATGAAAGAAGGAATGAGAGGTTGTGAACCGTTTCTTCAAGTCACAGTTTTCAGTAAGTGAGGAGCACAACAGAAAGAGACTGAATAATAGGAAGAGAGGGGGGGCAGCCTCCAGCACAGAAAAGAAGAGGATGTTGTCTGTGTCTTCTCTGGGCAGTAAGGAAGAGACAAAGTCCCTTTCCTTGTCTGCCCTTCCCCGAAAGTCCACGAAGGCAAGCCAAGCCTTATCTGAATGCCTTTCCTATTTCTGCCGTCCCGGGACACAGTTTTGAAAATAAAAAGTAGGGGAACGGAATCTTTTTAATAAAAGAAGTAGGGGCACGCTGTGCCCTTCCGATCCCGGCCACTTTGACTACTGAGTATATGTAGCATTTTACATCGAGAAAATCTGTAGGGGGTGTGGGCAGGACTGTTGCTTTAACAGATGCTTATGAATATTAAAACAAAAGTGAGATTTACAACTTAATTTACAGTTGTACAATCATTAATGTAAATTAAGCCATTTTGGTACTTTGTGGCAGCCTCGGTACGGCGCTGTATAATATAACTTTAAAGATAACTGACTTTATTCTCGAAGTGTAATTAGTATTTTGTCCTTAGCTATGCATGTGAATCGGAAGAAAATAAAAATGAATGGGTCTGTTTAGTACCATTCATGTTACCTCATCATCTGCACATTTAGAGTAGGGCTGCTGGACCCCAGAAGGGAGGTAGCCATGATTTTCAGCTTTTTATGCCATGAGCCACAACAACATGGATTGCACTCATCATTATCATTCTATCTGCTCATTAATTAAATCCTGGTCTATGATGTGCAGAAGGGCATCTGATTAAGACTCCTAGCTGCAGATTCTTTACCTTAGAATTATCTCCAGGCACGAGTCTCAATCTGACATTTTTCATGAGCAGTACCCCTTAGCATCGGTAAGTAGCATTGTACGACTGCACGTGATTTAGTTGGTGTCGTCCATGTTAAAAGTGATGTTCATGGTGCCTATATAGGCGACAACCAAGTGCGCTGATGTTAGTTCTTTTCTTTCCGCAGCAGCCCATGCAGATCCAGAAAGAGCTACCCCCTGGTCATTTTTTGACTTCAGTTTTTTTAGTGTTTCATCAAAGTCTTTTTGAGGTTCTCATTCCTGGTGTGGCAGAACAGTCATCTAAGAAGGCCGGCTTGAAGCCCTGTGGCGCCTGTGATGGATCCGCTCCTTGTTTGCCTCAGGTTCCTTGAGGGACCACAACTCTAAGACCTCCCCCAACTACCTCGCCATGCTCCCAAAGGCCTTGAGGGAGCAATTGTTCAAGCTTCTGGCGGCTCGATCTGCGAGGCCACGGCGATCAAGGTTCTGGTGGAGAGGAAGGTCCTGGGAGTGGTTGCGGAGCGCAAGGTAGTCTGTGCCCTCCAAATAGCCCTGAGGTTTTGCTTGAGCTCATCGTAGGACCGGCGCTGAGTCTGTACCTCTCTGGAGTAGCCCAGGAAGTCCATGAATTTAGAGTTCTGGAAGAGCAATGGACCCAGCTCCCTGGCCATCCCCAGAATTGCGTCCCTGTCCCGGAAGTTAAGGATTCGAAGGATAATGGGACGAGCCGAGGCTCCAGGAGGGGGTTTAGGAGCAAGAGAGCGATGGGCCCGCTCCACCGCGAACCAAGGGGAGAGTTTCTCTTTGGGCATCCAGGAGCGGACTCAGGCCTCAATCAAGGTGTTGGTGTGGCCCTTCTCCACCCCCTCCGGAAATCCCAGGAGGCGCAGGTTGTTCCCCCGGGCCCTGTTTTTGGTGTCCTCAGCTCTGCGATGCAATTCCGCAGTCTGCGTCTGTAGGCGGACCACCTGGGACTTGAGGGCGCCCACGTCATCTTCCACCGTGGATATACGGGATTCCGTTTCTGCAATACACACCATGGTATTCCAGAGGTCCTGCCGAATCAGAGCCACTTCCACCTTCTCTTCCCTGATTTTACTTTCCACCGAGTGGGAGGCGCTTATCGCCTGGGAGGCGCTTATCGCTGCAGGATAGTGGGGAGGTCTCCCTCTGTGGCCCCGGGGGCAGGCAAAGGCCCAGCCTCAGGATCCCGGCTGGACATGGTGAATTGGTCCATCTTCGTTTGGGTCGAGGGGACGGGGGTCTGCGTGGTGCGAGGTTTACCCATGGCTCCGAAGAAGAAGAGGGGGGGGGGGAACAGCATGCGTACACCACCCGACTCGGTGGCTCATCCGCCCCCACCCCAGCCACAGCACAGCCCCCGGTCCGCAGGCAGCCGGGAGACGCAGGTCCTCACAGCAGCGAGCTCGTGGCAGGACGGTGGGCTTCTGTAGCTATGAAGGCCGGCGTGCCCCGGGGCTCAGGTAGCAACGTAGGTGATGAAGGGACCACACTGCTCTGGGGTCCCGCAACGCACTCCAGGAGCAGCAATACAGATACGGGCAGCTGCCCTGCGAGGATATCAGCACTGCACACTTCCAGCCCCACGTGCTCTGAGGCACACAACAGCAGGCTAGAGGGCACACACCCGGGGGTCCACACACGTGCGGGGGGCTGGTGCGCAGGTCGCGCCCCAGGTTGTGCAGGACCTCCAATCTCAGGAAGCAGGACGAGGACGGCCGGCCAGGGGGGGGGGCGCGGGACCTGCTAGGCCGCAGGTCAAATCAAGGGTCCAGGTCATCCACTGTCCCCCACGCAGAGGAGCAGGCGCTGCAACCCCATTAGGGGACTCCGGTTCTCTGTCACCACCGTCGTCTCCTCAGCCACAGCAGGCGTTTCTACGCCAGCACCAACCCCAAGCAGAGGGGCAGGAGTCACCACATCATGGGATGGACAAGCTTATTATCCCCACGATCGCTCTCCGGACCGCACCAGCAGTGCCACACCGGCGACCAGGGGGGGGGGGGGGACACAGTGGCTCAGCCCCACACCTGACGTGGTGGCCGATCCCCCCCCTCCTACCACAGCTAGCACGAAGAAACATGAGCCCCACTCACCGGTGAAACATCAAAGGTCTATCCAAAAGGGCGTGTATGGGGGAACACCTGTGGCCGGACAGAGGTCAGGACCGCTCCACGCCTGCCCTCGGAAAACGCAGAAGGGCCAAAGTCCACCTGGCCCTCACAGCCCACAAGGCAGGCAGCTCCTCGCACCTCCGCCCCGCGTTCTCAAAATGGCGGAGGGCGTGAAAGTTTACAACAACCACGAAGGGAGTGCAGCCTCCCGACGTAGCCCGTCGCTGATCAGGACACTGACTACCTGGCCCCCGGGGACAGCCCGCTTCTTAGGGCACCACAGCTCGGGCACCCTGGGGGAGCACACAAGTACAGTCTCGGCAGTCACAGCAGGGTTTAGGGCTAACTCCGCTCTCACAGTGCCCCTCGCGGGCGACGGGCAGGCCCTCAGTCGAGCCACGGCCAGGCAGGTCCGACACCGAGCCCCCTCCTCCAGCCGGCGCCCCCGCAGCGGGGCGGCTTCCACTCACCGCAGCCTCCGGCGACTCCAGCGGCACTCCCGTGTCACAGGCGGCCTGCCGGACCAGCGGAGCCCGCTCGGACAGCAGCGGTGCAGTTGGGGACTGTATCTGTACCACGGACAGTCCCGGGAGCCGGCCCGGGAGCCTCTCACGGCCGCCACTACCCCCGGGGGATCAGCACACCTCTTCGCCTCGCCTCCGCCGCCCGCAGGGACCGACCCCGTCGCACACCGGACCCGCCGATCCGGGGGAGCCTCCAGAACAGTCCCAGGCCCCGGGGTGAGTCTGCCGATCTTCAAATTAGCCCGCCACCGCCAGGTAATTCATCGGCAGCAGGCCAAGTAGTACGCCGAACGGGAGGGGACTTCAGGGCCCGGGACGGGACAGCAGGGGGCTGCCATTTTAAGCAAACAGGGCCTCCGAGGGAGAGAGGCTATATGGAAGCAGCAGATGCACCGGGCAGTCTCCGGGGGAAAATCAGAGCATGGCAGGGTGAATGAGGAGTCGGTGCAGGTCGAAGCAGGGACCTGATGGCAACTGTAGGCGACTGATGCGAGGCGGATGACGGAGGGGGTCCGGAGCACTCTGAGTGCGACCGCCATCTTGACGCCTCAAGCCAAGCCCCCCAATATTATTATTATTATTAAATTAAATTTGTAGGGCGCACAGCTACCCTGAGGTTTTCTGGCGCCAAGGACCAAAGCAACAGAGAGACCAGATTTACTGGTTAAATAGCCTGGTCTTAAGGTTTTTGCAGAAACTTTTGTGATTAATTTCATGCCGAAGTAAAAATGGAAGTGAATTCCACAACACACGGGCCAGATAGGAAAAGGAATGTCCCCCCATGTGTACTAGTTTAAATCTTGGGACTGAGAATTTGGCTTGGGAAGAGGATCTAAGCAGATGTGTTGGGTGATATAGCATAAGGCCTTAAATTTAGACCGGCTCTCAATTATTAGCCAGTGGAGGTCCCGAAGAGTGCCTGAAATGGGAGATGTTTTGGATACATGACAAAGCTTATTAATGCTTGAATTACAGTTCTTTGAGTAGGTCCAGGCAACATCCACAATATCTTACAGAGCCACCTCAGAATCGTAAAACACATAGAAGCCGTCTTTATTACTTGCTGCTTCATGGACAGTTGATTATCAATCACTAGAATAGAATAGAAATAATGTTTCCCTCTCTAGTGGATTCGATTAATAATAATCAGAATATCTCCAACAAGAATGATGGGGACGGCAGGGCCCTCCTTGCGAGATCATTGGATTCATTCTCCCCTCTGGAAAGATTAAATACTATCAAACTGCTGGATCTAATTAAATCTGGCGCACCCAGTTACCCTTGTCCAGCGAGGATCATTAGGCAAATCCCCTACTTGATAGAAACTGCACTTACACCTCTGCTCAATGCAGTTCTATCCTCTGGTATCTTTCCCAAATTATGGAAAACAGCCTCCGTGATTCCACTTTTGAAGAAACAGTCATTAGACCCTAAGGACCCTAACAACTATAGACCTATCTCTAGGCTTCCGCTGCCAGCGAACTTGCTAGAAAAAGAAATGAATTGTCAACTGAGTGATTTTCTGCTGATCAATAACATCTTAGACCCATCACAATATGGTTTCAGAGCTTTTCATAGCACTGAGCTGGCGTTATTAAAATCAACAAGGGAAATTGGAGAGTCAGTGGATGAAGGAGGAAATGCCATACTAATCCTATTGGACCTATCTGTGGCCTTTGATACCGTTCACCATAAGGTACTGTTGAACTGGCTATCGGATTTAGGAGTAAATGGTTCAGCATGGTAATTGTTGCGATCATTCCTATCAAATAGGTCTCAAACAGTTGACCTTGACGGAAACATATCAGAACCTTTTACCCTTCCATGTGGGGTGCCACAGGGCTCGGCACTCAGCCCGACACTTTTTAATATCTATGTGGCACCTCTGGCCGGTATCATCAGATCCTTCAGCTTCCAACTCACCTCCTATGCTGACGACACTCAAATTGTGCTGTCGCTGACGGAGTGAGCAGAGAAGAAGGCGGGTGAGCGTTTCCATGAGTGTATGGGTTCTATTTCACCTGGATGTCCTCCAATTGCTTAAAACTAAACTCTGGTAAGACCGAGTTTTTGAAATTTGGTAATAACCCTTTGGTTTGGACACCGGATTGGTGGCCGGAGGATTTGGGTCTGTGCCCTGAACCATCAAGGAAAGCCAAGAATCTGGGGATCATCGTGGATAATAAACTCACCATGGCAGACCAAGTTAACATTGTGACTTCAGCATGTTTTATGGTCCTCAGAATTATTAAGAAAATAAAGGTCTTCTTGACCAAAGACATTCAGGACGGTGGTGACAGCACTCACAGCACTCACATATCTTAATGTTCAAAAACAACATATGAACAGGTTGCAATTGGTCCAGAACGCGGCAGCTAGAGTGCTGACCGGAATATCAAGGTGTACCTCGTTCAAGGGAGATCTTGAAAAACTTCACTGGCTTCCATTTCCGTTAAGATCATGCTTTAAAGCACTGTCTATTGTCTTTAAGGCGGTCAACGGTATTGGTCCGGATTTCATAAGGAAGAAATTCTTTTGGTATACTGCAGGGATGACATTGAGATCCACTGGATCTAAACTCGTTCAGACCCTGCCCCCCCCCCCCCCTCCCCTTTTAAAAAAAACTAACTGGGGAGGGAGAAGTTTTGTTCATTGTGCAGCAAAAGCCTGGAATGAACTCCTGTTCCAACTACCAGATCTAATTTCTTTTCGCAGGAGCCTTAAGACATGGCTTTTCTCTTATTATTAGGCTCATGTTATGTTTCTCAGGCAATCAGTACTTAGCGCCAGGACACCCTAGGGTAATCGCGTGCTCTATAAGTATTAATAACATAACATAACTATACCCAAGTTGCGAGCAGTTTGGACTGGCTGAGGAAGTGTACCCATTTCCAGAGGCCAATGACATGGGCCCCAAAGATCTTTATCTTTCCCCATAATCAGGACCTAAGTTTTTCCGCCGTTTCATTTTAGCCAGTTGGGATGCATCCAATTGGCTATTTTATGCAGCCCTGTCTTTAAAGAAGAAGCTTTGGAGGTATCATTAGAAGACAGGGAAAAAAGAAGCTGGGTGTCATCAGCATATGAAAAGATAAACAACCCAGCTTCTTCCGCAATGGTGGCTCGCGGGCTTACATAAAGATTGAACAACACAGGGCTCAGAATCTAGCCCTGTGGTACTCCATAGGGGGATCCATAGGTCTTTGAGTTAGCCAAGGAGGAGAAGACCTGAAAAGTTTTTCCAGGAACTAAGTCTTTGATCCAATCCAAGGCTAAGCCCACAATTTCCAGTGACTGAAGAACTTTTAAAAGAGTATGGTGAGAAACTATAAAAGGCGGTGCTTAAGTCTAACAAAATAAGCTCAGCCGTTTCCCCTTTATCAAGGAGCTGACGAAGTGTTTCAGTAACTCCCAGAAGAGTAGTTTCTGTGGAGTACCCGGCTCTAAATCCTGATTGGGATACGTGCAGGATTTTATTGGTTTCCACAAACTGCACGAGCTGTTGATTCACATGTTTTTCCAATATATTTGAAAAAACAGGGAGGAGAGAAATCGGTCGGAGGTTGGAAGGTTCTGCTGGGTCCGCGTTAGGTTTCTTCAAAAGAGGAAGAATCATTGTGTGTTTCCACTCTGCAGGTAGGATGGCATCTTTCAAAGAAGCATTAAGTAACTCCATAATGGGCTGCAATGTAGTTGTTTTTATATTTTGAAGAATATGGACAGGAAGTGGGTCCTTGGGTGAGCCCGATTTGAGGCTATTTAAAATACCACCGAGAGTCAAGTGGTTGCCAGTTAGTGATTTTATAAGAAGATACAGAACCAGGGGTCTCCTCTGACTTGTTACAGTCTAGACTGTGAGGTACAATGTTAGCTTGCCCTTCCGCTTTAGTTGTTATCATCTCAATTTCCGTATAGATCTTTTCAACCTTCTCGATAAAAAATTCCGCCACAACTTCACAATGTGCTTCATCAAGTACCGTGGGCAGCTGTTGACAGGATACTCCTGAGAGCTCGCCAACTAATTTAAACAGTACGTTCGCATTATTCTGTTCTAATATAATGGTACTATTTACATATTCGGCACAGGTGATTTTACAAAGGGAGTTCTGTTTCTCTTGGCAAGTTTAAAGTTGTGTTTGGATTCTGAAGCATAGTCCATTCTCAGTATCTTTCCAGAGCTTTAACACCTAGTTTTTTCAACCTTTAGTTTTTCAGTGAACTAAGGGGCGGGGGGGCGGTGATTATTTAATTTCTTAAAAGATTACGGGAGACAAGCATTCACAGATTCCATAATCCAAGTCTGGATGATATTGGATATTTCAATGGAAGGGATAGCGGGCATGTTAGTAGCTAAATGATTTTTAAGAGAGTCGATATTGATCTTCTTCCAATTTGTGCACTTCTGTTTGGATAAAGGGATCAAGGAATTGTCGGGCCGTGGGTCGAATGATATCTTAAACCTTACCAAAAAGTGATCCGACCAGGGAAATGGCAGAGCTGTTTGGCATAGGACATTAGATAAATTTGAGAAAACCGGGTCAAACAAGTGGCCCGCCCTATGGGTAGGACCTGAATTACAAAGAAACATATTCATGGCTTCTAAATCGGTAATAAAAGTAGAGCCAATCTTACATGAAGGGTCGTTAAAATGTACATTGAGATCACCAACAATAGTGAAATTAGCCGCATTAAGCAGGAAGGGGGAAATGTATTCTGGAAAGCTAGTTGCCCAGAGCCCCACTGGGCTCGGTGGGCGGTACACTAGAAGGCCTGTGAGCTGTTAAACTGAGGAGTAAGGAGGAGCCTGAAAAAAACAGCTTCATAACCTTCAGGTTCTACAGCTTCCTATTTACACAAATATTCTTTTTTAAAGATTATTGCTATACCGCCTCCAAATTGGTCTACTCTTTCCTTCCTGACAATTGAATAATTGGACGGCAGGGCCGCCGCAGTGTCAGGCCCTGAACTTTCATGTAGCCAGGTTTCCGTGAGGAATATTGCTTCTTGTGATTGTAAGTTATGTAGGAGGTCGAAGATATCTTCTTTATGCTTTGCTAGGGATCTGCAATTTAAGTTCTAATATGTCAACTCTGTAAGGTGAGCTGCTATGAGTCTCCCCCCGCCGATGATGGTTTAATAGGGTTCATGTTACCAGCATTATTAGACAACTGTATCCTATTTTGTATAGAGGTACAGGTAAAGTTACAGCTGGGGCAAGGAAGGATAGGGCTGCCTGGTTTAAGGGCGATGCAGTCAGTGTTCGGTCTCTTCTGCATAGCCAGTAAAAATCTTGAAGAATATTTCCTAATGTCTTTATCAAACGGGGCAGGGGTTGTGGCCCCTTTTCCCGGTCGGGCACAGATGGGCTTGCCTTTGCCACGCCGATGGCGTGCCCGCTGCGCGGAGTGAGGGGCATGCAATATGAAGCCTGGCATTCAGCTGGCTGCTGACGTCAGCGCTCCACCTCCCCCGCCACCTCCCGGAAACAGCAAAGACCGCTGCTCCCTCCACAACAAGCAGGGAACCTGTGGTGGACCGGGGAGCAGGCGGCAAACAGAATAAAAAAGGTGAGCAGTCTAGAAACCAAATAGCAGCAGTTCACCTGAATGATTTAAAAAGTATGCAGCTAGCGACAATACAACTCACTATTGTGCGTCCGCTGCATAGAGTGAGGGCATGGAATATGAAGCCTGACATACAGCTGGCTGCGGACGTCGGCGGTCCACCCCCCCGCCTCCTCCCGGAAACAGCAAAGACCGCGGCTCCCTCCACAACAAGCGGGCGAACCCGTGGTGGACCGGGGAGCAGGCGGCAAACAGAATAAAAAAGGTGAGCAGTTTAAAAACCAAATAGCAGCAGTTCACCTGGATGATGTAAAAAGTATGCAGCTTGCAACAATACAACTCAAAATCCAAAAGCCTTACATCCGAGATGTATACAATGGGCTAATTCTCTTACTGCAACAGATGTTGAATATAGGTTTGATCCAGGCCTAGAAACATAAGCATTTCTGCAATACGAACAAGAATATCCTCTACCAAATGAACTCTTGCCCCTAGATCAGTATGAATATATTATTTACACGGACGGATCTGCTCAACCGGCCATAGAGAGTAAGCAACAATACAGCGCAAAGTGTGCTGTCGTTAAAGATCGCATGCAGGATGGAAAGTTCCTTCCAAGTTGCACTAAAACGCAATCTCTAAGAGACTGCATGGCCCAGTTGGCAGAACTAAAAACACTGACACTGGCACGTGTAAATACGGATCACGAATTCCCCACACTAATTGTGTGTGATTCCTTTTACTGTGTACTGTCGTACAATGAGTACTTACATCATTGGGAACTAAACGGGTTCAAAGATGCAAAAGGTGGCACAAGTAAGCATAAAATGCTATGGGAACAGGTAGTGTAGTTGAAAAATGAACTACACACAGAGTCATCAACGTGATGGTGTTCACGTTGAAGGGAATTCATTGGCTGATGAAGCAGCAAAGGGCGCTTTATGCACGGCCTCCGTAGCTGCAATCACTCGTTGTAAAACGAGGATAGACGGCGAGATAATGGTGGCTGTCATTGATTCATGCAAGGGCAGCTCAGCAGCACCTAAAAAACTTCCTCTCTAGGGACGCCTACAAGTTAGATTCAAACAACATTCCATATGCTTAGATTCTTGGAGTGGGGGATAGAGTAATACCAAATATGAATCGTAGGCAAGGTTTAATACTAGCAGCACACAAGAGTTTGGGTTCTGCGCACACAGCGTTACAGCGACTATTTCTTTATTGAAACAGTGCTATTGGTTGCCGGGACTAACAAAACAGACTAAAGACTAGGTCTAGAAATGTGACATCTTCCAACAGATAAAAGGCTCCACAATTATACGCCTGGCACAGACACCATTATTAAAATCAGACAAACCTCTTGCTTGTGTATATTTGGATCACTGCGGTCCCTTACAATCTGATGGGGCTTACAAGTATATCTTGGTGGCAGTAGATTCATGCTCAAGATTCCTATGGGTTTGGCCACTGCGCTCGGCTAAAGCTCGAACTGTTATCAAAGATGTGCGAGTCTTTATAGGGACATACACAGTTGGCACGTTACATTCGGACCATGGCCCTGTGTTTAGCTCTCAGGCTTACAAAGAGGCCATGGAAAATATGGGCATAGCATTGCAGTACTCCTCTCCATACCATCCTGAGGGAAATTTGGTTGTGGAGAGGAAAAACCGGGACTTAAAGCAATCTTTAACAGCTAGGGTATTAGGCAAGGGCTGTAGTTGTGTCAATCACTTATATGGGGTACAGAGAGCCCCCAACAACCAGCCAAGAAGTTCTCTAGGGGGTGTCACTCTATATGAGGTCCCATTTGAGACGAAAATGTGGGTACCTGATCTTGATTGTAAAGGCGCAGTGGCCGATGGGAAACCATTTGATATCCATGGGCGTTTGGCTGTTTTACAGGAGCTAAATGAATCCAGGACAAGACAAAGTAATTTCCACATTAAACAGACCGCCACTGGGGAAGTCAAGGCAATTACGGCAAGACCTATCTGGATCCTAAAAGTCGGGGATCTGGTCAGAAAAAAAATAGCAGACAAGAAAGAATTCGGGCTATCCTACAGAAAACCTGTACCGGTCCTAGCAGTACAAGGAACAAGAACTGTACTTTGCCGCCTCTTGCAGGGAAAAAGGAGAAAAGATTTGTCTCAATTGACATAATCAAGCCACACTATGTGGCCGATACTGAACAGTAGGCCTCATGGACTTCACAGTAGCATACGGCCTCCTCTAACTACAATCCAAGAAGTTCAAACAGAAAGAGTCATCAAGTTTGAAGAGCCTCCTGTATGGAATGAAGGACTATGTAGCAATGCTATGGAACACTTTCCTCTTGAACCCGAAGTTCAACTTCAAAATCTATAATAATCAGGTTGCAATTAGACCTAATACAGACGTCTACATCAACATGCCTCGACAAGAGCAAAATGCGATTTCAACAAATCCCGATGCAATTCCAACAATTGATCCAACTGCTTCTGGCTACTTCATGAACTTTGATAAGTTTTCTTTGGATCCAAGCAAACCAGAAACTACGCCACCCCAAAAATCACTTGAGCTGCACGTTAAAAACTTTCTGAACTTTCTCAAAAAGACTTACCTGGTATCATCTTGGTTAGAACTCCGGGTAATTACTGGAATACTATTTTTTCTTTTCTGGCTAGGTCTAGTTATAACTATTAGCATGCTTAATAATGGACGATATCTTCAACAAAGTGCTACAGCCCAGAAAGTTAATTTGATTTTAAAACCACATCAATCGTCTCATCGTGAACAAAGAGACTTGTCATCAGTGAACATCACAGCGGTTCCGATACCGAATGGTATAATTTGGGACAAGGTTGATTTACAAATATTCGGTCCTACTTAACTTTTAAAATTTCTCATATATTTAAAATATCATTAAGTGATATCATTAGCTCCAGTACATTTTCTGATGACTGGGATTCTGAAACTGTTAATAACATGTTGTCTGATTTAGAAAAAACTGTATTTCTGAACACTGAAATGTTAGAAGGTAATTCAGACTATGACACTTTGTACTGTTACCAACATTATGGTCATCATTTTCTGTGCACATCTACTTCACCCAGAAATGTTTTTGAATACCATCAGTGGGAACATTGCCCTGCACCACCTAAAAGTAGTTCGCAATCATTTGCACAGAAATTCTCATAGTTTTCAGGGTTTAACACTTCTGACCCGACGTCATTTTATTATAAGGTTACACTGGCATCGGCACTGAAAATTATGTTGACTAACACCAAAAAGATTTACTCTGCTTCCTTTATTGCCCAACTGTCTGAACAGGGTTCTGACCTATGGGAGGACACAATAGACTTAAAATCAGTCTGGGGTTCTAGAGACTGGCAAGTCCAGGGAACAGAAGCGCTATTTAGAACAAGCCTCATTCCACACCAGATGATATTTCTAAACAACACTGAAACAGACATCATGTCTTGGACTAGCCAAGAACAAGGACCTGAACACACCTCGGTTACCAACACCATCTAATATGTAGGGGTGGCAAAATTCAACTTCACATGAAGGGGCAAAACTAGATGACATTTTACAGTACAATAGATCAGACCCTAATTGGAAAGAATGGTTTGTTTGGCCCTTAGACACGAACAGATGACAGAAAAGATTCTTGGGTATTACCAAAGGGTACAACATCCATAGGCCAGACCCACTCTACAAATAGAACACTCAGGAGTAGTTACATCCTACCGTGTTGGGCAGTTGTGCCTTGATTGGCTAGAAACGTCAACACTCAGAGAAGTGAAACAACACTTATCCTTACTCTCACAAGACATGGATCTTGGAGATATTTTACAACATCCCTGGAAACCAAGTCAGAAACGTTTCATATATGCTGGCATTTATGCTGCCTATAATGAAATCTGGAAAATGTCCTAACAAGTGGCTGCAGAGAGAATACGGGAAATAGACTGTATTAACTTGGAGAAATCTCTAGCAGTGGTAGATAATAAGTTAACAACTTTGTCCTCCAGAATATATTCCTTAGGCAGCATTGTATCTTCTGCGAAAGACATACTGGAACAGGATTATCCATATTACAACACGGCAATCACAGTTACACTTCATTATGTTATTGAGCTGGACCCTTCAATCTTTCCCTGCAGGCTATGTGCCTCAGCAATTCATAAACCGTACGTCTCTGTTTTCTGAATATAATCTAACAGATAAACAGGTTGAAATGGCTCAACGGAGAGCAAAATATACAATGCTGTGTATTGAAAAACTGGACCGACTACCATTTACAGTAGCGGAATCTCCGTCTACGGAGTGGCTTATCCATGGCCACATAACTCTACCGGTTACTACTTTTCAATTTCAATATTGTCTTGAACAGAGGCAGGCAGGCTAATATGAGAAGATGGGTAAGCTATACATTAAGGAATTCTTGGATTTACCACATAGATTTCGATGCCGGAGTGGGGATTGAGAAGTGTTTCTAAGTGGTACAAACTGCAAGGCCGCTTTGAGTGGTTCTCTCATGTGCCAGGCCATTTAATTTCACGGAGCTTGTAATGGGTCAGTATCAAACTTGTCCTGCCACATGAAAGGGACTTCAGTTGTCGTGATTAAACCAGTATTCGAGCTGCTCTCGCATGGGAGTTACTTGATGCTGAACGATCAAGGTTGCTGTGGGATGCTTCCATGCATTGCCTATCTGGTCACCGTGAACTCCAGCGTTACTTGCTGTATGCAAGTATTGTTTTCCCCAACAAGTACAGTCAGGGAGGCACCGTTATGGCCTTCATTGAATGTTTCTTTAATACAGTTTGATACTGTGAGCAGACTGAAAGCCCTGCTTGTACAGCAAACAGTACCCTTAACCTTCGCTCAAGAGACCTTTGATCTTCAAATTGCTAGGACCTAGGCTGAGATACAGGCACTTTTACTTACAAATTGCCCCATTCATTTCGCAGAAATGGTAGATCATATCTTTAATATGTCTGATACGAGTGGTATTGTACACCTATTTAAACCATAGGGTCATGATTTCTTAGCACCTTTCAGACAATCCTCGGAGTTATTCCAAACTTTATACACTCCGTATTTGGAAGCATTTTGGAGGTCTACCACCGATCCTGCTGTCAATAGTGGGAATCCTGATTGTCATTTATCTGCTACGCAATGGACGGCCCAATCACCAACGAGATGGCAAAAGCGCTCCAGGAGTGGAGATACCGTGAACGCATGGTTATGTTATGTTATGTTATGTTAGCGGTCTCGGCTCCTTGGATCCTCTCAGTGGTCCTTTCCAATGCCCCACTTGTCCTTTTAAACTTCCTACACCAATGTGTATTCATAGTCTCCAGCTGAGGCCCTCGGCGGACATTCATCCTGCCGATACCATAGGCACAGTTAATCAATCCATCCTTAAAGTTATGCATTTGAATGTTAGATCACTGTCCTGTCACTCCCAAGAAGTCCTCTCGCTGATTTCTGACGACAATCCGGACATTTTCTTCTTTACGGAAACTTGGCTGCACGACCAGTCCATGGCGGTCATTAATCTAGCCCTTCCTGCGGGCTACATTATGCACTCTCTCCCTCGCAAGGCCAGAGGTGGAGGTATTGCAGTTGCGGTAAAAACTTGCTACCCCTGCATCTGGAAACCTACCACCATAGCAGGTTGTGAGAGTGCTCTATTTAACATCTCAGTGAATCCCCATTTCACTTTCACGGGACTTCTAATTTATAGACCTCCTGGGCCTGACGCCGCTTTTCGTCAAAGCCTTCCGGAGGTAATTTCCTCCTTAGCTTTAAAGACTGCAAACTTTACGATTATCGGTGACCTCAACCTGCATATGGATGCGCCGCTTTCCAACTCGATCCATAGCTTGTTGGCGGATCTTGAGGCGTTCCAACTGATCCAAATGGTACAATCCCCTACTCACATAGGTGGCCATCTATTGGATCCTGTTTTGACTAATCTTTCCACGAATATTTCAGTGCTCCATCCCAGACCCATGGCATGGACTGATCACCATCTCATTGAATTTCGTATTACAACCTCCTGCTCCCTTCCTAAAAACAATCCCTCAGCCAGTCTTAGACGCCCTTGGAGACACTTGAACTTAGAGCATTTCCATCAGCTATTGATGAGATTTCATCCCCTACCCCCCACTGAAGTTTCCCGCGGCTACGACAGCTTCTGCGAGTGGCTAAATAACGCATTAGATGTACTTATTCCGGCTAAGTGGAGCAAGACCAGATCTAGCCCTTCTAGCCCCTGGTATAATGATTCCCTCAAAACACTCAAAATCTCCTGTAAAAAGGCAGAACGCGCGTGGCGCAAAACGTATGATACTGACCTCAAGGCAGCCTATAGGGCTTGCACTAGAGTGTATCATCGGGCCATATGTACGGCCAGGGCGGCTTTTTACTCTCAGGAGATCAAGAACAGCACCAACCCCACCAAGGTCATCTTCAGGGTGTGTAAGGACCTTACTAGTAAAAGGACTGATACTGCCGCCCTCCAACCCTCTATGACGCACTGTGAGGACTTAGCCTCATTTTTTGTCGAAAAGGTGGAGGCTATCTATAAGTCATTCGCCCAGCTTCCTATTGCGGAGACTAGCCCTACGTCATTGGTTCATAAACCATTACTGATTATTCCTAGTCCGACCTTGGAGGAATTCTCTGCCCTGACGACTAAAGTTAAATCTGGCTCCCTGGACGACCCCATGAGACCCTTCCAATTCCGGGAATTCGCTGAAGGCTGCTTCCCTGCTCTACATGGCCTTATTAATTTGTCCTTCAGCACGGGTAGTGTTCCTAAAGCTTGGAAACAGGCGACGGTTATCCCAATTCTTAAAAAACCCGCCCTTGATCCCACCAAGCCCGAACACTACCGACCTATTTCCCTTCTTCCTTGGCCAGCTAAATTAGCAGAAGCTCATGCTAATGCTATTCTATCTTCTCACCTGCAGGAAGCAAATATACTGGACAATTCCCAAAATGGGTTTCGTGCAGGCCACAGCACAGAGACTGCCCTCCTGGCCGTGGTGGAACACATCAGACATTTGTTGGATCTGGGTCAGACGGCGGCACTGATCCTTTTGGATCTCAGTGCCGCCTTCGATACGGTGTCTCACCAGATTCTTCTACATCGCCTGATGGAAGCAGGAGTTGGAGAGGTGGCACTTGAATGGTTTCGCTCCTTTCTTAAAGATCGAGCCTTCAAGGTTTCCACACCCCCTTTTGTTTCTGCTTCTCGTCCCATACTCCAGGGTGTTCCCCAAGGGTCGGCCCTGAGCCCTACCTTGTTTAACTTATATGTTCAGCCATTAGCGGAGGTAGCCCACAGTTTTGGTCTCTCCTTAGTGTCATACGCCGATGACACGCAGTTGGCGGTGGCACTTAATGGCGACTCCAACATGGATGCCCCCACCTTTCAGTCAGCTCTAAAAGCTGTGGCCGGCTGGATGGCGAACAATCGGCTCCAACTTAATGCCTCTAAGACCAAGGTCATTATTTTTGGTAGGGAAAGTGAATTATGGGGAGACCAGTGGTGGCCTTCTGATCTTGGCCCCGTCCCTTCCCCTGTGACGGAGGTTAGAAACCTTGGGGTGTGGTTCGACCATAAACTCTCCTTCACTTCCCACACAAAACGTGTGGCTGGCACCTGCTTTGGCACTCTGCAGTGTCTTCGACCAATCTTTAAGTTCTTCGATGCGGAGACCAGACAGATTATTGTCCAAGCCCTGGTTCTTACCAGACTAGATTATGCTAGCTCCCTGTTTCTGGGCCTTAATCAGGCCGAGCTATCTCGTCTTCAGAGAGTTCAGAATGCGGCAGCTAGGATGCTTGTTGGCCTTCCGAAGTTTGTCTCGGCCCGTCGGACTATCCAGGATCTCCACTGGCTGCCGGTGGGGCAGAGAATTAAGTTTAAAGCTCTTTGCTTAACTTTTAAGATTCTCAAAGCAGCCTCCCCTCCCATCCTTGCACAGACTATCCAGCACTATGTCCCTGCCAGAGCTCTTCGCTCTGCTGGATCTAATTTGGCCATTGTGCCACGTTTCAAAAAATCTAGGATGGGCGGACGCTCTTTCTCAGTGTTGGCGGCTACTCTTTGGAATTCTCTGCCTGCCCCCTTGCGCTTCATTCCTGAGTTGCTTCCTTTTAGAAAGGCACTTAAAACCTTCCTTTTTACTACAATCTAGGCCCATCCTTTTCACCTTTTCTGGCGTGTTGTGTTATTATTCTCCAAAGCGCCGGGACGCCACTTTGCTGTGGCATCCGCGCGCTATACAAAAATTATATAACATAACATAACATAACATAACGGCCCAATCACCAACGAGATGGCAAAAGCGCTCCAGGAGTGGAGATACCGTGAACGCATGGTACAGCATCTGGGCACAACTCGCCTAAGGGAACTGAGCGCCTCTTGGTTCCTATAGTTTAGACCAGTCTGGATGGACTGCATCTTACTGTTCTTCGATGCCTGTTTTACGGTGACAAATGCGTGTTGGACCTCTGTCTCACACTTGCAACGGACACGCCTGTGGACTTGAATACCAGGCTGGAACCCTTGAGGTCTCATGCTCGGCAATGTCCTCAGCGTACTCCTGTACTGATGACTGCATTCCTCGAGAACCCCAGGTGCCTTTTACAACTGGGGTGAGCTTCATCTCCACCACTAGCACTCCGGTATCGACAACCGCACAGGATGCCTCTACACCAGCTATTGGCAGTACTGAATATCATCTGTGAGGTGTTTCAAGGACCGTCCCCTGCAGCAGCAAGCAGCGATGATGTAGCGTCTCCCAGCCAGGACATTTGGGGCCAGATGTAGGAGACCAAATAGCGGTCGGTAACGGCCGATTTCGGCCGTTACCGACCGGTATTTGGTGTTTGACATGCAGGGGGCTTGAGATTTACAGAATCGGTAAATTTACCGATTCAGTAAATTTACTGAATCAGTAAAATACCGAATCGGTAAATTTACCGATTCTGTAAATCCAGATTTAGGTGGCACAGTAAACAGTGCCACAGGCCCTTAAGAATTCGTTATTTACCACCCAATACTATTCGGTGGTAAATAACGAATTCTGTGTACATGCACATCTGTGCATGTACACCTGTGCCCTGTGGCACACATGCCCTAAGGGCATGTATGTGTGTCACATGGCACACAAGCCAGAAACAGGGGTGCTACAGGGTGTTAAATTGACACGTTGTCCCCCTTGGCAATTCGGTATTTTTACCGATTCGGTAATTACCGAATCAGTATTTGCCATTGATTCCTATGGGCTTCAAGGCCCATAGGAATCAATGGCAAATACCGATTCGGTAATTACCGATTCTGTAAATACCGAATCCTACAGATTGGGTATTTGATACTGAATGATTACCCACATTAGATTTACCGATTCATGAATACCAAATCGGTAAAATTCGGTATTCATGAATCGGTAAATCTAATTTACCTACATCTAGCCCTAAATCTATAATTGGCTCATCATGTGCTGAGAAAGAATTGAGATTTTCTTTTCTTCTAAACTTAACATAATTTGGAACATTTCCTAAAAATTGACGCTTTCTTGCTGAAAAGCATGACCTTTTGACGCTTGTCAAAATTCAACCTAAATAACGAACTCAATTAGGACTGTTGCTTAAGTGACCATTCCAAACAACTGATTTTTGTTGTAAAATCTTTTTTTCTTCCCCCTTTTTAATTTTTTTTTTTTTTTGGTGGGGGAGGTTGACAATACTTTATTCAGACACTGAAACCAGGATGGCATTTTTATGCCAACACGCTGCCACTCAGGTTTTTTTTATTTTTATTTTATTAATTTTCTTTGCAACAACAAAATAAAGCAGTCGATCACATAGGAAATCAGTGCAGCACAACACTCCATTATTTGAAAGTCCAACAAATATTACAACGGCACAGTTTTGCCTGCTTTCAGCATTAAAAATCGGGCCCAGTCGTCTCCCCACAGTTCCTCACACTTCATCTGAATCAGTCATCATCATCTCTCTCTGATGGTGGATCACAAATATTACCCCTATACGTGTTCCATGCTTCCCCACTTTTGTGCTATTTTCCGTTTTGCAATCATAATTCCAAGCCTTACCCAACTCTACCCATAACGTGTGAGATCATTTGGTTTCCATATATTTAATAGACATCGTCTTGGTTCCGGCACAAGCGACACCCCTTCTGATTGTGATATAGTATGCAGCACTTGTGTCCAATATGCCATTTTTCTAGGACAGTCCCACATAGTATGAAGAAAGGTTCCCTCTTCCCCGCAGCCACGCAGATAGAAGGGGTGTTCTTTTCTCCCCATCCTGTGCAGAGTATGTTTGGTGTAGTATGATGGGTGCAGGATTCGGAGCTGCACAAGCCTGAGGCGTGACGGTATGCCCACCTCCCTTGGGGATGCCAACACTTCTTGCCATTCTGAGTCATCAATATCGCCTATATATGTAGACCCTCAAAGGAGACTATCTCACCTCCCTGCCACATATCACCCACCGTGGATATTGCTATATCATCCCATTGATCAAAGCCTTTGCTATTTCTGAGTCTGCCTAGCCTTTTCGTGTCCCACAGTGGAGTAAGCTGGGTTATCACCCCTCGCCATCCTAGTTTGGCCTGAGTGGTATGCCACAACACCAGAGTATGACGCAGTGGACCAAACATTGCTAATGCCAGTTTCTTATCATAGATGGGAGAAAGCATACCCCTTGTGCCAAGCTGCGTTCTGTCTGCCTTGAATGCTGGATCAGACATCGGGACATGCAACCATTGATTAATCACTTTCAGTTGCGCAGCCCAATAATAGAGTTGTACATCAGGGAGTGCTATTCCCCCATCGTACCATCCTCGCACTAATTTGGCTTGCGCAATATGTGCTGGCTTGTTACCCCATAGGAGAATAGAAACTTGTGCCAAGATAGCCTTAAAATAGGTTGACAGTACTTGGTATGGCGTATTCTCTAAAACATATAAGAAGCGGGGTAAGGCCATCATTTTAAAAAGCGCTGCCTTTCCCAACAATGTTGGTGGCAGTGTCCCGCAGTGACGTACATCTCGTTTGAGACGCTGTAGCGGCGTCTGTAGATTTTTGTTAAAAAATTCCCCGGAGTCGGCGGTGACATAGGTACCCAGATACTTAAACGTAATTCCTGCAATCTTAAGCGGGCAACTATCAGGAAGATGTGGCGGGGCACCGTGCAGCACGTACAGTACCGATTTAGACCACTTTATGGTGTACCCAGAGGCCTTTCCATAAACCGTACAAACATTCAGGAGGGTCAATATAGAGCGCTTCGGTGTGATCAGATATAACAGGATATCGTCGGTATAGAGGGACACTCGATCCTCCCAACTATCTGTCCATTTGAGGCCTCGTATCATCAGTTCCCATCGTATCCACGCCGCCAAAGGCTCCAATACCAGCGCGAAAAGTAGCGGCGATAGTGGGCAGCCCTGGCGCGTGCCCTTCGCCCGAGGAAAATCTTCGGAAATATGACCATTGGCAGTGACAAGAGTCATAGGCTTGGTGTACAAGAGCCGAACCCAAGAACAGAATTTTGGTCCAAACCCCAAATGCTGTAAAACTGAGAAGAGAAAGGGCCATTTGACCATATCAAACGCCATGTGCGTGTCCAGCGAGAGCACCACCGCCAGTTCCTCCAACTAAACCGCGCAAGCAAGTACCCCATGGAGTCTCCTCAGATTGAGGGCCGAGTTCCTGCCGGGCATGAAGCCCGATTGGTCTGGGTGTATGATTGCTGATAAGTGCGGTGGGGGCCGATTTGCCAGCAGTTTTGCAAGGATTTTGGCCTCTGCATTTATCAAGGAAATAGGTCGGTATGAGGTACACTTATCCACAGGCTTTCCAGGTTTCAGGATAGCCACTATTGTGGCCGTACGTTGGTCCGATGGGAGTTCGCCCACCTTCAAACTATCAATGAACATATTTAATAAGCGAGGAGTAGAGGACTCTGTCATTCTCTTATAGAGTACGACCGGTATGCCGTTCGGACCTACAGCCTTGCCCGACTGCAGCGCTCCAATGGCTGCTTGCAGCTCGTCAACCGTTAGATCACCCTCCAATTCTCTTGCCACTTCCGGAGTTAGTTTGGGCATGTCGAGATCTTGTACATAAGTTAGCGCCTCCTCTAAGGACATTTCCGAATCCAACGAATAAATTGTTTGAAAGTGTCGCACCAGTGTGCATACTATTGTGTGTGGGTTAGTTGTGACCTGTCCTTCCTCTGTACAAAGCTGCGCAATCCATCTATCGTTTTTGTCTCTTCTATCTAGCCTCGCCAATAATTTCCCGGCTTTATCGCCGATGTCATACACTTGGTCGCGTGGCCTGTATCTGCAGTCTGGTCCGTGCTGTGAGGTGTTCTTTGTGTTGCTGCTGTTTGAGCCGGAGGTTGTGGGATGTGTCAGGGGGTGGGGTCGCTAGCGTGCCGGGTCTCTGCAATGTGCAATTCGGACTATAGATTCTGCAGTTCTACTCCCCTCCCTCTTATGTGCTGTGATGGAGGCTGTGGCCTGCCCCCTGATAACTGTTTTAAACACCTCCAAGAGGGTGGTCAGAGAGGCAACGGATCCCGCATTTTCTTGAAAATACTGGATCGTTCCTTTTTAAAGCGTTTTTCTAATTTTCGTATTTTGCAGATAGCCAGGGTGTATCGGATAAATACGGTGTCTCTTCTGTCGGTGGTAAGTGTAGCGAAGCAGCACTGGGGAATGGTCAGAAATGCCCCGGGGTCTGATTTCTATAGTCTCTATATTTTTAAGGCTATTTAGTGAACCCAGGAAGTAATCTATCCTTATCATACTATTATGGACCCCTGAGTGATATGTAAATTGGCGTTCTGTTGGGTGGTGTCTTCTCCACAGGTCTGTAAGACCCATTGCATCCATAAAACTCCCCAGACGTGACACTCCAGATGTACCAGCCCTGATAGGGAACTTATCTAAGGTTTCATTCATAATTGCGTTAAAGTCCCCTCCAATAATGAGTTCCCCCTCCGGTAATCCAAGCAAGAATTCACTGAAGTCTGGTAGGGCCACTGCGAGCAGCGCTGGGGGGATGTAAACAGACACTATGCTTACGGGACGTCACGTCCCTCCCACTGTATAATTATGACAGTGAATCTCCCTGAGCCATCAGACTTTACATACTGTATTATCAAGGGAAACTGCTTCCTCACCAGTATACCCACCCCCCTGGATCCTGACGTGAATTCCAAAAGAGCCACCATTTTGTTTCCCCATCTGTCCATCGCTTTGCTGGACGTGCCCGTAAGATGCGTCTCTTGCAGCAACACTACTGCCGGGCCGCCCCTCTTGATGCATTGCAGAACCAGGCCACGTTTAATTTTATCACCCAGACCCCGCACATTCCATGTGAGTAAGGAGACAGTTGGCACCATGGTGCTAGGGTCTTCAACTGACTCAACCTGCGCTGTGCCTCCCATTTCTATGCCCGACGTGCCCATTAAAGCAAGCAATATTTCCCAGGATAAAGTTTGAGTGTTTCACCGTGTGCTCTTTGACTGCAGAATTAAAGTTGTGCATAACCATGTAGTAACCATCTTGTGAAAAAACTTGAAACAATCCCCCCCCTCCCTGCCTCCCTGCCATGCGGACCCGAAACTGCCCGCCACCCCAACTCAGCAGAGTGCTTAGAACCCAATCCCTGAACCATTACTTGCGCGTTTGGGAGCTGGTCCAAGGAAGACCACATCTTCCCCCACCCCCAGAGTCCATATTCCTTGATAATTCCATCGTTGTCATACTGCAGAGGAGGGCCTGAATCTACGTCAGTCTATACCTTCCTTACGTGGTGGTGGGTAACCACAGAGGGTCTCATTCTCCGGATTCCTTACGCACTTGGTCATCCTCGCCCTTTCCTTGTTCATTGCCTTCAAGAATGTCCTCTTTCCCAATACTTCGTTGTCTCCTTTACTCTTGTCCAGGTCTTTCCACCTGTCTCCATCCTTCAAGCCAATGGTTAGCCTCCTCCGGTGTTTTGAAAAACCATGTCTTGCTGTCTGCCACCACTCGCAGTTTTGCCGGGAAGAGCATTGAGTATGGTAGCTCGCAGGCCCTCATCGCCTTTTTGACCTCCAAAAAGCTCCTCCGGCGTGCCGAGACTGCCGCCGTATAGTCCTGAAAGAATGAGATGACAGAGTTTTGCACTCGGATGGGCGGTGCCACGCTGGCCATTTGAAGAATGGCGTCTCTGTCCCGGAAGTGGAAGATGCGGGCTAACACCGGTCTTGGGGGGGGGGGGCACCGGGTTTTGGCCTGCCACCCGGCACCCTATGCGCTTGTTCTACTGAAAAATAGTTAGAGAGTTCCTTTGGCTGTAGCCTTGTCTTTATTAAGTCCTCAATGTATAGGTCCATGGCGGGGCCCCCTTCATTCTCAGGTATCCCTGTAATTCGAACATTATTCCAGCAGGAGCGCCCTTCTTGATCATCCAACTTTGCTGCCATACGTTTATCAGCCTCCAATTGCGCTACCTTCTTAATCAATATTTTAGTGTCTTTAGTGAGTAATGTTGTCACCTGCTCCACCTCTGTGACTTTGGCGGAAATTTTTTGGAAATCCGCCCGTAGGAACGTAACATCCGCAGAAATGGAGCCTACCGTTGTTTGCACATTATTGAGGGCCAATGTGTGTAAGAAAAGGAGGTATCCCCGGCTAAAGTTCCTAAATCGTTATCACTATATTATTTGAAAAGACAAGGGTTTAGGAACAAGGATTTCAAATGGACACAAATTGACAACAAAGTATACTGACTATGGATTGACAATACACATTATAGCATATGGTAAAAAAGATGCTTTATTTAATTATATTATTGGGGCTCTAACTTGTTAACATTCATTGGTTAAAGTCCAACAATGAATCTCAAGCTGTGCACTTTGTAATTTTATTATAATTTATTTCTAGCCATGTCTTCGGATTAATATTAAGTATTCCTGTAATTTATTTGTACCTTTTGGATCTATTTATGAATTGCATATTTATATTGAAATGTATTGTGACGCATTTTGTTTGGGGGGCCACCAGCCGCCACTGATGCGGAGGCCCAACACTCGTTACACAGCTGCGGCGTTATTTAATTCTGGGACATGCTGCCTACCGGTGCTGCCCTAGGAGGTATCTCAATTTTACCTACGCCGATTTCGCACGTTAGCCTCTCACCTCACACTCCGTGATATGTCACACAGGTCTGCAGTTTTCAGCAGTGATACGGGACACTCCCCCAGGCAGAGTTCATGTGGGCTCTTGCTGGCCGTATGAGTCCCTCAGGCACTCGGTCAATGGCAGCACTTTGTACATGGACGCCCTGCACTGCCCTTTGGTACAGCCGTCCGTCTTCCAGCGTTCTTTCCAGGCACCCCCACAGGCGCGCGTCACTCGTGTCCCGGCGCGGTCCTCAGTAGAGCCGCTTGGGTCAGTGCCTCATTGCCCGTTCCGCTCCCAGCCTCTGCCTTTCGATTCGCCACAGTCAGGCCTACGTGCCCAACCCGGTCCGCCGTCCACGGCTCCCCCAGGAGGGCTCCACCTCACCTCCACTCTCGGCAAGGGCAGCGGCCGTCAACACCGCAGCAGCCTCCACTCGCACTTGCCCGCACTGCAAACAGGCGCCGTCCCCTCCGCAGCCTCCACGACAGGCGCGGTCCAGTCCCGCGGGCCGGCCATCAAAATTTAGCCCCCGGTTTCCACCACTCGAGCAGGCCTCAATCTGCCGCTGTCCGTATCTTGCGCAGCCGGCAACGGAGAGGCACCAGCGTCGGATTGATCCATTCCGCTCCTCCTCAGCTATGCAGGTACAGTCACTGGGTATAATTTTGAGAACGGATGAATGATCGGATTACTGGGGAGGTAGTCTCAATCTCGGAGTCCCTTTAGATCTCGGCCATCTTGCACGACTGCCGGCCACGCCCCTCCTTTTAAATTGTTTTTTACATGAATTTAAAACAAGGTTTTACAAACCTCATTGATAAATGTTTTATACACTACTACCTAGTTAAGAGAATTGTTCACTAGCATTTTTGTCATTGTTGACTATTCAGAAGAGGAGTGGGTGTTATGTTTCATGTAGGTACCGTAATATAGGCCCGGGTAACATCATACCCTTTCACCTACATCACCTCACCTACACTACACGGTAACCAGCCTTTTAGGATTGAACCTTTACCTAGTTCTAGTCCTGGGCGCAGAATAATAATAATATTAATAATAATAATAATGATATTGACACTTGTAAAGCGTCACAGCTACCTCAAACAGAGGTGTCCCGACGTTGAAGAAGTTACTCCCTTTCAGTAACACCTTATCTGGTAGAGGGACTGTCTAGCCGCATATTCCTTACCGACCCACCCGTTCTCCCTGCTTTGAAACCAGATTTTTAAAGAAGGGCTTTCCCCTTTCACGTCCCTAGTTTTCCACCCCAGTGGTCATTGTACTACAAGGCTCCGTGCTTCTGGCATGGAAAGTCGCAAAAAGTAACCGACCTCAGCGTGCCATGATGGTGCCAACTAAGTCAAGCGGAGCTGAATGACCCCACTGGGGTACTGCTCACAAAATTTTTTTGATTCAGTTTGACTCGTGGGGATAATTCTAAGGTAAGAAAAATGCAGCTACAGTCTCTACCAGTTAAGGCGATACCGAAGGTAAGTAACTTGTTCTTCAGGGCTTTGTGAAACTGTCTCTTATGACCAAATCTCTCTTCCCTAATGCATCAGGCATTTGATAAATCGGGCCCACTATCTCTTTCGGAGAGCATTAGGCCGCATAAACAATGGGGAACCTCTCCCAAGTTCTCCTTCCCGTGAAATACTCTCCCTGTAGGACTTTGGGCCGTTCAAAAGGATCATCTATTCTGGAAAGCCTAAAAAACTTTTCTGTTTACCTCACTGTAGGACCTCCTAGTAGGATTGCCTGTAACTTAGCTCCTGGGCACTTCTTTAGAGAGCTGTGCTCTATATAAATCCAGTCTCCCATTCATTCGTTGTGAGCTGTCCCATTTTTTCAGTCAATCTTGAAGTGAATAGTCCATTTATATTATTTGGTTAGAAAGTTCCTAAGGTAATGCAGCTCCATTTAATATGGGTTCCTGTTGATATCATTTCTGAGACTGCAGGTTTGTTGAAGTTTCAGCTGAAGAGAATAACATTTCTTTTAGATAGAACAAGTATGGATCATGTGTATTCTGCTCTTTGCACTCAGAATGGTGTCAGTTTACTAAGGATTATCTTGAGATAATGATTCTGCAGTTGTCTATCTGTTGATTTGAAAGTCATGTTGAGCCTTTTAAAAAGAGATGGCCTTAATTAGTCAGTCGTGAAACCATGTGTAGGAAATTTGCCTTTTCTGTCTAGTCGCCCCCCATTTTTCCCCTTTTACTTGACCCTATATTTTTGCCAGCTTTTGAACTGTGTGCACCTTATTACTGCAACTAAGTAACAAAGTGCCTGTACTCCCCTTTAAACATGGTTACATTGGTGTATTCCTAATCGGCATACTTAACTTTCCTCGTAGTCCTTAGCATAAGGTACAAAGTGTATCCAAATTCTAGAAGTTAAATGCCACCAGTGGACTGCAGCACCATTGTGCTATTCTCTACAGTGCCAGTTAAAACATTGCTTTAGTCCTACCTTGTGTTTTCCGACTGTAGAAGTGTGAAAACTGTAAATTGACCTGTCAAAATAAACCATTTTGACTGGTCAAAAACTTCATTTAAATATCAGTGTCACCCCTATGTAGACCTTGGTGCCCACAAAACAGGGCACAAGGTATTTAAAAGTAGGACATGTAGAAATGTGTCCCTTTTTTTCTAAACACTTGCTAGGGCCTCACGTCTGGTTCAGATACATCTGTCGTCACCTTCCACAAAGCCCTATTTATTCATAAGTCATTGCAAACAAACTTGACAACTAGTGTGCAACCTATCCCAGTTACCTTTTACCTATGAAGGAAAAAGGTCATGTTAGTCAAATACATACAGTAAATAATTATATTTACTCCACCTGTCTTCATCTGCCTCCTCCTTTCCCCTGTCACCGACCCGTTCCTGGGCAAGGGGAAAAAGGACAGAACAGTTTTAGTTGCCTCAGTTTTCCCTTCTCCCCTCAGGTAAGGTGAGGGGGCACCTTTCGGTCCTCAGCTGTCTACTTCTTCGTTGCCTGAGCCTTTCAGGGACCCCTGTGTAAGGGGAAAAAGGGGCCACTTTGGGTCCTCAGGTTTCGTCATCACTGTCCCCATCTGATCCGTCCAGCGTAGCGTAGGCAGGCAGGAGGCTGTGGATCATCTTATGGCACACTAGGTTCGATGTCGCCTTCTTCCCTACTACCAGGCAGTTTCTCAAAAACAGAAGTACATCTTTAAAACAGCATAAGAGCCTCGAGCAGTCCTGGAGGTCACTCAGTGCACGTGTCCCTAGTAACAAAACATACAATGTGTCCTTACTGTAACTAGCACCCAAAAGTTATTTTTCTCTGTGGCTGGCCTATCTGTTGTATATAGAAAACCAGAGCACAGATTAAAAACGTACCACTGGTGAGTCAGGAAAGGGACAGCGAAAAAGATAATAAAATAGTTATATTTATTATATTTTCTAATAAATATTAAAAAGCTAACTTTTCCCTGCCTGAATTTCCAGGAGGCTAATTTGCATGTGCTCACCAACTTCTTCGGAGCCAGTTCTTAGCGTTTGAATATGTGTGAATGCTGAGTGAAATTTCACCCAGGAGCTACCAAATAAGACACCGTGATTAACAGGTTGACCTAAAAGGACAGACATGACCACCCTGAATATTCAATCTAGAACCCCCAGTATGGGACGTGGTAGAATTTGCATGACGTTTTCAGACCTGCAGGCACAATACAAGTTAACTTGGAGCCAATACTTGCGATTTGTACAAGTTAGGCACATCCTGCTGGCCAGCATAGACCCAATGGAGGACTACTAGAATACAGAGTGCTGGTGGCCCCCCTACACCGTCAAGCCATTTCTCTCATTTATGGTAAACCGGCAAATAGTGCTGCTCCCCCCAACCCACTTGGGGTACTGTGGGACAGGTGAGCATAGGACCTTGGCAGACTAGAGGATGATGTGTGGTGGGGGATGGCTGCTGATACCCAGACGAGATGGTGATCAGAGCCGTGTTTGGACTTAACAAGCTCAAAATATTGCATAGAGCATACTACACCAGTATGAGACTGTTTGCTATGAGCAAGACTCTCATGCCCTGGAGTGAAATCCCAGAGTGTCTATGCTCGGAATCTGGCAGGAATAAACACAAGACAGATATGCACTCCACTTTTGCAGTGTTGCTTTACTGGTAGCTAGGCGGGACATCGTACAAAAGTGGGGAGGTGCTACATCCCCAATGGTGGATAAATGGGAAGCCAGCGTGGACTGGTGTATGCGTGCAGGGTAAAAGATATATAAAGCCTGTGCATGCCCAAGTAGATTCACAAAGGTCATGGGCCCGTGGAAAGGCCTGGTGGCCAAAATACTATAATGATGCCAACCCCAGACAAACAAAGCACGAGATGAGACCGAGGGGAGCGGGTCAGTTGGGAAGGATTAAAAGTGACAACTAGGGGACTATCTCGGCATCACCAGACTCATTTGGTCAATGGGTTAGTCTTTTGTGGGACGAATTTCACCAGCAAAGAGTTATGTAACTTATATAGCTGTCATGCGGGGAGGGGAGTTATATTTTTGTGCCTTTTGAATGTAACAAAACGAAAACTTGAATAAAACAGATTTTCAAAAGAAAAAAAAAGATGTCTACCCTGTACCTCACAGAGTATGCAGGGTGAGAGCTGTGGGCTTTATTATTAGGTCTCGCCCTGCGACGCATCACCAAGCGATGTCGCAGCGAGACCTATAGCCGTCCGCTTGCTTACAACGAGGCAAGAGGAGACAAGAGATGGGCACGCACAGCCTCCGTAATCGGATCAGGTCGCGCGCACGTTCATCATCTCCTGTCTCCCTTGAAAGCCTCCAACACACACAGCCACACCTCCCCCTGCTTTTGCACGCGCACACACAGAGACACACACACGAGCGCACATTCACGCACTCATACACATACAGAGACACCCCCCGCCGCACACTCACACGAGCGCACACACACGAGCGCGCAGAGACACCACCACCCCCCCGCCCACCGGCCCGCCCGCTCGCCGCTCACACACACACGAGCACACAGAGACCCCCCGCCGCCGCTAAGCCCCACTCACTGCATCGGCGCAAGTCGGGACTTCAGCAGCCTCCGCGCGGCTCTCCCTCGGGCATGGGAGCCCCGCGTCATCACTCCTTCTCTGGCCATCCACTCCGTGGGCGTGGGCTTCCAGGAGAAAACGAAGTCCCGCCCCACGACCGGTTTCGGTATTGCACGCTTACATCTTTTGATTGTTTTGCTTTAAAGGCATCGCGCTTTCCCTCAAACCCTGGAGAGGCCGCGGGCGGTCGAATCACCCTTGCATTAGAGGCATGGCATTCCTCGGGCGGCTGTTCATTGTGAGGGAAGGTCTGGGAGCAAGCAGAGGCGGGTAGGTCCGTTGAGCGGCTGTGTTTGTGATGCATGTGTTCTGCTTTTGAAAATGCACATTCTTGTGGACGAAATTGCGTGTGGTTCTGTGACGAGGATCCCGTCTATGCTTTGGAGATGGTGCAAACACGTCTATGTCAACTGTGCCGGCATCTCATGCACATCCGTTGTTGTGGAGGAGAGGAAATCTGCATCAGCCAGACTCTCGCACCTCCCCTCCCTGCACGCGCACTGGGTAAGGAGAGCATGGGTGGGCAGAGAGCAGGCACAGCCGGGCTGTGGTGCTGAAGATTGCACGGGCGCAGTGACGCATCCAAGGGCAGGGAAGCACGGAGGGGCAGAGAGCAGGGTAGTGGTGCTGAAGCTTGCACGGGCTCATGCTGCTGTGGTGCATACGCGGACAGGAGAGCACAGTGAGCACAGAGCCGGGCAGTGTTGCTGAAGCTTGCACGCGCTCGTGCTGCATGATTCACCCATGAGCAAGAGAGCATGGATGGGCAGACAGCAGGCAGATCCAGGAGTGGTGCTGAAGCTTGCACGGGATCGAGCTGCTGTGACATATACAAAGGCAGGCGAGCACGGTTGGGCATAGAGCGGGCAGATCAGGGCAGTGTTGCTGAAGCTTGCACAGACTCGTGATGCATCCATAGACAGGGCGGGTGAGGAAGACTGGTGGGCAGAGAGCAGGGCAGGCAGAGCCAGGCAGTGGCACTGAAGCTTGCACGATTTTGGAAAAGGTGATGGACAGTTTCTTAATGATGCAGAATACTCCTACCCAGTCAAGAGATCAGGGCTTGGTCCATCACCGTTTTTTAGCTCACTGCACCATCCCAGCTCAGAACCTGGCTATATGCAAATTAGTCTGTTCCTGTCCCAGTGCATGATGGGAACAGGGCAAACCAAAATACCAAGCCAATTCTTATACTGGGAAGGAGACAAGCTACCAGGGACCGGTTTCTGGTATTTCAGCCGTCGTCAGCCCGGCTTGCTTGAATCCTGATGGTGCAATGAGCTAGGGACTCACGTCTGAGTATACCCTCCCACACTATGTTCCATAATTGATTTTATCCACACTAAGTGAAGCTTGTCTCCTTCCCAGTATTCTGGCTCACTTACTCCCCCCACCCGTGAGCAAGAGGTCGGCTGACCTTGAAACGCGTAGGGTGTTTTTTCTTATGTGCCAATAAACCCTAGCACTGTACAACATTGGGGCCTCGACGCTGGTTTCTTTTGAATGAAGGCTGGACTAGGATTTCTGAATATATATAAATATATATATTAGACAATGTTCCTGTTCGCCAATGCACGGCGAGGGAAAACCAGGTGCAGACCTCGAAATCACCTTCAACGCCTGCAGCAATCAGGACACGGTAAGCAGTTAACCTGCATAATAAAACGAAATTTGAAATAACTACTTGATTTGGGCTCTTCAAAGTGGGGACGACTGTTTGTTGGATGTTTTTACCGGCCGGTCCCGGTCGGGGAAGAGCCCTGTCACGTGTAAGTGGTCCAAGCTGCAGACATTTGTCTTACACAGCAAGAATTGGCAGAGAGGTCGTTTTGCTGGTTTGTTATTTACAACGCAGGGAAGAGATGAACAATTTCCGGACCCACTGGGGTTTTAATGTTGTGAAATTTTTACTCTGGGAGCAGCTCACTGTAGCAGCACTAATCGAACTATGAACACCATCAGGCCCCGGGGGTGCCAACGACAACTGGAGCAGGTGATAAAGATCGGAACTCCTAAATGCTCCACACAGAGTTCAGCAAGCCTCTGAAGAAATGCTCAGGAGAGCATGAAACGCGCCGGGCTATTCATTTACTGGGCTTTGCTTCCATCTCAAACTGCGCTGTTAACCTGCATAATAAAAACGAAATTTGAAATACCTACCTGATTTGGGCTCTTCAAAGTGGGGACGACTGTTTGTTGGATATATACCTGTGGAGGTCGTTCCTTTAGTTACCTTGCACCCCGTCTCTGGAACACGCTGCCCCTGACGTTGCGGACGTGCACCAATCTCTCTGTTTTTAGGAAGGGACTTAAAACTTATCTTTTTGCCCTGTAATTGCTGTTATGGTTAATCTTGGTGCCGTTATGGCTTTATGTTAGTTGCTGGTATTTAGTGTGATGATCTTTAGCGCCGGGACGCTCTTTGGAGCAGCTGAGCGCTCTACAAAACAAATAGTAACATAACATATATATATATATATATATATATATATATATATATATATATATATATATATATATATATATATATATATATTCGGTATATTCAAGTTTACAAACAAATAGTAAATTATAATTTAAATTAAAATGATTATTTTAGTAATAGTTTTAATTTTATATGTCTAAATAACTGCCTTTATTTAAATCGCCTATCGTGATACCACAGTTAGCCTTCACAATTCTAATGTGTTCCCCTTTCGAACCAATGCACAGTTGTGCATTGTGCCTGCTCACCCTTAAAATGGTCTTCTAGATTATGATAACGTGTGAACGAAGGGCGAGTGAACTGAAGGCCCTTTCAGATTAGCCTCCCTCCACCAACTTTTTCTCACACAAACTGGTGTTAAGGACTCTAGCTGCTTTCATACCAAAAGTGAATATTCAGTTTCACGTTGTGCGAGCCATCACTATCTCGACCTTCTTTGCTTCACCTCCTCTACACCTGAAGGGCAAGAGAGACTCCATTGTTTGAACCACAAGAGGGCACTAAGTTTTTATATGAATCCATCTAGAAAATATTAGGTAGACGATCAGCTCTTAGTGGGGTTCTGTGGAGCGAAGCAGTACTGTGTGGTGCAGAAAAGGAACATCTTGAAATGGATAGTCCTCTGCATTAAGACTGGCTACGAAGCGGACTCCAGAAGGCATAAGGGTCAACTCCACGAGGACCCAGACTACTACCACTGTGTTTCCATGCTGAGTGTCTGTCTGAAATATTTGTCAGGCAACTACATGGTGAATCAGTTCATATGCGTTCATGTAGCAGTACTGCATTGAGAATCAAGTCGATTGAGATGGCCATTTTATCAGCTTATACCTGCAGGACATTTTGTAGTTGAGCTGTTCCCCAGACCCACCACCTTAGGAGATACTGCCCTGGTATCTATTCTAAAGGTGCAGAATCTGCAGTCGAATTATCCATCAGAGAAGCAAGTTGCTTACCTTTGGTAACACTCTTTCGGGTGGATACTCTAACCATAGATTCTACACCATCTTTCCGGTCTGTGAAATGGGCCCACTTTATCGATCCCAATCTAGGAATCTGCACATTGATTTGTTCAACGATCTGATTGGCTCTACGTCTAAGAGACACATATAAGCGCCACCCATGTGTGCTGATGTCAGCTTCTTTCATAGTTCATGATAGAAGCTGAGGTCAGGTTGCATAGGTGGCAGTTAGTGTATCTCTAACTCTTGTCACTTCTGGAGCGGAAGGGTGTTGATGTGTAGGAGCAGTGCTTCTGAGTTAGAGTATCCACCAGAAAGAGCATTACTGAAGGTAGCTAACTTGTTCACAGGTACACAACACGTTTTAAAAAGCCTTTTTCTTGTAGTACCTAGCTTACCAATAGCAACTGGAACTGACTTAGTGCTGTCCGTCAGGATTTGAGAGCCTTAGAAGTGACCAAGAGGAGCTGCTCCAGAAACTGTGAAAAGTTGGATCTTTTAAAATCTTTGTACTTCCAAGTCCTCTGTAGCGTCGGCAGGATTTTGCAGCAAAAGTGTCCAATTTTAAAGCTTTAGGGCCTACCCTGCTGTAGGATTTTGAGTTAAAGGTTAAGTCCAAACATAGAAATCTTGAAAGGGCAAAGGTGTGAAAAGTATCCACTCATCGCAGCTGCTGCATATTTTGAATTTCTACCTCTTGGACCCTTTTCCACTCACACACTGAGTTCTACAGGCTCTCGTCCAATGGCTTTCCTGTTTGAAGAGCAGTTCAACATATACAGCCTGCAACATGGGAGAGAATGTGGCCTAAAGGCTAGGACGGTTGACCTCCTAGCTGGGGAATAGATTTAGAGTCCCGGCAAAGACGCTCATCATTTTGTGATTTTTGAGAAACCACTTAATCTCCCTATACCTAACCTCATGTAAAGTGCTCTGATACCTTTGGGTCTAGTTCGTGCTGTATAAAACTCCACAAAAAAATAAACTTGTTTGTGTTGCCTTTTGCTTATGGTAGACTCACATATACCCCAATTAATAACCTTCTTTCTTACAAAATGCTATGCACTTTGGGGCAGTGGAGCCACTGGCTGCCTGAAAGGAGCATTGTTATGTTGTTATTGCTCTTTTACACTATTGGCTTTCGGACTTCATTCCCTCCCCCATTTCTTTTTTCTCATGTAAATAAAAAATAAAAGAAATCAGGCATAATTTCACTAATGTTTTTAACATAAGTTTGTTACTAATTCAGATCGCTCAGTTTTACAAAAGAAACTGATTGATCTGGACTGTAGGTTAAAAATATATATTTTGTAAGAACGGAATTTCTCTCCTTAAAAGTCCTCTTGGACTCCGCACGAGCAAATATGTTCAATTTGATTAACTATGAAGATTCAATGATTGAACAGTGTGGATTATTGCTTTTAAAATTATAAGAATGCATACATCAAATACTCTCAATAGAAAAGTAATGTATAACAAGCCAAAATAATATGACATTTCAGTAGGCTAATCATATATTTTTCACTTGTGCATATCAATATTGTTCTGCTGCATCTTGCATGAGAGTACAACTTTGCTTATTTAACGAAACCCCATAATCTATCTCATTTCAGCCCTATTACCTATTCTTGGGAAGGTGGAAAATTAATTTCAGAAAATGATGATTTTGAAGATATGGTAGTAACAAGAGAAGATTATGAAGAAAGTGGACATTCTGCATGTGAAGATAAATTTGACATTTGAATTTTTAAAATATGCTTTTGGCTAATTAATCAATTATTTTCACTGCAAATTCAGAGTTAAAACCTATTTGCACCTGAGTTTTAAGTGTTAGAAGCTTATTAAATTGAATGTATATTTTTCTAAATTCATATGTAAATACTTTTTGTCTTTGCATATTTATTTTCTTTTTATTTTAGCATCTCAATATTTTGTCAGATATTTTTTACTGTTACATTTGAAATAAATTAACATAACTTTTGAAATTACGTTTCAATCAGTGCATAAACAAGCCTAAAATTGTAATTTAAAGATGTTGTTAATTTTAGGATATCCACTGGTGTGTTAAATTTTGATAATCGAGCAAAGGTTGCTTGCTTGCTCCCAGCTGTTGGAATTTTGTCCTAGTCTGCATTCGTCTTTTTTTATATACCTGGAATGATGTAAAACTCCACCAACTGCATCAGACATGCTGAGGCATATCACGTGGAGCTCTGAATGATTCAAATCACCACTGATCTCTCTTGAAATGTGCTATTGTTACAGGAACTGCCTGAAGAGGCTCCATCAACGTCCAAATGTCCTAGGCTTCCCCTTCTCTTTATGCTTTTTCTTACATTGTAGTGATACCCAGCATATTGTATTTCACAACTGTCCGACTTGCTCTCACTTGACAAACAATGTCTGTGAATCCTTAGCACACAAAACCTAAACATCTTCAAGTTCTCACCTAAACATCTTCAAGTGGACCTCAACTAGCTGGAATCACAATTCTGGAAAAACCCACCATATAGGTTCATTTGGTTCTCCCTGAGCCAAGCAAAAAATGAAGCCAAACCATTTAAAAAGAATTAGTTGAAAGAAAACACACACCACATGAATAAATTGGCTCTCAATTACATAAGGAAACAATATATCTTTATAGTAACTGGAAACCAAACCATACTACTGTAGTTAAATTGAAAAGGATACCATGCCAATCCAGATTCAAATAGGCCGCCTGGCATTCCACAACAGTGGTGCCAGAAATAGATGTGAGGAAATGCAAGCTTAGATCACAAGATAAACAAAACCTTTTCTCTTACTCCCCCCACCATCCTTGGTTAAAGAACAATATCTTTCTGGTGTCTATACCACTCTCTTCTGGTTGAAAACCAAGAAAAGTAGATGGAAAGCCATCTTAGTGAAAATATGTGCATTCCTCCCCAGTAGAAACTCATTAAAATAGATCATACTATCACTGACTGCATGATCCCGGATAGAAGTATTCCACTTGTAGATAATAAAGGCCATACAATGAGACTTGAAGCTAATAAGTGACCATTTCCTTTAAGGGAGAATTAGTTTCAGGTGAGTCCATCGATTTAGACTGGTATTTGAGATGGGTGAGAAAATGGCCAATAACAGAACAGTAATAGAGGGAACAAGACTGTTGCTGGTCAAGTCTGGGGAAAAAAAATCTCAGCAGCCAGATCCACAGTAGTCATTTCTAGGAGCTAAGTTACTATCTTTTCAGGGTACTTTTTCCCAAGACACCTGTCTTTTAAAAAGAAACCCAATCACCCTCATAAATCTTTACACCAAGATTTTAACAAAGGCACTGGCTGCATGTTTAGAGGAAGCACTCAGCCTCCCAGGTGGATTTTTCATTCAGTGACAGGACAGTGACAACACAAGGAAAGTTAAAACCTATTTGCACCTGAGTTTTAAGTGTTAGAAGCTTATTAAATTGAATGTATATTTTTCTAAATTCATATGTAAATACTTTTTGTCTTTGCATATTTATTTTCTTTTTATTTTAGCATCTCAATATTTTGTCAGATATTTTTTACTGTTACATTTGAAATAAATTAACATAACTTTTGAAATTACGTTTCAATCAGTGCATAAACAAGCCTAAAATTGTAATTTAAAGATGTTGTTGATTTTAAGATATCCACTGGTGTGTTAAATTTTGATAATCGAGCAAAGGTTGCTTGCTTGCTCCCAGCTGTTGGAATTTTGTCCTAGTCTGCATTCGTCTTTTTTTATATACCTGGAATGATGTAAAACTCCACCAACTGCATCAGACATGCTGAGGCATATCATGTGGAGCTCTGAATGATTCAAATCACCACTGATCTCTCTTGAAATGTGCTATTGTTACAGGAACTGCCTGAAGAGGCTCCATCAACGTCCAAATGTCCTAGGCTTCCCCTTCTCTTTATGCTTTTTCTTACATTGTAGTGATACCCAGCATATTGTATTTCACAACTGTCCTACTTACTCTCACTTGACAAACAATGTCTGTGAATCCTTAGCACACAAAACCTAAACATCTTCAAGTTCTCACCTAAACATCTTCAAGTGGACCTCAACTAGCTGGAATCACAATTCTGGAAAAACCCACCATATAGGTTCATTTGGTTCTCCCTGAGCCAAGCAGAAAATGAAGCCAAACCATTTAAAAAGAATTAGTTGAAAGAAAACACACACCACATGAATAAATTGGCTCTCAATTACATAAGGAAACAATATATCTTTATAGTAACTGGAAACCAAACCATACTACTGTAGTTAAATTGAAAAGGATACCATGCCAATCCAGATTCAAATAGGCCGCCTGGCATTCCACAACAGTGGTGCCAGAAATAGATGTGAGGGAATGCAAGCTTAGATCACAAGATAAACAAAACATTTTCTCTTACTCCCCCCACCATCCTTGGTTAAAGAACAATATCTTTCTGGTGTCTATACCACTCTCTTCTGGTTGAAAACCAAGAAAAGTAGATGGAAAGCCATCTTAGTGAAAATATGTGCATTCCTCCCCAGTAGAAACTCATTAAAATAGATCATACTATCACTGACTGCATGATCCCGGATAGAAGTATTCCACTTGTAGATAATAAAGGCCATACAATGAGACTTGAAGCTAATAAGTGACCATTTCCTTTAAGGGAGAATTAGTTTCAGGTGAGTCCATCCATTTAGACTGGTATTTGAGATGGGTGAGAAAATGGCCAATAACAGAACAGTAATAGATGGAACAAGACTGTTGCCGGTCAAGTCTGGGAAAAAAAAATCTCAGCAGCCAGATCCACAGTAGTCATTTCTAGGAGCTAAGTTACTATCTTTTCAGGGTACTTTTTCCCAAGACACCTGTCTTTTAAAAAGAAACCCAATCACCCTCATAAATCTTTACACCAAGATTTTAACAAAGGCACTGGCTGCATGTTTAGAGGAAGCACTCAGCCTCCCAGGTGGATTTTTCATTCAGTGACAGGACAGTGACAACACAAGGAAAGTTGTCTGTCTTATTTATATGGGTTAGCCGCTGGGTAGATGGCTCTATGGTTTTTCCAAGTTCCCAAAAAGGTCCTAGAGGAGGGAAAGTGGTTCTTCGCAGACTTTTCCAAATTTGAGTTAGGATGTTAATATGAGTCAGATGCCCCTTCGTGAAAGTTCTAGTAAATGACCGCCTTTAAGAGGCAAATCTCCTGTGCCATAATAAGGCTGGATGTATTCATTCCGCTTCTTTGGACTAAGATGACACAATTGGTGCCATTGCCGAAACAGACAACTCTGCAGGACTGTCAGAACTTTAAATTAAAAAAACTCTTTAGACGCAACCTTCTAGCCTTCCTTAGGAACTCTCAAGTTTTAACTCCAAACTCTCAATCAAAAGCTTTTGCACTAGTCTCTGGATTTAAGGTCTATGTGTCCACATCTGGAATTCTTGTGTTTTTGGAAACATTTTTTTGTTAAACAGTTGAAGATCACAGAAAGCACTCAATCATAATACAGTGTTGAGCACAAGTCAGCTGCTTGGTTTTGAGGATCTGCCATGCCCATTTCATCATACTAAAAATAGTTCAGTTGCTCGCTCTGCACCATATCTCAGGTAGTCCCTTTCCATCTATCCCAGATCAGCGGCTGACACCCTCTATGTTTGTCACTGTTGTACTATCTCTGTCCACTTTTTTAGAGACCCCGTTGCCCCTCATAGATTTGCCTGTCTGCCGTCATGCACCAACCCATGTCATTTTTCCAAGAGGCCAAGTCCAGAGGCATGCCAGGTTCCCGTTTATGAACAACATATCTTTTTTCCACAATTAGCCCCAACATGAGAAGAGTTTTAGTGTGTCTGTGGGTTGTGTTTCTTCCCCCCAATGTTAAGCACAGTTATCTTGAGAGAAAGTTAAGTTTGAGTTCCAGTAGTTTGCTTCAGATACGTCCATATGGCGCCCCAATAGCACACTATTGAAACCTATTTTCCTAATTTTAAAAAGTATGATTCTAGTTTAGTAAGATATGTTGAGGATATTTATTTATTTAAGGTTTTTGTAGAGCGCGTAGTAACCCTTGAGCATCCCAGCGCTTGAACCTGAATTCAGGAGGGAACAGCAGCGGAAAGGACGAAGAATCAGGGGAAGAGAAGAGTTTTCAGTGCCTTCCTAAACTGAAGGAGGTTTGGTTCGGTTCTTAGTCTCCGGGGGAGACTGTTCCAACGTTTGGCAGTGTGTACCGAGAAGCGGCAGCCTCCAGACCGAGCTTTTTTTACTCTGGGAACAGTAATAAAGTTCTCGCCGCTTGATCGAAGAGCTCTTGTAGCTTTGTAGGGAATGATAAAATTATTGAGAATGGGTGGGCCTTTGTTATGGAGAAGTTTATGGGCCAGACAGAGGGCCTTGAAAGCAACCCTCTCTCTGACTGGGAGCCAGTGAAGAAGCTTCAAAGCTGGCTTTGCCGAAGATCTGGCCGGGGTGTGAGTGAGTAGTCGGGCCGCAGCGTTTTGGATTCTCTGCAGGGTATTGAATGTAGCTTCCGGGGCACCCAGGTAGATTGCATTGCTGTAATCTAGCCTCGCCAGGATGAGGCTCTGGATCAGTAGTTTCCGGGAGGTGGCGGGAAGCAGGGGGAAGACCTTCCTGCATGCTCTGAGGAGTCCGAAGCATATTCCTGCCGTCTTTTTGGCCTGCGTTCTGAAGCTCAGATCCTTTTCGAGCCATACGCCCAGGCTCTTAACCTCCTCCTTGGGGGCAGGGGGGTCACCTAAGCAGTCGGGCCAGATGTTAGGCGGCAAGGAGGGCGGCAAGGAGGGATAAGTAGCTGAACTAGTTGAAAGCCAGCTCGGATTACTTTCTCCCATTCCTCTTCATCGATGTCCCCTAGGCCATGTTCCCAGTCGCTTTTGAGCTTCGCCAGGGAGTTGTTATCAAATTTTTTTTAAAGGTAGGTGAAATGGCCTTTTGTTATAAGTGGCTCTGCTAGGAAGCAATTCTCCATCAGGGGCAGATCCACAATTTCCAATTGTTAGATCTGGGGATTCTAGTTGGCAATGGTATACACCTTTGTCCAAATAGGGATCCTTGCTTCAGGATAAGGGGATTACCCCTGCTCACCCCCTTGGTAACTTGGCACGAGCAGACAGGCTTATCTCAGAGGCAAAGTGTTAAGTATTTGTGAATACACAGTAATACAGTGAAAACACTACAGATGGACACAAAACAGGTTTTTATAAAAATATGTATTCTTTATATAGACTTAACACGCGACCACAAACGACAAACATCCACAGTATTGTACTTAAAGTTGACTTCAAGATGGTAAAAGTTACTTAGTTCAAGTTGATGATAAATGCGACAAAGTTCTCAACAAAGTACCTGGATGCGTAACGCAAAGTGAACAAAAGGCACACAAAAGGGAAGATGCGTTGGTTCCGTGATCCGGGGGAAATGATGCGTTGTGCCTCAATGCTTGCGCAGAGTAGGGGATGCATTGTGATCCTTACCGGTGCGGGGTTGATGCTTAGGTTCTTGGCTTGCAGTCCGGCTGCGATGCGCAAGATGGCGCCTCGATGTGATGTGATGCGATGATCCTGGTGCGATGCGAGAAAATGGCGCCTTTGATGCGACGATGCAATGATGATGCGTAGACGCCCTGGCAGCCTTGCAACAACTCTGTACTTTGGAACTGCGACATGCTTCTCCGGTGATGCGATGGCGACTCTCTCGATGGCGTCACACTTTACCAGTGATGTGACAGCAGGCAGCTTTTGACGAAGACACGCTTTCTGGGAGATGCTGCTGCGATGCGACGATTTCAGCTGCGGCGGCGACACGCTTCTTCTCATTGCGTCGCGCTTCCAGCTCCCAGTGACACGCAGGCTTCTGTAGTTAGAATTTCCAGCAAGGAAATTCAGGTGGGAGCTGGAGATGGTCTTTTGTTCCTGAGACTTCAGCAGGAGGCAAACGCAAATTCAAGCCCTTGGAGAATATTCTGTAGATGATGAAAGTCCTTAAAAAGTTCCTTCTCCTTTCCCTTGGCAATAAAGAAACCACTGCAGGTCACCCAGCAAACAGCACACTGGCAGAGGGGCAGTCCAAACTCCTGCAGCTTCCTTTGTTCTTCTCCTTGGCAAAAGGTTACTTATTCCCAGAAGTGATCTAAAGTTCTTGGGTCTGAGTCCCAATATTTATTTTACTTTTCTCCTTGTTCTTGAAGGCAGAAGGGCCTTTGCCCAGTCCAAACCAGTTCCTGACCACTCTGTTTACAGGACTCCTTCTTTCCTTTCACAGTGCAGGGCAGAAACATCAGACACCCTACAGGAGGTGGAGCCAGCATTGTGGAGGGAAAGCACAGCCCTGGAGCACTTTGTTGACATGACTCCTTCTCTTCTTTCACAGTGCAGGGCCGAGACATCAGCCGCACCCCAGGAGGTGGAGCCAGCATTGTGGAGGGAAGGCCCATCCCTATTCTTGTCCCAGGTGCAACTCCTCCCTCCCATCTAGATGCAGATCTCCCTATTCACCACTGGGCTGACTCATTCTGTCTCTTGGAATCCCCCAACCCAGTCACTCAAACTCCAGACAAGGAATACACAAGCTAGCAGAGGCAGGCTTTGGATAGTTACACAAGAAAATACCTACTTTCTAAAAGTGGTACTTTCAAACAAAGAATGTTAAAACCAACTTTACTAAAATATGTATTTTATCATTCTGAGTTCAGGCATACTAAATTCGAATTTCTACTATGTTCCCCGAGTCAGTTAGGATTATACGATGTAATAATCTAACTGCCCATTCTGGCCTATGGAGAGCAGGTAGCCTTGCAATAGTGAAAAAACGAAAATGGCTGCAATTCACTATTAGGACATGCTACACACCAGGGCATGTCCTACCTTATACTTGCAATGTACCCTGCCCTTGGGTCTACCATAGGGGTGTCTGATATGAATCAAAGGGAAGGTTTAGAGACTGGCACGTGGGTGCACTTGCAAAGTTGACATGGCAGTCACACTCTTCACACAGGCCTTGCAATGACAGGCCTGAGGCACGCTTTACAAGCTGCTTCTGTGGGTGGCACAACCAGTGCTGCAAACCCACCAGTAGTATTTGATTTACAAGCCCTGGGCACACCTGGTGCACTGTACTAGGGTCTGACAAGTAAACCAAATAACCCAATCATGGAATCACTAATTAATACATCAATTTAACATAGGGAGCACTTGCACTGTGGCACTGAATAACAGTGGCCCAGTGCACAAAGCATAAAACCAGCAAAAACATATCGAAAACAGAGGAGGCATTCCGACAAAATGGAAGGGAGATTAACGCGAATGATGCCAGGTCTAACACCACTCCTGCCACTATGCAGGTTGATGTGGCATGCTGTATCTGTAGTTAGGTAGAGACCTCAGGCTCCTCCATCTGATACTACTTCTACAGGGACGCCTGCTGAATCAATGCCCCATCCTACCACAAGTTTCCCAATTTGAGTATTCCTATCTGTTCCCATGTCCGGAATCCCTGCATATTTCCCCACCGCCACAAGTGTGGTGCTGTCCCATAGTGGGATTTCAATTCTTAACACTTTCTCCCACCACCAAGTATCTAGTAGCTTCCATCCAGGCTCTGACTACTGTGTTACTGAGTGTGTGAGCAAGCCTGTCCTTAGCTCCGCTCCATAGAGAGCCTCTGGTATATCCTGCTACCCACTGCCATTCTGTCAACCTTCAGGGACTGGTAATGTTGTGATACAAAAGCCCATTTGTTGGTAACCACTAATTGTGATGCCCAATAATATTTTTTTAATGTCTGGCAGTGCAATCCCCCCACTCCCCCTGTTGTAGAGCCCCCTCCTCCCCACCTCAATCTTCTGGGTGAAGTCAGGCGGGTTTCTGTAGGGCATATTCTGGAAAGTGTAGAGGAATTGAGGCAGAGCAATCAGTTTAAACCTCATCACTTGGCACATCAGCAGCATGGGCACGACCCTCCAGTCTTTAACCTAATATCTGAAGTTGTCCATACGAGAATAAAGATTCTTGAACAGGAAGGCCTCCTCGCTATCTGTTCTATACATACTCAAGTATTTGAATCCCATCAGTATTATTAGTATGGTTTCTCTGTATATCACTTCCCAGGGCCAACCTGTAGACGAGTGGCAAAGGCATTTTTCCCAGTTAATGGTGTAGGCCAAATGTTTGAAATATTTGCCAAAGCCTAGGGATGGTATTTTTTGGCCGTGCCATATAAAGCTGAACCTTGTCAGCATATAACAATATACTCTCTTTCTAACCCTCCTATCAGCGCAGACCCCAGATCAGTGGGCTGTCCCTGGTCCAGCAGGCCAGGGTTTCCTGGGAGACTACGACTATCTTAGGAGAAATAAGGGAGAGTGGGCACCAAGCCTTGTTGCCCTTTCCAACAGGAAGGGATCTGATCATGTGTAATCTGAAAGAGACTATTATCCGGCAGTATCCATTCCACACTGGATGGTGAACTTTGCTACGTCTCTACCCTCAGGACGGGTGAGCACCACCCGGGCCTCCTCCGGGTACTGTGGCAGCACTTGCGCAACCGTGTCCCACACTGAAAGTGTGGAATGGCACAAGAATCATGTGTTCACCGACTGCAGTCTAAAGCTGGCGGAAGAAAAATATCTTCTTCCTAAGATGGTCCATCTTCTTGGATTCCCTATCTTGAAGAGCTGTTTGGAAAATGCTTCTTTTTGACGAGGAGGCTTGGACCACCAAGCTCTCGGTGGTATGGTGTTGGGAGAGGGAAATTGGGTTGCCCGGTGCCGGGCGGTGGCGTAGGGCGATCATCCTTTCCACAGGAGGCCCTGTGCTGGGCTTGAACCAGGAGCACAGAATGTCAGTGACAGCCTCATTGAAAGGCAGCAAGAGCTCCGAAGAGGCTGCCGCCGGCTGAAGCACCTCAGTCAAGAAGGTTATTCCTGACCGCCACCATAGAAAGCCCAAGGCTCAAGGTCTCAGCCGCCCTCCACAACACCACAGCATAGGACGCTCCCTCCTATGACCACTGGCATCACCCAAGTCCTCGCTCCAGTCCGGCTCTTCAAGTTGGTCTGCCAGAGGGTCCACATACCCCTCCCAATCCTCCTCACTCTCCTGTGGCCCCCACTCAGGGCAGTAAGGAACGCCAGGGAAGAACAGCAGTACAAAAGTGCCCTCCAGCACCGGTACCGGCGTCAGTCTGGCTCCATGTTCAAGTCGAGAGGGAGGCCAGGGTCAACACCGGCTGGGGATGAAACCGGCATCAGAGGTGGCGGAACAGTCGTCAGAGGGATCGGTGCCGGGGAAGGTACTGTGAGGTTGACCGATCCAGATTCAGGCCTGGATCCTTGGGGGCCCTGCGGCACCGAGGCCAGAGCCATCTGCATCAAAGGCCTAGAGCCCCCGGCCGAGTCCGCGGGGCCCGAAGGCACACCAGCGAAGTCGGGCTGCCCAAACATGGAAAGGAGGGCTTCGTAAAAGGCACAAAGCTGGGTAGGGGACGCTCCGGGTTCCGGGAAGGGAGAGAAGCTAGGAGCTGTCCCAGCAGGCTCCGAGGGCGGGGCCAGAGGACGACCATCCGCGTCCCGCGTCGCTTCGGTCAACGGATGGGGAGAAGGGGAAGAGTGACAATGCTTCTTCGTCGCCTTCTTGGGCTTCGACTTACCCGATGACGAAGACTTGAATTAAGAATGATGGTGGTGGCTCGGCGACCGGTCCCAAGACCTTCCTCTTGACCGGGACCACGAGTGGCACGGCGCTGACTGCCGGGCCTCCTGAAGCTTTCGGGACCCCTCCTGCAAAGACTTCAGGTTCACTGCCCGACAGTCGGAGGACAACTTTGGGACGTAGCAGCTGTCCGAAAACCAGAGGCACACGAGGTAAGGATCCGTGACAGATATCAGATTGTGACAGGAGTCACAAGGCTTGAAGCTGGTCCGATGATGGGACATCCCTATGTGCACCAGGAGTCGAACAACTCGAAAAAGATGTTGACAAAAGTTTTAAAAAAAATTTCAAAAGGTGACTGTAAGGAGGAGGAAAGTGAGGCAGACCGGAAGTGGGCTGTGGCGGTGCCGCTTCAATTCAACCCTGAAGCTGGCGGCAGTCTAGTTGTGGACCCGACGAGAGGGGAGGAGTCGAGTAATGAAGACGACGCAGGAGGCATAAAGGATCCTAGGAAGACGCTGGAAGTGTACGATATCGGGAAGAGTTTGGTGCACCCTGGAGAGGACGAGAGCGGAGCAGAGGACGGTGGAGCAAGGACAGAGGAGGACGAGAGCGGAGCAGAGGACAGAGGAGCAAGGACGGAGGAGGGCGAGAATGGAGCTGAGGACGGCGGAACAGGAACGCTGGTGGCAAGGCTGAGCCAGGAGAGTGTTATACTAAAGGCGACCTATCCCGGTGGGCTGAAAGGAGGAGAAGACGCCCTGGGACCCAACGCCACGGTCTGAGGGACGGGCCATGGCTTAAGGCAAGTGCCTTTGAGGGGACCGTTTGGGTTGGTGTGGTGGGGTAGGGACACAGGGAGGCAGGGCACATGAGTGGCGTTAATACTACAAAGAACTTCCCAACCAAACCCCTCCCGCACTATTTTTCCAGTGAAGGTAGCACATCCACAACTAACTAGTACAGGTACTGACCTCAATCTATTTTGTTTACTTCCCTCCCTTTCCCCCACCTGACAAGCACCTTTGCCGAAGAGCAAGAGCACGGAGACAGAAGATTCCCCAAAGTCAAGAAAGACCCAGAGCAGAAAGGATCTGGTTTCTGACTGTTTATTATTATTTTTTTTTGTTGATACTTTGACCCAAGTCATATGTGGGGAGGCAACACCCTGAAAAATAACCACTACACTATCAAAAAAAGAAGATATAATAAAACGAAATAGTGGTTGTATACTCCTAACTCTCGAGTATTTTGTGGTATATTATTCCTTTTGATACCCCACATCCTTCAGTGACTAAGGGTACCGCTCTCTCCGGATCTGTGCTGGTTGGCGCGGAAAAAGAAAGAACTGACGTCAGTGCGCTGGGGTGGCGTCTAAGTATATACCTCAACATCATCCCGGCGATCACGATGCTGACGACCAACACCACCTACCAACGCGCAAGGGTACTGCTGAGAAAAAATTGACACCTGGGGGTAATTCTAAGGTAAGGTATCTATAACTGATATGTCTCTTACAGCTATATCGTTACCGAAGGTAAGTAACTTGTATTTTTATCCTTGCCATTGGTTGACAATAAAGCAGCTTTGTCCACTGCCAGAAATTAGGGCCTATGCCCACTCTCTAAAGCACGCCATTTGGGTATGCCATTTCAGAGTGTTGAAGGCCTTAGCAGTATCAAGAGATATTATATCTCTCTCCCCCTGGTCGTCCTGCAGGCTGTTCAAACAGCTATAGGGGCATGTCAGATTGACCCAGTCCCCCTATTTGGGCATGAAGACCAATTGATTCAGTGTACCACTTTGGTGATGACCTGCTTCAAGTCGCGGCAAGTACTTTCACCAGGGTCTTGCTTTCTGTAATAAGCGGTGATGTAGGCCTATAGTAGGCAACAATCATCTGGCGATCTGCCACCTTTGAAAACTTGTAGTAAGGTGTCCAAACGTTGGTCATGAGGTATTTGTCCCGTATCAGAGGCTTCAAGGAACATCTGCTGCATATGCAACAATAAGATACTGGGAATACACTTGTAGATCTCTATAGGGCTACTGTTCAGCCTATGGCTTTACTAGACTGTGTGTCCCTAGCTATCCCTTTCTTCCCTATGTCTGCATCGAAGTCCCACACTTCTTCTGGGTATAGAGTTATAAGACTGATATCTTTTAAGAAGTTGCGTATGCTACTCAAACCAGGGATTCTTGACCTGACACATTCAACTGCTGAGCAGAGGTAGTTGAGTTCACTGGTCAAGTCTATACAAAAGGGAATGTGAAAGAGCGTCAGATCATAGTAACTACGGATGTGGGAACCCAATATAGAACCAGTAACCAGTTACACAGTACCTTTCATGGAAATCACCACAGAATGAGAAAGATTGACATTTATTTTATGGCTTGCTAGAGTAGTAACAGTGATATATTTGTGTGTAACGTATGTGGCTGTAGATACACATCCTTACCATACTCCTGCTATCAAGCATTGGGCTGAGACGCTTGCAAGTTTTTGTTTAAGGAGGTCTCTCAAGTCAGTCTTTTGGTCTAGATTGCTCTTGGGCACCGACTTCATTCTCGGTTGTTTATTCTGCCATTAAGTTCAGACGTGCACCGAGTAGTCTCCAAGTTTGTTGTGTGCTAACATGATTTTCGTCAGCCCTGTTCAGTTACTTCAGTGCTATATTATCTTTAGCTCCATTACTTTCTCCCTGATGCTTTAGCAGCTTCAACAACACCACAGGCAGTCATGGAATGGCTCGCAATGTTGAGCGCTTCATGCCCATTTGGGTCCTGGATCCACATTCAGGCTAGAAAACGAGTCAGAGAATGCTGCTTGGTGGATGGAACGAACACCCTTCCACAACTGCCCTGGCTGCCAGTCCAAATATCCATGGGTAGACCATCATGAGTAGTGCAACCTGTGCATGTCTCCTGACCAATGTGAAGCATTGGGTCTCATCTTTGGATCTAAGAACACCTTTGGGTACTGAAGGGAGCATTGCTTGGGTGCACAGGAAGTTTAACAGAGCATCTTGGACACTCTGACATCTTCGGTGAGGAGGATCCCCTTGGCAGCAAAGAAGAACAAGAAGAAGCCAGCCCCTTGAGTCACTTACAGCTGAGCACCTAATACCCAGCTTAGAGACCGTGTCCTTAAACGAGTCCAGCCACCAGGAAATGAAGTATGTTAAACTGGTGCCGGCGACAACACCCAGCCACATCTTCAAGCACTGGTCTCAAAAGAATTCCTAAACAGAGGTAGAGCACTGTTCCTCATGCAGAAAGCTTTGGAGCTGAGCAAGTCTCTACCCAAAAGTGTCGAGCACAAACCACTTCAAGGCTGCTGACCATCATTGCTGCTGTGCAAAGTTGACACCCAAGCCTTTATTAGCACCAGTGCTCAAGACGTTAGCACTGAAAGCTTCATCAATGCCAAAGCCAACCTCTACGGCTCTGTTGATACTGGGAGATGAGCATGCAAGGCTCCAATCCTCAAGATGTTCCAGTAGGGACTGGACGCTACACAGAAGGCTCTGTTCACTCACCCAGTAACCCAGTAACAGGGACAATCTCAACCAAGCCACTTCCACTGTCGCCTCAATAACCTCTTGTTCAAAAGCAGAGACTGGCCTTCGAGGGCGGACATACAAGCACAGTATAGTTTGGTGACCAGGTGTGATCCGTCGTGGTCTGCTATCTAAAGCGTAAGAGGCATGAATTTCTCTTGGGGGAGGTGGAAGGCAGGGATTGTTGAACGTAGGGCGCCCAGTATCCTAGTCATGATAATTCTGCTCATATGGAACATCTCCGCATGTGCAGAAAGGTCTGTGAGGGTACTGATGTGCCCATCTGGGAAAAGATCGCTGAACCACCTTCTTAGATGTTGATGGTATCCTTGGATTTCGGGATAGTGGGAGTTTAGGTAAGTACAGAGAGTCAGAGCCTAGGAGCAGGCCAAGTTTCTGCCAGGCCTAAAATGTAGTGAAGAATGTTTTGATGTCATTGGGGTGCATCCGGATACCCTGCTGGAATATCGCACCTAGGGAGGTAGGATCGGCCAGGTCTTGCTCTGGTTTACTTTAAGGTATGCATGCGTCTGGGTGAAACCAGTGATATGCAAACTGAGCCTGTGCGACCAGATAATATAAGTAAAGGTCGAGGACCGCAAACCCACTGCGCTCGTAGGGGAATGTAAGTGTATCCCAGGCTATGCATGGCCTTCGATCAGCCCAAACCTGGTGGAGTAGTTGACTGCGCAGTATTGAGTAGAATGCCTTTTTTAAAGAGATGGGTATATTTATGAATAAGTATAAAAACGGGGAAGGACGTTCATTTTGATGAGGGCAATGCGGCAGGCCATGGACAGCGGAAGGCAGGCCCATAGTTTAGGTGAGTTATTTGTTCTTTGCTTTTATGGAGTGTGATTCCAAGATATTTGGTGGTGTCTATCGCCTATCGAAGGGGGAAGGTACTGCCGGCTGGGACAGCTGATTCTGTAAGGAGACAAAGCTTGGATTTGTCCCAGTTTATGTGTAGGCCGACATGTCTAACGGTAGTGCCAGCCTGTTTGCAAGCATCATGGCAAGTACCCTATTGTCCAAATTTATCAAAGATAATGGTCGGTATGAGGGGCAGGTGGTGGGGTCCTTACCGGGTTTGGGCAAAAGAGAAATTGCTGCCTTTTGCATTGAAGGAGAGAGAACGCCATTAGTGAGGGATGAGACATATACATCAAGCAGGTGAGGTATCAGAGTCTGTTTGAACGTCTTATAGACGGTTCCTGATAAGTCGCCCAGGCCTGGAGCTTTTGATCCATCAAGTGAATCTATTGCTTGGCTGAGCTCCTCGGAGGTGAAGGGTGCGCTTAGGATTTGCACCTGGCCCGTAGTTAGCCAGACCATGGCTACCTCTTCCAGGTAGGCAAGATGATGAGTTTAGTCAGCGGGGAGTTTAATAGTGTATAGGGACTTGTAGTATGTTACCAATTCTTTCAATATGTCAGCATTGTCTGTAACAACAGTGCCTTCTGTACGTCGTAGGGATGTGATGTGTCTGGCCCGCGGGATGTGCACCAGGCACGCAAGGATCCTATTGGGGCGGTACCCCTCGCCATATCTACGCGCCAATTAGTATTTGCCCAGCAGTGTGGCCTCTCTGTCTGCATGTTCATTACATTATAATAGGAGAGATTCCTGTTTGTAGGTGGTATCAGACGTGTCGGGGGAGCTATCTAGTTGGGCCAGCTCAGTTTCGAGTCGGGCAAGACTATCGCACGTAGCACCCCGGCTTGTTTAGAAATGCAAATGCCACGAATATACGCATTAATGGCATCCCATAGTACTGCATATTGTGTCACAGAGCCTGTCTTAAGAGCAAAGCATTTGAGGATCGCGTCATGTAACTCCGATTCAAAAAGCTCATGTAGAATGCTGTGGCCGGGAATGACCATCTACGTTCCCAACTAGTAGAGTAAGGGATTACGAGGTGGAGTAGCACAGGCGCGTGGCCTGATGGAGTACAAGGCAGTGTTTCTACACTGCGTATCCATTGACAAGTAGGGGCGTCCACAAACCAATAATCAATGCGTGTCCATGTCGAATGTGCCGAGTAGAAGGTGTAACCCAAGTCTACGGGTGCTCTATGCGCCATGTGTCCTGGGGGGCCAATGAGGCCAAAGGTCCCAGAAGGCCTGCAGTTCCTGGGGTTTAGAACCCTGTCCTATACCGGACGAGTAACGGCACAGATCCAGCCAAAGATTCAAGTCCACACCGAGGATTAATGTGTCCGGTTCATGTCTGTCAGGCTCTCAGGAAAAAAAAGCGGGATCATCAGTATTATGCGCATAAACCTTAAGAAACGGGGTTTTCTTGCCCAGCAGTGTCCCTGTCACTAATACATATCGCCCGTGTTCATCTTCAATGGTGGTATAGTGTGTGAAGGGGATACACATACTACGCAGGAGTATATGCTGTGCCCAGCGAAAAATCAATGAGAGCCCCAGGAGGAGGCAAATGGAGAGGAGGATTGTAGGGGTAAATGAGTTTCCTGTTAGAATGCTGTGTTAATGTGGTGCCTATGAAGGTAGGATAAAACTAGCTTGCATTTCTGGGGGTTGTTGAGGCCGTGTACGTTCCAGGGCAATAACTGCGCTTCAACTTTTGTGTTAGGAATTACCATCATGAAGGTGCCGGAGCGGAAACGTGGTGGATATACATGTGAAGTGTACTATAAGAGAAAGGGAGAATGGAGCATAGGAGGTGAAAGGAGGGGAAAAGGGAAACCTAAGCGAGTAGAAAAAAAGATCAAATTCCAAATAAATTATCACCCCAACCACACCAGGGAATATAGACCTGACGCAGTCCCAATGCCTAATTCTAGAAAACCAACGTCCCAACATCAAACCAATGGGAATTAAACGTAGGGGGTGGGCAACGCTTCAGGAGCCAAGTGCCCCGTCTGTATAGTCACTAAAATAGCGTTATTGTAGAAGTGCAAAGAGCCTTAAACTTCATCAAATCCCAGATGTAAATTGTAAGTGTGTAAATGTACAAAGCAGTGAAAGCACCCATTAAATGCATAACTGTAACATGGTACTCTGATGGTAGTGGAGAAGAAATGGAGCCATCGTTACTTTGAAGGGAAGAGTTCTGCACTTGCCGCCAGCTGTCGGTCAGGGGATGAGCGACCAGTTGAGTGTGGAGGGCTTTTACGATTGTTATCTTTTTGCGTTTTGCAGAAAGCCATGACATCTGCTGGGGTGTCAAAAAAGCGAGGTTTACCACCTACGGTCACCCGCAGTTTCCCTGGGTATAGCATGGCATATTTCAGGCCCAGTTCGCGGAGTTGCAATTTAGCATCATTCAACTTTCGCCGGTCCTCCTGGACCATGGCTGTATGATCAGGATAGGAGAGTGAAGATCCCTGATATTAAAGTGGAGTGTTCCCAAGGGCCGGCCAAAGGGTGGTGTCACGGTCTCTGTAGTTTAAGAGGAGTGTGATAATGGATCTCGGAGGGGGACATGGGGAAAGGACAGGGGCCCAGGGATCTGTGCGCCCTCTCTACAAGGAATAGTTTGGAGAAGTGTTGGGGACCAAACAAGTCAGTGAGTAAAGTCTCCACAAAGAGCTTGGGGTGTCAGAGGTTGGTACATTCTGCTAGACCCAGTATCCGTATGTTGTTCTTCCTGGATATGGCTTCTAAATCTTTGTTCTTTATTTCCACTGCCTTAAGATATTGTTCTATCGAGTCCAGTTGGCGTGTTGTGTCTTTTGCCTGGTTTTCAAGAGACCCATGCACTCCTCGTCTGTGTCCAGCCTCCGTGCCATGTCTGTATAGGCGTTCTCTGACTTTGTCAAAACGTGCATCAATGGCGCAGAACCCAGCTCTTAGTTCTCCCATAATAGCTACCTTGCCCTCGAGCAGGTGGGTTGTGCTTCAGGGTCTACCTCGCCATCTGTGTCTAGGTTCTGTCCAGGCGGTCCGGCGCACTGGGCCTGTCGAAAGTTAACTTGCGATGTTTGGGATCGCCGCAACCCATAGTGGCTGCAAAGGGTGTCAGCAAGTTTAGATGAAGTGTGGGCACCGTTAAGGCTGTTGTTAAGTTCAGGGGGCGATACAGCGCGAGTTGTGGGCCCAGTTCTTAGCAGAGGAAGTTAGGCAGTATCAAGAGGTGGATTCGATGCGCGGGAAGCGGGAGCCCAGCGGAGACCCAACGTGTCCTGTGAAGCAATGGTTAGAGGCCTTTACCAGTCTGGGGCTCCCTGGTGGTGCAAAGCCAGATAATAATTCCCCCAATTGAGGGCCACAGACATGGGGTGCTTTGCCCTGCAGCCAAACTGGACTGGACCGGCCACCCAATGTGGAGACGTGGGAATAGCTGGGACCCCATAGGAATACAGCGAAGCCCAGGCCAAGAGACAGATCAAGCTGCTCCCTACCCACTCAGCAGCGCCACTGGGTTGTGTTGGTCCCTCAGGGGTGGATGCAGTGTCCCAGCCTCGTCCTGGAGGGCCGGGACGTCTGGTGGAATGGTCTGCACACCACTCACGATGGTGGGTGTAGGCCCAGCTTTTACACAGGTCCTTGGATCGGGCCTGCAGCCCCTCAGGGTCTGGGTGGCAATGTCTGGCTGCAAGGTCCTCAGGCTGGGCGCACCAGGGCAAGCATATGGGCACTCTGACAGGGACTGGGGCCCGAAGTCGTAGTGAAGCGCTGACATTGGGCGGTGGAGAGGCCACGGACCAGGCCAATCTTCCACCCCTACCTACTCCAGCTCGTGTCTGCTGCAAAGCTGCAGTGGCGGCTGCATTTACTCCCCCAGGCAACGTTGCCCCCCCGCCCCCCGGATGGCTCCAGTGCAAAGCAGTTGTCCCTGGGCTGCAGCGGTGATAACTGGATGTGTGTGGAGTGGAGGGGAGGCCCAGCGGGGCACCTCAGGCTCACCCGCGGCCCCTCTTGCTGAAGGGCCTCTGAGGCCGGCTGGGCCGCCTCCTTCTCTGGCAAAGTTCTGAGACAGCTTGATGATGTGGAGCCGGGACCGATCTGTCATCGGAGCTCTCTCCTCGGCGCAGACTGCAGGATCGCTGCATTTTTTAGGATGGGGACGATGGGAATGCTGTGATTTCAGAAGGATTCGGGCGGTGGGCGCCGGAGCTTCAGTTCTGTGCGGCCAGCTTGGCCATGCCCCCACAGAGCAGCAACCAATTAAAAAAGCACGTTCATTTGCATCCCTCTAAATCTATTACAAAGCACAACAGGAGGAGATGCAAGCGCTCCCCACTCATCTCCCCAACCAGTACAAAACAAAAGGGGTTAGAATATAGTGGCTGAGGGCAGATGCCGCTCAGCCTCTAGTTGCATCAATACTAGCATCGTCCTAAGGCACCATGCCTAACTCCGTATATCTGGGTTCAAGAACAAGGTGCACCAGCATCTCTTCAACCTCCCATTCGATGGGGAGTGCCTTTTCAGGCCCCAAGTTTATGAGATGCTAGTTTAAATCAAGGAGGATACGGAGACCCACAAGACCCTGGGGGCTCTCCAGTCCACCATCTGCAAGGGGTTCTTTGTGAGAGCAGATTAAAGTAGGCAAAGCCCACCTCATCCGAGCAACTGCAATCCTACTTGATGCAGCAACTGTCCTTCCACCAGCGAGTGGTTAGGGGGCACAATAGAGATTACTACAGGAGTAAAAGTAGGGTTACTCCTCCAACACCAAGAAAGCAGCAACTACTCTCTAATTTATTATACCCAAAAAGGAAGGGTCTGACGCCCCACCTCAACCTCAGGCATTTTTGCATGACTACTGTGCAGGATGTCATCCCCCTTCTCATTCAGAGCTACTTCATGACAGCGCTCAACCTCAAGGAAGCCTACTTTCATGTCACCTTCCTGCACATAAACAATCATACATGTTTTGCTGTTTCTATGTGTGCTGCACAATGCAGCACACACAATGCAGCACACATACTAACAACAAAAACGAGGAGAAATAAATCATTTTGCTTAAATGCTCTATGCAAGGTTTTCCTTGATCTTAATATTGGTGCTGCAGAACACCCATTGCAACACTCTTTGCTCACCCCTTTCACACTAATTATAGCATGAAAGGGGGCCTTAACAACACCTTGTGAATAAGGTGAAGCCCCTGTCGTACCCAGAAGATGGCTTGTATCGATGATGATAATAAGCCAGCAACCCTGGCCAGTCGTTGCAGAGAAATCCTGTCCCTCCAGAGAACCTTCTTCAGCTCCTTTTTGATCTTGTGTATATTCGGGCCCGGCAAATTCAGGGTCGCCGCACTGGAGTCTGTGCCGAAACCTAGAAAGGTCATGGTCTCTTGAGGCATCAGATCTGACTTCTGTTGGTTTATGACAAACCCAAGGTCTTCAAGGGAAAAAATGGTGGTGTTTAGGTGGGCTTCTAGGAGGTTCCGTGATTGGCCCATCAACAGGATGTCATCCAGGTAGATGATTAACCTAATGCCCAGAGTCCGGAGGTATACCACCACTGGTTTGAGTAGCTTTGTGAAGCACCATGGTGCCAAAGATAGGCCAAACAGGAGAGTCCGGAACTTGAAGATCTTCCCTCTCCATTCGAATTGGAGGTACCTGCAATGAGTAGGGAAGATGGGGACTGTCAGGTAGCCATCCATGAGATCTAGACGCGCTAACCAGTCGTACTGAAGAAGCATATATCTGAGGAGGTGGCACGCTCCATCTTGAAATGGCGGTAAACCAGTCACTTGTTGAAGGACCTGAGGTTGAACACTGGGAGGAAACACCTGTCCTTCTTCTTGACCTGAAACAGGTTGCTGAGGGTCACTGAGGTGAAGGTGTGAGAAGCATATCAAATTTTTGACCAGAAGGTCCTGCACCTCTTGGTCTATCAGGGACATATCTTGTGCAGAAAAGGACAGAGGGAAGGGTCTCACTGTCTGTGTGGTGGTTCTGTAGACCTCTAGGTGGTACCCTTGAATGGTCTCCAGAACCCACTAGTCTTATCTCAGTCAGTCAAAATACTCTTTATTCGATTTTTGTTAAAATCATAAAAGACATAAAACAAACACAAATACAATTTCTATACAACATTACTCGATCTCATTACAAAAAGTTTTCTGCTTAATGATTACATTTCCTCAGGTTGTTTCTCTTTAAGAACAAATTTGTGTTTAAGACAGGTCTATCCGGGGTAATCTTTTTTTCCTAGATCTAAATGCAGCAGTTAAAAAGCAAGCAACACTAAACATGGTATATGTATCTGCTAACATTTGGAGAAAGATTAAGGCTGGCTTAACTTGAGAAAAGCCCGCCGCTTTCAAAACAGGGAATAGATATTTTTTCCTTTCGCTACTATAAAAGTCACAAAAGAATATAAAATGAAGGGTATCTTGAACTGAAAATTGGTCGCAGCCGCATGGCGGTCCATCATCAGGTTTTGACCACACCGGGAAATTTCCTAGAGAGTAATGGATTAAGTTCATCCTGAATTTAGTTAAGAGGAGTCTATGGAGAGGATTAGTCACAATTTTTAAATAGGGTTCCATGGTGGGCGAAGTCGTTAGAGCAATATGTGCCCTCACCATGGGTTTCCTCAATTCCAATTCTTCTCTATCCATACAAACCCTCTCCAGAAACATCTGCTTGATCAAACTAACATCCTCCCTCCTGATGCTAGTTGGGTCATTAAAAAGTTCCGGCCTCCCCAACATTAATAATGTGGATTTAATATATTTTAGCCAGGGAATTCTCATGGCGTTATCCCTTGCGATGACGTCCTTAAGGATGGCATGGTTTAGCGTCAGCTCGGGGTTCAGCCATGTTTTGACCCAGAAAAGGAGGGGGGCTAATTTTAATTTGTCGGAGATATATGGTAAACCCATTTCCTCATGGATAGAGAAAGTGGGTGTGGAATCAGGGACAGATAAGATATTCCTAATGATACCATTTTCTATCCTCTGTAACTTTACCGTCTCTACATAACCCCAAATTGCAGATCCATACATAGCGATTGGAACACACTTACTATTGTATATTTTAATAAGCGCCTCCATTGGTTTGGCTCCCAGTCTTTTTGTAAAGGCCAGCAAAGCTGATGAAGATCGTGCTAAGCTAAGACTTTTTGCTTTAATCTGGGGGGCCCAGGACCCTCTTTGGTCAAAAAGGACTTCCAGATAAGGAAAGACTGGAACCCTAGAAAGAATCTCCCCTTTGCAAATAAAAGATTTTTTCTGGCACATATTCACTTTACGACCAATAATCATAGTGTGGGACTTGGAGACATTGATTTTCAAGTCTAGATTCTCCATGAAGGAACCGAAACGGTCCAAAAGTATCTGTAAACTATTCCCTGTGCGAGCTATCAGGACGGCATCGTCCGCGTATAGGAGGGCTGGGATCTGCGCTCCTCCTACACGGGGAACGTCAGCCAATCCTGTTTCTAGGTGTTTCCCCAGGCCATTTATATAAATAGTAAAAAGAAGGGGGGCCAGGATGCAACCCTGGCGCACCCCTTTTTCAGATTTAAAACTTTCCGTGCACCTTCCATCCCTGGTGACTCTTATTTTTGCCTCGAGATCTTGGTGTAACCTTGCCATAAATGCCACCAAGGACTCCTCTATGCCTAGCTCTAATAGAATAGTCCATAACTTACTCCTATTCACCAGGTCGAAGGCCGAGGAAAGGTCCATGAAGGCCAAATAAACTGACCCCTCCCCGGCCACCGTGTACCTAGAGACTAGGAGATGAAGATTGGAACATTGTTCCAATGTCCCTCTATTCTCGCGAAAGCCGTATTGAATATTCGAGAGTCCCCCGTTCAGATCTAAATTTTCCCTTAGTTGAACCAATAGGACTCTACCTAGGATTTTAAAAGTAGAGTCGATAAGGGAAATTGGGCGATAGCACCCGGGGTCCTCCCGATTTCCTTTCTTAAAGATGGGAACTATTATGGATGTTGCCCATGTTTGAGGTAGGAATCCTTCGGCTGCTGCTCTAAACACTCTGGACAGTACTTTACTCCATATTACTGGGCAGAATTTAAAAATGTCTTATCTCTGACCAGTTGTGTGTGAAAAGACACAACGTACTCCAAGCGGAGAGGTGATGATAGAGCGGAGCTTACTGTTGTAACCATTGTTGTTGGCTCCTCCTTGGGAACGGCTATATTTCCCTCTTCTGCAGCCGCGGGAGGGATAGAATGTTCCCTGATAGCCATTCATTGTTCCTCTTCGCCTGAGCTCTGTTAGGGCCTTGGTAGTAGTTGCGGCCGAAGGAGCGACCCCTCCCTCTTCCGGCCCGCCAAAAACTTTCCTCAGGAAGATCTTCTTCCATGAAGATTGTGCTTTGTCGAGGGCTGAGAACATGGAGACAAACGTTCTTACTTCTTTGACGAAAGGTTAGCTGAACAGGGTACCCTGCGCTATTGGACCTGCCTCTGAGGTTGAAAGTTCTCCCAGCTTGGGGCCGATCTTGATCAGAAGGGAACGGCGGTGTTCGGCAGAGAGGGCGCAGTTGGCATTGCCCAGAAGGCAGATCGACCTCTGCGCCCAGCCCGCTATGTCATCTGTTGGTAGGGTCTTCCTGACTGCTCAACCTGTTCCGTTTGTTCGATGATCTTAGTTAGGGGGTCCCACTACATCCAAACGTTTGTCCTAGCATGCCCGCCAGGACCAGTCTATCCTTTTCTTGGGATTCCTAACGTATTTTGCAAAGAAGGTGCATAATTTGGGTTCAATATCTGGGCTCGCTGTGACCTTATCGCCTAGGGACAGTCTGGGCACTCCACCTGCAGGCGGGCCCTAACCTCTTCACTAAGAGGCTGGTGGTTCTTGCTTCCCGCATACTCTGCTACCTTTTTGTCAGTGACCCAGTCCCCAGATCGTGCTTGATAGATGCCCTCTGGGTCAAACAAGTCACTAGGGGCAGGGTCTCCCTTGCAGGAGACTTAGTAGGCCGAGTGTGGGCGCCAGAATCTGCCCGAGTCTTCGGCCTCATGGGAGGACACTTCGTTGTCCCCTAGGTCACCCTCCCCCAAATCGGTGAACTCCTCCTCTCGGTCAAAATCCATTGGGACGTCGTTGTCTATTACCCCAGGCGTTTCTTCCTTCTGGTAGAGCTTATCCTTCAGCATGCTCGCACTCTTATGGAAGACTTCAGCCACATGGCTAAGCCCTCCATATCTACGCGACACGCTTGCCGGCCTTGCTTGTGGGGACCAAGGTCACCCAGCTAGGTCCATCCCCCCCTTTCCCAGTATCCCTGTTGCTCGGTATGCTTGGGCTGACATTTTGTCGACACTCTCCTGCAGGTTATTCATTCAAAATATTGAGTTGGAAATGTCGACTTACACTAATATCGAGTTTCAAATATCGTGACACAGAAATATTGACACACTAACAATGGGGTGACCCTGTGTCCCTCAGAACCTGGGTATCTATACAAAAAGCTACAGTTGTTTCTGTCGGGTAAGAACAATTGCTTCAAAGAATCATGAAGTGAATCATACATTTAAGAATGTGTGACATTACTTGAAAAAATTAGCTGCAACATAAAAGACAAACAACTTATACAACTTAAACAGATTAAAACATATTTATTTCTGTGCTAAGAAAAATATTTCTAATGCACTTTTTTTGGAAGGCTGTCAATAATTCAATAGAAATAGAGTGACAATACATAAGGTGAAAATGTGCTCGGTGACATAGGTAAAATTAGTGTCATTTATACATGAGTGAGACAAATATCATCTTTCTTTCACAAGAAAGTGACCGATATTTACAGTCTCTTTCAGAACTCCACTGAACCTGCACATGAGGGGTCAAATAAGGCCAGTGAACTGGTTACAGCCCGAAGTCTATCACAATTCCCTAAACTTGAGAAGGAGGCTACCTCAAGCTGATAAGTCCACTAAATCTGGATCCCCGTTAGACTCCGCCCCCCTCATTTCCTTCTTAAGGTGACCGAGGTTATACTTCCCTCACTAATGATGATTCTCAATAAGTGACTAGAGGCTGACTTGGTTCCACAACATTGGAAGCATGCCGTAATCAGACCAATTCTGAAAAAAACCCATCTGGATCCTGACATACTAGACAATCTGCGACCTATCTCGCTACTTCTTCTCCTCGGTAGACCCCTGGAGAAACATGTCAATCGTATATTAGTCAATTACCTGGAGGAGAACAAGCTACTACACAGATGGGCTTTCGTGCCCAACGTAGCACTGAAGCAGCTCTCCTGGCAGTTGCAGCGGAGCTCAAAGCCCTACTAGATAATGGATGGTCTGCCGCTATTATTTTGCTCAATCTCAGTGCCAATTTTGATACCGTCAATCATGCCATACTAAAAGATAGATTAAGGGAAATAGGTATCCGGGACAAAGCGATGCACTGGCTTATTTATTATCGGTCCTTCCAAATGATGGAAAAGGACTGTTTCTCTGACCGCCGGCCAATTAGGTACGGAGTGCCACAGGGCTCTTCTCTCAGCCCCTCGCTATGCAATATATATGTAAGCCAGCTTGCCAATATCATACAGGAGTTTGGCGTTTCGGGTGTATCCTATACTGACAACACCCAGTTGATTGTCTCTTTCTCCAATGGCCCGACCAAGGAATCCAACAACTGCTTCCCTGCCTAAACAAATTGTCGCACTGGATGTCAAATTGTTGCCTAAAACTGAACGTAGAGAAGACAGAACTTATGATAGTAGGTAACATGGCCATACACAGGCCACTGAATAATTGCCCATCCTGCATGGGAAACCCACCTGATCCTAATTCTGTTATAAAAAATGTAGGCATCCGGTTGGGTAGCAACCTTGCAATGAACCAACAGGCAGCTAAGGAAAACCGTCCTGCAGTACCTTATAGTCTCATGCCTGGACTATGGTAAGTCTCTTTACCGATGCTCACCAAAGTCTGTGATAAAGAGACTTCAGACTATGCAGATCTCGGCGGCAAGGCTCCTGTTCAAACTCCCTAGCCACATATCTGTAAGAGAATCTCTTAAACGGCTCCATTGGTTGCCAATTGCAGCAAGAGTCAAGTTCAAATCCCTATGTATTGCTCACAGGGCAGTAAATAATAAAGGCCCGTAAAAACTCAGGAATTTGATATCTGCTTACGCCCCCACCAGACTACTAAGGTCCTCCCATCTACAACTCCTCCGCACTACCAGAATCAAAAGATCAAGATGGGGAGGAAGATCCTTTGCGCACTTGATTTCTAAACTGTGGAACAAGCTCCCTCATGATCTAAGAGCATTGCAAAATGAACTGGGTTTCAGGAAAAACCTCAAGACTTGGATGTTTCCCTTAAAACACTACTGGCTAGGTCATACCACAGCACTCATCAGCGCGGGGAAGCCCTAGGGTAGATATACGCTATACAAATCTCAAATCAAATATTGTATTTACAAATTGTACAAGAGAAGGAAGGAAACAAATATTATTCAGTTGGCCAGTATTGAAAGGAACCCCATCTCTCTGGTGAATTACAAGGTTTCTTGGTACTGTGTAAACAGAAGACCTGATGAAACTGGACCAAAGAGAACGCCAACGTGGCCACGTTTATAGTGTCTAACGAGTGGTGGTAAACTCAACTGACTCCTGATGTCTGGTGGTCTGGGTGTCTCCAGGTAGGCGTTTACCACGAAGTCCTTAACATTTTTGCCTCTCTTGAATGCGAAGATCGGGTCCTCAGTAGTTCCAGGTTCACTTGCCACCAAGTTCCAATATTTCTTCACAGTCTTTTTGATCTTGTGACTTCTGAGGTTAAAGGTGGTGACACAGATAAGTTTATCTTTTCTTGTATCCTTAGGTTTTACCTCCAGAAGAGAGTCGCGGGGACAGTAACAGGCTCATTTTCTGGCCCATTTCAGTAACCCAATGGGGTATCCTCTTTCTTATAGTCGCTAACTTAAAATCTCTAGTTGCCCATATGGCAAATTGTCCCTGAGACTTCTAGGATGATGTGAACCGTACTTGAGTAATGTATCTCATTCAGTCAGTTTCCATTTAGGCTGTCCTTACCCTTGTTTTCTTCTCCTGAAGAAGACCCGCCATGACGCTTTCATAAATTACGCATACGTCTGAGTCGGAACGTCAACGTTCTCTTTGGTCCAGTTTCATCAGGTTTTCGGGTTTCATAGTACCAAGAAACCTTATAATTCACCAGAGACATGTGATTGCTTTCAATACTGGCCGACTGAATAATAATCCCCCCCTCCCCCTTCTCTTGTACAATTTGTAAATACAATATTTGTTTCACTCCTGAATAAATGACACTTATTTCACCTATATCACTGATCACTTTTTCACCTTATTTATTGTCACTCTATTTCTATTGAATTATTGACAGCCTTCCAAAAAATTTGAATAAAAAATATTTTTTTCTCAGGACAGAAGTAAATATGTTTGAATCTGTTTAAGTTGTATAAGTTGCCTGTCTTTTATGTTCCAGCTATTTTTTTTCAAGTAAGGTTGTCCCACATTTTTTGTTTAAGTATTGTTTTTTTTTAAATGTATGTGTTACATTTTTAGTACTTAGTAATTTTATTTTAATTACATTTTGTGTTGTTTAACGGGTTGTGGGGTTATAGGGGAATAGGGTGAGAAGTAATGTAATTGTAATAAATTAAAAATGTTTATTCATATTTATTTAATGGAGATTTTATAATGTTAATTATGGTTTTATTTTTTGGATACATTTTTGGTGCAGGTTGTGGGGTTTATAGGGGCAAATGGTATGAAGTAATTTATTTCTAATTAATCAGTTATAACAATTAATTATTTGACAATTAATTTTGGTAATTATGTAATTAATTTTAGGTGCAGGTTGTGGGGTTTATAGGGGTAAAGGGTGGGAAGTAATGTATTTTCATTTAACAATTAGTTGATAATTAATAATAATGAATTGACAATTAAATATGGAAATTGCATGAATAATTTTATTTGCGGGTTGTGGGGTTTTTCGGGGTAAAGATAGTAATTTATTTTAAAATATTAATTAGTAGAAATTGATATTAATTGATAATTAATTAGGGTAAGGGTATAATTGTTTTTGTGTGTGTGGATTTGTGATTGATATAGGTGAAGGGTGGGGAGTACATTAATTTTACTTTATAATTAGTTGTTAAATACTATTAGTTATTTAATTGAATTTATTTCTGATTGCATAATTAATTTTACAATTTAATTTTAGGTGTGGGTTGTGGGGGTTATAGGTGTAAAGTCTAGGAAGTTATTTAAGTTTTATGTATTTTTTTATTGGTTTTTTCAGGGAAAGTATTTGTTTAATTGAAAATTAATTATGTTAATTATGCAAATGCTTATTTTTTATTTTCGATGTGAGTTGTGTGGTGTTATAGGGTAGGGAGTAAATAGAGAAACTGTATGGAAATTATGTTTTTGTTAATAATTTCTAAATAAAAATATTTGTTTGAAAATTTTTATATTGAATATAATATGTGTAGGTATTTGTGATATGTATTTGACATTATAATATTTTCTTTAATATTAAATATATTTTTATTTTTAACATTTATATTTTTTTGTTACATTTTTTTATTTTTTTAATTTTGTTAATATTTTGTTTGTTTTTATTTTGAACTGACTGGAGTGAGAACAGTACATTTTTACCCCTCCGCAATCCACTACTTTCCCTTCTGTTGCACTCATTGGAGTGTAAATAGTAATTGATACCCCTCCGCTATCCAACACTTATCCTACTGTTGTACTGACTGGAGTGGGAATAATAAATGTTAGCCCTTCGCTATCCAACACTTTCTCTATTGTTGCACTCACTGGAATAGAAATAGTAATTTTTACCCCTCCGCTATACAGCACTTTCCCTACTGTTGCGCTCACTTGAGTGAGAATACTAATGTTTACCCCTCCGCTATCCAACACTTTCCCTACTGTTGCACTCACTGGAGTGGGAATACAAATTTTTACCCCTGCACTGTCCAACACTTTCCCTACTGTTGCATTATCGGAGTGGGAATAGTAATTTTGATACCTCCGCTAGCCAACACGTTCCCTACGGTTGCACTCACTGGAGTGGGAATAGTACTTTTACCCGTACGCTATCCAACACTTTCCCTACTGTTGCACTCATTGGAGAGGGAATAGTAATTTTTACCCCTCCGCTATTCAACACTTTCCCTACTGTTGCACTTATTGGAATGGGAATAGTAATTTTTACCCCTCAGCTGTCCAACACTTTCTTTACTGTTGCACTGAGTAGAGTGGGAAATGTAGGTTTAAAGATTTTTAAATAGTTTAATGTTTTAATTTATAATATAATGTATTTTTTTTATTAACAATTTTAATGATTTAAAAAACAAATACCAGCAATACAATACAGTACAATAGTGATAAGAAGCCCCCAGTTTGTTTGGATGTCGAACCATGGTAGCTCGTGAACCCGTGAGGCCACAAGCGGTACATACTATGTAATCAATTGATATGACCCAGCTCTTTGCCCCAAACCTTACGGTGTTTAGCTGGACAGCCCGGGGCTTCGTGGAGGGGCTTTTCCTATGTTGCGCACCTGTCCACTCCCCTGCACCACTTTGTGACGCTAGGTGGAGTGGGAAGCTTCCAGTTGGCCGCTATGTCTCTTTTGGCTACAATCATGGCCGGATTAAAGAACAATTTGTCATTCCTGGACCCATCCAGACCACCTGTGATCCCCAGGAGTGTGTTCAGTGGGTTGTGCGGAACTTACCAGCCCAAGAGCTCTGTGAGCTCCTGTTCTATACGCCCCCAATATCGCACCGGGGAGTCGGACAGCTCCAAACCATGTGGAAGAAGTCCACCTTGTCTAGACCACAAAGTGCGCTTGTGGCAGTCCGGTTCAATCCAGCACTATGGAGGTGTTTAGGGGTGTGCAAGTAGTACAGTTGAATCAGGCCGAGCTTTGCAGCTGCAGTGATTGTGTTGGGAGCCATCAATGCATCTCTCCAATCTTCCTTTTCAAGTGGTCCCACTCAGCCCTCCCATTGGCTTCTGAGCCGGTCTAGTGTAGTTGGGGTGTTGTTGGTTAGGGAGCGATAAAATGTGTGAAATTCCCCCTCACCTCCGGTTCCCCATCATAGTTTGCGCCTCTGGAGGGCTGTGTTCCGGTAGTACTGTGCCATCCGGCTGGTGTGATTGGAGGGCGTGGCAGAGCTGCAGGTATCTATAAAATTGTGATTGGTGTGGGGAATGTCTGGTTTGTAAATCTTGGAAGGTGCGTATGTGTTTGCCGGTCCATACATCCCCAAGCTGAGAAATCCCAATAAGGTCCCACGCCGGGAATCCCTTTAGTGCACTAACCTCCCGAAGCCACGTGCCATGCCAGAGTAGTGTATGCTTGGTTAATTTGCTTGTCCAGTGGGTGTGGCGCAAGGAGGCCCGCCAGGCCAGAAGAACAGCTTGTGTCACCACAGGCAGGGTTCTAGGGGACCCCATACATCCTCATTTAGATTCTAGGCAGACCCAGTTCACTCAATTAGAGTCTGTATGCTGGGTCAGACCACCCCCCCTTGAACCAGTTGTGTAGTGTGAGCAAGCAGGCCGCCAGGTAATATAAGTACAGATTAGTCACACCCATGCCCCCATCAAATGGTGGGATACGGCACCGGGCCAAGGCGATCGTCCCAGTGGAATTTAGTGGTTATGCTGTCGAGCTCCCTAAACCAGGCTCGCGGGAAACAAAAGGGGGTGCTCTGAATGACGTAGAGAAATCTAGGGAGGATCATCATTTTAACAGGGCGACCCTCCTTAGCGGATTTAGTGGGATCGTCTGCCATTTGCAGAGGTCCTCCTTAGCTCTCTTAATGTTGATGGACCAGGCAAGATTAGGGAGTAGTGTGATCCAAATCCCTAAATATTTAAAGGCCTGCCGTCTGATGGGTATTATGGATTGCCAATCAAAGCAGTCTCTAGTTAAGTGTAGAGGGACTAAGACCGATTTGCATGGGTTTAGCCACAGACCAGATGTCCTTCCAAAGGAGTGCAGTGCCCGGAGACAGTGTGGACCCGATTGGGTTGGCTCCGCAAGGAAGAATAGGACATCGTCTGCATGTGGGGCGATTTTATCCTCTTCCGAGTTGGGCCATCTTCAACCCTGAATTTGGTCGTTCAACTGAATAAGGCTCGCCAGGGGGTCCATCGCTAAGGCAAAATGGAGGGGCGAGAGGGGGCATCCTTGCCTCGTCCCTTTTCGAATGGGGAATGCTTTCGACAGTGCCCATTTAACCTATTCCTGTGCCTGGGGCCGAGAGTAGAGGACGTTCACCAGGTTGCGAAAACATAAACAGATACCCATCTCAACCAGCACTTTACTCAGATACCGCCAGTCCAAGAAATCAAAGGCCTTCTCGAAATCAATGAGAAGTAGTGCCAGATAGGGAGTCAGCAACTGGCGGTTTGCCAGGGCCAGGTGGAGCCGTCGGAGTCAGTGTCTAGTCCCCCGCAGTGGCATGAACCCACAATGGTAGGGGTTTATCAGTTTGGTAAGGTAGGGCCTGAGCCGATGGGCCAGGACTGTGGCAAAGATTTAAACCTCAGTATTTATGAGGGACATTGGGCGGTAGTCTGCACAGTTGGTCGAAGGCGTTGGGGATTTAGGGAGAACAACAATGGTGGCGACATCAGTCTCGGGGGAAAGGCGCCCTTTTGGAGGGCTTCGGCAAATAGATTAGAAAGGTGCGGGACGACTATCTCCCGATATTCAGCGTAGTACTCCTGTGGGAGAACGTGCTTGTTATGGCATCACTGATCTCTTCAAGGGTAATGGGGAGGTCATGATCGGCAGACTCCGCCGCGCTGAGGCGAGGGAGATGGAAGTTACCGGAGTTGAGCAGTTCTGGGAGGGAAGTATCCGGGTGCTGCGCAGAGTATAGCCCTTGGTAGTAGGAGGCATCCTCCAAGTCGGGCAAGCCAAGCTGGGGGGTCCCCCAATTTGTAGAAGCACAGGTGAGTGGTCTGAAATGCCCCTTGGAAGGATAGTGATGTCTCTAATCATTTGACAGTCAGTAGGGGGGACTAATATGATGTCTATACGGGTGTGGATGTGGTGTGTAGCTGACATGTGGGTGAATTACCTACTCTTTGGGTGCCAAACTGTCCAAGCATCACACAGGCCCAGGGAGTCCACCCAGTTTGCCAAGTGCTTGGCTTGCGAGGTTCTAACAGCAGCTCGCTGTGTCAAGGAGGGGCTTTAGAACAGCAATAAAGTTGCCCCCTACGATTGTCTCCCCTGAGGGAGGGATGTGATGAGATTGGCGGTGTGGTACAAGCTCTTTGCGAGCATCAATGGAGGTGAGTATATGGAGACTAGGTTATGAGGTTGTTCCTCTATTATTCTGCTGAGGGCCACAAAACCTTCCTGGTGGTCGTTAGTGGCCCGCGTCAGCACGAAGGGAAGATTACCCGGAAGATGAAATGCTAACCCCCACCCACCCCACCCCCTTGAGCCCCGGGTAAATCCTGAGTGCCAGACTCTATTGTATCTGTACCTTGCTATTAAGGGGCAGCGATTGCCCATAAGATGAGTTTCTTGGAGTAGGAGTATGTCAGCTGCTTGGCGTTGAGCATAGTGCAGGCCTTGCTGATTGTTTAACCCTGTCGAGGAGCCCGTTGACGTTCCATGATAATATATGGAAGCAGAGTCCGTTACCGCCCATCCCTGTCATGGCGGGCGTAAGTGGGATTGAAGGTCTACAAGGCACGGATGGGCTGTGCGAGTAACTGGGGTCTGGTTTGAGTGCAGGACAGCGACTATGACTGTATATTGCAAGCGGCTTGTGGGACTATCATAGAGTACAAAAAGAAGGCTGGCGAGACAACGCGATAACACAATAACAACGCCAGGGCAATGGCCCCAACCCCCTTCCCTACCCCCTCCCCCTCACCCTACACTTCAGGAGTAAAAGCATCTGTCAGCCCAATTAGGTAACGTAAATAACCAAACTAAAACGTTTGGGTTGGATTGCATGGAGGACCCCTGCTTACATAAGGATACTTATCATCTCAGCGGAGGGATCAGTAGATCATAGTAAAAATCGTGCCATGAAGCATGTGAAAAAGGACTAGCAGAGTCGCAGTATTGGTAAGGTCCGTCATTTCAATAGTACCGGACTAGGAGAGCTCTGAATCAGCAGCGGTCATGTGGAGGTTTTCTGGAGAGGTGTTTCTCAGTTCAATTCGGCTCAGGGAGCTGGATCGCTGCTGAGAACGAGAGGTGTCCAAGGGAACAGTCTCTAGGGCGCGGCTCGGGGTCAGTGGGCAAACCAGACCTCGTTCAGCAAGTCCCACGCCTCCTGCGAGACTGCATACGTCTTCCATGTGGTTTAGGCACTTCCGTGCAGTCGTTGCCCACCTGTGCCTCCGGGCGCAAATCTGAATTAAACATCCTGATGGGTCTTTCTTCGGTCAGCCAAGTCCAGGCCGTCTCAGGGGATTCGAAGAAGTGGGTTTTGTTCTGAAACAACATACGGAGGCAGGCCGGGAAATGTAACCTATATTGGAGGTTTAGGGCTCGCAGCTTTCGTTTCACCTCGATAAAAGAGCTCCTTTGGTTCTGTACCTCCCACGTATAGTCTGGGAAAATCAGTATGGAGTGACCCTGGAAGGTCAGAGTCTTGCGGCTGCGGGCTCCGCTCCGGATGGCATCCCTGTCCTTGAAATTAAGGATTCTAGCAGTAACAGGACTATGTGGTGCTCCAGGTGAAAGCTTGGGAGCCAGCGAATGATGAGCACGTTCTACAGCAAACAGGCAGACAAGGTGTCCTCAGCCATCCAGGATCTGATCCAACGTTCAAGGAAGACCCCTATTAGCCCGTGCTCCACGCCCTCCGGAAATCCCACTAAGTGAAGGTAGCCACTTGGTCTTTTAGTTGGGCGATGTTGTTTTCGACTGTTGAAATACAAGACTCAGCTTCTGTGATGCGAGCCGTCGCATTGCGGAGGGCCATGTCAACCCGGACCTCACCAATCTTGCCCTCCGCGGAAACCTGTAATGCGCTGATCACCTGGAGGATAGTGTTGAGCTCAGTGACAGGCATGAAAGATTTCTTAATGGAGCCGGCCGCAGAACCGGGTTCATTCGTTGTATATTGGTCCATTTTAGTCTGCGTTGGTGGAGGCTATGGCCCTCGGTCTCTGCCCATGACCGATGTGGATGACTTTAGCCGCAAGGACCCCGAGGAGAGGCGCGAGTCATTCAGGGGTTGGGAGCTAGGTCCAGTCGCGATGTGGCTTCAGCGCAGCGGGTGCTCCACAGCGGGCGATGGGCTATTGGGTCGCCCCCGGCGGTACCACAGCTTTAGGAGGGGGTCAGCGCCTCGCCCCCAGCCCTGGGTTGGTTCAGTAGTCAGGGCCAGCGAGGGGGGAAAGATGAGGGTAGGGGGGCAGTCCGGCCAGGGAGAGGTCCCACTAGAATCAGCCAGGGGGGACCCCCCCAACATGCCAGTCCAGCCCTTGGGGGCAGCTGCTACCCACACCGGTCGTTAGTCACCTCAGGCTCCGGCCGCCTAGAGGGAGATCAAGGACGCACCCCTCACCAAGATCGTGCCCCACTACAACAGAGAGGGAGGGGGAGGCCCCACCCAACACCCCCGCTACTCAAAAAGGCAGCCGGTCAGCTCCCTAGTGGGCCGCCCTGCTGCAACCGCAGTGACCTAGGGGATTACGTTCCCAGAGGGCGGTGGGGCAGCACTTTGACAGTGGCTCCTGGGGGCTGTTCAGGGGTTATTCACTTTCCAACAATAAGGATCAGGCCATCGGTTGCAGTAGGTGGGAGGGAGTCCCTCAAAGGGCTGCTGCTGCGTGGTCTCGGAGCTGATCTCCTCACCGCAGGCTGCCTTGCAGCTCTCGTCACACCGGTCCGTCAGGACACCTTAGTCAATGCGCCCCTATTGCGGATCCACTGCAAAGAGGCCAGGCAAACCAGCGCGTCAGCAGTTCCAATCCCTCGCCGGGTCAATGCTGTGTGGGATCAGGCCGCCGCCGGACCACAAGGTCGCAGAACACAGAGTGAGGCAGCAGAGAAAAGTGGTCCCAGGGGCCCCCCAGGCCCAAGAGGGAGGGGTCTGGGGAACTCCCCGGAGCCCCTTGCTGCCCCAGCGAGACAGCCGAAACGCCCTCCCCGGCCTCGGGGTCAGATGCTTGCAGAATCTCGGGACCTCCGGCAGCCCAGCGACACGGCAGGAGCCCTCAGGCAGGATAGGCTCTCCTCCCCTCACACACTGCCTTCCACCCGACTCCCCAGGCTGCCGGATGTCCGGACGCTAGTAGTCCCGTTGTAGCTGAGCGCGAAGGGTGGTCACAGCACAGGACACCCAGCTTGAAACCCCCTGTGAGTGTGTTCGGGGCTCTCAGGCATCAGGAGATCCGCCACCAGCGGACCCAGACTCATGCCTCCGTTGGATGCAAGAGCGGCTGCTGCTTGGGACACCCGTTTGGGGCCTCGTGGAGGCAGTCCGGCTGCACAGGACTCAGACGTTGTCACCGCAGAGACGGGGAGCCCCGTCCAGGGAAGCCCGCCGGGTGGAGTCGCCGCTGATCCCCAGCTCCTTCCTCGTGGGGTGACTCAGTACAACGGTACCGGAGCCAGGGGTCTAGTTGGAGGTAGGGGGGAAGACCTAGGCCTCAGCGCCTCCACCTCAGGCCACAAGGGCACCGGACAGTAACAGACCCGCGGCCCGGCCAGCGCCTCCGCCCGGCAGCAGAGTTGAAACCAGGAGCGGCGTGAGCCGCTACATTGACGCTTGCAGGAGCCGCCTCTGGATCCAGGCGCATGCCTCACTACAAGGGTGCTGCCATGATGGAGGCTGGATATCTTGGAGGCCCAGGCGCCTAGTCAGCAAATGCACCCAGATGCACAATGCCACAACTATATTGCTTGACCCAGACGTAGTGTGCCTGTTAGCAATGAGGCACTGAGAAGGATGGCTTTCGATGGCGACAGAGGTTAGATTGGATGACGGAGGGGTCCGGATCACTCTTAGAGTGCGATCGTCATCTTGACGCTCCAGGTCCCGCCCCTAGAATATTTTTTTAATAGATGTTATGTTATTGTTATATGTGTATATATATAGAGACTCGGGGAATTACTGGCACTACGCTGCTTGCAGCTCATTTTCAAAATCGAGGGATCGATATTCCCCAGGAGTCCGCCAAGCATCCCAGACCGGAGGAAACAGACTGAGATATTCTACCTCGACAGGGCAATTCGTCTCTCATTTGACCGCCCCTGTTTCATGACTGACCTGGGAGAACGGGCGCTGCAGTCATAGGGGACACAGGAGCTGGCACCGCGATGTTCGTTGTTCTTCGACCACCCCGCCCTCCTGCCACGGGCACAAAACTACGTTTTTTCCACTCCCCTACACCAGCCACCTAACTTTGCCAAGACTGTGCATGCTGGGAATTGGAGTCCGCAACAATCAACACGGACTACCATCGCTGTGCTGACTGCATTAGGGGGAGGGAACTCAGTGCCTACAGGTATTTCCACACAGGAGGAACTCATTAGGGAATGGGTCGTTTAAGAGGAAGGCGCTGAAGAAGGCCAACGCCGAAATGCATTCGCCATTTGCTGGAATTTCTGAATAAAACGGCAAGCTTGTTCCCCACTCCCCTTGTGGCTTCATCTTTTTGTTGGAAAGATTGCAGGTGATATATATATATATATCATGAAGATTTAGCTGTCCCAAGCCACAGATCCGGCGGGCACACGGCAGGGGTAGCCACCCCCTGTATAATCCACACACCGTCACCAATGTGAGAACTCTTCCCATTCACTATGAGTTGACAACAAAGGAGCCGCGGCCACGAGTTGTAGTCACTCCTTCATCACGGGCACTGATGAAGGAGTGACTACAACTCCGAAACACGTAGGACATCGTGCCTGAATAAACTTTGCACTGCAATACTTGTGGCCGCGGCTCCTTTGTTGTCAACTCATCGTGAATGGGAAGAGTTCTCACATTGGTGACGGTGTGTGGAATATATATATATATATATATATATATATATATATATTTATTTATTTGTTAACTTTTTATTTAATTTTATAATTATAAAATACATTAAAATTATTAGTTAAATAATTGTTCTAAAGTATATATATATATATTAAATATTATATGTGTTACATTTTTTTAATGAAATGGATTTGTTACAATGTATATTAAATCTAATTTATTTTTCATTTTATTCTTTAATATATTTATTATTTAATTTATTATACATATAAAAAGCGATACTTTGTACAACTATATTTCAGACGTCAATATTTTTTCCCCGATATTTTTGTACTTACCATTATAAATATAGGATTGCGTTATTTTTGACATCTATATTTATAACTCTATATTCTGGTATGGGGATATTTTAGTTGTTGATATTCTGTCAGTGAACCCTCCTGCAGAGGGGTAAGCGCCTGAGACATAGCCTGGGAAAGGAGCTTGTCCAGCTCTACAGGAAGGCGTCACAGGGGGGGCCAAAACACGTCAGAGGCACATGAGGGAGAATAATCGTGGTCCCTCTGGGACTGCATTCGCCCTACAAACCAGTTCTAAAAACAGAAACGCACAAATCAAGTGTAAGAAGCGATCTCTTCTCCTTTACTTCGAATACTTTCGGGATACCACAATCGCCCGATTTTCATTAGTAGACATCCTTCAAATGAGATACGCACAACCAGAGCAAGGATTGTGTAGTTGTACCTGGTCCTGAGCGGGGCCGGGTTGGAATTATCACCGGCCTAGCGACCCTAGAACACACCATCCTGACTTTTTGAGCCCTGATGAGTCCAGGAATAGTTATTCCTGAGACGAAACACATGTTGGCTCGCATCTTGAACATTAAACAAAGATTTGACCAAGAAAACCATTGTGTTTCTCTGACAGCTTTTACCAGCGCTTTATTGTCTATTAAGACAGAGAACTGCTATACTTGTTTACATTCTGAGTGAGTGCAATAGGCATTTGTTTTTGAGCTGTTGGGCCGGGGTGCTGTAGTCACTATACTATAGCCACAGCTAGGGTGCCCCTGCAACGAGAGCCCGGTATTGCTCTGTTCAGCTACCCCCGCTGCCCCCTTTCCACATGCCGGTCAGTGCTCATGGATTGGTCACCTGCCGAGATACCCCTGCATCAGGCAACTCCGCCCCAGAGCAATGAGCTGCCCAGGTCTGGCTCTTAGACTCGGGCTGCTATAGTTGACACACATGTACCACATGCCATAATCTAGTAGCGATGGGCGTCACTTCGGGTGAGGGGGTAGTTTTCGAGAAGACGTTAGGAGTAGGTGTTGTCCTGACAGAACGAAAATTAGTGGTGGGAGAGGCACTCCAAATTTTTTGCAATAATTAATTATTAAATTGCCCTGTTCTCTAAGCGTGCTGCAGAGGAGGACGCAATGCCCATACTGGGCCAGAAAGAAATAAACATGAAAGAATCAAGCTCAACAGCTTGCCCTCTGCGCACTGTAGCTATTACCCTTTTGGGTTGCAATCACTCTAAACACTTTATTTATAGAATTTCAAAAAATCAGAACAACACCAGCTGTGGTTATGATTATGTTAAATTATATTATCAGAACATGATCAGCAATTACATTTACAATTCTCATGTAGTTTGTACAAAAAAGTTCATTTGAAATTTGATGTTGTAATCACATCTATGTAGCTTTCATCTTACAATTTATGGCCATAAGTTATAATGCCCAATGCATTTCGGGCCACACGGCCCTTCGTCGGGGGCAGTACCTGAAAAAAACATAAATGTTGTTGTTGCTTGATATACTGGTCTAACATCATGCAATGTTGTAGTGAGCCACAACAAGTTTTAAACATGTATAAAAAATCCAAATGAGTGAAGTTGACAATGACGTTTTTCTTACAACAAACTCTAAGGTGACCTTCATCATGAGTATACATGATTAGAATGATAATATACAAAATGGCAATTTGAGATAACATTATTAAAACACATGAGGGTGACCATATTACCCTAAGTATGAAATGACTCACTTATCTGGCCTAAACTGATGTCAAAATCTGGGGTTTCTGTGAGATACGGAGTGATTCAAGGAAGCGTTTTCTCAATGAACTAAAAAAACGAACAAACATGGATCAATACACCCACACTGAAACGGGTATGAAATGATGAACAAATCAGATTAAATCCTAAAAAACAAACTCACAAGGAACTTTCCGGTGATGTAAAAATTTGGCGAACCGGATTATAGTTGCGATTATTTCAGAGCGACACGAATTACTCATTCCGAAAATGAAAAAGCAACAAACACGACAGGTTTTTGTTTCTAAATACTCTACCTGTTCAAATGAGATCAAAAAGAGTATCACCACACATTGGGAGTTATTAAGACATGAGACTGACTTCAAAGGGTTGTTCTGGGACAAGCCAATTTTTGCATACAAACGCTCAAGAAACATCAAAGAAATGTTGAAACACCATCCCATGATTCCATCCAAAACTCACAAGGGCATGAGAAAATGTCACAATTGCGTTCACTGCAATAATGTTATCGTGACTGACTGTGTGAAACACCCTCATACAGGAGAAACCATCCCAATCAGGATCAGTGCAGACTGCAACACGTCTAATGTTATATATGCTATCAAGTGCCCATGTGGACTTTTGTATATAGGCAAGACTGAAAGAAAGATAAAAACCCGCATATCGGAACATAAAAGCACAATCAGAAACAAGAATCCCAAGAGCAGTCTAGCCTTACATTGGGAAACTCACAGACACACTATTGCGCAGGTTAAATTCCAGATCCTCGAAATGGTTACTCCGACACCTGGCAAATGTATTACCAAGACTCTGTTACAGAGGGAAATTTTCTGGATTCGCAGATTACAGACACAAGATCCCAAAGGGATCAATGATCGAGTGGATCTCACTTGTTTTCTATGAGATACTGCACTATCACTGTATGCAGAAGGACAGTTAAGACAGTATAAGAAAATTGTATCATTACATGCACATTGATTATTGTTTTCATTTTGGGCTTAGGGTGACCTCATTGCTATGAATATGCAGATATTATTTTGATATAACTCTAACACCTATACTTTCCCACTTCAATATGGCACCTTTGGAGGTTTTGTCATTATTCTCGAACTCGTTTCAGGCTTAGCGTTCTCCCGTTCCTTTTTAGTCCGTTTTTCATTTTTTTTGTTCAAGAGCGCGTCATTTAATGGCGCCGTGTCAAGTCAGGGAAGATAGACTGAATGGTGGTAACAGTCCGGTCTGGCGAATGCGCTTAGTCGACACGTACAGGTATGGTTTACAATGGCTTGTTTAGAGGCAGGACGCATCACGTCATGTTATGTAAGCTCATTCTAGTTTTGCCGTTCTCCCGTTTTAGAGAGTTGTCGTAAGAACGATGCCGAAAACAGGTTGCCGGTCATTGATGGATCACATATAAGGTCAGTTTGAAATCAGGCTAAGTGCAAAGTTATGGCACTGGTTTTAAAAATTAACAGTGGGCTTCAAAGCGTAGCTTCAACATCTTTGAAACAGAGTCTAATTGAACGGGTAGTGAGCAGCGCGCTTAAAATAAGTTTCACTTTGTTTTTGTAGGTTGGACATTCGTGTCGCTCTGAAATAATCGCAACTATAATCCGGTTCGCCAAATTTTTACATCACCGGAAAGTTCCTTGTGAGTTTGTTTTTTAGGATTTAATCTGATTTGTTCATCATTTCATACCCGTTTCAGTGTGGGTGTATTGATCCATGTTTGTTCGTTTTTTTAGTTCATTGAGAAAACGCTTCCTTGAATCACTCCGTATCTCACAGAAACCCCAGATTTTGACATCAGTTTAGGCCAGATAAGTGAGTCATTTCATACTTAGGGTAATATGGTCACCCTCATGTGTTTTAATAATGTTATCTCAAATTGCCATTTTGTGTATTATCATTCTAATCATGTATACTCATGATGAAGGTCACCTTAGAGTTTGTTGTAAGAAAAACGTCATTGTCAACTTCACTCATTTGGATTTTTTATACATGTTTAAAACTTGTTGTGGCTCACTACAACATTGCATGATGTTAGACCAGTATATCAAGCAACAACAACATTTATGTTTTTTTCAGGTACTGCCCCCGACGAAGGGCCGTGTGGCCCGAAATGCATTGGGCACGATAACTTATGGCCATAAATTGTAAGATGAAAGCTACATAGATGTGATTACAACATCAAATTTCAAATGAACTTTTTTGTACAAACTACATGAGAATTGTAAATGTAATTGCTGATCATGTTCTGATAATATAATTTAACATAATCATAACCACAGCTGGTGTTGTTCTGATTTTTTGAAATTCTATAAATAAAGTGTTTAGAGTGATTGCAACCCAAAAGGGTAATAGCTACAGTGCGCAGAGGGCAAGCTGTTGAGCTTGATTCTTTCATGTTGTCCTGACAGAAACACATAGCAGAAGCTGTCCTAGTTCGAGGGTATTCAATATTTCTGCTGCGAATTCAAAGGGCTTTGGGTCAGAAAAAGGAAAAGATGTTTCATCTCTGTTCAAATCTTTTGCGCTGAATTCAGTTTTATGGGGCATAATTATAAACGAAAACAGATGTTTAAATTGAGTATGCACCGCTTTCACGCCAAATTCCTAAAAAACATGTGATTCCGATACTTCCTATCCAGAACTGTACAAAGACAGTAGAGGTCCAAACAGCTCACCACAGATTCTGGTTGCCTCATTTTAAATATTTATTATTATGGAAAGCCTGCCTGTCAAACAGATTCCCATTAGTGGGTGCTCAGCAAGTACCTAATGAATGTACAAGATAAATTCTGTAGTTGCCTTCTAAACTGCGCTGCTGAAGGGCAACACAGAGACCTGTGTTTTTGTTAGGCACAGGGAGATTAAGATGTAGTGCACGCCTTGTCCCCAGGTTATCTTATACAAAGGGCGGACAGACTGGAACCACTGGGTGGAGGCCTTGCAATTATCCACCGAGATACCTGGAAATGCTCTATAAATGAGCTCCCGGACATCAAAGGCGCAGAATGCGCTGGCTTCCGCATTAAGGTTAATGACTCCTTTACATTTGCAGGAGCATTCGTTTATCTTCCTCCAGGCCCGAATAAGGAATTCCTGGAAAGCATTGGAGAAGCACTCAGTAATTTGGCCCTTAGATTCCCCAATTTCACTCTACTCGGGGATATTAATCTTCATTTGGACTCCCCTACAGATCCGGCAGCCATTTCGTTCAAAGACACAATGGGTGTACTAGGTCTCCCATTACTTACACTGAATACAACACATAGGGCAGGGCATATCTTATATTGTATTTGCTCAAATCTAGCTACGCTCGAAGTAAACCCTCCTATTGTCCAGACATGGTCAGATCACTCATTGATCCCATTTAATTTTTTACTAGATGGGGGAGCCACGGGCAAATACTTAGGGAAGGTCTTGCAGTCTAGAATTGGGGGCTGAAAAACGATTATTGGGCGTCCGGATCTGATTACGATAGCTAGTGAATGCAGGCCATCAATGACAGGAAACCCTGTAGTAGACAATAACCACTTTGGGGAGTGTATGTCTACTCTTAAGGAGAAATCTGGTCATGTTAATGACAGGAATAGGTCAAACCTAAAAAGACTATCCGCCCCCTGGTTTAACCACATATTGAAAGAAAAACAAGGAGAGGTGAGAGCACTTGAACGTTGGTGGCGAAAAGATTACCGAGAAGAGGAACGCTGTAGATATAAAACAGCAAGAAGACAATATCATGCACTGATTAAGGAGGCTAAAACTAATTTCTACACAACAGCAATAGAAGCAGCTAATAATAAACAAAGATCGATTTTTAAGATTGTGAATGGTTTTAATAACCCAAAAATACTGATGCAGGAAACCCCCCCCCATCTGAAAAACTCTGCAACACCATAGCGGACTTTTTCGAACAAAAAGTACAGGTACTCACTAAAGACTTTGTAGCCCCTAACACACTAACAGCAGAAGAAAGGAGCTTGTCAAGCTCTGACTCGGTCAGTATGGCGACTTTTCGACCTATCAGTCTGGAGGAAACCCGCCAGGCCATACTGGCGGTCAAGTCAGGATCGCCGTTTGATCCGTGCCCCCCATTCTTCTTCAAGCTCTTGTGGACACTGTTAATCCTGAAATCAATAATATTGTAAATGCATCGCTCGCCACTGCAATTATTTCTTCAGAATGGAAACTTGCGGCGGTTAAGCCTTTGCAGAAAAAACAATTAGCAGACCCTCCGACCCATCTCGTTGCTTCCCGTGTTATGAAAATTAACACAAACGTTTGTGAACAGACAGCTCACAAAGTTCCTTGAGGAAAACAACGCCTGGCACCTGAATGAATCGGGTTTTAGAGCCCAACACTCCACAGAATCAGCCCTCCTGTTTACCACAGACATTATAAGTACTGCTATGGATCAGGGTAAGAAGGCTGTCCTGATTTTATTAGATCTGTCAGCGGCTTCGACGCGGTCTCATCTTGATAGACCGGCTAGCAACATCTGGTATAGCGGGAGACGTACTGGAGTGGATTAAGAACTTTTTGAGTGCCAAGCAGCAAGTGGTTACCCTTGGTGACTTCTGCTCAGAGGAAAAAACACTCTCGTCAGGAGTCCCTCAGGGATCTAGCCAGAGCTCTTTAATGTTTACACTACCCCTCTGATTAGGCTGATATCGTCCTTTAGGATGGATGTTATCGCGTATGCGGACGATACGCAGCTCATCCTAGTCCTTGATAAAGACACTAAGGACTGAGAAGAAAATCTTAAATGCTGCCTGACAGCCACTTTTGAATGGATGGGAAGGAATCATCTGAAGTGCAACACAGGAAAAACGAAAATTCTGCCGCTGGGCTCGCAAAAGGACTATCTCTAAACAGTGGTGGCCTGAAGATGCGGAGGTTCGCACAAATACGACTAATACGGCGCGTAACTTAGGCATCAAGTTCGATGCCTCTCTGTCGTTTAAACAACAGGCGTTGTCGGTAGCAGGTACGTGTTTTAATGCCATTAAGAGTTTAAGAATTGTTTTTGATTTACTCCCACTATCAGCCAGGAAAATGTTAGCGGTCGCCCTCGTAACATCGAGACTCGACTATTGTAATAGTCTATATGCGGGAACCAACAAGGCTGTTACACATAAGTTGCAAATGGTGCAGCATGCAGCCGCCAGGTTGGTTCTGAAGTGGCCAAAGAAATCATTAGCAGCTACCGCATTGAACACTCTCCACTGGCTACAAGTGGTCAAACGGGTGCTGTTTAAAATCCTGGTAATTACCTTTAGGGCTTTTCACTTGCAGGGACCAAAGTACAAACAAAAGAGGTTTTCCCGATACCATCCATCACGCACCCTTAGATCCTCCAATGCCTATCTGTTAGATATTCCGACTTTTAAACTCATTTCAATGGGTGGTAAATCCCTGCCAGTCCTAGGATCCAAAGCATGGAATAAACTCCCCCACACCTCTGTGCTATAGAACGGGAATCTGAGTTCAGAAAAGCACTAAAGACCTGGATTTTCAGCCTCCCTGACATGTGCGCTAGAGCCCTAATATGAGTACCCTGGGCATACTACTGAAAGCAGCCGGACCAGACTCCACATCAGCTCTGGTCTGTGTATGCGCCAAGATGCTCCTTGGAGTGACAGTCGTGCGTTATAAAAACCAACTTACATTACATTAAGTGATTTTCCCAGAATCACAGGATATTGAACTACAGTGCTGAGACTCGAACCTGGTTCCCCAGATGTGAAGTCGACCGCCCTTGCCGTTAGGCCACATTCTCGCCCCAACTTTTACTATAAGCAGTCTCTGTACTGCACTTGTCCTATGTTCACAAAGATGCTATGTTATATTTGACTCCTATGTTCTTTTTTGGTTCATTGTGACTTGGAGTGATGCCTTCCTGTACCCATCTGGGTGTCTTTATGTCCAGTTGACTCTTTCTTTGGAAATGCAATAGTACCTCTTGGTTTCCTCCAGGACTCTTCTGTCAGTTCTCCTAGATGCAAAAGTTTGCGCGGCAAAATTTATATAGCTGAATGTTGTTTCCTGGCAGTTTACAGGCCTGTACTAAACGCTGCTCAAATGTTTTAGCAGTATGTAAGTGCTGAAGCTGTGTCTCCGTTCCCAGTTGTAAATCCCCATTCTTAGTCCTTTAGGCAGTGCTGCACCTGCGTCTCTGTTTCCAGTTAAAATTCCCCATTCTTTATCCTCCAGCCAGTGCTACTAGCTGCTTCTCTGGTTCCAGTGGTAATTCCTCATTCTGGTTCTGATTCTGCGGGGGTCCTCCGAGCATTGAAGTAGTTTCTGTTCAAGATGGCGTGCTTCTCTGAAGACTCATGTGCCCATGTTTGTCAGGTAGCTTAAGCATGGTCAGATCAGGGGCTGAACCTTGACCCTTCCTGACGCACGTTGTATACAGTAATGGCCACAGTTGCCCACGCTGTCGTATTAACAGGATGAAGGTGAAGGTATTGTGCCGAAATCCAGATGATTATATCAGGGAGACGAAATCTATGCTTAGCTTGATGTGTCACCGGACAGATATTTTGCTGCTCCTTTCATTACATCCAAATATATAATACAGCAAGTAAAGTTACATTTACAAGCCAGTATTATTGGCTTTGTCAACGTTAGGTGACACCACATTTCTTTAATTTAAGTCTGTGTTTGTAGGTATGACAGACTAAAAATATTTCTGAAAACTCACGAGCAGCTGGGAATAACGATGGACAGCACAAGCATTGTCGGCCGCGAAATGCAATAAAAAAAAAATATCCCCAGCCTATGGAAGAGCAGCTAACACAAATGCGTTGTCATGGCGTGCGATTTAGTGGTCTTTGAAGTGAGGTACTGCCCAATATCAATCGAGGCATTGGCGTTGCAACAACGTTCGTTGTAAAAGGTGACGATGTAAAGGACTTTGCGATGTGAAATACGAGTGGTAAACGCACACGATGGAATGGTGCGCGATGTATCGGCATACAACCCTGTTTGCTGTATGTCGCGTCAGTCTCTTGCCCACTCCTTCTTGTGGGTCTTCCCTTTCATCACTGATGAAGCCCACCAACCCAGAACATTCCCCTTTTTCTTGCTGCTTGGGAGAGATCAGCATGCTGGGCTCCTCCTATTTGTGCTCAGCAGCAGCTGACGCCTGTATTGAACGCAGGAGCGCCGAAGCTTTGTCGAGATCCTGTGTTACTGTTCAGAATATAATGGCTCTGGTCACACTAGACTGTAACACTACCCAAAACCCACCACCACACACTCATGGCATGCCTCGCGAGCCTTCCTGTGTGAGGACTTGTTTATTTTTTAGGTCGAGCCTAGCACAGCGCGCAAGCGCTGCTCTAGGAGAGGGCCTCTTGGAATCACTCCAGACTTCTCAGTAAACTTGTGCCTGTGACTTTACATTTTCCCCACATTGTATTGGCCTTTGCGTGTGGCTTTAAAAAATTAAAGCACGCAATTGGCCAAAGGCGGGTTCATGCCCCAGCTTTTTTTGTGAATGTTTACTCCCACGGCCTCCAGCCTGCCGGAGCAAGCGCCAGCGACAGCTGCATTCCCCTGTAGATCATTAAACACAGTGCAAATACGCGCAACTGGAACCGGACAACTTGTTTTTTTTCTATCATGGCGCCCTGCGCTTCCTGGAACCGCCACATGCATAGCCCACTGAGCCTCCGGGGACCTGCGTGCCATTGCCAAAGCGCCTTCATTTATATAACATCAGCAGCGCTTCCACACCCTTCCCACCTCCCGACACAGCATAGCATAGCTAAACTCCCTTATTTTTGTAAACATGAACAGTGCTTTCACACTCCTCCCAGGGTTAAGGCGTTTCCTCAGCTGCCTCCAGACGGCAGTACACTCTCTACACCGAGCTTTAGGGGTGGGGAAGGTGCTTGTTGTTCGCCTGCAGGAGGGAGTGCGTTGTGTGTTTGTGTGTGCACTAGGATTGTTGTCGATCACCCCTCACCATGCAGAGGGGGTCCCGGCTGTGTGCGCACTCTCCCCCCTGCACCGTCATAAGGCCATGGAGAGCCCCCTGCCGGAGGGCCAGTCCCTCCTCAGTCTGTGTGCCTCAGGCCTGAAGAAGACTGCCATTGTTAGGCTCATGGCCAGTGCCAACTGTAAAGTGGCAGCATCGCTGTTCAAGCGATTCCTCGCCCTGTCCCCGGCTCAGGAGCCCAACAGAAGGCGATCCTGCTGGGTCTGCCCCGGCTGCAGGAGCGGGGCCTAAGGGAGAGCAAGGTTGTGCAGAAATGCGTGCCTTTGCAGGCAGCTGCGGCCTCCCGCCTTCACCCTGCGACATTCCTCTTCCAGACCAGCAGGAACTTTGCAGCGGTGATCCAGGAGCTAGACGTTGAGCTTCGGTGATTACTGTACTGCTGCCTACTCTGTTTTACAGCTTTAGTTTAAAATGCAAGTGTCTGTGCGAGTTATACGTACATGGGATGTGTGAGGTGCAACTCGTTTAACAGTTGCGGTACTTTTTAAGAACGTGGTATTGTTGTGGAACATTGAATCACACTAAGTAGCAAGTTACTCATATCCAGGCGTGACTAGTTTTAAATGTATTTGCCTTCTTGCCGAATCTTATTGGTGCTGTTCTCATGAATGCAAATTGAATCTTTCTTCTCCTTTGTTCTTGGAGAGGTCCAGAGATATCGCAGACGCAACAGAGCTGGTTAGTGCCTGCTGTGTACTCCTTGCATGCCTTTTTAACCTTGCTGCATGCCTTTGTACCTCAGCCTGATGTACGTGCTGTGAGCGTTTGTTTGTGATACCCATAGCTGCCAAAGTTTCAGATTAGTGTGTGACATTTTCATAATTAAAGTGTGATGAGAATTTGCCTAGCCTTAGTGCTGGTAAGTTCCAATTCTATTAGGGACTCGGAGGCGAGGATTATGCCTTCTTCCTTCACTTTATTTTTACAGCAGCAAGAAAACACAGGAAAAACGACTTTTCCCATGAACACTTGGGAAACAGGAAACTTAAACATAAGTCCTTTGTCAGTCTCTGCACTCCAGCAGCTCCCATCATGCTCCTCTGCTGCTTCCTCTTCCTTCGCGCGAAGCCCATGTTCCGGCATTCTCACACATCCTGTTTGGGACCATCATTCCCTGTAAAAAATCGCACAATCAAATACTGACCGTCTCTTCATCCTATCAAAAGGTACATAGACACAGAATACAGTGCAGCAGCAACAGTCATAACAGCATAAACTTCGTTAATGACTTACTTACATTCCATACGGGGAGGGTCCACTTCATGGAAGTCATTGGGGGGGGATATTCCTCGCCTCCGAGTCCTTAATAGAATTGGAAATTACCAGCACTAAGGCTAGGCAAATTCTTATTCTATGGCAGGACCGGAGGCTTCGGATTATGCCAGTTCAAAGCTTGTCGACAACCAGCCGAGCCACTTCCAACACTGGCTTAAAATAGAACCTCTCGAACGTGGAATATGAGGACCAATCAGCCGCTCTCATCAGATCCTCTAGTCGAGCCCCAAGGGCAAAAGCTTTGGAGGCCATAGCTCCTCTTGCCGAATGAGCTCCAAATTGTTTGATATCAATCCCCGCCTCCTGCATCACCCAACGCACCCACCTGGCGATTGTTGGGGAAGAAACAGCCTTGTACAGTTTTCGTAGGGCAACGAGAAGTTGTCTTTCGCCCGGAGGGCGAGTATCATCGGTCATATCTTCGTAAGCACGGAGGCACTGCACTACACACAGTTTAGGGGACTCTGTAAAAGCCGGGTACAAAATAACCCATGTGAGGGTCTTGGTTCGTCTGCTCACAGTAAAAGACACTCCTTCCGGTGAAAAAACTCTGGCCGTGATGTCGAGAGCTCGTACGTCTGAGACCCACCTGCAGGATATCAGGCACAACAACATCGCTAATTTAGCCGTAAGCTCTTTACGAGAAAGAAACCTATTCGGCTGCCCCGAAAGGAATAAATTCAGAACTCTGTTTACGTCCCACAGGACGGAGTAGCGCAGTTCAGGTGGCAGCGAGAGGTGGATCCCTCTCAAAAACCTGCACACCAAAGGGTGCTCCCCAATCGGGGAACCCTGCACCAAGTCATGTCCAGCCGAGATTGCAGAACGGAAAGTATTGACTGACCGGTAGGCCAGACCATCTTCCGCCAGATCGGCAAGGAAGTTAAGGACATGCACTACATCTGCCCCCACGGGATCGAAACTCTGTCGCTCACACACCAGCGACGCCACCTATGCCATGCTGATCGGTATCTCCTGTTCGTGCTATCCGCCCATGCCTTGGAGAGCAGATCCTCTGCTTTTCCCAAAAGGCCTGGGAGCGTCCAGCGATGCCAGAGATCCTCCAAGCCATCAGCCTCAGCGATCCCTCCTGGACCAACCAGTGGGGAGTCCCGTCCAGACTGAGCAGAATGTGAGGAGAGAGGGGGAGTAGGATTGGAAAATCCCAAGAAAGTTCCAGAAGAACCGCAAACCAAACTTGAGATCTCCACCGCCTCCGCCAACTGACCACGCAGCAGCGCCGACACTCACGTTATCATTGAGAACGGGGGAAACGCGTACTCCTTCTCGCCCGACCAATCCTGGAGGAAAGCGTCTGTTGTCTCCACCAATGGATCCGGGCGCCAACTGAAGTACCTCTGGAGTTGATGATCCAGGCGAGACGCAAACAAGTCCACCGTGAAGGGGCCCCACTTGGCCGCCAACAGAGCGAAGACCTGAGGGTCCACTTCCACACGCTGACATCCAACTAGTGTCGGGAGTGCCAATCTGCCACCTCGTTCTGCCGGCCCGGCAGGTACTCCGCCGTGACCGACACCAGGCAGAAGTGCCAAAAGTCCTGTGCAAGGTCCACCAGCATCTTGGATCTGGTCCCCCCCAGATGATTGATATATCGGACCGCCGACACGTTGTCCATCCGTAGCAAGACACATGATTGCACTCTGTCCTTCGTCCAACACTGGACTGCAAATCACCCCGCTAGCAACTCCAAACAGTTGATATGTGAAGACTGCTCATGGGCAGACCAGGTGCCACCCGTGGAAAAATCTCCGCACCTGGCCCCCCAACCGGACCGACTGGCGTCGGACTCAATAACTATATCCGGGGCTGATCCAAAAATCGCACGGCCGTTCCAGACCTCCATGTGCGACAGCAACTACTGCATCTCGCCTCTCACTTCCTCTGATAGAGGAATTAGCTGAGAGTACGTCAGTCCTTTCTGAAGGTGATACGTCTTCAGACGCTGCATCGCTCGATAATGGAGGGGGCCCGGGAATATGACCTGAATCGAGGATGACAGGAGACCCACCAACCGCGCCAAGTGGCGTAGGGATATGAGCAGCCTCGCCAGGGTCTGTCGCAGCTTGTGCCTGATCTTTGCCATTTTACTGGCGGAAAGACTCAAAGTGGCGGACACCGAGTCTATGTTGAACCGCGTAAAGGTGCGTTTAACCCTGGCAAAAGCTTCAGAGTCAACCCCTTCAGTACACATTTTTTTATTAGGAGGGGGAGAGGGCGACGGGGCTGGGGCCGTGGCCGGGGCCGGCGCGGGAATCAGGGACGCAAGCAGTGCTTAATTTGTGCCGGTGCTTTCCGGTGCTTAGCACCGGCACTTAATTTTCAGGGCCGGGTCTACAGTCTACACGCATCTGCACGTGGATGACATGATGTTATAATTACCAATACACTGCCAATACTGACTCGGAGTCAGCGCAGAGTGTTGTTCTGGGTCTCCTGAGTGAGTCCCAGTGTGCTTCGGTTGAGTCAGTGTTAATGTGAGCCGGTCCGGAGCAAAGCAATTAAACTGCTGCATTCATTAATCACAATAATGATACTTATCATGACATGGCGGCAGACGGGCGCGGCGTCACGCGGGCGCGGCTTTCAGTTCAGTGGACTGCAACTGTTGTCGGTGGTGGGCGGGACTCGGGAGCAGTACTGGCCGTGAGTGTCAGACATTGATTGGGCATTAAGTTGTGCGCATTGCGCGCAGATCGTTTTCCACTTGTCAATGCCACGCCCCGGCACACGCGCGCATTAGAGACAGCCAGGCCGACCATGTTGAGGGCAGGTACAACCACCATGCGGTTCCCCGCCTATTAATAAAGAAGTGCCCACAAGCCCGGCCGACCACGACGAGTGTAACCGTAAGTGCTAATACGTAGCAGTCAGAATTCATGCCACCTGCGGCATGCCTAGTCAGTGAGTCACTCAGTGGTGGCGTGTCGGGCACCGGGGTAACTCCGGATCCGTTCAATGACGCCTAGTCTGGTCCTCTCCTGGCCTGCCCTGACCCACAGTACACAGTCATTTTAATTCAATTTTAATCATTATATCACAATAGGTTAAAACTAGTGACAATTGTTAAAGAAGGGAAGTCCGGACCGGGCCTCGAAGTATCATTTGTAATGTATCGGTCTTTACAAGATTCGAATTCGATGATGGCGATGTATCTTCCTGCCGCCCTGCTGGCTTGTCCTAGTAGCCGCCACCGCCAGCCGTGTGTACTGTACATACACATTATAGGCCAGGCCGCCCACTGTACACATTTATTTGAATATAATATATATCACATTAGAGCCGCCGCCGGCCGGGGTTACGTTGTTAAAGAAGGCCCTGCCTGCCCCTTGAGGTATCCTCAGTCACACTCACAGGCCGCCCCAAATAAGCACTGAGAATACTATTATTCCACACTCCTAATATAACGCAAAAAGGAAACACACCACTGCACAATTTATCACGTTATTCGTTCATTGCCACTAAGCAACCCGAATTGACACTATCAATCTATACACCAACAGTCTTGCGTTATGTTGCTGTTAATTGTTAAGTGTACACGTCAGTCAGCGTCGCAATGATTTTCTGCATGGGAAAAGGGGGCATCTGCCTTAGCACCACCTTCCAAAGTCCCTTCTGGTGAACGTACATTGTTGTGTCAGGAATGGCAGCTGTGATATGGGGTTTATTTTTGATTATGAATATCAAGCGCTGTGTGCTTATGTTTTATTCTGAATTTGAATTCCGCATAAAATATTACTTTTGCAAGACAAAAAATATAGATTCGTAACAGTTTTATCTTTGCTTGTTCACGTTTGCTACTTTGCTCTTCTTGGCATTAAATAGAGAAACGGAGCAGCTTGAGCTTTCTGTAATTTTGTGACTCCCACTTCTAAAACTTTAACTTGTAATGTCATATTATTTGGAAATATAATTTAGTATTATTTGTCACCAAGGCATCTTGAATTATTTGGAACACATAACAAATTCAAAGTTGTTTCCAACAGTGCACCAACGAAAAAATTACTTGCTCCTCGCCCCAAAACATATTAGGAGGGCACTGACTTTAGTCTGGCATTCAGTGTCAGGGCAGGGAATGGGGAAGTAGGAGGCACCACCGAAGGGTTAAACAGAGACGCACAAACGCCCACCTTATCAGCCTCCTCCTTGGCATGCAGCATCGTAAAATAAGCAGTGCCTTCCATGATTTAACAAAGGAAATGTTCATTTCCCGGCAGCCTTGTCAAGATGAAGATTTGCATTCGATTGTGCATGCACTGTTACTCTGCCTGGGCTGGCTTGGCCTAGTAGGGGACTCGGACGCGGTCGTACACATTATTATCGAGATAGGGCTGGACCGGCCTGTTTTAAAGTTAAACGCCCTGCCCGGCTCCTGCCTTTGAACTTAGGTATCATGAATAATCCTCCTCCCCTCCCAAACAGTTTACTCCTTAACGTTAGTGGCTATCTGGGTAGGAGCCGGCGCAGAGTGTTGATCTGGCCTGGGTGAGTCTCCATCCCTCCCGAGTCCCTATGTGCTTTGGTTGAGACCGCCCACCCGCCTGGGTTAAGTTGTTAAATGCCAGTATGCCGGATGGTGTATGGGCTGTGCGGCAGGCCGCGTGGTGCATACAGAGTTTTTTCCTATTGCCACCACACCCAGCACTCTCGCACCCCACGAGACATCAGCCGAACGATTTTGAGGCCAGGAGTGAGGGGCCCAGGCAGGGCAGCCTGGGCAGGTAGGCAGCAGCAGCGCACCAGGCAGAGTCTATAATCGATATATGGTAATAAATAAAGGCAGTGTCCCGTAGCCCGGACGACTTGAGTATAATAATTATTATAATAACCAACCGGGTCTGTAACTGTCTGTAAGTACCACCAAGTAAGGACTAGGGGTTACCTTGGATGATTCTCTGGAGTCCTTGTGTGACTGGTCTTTAACACATTCAAGTAAAACAAGCATTTACAATGCAACGGTCTCGCCTTTGCAAAAGTTAGCGCTTTTGGCATTGTAAATGACAAATGTTTTATTTAGGTGTTGGTTTTGGAAACAGATAAATAAATGGCATTGTCATGAGCAGTAGAGAGTGAGTAGTAGAGAGTGAGTAGTAGAGAGAGTAGTAGAGAGAGTAGTAATGAGTAGTAGAGAGAGTAGTAGTGAGTAGTAGAGAGTGAGTAGAGAGTAGTAAGTGAGTAGTCGAGTGTGTAGTAGAGAGTAGTGAGTGTGTAGTAGAGAGTAGTGAGTGTGTAGTAGAGAGTAGTGAGTGTGTAGTAGAGAGTGTGTAGTAGAGAGTGTGTAGTAGAGAGTGTGTAGTAGAGAGTGTGTAGTAGAGAGTGAGCAGTAGAGACTAGTGAATGTGTAGTAGAGTGGTGAGTGTGTAGTAGAGTGGTGAGTGTGTAGTAGAGTGTGTAGTAGAGTGTGTAGGAGAATGTGTAGTAGGGAGTGTAGTAGAGTGTGTAGTAGAGAGTGTGTACTAGAGAGTAGTGAGTGTGTAGTAGAGAGTGTGTAATACAGAATGTGAAGTAGAGAGATTGAAGTAGAGAGATTGAGGTAGAGAGATTGAATTAGAGAGATTGAGGTAGAGAGATTGACGTAGAGAGTGTGGAGTAGAGAGTGGAGAGTCTGTAGTAGAGTGTAGTAGAAAGTAGTGAGTGTGTAGTAGAGTAGTAGAGAATGTGTAGTAGAGTAGTAGAGAGTAGTAGAGAATGTGTAGTAGAGTAGTAGAGAGTAGTAGAGGGTGTGTAGTAGAGTGTGTAGTAGAGCGTGTGTGTAGCAGAGTGTAGTAGAGTGTGTAGTGTAGAGTGTGTAGTAGAGAGTGTGTAGTAGAGAGTGTGTAATGTAGAGTGTGTAATGTAGAGTGTGTAATGTAGAGAGTGTGTAATGTAGAGTGTGTAATGTAGAGTGTGTAATGTAGAGTGTGTAATGTAGAGTGTGTAATGTAGAGTGTGTAATGTAGAGTGTGTAATGTAGAGTGTGTAGTAGAGTGTGTAGTAGAGAGTGTAGTAGAGAGTGTAGTAAGTAGTGACTGTAGTAGATAGTGTGTAGTAGAGAGTGTCTAGTATAGAGTGTGTCGAAGAGAGTAGTGGCTGTAGTAGTGAGTGTGTAGTAGAGAGTAGTGACTGTAGTAGAGTGTGTAGTACAGTGTGTAGTAGAGAGTAGTGACTGTAGTAGATAGTGTGTAGTAGAGAGTGTCTAGTATAGAGTGTGTCGAAGAGAGTAGTGGCTGTAGTAGTGAGTGTGTAGTGAGTGTGTAGTAGAGAGTAGGGACTGTAGTAGAGAGTGTGTAGTAGTGTGTAGCAGAGAGTAGTGACTGTAGTAGAGTGTGTAGTACAGTGTGTAGTAGAGAGTAGCGACTGTAGTAGAGAGTGTGTAGTAGAGTGTGTAGTAGAGAGTAGAGTGCGTAGCAGAGAGTAGTGAGTGTAGTAGAGAGTGTGTAGTAGAGTGTGTAGTAGAGAGTGTGTAGTGGAGTGTAGTAGAGAGTAGAGTGCGTAGCAGAGTAGTGACTGTAGTAGAGAGTGTGTAGCAGAATGTGTAGTAGAGAGTAGTGACTGTAGTAGGGAGTGTGTAGTAGAGAGTAGTGACTGTAGTAGAGAGTGTGTAGTAGAGAGTGTGCAGTGATTTGAGTTTTACATCAAATTAAAAACGGGAACGGAACAAACTCATCCTATACATTATTGTGGTAGGTGCCCACGCATATAGGGTTAAATGATGCGTTAGATGCCACAGGTCCCACCAACACGCTTCCTTTATGATAGGAGAATGCCCAACATCGCGGAGATTTGCTCTCTGCTCTTCCCGGATATTTGTATTTTCAAATGTATAATGTTATCCTGCTAAACGAAGACGATGCTCAAACTATAAAAGAAGAGGGTTTCACAGATATGTTAGTCCTTCCGGGCAAACGAAATGACCCAAAGAAAGATCAAGTGACAGTTTAGAGCTCCAAGTGAGTCTTAATAAAATCAGTGTCTGGAACGCATAGCATCAAAAAACGAGCGGGGCATCAAACTGCAGTGTCATTCAATCAAAGCTTCAAGGCTTCTGAGCGCTAGCCGAGAATTATTTTTTGTGAAGCACTAATCACTGTGGAAGGTGCCCCTGCTATCCCAGATGTGAGAAGTCAGTCTGATATGAAAATAAGCAGTATTTGGAATGAATGTATTTGGCAGTGGGAAGGTGGGGCGGCGCAAGACCGTACTGACGAGTGAACAGGAGCCATTTTGTACCGAGTGATTCTGCCTGTGTGCATGTAGACAAACCAGGCAGCAGCATGAGCATGTGATTCGGTAAAATAACAAGCATTTACAATGCAATGGTTTTGCCTTTGTTAAAGTTAGAGCTATTGGCATTGCTCTTGACACTCTGAAGCTCCACTCTGCATTCTGAAGCTCCACTCTGCACTCTGAAGCTCCACTCTGCACTCTGAAGCTCCACTCTGAAGCTCCACGCTCCACTCTGAAGCTCCACTCTGAAGCTCCACGCTCCACTCTGAAGCTCCACTCTGAAGCTCCACTCTGAAGCTCCACTCTGAAGCTCCACTCTGAAGCTGCACTCTGAAGCTGCACTCTGAAGCTGCACTCTGAAGCTGCACTCTGAAGCGCCACTCTGAAGCGCCACTCTGAAGCGCCACTCTGAAGCTCCACGCTCCACTCTGAAGCTCCACTCTGAAGCTCCACTCTGAAGCTCCACTCTGAAGTTCCACTCTGAAGCTCCACTCTGAAGCTCCACTCTGAAGCTCCACTCTGAAGCTCCACTCTGAAGCTCCACTCTGAAGCTGCACTCTGAAGCGCCACTCTGAAGCTGCACTCTGAAGCGCCACTCTGAAGCGCCACTCTGAAGCGCCACTCTGAAGCGCCACTCTGAAGCGCCACTCTGAAGCGCCACTCTGAAGCGCCACTCTGAAGCGCCACTCTGCACTCTGAAGCTCCACTCTGAAGCTCCACTCTGAAGCTCCACTCTGAAGCTCCACTCTGAAGCTCCACTCTGAAGCTCCACTCTGAAGCGCCACTCTGAAGCGCCACTCTGAAGCGCCACTCTGAAGCGCCACTCTGCACTCTGAAGCTCCACTCTGAAGCTGCACTCTGAAGCGCCACTCTGAAGCGCCACTCTGAAGCGCCACTCTGCACTCTGAAGCGCCACTCTGAAGCGCCACTCTGCACTCTGAAGCGCCACTCTGAAGCGCCACTCTGCACTCTGAAGCTCCACTCTGAAGCTCCACTCTGCACTCTGAAGCTCCACTCTGAAGCTCCACTCTGCACTCTGAAGCTCCACTCTGAAGCTCCACTCTGAAGCTCCACTCTGCACTCTGAAGCTCCACTCTGAAGCTCCACTCTGCACTCTGAAGCTCCACTCTGAAGCTCCACTCTGAAGCTCCACTCTGCACTCTGAAGCTCCACTCTGAAGCTCCACTCTGCACTCTGAAGCTCCACTCTGCACTCTGCACTCTGAATCTCCACTCTGCACTCTGAAGCTCCACTCTGCACTCTGCACTCTGAATCTCCACTCTGCACTCTGAATCTCCACTCTGAATCTCCACTCTGAAGCTCCACTCTGAAGCTCCACTCTGAAGCTCCACTTTCCACTCTGAAGCTCCACTCTGCACTCGGAAGCTCCACTCGGAAGCTCCACTCTGAAGCTCCACTCTGAAGCTCCACGCTCCACTCTGAAGCTCCACTCTGAAGCTCCACGCTCCACTCTGAAGCTCCACTCTGAAGCTCCACTCTGAAGCTCCACTCTGAAGCTCCACTCTGAAGCTGCACTCTGAAGCTGCACTCTGAAGCTGCACTCTGAAGCTGCACTCTGAAGCGCCACTCTGAAGCGCCACTCTGAAGCGCCACTCTGAAGCTCCACGCTCCACTCTGAAGCTCCACTCTGAAGCTCCACTCTGAAGCTCCACTCTGAAGTTCCACTCTGAAGCTCCACTCTGAAGCTCCACTCTGAAGCTCCACTCTGAAGCTCCACTCTGAAGCTCCACTCTGAAGCTGCACTCTGAAGCGCCACTCTGAAGCTGCACTCTGAAGCGCCACTCTGAAGCGCCACTCTGAAGCGCCACTCTGAAGCGCCACTCTGAAGCGCCACTCTGAAGCGCCACTCTGAAGCGCCACTCTGCACTCTGAAGCTCCACTCTGAAGCTCCACTCTGAAGCTCCACTCTGAAGCTCCACTCTGAAGCTCCACTCTGAAGCTCCACTCTGAAGCGCCACTCTGAAGCGCCACTCTGAAGCGCCACTCTGAAGCGCCACTCTGCACTCTGAAGCTCCACTCTGAAGCTGCACTCTGAAGCGCCACTCTGAAGCGCCACTCTGAAGCGCCACTCTGCACTCTGAAGCGCCACTCTGAAGCGCCACTCTGCACTCTGAAGCGCCACTCTGAAGCGCCACTCTGCACTCTGAAGCTCCACTCTGAAGCTCCACTCTGCACTCTGAAGCTCCACTCTGAAGCTCCACTCTGCACTCTGAAGCTCCACTCTGAAGCTCCACTCTGAAGCTCCACTCTGCACTCTGAAGCTCCACTCTGAAGCTCCACTCTGCACTCTGAAGCTCCACTCTGAAGCTCCACTCTGAAGCTCCACTCTGCACTCTGAAGCTCCACTCTGAAGCTCCACTCTGCACTCTGAAGCTCCACTCTGCACTCTGCACTCTGAATCTCCACTCTGCACTCTGAAGCTCCACTCTGCACTCTGCACTCTGAATCTCCACTCTGCACTCTGAATCTCCACTCTGAATCTCCACTCTGAAGCTCCACTCTGAAGCTCCACTCTGAAGCTCCACTTTCCACTCTGAAGCTCCACTCTGCACTCGGAAGCTCCACTCGGAAGCTCCACTCTGAAGCTCCACTCTGCACTCGGAAGCTCCAATTAGGAAGCTCCACTCTGAAGCTCCACTCTGAAGCTCCACTCTGAAGCGCCACTCTGAAGCGCCACTCTGAAGCGCCACTCTGAAGCGCCACTCTGAAGCGCCACTCTGAAGCGCCACTCTGCACTCTGAAGCTCCACTCTGAAGCTCCACTCTGAAGCTCCACTCTGAAGCTCCACTCTGAAGCTCCACTCTGAAGCTCCACTCTGAAGCTCCACTCTGAAGCGCCACTCTGAAGCGCCACTCTGCACTCTGAAGCTCCACTCTGAAGCTGCACTCTGAAGCGCCACTCTGAAGCGCCACTCTGAAGCGCCACTCTGAAGCGCCACTCTGCACTCTGAAGCGCCACTCTGAAGCGCCACTCTGCACTCTGAAGCGCCACTCTGAAGCGCCACTCTGCACTCTGAAGCTCCACTCTGAAGCTCCACTCTGCACTCTGAAGCTCCACTCTGAAGCTCCACTCTGCACTCTGAAGCTCCACTCTGAAGCTCCACTCTGAAGCTCCACTCTGCACTCTGAAGCTCCACTCTGAAGCTCCACTCTGAAGCTCCACTCTGCACTCTGAAGCTCCACTCTGAAGCTCCACTCTGAAGCTCCACTCTGCACTCTGAAGCTCCACTCTGAAGCTCCACTCTGCACTCTGAAGCTCCACTCTGCACTCTGCACTCTGAATCTCCACTCTGCACTCTGAAGCTCCACTCTGCACTCTGCACTCTGAATCTCCACTCTGCACTCTGAATCTCCACTCTGAATCTCCACTCTGAAGCTCCACTCTGAAGCTCCACTCTGAAGCTCCACTTTCCACTCTGAAGCTCCACTCTGCACTCGGAAGCTCCACTCGGAAGCTCCACTCTGAAGCTCCACTCTGCACTCGGAAGCTCCAATTAGGAAGCTCCACTCTGAAGCTCCACTCTGAAGCTCCACTCTGAAGCTCCACTCTGAAGCTCCACTCTGCACTCTGAAGCTCCACTCTGAAGCTCCACTCTGCACTCTGAAGCTCCACTCTGAAGCTCCACTCTGCACTCTGAAGCTCCACTCTGAAGCTCCACTCTGCACTCTGAAGCTCCACTCTGCACTCTGAATCTCCACTCTGAATCTCCACTCTGCACTCTGAATCTCCACTCTGAAGCTCCACTCTGAAGCTCCACTCTGAAGCTCCACTCTGAAGCTCCACTCTGAAGCTCCACTCTGAAGCTCCACTCTGAAGCTCCACTCTGAAGCTCCACTCTGAAGCGCCACTCTGAAGCGCCACTCTGAAGCGCCACTCTGAAGCGCCACTCTGAAGCTCCACTCTGAAGCTCCACTCTGAAGCTCCACTCTGCAGCTCCACTCTGCAGCTCCACTCTGCAGCTCCACTCTGCAGCTCCACTCTGCAGCTCCACTCTGCACTCTGAAGCTCTACTCTGAAGCTCCACTCTGCACTCTGAAGCTCTACTCTGAAGCTCCACTCTGCACTCTGAAGCTCCACTCTGAAGCTCCACTCTGCACTCTGAAGCTCCACTCTGAAGCTCCACTCTGCACTCTGAAGCTCCAATTAGGAAGCTCCACTCTGAAGCTCCAATTAGGAAGCTCCACTCTGAAGCTCCACTCTGCACTCGGAAGCTCCACTCTGAAGCTCCACTCTGCACTCGGAAGCTCCACTCGGAAGCTCCACTCTGAAGCTCCACTCTGAAGCTCCACTCTGCACTCTGAAGCTCCAATTAGGAAGCTCCACTCTGAAGCTCCACTCTGCACTCGGAAGCTCCACTCGGAAGCTCCACTCGGAAGCTCCACTCTGAAGCTCCACTCTGAAGCTCCACTCTGAAGCTCCACTCTGAAGCTCCACTCTGAAGCTCCACTCTGAAGCTCCACTCTGCACTCTGAAGCTCTACTCTGAAGCTCCACTCTGCACTCTGAAGCTCTACTCTGAAGCTCCACTCTGCACTCTGAAGCTCCACTCTGAAGCTCCACTCTGCACTCTGAAGCTCCACTCTGAAGCTCCACTCTGCACTCTGAAGCTCCACTCTGAAGCTCTACTCTGAAGCTCCACTCTGCACTCTGAAGCTCCACTCTGAAGCTCCACTCTGCACTCTGAAGCTCCACTCTGAAGCTCCACTCTGCACTCTGAAGCTCCACTCTGAAGCTCCACTCTGCACTCGGAAGCTCCACTCTGAAGCTCCACTCTGCACTCGGAAGCTCCACTCTGAAGCTCCACTCTGCACTCGGAAGCTCCACTCGGAAGCTCCACTCTGAAGCTCCACTCTGCACTCTGAAGCTCCAATTAGGAAGCTCCACTCTGAAGCTCCACTCTGCACTCTGAAGCTCCAATTAGGAAGCTCCACTCTGAAGCTCCACTCTGCACTCGGAAGCTCCACTCTGAAGCTCCACTCTGCACTCGGAAGCTCCACTCTGAAGCTCCACTCTGCACTCGGAAGCTCCACTCGGAAGCTCCACTCGGAAGCTCCACTCTGAAGCTCCACTCTGAAGCTCCACTCTGCACTCGGAAGCTCCACTCGGAAGCTCCACTCTGAAGCTCCACTCTGCACTCTGAAGCTCCAATTAGGAAGCTCCACTCTGAAGCTCCACTCTGCACTCGGAAGCTCCACTCTGAAGCTCCACTCTGAAGCTCCACTTTCCACTCTGAAGCTCCACTCTGCACTCTGAAGCTCCACTCTGCACTCTGAAGCTCCACTCTGAAGCTCCACTTTCCACTCTGAAGCTCCACTCTGCACTCGGAAGCTCCACTCTGAAGCTCCACTCGGAAGCTCCACTCGGAAGCTCCACTCGGAAGCTCCACTCGGAAGCTCCACTCTGAAGCTCCACTCTGAAGCTCCACTCTGAAGCTCCACTCTGAAGCTCCACTCTGAAGCTCCACTCTGAAGCTCCACTCTGCACTCTGAAGCTCCACTCTGCACTCTGAAGCTCCACTCTGAAGCTCCACTCTGCACTCTGAAGCTCCACTCTGAAGCTCCACTCTGCACTCTGAAGCTCCAATTAGGAAGCTCCACTCTGAAGCTCCACTCTGCACTCGGAAGCTCCACTCTGAAGCTCCACTCTGAAGCTCCACTTTCCACTCTGAAGCTCCACTCTGCACTCGGAAGCTCCACTCTGAAGCTCCACTCTGAAGCTCCACTTTCCACTCTGAAGCTCCACTCTGCACTCGGAAGCTCCACTCTGAAGCTCCACTCTGAAGCTCCACTTTCCACTCTGAAGCTCCACTCTGCACTCGGAAGCTCCACTCTGAAGCTCCACTCTGAAGCTCCACTTTCCACTCTGAAGCTCCACTCTGCACTCTGAAGCTCCACTCTGAAGCTCCACTTTCCACTCTGAAGCTCCACTCTGCACTCGGAAGCTCCACTCGGAAGCTCCACTCTGAAGCTCCACTCTGCACTCGGAAGCTCCACTCGGAAGCTCCACTCTGAAGCTCCACTCTGAAGCTCCACTCTGCACTCGGAAGCTCCAATTAGGAAGCTCCACTCTGAAGCTCCACTCTGAAGCTCCACTCTGAAGCTCCACTCTGAAGCTCCACTCTGAAGCTCCACTCTGAAGCTCCACTCTGCACTCTGAAGCTCTACTCTGAAGCTCCACTCTGCACTCTGAAGCTCTACTCTGAAGCTCCACTCTGCACTCTGAAGCTCCACTCGGAAGCTCCACTCTGAAGCTCCACTCGGAAGCTCCACTCTGAAGCTCCACTCTGAAGCTCCACTTTCCACTCTGAAGCTCCACTCTGCACTCGGAAGCTCCACTCGGAAGCTCCACTCTGAAGCTCCACTCTGCACTCGGAAGCTCCAATTAGGAAGCTCCACTCTGAAGCTCCACTCTGAAGCTCCACTCTGAAGCTCCACTCTGAAGCTCCACTCTGAAGCTCCACTCTGAAGCTCCACTCTGCACTCTGAAGCTCTACTCTGAAGCTCCACTCTGCGCTCTGAAGCTCTACTCTGAAGCTCCACTCTGCACTCTGAAGCTCCACTCGGAAGCTCCACTCTGAAGCTCCACTCTGAAGCTCCACTCGGAAGCTCCACTCTGAAGCTCCACTCGGAAGCTCCACTCTGAAGCTCCACTCTGCACTCGGAAGCTCCAATTAGGAAGCTCCACTCTGAAGCTCCACTCTGAAGCTCCACTCTGAAGCTCCACTCTGAAGCTCCACTCTGAAGCTCCACTCTGAAGCTCCACTCTGAAGCTCCACTTTCCACTCGGAAGCTCCACTCTGCACTCGGAAGCTCCACTCGGAAGCTCCACTCTGAAGCTCCACTCTGCACTCGGAAGCTCCAATTAGGAAGCTCCACTCTGAAGCTCCACTCTGAAGCTCCACTCTGAAGCTCCACTCTGAAGCTCCACTCTGAAGTTCCACTCTGAAGCTCCACTCTGAAGCTCCACTCTGAAGCTCCACTCTGAAGCTCCACTCTGAAGCTCCACTCTGCACTCTGAAGCTCTACTCTGAAGCTCCACTCTGCGCTCTGAAGCTCTACTCTGAAGCTCCACTCTGCACTCTGAAGCTCCACTCGGAAGCTCCACTCTGAAGCTCCACTCTGAAGCTCCACTCTGAAGCTCCACTCTGAAGCTCCACTCGGAAGCTCCACTCTGAAGCTCCACTCGGAAGCTCCACTCTGAAGCTCCACTCTGCACTCGGAAGCTCCAATTAGGAAGCTCCACTCTGAAGCTCCACTCTGAAGCTCCACTCTGAAGCTCCACTCTGAAGCTCCACTCTGAAGCTCCACTCTGAAGCTCCACTCTGCACTCTGAAGCTCTACTCTGAAGCTCCACTCTGCACTCTGAAGCTCTACTCTGAAGCTCCACTCTGCACTCTGAAGCTCCACTCGGAAGCTCCACTCTGAAGCTCCACTCGGAAGCTCCACTCTGAAGCTCCACTCTGAAGCTCCACTCTGAAGCTCCACTCTGAAGCTCCACTCTGAAGCTCCACTCTGCACTCTGAAGCTCTACTCTGAAGCTCCACTCTGCACTCTGAAGCTCCACTCGGAAGCTCCACTCGGAAGCTCCACTCGGAAGCTCCACTCGGAAGCTCCACTCGGAAGCTCCACTCGGAAGCTCCACTCTGCACTCTGAAGCTCCACTCGGAAGCTCCACTCTGCACTCTGAAGCTCCACTCTGAAGCTCCACTCTGAAGCTCCACTCTGAAGCTCCACTCTGAAGCTCCACTCTGAAGCTCCACTCTGAAGCTCCACTCTGCACTCTGAAGCTCCACTCTGAAGCTCCACTCTGCACTCTGAAGCTCCACTCTGAAGCTCCACTCTGCACTCTGAAGCTCCACTCTGAAGCTCCACTCGGAAGCTCCACTCGGAAGCTCCACTCTGAAGCTCCACTCTGAAGCTCCACTCTGAAGCTCCACTCTGAAGCTCCACTCTGAAGCTCCACTCTGCACTCTGAACGGTCAGACTCCAAAAATCGGCCCTAATCACAATAGTATTATTTCACCTGCGTGAATATAAGTCTTTGAAATTCTGGCCAGTGGTAATACACACAAGTAATATAAAATTGTTGTTCCAAAGAGCATTAAATGGAAATAAAACAAGTACCAGACCCATTGACGCCTGCACCTTAAAAGTGAAACTGACTGAAGCAAGCCCCAGGGCCATGTTGAAAAAAAAAGCCACACACATTAGATGCAGTCAAGGCGCGCTCACGAGGTCAGAGGGCACTCCACATGAACAACTACCAGACACATTGTTTCATTTCACTTTGAAAGTGCAGGCGTCAAAGTGAAACTGACTAAAGGAAGCCCACGGCCCATTAGATGCAGTCAAGGCGCGCTCACGAGGTCAAATCTCCAAAGGAGAAGCTCGTGACAGCCTGACTACAGCAGAAAAAGCTCGTAACAGTCTGATGTCCACAATATTCCCAGAAAAGTGGCAACATAAGTTGTCTCGCATAGACAGCAAAAGCTTCGCTTTTGCTTTCGTCTAGGCGAGACCTAAAAACAGGGTCGTTCGTGTTCAACCACAGCCTCCCTTGAGGCTACCATTGAGCAGCATGCATTGCAAGTTGTAGTTAATGAAGAAAACACAAGTGTTAGTTCCCACAAGTGGTACAAGGTGGAATTGCTGTTTTTGGGCGATTGTGTTTTTAACTGATAGACTTTATGGTGAGGTGAAGACGAAGCCAGACCCTTGTTGTCTGGAGTTGTAATCAAAATGATGACAAAATGTCAAATGGTCAGTGGACTGAAGTTTGACGTCCTGTTGTTCTGGCAGTCCAAATGTTCAGATGCTTAAATAAACCCTAACAAGGAAAATAGCCCAAGTTGAAAAAACAAGTCAAGGTTACAGTTTTCTACAACCATTTCAGTCTCTCTCTCTCTCTCTCTCTCTCTCTCTCTCAATTATGGGGTTTATTTACAAGCCCCTTACTTTGCTGGTGCCATTCAAGTGTATTTCATGATTCTATTCAGATTTACTGTTATGACTAGTGTTTTCACAACATTTTGGTTTATTTTGTTAAATAAGCTATGTAAAAGTTGTCTATTTGATCTCATAGACTATTAAAAAGGGCATACCCTACCCCAGTGTTGTCCTTTCCCCAAATCAGCACATAGAGCACTAGAATTGTCCCTTTTCAATGCATTAGTGATTTTAGCTAAGTTATTCCAAAATTGTGCTTTAAATGCACTTTTGATTGAATCTCTTTCAAAATTTTCACAGGGCAGGGGAACCTCCTATCAAAACCTTACCATGAGGAAGGCTCCTCCCTTGCTGAAAAACATCTATCTTTTCGCAGTGCCAGTTGAGGATGTGGGTGAAGCTAATAGAGGAAGTGGGTGGAGCTGGTGGATGAAGTGGGTGGAGCCAGAAAAAGTAGGTGTGGCCTTCAACAAAGATTTGAGCACCTGCACTTCATATTTTACAAATTAAGCACTGGACGCAAGCTTTGCGTACGCCTCATCCATTCGCGCTGTGAGTCGCTGTTCTAGGGGAATCATCGCTTGATCAACTGCCCTGTAAATGCTATCATCTACGGGCTGGTAAAAATCGTCTTCCCAGGGGGCGTAGTTCAGAGGGTCTTCCTCAGGGTACTGGCCTTGGTCCTCTTGCATGATGAGGTAAATTAGGCTCTGCAGGGTACCAGGGTATGGCACAGCAATTAACCAAGGGCCCTCACGGGCACCAACTTTCCAACTGGGAGGGAGTCCAGATAATGTGGGAGCACAAAAGGCACACAATTTAAGGGGGGGGTCAGCCCCAGGGGATGCTGCAACCCTTCGATTTATAGGGCACCACCCGGAAAAAGCGTCCCACTGCACCTCTTTTACACTAGCTGGTGCTAATTTCGACCCCACAGGGTGTCAAAGATCACAGTACAACAAACACAGGGCGTGACAGAGATTAACAACCTCATTTTCGACCCCAAAGGGGTGTCAATCCGGGTGGCAGGGAGCAAAAACCAGGCACCTGAGGCAAACATGAGAAAAAACTCTTTGAAAAGCGCCCTTTCTTCGCACTGGCCACAGAGCGAAAAGCTCGCCCCCTAGTGGTGGGAGGACCTCACCGCGCTATAACTGGGCACCAAATCGCATGAGGAGCGCGAAAAGCGTCCCACGATTGACAGGGGACCCTGAAAGCAATAAATATGTTAGCGCTAGCCTTAGATACAAAAACGCTAACTCCATAGCCCCCAAAACCCAGGAGAGAGAGAGAGAAAAAATCCACTTAACTTGCTGCAAAGCAGCGAAGGAAGAGGAAGCAGCGGAGGAGCAGGATGGGAGCTGCTGGAGTACAGAGACTGACAAAGGACTTATGTTTAAGTTTCCTGTTTCCCAAGTGTTCATGGGAAAAGTAGTTTTTTCTGTGTTTTCCTGCTGCTGTAAAAATAAAGTGAAGGAAGAAGGCATAATCCGAAGCCTCCGGTCCTGCCATAGAATTATAAGTGACATTTCAACGACTATAAGTGACACTTTCTTTGCGAACAAGACTCAAGCAATGAAGATGAGGGAAACATACATATTGGTGATTACATATATTTGAGCAATGAGAAACTGTAAAAGACTAATACTGGGGAAAATAATCACAATAAAATTATAAAAATATCACACACAGCAATATAAAACGTTTGGCAGCTATGCACTTCAAGGCTTCTCTTTACCAACTAACGTTGAAACTATTCAAAACAACAATGTATAGTAGAACTTTGCTTACGTGTAACATCCATGACTTGTCCATAGCCAATAGGTCTCGCTTTTGGGACCTTATAAGTATTTAGTTCTGTAGCACAATATCCTTAGTGCCACAACATCAACCGTTGCATGGCTAAACACTTAAAAGGTCCCAAAGGCGAGACCTATTGGCTATGCCAGTGCTTGTTCTTTGACTTCTACTTACTCGTGCTATGTTTTTTCTACCCCCACCTTTCCTAATCCTAGCCTTTCCTAATAATATCTTTTTTTACCCATTTCCCATATTTTTTCTCCAGTCTGTCTTATCTCTGTAACCCATCTTATTTGTCCATCAGCATCCTATTTTGCCTCATGTGCTTCACACATTTTTCTCTTTTTTCCACCCGATCACTTTCCTTCTCCTCATCCACCATATGCTGCTTATGTCTTCCCACATTTCTATGCCATTCCCTTACTCGCTGTAACACCTGGCTCACTTCCAAATCAACTGGAGGTTTTGTTTTCCGATGACTCCCTCTATCTGCCCCCCCCCCCTCCCCCCAACACCGTCTGCCTCTTTTCTGCCATGTTTATCGCAGATGAGGATTCCGAAACCTTACATTTAAAACAAGAAAACATGACAATTTCAAAATGTTTTAGCCATGACCACCATTATCACAAACGGGAGCAGCCTCTTGGTGGTTCACATGCTTTTGCTGATTTTCACGAACGTGAGGAACCCATCAAGAGGCATCATGGCGGAGAAAAACAGTTAATGACTGCTTTGTATGCAAAAAGGAAATGCTCAGGTTCCTGCGGCGAAAGATATGTTGCACCCTTATCTCTTCATTGTCCAGGCTGTCAAAGCAAAAAAAGCGAGGGCGGGGCAACATACAATTATATCCCAGGCAATGCTTATTGGAGGCTATTGATTCTCTAATTAGTATCACAATGCACAGGAATAGTGGGTTGTAAGAGCATGTCACTTCCAGTCCACTGACTTTTCTCATTAAGGGTGATCAGAAGCAGAAAGCTGCACGTCGTCACAAATTACAACCCTTGATTAAAAAATACACTAATGTATTATGAAATCAGAAGCAAAATCAAGGGTTTTGCTCATGGGGAGGATGCCATCAATCATTCTGTTAGTTCACATGTGGTGTAAGTGACTGCTGATTCAGGGATTTTTTAAAGCTGCTACTGGATGTCTGCAGGCAACAGAAATGTAATCAACATCACGTCACATTATTGCTATATCGAATGCTTCATTCCTTCTCACCTAGGCTGGCACTATAGCATTTCCAACACATATGTCTGTGAGAGATTTTCTCAGGGAGGGTCAATGTTCCCTAAAACAAGTTGGTTCCATTGTCACTTTGGTATCTGGTTTGCTTTCTATGTGTTTATGGCATGCATTTGGCATGCTCCTTTAGTGGTTATCCCTCCTCGTCCTTCCTCGAGAGCAGTAACCAAGTACCATGTCCCTGCACTGGTTAGCATTATACCATGTCTTTGTGGAACTTCTTTCTTTTGGTGCTTGCGAAGGGATTAATACGATCGCTCGAGTTTCTTGACTTGTGTTTCTTCTTCTGAGTTTGTGGTTTTATTAATGTGTATTTACTTTTGAGTTTGGATACTGCCTTTTAAAATTGTATTTTTAGAGGCAACCTTTTGTGTGTGTTTATATGGGAATCGGAGCACATTGTTTTGTAAGTTTCATTAGGTTTGCTGGAAGGCAACATTATTGTTATTTGGTTCGATGTCGCGGTTGTGGTAAACTATTTTAGAAGTTTCCTTCTGTGTACGTTTATATTGGAACCATAGCGTATTGTATTAAGTTTCCAGGAATGTAAATTTTTTTTTTTCTTTAGTTTGATGTTGCGGTTGTGCAAAAATCAGCATTAAAAAAAATCTGCTTACTTTGTACCCACGCAGTTCCCAGGGCCAAACTTTACTCCTCTCAGCAGTACCCCCCTAAGATCTGCTCTCCCCCTTCGTAGGTTCCCCTGATAATAATAATAATCCATATTTGTAAAGCGCATAATCACCCGTAAGGGTCTCTAGGCGCTCGGGGCCGTCGGGAAGAATAAGCAAGCTATTGCCCAGAGTCACATTGTGCTGGGCTAACCTGCCGCCGGTGATGGGCATCGAACCATGATCCCCAGATTCCGGAATCAGTCGCCCTAGCCACGGCGCCACACGCCTCTCCCTCAGCTTCCAAATGGAGTCCCTAATATTGTCCTTCACACGCTCCGGGTGCAACACACAATTTTTTATTGAATTAATTATGTGTGTTTCTGGAGGATGAAAGGCAGCCCTGAATCGGATTTTCGTTTCCTCATTTTTACAACTGTTATGCTAATATCTAAAAGGCAACGTGGCTTTTAATTTCATTTGATGCCACATAGCAACAATCCACATCAATACACATCAGCATGATTTCACTCAAAGCCACACAGTTCCACGCAACACAATTCCTCTCCACAAAATAACCGGCAACACAGTACATAATTCAACTCCACAACATATTTACACAACACATCACATACATCCAAACCACATAATCTAACATCATGCCACAAAACTCAACACTCCACATATTAAACTGCACAATATACCACTACACAACACAACATATAATTCCACATAATTACACTTGACGATGCACAATCCCACTCCAAATAATTCCAGAACACTCAAAACTACATAATTACTATCCACATAATTCCACTGCACACCATGCCACATAATTCCACTCCACACAATTCCACGCCACAGAATTCCACGCCACAGAATTCCACCACTAACAATTTGAATGCAACCCACATAATTCCATTCCACACCACATACATAAACTCAACACATGGGTAAAAGACATTGTCATTTACAACGCCAATAGCTCTAACTCTCACAAATGCAAGGCCTATTGGTATTGCCAATGCTGGTTCTTGTGTGTGCCTGTTCTTTGACTCTCAGGCTTTGGGAGGTTGCAAAGGCTCTCAGCAGTTTTTTAAAACTTTTTAATTGTATTTTTAATTGTACCGCGCAGAGTGCAGTATCCTCCCGCCGCCTTGTGAACTCCTGGACTGTTTTTTAACTGTACTTTCATTTTACAGAACCACCAGACAAAGAATGACATTTCAAGCACTGACGAGTTAGAAAGAACATAGTTGAAATCTTTACAGGCTCACAGCAAGCGCGACCGCGATTCAAGTGTTAAAGACAGTAAATTGGGATACATGCAATAATTAAAACTGCCATTCCATCACAGATGTACATGCTTCCCTGCAGATGCCCCTGGGCACCAAAGTGCGACTTCCTTTCATGCATTGGTTCACACACTTGTAAACAATAGTCTTCAACTCGTGCCACCACCATGCCACAAACACAACAGGTATAGCAATACCGGCCCGGCATACATGTAAACTGGAACATCACATGGTATCCATGACACCTCTCTGCACACCTCTCCATCCGCATCAACGTCAATCTGCGCAAGCACCAAGTACTCTTGATATGGATCCCATGTATCTCTCTGTCAATTGCATGAGATTGTGGTAGGCATCTGATTTGCTATTACAATACGTCATGTCAGTATGCCACTCTTGCATAAAGGGGAGTGGACCTTTAATCCAGCACATTGCTATTCTACGCCACACAAGCAGAAGTCCAAATGCAACAAGCAACCAACAGTCCTTCGGGATTTTCCCGGTCATAAGCCAGGAGTGCTACTAAAGTTGTATAGACCACCATCTTTCCCATGATCTCATGCAGCTCTTGCGATATCGTGAGCCAAAAGCACTGCACCCCAGGGCAGTGCCACGCCACATGAGCAAAGCCTGCATCATCCACACCACAGCACAGACAGCAAGAATCGTCTCGGAGCCCATAAAGAAATAGCTAAGCCAGGGTATAATATACCCGGTTAAGACACTTGACGTGCTCAAGGCGATGGCAGCCATTTAAAAACACTGTACAAACCACAGAGGAACAGTACCCCCATTTATTGTCATAGATGACAATTCCTAAGTCCCCCTCCTCATCATGGCGAGCCGTGGTGATGCCAGGTCACCAGGCCTCTTGCAAGAAGGCATGTAGTGTAGCAGCCCCCGGCATGACTTGGCAGTTCGGGATGGACTGTTCCCATGAGGCACAGGGTCAGAGTGATTTGCATATAGCCATGTCTGAACTGGGGTGGCAGAGTGGGCTAAAGAACGGTGATGGATTAAACCCAGATCTTTTGACTGGGTGTGAGTGTTTGATGGATTCAGATGCTCCGTCCATCACCACCCCCTTTTGTACCGCTTTTGGCCGCCATAAGTGTGGCAGGGTATGCTCAGACGTGAGTCCCTTGCTCACTTTGCCACTGGATTCAAGCAAGCCGGGCTGAAGACGGCTGGAATGCCAGAAACCGGTCCTCGGAAGCTTGTTTCCGGTCCAGGAAAGACATGGCTTGGCAGTTCGGGCTGGACTGTTCCCATGAGGCACAGGGTCAGACTGATTTGCATATAGCCATGTCTGAACTGGGGTGGCAGAGTGGGCTAAAGAACGGTGATGGATTAAACCCAGATCTTTTGACTGGGTGTGAGTGTTTGATTGATTCAGATGCTCCGTCCATCACCACCCCCTTTTGTACCGCTTTTGGCTGCCATAAGTGTGGCAGGGTATGCTCAGACGTGAGCCCCTTGCTCACTTTGCCACTGGATTCGAATAAGCCGGGCTGAAGACGGCTGGAATGCCAGAAACCGGTCCTCGGAAGCTTGTTTCCGGTCCAGGGAAGACATGGCTTGGCAGTTCGGGCTGGACTGTTCCCATGAGGCACCAGGTCAGACTGATTTGCATCTAGCCATGTCTGAACTGGGGTGGCAGAGTGGGCTAAAGAACGGTGATGGATTAAACCCAGATCTTTTGACTGGGTGTGAGTGTTTGATTGATTCAGATGCTCCGTCCATCACCACCCCCTTTTGTACCGCTTTTGGCCGCCATAAGTGTGGCAGGGTATGCTCAGACGTGAGCCCCTTGCTCACTTTGCCACTGGATTCAAGTAAGCCGGGCTGAAGACGGCTGGAATGCCAGAAACCGGTCCTCGGAAGCTTGTTTCCGGTCCAGGGAAGACATGGCTTGGCAGTTCGGGCTGGACTGTTCCCATGAGGCACCAGGTCAGACTGATTTGCATCTAGCCATGTCTGAACTGGGGTGGCAGAGTGGGCTAAAGAACGGTGATGGATTAAACCCAGATCTTTTGACTGGGTGTGAGTGTTTGATTGATTCAGATGCTCCGTCCATCACCACCCCCTTTTGTACCGCTTTTGGCCGCCATAAGTGTGGCAGGGTATGCTCAGACGTTAGTCCCTTGCTCACTTTGCCACTGGATTCAAGCAAGCCGGGCTGAAGACGGCTGGAATGCCAGAAACCGGTCCTCGGAAGCTTGTTTCCGGTCCAGGGAAGACATGGCTTGGCAGTTCGGGCTGGACTGTTCCCATGAGGCACAGGGTCAGACTGATTTGCATATAGCCATGTCTGAACTGGGGTGGCAGAGTGGACTAAAGAACGGTGATGGATTAAACCCAGATCTTTTGACTGGGTGTGAGTGTTTGATTGATTCAGATGCTCCGTCCATCACCACCCCCTTTTGTACCGCTTTTGGCCGCCATAAGTGTGGCAGGGTATGCTCAGACGTGAGTCCCTTGCTCACTTTGCCACTGGATTCAAGCAAGCCGGGCTGAAGACGGCTGGAATGCCAGAAACCGGTCCTTGGAAGCTTGTTTCCGGTCCAGGGAAGACATGGCTTGGCAGTTCGGGCTGGACTGTTCCCATGAGGCACAGGGTCAAACTGATTTGCATCTAGCCATGTCTGAACTGGGGTGGCAGAGTGGGCTGAAGAACGGTGATGAATTAAACCCAGATCTTTTGACTGGGTGTGAGTGTTTGATTGATTCAGATGCTCCGTCCATCACCACTCACTTTTGTACCACTTTTGGCCGCCATAAGTGTGGCAGGGTATGCTCAGACGTGAATCCCTTGCTCACTTTGCCACTGGATTCAAGCAAGCCGGGCTGAAGACGGCTGGAATGCCAGAAACCGGTCCTCGGAAGCTTGTTTCCGGTCCAGGGAAGACATGGCTTGGCAGTTCGGGCTGGACTGTTCCCATGAGGCACAGGGTCAGACTGATTTGCATATAGCCATGTCTGAACTGGGGTGGCATAGTGGGCTAAAGAACGATGATGGATTAAACCCAGATCTTTTGACTGGGTGTGAGTGTTTGATTGATTCAGATGCTCCGTCCATCACCACCCCCTTTTGTACCGCTTTTGGCCGCCATAAGTGTGGCAGGGTATGCTCAGACGTGACTCCCTTGCTCACTTTGCCACTGGATTCAAGCAAGCCGGGCTGAAGACGGCTGGAATGCCAGAAACCGGTCCTCGGAAGCTTGTTTCCGGTCCAGGGAAGACATGGCTTGGCAGTTCGGGCTGGACTGTTCCCATGAGGCACAGGGTCAGACTGATTTGCATATAGCCATGTCTGAACTGGGGTGGCAGAGTCGGCTAAAGAACGGTGATGGATTAAACCCAGATCTTTTCACTGGGTGTGAGTGTTTGATTGATTCAGATGCTCCGTCCATCACCACCCCCTTTTGTACCGCAGCGAAGTTGCCAGCAGTGGCGTAATGAAAGTTTAAGGGCCCCCCCTGCGCTATACACGGAGGGGCCCATGCTCCGGATTTATTCCGGAGCGCTCAGGAATGAGTACTGTGCCGAGGGGGCCCCCTGCAGCTTGGGTGCCCCTCGCACAGTGGGGGATGCGGGGGCCTGTGTTACGCCCCTGGTTGCCTGCAGTAAATAAGTGGGAGCTGGTATCTTCAAGGTTTCCACCAGCAATTCACCCAGCAAAGCTAGCATTATGTGGCGCGCTTCATAGTAAAGGAACTGCACAAGTACATTTGGTGCGCCACATTGTGCAGTAACCTGAGCCCTGTCGCGGCGAACCCCCTTCTCAAAGAAGTCACACATATTCTGTTTTCTGAGCCCCTTAGGTGCCGCTGCGGGCACCCTTTCCCGCCCTTATGGAAACCAAGCACACCATTCCCGGAGGTGCCACAGCGAATAGAGCAAATCCCCAGCCTGCGTGTCTGCTGATTCCTTAAGCATTCCATTGTGCATATGAGGTCCTCACTATGAAAACGCAGCACAGAGGTTCTAATTAGTAATTGGGGCAGCGACAAAGGAAGTACAGTATCCTGCTTCAGCCAAGGATGGGGTAGGTCCTCCGGTCCATGGTACCAGAAGTGGGCAAACATGCACTGCGCAGCTCTATAATGAGCTGCGAGGTCTGGGGCATGTAGCCCCCCAACATGTACAGCAGGGTGAGCCCTTGCAGCCGTGGCTGCTTCCCAGCCCATGCCAGCCAAACCATCTGGGCGTGCAGGGTCCAGTTGTAGTATTGAGATGTTCGCAAATAAAACAAATATCAAGGCAGCACCGCCATCTTCCCGATGGCTTTGTGGCTACAAAGAGATATGCGCAAGCAAATTCAAAGATCTATTGCCTCTGTTGCACTCCGTACCGCCTTCCCATAACTCTCCAGCATTACCATCTCTGGGTCCATGTGAACCTGAATGCCCAAATATTGCACCAGGTCTGTTGTCACTTTAACAGGTACTCTAGCTGCACCGGTTCTGCGGCAGCAGTCAGGGGGAATATGAGAGATTTGTCCTAAGTGATCCAATTTTATTTTTTTAATACATTTATTTAAAGCATAATAAGGCATAGGGGTAGGGAACAATACATTACAATAAATAATCCATAAATCATACAGTACCAAATAATACAATAATCTGATAATGAAAAGACATAAATAAGGTCACATGAAATCAAAAAAGTTTGGTAATACAATCATATGGAAGGAAACATATCATAAATAAGTTATATACAAAATTGGATGGTCAAATGCTGTAATTAATTATGTTAAATGAGGATAAAAAGAAAGTCAGGGGGGTTTGAGGACTTCCTGTTGGGTCAGTGTGCGTGCCAAGGAGCCCTGTGAACTATCCTCTAAAAACTGAGTAATGGGGGTCCACAAAATCTGGAATTTCAGAGTTAGAGACATGGGGGAGACGTAATGCTGTTAGATCCAGAAGTGGGGCTACCTTTGTGCAGAGCAACCAGAGAGTCCTTCATATTGGATCGTTTTGTAAAAAGAGTGGAATTCTTAATAATCTTATGAGCAGATGTAGGAAGTGGGTTATTTGCCTTTCTCAGACGTCCCATATATATACTGGAGTATGGGATAGCAACTTATAAAACCAAAATGCCATCAGAGGTCAGCACTTCAGCACAGAAAGAAAAAACCCACACCTCAAAAGTATATCCAAAAGGTAGAATAAGAATCCTTCATATGAACAAGAGTGACAAAGAAGAGACAAATTCCACCTCTGCAGCAAAGATGTGAGGAGAATTTATTGTGGAGCAGGCAAATAGCAATACACAATAGGAAAAAGCCCATAAAACAGGAGCTGCACGTGTTGAAAGATGTCATTAAGCGTGAGCATTGGAAAAAAATGAAGAAAATGCTTCTGCCGAAGAAAAACTCACTTTTTCGTGACAGGAATCCCTATCTGTGCATGACCACCGATTTTGTAAAATGTCGGCTGGCTCACTGAGGAGATCCGAGCCGTCAGCCAAAGACGAGGTTCGCGGGTGAAGTAAAGGTTGACAAACGCCGAAAAGTCGTCGGGCTTAACTGCATTTCCGGACACCTCAGCTGGCAAGAAGAAGCCGCAAAGGAGGGTTGTGAAAGTGAACACAGATGTACCTGTCCCAGAGGTCTACCCGGACGCCGCCATCTGCCGTGGAGTCCAAGCCACGCCTCGTCCCAAATGATCCTTAATCCAGAATGCCTGCTGAAGAGGACAAACTCCCTAAGGACTGGCGTAAGGTTAGGTTTTGGGTTTTGAACGTACAATAGCATATCATTCACATTAGCAGACACAATAAGATAAGAATGTGGGAAGTTAATACCGCGATGAGCGTGATATTCCGGCTATGCACAAGCCAAAGTCTCCGTGACTAGCACATACAACAGTGGGGACAAGGGACTACCTTGGCGAATGCCTCTCGTAATGAGTTTTCGAGCTTACACTAGACCATTAATGTGGATCCACGCTGTCGGGCCCATGTAGAGGACCTGGTGTTGGGATCTGGTTCTCCAGGTCTGGGAATCTTGGTGTTTTTTTTTTTTAAAACTTTATTGGTAGGAAGGAATAATGGTCAACCAATTGCATACAATCAATTTGTAATCTTGTAGTTCGTACATCTTTTCTGTGCAATAATTCGCGGGCTACAATTACGTAATTAAGACATAGTTCCTGCCGTGACAAGGGTCTCGTCTAAGCATTCGACATGCGCCATCTGTTCACAACGTGCATTACCTCGATAACGCCTCTTCCCTATTTCAGTGATGATTATGTCTCCCTCCCTTTAACTACTAAGAACAAACTCCCCAACATATCCCCCCAACCCTGTGTCATCACATCCCCCGAACTCCCCCCACAGCTCGTAGTCATCTGTGCCGCTGATCGTATCACAAGAAATGTTCAGGCCAGTGCCACCTGTATACTCGTGTTACATGCCTGAGGCCACCCCCTCGCAGTTGTTCATTCACTCCTCCTCCCCCTCGGAGTCCGATTCCTCTCCTTCCGGCAAGGGCTCACAAAGTTCCCCTCTGTACAAGTTCCATGCCGCCCAGACTTTGTTCCATTTCCTGGGCGCCGCTCGAATCACATAAACCGCTCTCTCTGTTACCATTAGGATGTCCATGTTTTTAGCCCACCTATTGGCGGTGGGTGCTTCCTGCGCCCCCCATTTCTGTGCTATATCCCGCTTAGCCACGGTCAATGCCAGTGTCGCCCAAATCAGTTCATATCTACCCAGGTCGTTCGGGTCCCAAATGTTTAGAAGGCATTTGCGCGGTTCAGGCAGGACTGAAAGTTTGAGGGCCTGGGAGATGGATCGGAGCACCTGTCTCCAGAATTCACGTATCTGGGGGCAGTCCCATAGTGTGTGGAACAATGTCCCTTCCTCCCCGGAGCCTCGCAAACAGTAGGGGTGTGTTGCTCTTTGTATTTTGTGCAGCAGTGTTCTGGTGTAATAGATGCGGTGTAAGATTTTAAGCTGTACCAGTCTGAGCCTACTAGAGATTCCCACCTCTTTTGGGGAGGCCAGGGCCTCATTCCACTCAAATTCGTCTGTATCGCCTAGTTCCCCCTCCCATTTCTCCTTAAGTTTTAGCGTCGGGTCTTTGAGATTGTTGATCAGCTTCTTGTATGTGAGGGAGGTGGCACTCTGGAGCATGAAGTCAGTTAGCAATCTATCCTCCAAAGGAGAGGAGTCTGGTAGTGTGGTGCCGGCCGGGATGGCCTGTAGTAAGGCATGCCTAATCTGGACATACCTAAACGTTTCTGTGGGTCCGAGGTTGTATTGCTGTTGCAACTGTGGAAATGGTAATACTGAGTCACTTTCCCAGAGGTCTCCTATCGTAGAAATACCTATTGAGTCCCACCGGTCAAACCCCTTACAGCTTCTCAGGTTCCCCAGCGCTTTCGTGTCCCACAAGGGTGTCATTTTAGTGAGTCGGCCTGCCCACCCCAGACGGGTCTGCGTCACGTGCCATAGTGCCGCCGTGTGTTTGGTCGGACCGATCAGGGCCTTCAGTTGTGACTTGTTGTAAAGTACGGACAGCATACAGTCCGTCCCCAGTTGTGACCAATCCGCCCGATAGGCCGGGTCGTTCTTCGGGGCGTGGATCCAGTAATTTATAATCTTGAGTTGGGCCGCCCAGTAATAGAGCTGAATGTTGGGGAGCGCTATGCCACCCTCGTACCAGCTCTTTACCAGTTTGTCATATGCTATGCTCGCCGGGCCCGTGTTCCAGAGCAGGACCGTGACCAGTGCCACTATCTGTTGAAAATAACGCTGTGGTACCAGGTGCGGAGTGTTTTCCAGTACGTAAAGGAGTCTTGGGAGGGCCATCATCTTGTACAGTGCCGCCCTGCCCAGTAGGGTCAGGGGGAGGGCCGCCCAGTGCTTAACATCCGCTCGCAGGCGGTCTATAGGTGGTTTTAGGTTGTGTACGAAAAAGTCCGTTTCCCCGCTCGCGATGATGATACCCAGATACTTGAAAGAGGCCGACGTCTTAAGCATAGGACAGTTCCCCTGTAGTCTCGGCTCTGGGCCTTTTAATGTGTATATGGTGGATTTCGACCAATTGAGAGTGTAACCCGATGTGCGCCCATGTGTGTCGCAAAGATCCAATAGTGCTGGGATGCCGGTCTCGGGTGTGGTCATGTATATGAGCATATCGTCTGCGTATAGCGAGACTTTGTCCTCCCATCCCTCCTCCCATTTGATGCCCGCGAATAGTGGCGTTGATCTGATTTGGATGGCCAAGGGTTCAAGTACCAGCGCAAAGAGCAGAGGGGACAGGGGGCAGCCCTGTCTGGTCCCCCTGCCCAGTGGGAATCTAGGCGACGTGTGGCCGTTGGCCACCACTTGTGCCACGGGTTTCCTGTAGAGCAGCCGTATCCACCTAATGTATTTTGGGCCAAAACCCATGCGTTCCAGCACCACAAAGAGGTATTCCCATTCTACTAGGTCGAACGCCATTTTGGCGTCGAGGGAGAGGATTACCGCTTGTTCCGTGAGGAGGTGCGCACGGGCCAACACTCCGTGGACTCTCCGGAGATTTAGCGCCGTACTCCGGTGGGGCATGAAGCCCGACTGGTCAGGGTGGATTAGGGTGCTAAGATGGGGCATCAACCGGGTAGCCAGAAGTTTAGCTAGTATTTTGGCCTCGATGTTCAGTAATGATATCGGGCGGTATGAGGTGCATTCTGTCGGCGGTTTTCCGGGCTTGGGTATTGCTACAATCGTCGCTGTGCGTTGGTCCAGCGGTAGCTCTAGTTTGTCTCTACTCTCTAAATACATAGCTAGCAATGGGGCACTGAGGTCCACAGCCATGGACTTGTACCATTCTACCGGTATTCCATTCGGGCCCAGTGCTTTACCTGACTGTAACGCCTGGATTGCCAGCTGGATTTCATCCCCCGTTGGGTCTAGTTCTAGTGCGTCGCTATCCTCCTGTGTTATGCTAGGTATGGTAGTGCCAGCAAGTGTTGCCCTCGCCATTTGTCGTGTTACCCTCCGTCCCGGTGTATAGATGTCCTGATAATGACGAGCCAGTTCGCCCACTATTGCTTCCGGGTGTACCAGTGTCCGCCCATCCTCCGTATTGAGTCTATGGATACCTCTTACTCCATTCCCTCTCTTGTCCAGCCACGCCAGCATACGCCCCGCTTTGTCGCCCACATCATAGATTCTATGTCTAGTGTTCGCGATGTATCCCTTCTCTGTCGTTTTGAGGTGGGCTAGGTATTGTTGCTGCCGGAGCGTGAGTGTGTGTATCGTGGTCGGGGAGGGGTCTGTCCTATGAGCGTTATTGGCCGTATCCAGTGCAAGTTCTAGGTCTGTAAGTTCCTTCCGTGAGTCCCGTTTGTGTCCCGTAATCGCCGCAATGGCCGCCCCCCTGAGGACAGTTTTGTACGCCTCCCATAGGATGGAGGGTGACTCCACTGTGCCCGTGTTTTCATTAAAATACAGTGACGTTGCCAGTTTGAGTTTCTTCCGGATCTTGGGGATTTTCAGGAAGTTGGGGTAAATTGGGTATGGTCGTGCATTTCGCTTCCCTCCGGTGGCCAGTGATAGGACGATCGGAGAGTGGTCTGAAACCCCCCTGGGTAGTGTGTCTAATTTTTCTACCATATCCAGTCCCAAACCCAATGTCATGAAGTAGTCTATGCGAGATAAGCTGTTGTGTACCGCTGAGTAGTAGGTGTAGTAAGTGGTTTCTGTGTGTAGTTGCCGCCCGAGATCCACAAGGCCCATGGCTTCCACAAAGTCTGACAGTGGTGCAGTGCCTCGCGGCCGGGTTCTAGAGGGAATCTTGGTGTTTGAACGTTCCCTGCGTGGAACATACTGTGGGGAATGTTCTTTCTCTGGCAGTTGCTGCTGGGGAGTTCCTGTGTCTGGTGGGAATAAAGTATCCTCCTACTCACCGTCTGTGTGGAGCTCTACTTCTTTTCACTGGCGACGAGGAGGGGAATCTTGTATAAAAATCTTTGCATATGGTGGGAAGCGGGTTGAAGTTTTAGGGAAGTTTGTTGCTAATCTCAAATTTCATTCTGATCTTGCTTTCAGTATCATATTTGTGGTCAAGGAGGGGGCCAACCTTTTAGGGTGGGATGATCAAGGTAATTTAAACATTGTTTTGGATCCCAATCATCCTGACATGGTGATTTCTCGTAGCGAATTTTATAATTCGGCTCCTATTTCTCCTTCCCACATCATAACTCAACTCTCTGGTGTCAAATGGGAACATATGTTTCCTGAAGTTTTCGACGGGAAGCTCGGGAAACTTATTGGTTTCCAACACCAGATTGTTCTCAAGAACGATGCTAAAGCTGTTGTGCATAAGGTTCGGAAGGTACCTTTGAGTCTTCGCCCTGAACTCAAAATAGAATTGGAACGTTTATGTGCGGGTGGTGTAATCGAACCTATTGAAGGTTCGGAGTGGCTCGCACCAATTGTTTTGGCTCGGAAATCAGACAATTGTCTGAGAATGTGTGTTGATTTACATGACCTTAACGCCAACATCTGGGTTGACCGTCAACCCCTCCCTAATATTAATGAATTATTGACCACCTTAGACAGTGCTAGATTCTTTACTTCCCTTGATATTTCTTCTGCGTACCATCAGATTGAGCTTCGTAAAGAATCTAGGCATTTGACCTCCTTTGTTACTTTTGAAGGCACTTATCGCTACATCCGTATGCCCTTCGGCCTTGCATCAGCTTCGGCTGTTTTCCAACGTTTCATGAAAAACTTATTTAAGGATATTCCTGGGGTTGTATTCTTTCAGGATGACATTCTCGTACATGGGAAGCTGAACTTGAACATGATGTGAGGGTCAAACATGTTTTGAGCATAATTAAGTCTAGTGGTTTAACATTGAGGGCTGACAAATGTAAGTTCATGCAGGATGGTGTTGATTATTTAGGTCACCACATTTCTCACAAAGGTATCGAACCCAAGTTTAAGATTATGGATGCAATTCAAAACGCACCCATGCCTATCAATAAGGATCAGCTTCAGTCATTTTTGGGGTTAGTGGAATATTATTCCAAATTTGTCAACAACTTTTCCACGAAAACTGCTTCTATGCGCAAGTTGTTGAAAAAAAATGTCAAATTTGATTGGGATGATGATTGTCAGAAAATTTTTGTGTTGATTAAGAATTAAATTGTACAAGCTAGTCCGCTTAAATTGTTCAATATCAATGACTTATGCATTATTTCAACCAATGCTAGCAATGTGGGTCTAGGTGCGGTTCTTCTTCAAAGAAGAAATGATGGTCGTGAAGAAACTATTGCTTTCGCTTCTAGGACACTGAGGGGTGCTGAAGGCACTTATTCAACTATTGAAAAGGAGGCTCTGGGTTTGTGGTGGGGTGTGCAGCACTTCAAGAACTTTTTATGGGGAAATGAATTCATACTGAGAACCGATCACAAACCGTTAATTGACTTATTTACTACTAAAGGTGGTGGTAGAGCTACACAGCGTGTTGCCAAATGGCAGTTCAGATTGCAAGAGTTCCGCTATTGTCTTGAGTATGTGCTCGGCGTTAAAAATCATGTTGCTGATTGTTTGTCTAGATTGCCCCTTTGTTCTGAGAATGACGTTTTTGAGTGCGATGATTTGGAGATGGTGTGTGCTGTGTGTTCTTTACATGACACTGTTGGTTGTGCTCTTTCTGAGCAAGAGTGGTTGGATGGTGTAGCTGGTGATAACGTGATTTTGAAGGCAATTGACTGTTTATCTGGTGTGTGGCCGTGTGACAAGGATTGTTCTCCTGAATTGGTTCCTTTTAAAAGGATTAAAGATGAATTGTCTGTTGTAGATGGCATATTACGTAGGGGTGATTTACTCGTGGTTCCTTTTTCCATTCGGAACAGAATTCTTGATCTGGCTCATGAGGGCCATCCTGGCATTCGTGCTATGAAGCGTTAGGTTAGACAAGATTTTTGGTGACCAGCATTGGATAAAGATGTTGAACATTTTGTGCGCCATTGTTATACATGTGTCACAAGTGACAAGTCTCAGGTGACAAGGCCTTCTCCTGTTGAACCTATTGTAGTAAAGAATTTGCCTTGGTCGAAACTGGCTTTTGACATTGCTGATCCTTTTTGTCTCATTGGTTGTTCTCCCAAGTATGCCCTTGTTCTTATTGATTACATGTCTATGTGGCCTGAGGTTAGGTTTGTTGATAATGCCAACTCTTCATCTATCATTAGTTTCTTTCTTGATGTTTTTATTAGCGAGGGTTTTCCAGAAGAGCTGGTCTCTGACAACGGCACTCAGTTGACCTCTTTCGAGATGCAAGGGTTTTTTAAGGATGCGGGTATCAGGCATGTTTGTACGTCACTTTATCACCCACGTAGCAATGGTTTGGTTGAGCGCTTCAACCGTGTTGTCAAGGAACAGGTGCAACCTGCTTTGGTGAATGGTTTGCATTGGCGGAAAGCTCTTTGTGATATGTTGTGGGCTGTGAGGACTACGCCTCATATTAGTACTGGTGTTGCTCCATTCACTTTGCTTCGGGGAAGAGTGGCTGGTTCCAAACTAAATAAAGAGTGGATGTCTAGAAGAATGGTTGATCCAAGCAAATTATCTGGTGTAACGGATGTCAGAGCTGCTGTACAAGCAAAGTATGATTCTAGACCTGGTGCAAGTTATCCCCTGGATGTTAAAGTGGGTGATTGGGTGAGGTTCAAGAAACCTGGTTTTCTCCTCAAAGGTGAATCTCGGTTTTCGTCCCCTAAAAAAGTGTCTGAGGTGAAGGAACGTGTGGTGGTACTGTTGGATGGTAGAGTGTGGAACAAGTCTTGCATTTCCATTGTTCCTAGGTCTATGGTGGGCGAGGTCAACAGAAGATTGGGTGCACAATCCCCTTCCGCTGATGTGTCTTCTGAAGTTGGTGGGAGGGATGATGTGGTTCTTTCTGAGCGTTCTTCTTCTGTCCGTGTGCCATCCAGGCCTTCCAGGACTAAGCACTTACCTGCCAAATTTCATGATTATGAGATGTAGAAGTTGTGGTTTTATCATTCTGCCATGCTTGTGTCAGTTGTTCTTTTTGGTTTTGTTCTCTTGCTATGCTGTGGTTATGCTTCTTTTCTTGTTCTCTTCCTTATCCATCTTGTTCCTCATTTTCCTTCCTTCCTTCTTGTTCTCCATTCTTTTCCCTCATTCTTTCTGTTTCGTCTTTCTATTGTAGGAGGGGAGATGTGTTGGGAATGGGATCTGGTTCTCCAGGTCTGGGAATCTTGGTGTTTGAACGTTCCCTGCGTGGAACATACTGTGGGGAATTTTCTTTCTCTGGCAGTTGCTGCCGGGGAGTTCCTGTGTGTGGTGGGAATAAAGTATCCTCCTACTCACCGTCTGTGTGGAGCTCTACTTCTTTTCACCTGGACCAGCGCCAGGAAAGCATCCTCCACCCCCACTTTGGCGCAGCACAGAAAGCATAAGCCCCCCACTCGACAGAGTCAAACTTATTCTGCACTGTTGATTTGGATTTTGGTTGGTGGGGAAGTGCTGGGCATGGCGGCAAGGTCCGCGCTGCCAGATTGTGTACATTTCTCCCTGTAGAATGAGAGAAACCCCATTCTAACACTGTCCAGCTGAGCTTTGAGGGGTTTTCCATTCTCTCCATGCAGAGCAGGAGGATTTGGAAATTAGTGGCGATTTCCTCTCGGAAGTGGCATGGAGTCTTCAAGTCCCGCACTCTGCTCCCTGCATAGCAGGAAACACAGGAGAGCGGGGTGCCTCCTCTCTACTGACTGGGCTGAGGAGGTTCGCAATGCAGTGTGTCCTTAAACATCCTTCCAATGAAAATGATCTGGTAAACAAATAATTGTGTACTTAATGCATGCCCCCATGGTCCAGCAGTTGTAGAGGTCTAAAACAGGCAAAAGAGCAAGAGACAGCAAGGATGGTCATTTTATCTCAGTGCTACGGTGGCTTTCTTCCTGCCTGTTTCAAAATGATGTTTGCATTTATTTCTCTCTGCATTTGGTTAGTTCTATGGGTTCTTCACTGTTTTTGTAACACACTACCTTGAGTATTAATGAAATTATAGTTTCTATGAGGTTCTGCCTTCAGTAAACTTGTCAGCTTGCTGTTGTTCAGGCAGTGCAGTTGCCTCTCGGTAGGGTCCTTATCCTGCCTATATATAGAAGTCTTTCTCCCACTGTCCCATTATAGGAGCTCCTGCTGGGCCGTAAAGATGGGGGAACACACGCAGAAAAAGAGGCCTTCTTCTCCCTCTTGGTCTCCTGGGACAGATATTATTCATGTTGTAAGAGCGAGTTCTCAGGCCAAGTCTCGCTTTTCTCCTTTAGCAGACAAGAATTTACCAGAGATGGTGAAGTCTCTTTCTGATGCTTATGATTGATATAAGGGTAGAATTTACTCTCCCCATCATTCTCCTCCTGGTTCAGATTCCTCTGGTTTTTCAGTATCCTCTCCTTCCTCGGTGTCGTACTGGGCTGCCCTATAATATGATGAAGAAGATTTAAGGAATCTCAGATAATTTTTTGACTCCAAGTGGGGAATATATTCATAAAGAGGAAAGTAAATCCATCCCTGATTATTAGTCTTCTAACTTGCATCTTCCTACTTGACTCTGAGCAGCCTTCCTCCAGTGGTGATTGGATTTGGCAATAAAAAAAAAAACAGCGGTTCAAAAGCTCCCAGTCCTTCAGTGGTCCAGAGTTTGCTACAGAGGGAATGAAGGGATCCTGATAGGATTACTGTTCCAATGTTTCTGTGTAGACTGGATCCCTTGGCAACTGGTGTTTTGGAACTTCCTCAGAGTCCCTATACTGATGCCCTGCTAGGTAATTTGGTTGGTCAAACATAATGCTATAATAAGCGAAGATGTGGTTTCAGGGGGGGCGGCCGCTAGAGGGCGCACTGCAAAATGGCGGACTATTGAGACAGCTCTGCCGGTCAGGTTCTGACATTGGCAATAAAGACCGATTTGCGGATCAGAAACACCGACCGCTGCTGACAAGAATGGTGATCGGAATGCTTTGGGCATAAGATGCGGGTGCTGAGAGGCCTGTAACGCATCGTAGAAGCAGGAAAAGGCATACTTGCGGATCTGCCGCGAGGCGACATTCGCAGTGCGCAAGATGGCGGCACCCTGAGGTACAGCCGCTCCAGAGCTGATCAAACTTCAGGCACACCTACAAAGGGCACAGGAGACAGTAATTAATATTGAAAGAGCGCGTCCACGGGGGGGATAGCTGACAATTCAACATACCGGAACGTGCTGTGAGTATTCAAGCTATGTTCGAGTGCTATAAACGAAAGAAGAAAACGAAACGGCAATACAAAATGGCGGATTGTGATAACGACAGCACCGCGACTGATGCTCTTGGCCATTAAACAGTGCACTCTGCAAACATATGGATGCATAGGAGTAATATGTATGAGCAGTTTTGTTAATGGACATGCCACCAAATTGTTTTTAATGCACAGCTACGTAATATATATAAATGCGGAACCTGCCCTGCCATATATTGAGAGTGTGCTGCAGGAATGATACTCAGGGCGCCACCCTCCTAAAAATGTGGACGAGAGGTACGAAATCGCCGGAAAAAGGTAACAAATGAACTTAATCAGCGCTGCTAAGTTATAAGTGTGGTAAACCCACTAGGACTGCACTGAAAGTGCTGCCGCCGCCGCAAACTGAAAGCGTGAGAAGATAAAGCCTTTAATACATACCATAAAGCATTGATGGACCCCACTCAATGGACTGTGTCCTGCTATCCAGAGCTATCCGATTGCTATACTGCGTTATTTGTGACAAGGTGATGTTCCATATAGAGGCCCTGTGACCTGTTGATATAGGGCTGCAGAACTTATTGGGCAATCTGTAAGTCTGAGGCGGAGGATTAAATCTGTGGCAATACGGTATCGACTGATGCCACAACTGCTACCACCGAAAGGTTGTGCTGTGTGGCGCAAAAGTATTGTGCTTACGGACGGCACCGAGGACTGGGGATGCAGGAAACTGGACAGTGGAACAACAGGGCAAGATAACACTCCAACTGAGGTATTATATGGTATCCTACGTCGATATCGGTAGTGCTGGTTACTGTAATCATGGGTAAGCCAGACAAGCAGCAATCAAAATTAACAATTGAAACGAAACGGCATGCCAGAGGCACAACAGCGCTCTCAGACACCGGAAAGTGGAAAACGCACCGAGCAGCGGAATGGAACATGTTCTTAAGGCGATACAACAAAGCCTGCAAGACATAAATGGCAAACTGGACTCCCTTACTCAATGAGTTGACGACATGTCGGCGAAACTAGATAAGCAAGGGGAACGTCTTGATGAGGCCGAGAATCATATTGCTGCAGTGGAGGACGAATCACGTGCCACAACTCAAAAGTGCACAGATGTGGAGAAAGTGTTAGCGGTCCTTAAAAACAAGGCGGAGGAGTTAGAAGCAAGTCCTGTCGCAATAACATCAGAATTCCTAGAATTCCAGAATCCACAAACACAGGACGGATGGAGACATATGTGGTGGACATGATTCGTGAAGGTGTTTTGTGCTAATAATCTCTTGACGGTCCTCATAGTAGAACATGCACATAGATCCCTGGTCCCATGACCACCACCATGCACCACGCCGAGACCCATAGTTGCCCGGATCCTTAAATATAGGGATCGCGATGCCATCTTGCGAATGGCACGAGAAAAAAAGCAGATAAATTACCAGGGCAACACGCTGGCATTTTACCCGGTCTTTACAATGACGGTCCAGCTAGCACGCAAGTCTTTAATCCGGCGAAAAAGAAACTGCGAGAACTGGGAGTGGAGTATGCAATGCTCTACCCAGCTCGGCTGAAGGTGACACATGATGGACGCCCTACGATTCTCCACTCTCCAAAGGCAGCGCAAGACTTCATTAAGAAGATGATCGGCAAGCGTAAGGAGCAAAAACAAGCTGACCAGAACCAAGATTCTGAATGAGTCCAATCTTCATACTACTCTCGAGATGGAGTTTCGGGAATAACTATATATAGTGTGTTAAGGGGTTACGCTGCTGGTACAATCCTGTCACTCATTCTGTGTATTGCACCGAAGCCAGTTGAAATGTTTGCATGATACTGATGCCAGCAAGATGGGCTCCCTGTATTTTCTAAAGACAAAAAGAGGAGGTTGGTTGCGCTGCGACTAGACAATATATTCATGGTGGCGAATACAGACACTGTGTACACCAGGGGGTAATGTATATGTCATGCATTTAATGTTCTGTTCTGGGCTTCTGTTTCCTTGGAGTAGTTTGCTGTGCCTCACATTCTCTGATGTCACTGGACACTTGTCTACTTAGTCCAAAAAAGTATTACAAACTGTGTCAACCTAAGCGGATGGTCACAGATCCTTACTCTACATCATATAAAACTCAGATATGTATAGTAATTAGGCGGTTTTATGATAATTGATACATTCTTGGAAAATGTTAGATCTGCATTAATAACGTATACCTGACCACATCCACTTTGATGGATGGAGTTGTGTACACTTGGTGGACACCCAAGGTGGATGTTCCCCAAGAAGTGGTTTTGTTATGTTGTTTTCTAAACTAGGGGTTTGTTTTTGGCATGGTTGGGAAGCTGAAGTGGGTGGGGGGGGGGGCGGAGATGGAAACTATTATACAGACTGTTCTGCTTGAGAAACATCGCAGATATTCAGACTGACTTCCATATGATTGTTGTTGCCGGGCTTTTACTAAGCAACATGAAATGCACAAGGTGGGATCACTGCAAATAATTTGAGATATATTTTACTGTTTAACGATGTCCGCCAATAGGCTACAACTAGCTCACTTAAATATGATTACTTGGAATGTTAAAGGGCTTAACAACCCGAAAAAAATCTGGCAAATATTTGCATACCTTGAAAGGCTACATATTGATATCGCCCTCCTTCATGAAACACATCTTGCTCCTAATTCTACCAATCACATTGGGCGCAAATGGGCGGAAGCAATATACAGGTCATCATACTCCTCCTATTCCAGGGGGGACCTCATTTTGATCAAAAAGGGGACGCAATTTTGAGTAGATAGTACTTTAACTGATGATCTAGGGCGCTATGTTATTATCAGGGGGCGACTTAGGGGTCAGCAACTAGCGTTAATTAATACTTATGGCCCCAACGTTGATGATCCAGATTTCTATCACACACTCTGGCGTAAAATGAACAACTTGACGGGCATGGCTATATTCTGGGGTGGTGATTTTAATATTGCTTTGTGTGACAGCCTTGACAGATCAAACACATCAAAAGAGCTACATCGGAGGGCAGTGGGGGTATTGCAAAATATTATGAGTGAAGCACACCTTCATGACATCTGGAGAACCCGAAAGCCAGGTAGGAGGGAGGCTATGCACACTACAGCGGTACATAACAGCTGGTCTCGTATTGACTACTAGTTGGGTACTAACGACGCACTGCTGTGGACGCGGAATGTAAGTCACCTACCCAGAACATTATCGGATCACAATCCAGTGTTGCTTTCTATTAACATGCCACACTATATACCGCCACCTTACGCCTGGAGGTTTAATTCGAAAGCGTTTCTGGATTCCGCATACACTGACACCATTAGTCAGGCTATCACTGAGTATTTCGAGTTCAATAAACCCAATGCTGAGGACCCTGGCTTACTCTGGGAAGCTTTTAAAGCTACAATTAGGGGAGTATGTATTAGCACCAACCCCGGTATCCTGAAGGACATACATAAACAGCTTAGCATACGGGAAACCACACTAAAAACACTAGAGCTGGAATAAGAGCGTACACAAAATGCAAAAATATTAGGTGCCATAAGGGCTGTACTGTCGGAATATCAATCATATGCACGACAAACGGCATGTTCATATGGAGAAGGGGGTAGATCAGGAAGGGTATTGGCATCCAAAATCTGTGGCAGTCGCACACCACAAACAGTACTGGCGTTCAGGGATATGAATGGGGAGTTACAGCATGATGCACAGGGAATACTGCTGGAGTTTATGAGAACCTATGGGTAATTATATGCTAAAGTCATGGAATACTTGGAGGATGTGGCGATAGCATGGCTGTCCGATGCCCAAAGAGAATATTTGTCCTTGCCAATAACGGTGGAGGAGGTCACGGAAATCATTAACTCACTCCCTAATGGAAAAGCACCTGGCCCTGATGGGTTCACCTGTGAATTCTAGAAGTCATTTGTAGATCAATTAGCGCCCCATCTTGTCGAAATGTACCGTGATGTGCATGACAAACAAATGTTACCGCCGACGTTGAGAGAAGCCATGCTAATCGCCCTTTTAAAGCCAAACAAAGATCCAGTATATTGCGAATCATATAGACCACTGTCCCTTATTAATGTAGACACTAAGATATTGGCCAAAATTCTTGCCACCAGATTGCAGCCCGGGATGAGCAGACTGATATTACCAGATCAGTCAGGGTTTATCCCATCTAGAGCCAGGGCCCACAAAACCAGAACATTATTTGCGCTCTCGCATTATTTAATCCCCAGCACTAAAGCTGTTGCGGTTCTATTAGATGCTGCAAAAGCATTTGATTTCATTGAATGGCCCTATCTACATACTGTGTTACGTAGAATGGGATTCCCACCCATTTTCTTACAATGGGTGCAAATACTGTATACCGCACCTATAGCACGAATTAAAGTTAACAAATACATATCAGACGCCATTCCGATTGCAAGAGGGACGAGGTAAGGTAGCCCGCCATCCCCTTTGCTATTTGCGATGGTACTTGAGCCACTGGCATGTAAAATTGGGCAGGGACATCACTATTGGGCACTTCAATTTCCACAGCGACCTTTGCATATATCCCTTTATGCAGATGTTATCTGGTCCCTCTGCTGAGGGAATATATTCGCTTCGGTCACCAATCAGAGCTTCAAATTAACTTGTCCAAATCTCTCATAATACCGTTAATAGACTCAACACATCCACATCCGACTGAGTTCCTGCTGGAATGGCAATCAGACCCAGTTAAGTATTTAAGTATCTAGTATCAGCGGGATCCAGAGGTAGTGATCCGTACTAACTATGGTAGCGCGATTAGCGCCATGGAGGACAAAATAGGACAGTGGATTCAACTACCCTTAACATTGGCTGATCGTCTGGCAATTGTCAAGATGGTCATACTACCTACATTTTTATATCTTTTTAATAACATTCCTATCACTCCCCCAGCAGCGTTTTTTAAACGACTTTCTACAATGGTGACACGTCTGATATGGGCGGGTAAGCAGGCCCAAATTAAATTGCGTGCTCTCATATTACCATACTCACTTGGTGGTTTTACAGTCCTGGATTTTCTGCTTTACTTTTTATGTGCCCAAGCGCAATATGCACACTATTGGTATCATCCTGTCCCATATATCACACATGTAGCAATTGAAGAAGGTGACGCGCTGCCAATACTATTAACTGCTATCATAAATCATCGTAGGCCCCCTCTCCATGATCGAGATATCCACACTATAGACACAACAAACACTGCCTGGCATAGGATGGGTAGGTTAGCACGCAGACTCCCATTATATGCTCCGGCATTACCACTGAATCATCATCCAGAATTGTCGGTCACTCAAGAAGAGGTAGGCATGAGTTTACTGAAATAGGTAGGCATAGATACCATGGGGGAACTTTATAACAATGGTATTTTTAGAGCACCAAACAACCTTACATACATCAGTAATCAAACACTATTGTTCCGTTTCACGTATTATAGATTGCACGGAGCGATCAAAAAATTATACCCATTTTACCCTGCGGAGCCACCACAGCTGTCAGCATTACAGCTGCTACTTACTACACCTAGCAATGCACACATGGTCTCTAAACTTTATGTTAAATTGCAGGAGGACATAGCTGACACAACGTATAACACGTTGGGGAAGTGGAATTAGGTCCTAGATAACCCACTTACAGAGGAGGAATGGGCCATGACATGCACCCTAACTGGTATGCTAACGCCAAATAGTAATTTGCGTTTGGTGCATTATAAATATTTACACCAAACGTACTATACACCAGCCAGGCTATGTAAATATGGTTTACGCACAGATGCGAAGTGTAAACGCTGCAAGGCGGAAGGGGCTGATTTTATACACCTTGCATGGTACTGCACGGCAGTGAATGATTACTGGGTAAACATTATAAAGACACTAGGGAAAATGGTGGATATTAATTTTGAATGCAACATTCGCACTTGCTTGTCGGGCCTTGTTCAAGGGATACGCGCTACTGAGCTAAAACTTTGCATAGTTGCTAGCAAAGCGTAGGATCTCGATGTGTTGGGATAGTAACGAGATTCCAAAAGTCAGACAGGGGATTCAGGATATGACGTATTGTGTAAAGTCACCCTGAAAACATACGAGGAGGAGCTGCCTGCTAGATCCAAACTCAGGGACTACTGGACATACCTGATTGACTTCCTACAAACGTACCAAACTGATTAATTGTGCACAGTAATTTTATTGAAGTAAATGTTAATTACTGGTAACATTGTCAAAATGCAATAACTGGATGATGGATGTTGTACTACTGTCTGTGTGTTATTTACCTGTTTGGACATTGTATGTCTTTAAAATGCCAATAAAAATAAATAAATAAAAAAGGCAATTCTGCAGCATTCCAGATCAGGCTGGTTAGAGGTCACCTTTGTTTTTTTTAACTATTGGGTCCCCAGAGCATCAGACAAGTGGGTTCTGCAGGTTATGAAAGAAGGTTACATCATTGATTTGACTCCTGGCTACAACTTCCTTATTTTCAGCCTACTCCACTTCCAGTACACAGTGCAAAGAGGGAGGCCTTATAGGACAGTGCATTGACTGTTCGGAAGAGGGCTATCTCCCAGGTCCCAAAGAGTCAACTGGGGCACAGGTGGCACTCTAGAGTATTCCTGGTTCAGAAACTCTTGATGGAGCACAGAATGATCATCGATCTCAAGGGCCTGAACAAGCTCATACCAACAGTTCAAGATGTGTTTCCTTCAGCAGATCATTCCTCTCATCTCTCAGGGAGATTTTCTAATTAAAATCGATTTGCAGGACGCTTATATCTATATTCCCATAGAACCAGCAAGGCAGCAATTCCTCAGGTTCTGTGTAGGGAAAAGCATTGACAGTTTCAGGTCCTCCCCTTTGGGATAAAAACAGCTCCTTGAGTCTTCACAAAAGTCTTGGCTCCAGTGATGGCTTTTTTTCACAACAGGTGGATAAAAATGTATCCATACCTATCATGGAGGAAACCTTCGCCACACATACATCAGAAGCGCTACGATGAGAGACTAAGAGCAGTTTCTGAATAGAAGGCACTTATTTTAAGTTTCCAAATAAGTTGCTTGTAACTGATTCAGTCTGGTGACAAAAATATTGTGTTTCAATAATTAAATGCACTGCACACTTTAGGAGGACAGTAAGATTCAAGACGTTATGGATGAGATTGTAGCATATTTACATGCCAATTGGCTGCTTTATATGTGATCTGCCAAATATTTTAGGAAATTGTCCATCCAAATTTACTTTGTAAAGTGATGCCCTTAATGTTTCAAATTTGTGGATTTTTATTTTTTATATATTGTATTTATAAGCCGAAACAATAAAAAACGTTTTTTAATTAGAGCTAAATTAATATCGAGAGCAATGATGGCTTTTGATTGGGTCGTAGGGTATGCTCATGGTATTGAATATCTCACACGCCTGTCTGATGACCTGCAGCTCAGAGACGGATCCAGGCGTTTGATACCAACTGATGTCAAAGACGTACAAAAATATCTGGAATAACTTGTGTCAGACTGAATCACTAGAGAATCACCAAGAGCATCTACATTGACAATTGTGGTTTGCAGAAAGAACAATAACATAACGACCCCCTGATTAACAGAACTAAGTCAGACCGCTGCACAATGACCAGAGCGGGGGACATTAGGCTAACTAACAGGAAATGAATGATGTTCTGTGCCAGAGCTGTGCAGCAGATACAGCCAGATTCTGATGAAAACGCAACACCAAAGGAAATGTGATTTCACCTTTGCTGTTGAACTCGAGGAATTCACCAAGATGGCCCAAGTCATATAATAATACATCTACAGAAGCGGAACTAACGACGTCAAACTTCACATGGACTCCCACCAGCTTCACAGCAGAACTGTGTCTGACCAACACACCCACCCAGAGGGAGTGATGTATTGGAGTGTCGAACAGGAAGCGGTTGGTTTTCTACCCTAGATCTTTGCAGCAAATCAAAACAGATTCCAGTGAGTCCACAAGTCAAAGTAATGTAGAATGATATGAATTTATTGATATGCACCAAAACCCACACGGAGCCGCCTCTCCTTGCAGCATCTGATGGGTAAGACTCTAGGAGACATTAGGGTGATACAGGCACTGGCGTGTCTGGCCATCACATTTTGTTTGCAGACCTCAGAACAGCATATGGACCCGCTCTAGACAGATTGAAAGCACCAGGACATACACTTTTCTTGTACTTAGCATGTGTTACTGAACCTCTGTTAAATATGCTGCACACATCATATGAGCAGAAGGTTTCACTGTTGCTCCATTAAAAGGAGACGAAGCACTTTGGAGTTGGCCAGGGTCCAATACCGAGAGGAACCATCAGAGTTTCTTCGTTCTTGTGACTGGCTACTACTGTAGATTTGTAACAAGCTTTGCTAAACTCAATACATCCAGAACTTGCTGCTCTTGTGAGACCTAACACGCTCTTTATTGGTTTTCAAGCCTTGAACTGAGCCTTCCAAGAAATAAACTACAGAAAACCATATAGATTGACAAACAGAGCAAACATGCAACTGCAGTCTGCTTAAGTATTCATGTACATAGTAATCAAATGAATGAAAATGATCAGATTTGTTATGCTCCATTCCACAACTGACACGTCACAGAGATCAGGTAAAACTCATCCATTATAATGTGCATGAACTGTAGTGACAAAAAATAGAAACAGGCAGGCAGGTTTAACCTGGGGCACGGTGCGTGTGGGGTATGGGCAGCAAAAGGTGCACAGGGGACACAACACACCAGGAGAGTAATGCTAAGTATGTATTGTTGTTCCAAAGTGTGCCACAGAGTAACCAAGAACTGGGATGGGGGGTTAGGGAGGGGAGGGTGTAGTTGGGTTGCTTTTTGTTACTAATGCAGAGCACCCATATGGCCTAAGGACAAAGACAGAGTGTCTGTCTATGCCGTGCATGTGCTGTGCACGTGCTAGTAGATCTGTGACCGCCTTTAATAATCTCTTAATATTTCACTTTTCCATAACAGTCCCTGGCACTGAAGCACCTACTTTGTGTGCAGATGTTGTCCTTGTGAAAGAGCAGAATGCTGTCACCCACACTTAAGTTAGCCAATAGCTGAGTAGACGGACCCATTGCACTAAGCTGTATGCTGCTGTAGATGGAAGACAATAGACCAATGGATGAGGAAGGCTGTTTTGAAGCATATATATATATATATATATATATATATATATATATATATATATATATATATATAAAAAATATATATATATATATATATATATATAAAAAAAAAATATATATATATATATATATATATATATATATATATATATATATATATATATATATATATATATATAAAAAAAAAAATATATATATATATATATATATATATATAAATATATATATTCCAGAATTCTTCCAACAACAGCCCTCCCAGAAGAAAAGTAGTATTTCTCTTCCTGGGAGAACGATTGTGTCATCTTTCAATATCTAAATGTCGTTTATGTTGCAAATGCTGAGGTTGCTTCTCATCTTTGACTAAGAGTTTAATTGAATTTAAGTATCTTTGCTATTCCTTGCCTGAGACTTCCATAAACTGTTTTTAACATATATTTTAATTCACTTAGTTGGGTATGTGAACATTTATGAATTGAGCCATCACTAGACATTTCATTTTCTTGCAGGTTATGAAAGAAATGTTGTAACGTTGATCAGTGCATGACCAACAGCCCTGATGACCACACTTTGATGAACTGTCACCTGTGGAGTAGTTAATTGGAAGACAACTATACATGTCCATTAATACTTTTTTGTTCTATATATGAGATTGTATAGACAAGAAATTAGATGTATGGTGAGCCTGGTTGGGGAGTGCCATCACCCACTTGGGCATGTACTTGGTATATATTATTTTGTTGACATAGCGGATCTTGATAAGAATTCCTTTACCCACTTGGGAATGTTATTTGTTGTTTTTTCTTCTCTGCCCGGAATTTGCACCGTGTACACCTGGTGCAAACTGATTGGTGACGAAATACCCACTTGGGACTTTTTTACGTAATTTTGTGACTGGTTGGCTGATAAAAATGCGCGAAAGAATATCTGGCATACCGATTATAGTATCATACATATGACTATTTTGGTGGTACGAACTGGATTTCATATGCTATCGAATATGAATTCATAGACTTCTAATTGAAAACATGCAAATGTAATTACTTTTCTCCTTGTACTAGTTACCTGCATTATATGACATTGAATGTGTTTGTATTGTACCATGCTAAGATGGCCGACAAGGTTGCCGTGTAAAGACAGCAGTCCTATGTTTATGTTTGCACTTCCTGACACTTTTTTGCACTTTTTTCTTTATTTAATGTCGGCTGTAAAACAAACCAATTAACCCGTGACCAAGGCGAGTGTGTCGCCGAAACGCGTTGGGTTTCTTGTCCTATGTTTGGCTGAATATGGAATAAAGACTTCCTGAAAACCACTTACTTTTGTGGCGGAGATCATTGTTGGAGTGCAGCTGTACTTTGGAAGTACGTGGTGGTGTGGATGTGACAGGGTTACCTTGAGCCCTGATTCGCTGCACCGACGCGCAGAGTGTCCCGGTTTCCAGTCAAGGAAAGTGCAAAAGGATCAAAAGGAAAATACCGGTTGACCGCTACGTTTGAAACGCTGTGTTATCAACGCTGGCCGCACTACTCTGGATACTGCTACCAGAAGGACATTACGTGACATTTTGGAGGATTACCGGAAGGTGAGACTGGGAAATCACCACTTCAATACCGAGTGTAATCCGACCCCGAAAGACTGTTCCTTGAATTGCTGGTGCCTTTTATCCAGGTAAAGCGAGACTAATGGAAAGGGGCGACCATTCGGTCCCCCCGAACGTATGGCGGAGTACCACGATCCCCCCGGGAAGCCATCTTGGGCGGGAGGCGGGTCTCGGCTGGTATGCCCGAAGCGGCGTAGCCGGGGCGCGCCTTTTCCCACCCTGGAGTGGGCTGGCCTAGACACTGGGCAAGAGGCCCAGAAGGGGAGCAGCTGGGGGAGACGTCCCAGTTCCCTGTACCCCACTCGAAGCTCCCACTCCTGTGCCGGAGGAAGGGAATCCGATTCCCGTGGTGGTCACCCCCGTGTCCGGGGAGGATATGCCGCCCGAGCTGGCGGCACAATTAGCAGCGTGGTTGGGTAAAGGTAGCAAGGGCGCCACGGCTGACGACGCGCAGGTGTTGATGAAGCAGCTGCGGGAAACAAGGGAAGCGACGAAGGCACCATCGCCGGCTGCGGCAGTAGAGAAACCACCTGGGTCAGGTCCAGTCGCAGATACAGCTTCAGGTTCAGGTAAGCGGCCATTGCCGATTGCGAGGGATGAGTCGGCACCCTCTCGAAGGGAAAAGTTGGATCAACATGTCCCTCTGGCTATCAAAGAGAAGATATGGGCAGGGGAGTATATAAACATCTTCTCGTTACTTACTGATCATTATGAGATGGAGCATGTTAAGAGCCAGAAGGAGCTCATGCATCCGAGTGTTTGGCGCGCAAAGATGGCCGCCTTTAAGGTAAATGAAAACATTGGTAATTGGGGCAAAGCATGGGGGGTTTTTACATCCATCTTGGGTGAGCGTAGGCCCGAATTGCTGCCCGAATTGCCGATTTATCAGTCACGGATCATGGGGTATTCAGTATCTCACGAGGGCAATCATTGGTTTTGTTACGACAATATTTTCAGAAAAGCGAAAGAGCATGATAAAAACTTAACTTGGGATTGTTATGATTCTGTGTCCTGGTCCAAAATGGAGGATTCTGGTATGTTGAAGGTGCCATTGGTAGGGAGTAACGTTGGTGAATCCTCCCGCCAATATGCAGGGACGCCCTTTCGATCAAGTACGAGTAATGACAATCACTCGAGGCCAATCGGCAACGCAGGTAAAAGGGGGGTTTGTTGGAACTTTAACAGGGGGAAATGTACTAGGCCCCAAGGGTCATGCAAATTTAGGCACGAATGTGGGGGGTGTGGGCAATCATCCCATCCTGAGTCCATGTGCAGAGCCAAAACGGGTGATAGCGGTGGTAGGGGAAGCGCCAAACAGGTCTGAAATGGTCCGAGGGGCGCCTTTACCTACTCCGATTGATTCCATGGCAATGATTCCTTGGCTCAACGAATACCCGGATCATGCTTCCGCTGGGGTGTTGCGGAACGGGTTTTCATTTGGTTTCCGCATCCCGGTGGGGGATTTTCAGGGTGTATCAAAGTGTAAGAACCAACTGTCGGTCTTTCAACATACGACCGTGGTACAGGAAAAGATTGGGAAGGAGGTTACTCGAGGTCGAGTCGCCGGTCCATTTGATGTGCCACCATGTGCTAACTTTGTTTGTTCCCCTTTGGGGGTGGTCCCCAAGAAGGACCCGGGTGAGTTTCGGCTGATACATAATTTATCAGCCCCACGTGGTCTTTCCGTAAACGATGCGATAGACCCGGAAGTGTGTTCGGTGCGGTACGCATCCTTCGATGAGGCCGTAGCCATATTGAATCGCCTGGGGCCCGGTGCGCTGATGGCAAAATCTGATATCGAGTCAGCGTTCCGGTTGCTCCCGGTACATCCAGACGATCAGCGTCTCCTTGGTTTCATGTTTCAGGGTCACTATTACATGGATAGGTGTATGCCGATGGGGTGCTCTATATCGTGTGCCTATTTCGAAAAGTTCAGTTGCTTCCTGCAATGGGTCTTCACAAAGAAGACGGGGTTTCAACATGTTATGCATTATCTCGATGACTTTTTGTTTCTGGGGGCAGCCGGGGATCCGGAATGTGGACAGGCTTTGACTGCATTTTGTGTCTTGATGAATCAGTTTGGCGTGCCATTGGCACCAGGTAAGACTGTGGGTCCCTCGACTTGCCTCGAGTTTCTGGGGATCGAGCTCGATTTCGAGGAAGGTTGTTTTCGTTTACCAGGTGACAAAGTGTTAAGATTCAGGGCATCCCTGCAATTGTGTATAAGTGAGTCTAAGGTTAAGCTACATCAATTACAGCAATTGGTGGGACAGTTGAATTTTGCCCTAAGAGTTATACCGATGGCTCGCCCCTTTTCTCGCTCGATCGCTCAAGCCATGGTCGGCCTGAAGGAGGGTCATCATCGCACAAGGCTCTCGGCAGAGGTTCGCCAGGACATGCGCATTTGGTTGGCATTTCTGGCGGATTTCAATGGTCGAATTGTTTGGAACAAACCGGCCGTGTCCTCTGAGGAGCTGGGGCTGTGGACAGATTCGGCAGGGAGCATTGGTTTTGGTGCCATATTCGGCACTCAGTGGTCAGCACAAAAATGGCCGTCATGGTGGCATGATAGTGGTCTGACAAGTAACATTGCTTTCCTAGAACTTTTTCCCATTCTGGTGGCCCTGAGAACTTGGCCCGAGGGGTTCAGAGATCACTCTGTGGTGTTCTGGTCTGATAACATGACCGTTGTTGAGTGTATCAATAGCCAGGCAGCACGATGCAAATGGATTCTGAGATTGCTCAAGGAAATTGTGTTATTGTGTATGCAATTGAATGTTCTATTTAAGGCAAGACATGTCCCGGGGGTGATGAACCAGGCGGCTGATGCGCTTTCTCGTTTTCGTATGCAGGCCTTCTGGGGTTTTCTGCCCACAGCGGACCCTGTGGCAGCACCCTTTCCCGAAGCTCTCTGGTCTCTCGGTGCCCCGAACTACAGAACCTCGTGGGAGAGAGTTTAGCACCCAGGACGAGGAAGGCATATGAAGGGGCGTTCCGTTCCTATTGGGCCTTTTTGGGGGCGGCTAGAGGGGAGCTTTGGGGCCAGGAGGAGTTGGTAGTGAAATTCCTGCTGTCTTTACGTCAGGCAGGCAAATCAGTGGCTACGGCCCAGAGGCATCGGGCCGCCATTTCCTTTGTGGCTAGAGCTCATGGGATCCAGGACCCGACAGCGTCTTTCGTTGTGCAAAAAGCGCTACGTGGGTGGCAACGCCTTGAGGGTCGCAGAGTAGATGAAAGGCGCCCGATAGGTTTGGATAGGTTGGCCCTGTTATTATCTAGACTCCCTGCAACATGTTCATCCCAGTATGAAACAGTGTTATTCCGAGCCGCTTTTACGCTGGCATTCCATGGGGCTATGCGGGTAAGCGAACTAGTGGCGAGGAACAAGCAGGACGTGATGGGGGGACTGTGCCAAGAGCACGTTCAGATTAGAGGGGAGACAATGACTGTCTCGTTCGTCAGGTCCAAGACCGATCAGGGTGCGATGGGTGATTGCATAATCATACAAAGGATCCCCGGGTCCTCCATGTGCCCGGTGAGTTGTGTAGAGGAATATTTAGCACAAAGGGTGGCATCATGGGGGGGGACCTTGTTGAGACACGCTGACGCCACCCCACTGACGAGGTTTCAGTTTCAGCGGGTGCTTGCGATGTCGATTACTGCTGCGGGCTTGAACCCGGGCGAGTTTGGGACCCATTCCTTTCGGATAGGGGCTGCTACAGAGGCTACAGCCAGGGGTCTGAATGTTGAACAAGTTAAACGTGTGGGGCGTTGGTCCTCCAATTGTTATAAGAGGTATGTGCGGTTGCACATGTTGTGAAGCTGTAATGATGTACTCACGCTTCTTGTTTTTGTTTGGTTTCAGTTGCGCAAGCCTACGAGGCGGGGCGGACTATGCAGTCGACCCAACACCGGGCCAGCGGTCAGACTTCACCGGCTGTGAAAAAGGAGGTGTGGGTCGTGGGCCACTCATACGTGAGGCGTGCCGCGGACGTATTCAAAGCAGGTGACATGATTCACGTGGCTGGGGAATACGGGTACAGTGTGTCCTTCTACGGAAAGGGCGGACTCTGTATTGACCAGTTTCAATCATTTTTTGAGGGTTTGCTAGGGCGGACGAGGTCACCGCCGTCTATAGTCATAGTACATCTTGGGGGCAATGATTTGGTCACCACTGGTAGACGACTTCTTCTTGAGGGGATGCTTTCCACTGTAAGTTGGTTGGCGAGGAGAGTTCCAGGGTGCACGATTGCATGGTCACATATGATCCCGCAAAAAGTATGGCGGGGGGCTATTTCTGTTTCTGCTCTGAACCATTCAGTAAGGAAAATTAATAACAAAGTGAGTAGATTGTTCCGTTCCAATACACTGCATTCTATTTCGCATGGTTCTATTACTGGTGACAGTATGTATTTGGGGGATGGTGTTCATTTGTCCCGGGTGGGGAACGAGTTACTCATAGGAGACTGTATAGCTTGGCTAAAGACTTTAAGACATGACCTTTAGGTAGGAGTGTTGTGGGGGGTCCGGATAGTCGGTCAACTATCCGGCCTGTGGCGGTAAGGTCATGATCGGTGAGCACTAATTGGAAGATCCCTATGAGTGGGCGTCACCCATTACGGATGGGAGCGCTCGAGGGAGGTGGCCATTGGCCCCTCAACGGGGAAGGCGGTCCCTTCTAAGGATGGGCCGCCGAAAGGAAAGGAAAGGCGGTCAAGGCCCCTTCCTGGGTAGGAGGGGCTACAGCCCCCTCCTGGAGAATTTCCCGGGGCCAGGACATCTGCGACGGCAGATGTGGTAAGTTGTGTGGGGTTTGGGGGGGGGTCTACGCTACCTTCTAGATTCCTCACATGAGTCCTCGGACGACCTTTAAGTGGCGTCGAGTTTATTGGGGCCCCCGTCAAGTCAAGGGAAATTGGTAGTTGCACTCGAGGTACACCTCTGTGCGGTCGCCCCTCACAAGTGAGGGGGATATTTTCTGGTTAGGGATCTTGACACCGGTTACGACCTTGCCGTTGGCCCTTAAACGTTAGGATGTACAATTTCAAAATTTCAAGTTAGATGTTTTGTAGGATGTTAGTTCGGCTAGGAGAACCTTTGTATTAGAGAATATGTTAAGGTTAGCCAAACATCGCAATGTGGTAATGAAATTGTACATAATATGAAACTGTTAATTTAATGTTTTAATTTTGTTTCATATTTTAATAAATACGGCCGGGAGGGTCACTCCCTCCCGTCTTCCAAAAGTTCAGAACTGTTTCCGGTTTCCCATCCTTGGGGATTGTGTTGAGAGGGGGTGGCGGGTATCTCAGCCATATGGAAAGGGGCGACCATTCGGTCCCCCCGAACGTATGGCGGAGTACCACGATCCCCCCGGGAAGCCATTTTGGGCGGGAGGCGGGTCTCGGCTGGTATGCCCGAAGCGGCGTAGCCGGGGCGCGCCTTTTCCCGCCCTGGAGTGGGCTGGCCTAGACACTGACGCGGCCGGGCCACGCCCTCGGGGCAGGCCGGGGCGGGTTTACGCCCGCCCTGAAGACGGATAAAAGGAGCAACAAGCCAAAGAAGCATCCTCTTGTTCCTGTGCTCTGAAGCTGCACCACCTCGCTGCACATGAGCTCGAGACGGAACGAAGAGCCAATTTTGACCCACCCACCAGCCCCTGAGGACAGCAAGTGGTTTTGAATAAAGTTTGATGTGGTAACTCTTTTGTTTGCAGGTCCGGATTATTATCGTGATGACTTTGAATATGCAATAAAGAAATGGTCACTTTGTGGTATGTTTTGCAAATAAAGTAATCCTGCTCTAGTGTTGATCAGTAACATGTTTTAATAAAGTTGTTGCTTTTAACTGTCTTTTAAGTAGTTTTAGTCATTTAGTTTAGAACTGTCGTATTTATTTTGGTCGGGCGGTAAGGTCATGATCGGTGAGCACTAATTGGAAGATCCCTATGAGTGGGCGTCACCCATTACGGATGGGAGCGCTCGAGGGAGGTGGCCATTGGCCCCTCAACGGGGAAGGCGGTCCCTTCTAAGGATGGGCCGCCGAAAGGAAAGGAAAGGCGGTCAAGGCCCCTTCCTGGGTAGGAGGGGCTACAGCCCCCTCCTGGAGAATTTCCCGGGGCCAGGACATCTGCGACGGCAGATGTGGTAAGTTGTGTGGGGTTTGGGGGGGGGTCTACGCTACCTTCTAGATTCCTCACATGAGTCCTCGGACGACCTTTAAGTGGCGTCGCGTTTATTGGGGCCCCCGTCAAGTCAAGGGAAATTGGTAGTTGCACTCGAGGTACACCTCTGTGCGGTCGCCCCTCACAAGTGAGGGGGATATTTTCTGGTTAGGGATCTTGACACCGGTTACGACCTTGCCGTTGGCCCTTAAACGTTAGGATGTACAATTTCAAAATTTCAAGTTAGATGTTTTGTAGGATGTTAGTTCGGCTAGGAGAACCTTTGTATTAGAGAATATGTTAAGGTTAGCCAAACATCGCAATGTGGTAATGAAATTGTACATAATATGAAACTGTTAATTTAATGTTTTAATTTTGTTTCATATTTTAATAAATACGGCCGGGAGGGTCACTCCCTCCCGTCTTCCAAAAGTTCAGAACTGTTTCCGGTTTCCCATCCTTGGGGATTGTGTTGAGAGGGGGTGGCGGGTATCTCAGCCATACAGCTTGCGGCTTTTGTGTATAAAACTCGTTTACCGGCGTTTATACGTAGCTGCGTTCCCTCCGCAGACTCCAGCGGGATAATCGTGGGAGTCGCGCCGAGGGCTACAATGTTGCCGTAGTGTTCCCGTGGCGGAGAACACATGTGGATACAAACTAGGAAGCAGTGAACTAAGCGGGAAAGGTGAATTACGCTTTACTCACAGCCAAACTATGGAAGAAGATATGGAAGCACGAAGGAGGCAAAGAGCCGCAACTATGTTTGTTAAACAAACAGGCAAAACAAATACAAGTGAAGCAAAGGATTCTACCGTGACCTCCTTGAATCAGAAATATTTAAGATTGGAAAAACTGATGCGTAAAGAACTTTCCAAATGGTGGGAAGCAATCACTTTGGAGAAATACCAACAAGAAAAACGAGTACCCAGAGGTTTTAGAATACTGATTGCGCCCTCGTATGAAGATCAAGATCCAGAATTGGCGAATGAATGGGCAGCCAATCTGATGAATTGTTCGAATCGCATGATGTCTATCTTAATCAAGTTTGCGTGGAAGGAACGCGCATCACTTTTGAAAACGATTGCTGAACTAAAAGAAGAAATTGAGAAAGAGGACAGTGATGAAACTTTCAAAAGTAAAATGGAGGAGATCTCCAAAAGAATTCTGAAACATGAGGAGGAAATAATCATGAAGAAGGAGCGTAAATTTCTAAGAGATCAAATTGATTACTTGTCCGGTAGAATCTTTACGTTCAGCAAGAAATATGATAATGTGAGCAAAAACACCAGCAAGAGCAACACGACAACGGATGGAGTAGAAAGCGAGATAAGTGAGAGTGATATCTCAGATGATGAAACTTTACTATCAAACGAACCATCCAGCACTCTGCCAAATTTTCGGGAGGAATTTCGGAAAATGAATCAGAAACAAAACCTACAAAGTTGGCAAATAGATCGAGGCAGGGGGCGAGGAAGAGGCCTTACAGGACGCGGCAGAGGAAGAGGAAGACAAACAGGAGGAACACCCACAACCTCAAATGTACAAGGAGGGGCGGTTGGTGGAAAAACACGAGCCAAACATCGGGAGTGGAGACGAGAGGCCAAAAGAAACAACTAGGAAAATAAAGAACACAAAGAATGTGGTAAATCTTTCAAACCGATCTATTACTGATGTTGAGTTTGATGTTTTAAGTTTTGGTCTATCATTTTGTCCCACTTCTGATTTTTCCTACTCTCAAGAAAGAATAGACTTGTACAAATGTACACGTAAATTAAGGCTTCGCAAATGGCACAAGTTAAAAGCTAGAAATACTGTACCATCTAAGAATGTTGTGCCAGCATCTGAAACGGTGAATGAAGTTGAAGCACTTATTGTGTTAAAGGAACTAGAATTTGAGGAAATAGATTCTTCCCCCTGTGATGCGACATCTTTGGGCTTTACTGTTAATCTGAACTGCCCGAATGACTTTAAACCCAAATCTACTTTTAATCCAACCCTCCCGCCCTGTGGCATTGACATCTTTGAGGAACTGGTAATTAAAGACCTGAAAAACATGGCAAGAAAAAAGAGGAAATGGGATAAAGATAATCTATCCAAACAAGAGAGAATGGCTATTAAGAATTTACAAATGGATCAGAGTATCACTATCCATCAATCTGATAAGGGTGGCAATGTGGTGGTTCAAAATGTAAGTGATTACATTAACGAAGGTATGAGACAGTTAATGGACATTGAGTGTTATGAACAAACATCTATCACTGAAATTAAGGAATCCACCACAAGATATCATCAAATGCTCAAGGAATGGCATACTAGCAAATTGTTAGAATGGGAAGAATACTCTTTTATGCTAAACCGCACACCCAAGGTGGCAATATTATATCTTTTGCCCAAATTACATAAAAACTCTGTAGCACCTCTAGGGAGACCGATTGTCTCCTCTATGGACTCTCTCTTGGAAAAAACTTCACAATATATTGACTTTTTTCTTCGTCCATTTGTAGAAGAACTCCCCTCCTATCTTAAAGATAGCCGTGACTTTCTCAATAAAATCAGAGAAATTACATGGGACGAACAATTTTTGCTGATTACACTGGATGTCAACAGCCTGTACACGTCCATCAAACATTCGAATGGCCTAAAAGCATGCGAATATTATTTGAAATTTCGCTCAATCTCTTTTCTTGACCACAATCACATGTTGTTGCAGATGATACAATTTTGTCTAGAAAATAATTTCTTTATTTTTAATGAAATGTTTTTTAGACAGAAACAGGGAACTGCGATGGGCACCTGCTTTGCTCCAAGCTATGCCAACCTCTTCATGGGGTGGTGGGAGCGGCAGGTGCCCAGTCGCCATGGCAATCATTACATCCATGTAGTATCATGGCTCCGCTATATTGACGACCTGTTTGTCGTCTGGAGTGGAAGCCATGAACAAGCACTTCAATTCATTGAATCTTTGAATGACAATGATTTAAATCTGCGTTTTGAAGGTACTATATGTAAGGAAAGGGCAGTTTTCTTGGATCTTGAAATTTCTGTAGTCAATAATTTGCTGACTTCATGCCTACATCGAAAAGAAACCGCAGGTAACACTCTGTTACACGCGGAAAGCAGTCACCCAAAATCTTTAATCTACAGTATCCCCTACGGGGAATTTCTTCGGGCTCGGAGAAACTGTAGCTGTGACACTGAATTTCAAAAAGAGTGTAAGGTAATGAAACAACGCTTCATTGAGAGAGGCTATGGGCAGAAATGTATAAAAGATGCATTTGTGAAAGCTTCTAATCTGACCCAAGCAGATTTACTAACACCCAAAGATAAAATCTGTGACGATCCCACCATTAGATACATTTCTACCTTTAACTCCAAATCTGGTGATCTACGGAAATGTTTGAATAGACACTGGAAGATACTGCACACAGAATCTACCCTGACTGAGGTGTTAAAAGAATCCCCTAGTATTACATACAGGAAAAACAACTCCTTAAAAGACAGGCTTAGCAAGAATGAAATCTCTTCACGTAAACCGTCATCTAGGGAAATCCAAGGGTTCTATGTTTGCATGAAATGCAAAGCATGCAAATATAGTTGTAATGTGAAAACAGTATATTTTCCTCTTTATGAAACTGAGAGGAAAATAGAGAAACATCTGACATGTCTATCTGATTACTGTGTTTACATACTTTTGTGCCCTTGTGATAAGAAGTATGTGGGCAGCACTATGTTCCCCGCAAAGAAAAGAATACTGGAACATATGCAGGCCATTGCCAATAAAGATAAGTTGTCCCCGATAGCTCGACACTTTGAAGAGAAACACAATGCTAACCGTAATCTTTTGAGATTTTTTGTAATTGACAGAGTCCCCCAATCCAACAGGGGTGGGGACCGCATACGCAAACTGCGACAAATGGAATCTAGATTAATTTTAGAGCTCAATTCCAAGATCCCAGAAGGATTGAACTCCGAAGAGGAAATGAGCTGGTTCCTGGGAGAATGATTGTGTCATCTTTCAATATCTAAATGTCGTTTATGTTGCAAATGCTGAGGTTGCTTCTCATCTTTGACTAAGAGTTTAATTGAATTTAAGTATCTTTGCTATTCCTTGCCTGAGACTTCCATAAACTGTTTTTAACATATATTTTAATTCACTTAGTTGGGTATGTGAACATTTATGAATTGAGCCATCACTAGACATTTCATTTTCTTGCAGGTTATGAAAGAAATGTTGTAACGTTGATCAGTGCATGACCAACAGCCCTGATGACCACACTTTGATGAACTGTCACCTGTGGAGTAGTTAATTGGAAGACAACTATACATGTCCATTAATAATTTTTTGTTCTATATATGAGATTGTATAGACAAGAAATTAGATGTATGGTGAGCCTGGTTGGGGAGTGCCATCACCCACTTGGGCATGTACTTGGTATATATTATTTTGTTGACATAGCGGATCTTGATAAGAATTCCTTTACCCACTTGGGAATGTTATTTGTTGTTTTTTCTTCTCTGCCCGGAATTTGCACCGTGTACACCTGGTGCAAACTGATTGGTGACGAAATACCCACTTGGGACTTTTTTACGTAATTTTGTGACTGGTTGGCTGATAAAAATGCGCAAAAGAATATCTGGCATACCGATTATAGTATCATACATATGACTATTTTGGTGGTACGAACTGGATTTCATATGCTATCGAATATGAATTCATAGACTTCTAATTGAAAACATGCAAATGTAATTACTTTGCTCCTTGTACTAGTTACCTGCATTATATGACATTGAATGTGTTTGTATTGTACCATGCTAAGATGGCCGACAAGGTTGCCGTGTAAAGACAGCAGTCCTATGTTTATGTTTGCACTTCCTGACACTTTTTTGCACTTTTTTCTTTATTTAATGTCGGCTGTAAAACAAACCAATTAACCCGTGACCAAGGCGAGTGTGTCGCCGAAACGCGTTGGGTTTCTTGTCCTATGTTTGGCTGAATATGGAATAAAGACTTCCTGAAAACCACTTACTTTTGTGGCGGAGATCATTGTTGGAGTGCAGCTGTACTTTGGAAGTACGTGGTGGTGTGGATGTGACAGGGTTACCTTGAGCCCTGATTCGCTGCACCGACGCGCAGAGTGTCCCGGTTTCCAGTCAAGGAAAGTGCAAAAGGATCAAAAGGAAAATACCGGTTGACCGCTACGTTTGAAACGCTGTGTTATCAACGCTGGCCGCACTACTCTGGATACTGCTACCAGAAGGACATTACGTGACATTTTGGAGGATTACCGGAAGGTGAGACTGGGAAATCACCACTTCAATACCGAGTGTAATCCGACCCCGAAAGACTGTTCCTTGAATTGCTGGTGCCTTTTATCCAGGTAAAGCGAGACTAACAGCTTGCGGCTTTTGTGTATAAAACTCGTTTACCGGCGTTTATACGTAGCTGCGTTCCCTCCGCAGACTCCAGCGGGATAATCGTGGGAGTCGCGCCGAGGGCTACAATGTTGCCGTACTGTTCCCGTGGCGGAGAACACATGTGGATACAAACTAGGAAGCAGTGAACTAAGCGGGAAAGGTGAATTACGCTTTACTCACAGCCAAACTATGGAAGAAGATATGGAAGCACGAAGGAGGCAAAGAGCCGCAACTATGTTTGTTAAACAAACAGGCAAAACAAATACAAGTGAAGCAAAGGATTCTACCGTGACCTCCTTGAATCAGAAATATTTAAGATTGGAAAAACTGATGCGTAAAGAACTTTCCAAATGGTGGGAAGCAATCACTTTGGAGAAATACCAACAAGAAAAACGAGTACCCAGAGGTCTTAGAATACTGATTGCGCCCTCGTATGAAGATCAAGATCCAGAATTGGCGAATGAATGGGCAGCCAATCTGATGGATTGTTCGAATCGCATGATGTCTATCTTAATCAAGTTTACGTGGAAGGAACGCGCATCACTTTTGAAAACGATTGCTGAACTAAAAGAAGAAATTGAGAAAGAGGACAGTGATGAAACTTTCAAAAGTAAAATGGAGGAGATCTCCAAAAGAATTCTGAAACATGAGGAGGAAATAATCATGAAGAAGGAGCGTAAATTTCTAAGAGATCAAATTGATTACTTGTCCGGTAGAATCTTTACGTTCAGCAAGAAATATGATAATGTGAGCAAAAACACCAGCAAGAGCAACACGACAACGGATGGAGTAGAAAGCGAGATAAGTGAGAGTGATATCTCAGATGATGGAACTTTACTATCAAACGAACCATCCAGCACTCTGCCAAATTTTCGGGAGGAATTTCGGAAAATGAATCAGAAACAAAACCTACAAAGTTGGCAAATAGATCGAGGCAGGGGGCGAGGAAGAGGCCTTACAGGACGCGGCAGAGGAAGAGGAAGACAAACAGGAGGAACACCCACAACCTCAAATGTACAAGGAGGGGCGGTTGGTGGAAAAAACACGAGCCAAACATCGGGAGTGGAGACGAGAGGCCAAAAGAAACAACGAGGAAAATAAAGAACACAAAGAATGTGGTAAATCTTTCAAACCGATCTATTACTGATGTTGAGTTTGATGTTTTAAGTTTTGGTCTATCATTTTGTCCCACTTCTGATTTTTCCTACTCTCAAGAAAGAATAGACTTGTACAAATGTACACGTAAATTAAGGCTTCGCAAATGGCACAAGTTAAAAGCTAGAAATACTGTACCATCTAAGAATGTTGTGCCAGCATCTGAAACGGTGAATGAAGTTGAAGCACTTATTGTGTTAAAGGAACTAGAATTTGAGGAAATAGATTCTTCCCCCTGTGATGCGACATCTTTGGGCTTTACTGTTAATCTGAACTGCCCGAATGACTTTAAACCCAAATCTACTTTTAATCCAACCCTCCCGCCCTGTGGCATTGACATCTTTGAGGAACTGGTAATTAAAGACCTGAAAAACATGGCAAGAAAAAAGAGGAAATGGGATAAAGATAATCTATCCAAACAAGAGAGAATGGCTATTAAGAATTTACAAATGGATCAGAGTATCACTATCCATCAATCTGATAAGGGTGGCAATGTGGTGGTTCAAAATGTAAGTGATTACATTAACGAAGGTATGAGACAGTTAATGGACATTGAGTGTTATGAACAAACATCTATCACTGAAATTAAGGAATCCACCACAAGATATCATCAAATGCTCAAGGAATGGCATACTAGCAATTTGTTAGAATGGGAAGAATACTCTTTTATGCTAAACCGCACACCCAAGGTGGCAATATTATATCTTTTGCCCAAATTACATAAAAACTCTGTAGCACCTCCAGGGAGACCGATTGTCTCCTCTATGGACTCTCTCTTGGAAAAAACTTCACAATATATTGACTTTTTTCTTCGTCCATTTGTAGAAGAACTCCCCTCCTATCTTAAAGATAGCCGTGACTTTCTCAATAAAATCAGAGAAATTACATGGGACGAACAATTTTTGCTGATTACACTGGATGCCAACAGCCTGTACACGTCCATCAAACATTCGAATGGCCTAAAAGCATGCGAATATTATTTGAAATTTCGCTCAATCTCTTTTCTTGACCACAATCACATGTTGTTGCAGATGATACAATTTTGTCTAGAAAATAATTTCTTTATTTTTAATGAAATGTTTTTTAGACAGAAACAGGGGACTGCGATGGGCACCTGCTTTGCTCCAAGCTATGCCAACCTCTTCATGGGGTGGTGGGAGCGGCAGGTGCCCAGTCGCCATGGCAATCATTACATCCATGTAGTATCATGGCCCCGCTATATTGACGACCTGTTTGTCGTCTGGAGTGGAAGCCATGAACAAGCACTTCAATTCATTGAATCTTTGAATGACAATGATTTAAATCTGCGTTTTGAAGGCACTATATGTAAGGAAAGGGCAGTTTTCTCGGATCTTGAAATTTCTGTAGTCAATAATTTGCTGACTTCATGCCTACATCGAAAAGAAACCGCAGGTAACACTCTGTTACACGCGGAAAGCAGTCACCCAAAATCTTTAATCTACAGTATCCCCTACGGGGAATTTCTTCGGGCTCGGAGAAACTGTAGCTGTGACACTGAATTTCAAAAAGAGTGTAAGGTAATGAAACAACGCTTCATTGAGAGAGGCTATGGGCAGAAATGTATAAAAGATGCATTTGTGAAAGCTTCTAATCTGACCCAAGCAGATTTACTAACACCCAAAGATAAAATCTGTGACGATCCCACCATTAGATACATTTCTACCTTTAACTCCAAATCTGGTGATCTACGGAAATGTTTGAATAGACACTGGAAGATACTGCACACAGAATCTACCCTGACTGAGGTGTTAAAAGAATCCCCTAGTATTACATACAGGAAAAACAACTCCTTAAAAGACAGGCTTAGCAAGAATGAAATCTCTTCACGTAAACCGTCATCTAGGGAAATCCAAGGGTTCTATGTTTGCATGAAATGCAAAGCATGCAAATATAGTTGTAATGTGAAAACAGTATATTTTCCTCTTTATGAAACTGAGAGGAAAATAGAGAAACATCTGACATGTCTATCTGATTACTGTGTTTACATACTTTTGTGCCCTTGTGATAAGAAGTATGTGGGCAGCACTATGTTCCCCGCAAAGAAAAGAATACTGGAACATATGCGGGCCATTGCCAATAAAGATAAGTTGTCCCCGATAGCTCGACACTTTGAAGAGAAACACAATGCTAACCTTAATCTTTTGAGATTTTTTGTAATTGACAGAGTCCCCCAATCCAACAGGGGTGGGGACCGCATACGCAAACTGCGACAAATGGAATCTAGATTAATTTTAGAGCTCAATTCCAAGATCCCAGAAGGATTGAACTCCGAAGAGGAAATGAGCTGGTTCCTGGGAGAATGATTGTGTCATCTTTCAATATCTAAATGTCGTTTATGTTGCAAATGCTGAGGTTGCTTCTCATCTTTGACTAAGAGTTTAATTGAATTTAAGTATCTTTGCTATTCCTTGCCGGAGACTTCCATAAACTGTTTTTAACATATATTTTAATTCACTTAGTTGGGTATGTGAACATTTATGAATTGAGCCATCACTAGACATTTCATTTTCTTGCAGGTTATGAAAGAAATGTTGTAACGTTGATCAGTGCATGACCAACAGCCCTGATGACCACACTTTGATGAACTGTCACCTGTGGAGTAGTTAATTGGAAGACAACTATACATGTCCATTAATAATTTTTTGTTCTATATATGAGATTGTATAGACAAGAAATTAGATGTATGGTGAGCCTGGTTGGGGAGTGCCATCACCCACTTGGGCATGTACTTGGTATATATTATTTTGTTGACATAGCGGATCTTGATAAGAATTCCTTTACCCACTTGGGAATGTTATTTGTTGTTTTTTCTTCTCTGCCGCGAATTTGCACCGTGTACACCTGGTGCAAACTGATTGGTGACGAAATACCCACTTGGGACTTTTTTACGTAATTTTGTGACTGGTTGGCTGATAAAAATGCGCAAAAGAATATCTGGCATACCGATTATAGTATCATACATATGACTATTTTGGTGTACGAACTGGATTTCATATGCTATCGAATATGAATTCATAGACTTCTAATTGAAAACATGCAAATGTAATTACTTTTCTCCTTGTACTAGTTACCTGCATTATATGACATTGAATGTGTTTGTATTGTACCATGCTAAGATGGCCGACAAGGTTGCTGTGTAAAGACAGCAGTCCTATGTTTATGTTTGCACTTCCTGACACTTTTTTGCACTTTTTTCTTTATTTAATGTCGGCTGTAAAACAAACCAATTAACCCGTGACCAAGGCGAGTGTGTCGCCGAAACGCGTTGGGTTTCTTGTCCTATGTTTGGCTGAATATGGAATAAAGACTTCCTGAATACCACTTACTTTTGTGGCGGAGATCATTGTTGGAGTGCAGCTGTACTTTGGAAGTACGTGGTGGTGTGGATGTGACAGGGTTACCTTGAGCCCTGATTCGCTGCACCGACGCGCAGAGTGTCCCGGTTTCCAGTCAAGGAAAGTGCAAAAGGATATATATATATAAATATATATATTCCAGAATTCTTCCAACAACAGCCCTCCCAGAAGAAAAGTAGTATTTCTCTTTCTAAACCACCGACAGTGCAACAAAAAGAACTACGCGTCACGGGCGGAGCCATCAATATATATATATATATATATATATATATATATATATATATATATATATATATATATTCACTGAAAAAACCATAGGTTTCACACCAGTTATAGTTAGGAATTAGCATTTAAAAAACCTATTAAATTCACTGAAAAAACCATAGGTTTCACACCAGTTATAGTTAGCTGGAAATTTTACTGATATAAAACCATTGAAATTCCCACGTTATAGTTAGTCGGACTCACTATAACTTGCGCGTGCAATGCACTGCTGATGACATCACATATTACATCACTCATGACATGGTCAGTGACATCACTCATGACATCACTGATGACACCATCCTTGTGACACAGTCACAGATCTCCTCTCAGTGTAAAGTAACCCTTGAGACACATATTCAAAAATAGAAACTGAAATTTTTAAAAAATGGACATACCTATATCAGTTACAACAAGCAATTCTGTACTTCCACTATCTATATACACATCCACTCATTCACCAACAGTTCTATATAGTCACTCATACATATACTCACTCATCATATGAAGAGATACACCTATACATCATGTTACACACCGACATTCATCCAAAAGTTACTCACACACATATTCACACGTGCAAATAAACTATTGAACAACCATTTATTTGAATATAGAGTTATACACACACTTCCACCTTACTTCTACTGAAAATTACACATATTTATTCTCTTAAACAATCACTTATAGAAACACATACTTATTTAAACAGGAAATCTTACAATCTCTTACTCTCACATATACTCACTTATATACATCAATATTCATATATACTAGATTAAAACATATGTAGTTACTGATAAAGACACTAGTGAGACAGTCATTCACTCACTAACAAACACATATAGACACTCATCCACCCATACAGTCCTGTACATATGCTGTCTTCAAAACACATACAAACAAAGAGTCAGTCACTCATGCATCTATGTGCTAAGTAATACCTCCACCAAACCATATAGACACTCATACTGATACTACTAAAAATATCAAATAACCCATATACATACGCATGTAGCTACTTATCAACACATGTAGCCACTTATACACAAAGTGAAACACTAATATATGTATTTAAATATTTAAACATAACTCACTAATATTTATTTTTCAGAAAGACACATATTCACTGGATGGTGTCATCAGTGATGTCATGAGTGATGTCACTGACCATGTCATGAGTGATGTAATATGTGATGTCATCAGCAGTGCATTGCACGCGCAAGTTATAGTGAGTCCGACTAACTATAACGTGGGAATTTCAATGGTTTTATATCAGTAAAATTTCCAGCTAACTATAACTGGTGTGAAACCTATGGTTTTTTCAGTGAATTTAATAGGTTTTTTAAATGCTAATTCCTAACTATAACTGGTGTGAAACCTATGGTTTTTTTCAGTGAATTTCAAAGGTTTTTTTAATGCTAATTCCTAACTATAAGTTTCACTTTATAAATAAGACTGTTAGCACTCTAGTTGTTCTTTTTAACACTCTGGTACATTCTGTCATTGGGCTACAGTTGGGCTACATCTAGTTGAATTTTGGGCTACATTTACAATTTTTGATCTCTGGTGGCCATCTTTGGGCTACATTGGGCTACTTTGGGCTACATTTGGGCTACATTTTGGCTCTAACATATATTAAGCCCAATGTAGCACAATACATATTTTTATAAAGTTAATTTTTTTACAAACCACTTCAGAATAGGGCTACCTGTCTCTACAATTATCCCATTTTTTTTTTTTTAATTTTTGGGGGGAGCGCTCCCAGAGCGCGCCCCGGAGTGCGCCCCGAAAAGCGTATTTCTGAAAAGCGCCCCCGGGCGCGCTCCGGGGAGCGTCTCGTGAGCGCCAATATCGCAAACGAAAACATGATCGTGACGTATCGCGTAGCCGCGACCGCGTGATACGCACGGCGTAAGCGCACCCGGAAGTACTCGAGCGAATACGATCGCACAACGTAAACTTCCGACGCGCTTACGCTGCGCGCCCCCGTGCGCGTAGCGTAAGCGCGTCGGGTCATGTGAGCAGAAAATAACACTTTTCATTGGTTCATAACAGTTTTAGTTTCATAATGATGAAGCCCCTGGTCTTGTGACCTGAAAATAACACTTCTCATTGGTTCAGGACAGTTTTTTTTCTAAATGATGAAAGACCCCACCTTTTTTCCTTATTCTGACTTTGTCCTTTGACTGAGGAAGACCTGTTTGTTGCTCTCTCTACTTTTTTGCTCCAAATAATGGCTTCAGTAGTAGCATCAGCTGGTGCATCTGCCCCACCACCACCACCACCACCACCAAGAGGACCAGCTCCAAATTATATTGGTGGTCAAGAACAGGAGGAGGAGGAAGAGGAAGAGGAGGAGGGGAGAAGAAGATGGCTGCCAGAAGAAAATACACCTTACAAACCCAAACCACACATTGTTTGGCAGTTTTTTTCAATTCCAGAGGGGAAAAAAAAGGTGAATGCTCCCAAGGTGACTTGCCTCATCTGCAATGATGAACTTTCACGGGGCAACCCAAACAAGAAATATTCTTTTGGTAACTATACCATGATTCGGCACATGACAAGAAAGCATCCAAACAACTACTCTCGTGCAGAGTTCCGGGAACTGGCCAGTAACCTCCCCCAGTCATCAAGGACCCCCTCCCAAAGAAACCAACCCACTTCCTCGCAACCAGAAACATCTGAGGTGATGCCTTGCATTCAGCCGAGATTTGCTGATTTTAAAATTACTTGTACTGCTTGTGGCAAGCTTATCTCCTATGGGGAACAAAGTGTTAAGCTCATCGTCCTTGCAGGTGATAATCACAAGTGCCCCAAAAAGAAATAATTTTTTGGGTTTTTTGTTTTTTTGCTCCAGTTGAGCCAGTTTCAATTCCCTTTTTTTGTTTCTCCCCCTAAAAAATACAAAAAAAAATATAAAACTGTTTTGAAAAGCCAAAAAAAGTTCAAAAAGTTCCAAAAACACAAAAAAAATATAAAACAACAAAAAGAAGAAAAAAAAAAGTTCTTTTCAGAACTACCTCCAATTTCTAAATAAAAACTTCATTTTTTAAAAACTCTGTCATCTTTTTCCCTCATTTTACGCTCTCCGGTGCGCTACCTGGTGCGCGCACCGGGCGCTTCCCCCGCGCAAAACGAAAAAAAAAAAAATATTTTAAATGCCCCGCGGGGCCCTTTTATAGCCCCCACATCAAACCTAGGGGGTCAAAGGGGTCTATCCCTGACGCCTTATGGTCAGTTCCCACTTTGTTTTAGCCACCTCTTATGTCTCGATTTTACCGAGACACAAGATGGCGACCGCTCTGGACTGTTTGGAATGTTTACAGACACCCGAGAGCCAATCAGCTTTCCATGCGCACCTCGCGTCACACGCCCGGAGCGCTCCCTGGTGCGCGCACCGGTGCGCTGCTATAGATATATATATTTTTTTGAACCTAAATTACTCAAAATCCACTGGAGCACATATCTTGAGACATAGCAAAGGCACATCGGGCTACCAGTCCCTACAATTTTGCCAAGTTTGGTGTAAATCCATTCAGCCGTTCGGGCTAAAAGTGAAATCGACCGCCCTATGGAAATTAACATGGGGAAAACGCGTTTTGGGACCCCCCTTTTATCTCGGCCCCCGCTTATTGTATCCCCCCCAAACTTTCAGGGAAGGACCGGAGCTCGACGAGGCCATTTTCATGAAATTTTCAGGCAGATTCGTCAACCGGTGCCAAAGTTATTCCAAATAGAATTTTGAGATTTAACATTGAAAAAAATCCTAACTATAACTACCTACTGGCGACCGCCAGTAGGTAATATATATATATATATATATATATATATATATATATATATATATATATATATATATATATATATATATATAGTAACATTAAAAAATTTTGGCCAATGCTAGACATAAAAAAACAGAACAACTAACAAACAGAAGACTATTGGAATTCATTCTGCTCTTCCTCTTCCAAATCACAGAAATATCTGACATTGCCTACATGTAAACCTTCAGGCACTTGATCAAAAGAAACAAATGAAAACATTCTCCAAGTCAAAAAGGTTGAGCAGGATAGGTTTCAAAGTGAGCTTGTTCTCTTAATGATCATCTTACTGTACTCAGGTCTCAACTAACCAGTCTTTTTGTTTGCCCTTGACGTGGTGGGCTGGGGGAATGTGGCGATTGTGTAAGGGAGCGACTCATAGAGGCAGAGGAACATGTGCGTGTGCAGAGGGTCCCAGGGGAAACCCGTATGTTGCTACACCTAACTCAAAGCCCCTAGACCAACTACTGAGGCAATGGATTTTTTAGGGAGGGGAGGAGAAACCCAAAACACCCAGGTAAAAAGGCTAATGTTCCTGAGACTACCACCAGCCGTCAGTCACCTCTGGCTGATATGCAAGCATCTGCTATGGGTGGGAGTATGTGTTGGATGCATCCCTGAATATATACAGCCACGACCTCAGTTGTTGAACGTAAAAAAAACATTAGGTACTTCCAGTGGACTGAAATATCATTGAGTGGACTAGTGGGAAAAGACAGACAGGTGGGTAAAGCAGGTGGGGTGGGGGCAGATAGGGGCATATGCTTTCAAGCATTGCTAGATCAGTAGCCCTCCACAGACATGGTCTTAAATTTACAGGTCCTTTCAGGAACACAACCCTCAATGCCTAGGCTCAGACTGTAAATGTTAAAGTAGACTCCCAACGCCTATGGGTGGCCACTGTTTGCCTTTGCATTTCTATAAAAGTCCAAAATAATCATCTCCAGACTGAGTCTTACCATTAAATGCCAATGTCCAGCTTTAGCCACAATTGTCGATTGCAACATTCCTATACTTGCAGAGATGTAGTCCCAATACTCCGTACAACCTCCTCATGTTGAGGTACAAGCATCATACCCAGTGCACCCTCCACATGCACAGCTTTAGTCCCCAGCCTCAAGTTCTGTTGATTCTGACTGGCTCTGGACTTGCATTGTTCTCACCGGAGGGGTGGATGAGGAGAGAAGGTCAGCAGCATGCAACACTGGTGGATTTGCGTATTGTAGAGCGACAACTAATCTGGACCCATGATTCTATATAACTGTCTTATAGGCTGGCTAAATAGCATGACCTGGAAAGAGGATATATAATGATCTGGTTTAGTTAAGTACATTTCCAGTTAATTTCCATCATGCAGCGGCCATATGACCTGCCAACATGTCTGCGTGCAATGAACCAATTTCTATTCATACATTGATCAAGTGCTCATGGTGAACCGAACGCTATGAATATTGAACACACCTCATTCACACAGCTAATGTTCAAACATGAGATGGTTTGGTGTCATATAACAGAATTAAGACCTCGAATGTTATTGAGTTTATGGATCAGAAGTCATGGTATAGGCCCCAGAGTTGAATGACCCAGTGTAAATGCACTGACAAACTGTGTGAAAGTATCAACATTGTCCCCAAACTTATACAACTTTGGACATACACGAGAAAGACCCATAAAATGGGATCAATTAATGTTTGCCAAGCCAATCTTTTAAGATGGATTGGACTGGACACCAGGCTTATGTAGATGCAGTTAAAGGAGGGGTTTAGGATCTGCTCTTCAACACTTAAGTTGTAAGAGGCCAGGGCCAGGTAATTCGTGTGGCTATAATAGGGAAAACATCCTTTGATCAAAACAAACCCCATAAACCATAGACAGCGTCAGGAGTGTGGTGAAAGGTGCTGGGTCTCTTAGAATGATTGGTTTGATTCTGCATTCCAACAACTTCTATCCAGATATATTTGCACAATTTAGAGAACTGCCAATTATTACCCATACCATCTTTCTAGTTGGAGCATCAAGCTTTAATTATATTTAATGTACCCTGATAGTTGAAAATCTCCACACCCTTCATTAGCAAACAAACAGCTTCTTGCATATGATAACATTTTATATTTATAACTACACGAGCGCTTGGCCAAATAGCACTACCCCTGTTTCTATAATCTCTTTCTGATTATGCAGCTGTGATACTTAATCTGTTAGTAAGCACTTGGATAACATAACTCATGGATACAGGAGACTTTCTACATCAACTGAATGAAGCTGATATTACTTGATTATTGCTAATTCTATTTACAGTGCATGCTATAGGTCTTTATATGTGTGTAGCAAAGTGTTTCCCAAACTGAAGGTCGCAACTTAGTGGTGGGTTGTGAGCTGATTTTTGGTGTGTTGCAAATGCCCATGCAATAAATTAAGATGTCTTTAAATTCTGTATATATCTTGTCACATTTGCTGTGCTTCAAAGACAGAGGTCAGATGTCAGGCTATCACAAAAAACAAAAAAATCTATCTTTCCCTCTTTTTATGCGAGGAAGGAGGATCTATGCCTCTCACATTCTCTAGTGGAACAACCAGTAGTGTATTCACTGACCTGTAAAGTCTAAATTAGGTTGGGAAAAATCTTGGAGCACTCTTGTATATGTAGGTGGGACCACTCTCTGTACTCAATACAAAGATGTACTACTTCCAAATACTTTGTTTACCCCACCAGAACTGTCTGACTAACTAATTGACCCTGTATACATTGTATCCTTGCACGTATTGCTTGCAGGATGCCTTATTCAAGATCCCATGATTCTGTGTTTTTTAGGGAACTTTAGTGAGATGCCTCTTGTTCTGATGAGACCCAAAGACTAACTACAGGCTGAAACATCAACATCCCCTCCCTAAGTTGCTTTCAAAATAGGTTACTGTTCATCAGGAGATACCATATATGAACAGACAGGATTTCCACTTATGTTTGTTTGATCTGAAATCATATACAACCTTGGTATCTGTTCAACGTCTTGTTCTATGTTGTTGTATACATATCAGTTCACTGTCTGAGCACTGTGTCGTTTGCACTAATTTTGATACATAATGAAATGTATATTGTCCTTATACTAAAATGTGTAAATCATCATCATACAAGATATTATGTCATGTGCCCTTTTTCAATAACATTGATTATGATACAAGTACTAATTGAATTGTCACACTTTCGAAGCAAAAGTAAAAGTGTGGCTGAATGAGTCCCACAGGAAATTAGCTTGGCCTATTACATTAAAGAATTTAGGCAGTATTCCCCAGCATGTATGGCTCAATTTTAAAGGTAGATATGCTCACTCAGTTTGAGGAATGGAGGCCTCAAAGGCATTCTTAGACACCACCAAATTGCATCCACAAACGGTAAGGAGTTGAATTTAGCACAGTGAGTGAGCTGAAGGCACATAAAAGACATGTTTTCTTAAGCTTCAAGTTGGTAGCAACGGAAGGCATAAGTAAAGGTTCACTCGGGCCAGTGTACAGGATTAGTCTGGACTTTTAAGGGGACAGAGACATTAACAAGTATGAAAAGCTTAGGCTAGGTGTGCTTTCACAGGGATATCACATAGGTAGAAGGCAGCTATTCAAGGTAGTACAGATACACATGCCATTACACCTTCTTCACCTTTGGACTCAAACCCATTGGTGTCATACTCATTCTGATACTGAATTACTCCCTCACTCAACTAAGCAGATGACTCCAAACCAAAACAAAATACAGCCAGTAGCCTTCTCCCTCAATATTCCAATACGCACACACCTTGCACCTTAAACAACTTCACAGGCTCCCCATTCATAGCTCTTTTCATACTCCTTACACACATTCAAAATGTTACAAAGCACTGGCCCAGCATACCTCTCAATACCACCTAAGATTTCAGAAACCTCCCAGACACCTTTGCTCAGCTGGTCTTGTACTCACACAAATTCCATGCATACGTAACGCCAGATAAAGGAGAAGTGCATTCCACACAAAACTAAACACTTGCCTCTTGGACTATGTTAATCTGTAGATCAGCCTGACTGCTCCTCTATTGGCAGCAGCATAGCCTCCTGAGTGCGAAGGTTGTGGACGTACCAACCATCAACATGTACGGAAATATGTGTTTATAGAGGGTTGTAAGGGATAAAATTAGATTTCCCCTGCATGAGGAGTATCGGACATATATTATGTTAGCATGATGTATCTTTATATCCTCTTTGTTTGGTGTACATATAACATACCCATATATATGTTAACTGGAAGGAAAAGGTTTATTCTTTTCCTGTGTTTCTAGTGCTAACAGAGTAGGCCGAGAACCATACAGACGCCATTTTCTTCCTCTTGACTCAGACACGAGCTGTGATCACGTGTCACTCTCCAGTAATTGTCAAGCCCCAATTCATTTGAGTTACTCAAGGTCGCATCTGGCTTTGGGTGCGATAAGCACATTCCAGGAGGCGCCTTGCCTACACTCCCGGGCACCAAGACGAAAGGGAGTCACCCCTCCTGACCTTCTCAGTAATAAATAGTAAAGCTTTGAAACTAATCATGAGTGCCATATATGGTCCTTCCTTGGGGCCCGAGGGCCAGCTGGTGTTTTTTCCTTTTACCGTGATTCTATGGGTTGAACTGAAAGTATATAGCCTTCTGTTTGAATGCAAGCCAGCAGTCTTCTCCACGCACCTGATAAGTGAGGGTTGGAGAGGCTCCTCTATAGAGTATTTTGCTTAATAAATGATTGAACCTTCTTCACTGCCAACTGACTGATTATTTGGTAATGGGATTGGGGCTATTGGTAGGTATAGCCCTACAGGTTATTTTTAATGGTACTTCAGTTGGCGACTCTGGTGGGACTCCGTGATAGGGTCATCCTCCCGTAACCAGGTAGAAAAGACAAAGAAAGGGGAGCTCTGGTCGAGCTGGTGGACTGACCGGAAAATTTCGACTTACTCGGCTCTCGCGATGAGGGTCCCCCAGCTGCTAGTAACCCTTCGCCGGAGTCCTACGGGCGTAACCTAGGAGCTGACCGTGTTGGTCTTCAGGAGTTGGCAGGGGAGAAAGCGCAATTGTACCTGCATGCTCCAGGTGAGTGGATTGTTTTTGGTGTCTTTTGGAACACGCTGTTGAGCAGTGCCTTTGGAGCAGTTGACTGTATTGGATTTGGTGGTCGGTGTAACACAGAGAATGTTGGGGGTCTAACGGGGCAGGATTGTGGCTGCACGGGTAGATGCTCCATGGATTTGTTTTGTGAATAATAGAGACGCCGATCGGACGCCTTGGTGTGGCTCGTGTGGTACGCACCCGGCCGGACTGGTCTCGGAAAGGCCCGTGGTTATACCTGGGTAGCCTCTGGGACATATCTGAAGCGGTGCTAAGGCAGCAGGCTTAGTCAGAATAGTCCCAGGGGTGAACCAGGAAGGCCCCGGGATGGTCTGTAGGACAGTCTGTGGTTATGCCTGTCCGACGGTCTCTGGGTAGTCTTTGGACTGCTTGTTCATGGTATCTGTTGGTCTGGAATCTGAAATGATTAATTCTCCATGAACAGGAGTCGACGGGCTCTGTTCTTTTGTTTGGAAAGGAAAATATAAAAGAAACATGTCATTTTGAAAATCTTTGTATATTTCTCTGTGTGTTCATTTGAGTCAAAGGATGGGTGAAAATGTTGGGAGTGTTTGAACATGGCCAAATTTGAAAGACTGTTTCTTGAATGAGGTGTAATTGTTAACGATCATTATGCCGTATTTTAGCAAATTATGTTTTGTATGCTGTTGTCGCCGAAAAGGCATGCGCATGGATGAAAGTCAACCTGCCCCGCCCGAGGACAGTCCAAGTTATGATATGTATGATAAACATGGTATTACACCCATGCTGTTTAATACGCTATGGCATAAATATACTAAGGACAATGTGGAGTTGCAATGGCCCTAAACCGGGTCTTTTGATGAGAAAAAGATACCTTTTTTGCAGGATTGATTGTTTTCTAAACGAAGTCGGCAGGTAATGTTTGATTCTTTAAACATGTGGCAGAAGGAAGCGAAGCGTAGACGTATAAGGGAGAAGAAATTATGTAAAATAAAGGGAGGTCAGACGATTACGCAGAAAGCCATAGCTTATGATAAAGCTCAGACCGAAAAGGGAATTGATTGTGCAGACAGACAATTTAGATTACAGACGGATAAAAGTTATGTGGCCAGGACTGAAGCGGAGGATGAGATAGAGGATTTATTGGATACTTATCCACCTCCGCCTTATGCCCCACAACGTATATATCCTGTTGTTCCCTCCACTCCAGTACAAGTCCCTCTAGCCTCTGCCCCTGTCGTTTCCTCTTCCCCTGCCTGTCTGGGAACGTCCTCTGTCTTATCTCCCTCTGTGTCTGAGACGGCTACCTTATGGTCTGTTACATTGCCTTCCTCTATTATGTCCACAGCTGTCTTGTCTCCCCCTTCTCTTGTGTGGGCTTCCCAGTCTGCGAGCACGACCCCATCCTTGGCTGCTTTAACTCCAGCTCATGCTCTGGGGATTTTGGACACATGAAAGTGGTTTACTTGTTCGACTGTAGAGCTGACTGAAAAACAGATGATTGAAAATCAGTCATCTCATTGGATGCGACAGCCTATTTATACTATAGGTGCATATGGAGTACGCTTCGAGACTTTGAGCCCGTTATGCAGCAGTATGCCCTGAAACATATGGCTTCATGTCTTATTACTTTATGGGAACAGTGTTTTGCAGGAGGGATGGCCCCCAAGTGATGTTTGATATTCGGGACAGGGCTCATAAGTCTGATCTTAGACCCGAGGAAGCGTACAAAAATGTTTTGTTAAGTTCTTGTTGAGGACTCGCCTGAGAAAGGCCCTCCGCACCCCGTGTGCCTATATCTCAGGCTTGCTTTAAATATTCAGGCATATGATAATAGTCCTGATGATGAGCCCAGTATCTGTTTTTTAGGGTTCGAAACGCCGTCGACCAGTAATATAGTTACACACAAGTTTACCAAAGCGTTTTATCCGTGTGTTAACTATTTATGGATAGTTTTGATATGCTTTATTATTGATCATAATCTTCCTATTTGCTTTTTGCCTGAAAAACCCTTTTCTGTTTATTTCTGTTTTGTTTTGATGTATTAAATACAGGAGTGTATCCCACTGTATATTTGTGCGTGTAAAATTCCTTTATACCTTATATTGATTAAATGCTGTGTCCGGCTGGACACTTTTTTCTTTGAATATAGTACACATTGTTGACTATACTTCATTACAGTTTGGTTATTAAATGCGTTAAGGACCATTGTTGTTTTATAAATTGCTACCCTAGGTCCTTAACTACCTAGGAGTTTCCCTTGTTTATTTATAACCGTACCATTTCTGATATGTCTGTGCCTCGCACTCAACGTGATGTTCGTGCATTTCTCGGCATAACTTCTTACTGGCGCCAATGGATCCCTAACTTTTCCCTTCTCACTAAACCTCTCCTGTACTTAACCACTAAAGAAGTGCATGAACCTTTACCCTCAAACGATGATTGTCAAAATGCTTTTGATTCTTTAAGAACTGCTCTTTGCTCTGCACCTGTTCTTGGTACTCCTGATTACCAGAAACTTTTTGTGCTTTATGTACACGAGGTGGACGGTTGTTCGCTTTCTGTGTTGACACAAGGATTTGGTGGTAAGCAGAGACCTTGTGCTTATTTCTCGGCGGTTTTGGATAACGTTGCCAGAACACTCCCTAGCTGTTTAAGGGCTACTGCTGCGGTCGGAGTGGCCATTTGACAGTCGGAGGGGCTCGTCCTGAACACTGACCTCACAATGATGGTACAGCCCGCTGTGGATACATTATTGAACAAAACAAAGACCCAGCACCTTACAAGTGCGCATCTTACAGGTTATGAATTGACTTTGTTTGCTCCCCACATTACGATTAAACGATGTGCTACTCTGAGCCCTGCTACGTTACTACCCCTCCCTTCGGACGAAAAGAACAATGATGTTCATGATTGTATATTTCGGAGGGAGGAAGAGAGAAAAGGATGGGTAGACCTCTCAGACTTCCTCTATCTGACCCCCAAGAGGAACTGTATGTCGATGGCTCTTGTTTCAAATTACCAGATGGCACAACAACTGCTGCATATGCGATAACTACACACCGTAGTTGAAGCTTCCCGAGTACCCTATCAGTCAGCACAGACAGCTGAGTTAGTGGCATTGCTCCGGGCTTGTGAAGTAAGTGAAGGATTGAGAGTAAATATTTACACGCACAGCCAATACACTTCGGCGTGGCTCATGGTTTTGGTCATCTGTGGGCAGAAAGGAATTTTCTTACTTCCCATGGACAGCGAATACAACATGGTCCTTTGATTTTACGATTACTGACAGCATTTACATTACCAAAAATGGTGGCTGTAGTCAAATGCAGTGCACATAAGACTGGTAGATGCAGTGGGTGAGGGTAATGCCTTTGCTGATCAGGTAGCTAAAGAAACTGCAAAATCTAAAATGACCTCAATGTTTTTGACTACTTCTGCTAGGTGGGTGGCAGAAATGGAAATGTTCGACAACACTTTGGAAAGTGTCCGGGAAATACAGTAAGAAGCTGCCCCTTCTGAACTGGCTTGCTGGGAAAAGCAAGTGGGGAAATTAGATGTAAATGATTGCTGGATTGACTTGACAGAGAAACAGCGATGGTTGTTGCCCAATGCATTGGTGAATGCCGTAGTGACCATGGCACATGGTTCATCACATATCGGGGCAAAGGGTATTTGTGCCTTATTAGACCCTGTGTGGAATAATCCTAATATCCCAAGAACTGCTGCTCATTTGGTACAATGTTGCATGGTTTATTTGCGACATAATCCTGGGGGCAGGGAACCTGTTTGCATTTTATCGACATTGTAAAAGGAGTATTTCCTATTTGGGGGCCCATAATCACCAGCAAAGAAGTACGCCGTTTGTCCAGAGTAGTTGAAAGGGTAATTAAAACCACTGCAGGGATATTGACTAATTTGACTGTAGAGCTACAAGCGACGAGACTCGTTTCGCTTCAAAACCGTATGGTTTTAGATGTTATCTTGGCAGATCGAGGAGGAGCATGCTGTGTGATCAGCAGTTCCTGTTATGTTTATATCCCTGTCTCCGCCCCCTCTGTTCATTTAGCCATTCAGAAGCTACATCATTTGGCTTTCGAAATACATGCAGAGACTGGTACCTGGCCCCTCTCTGGTTGGTTCTGGGGCCTGTCATCTACTTGGTGTAATGGCTGGATTTTCTGTTTAGATGGGATCAGCCCCCAGGGGCCCCTGTGACCCAGCCAAAACGTACTCACCTTCCCTCCTCAGACCGTATTCACAATGAGTAGATATACAGATAAATATACAGGTCGCACCTAAGGATGGGGAATGAATATATATATATATATATACGGATATATATATACGGATTTTCTACAATATCTTATTCACATCAGTTGGTCTCGCGGCCACCCCGACCCAGACCGTTCTACCCTAGGGCAGATCTGACACACAATCCGGTGTGTCTACACATGGGCCTGCAGAACCCAATGCTCCCTTTTCCAAACTGTTCGCAATCCTGCGAAACTACACACTAGTTCAACCTCCTAGTGTTCTCACTTATTCAAGCCACAATCCAGTGGGTATACGCACTGGTGATCCCCCCCAGTGTTCTCACTAACGCCGCATATCAACGACGACCACATTCCTATGAACAGTTATCAGGATAATAGTTCAGTTACCTACTCGGAATAAAACTACAATAATAACTTTGAATATAGTTCCAGATTGGATAGTGTACTCCCTGCCCTTGGCATCAAAGGTCCACTCACTCCCTCTTTATTCAATCACCATTTACCTGATCGGGATTTCTCATCCGTTCACCCAAACAGCTTTTAACTAGAAGTGCAGTTTACCAAGATTGAACATAAGCACCAGGTACACAATAATTCTATATGAATTAGGGTATTTATTAACAATTGACACAAATCACATTACTATGCCGCATAACTTTAGCAAGAAAAAGGTAAAGATTAGAGTGCACATCCTAGTGAAGGTAGACAGATATCACCTTATTAGTGGGAAGTCTGGACTCGGCAGTCATCTAGGTTCCCTTCTCGTCTCTGTATCCTGGCTCGCCTTGCAGTCACCCTCAGCCGTCACAAGTACACGTCTGCACCGCTAGGCTCAACCTCGTCTGCTTCCCCTCAGGACACCGGAACCTTGCTGATTATTAGCTACCGTCTCTCTCTCTCTCTGTATCAGTGCGCTCCGCGCTACTTCTCGTTCAGTCTTTCTCAGAGAGTTTCGGTCTTAAATCTTTCTCCGACTTCAAAGATGGCGACTTGTCCACCATGAAAATGAATAATGGCAGAGATGCTAACGGCTAGATGCCGCCTACGGACTAACTGACAAACTGACTAACACCTTCGCTAATATCAAAGCCCGTTCCTTCATGGAAATTCACGGCCAGTAACCTGCCGCCCACCAAATTCTTGTACCTCCCCGTACCAAGGACACTTTCCCAGCCGGCCGGCCTGAAGTTGTGTCTTCGGAGTGGAGAAAAATACATTCCTTCGATAAGGGTCAGCCTGAACCGGTTCTCTCCAAGCGAACAACAGCTTGAAACTAAAACACTACACTTCACCTAGAAAGCCTTCTCGAGCTACCGGGCAGAAAGCAAAATGGAGTCTGTCTCGTTTAAGGCCTACGGAGCCCACAATATGCATAGCTCCATGGAAAATAGCCCAGCATGTTAGCAAATGAGCGAATCATGACTAATACTTATATATCTATCCCCTAACTTAAATTCATAAGCCTTACTCTAAGGAAAATAGTACGAAAATGCCCTAATATATGTAAGATAGGGTCCCTGTCTATCGGCCTAATCCCTATACTATGGGGGTGATAGGCTGGAGTCACTCTCCATCATTCTCCTTCTCCAAAGAGCTAGCAAAAAGGCAGCCATAACACTTGGGGATGGAAAATTTTGATGGTGCTGGCAGGTGTAGCAGGTATCATATTCACCTGTTGCCTTTGCATACAATGTGGACCTGCATGTTGCTCTTATTGCGCAACTAAACTCACTTCCTCTGTGGCTGGTCCGTCCCCAGCAGCGGTAAAGGCCCAGTTAGTACAGCAGGAGGTTAAGGATTTAATGCAGATTGATGAAGGAACATTTGAAGATTGAGCTGCTTTAGTTAGCTACATCATGCTAAAAGGGCCGTTCTGAGGGATAAAATTAGATTTCCCCTGCATGAGGAGTATCGGACATATATTATGTTAGCATGATGTATCTACATATCCTCTTTGTTTGGTATACATATAACATACTCGTATATGTGGTAACTGGAAGGAAAAGGTTTATTCTTTTCCTGTGTTTCTAGTGCTAACAGAGTAGGCCGAGAATCATACAGACGCCATTTTCTTCCTCTTGACTCAGACACGAGCTGTGATCATGTGTCACTCTCCAGTAATTGTCAAGCCCCAATTCATTTGAGTTACTGAAAGCAGCTGAAGGTAAACTGTTTTCTCTCTGTCCTGGGAACTCAAGGTCGCATCTGGCTTTGGGTGCCAAAAGCACATTCCATGATGCGCCGTGCCTACACTCCAGGGCACCAAGACGAAAGGGAGTCACCCCTCCTGACCTTCTCAGTAATAAATAGTAAAGCTTTGAAACTAATCATGTGTGCCATATATGGTCCTTCCTTGGGGCCCGAGGGCCAACTGGTGTTTTTTCCTTTTACAGTGATTCTATGGGTTGAACTGAAAGTATATAGCCTTCTGTTTGAATGTAAGCCAGCGGTCTTCTCCGCGCACCTGATCGGTGAGGGTTGGAGAGGCTCCTCTATAGAGTATTTTGCTTAAAAAATGATTGAACCTTCTTCACTGCCAACTGACTGATTATTTGGTAATGGGATTGGGGCTATTGATAGGTATAGCCCTATAGGTTACATCCTGTGGCATATGAATATGATGGGCCCTTGAATAGAGTCAGTATGCTGATGAGTGCAGGATCTGTTGGATTGGGTCCGTGGCCAGGGGTGTGAAATTCTTGTGTGTGGTGCGTGATTGACCTGTGAATAGACCATAAAGCGGTTGGTGCATTGACGTGGCTTTATTGTTCACCTTCAGTAGTCTTAGTTTCAATATTCAGATACTCTGATACGTATTTGTTTTCTTTTGTCTTTGAAGCTAGCATTTCTGGAGGTCTCAAAACCAACCAGTGTAAGTGGTGAATTAACACAAAAATATTAGTATCCGATTTAGATGTGGTAGCAAGGATACTCCGTCGCAATGGAAAAGAGTATCATTACTAGAAAGATAATGGTCTGACTGATTTATATGCAGATAAACCATTGGTGTAATCATGGGGAAGACTACTTTGTCTCTGGCATGGTTGTGGTTGCACCCCTTACACAGCCTGACTAAGGGCCATCTGAGGTTGACATCTATGTCCATCCGCATAATTTAGATGGGCGGACATACATTCCAGTCAGTGCCCTACTTGCCTTGGGAGACAACTCCCATGTTGAGAAGGTCTTTTTGTTTTCAAAAAGAAAATCTGGCTTTGGGATTTTTTTTAAACTAAAAGAAGATTGATGGACAGCACCATCATGTTGATAGAGCAGTGCGTCAAACAAATAAAAGCATTGACGAGTACTGCTGTAATGGCGGCACCTGCCAATGCTTTTGGATTGGCTGCCAGCTTGGTGGTAATTTCTAAATTTGACGGGCGGTGTAGTTAAAGCATGGCAGATGTTAAATCCTCCGCCAGGGCAATGGAATCTTCTCTATCAGCCAAAATGTAAATCTGGCCATTGTAAGAACTTCTATATTATTTCTTTTGCATTATAAACCGCTGGAGGAGTTAAGGGTGGTGTAAATTGCATTGATTCCATTCACTTTCTCACAATGCCATACAAACTTGAAAGTAAGTACATGGCTAAGGATACATTTTGTATTGGAAAATTCTGTATTCTGTAAAAATCCACAAATTGCAAATGAACCAGCATTCCCACATGTCTCCACATAAACATTTTACCCAATTTTTGTGGGTGGCCCTAGCACATGCGATTGGAAAGTGCTAAAAACGCAACAGGGACATATCAATTCTTTCCACAGTAACCATGCTGTTTTTCACAATCTGTGTGGCTGTTAATTTTGGGGCTGGTCTGTGCCACCATCTAAGGAAATCTATTAAATCCACATACTTCTGGAAACCAGACAATGAGTGGTGCCTAGGGATGTGCGACCTGCATGGCTCTCACCAGTTAATTTTACCTAGAAAACCTTGCAAACATCCGTTTGGCCAAAAACATATATTTTTCTCACATTTCTGTGGCACAAAGTTCTGGAAGTTGGGAGCCACAAATTTCCTACCACCAAGCATTCCATCAAATTTGCCAATGAAAATGCTACCTCATTGTGTGGATAGGTCTAGTGCCCGTGACAGCAAAGGGGCCCAAGTGCAACCTAGTCACATCGCATTTATGCACTGAAAACGCACCTTTTAAAAAAACAAATGTGGGTAGCTCCAGATTTTGGGCCCTAGCTCAGAAGGCATCTAGGCAAACCTCTAAATGTTTGCCCTGCAGATCTCAAACTTTGCCTGACCTTGGTTTTATCCATTTTTGTCAGGGGCACTAGGCCCATCCACACACGTGTGGCAGTGTTGTCCTCGGCACAAGTGGGGTAACCCTGGATGGTAGGAATTTTGCAGATTCATGCGGTGTTGCAGGAAAAGTAGGAGGTTTGCAGGGCATTGTAAGAAAACCGTGTGGAACCACTGCAATACACACCACCCTGAACTATACTGGTTGTCTAGTTTTAAAAAATATCTGTGGTTCGTAGCTTTGCTTCGGTGGCTCCAAAGCACAGCCCCAAATACTGCAGTTATCCCTATTGCTTATCTCTCAACATAGTGCTATAGGGCTTTTTGTTTTGTGGTCTCTTGGTCCACCCACAAAAGTGGGGTATTGTTCATATCGGGAGACATGTGGGAACTAAGGGTGGTTGGACATTTGTGGTTCCCCGCATATTCCAGAACCTTCCGTCACAGAAAAGTAAGGAAAATGTGTGTTTCTTACCAAAGTTTGACTTTGCAAGGGCTTCTGGAAAAAAGGACCTGGTAAGAGCCATGCAAGCCATGCACCAAAGGACTCCCCTGGTTGTCTAGTTTAAGAAAATGTGCAGGTTTAGCTCGGTGCCGGCTAAGCTAGGGCCCAAAATCTACAGCTACCCAACTTGCGGAACTTTCCATCACTGAAATCTGAGGAAAAGGTGTTTTTGAAGTTAAAGTTTGAGTGTTGCAAGGGATGCTGGGTTAAAAAAAACTGATGAGAGCCCTGCAAGTCAACCCAATCTGGATCCTCCTTTATGTCTAGCTTTCAAAAAGTTCAGGTTTGCTAGGAATTCCTAGGTACTGTCTGAGCTAGGACCCAAAATTGACAGCTTTACACATTGGAAAAAAGGTCAGTTTTCAGTAGAAACATGTGATATGTCTGTGTTGCATTTTAGCCAATTTTCTGTTGTGGGCACTAGGCCTACCCACACATGTGAGGTTCCATTGATATCAGAAGACATATGGGAGCATAGAATAGTGGGATTTCTTTTATTGCCAATTGTATTTAGCTGCATTTGTGCCGTCCAAATGTAATCCAGTGTGTACAAATGAAGACATTTTGAAATAAACTGTAAATCATGAACTAGTACCAATAGCCACCACAAACTCAAAGATGTACAAATAACCCAGCCTCCTAAACTCAATATCTTGTGCCCATTTCAGAAATGAATAGGGTTCCTTGATACCCATTTTTTATTGTACATAGTTCACCATATGAGTTGGCCTATACAAGGTACACCATGAAAAAACATTGTCCGGTGCAACTCATGTGTTGGCTCTGGGTACCTTGGGTTCTTGGAGAAATTACAAATCCTAGATGTCCCTACAACCAGAAAAGTCTAGCCAACATAATGATATTTTTCTTTTGTAAATGGAACATTGTGGCAAAAAGTTACAGATGGAAACGTTGCCACAGATGGCAGTTTTTCCTATTCATTTTCAGAATTAAAGTCTTTCAACATTCAAGGGGTCGGTAGCATAGCGGGCGGATCGCCACCGCCTGTATGGCAGTGGCGAATCACCCGCCAATATCCACCGCCCGCATTACTTTTCCCCCCGCCACATTACGATGGCGGGGGAACTCCGGGAAGACCGCCCCCCGGTTTTCCACCGGTAGGCAATCCGCCTGATTGCCTTCCGGGCAGAAAAGCCCAGGAAAATGGTGGCGGTGCCTTGCAGGCACCACCATCCATATTAGCATTATGGTGGTGGAAAGCCTTTCCGTGGCGGGCATACGGTCTTCAAGTTTGGGGGCCCATAGCGGGCCCCCATGGATTCTGGGGGGTGAGGAGTGCACATGGTACCCCCCTGCATTTCAATGTACAACGTGGCAGGCACCGCCCGCCGCAATGTTACAAATGCGGGATGCGCCCACCAGTGTGGCAGGCGCATCCTAATTGTAGGTGCGGGACCGCCGCAACCATTGCGGGCAGTTCTGTTTCCCGGGGTTATGGCCATACTAATGTGCTCCTTAGTGTCTTTGGGAAAACCTTGTGGGATTTACTGAATGACCCCTTCCTGAATTTGGAATTTTATCTATTTTTCAGAAATCTATGGTTCCGGAAGCAACAGTAGGTTTCACACTGGTTTCCAACACAAACTGCTAGTAGGTTGAAAGCACAAAAAATAAGAGATATCAGCTATTTCTTTAAAAAATAAAAAAACTTTGGTTAAAAATTAGTTGTTTTGATTCAGGACTGCTTTTTCCCCGAACGCTGGGAAGATGGTGACTTTAACAAAGCAAATTGTTTGTTGATGCCATTTTTAGGTGAAAAACCCGACAATTTTATCCTTTTTTCACCCAAATGTAGCTATAATTTGCCTGTTTTCTCAGATCCTTCCAGGGGAATCCACAAACCTTGGGTACTTTTAGAATCTCAAGGATGTTGGGAAAAAAACTGCAGACATTTGACGTGGATACCTTATGTGGTCAAAACGTCATGGAGGCAAAGCACGGACAACCCCAAATAGCCAGAAAAGGGCTCAGCACTTCAGGCAGTTAATGGGTTAACATGTGAATTGTTTACAAACACCTCTCACTTTGCAGTCAGAGAAAGGAAAGTACAGTGAAGTATATGACAATCTTGTTGCTCCAGTGAGTGCAAAAGAAAATTCTGTAGGATATCATTTTTTGTAACACAAAAAAATGTAAATAGCTCTAAACGAACCTTAGACATGCAGACGTTAGCAATGCAAAAATGAAGCACAAATTGTTTGTAATTCTGAAGTGTAACAGAACCAAAGATTTTAATTGGATTGAAGCAAATCAAGGCACTTGGTGAAGAACAAATGATAAATATTCACTGAAACACAATTGGCATATTTGTGTGCTATATAGGTTTATCAGTAAATCTGTATTTCTGTGCAAATTTAGTGGCCATTTCAATGGAAATTTTGTTGTCTGTAAATGACCTCGTGCTACCAAATGATACTTTAATGACATTAAAAAGTCACCCACCTTATGCACATTAAAACTAGGTGGGTCATGAAAGTTTGTTGTTCTAAAAAGTGGGGGGTAGCTCTAAAACGTTTGAGATGCACTGGTACCGCGTATGAATTAGGCCTAAAGGCAGTTGAATGGCTCCTTTTAAAAACAATTAAAAACAATGTTTAGAATACAGATTATGGAATTTATTTCATGCAATAACTACTTCAGACCTGAAGAAGAGTATTACGTCCTAATCAGCCAAACTGATATGGGTTCAAATACAGCACCCTTATATGCTAATAAATTCATGCACCATTTGAGGCACTATATGTGATAATCTGGCCTCATTATAAGGGGACCTATTACAATGTCTTTAGGAAACTCTTCTGACTGAATCGGGTTCTGTGAGTCCGACCAACCAACCGATTACGATGATTCCGTACATTATTCGGTCGGACTCCCATGGCCTAAAATGGTGAGGATCATGCATAGATGATGTCCTTGGGATTTGGGAAGAAACTAAAGAAAGTTTGTTGGCTTTTGATAAGTATTTAAAGACTAAGGGCTCATTACGATGGCAGACAGACTTAAGTCTAGCTGGCGGGCATGCAGCATCCTAATATTGCGGATGGTGCCATTTTGTGGATTCGGGATGGGTCCGACAGGCAAGCATAACGATTGCCTGTGTTGGACACGTGGCCGACGGACTTCCTGTAAGCCAGCAAACAGTCCGCCATCCTCATCTGGTGGGCGGAGAAAGGGCGCACAATGGCGGTGAATCAGCCACCGGCAGGCTGCCGGTGGTGGATTTACCTCTATCGTAATGACCCCCTAAAAGTTCATGATTAATTTAAGTAAACCAAACATCAGTTTCTGAATGTGATGGAAGTAAAATGGGGGCCAGATTTGCCAACTAAACTTTATAGCTAACCAGCTGAAAGCATAAATTGCAAGAGCTTCCATCTGAGACAGGAACTGAGTGGACATTCTTGCATTCAACTAGTGAGGCTGAAGAAAATTAGAGCAGATCCAAACTTTGAGGAATAGCAGGAGCAGATACTTTCTAAATTCCAAGAAAGGATATCAGAAAAATATTTTGAAAAGGGCAGATTAGGCTTATTCAAAGGAGAACAAAACACAAATCTGGGAAGAGTAAAAACCATAACCCAGAACTCAACAGTATCACAAAATATCAGGAGAATGGTCTACAACACACGGGAGGTGGTCAATATGCACAGCAATTTGGAAAACATTTTTCCAGAGTGAACAATATTTGTTTATCCAAAATCTACAAACTTTTTTCTTCTCATAAGATTAGAGAAAACATTAAAGATAATGACACAGAGAAGATTTGGTGACAACAATATGGCACTTTCCTATGTTTTTCTTGTATTAACATCAACGTTGAAGAAGTAATTCTACCGCAGATTAGGTACAAAATTACACTGAGGTTATTATACTTGTGACAGTACTTACATGATTTATAGTATAATGCCACTGTGGTTTAATATACATTGGACAGAAAATGAAGAAAGACAACATTTAAAGCTAAAGTAACGTTTAACAACCATAGATCTAGTTTAAGACTGAAGTACTGAAATTACCAGTAGCTCGACACCTTAAGATAAAAACTATATGATAGCACAAATTAAATTATGAATGCTAGAACATATTTAACCAATGAGCAGAGGAACAGGGAGGGTCTATTAGACCAAAGACAGACATACCGGAATAATATATTGGAAACGTTATCACCAAAGAATGTTAATTGCTTTCTGAAATGTGTATCAAAAATGTTTAATACTTAGGACAGGTATGAATCTGAATAATATATTGCAAAAGTTAACGTTTTATAGTTGAGAAAAAGGAGTCACAAGTTTTGATTATACTGATTAGACAAGGCATAAATTGATACTTCTAACTCATCTCAGTGTTTAAAAGACACTCTTAGTTACCGACTGCAAAATTAAACTTATGGAAAATCCTTCCTTAGGCAGAAAATAAGTCTTCTGATCAAAACCTGTAATGTACAGAGGTAACGATTAAAAGGAGAGTAGAGACCTCATGGTCTTCAGTTTCAGCTACATGCAAATGTAGACTGATTTCACAAAAGAACATTAACATTCATATAGCAGAAGAACTTCAGAAGCTAGGTGCAAATATTAGTGATTATTAAAGAGATGTTTAGTTATCTGTTTTTAATCTTATTTTTACTTTTAGATTTGTGAAATAGCAGTACGTGAAAAGTGCTGCATTATGGAACATGTCTGTAACATATATGCTAAATATATTAATAATCATGTGATGCTTTTTTAGTTCGAAAAAACTTGCCCAGTACTGAAGTGTAAATAATCAGTAGTGAATGTAAATAATCAAAGAAAACTGTTCATTTGTGCCATACAAAAAAACCATGATCGAGTGAGTAACTCCAAAATTCATTGGTTATATTAAATTAACATGGCTTGTTGAAAACCTTTATGACTATTCTACTCTACAATTCATTACTTTAATGCTGAAATGATTATAGGAATTTGTAGAATAGTTCAAAGAATTAATGGCATTTATGAAATTATCAAAATGTAATATGAAATAAAGAACTAGAGGGCATATTTACAAGAACTGATGCATTGTTGCGTCACATTTCTTGAGCCTGCGATAAATGCCCTAGCGATGCCATAGTTGCGCTGTATTTACATCACAGTGCTCCATGCATGGCATAAGGATGCATCAGAAATTGCTGGAGTTGGTCATAAGACTGACACAACTCCAGCAATGTGTCAGAACACAGAGGTCAGTCCCATGTTAAAAGCCTTGAATCAATCTTTACGCCTGGTTTGAGAGGGCATAGTGATTTTGACACAGACAAGTCTCAGCATGACAAAGTGAAAAGATGTAAATTTCATTGCATAAGTTCTAGGTGGCATATAATGTGGCAACGCCTAACCTGAATACATTATACCTGGCGCAGGTAAAATATGAGGCAGGCCTGTACAAACTGACACATTGGGACCAATGCATCAGTTTGTAAATATGAAGCAGTGTGGAGCAGTGTGGAGCACTGGTTGCGCTGCCACTGCACAAAAAAAAACTATGCTGCGGCGGCGCTAGCTCCTTGTAAATATGCCCCTACTTAGGCATCCCCTATTTTTTGGTTAATATGCTCAGGAAAGCAAAATGGAGTATGAAATACATTAATTCATTAATTCATGAAACAAGTGTTAGCTGGGAGTGCGGAAAAGACATATCTATTAATTTGCCGTTAAGAACACATCCAAACAGTCAAATGAAGCCCTGGGGCCAGTCAAGAGTGGCTTTTGAATATGAGTGAAATGAGTGGTCCAGTGTGCACCATTAAGTCCCAGGAGTGCCTTTTTTAGTCGCCTGCATTCAGAATCTATCAGCCGTGGTCACAATTTTCCAGTGAAGGGGCATCTATGGAATAGGGAGACCCACAGTAGATACTGATGCTACTGGACCAAATACATAACTGGCAGGCCCTTTAGGGTCGGCTTGTGACTTCAACTGGGAATATCTCCAGACCATACACGCTAGAAAGAGATAACTCCAGAATGGAACAATATTCTCTAGTCAGCAGAACCAGTTCTATCACATCGGCTTGAACACAGACTGTCTCCTGGTCCTTCTGGTAAAGATGGAGGTATACAGACACTAAGCAACCTGCCGTACGTCGCGAATAGTGCACATTTACCCCTGCACTGATGAGTGGTGATGGAGCAGTTTCACAATTTGGATGCTTGTCTTCCTTCCACCTTGCTACCCAGAATGTTGCAAACACATGACTCCTGTGCGGGCTCATGCCATTGAAACATCTTCATGGAGGTCCTATTAGTCAGTTGGGCATTGTGCAGGTCTTTCTGGGACTACAGTTACTCTTCCAGGCATACAATCTCTCCAGGACACAGCAGCAAGGTGGCACTGCAGACTTTACACTTCAGCTCACACTGGAGAGAAGGTAGGAACATGAGACAGATTCTACCCTTTGTGCTATGTCCTATCTCTTAATTTGATGGTCAAGGTTACACATGAGGCCAGTAAGTCAACCTGTTGCCGAGATAAATGAGCCCAAAATAGGAAATGGGAGATCGCAGTTTCTCCCAGGGCAGGGGAACCCTACACTGGATAATGGTCCACAGGTTTCAGGGAGAAGTACAGGATATTGATGCCAGAGAGGGACATCCCTAGCTCAACAATCAGGAGACTACAATTTTGTACATCTGAGTCCAAATGAATACCACCATTTCAGTAGCTTATCTGTAACAAACACATCCCTCGTAAGAACAGCTTATATTTTTCAGTGCCACAAACATGATTAAGACAACGCGTCACAGTTTTGGGTTTATGAAAGAAGGATATTTTTCCCTGGCTGAGGCGATTCACATCCTTGCTGTAAGGCATGATTCATAGACATGGTCCTCTTGTACCAGCTTTCCCTTTGGAAGTAGGGCAGGAGGGTAATTTATTAATTGTAGGTCCCAAATCAGGCCTTTATTTAGTATCTTTGCTGATGCCTTATGTTCATATATTTGCCAATGCTATTATATCTCATATATTCGGTAAAAAAGGGTCCTAGGCAGTATGGCAGTAAGCATGGGCGAATTTTGCGGATCTCGCGTTCGCGAATTTTGCGGATTTGCGAACTCGCAATCCGCAAAATCCGCGAATTCCCGCGAATTTGCGGATTTTTTTTTTTTGTGTTCGCCCGTGTTTCTGCCAGTTCGCGAGGGTTTTTACAATTTCGCAATTTGCGAACTTACCTGTCGGGTCGCAAGTTTTGCGAACTTGTTGTTTCTACGTGTCCAGCCTGTTTGGGACACTCTTCTTCATCACTGCCACTCTCTGTCACCACTGCCACTCTCTGACTACTCATGCCACCCTCTGGCCCACCCATGCCACCCTCTGTTTCATCACCACACCCTCTGGTTGTCCAGTGTACATTATTTTCGGCAAAGCAAAGCACACCTTCCCTGCCTCAAGTGACCTGAATTAATTTGGGGCTGATTAATGTGTCACAGAATATTTTTTTAGCTGGCACCTGCTTCCTTAGTGCGCCCTGATTAGTGATCTTTTGCACTTGCTAAGTGCTTTCATTGTTGCAAAATTAGTTACAACACCTGCCCTGCCCCAACTGACAATAATGAATTAGGGGCTGATTAATGGATTTTAACTTCCAGCCTGGCTCCTGCTTGTCTCCCTTAGCTGTAATTCAGGACCTTTGTGGCATATGTGTAACTATTCTGAGGTTCAGAGCAGGGTCACATAATAGTTGCAACTGGCAACTGAACTCTGGAGGGGCCCCTCAGGAAGCACTACAGGAAATGGCTACTAATGATGAGCCTGAACTTTTGAACCTGGTAAGTAGTTTCAGTTTTGCTAAGATCGTATTTCTGCAATTTAGCACTTATTCGCGGGGCGCGAAGTTGTACTGGGAAGCCGCGAACTCACGCGAACAGTGCGAGCAGTGCGAGCAAAATCCGCTGCTCGCGGATTTGCGGATTTTGCGGGAGATTCGCGAATCTCGCGGATTGCGAATTTCCCGAAAATCCGCAAAATCCGCGAGCGGAACGGATTTTCCGCCCATACCTATATGGCAGAGCTACAGCTTTGCTTGGCAGTAGTAGGAGCAAGTATTTGTCTGTCAAAACTATCCCTTTTAATTTCAAGGTTTACATAAAAAACAGCCATATTACACATAATATATCATAAATCAGCATGTATAGCAAATAAAATTATATTAATGAAAAGTGTAAACACATGCGATTTTCTTGTGCTCTAGTAATGTTAGAAATGGTATTTCTGGTTGGATAGGGCTTGCGCCTAAGCCAGGCAGAAACCACCACTCTAGTCAGGGCAATGGAGTTACACACTGAAGAAAACCCCTGCTCACCCCCTTGGTGGCTTGGCACGAGCAGACAGGCTTATCCCAGAGGCAATGTGTAAAGCGTTTTCGCAACACACACACAGCAGCTATACACTAGGCACACCACAAAAGAAACTCCACACAAGGTTATATATAAAAATAGCCTTTGTATTATCCAAAACACATTAGAATAGTAATCACACTGGCACTAGGCAATATTTACAGGGATTATATACACATGACAGGGCCAATTGGGCCACTGTCAGAACCATCACAAACACAAATTGCAAATGTAGAATACAGCCAGTAATGACTGGCAAAACACTGTACTCTGCGTTATATCCTGCAACATAAATTATATTATGCAATCAGTATCACATGAGGTGTAAAACACTTTCTGAGCTAACCTCATAAGCCTAAACACATTAGGTAATAATAACCTGACAAGCATAAACACTGTTTGCAATAACCTCATAAACCTAAACCTCAGATTAGGGAATAACCTCCTAAACATAAACATCAGAGGCATAAATCACGGTGCATAAATCACATTTATCCTAGGCACTACATAAATCACATTAGGGCCTGGCTCCCTAGCAACCCAACTGACCCCCTGGCCAACTGAGCTTCTTAGAGGGTTCAAATGCCCTATGTCCCAAATATCAGGATTGGCTGCCACTGCAGCAGAATCCAAAAGTGCGCAATTGCGCTGGCCTAAACATTGCAGCTGCCACTATTTGCTGTGCAGCTGTGAAGATACTGGGACTCTTAAAAGAACATGCCCTACTGTGCAGCTGCCCGCTACAGCGGTGCAACTGAGAAAAATACAAGCATGGACACCTTGATGCCCTCTGCACCCCTACTGGAGCCCTAAGAACCAATTATGGCAATCGTTGCAGCTGCCCACTATGGCGGCACAGCTGTAAAACAAACCGGGCCTTTGGCACTAAGTGTGAGACCCCACTGGGACCTCTAATACAACAGAATGTCCCCAAGTGGGAGCGGCCCGCTCTCCTGCGGGCTCGCTCGGAAAATAGGCATCAGCAATGTGGCTCGAAAAGGGCCCCCACTCACCGGGGCTTTGCAGGCTCTTCTCCGCTCTTCCTGTGCGGGCTCCTAGCAGCCTGAGGAGTCAGCAAGGCTGCCCGTGCACTCTGCCTTCACCTGGTTCCTCTCCGGGGACACAGGACTTCGCAGGGGAGCCCGCAAGGCTCCAGACGGTTTCTCCGGTGGGCGGGACTTCCTCTCCCTGCTCCGCTTGCTTCAGAGGTTCCGCCCACAGTCAAGCAAGGCTGGTGGCTCCTCTTTACGGTGACAATGCGGGGTGGGCACCTACTTGAGAATAATCATATAGGCGGGGTGGGCACCCATGGACACAGGGGCGATGCGGGGTGGGCACCCGCCATCAATTACAAGCACAAAAGTGGGGTGAGCACCTGCTCGGCTGGCAAAAAGGCAAATACGAGGGAATCCCCACATCGGGATTCCCTCTAAAAGGGCTGCAGCTCCACACTGCAAAGCCCACGCTCTTCTTTTGCAGGAAGAGAAGCAGACCTCTCTCAAGGCACTATAGTCCAAAAGGTCCTTAGAGGTCCATGGGGTATAGCTGGGCCCAGGGAGGCCAGCTTACAGGGCCCACCAGCAGGGAGGCTAGCCCTTGTGGCGGTTCCTCCTGGGCCCCCAGCAGCAGCAAGCCCCAGCAAGTTCAGGAACACCACATTTTCATGTGGTCACAGCCCCAGCACTTATACACACATTCCCCTTTGTCGGCAGTGCCGGGCTTGGGAAAACCAGGAAAAACTGGTTCATGGCAGAATTGGAGTACTCTGTTTATCAGGCTCCTCTTCCCCTTTGTCAGGTGGGGGCTCGGTGATCAGACACACCAAAGGGGGCAGAGCCGGCATTGTACAGGGTAGGCACAATCCTATTAAGGGTCAGGGGACTGCTCCTTCCACTACTCCAAATGCAGATGTCCCATTCAGCCTAGTGCTACTCACCCGGCCCCTCCTGAAGCCACACACACCTCCCCAGCCCCTGTCACTCAAAAGCCAGACATGCAATTCACATCATGCAGGCAGACACATAGCACACAGAAATGCCAACTTCTAAAAATGGCATTTCTAAAATAGTTATATTAAATCTGCACACACCATTGTGCAGCATTTATTATTACCATTCCAAATACACTAAACTTGACCATGCTGCTCCTTTCATATCAGGAATTACCACTGTAACGCTTATCAGGGGATTCCCCAATGCATTCCTATGGCAGGGCGGCCCCACAGTAGAGAGAAACCAAAATGGCTGTTTGTCTCTACCAGGACATGTCACACACTTAAGGTACATGTCCTATCTTTTACCTACAATGCATCTTTCCCATAGGGCTAGCTAGGGCCTACCTTAGGGGTGACTGCCATGCAGAAAAAGGGGGTCACAGTCATGGCACACACTTTAGGTGCCACATCACAGCGGCAGTAACACTGCGCGCACAGGCCCTGCAATGACAGAGGCCTGAGAGAGGTTTGCAAGGCTACCTTGGTGGGTGGGGCAATCACGGCTGCAAGCCCACCAGTAGCATTTGATTTACCAGCCCTGGGTATCTGAGATACCACTTTACAAGGGACTGACAGGTAAATTAAATAGGCCAAATAGGTGTAGACCAATCTTACCATATGTAACACAGAGAGCACACACACTTTACACTGGACAGCAGTGCTAAAGTGCCTAGAGCCCTAAAACCACCAACACCATGTCATAGAAAAGGTTAGGAGAAAGGCAAAACGTTTAGGGATGACCCTGCAAAAAAGGGCCAAGTCCAACACCCCTGTTGAGTTATTTGTTTACTGCATCTTGACCAGTCTGTATCAGCATTATGGCAGAGTAGCCTTTGATCTTGGGTTGTGGTCTTGATGTACAACACTTTGTGCAGGAAGATCTCCTGTTCATGTGGCTGAGCTCTTCCTGCACAGTGAGCAGATTTTATGGGATAAGGGCATGTACCTCCATTCATTGACTTGTGAAATGGTATTTTCCATGCTCTGTGCAAGGTTCATCTTCAGAAGTAAATGGTCTTCTCTTCCCAAATGAAAGAAGAAAAAATGATCCCTGGTCTCCGGCCACCCACCTCCATCACCCTCCGTATATCTTCTACCCCACGAAAACAATGTTACTTGGTATCCAAGATCCTACACTACCCTCTCTAAAAAATATATGTGTCCTCCTGTGACTCTCCCCACCACACTCTGTGCCTTCCCTCCCTTTTTTCTTTGCCTAAGCCAAGCTCTCTGTAAAGTCATATTGACCCTCAGTCATATACATGAAGATAGCGAGGTGTCATCCCACTGTCACGGTACACTAACTTAATGAAGTTCTTTTCAATGTAGAAATGAGATAAGCATTCTGTGATCTGGCACTGTGCTTTATATATTTGATGCAACACAAATTCTCTGTATGGCTTTGGAATTTGTGCACTTGCATGTTTACAGGACTCTCTTTGATTTTTTCTCCAGTAAGTCTGACGATCATTACAGCCCCCTGGGGATGCATCATGACAATTCTGGTTTTATCGACATTCAGGGTGCAGGTGCCCAAACATGACTCTTCTGCTTCAGTTTGACCTTGACCTTGCTTTACCCCTCTGACTCGTGTTGGTGTTTATCTCTTGTCCTTTTCCTTGTTAGGTGCTCGTTCACACCTCCGACTCTGTAACTGCTTTTCATTGTTTGTGCTATCTGTTCTATCTTCCCGTCTCTGTTTAACTGCTCCTTTTTGGCATACATTGTCACTCTTAACTCCCACTTTTGTATCTTTTGCACCTCATACTGCTCCCTTTTTTCATCTTGGTTTCTTCTATCAGTTTTTGCCCCCCCCCTCCAACTTGCTCCATTGATGACATATTTCTGCCTTGCCATTCCTGTCGGACTTATCTGCTTCCCCACCAGACTTTCCCATTCTTGCTGAGGACACTGCACACTTCCCACTCCCCAAAGCCCTACTTAATGGAGGTTGGTGTGTCAAAGGCAAGACAATTTGCACCTGGACTGCTCCAAGCACCAGGAACCCTGGTCTAAATGCTGCCTGCTGCTGCACTGCTGATGAACTCCACCTGTTCAACCCTGGACACTACCACAAACACTGCTGGCGAGCCACACCTCAGTCCACAGTGTGGCCCTTTGCCTGCTCGAATTGCCACTTCACATGCATCCACATGCTCTGCCCACATACGAACACACAAACCGCACCCCTCACCAAATCCAAACTCAAAGACCTGCACTCACGCAGTGCACAACACCCACCCAGCACAACAATACCCACTCCACAGAGATTTGGGATGTCATGGACTCCAACACACTGAACCCCCTCTTCCTCACCGAAATCTGGCTCAACCCAACATCAGTGGAAGCAGAGGCGCCAGGCATTGCCGCAGCTATCCTTACTGGATACAAAATCCTGCTCCAGGACTGACACCATAAACCAGGAGGACTTGCCATCATCCACAGAAACACTATCACACGTACCTCTTAGACTGACCAAGAATCCACTTTAATGGAACACATGCACTTCAAGCTTCAGACAGCCAGTAGAACCACTATCAAAGGCACCCTCACCTACCAGTCCCCAGGTCCTCGCACCCACTTCAGCAACCTTCTCACCCCAACACCATACCCCTCGGCATGGGTACCAAAGACCCATACTCCTAGGTGATCTTAAATATCATCTGGATGCCCCCACGGACTCCAAATCCACGGACTTACTCTAAGGTCTACCGAACATCAGCTTCACCCAGCTCGGAAAAGGCCCTACCCACATCACTGGAAACTCTTTGGGCACCATCTTCTCCTCCAGTGACAAGTTTAATGTCAGCCACATCACATCACTCAACTCACACAGAGGGATCTCTCCATCCTCCTTTTCTACATAATGCTGCATTAACAACCCCTAATGAGTCTAGCAACTCCCCAAACCGGTGATGGTAGAAAGCTGCAGAAACTGAATGGCTCAGATCCCTCCAACTAAACTACCCAGACCCCACCTCCTCAATGGCACAAACAAGTTTAACAACTGGATCTTCACCTGCACCAATAACCTGGTGCTGTTGAAAAACACCAAACCCAAATGATCCAACAAACAAGCAAGGTGGTACAATGCTAATCTTAGAGAATTCAAGGGAGTTTGCAAACAACTCAAAAGCAAATGGAGAACCACCGAAGGACCCACCATATGAAACATTTACAAGGCCTCATTGATGTCTAGTAACCAGAATTCTGAAACAACCACAGCCCTGAAAAAGCCTTTACTGCAGCCACAGATGACATACACACCATTCTTGACCTTAGACAGACCACCGCCCTCATCCTTCTCGACCTCTCCATCATTTTAGACACCATTTCACACCTCACACTCATCACCAGGCTACACCCAGCTGGAATACAAGGACCAGCACATAAATGGATATCTTCTCTTCTCTGCGGAAGAACACGTGTTAAGCTCTCGGCATTCTCTTCAGAACCCAGGGACCTCATCTGTGGAGTCTCACAGGGATCATCAGTAACTCAGCCCCACACATTCAACATATACATGACCCCCATAAAACATCATCAGATCCCACAGATACAACATCATCTCCTGTGCTGACAACATCCAGCTAATTTTTTACTTCTCAGACGACACGATCACCACCAAGAAAAACATCAAACAATGCATGACCAGCGTGGTCAATTGGTTGAAAGAAAACTGCCTCAAGCGCAACACTGATAAAACTGAAATGCTAATTTTTAGGAAGAAGAACTCACTTTGGGACTCAACCTGCCCCCCGATCTTGGACCCACACGACCACACTAGGAGCCCAGAGCTCATCCTGGACACCAACGTCGCCATGAATCCCAGGTCAACATCTTCACCTCCTCATGCTTCCACAACCCCGCATGTTATTTATAATCTTCATGTGCCTCCCACTGGGCACCAGATGTACCATCCCCAGTCCCTAATCACAAGCAGATTGGACTATGCAACGCACAATATGCCAGCATCCCAACCCATCTCCTTCACAGACTTCAAACCATTCAAAAAGCCACTGACTTGTCTTCTACCTCCCACGCCAAACTTACACCACACCCCTCCTCAGAGAGCTCCATTGGCTCCCCATCCAGAAGCGATGCCAATTCAGACTTTTCGCATACGTGTTCAAGTCACTTCAAAACACAGGGCTCGCATACCTCAATCAGTGGCGTCACTTTCACCAACCCACTAGACAACTTCGCTGAGCATCACTCATTGGCATGCACAGCCCACATCCACAGAAGCAGAACAGGAGGTTAATTATTTTCCTACCAAGCCACCAAATGCTGAAATGACCTCCCCCAACACATCAGGACCTCCCCCAGCCCCACTTCCTAAATTCCACAAGAAGCTGAAGACCTGGCTATTTAATAGACTTCTTGAGGGTCCATTGAGACTGGCTTATTCAGGCCCAGCCTCACCACATGCCTAACTCACCTTCTCAGCACCTGAATACCCTTGCGTGTGACACGCTGAGCTCTACAAATCCACTGTACATTACATTACAGAGCAACAGCCTAATTTCACTCCCTATCTGTGTGCGACAGACTACCACCCTCTCAACCCACTTTATGCAGTGTTTGACAATGATGGCAGTATCATTGTAGCCCAGAAGAAGCTACCTCTGTCCCCTGCTGAGAGGCTGTCAGTCTGCTCTCTCTAGTACCAGGTCTTTTCAGTCCCCGTAAGTGTGCCTTAATCGAGTTTGAGACATAAATGAAAAAACAAATTTGTGTGTATGTGGAATGTATGATTTCTAGCTTGACATGTAAATGATGGGGCCAATTTTGGACCCAGTGTGTGACTGCTGCACATAAATAAGGTTTCCTTTGTGCCAAGGTAGTGATGTTGATCTCAAACAGCACAGCCTACATGTACACAATTCCTGCCAACCCTCCCTGACACCTGTGTGCCTTGTGGGTAGTGGAGAACCCCCAGCCCACCCCTTTGGCTCAATGTAGGTTTCTCCTGCCTGGATGAAACTTGCCCTTTCACCCGTGTCTGTAGTAGCCATTAAGCAGTGCAGTGAAAGCAGATACAAAACTCAGACTGACATAATGCCTTCACCAGTTAGAACTGGTCTGAGGTTGGGCGGGGTGACAAAAGATTACAAAATGGGCCAAAAGGGGCAGGATGTTGCTGTTTGATTCGATGGGCTCATACCCGTCAAAGGCAGGACACCATTTAGTTGACTCTGCCGACCAGCCTTTGTCACCTTAAAAGACCTTCTTTGCATTCAGCATTGTCTTTTAGACAGTGGAAGCCTTTGACAGAAGTGGAAGATCTGTGTGGCAGCCCTTCTCCCTCCACAATGGGTCTAATTCTGGCAAGGCCTATGAAGCAGCCTAAATTATGTGCCCTAGGAAGAGGTGGACGACTTACTTGCCTAATGCAGACACAGATGGTCATTCCATCCCACAATGTAGAGGCTGGCTCTGTTGAATGGCAGAGGTTGACCTGATTCCATAATTGTTTGAACCATATCCGTAGCCCCCAAGATTCAGGAGATACAACTGATTAAAGCACTGGTCAAGCCAAACTATAAACTAAGTAGCTCCCAATTGCATTGAGTGGGAGCCCCTAGTCTCTATGGTGCCTCTGGCACAGGACAATCTTGATGATGACTGGTACATTTGGAGAGACAGGGCAATAAACAAAAGCCATCATTGGTGCTCTAGAACTGGAGCGTGAACACTATCCTCACTTCTCCCAATCAGCTGGTTTCATAACTGGCCCCGGCGCTCATGCTTCAGAGAGGTTCAGAATGGATTTCTGTCCTTTCTTTGTCCCAATCTTCTGAATTTCACTCTACATGATCCTGCTAATGTTTACTCTCTCTCAAGTGCCCGAATCTGCCTAATGTTTAAATAACAAAACAAACAAGAAACGCAAATAATACGATTATGCGAGCTTTTTGTGATCAAATAAATGAAAGCCTCAATAACCTTGTTAACCTTTTTAGCAAAAGCAAAGCACAAAAGCAAACACATTTTTTTGTGGTCAGTGTTCAAATTTAATGGTTGGATGACAAATTACTTTTTTCCAAGAAGTTTCAAAATTATGTACCCTACTCTCAGGAATCCCAAAGCTAGGGACCATTTAGCAAGTCACCCAGAGTCAAAGGCAGGTCTGCTGTGCGTCTGTTATTTAGCTGACCTACCCCTCTGCAATGGAGCAGGATTTCCTGAATGGGGTGTTAGCCAGTGACGTCAACTCACTAACATTCTGTTACTGAACTAGAAAGTGCAATAAACGAACACAAATCTTCAAGTTGAGAATGTGTTTGTGGAAGGAAAGGAGATAGATGAGATTATAGTGCATGAAATTTTTTTGCAAAATGGTGATTCAATGTTGCATTTTAATCCAATATTCTTAAACATAGGTGCAGGAAATCTGCCTTTTCTGCGTGATGCCTTTGGATTTTTATTGTGATAACGTGACTGTGTTCCCTCTGTAAGCATGGTTGAATTGCATACTCCTAATTGGCATTTGAACTTGCCTATAATTCCCGAGTATATGGTACTAAAGGTACCATGGCATGGAAGTGAAATGCCACTAGTAGACTGTAGCACCTATTGGGCCATCTACTACAGTGGCAATGCAAACACATAACTTGACTGTAGCACTGCAGCAACTGCAATTAGACCTGTCAAAATAAAACCTTTTTACAGGTGAAAACGTCCCTTTGAAATATTAATATTAACTAGCATCCAAAAGCTATTTTCTTTGTAGAAAGTCTGGCTGACCCATAGAGAAACACTGGGAAGAGATATTAAATACCAATCCGCAGAATATGCAGGGTGGTAGCTGTTGGCATCCTTTTTTATATTACTGTGTCATATCATGCTTTTCAGGTCTATCGAGCCACATGAAACACTTGGGGCACGCTTGAAAGGGGGAGAACAGTATGCTGAGACAGTACATGTTTAAGCACTGTCTGGTTGATGGAGGAACCTGCCTTTTGTCCCACCATTTTCCCTTCTTGAAAATGCCCCGTTTGTATGATTAACCCCTTTGATTTTTAACCCATTGGTTAGGGTGTTCCCATTAATCACCCCAAAGCACTTGCTGGTTCCATTCATGAATGTGGCACCTCCAGGCACGAATACAGATCACTTTCTAGGTCTGTGGAAGAACAGCAGAGGATTGGACCTGCTGTCTGTCACCTTGAGAAGAGCCCTGAAAGATTGGAGCTGTTCCTCCTTGTAACAGGACAAAAACGCGAACATTAAGGTTCAGTTAGCTGATCTCCTATGTAGCTAGAGGGAGCCAACAAGCCATAATTTCTTTCAGATGTCTGTCTGTGTCATTGGATACAGAGCCTTTGTGATCAGATTGTGCAAGTGTGCAGATCTCTTACTTGGAACTTTATAATGACATACCCAAAAAGTACATTCCACAAAAAAGGAAGGTGACAGAGTCAGTGTGGAATCTGTGTCTGTGGTTAGACATCAGAAAGATTGTTACAGAAAGTAAGTAACTTGGTTCTCTGATGGATACGTATAACTGCTGATTCCTCATCTTGTGAATAGATACTAAGACAGTAACCCAGGCCCTTCCTAAAAAAACCCTCACCTAGTGGTGGATCTGTGGAATGATTCAGACCATGATATTCTACAGGATGGAATCGGTGAAATGCCCTTCCCACCCAACCTGATTACCCAGGTAGTAACGCTCTGTGAACTGACGTCCACATAGCGGCCTGGCAAATGTCCAAGAGTAGCACACCGTGCACCACTGCTGTGATAGCAGTCTTTGCTCTGGGGACTGTTTCTAGGCAAACTCATAACAAGTTTTAATGCATAGGACAATCCATCTGGAGATTTTGCTTTTCTGTGTAGCTTTTTCCTTCTATTCCACAGGAATGCCTACAAAGAGCTTATCGTCCATCTGAGGCTCCCTGGCACAATTGATGTAAAAGCTCTGAGCTCTTATTGGGTCTAGTCAATGTAGTCTTTCTGTCACCTTGGATGGATTACGTTACAGAGAAAGGGTTAAACCCAAAGTGTGTCACTGGGACCTGGGTAAATGTCAGTACAAAGGGAAGGGGTCCCAGAACACTTTTAGTGCGCAATAGATATAGCTTAATATAAAGATAAAAAACACATATGATCAACTTGAAAGGCCATTGTTATTTAATCACAACGTACCAAAACACAAAGTATTGTACACACAGTGTATGTCATAGTAACAAATGGTAGTGCCCAACGGGATAAGGGAAGTGTAAGTGACAGGAAGTAGTGCAGGGTAAGGTAAGTGATACAATGAAGGTCAAGCGTTCTTAGTCAAAAACATTTTTAAATCCTGGCCTCAGAGCAGAGCCAGAAGCATATACAATAAATGATCATAAATTTGGATTAACCATGCTTCTAAAAATAGCAGTAAAATTAAAGTTCGGGATAGAAGCTGGCAGATTGATCGGTTGTCGACGTTTCGACTCCACGACAGGGTAGGGAAAAATGGGCCCTTACAGGAAGGTCTTCCGCAGGACGGGGGAAGTGGTGTGGGCAGGCTTCCTAGAGCTGAGAAAAAAAAGGGAGGAATTGAAAAGACTGGTCCCGCAGGGACCCAAAACTCTTAAACGAATGGTGGTGGAAAGAAGGTATAAGTAAATTACTGTGAGTTTCGTAGTCACACACGGGTCTGATGGGATTAGTCACAAAAAGGCAATGAATCTGAGAAAAGATTAGTACATGGTATCAGCAACAATTAGAGGGCCCGAATTGCGGGTGCACAGTGGGCAGTGAATGGCTCAAAAGAAGGTGGAATGAATCTACTGACAGAGGATGTGAAAAATCGACGTCCTCGTGGGAAGGCTTTAACACAGGAGCCGCCAGGGTAGGGTCAGCTTACTGTGGTTCTAGGAAAAACATAAATAGAAAGACCCAATTTAAAAGTTAAAACCCAAACTCGGGAGAGTTGGGTGTGTGCAGACAACAACTGCGGGATTGGCGTGGGGGCGGAAAAATACCTGCGAACTAGAATACATCCGACATCACTTCCGTGTCTCCAGGAAGGCGAAGGCTGTGCGTTCTGAAAGCACTGCTTATATGCCGAAAGCGGTACAAAAGGGGGTGGTGATGGACGGAGCATCTGAATCAATCAAACACTCACACCCAGTCAAAAGATCTGGGTTTAATCCATCACCGTTCTTTAGCCCACTCTGCCACCCCAGTTCAGACATGGCTATATGCAAATCAGTCTGACCCTGTGCCTCATGGGAACAGTTCAGCGCGAACTGCCAAGCCATGTCTTCCCTGGACCGGAAACAAGCTTCCGAGGACCGGTTTCTGGCATTCCAGCCGTCTTCAGCCCGGCTTGCTTGAATCCAGTGGCAAAGTCAGCAAGGGACTCAAGTCTGAGCATACCCTGCCACACTTATGACGGCCAAAAGCGGTACCTGACGGGAAGCCGCGCGCGTGCACTCAATACTCACGCTGGATGCGTGGGAGAAAAGTGAAAAAAGACTGGAAGTCATCTTATGAGGAGGTTTGTAAATCCGGAGAGATTGGTTAAAATCAAAGTTGCACAGAATACAGTGGGGCAAAAGGGGAAATTAAACAAGGTGTGACCCAAATAGTAAAATTAAAGTACAGATATAATAAACACAAATGAATGTACCGACTCATAGCGCGTGCCTATCTCGCACGAAGGCATCGGCGCGGCGCATAAGTCCAGTTCCGTAAGAACAAGAGGCAATGGATCACGATATTTACAAAAGCCTTCGTATAGAGCAAACATCCTTACAAGTCAAATACAGAAAAATGTTACGGCTTAATAAATATTCAAATGGCAAACTGCAGGCCTGATGTTATTGTGACCAACTAACACGTACCTAACTCACATGATGGTATACATGCATAGGGCCATGGGGGGTTAGGTCATAGTCCTGGAGGCCCGATTTACCCACGCGTGCCTGTCTCACATGACGGCATAGGCGCAGATGTGCAATGGGAGCCAAAAGCAATGCAAAGCATCTCCGCCCGCCATCCCTGTAGAAAAGACCCCCCACCATATTCTAATGGCTGGGGGGTCCACGGCGGACGGAAAGACCGTCTGCCGCTTTTTTGCCCGGTCGACATGTCGACCGGGTGGAAAAGGGTTCAATATGGTGGCCGTGTCTTTCAGACACCGCCAGCCATATTAGTATGTGCATTTGTGAATGCCTTTCCGTGGCGGCATCCCCTGGAGTCCACCTGCCCATGGACTCCAGGGGGTGGGGGGTGCACATGGGGGGTACCGCCCGCTGCAATGTTATAAATACAGGATGCACCCGCCACTGTGGCGGGCGCATCCTAATTGCCCCCATGGGATCCCGCCATTATGGCAGCTGGTCCCTTTTACCGGGAGTATGGCGGGCGGACAAAGTCCGCCCGCCATCCTAATGATGCCCTTTGTGTTTCGGTGCGTTGTGATTAAATAACAATGGCCTTTCAAATTGATCATATGTGTTTTTATATTTATATTAAGCTATATCTATTGCTCAATAACAGTGTTCTGGGACCCCTTCCCTTTGTACCTTTGATGGATTATGCAGGGTGATGGACTGCCATATGTGGAAACACATTGACAACTTTTGGAAGGAATGCAGCTTTAGTACATTGTACTAGTGTCTGGATAGTAGTTGTTGTATGGTTCCTGAACAGATATCACTTGGAATTTACTCATGTGGCAAACTGACGTTATTGCATTGAGGAACACAGATTTCAAAATGAACATTCGTGAGTAGCAGCTCTGCATTGGCTCAAATGCAGCACACGGGGAAAGTAAGAAGCATATTGAGGTCCCACTTGGTTATCACAATCCGTTTTTGTAGGAACATATGTATCAGCCCTTTGAGGAAACACATCACAACCATGGATGTCATTTAGGGGTCGCCATGGGTCGCAGTTGCTTGCCCCTAGCGACTGCTGGCATTGCCTTTGGGACCCCTGGCTTCAGAGGTGGCACAATCAGTGCCACAACGCTGGGGTAGCTTCATAATCTATAGCCCCTTTTTCGTTATACTAATCGTGATACATATCCTATTCACTATTAGAGCATACTTAGCTGGAACGGTACCTTTGGTGGCAAAAGAGGTAAGTAAAAAATGGTTTTAAATTAAGCATGGGCGAATTTTGCGGATCTCGCGTTCGCGAATTTTGCGGATTTGCGAATTCGCAATCCGCGAATTCCCGCGAATTTGCGGATTTTTTTTTTTTGTGTTCGCCCGTGTTTCTGCCAGTTCGCGAGGGTTTTTACAATTTCGCAATTTGCGAACTTACCTGTCGGGTCGCAAGTTTTGCGAACTTGTTGTTTCTACGTGTCCAGCCTGTTTGGGACACTCTTCTTCATCACTGCCACTCTCTGTCACCACTGCCACTCTCTGACTACTCATGCCACCCTCTGGCCCACCCATGCCACCCTCTGTTTCATCACCACACCCTCTGGTTGTCCAGTGTACATTATTTTCGGCAAAGCAAAGCACACCTTCCCTGCCTCAAGTGACCTGAATTAATTTGGGGCTGATTAATGTGTCACAGAATATTTTTTTAGCTGGCACCTGCTTCCTTAGTGCGCCCTGATTAGTGATCTTTTGCACTTGCTAAGTGCTTTCATTGTTGCAAAATTAGTTACAACACCTGCCCTGCCCCAACTGATAATAATGAATTAGGGGCTGATTAATGGATTTTAACTTCCAGCCTGGCTCCTGCTTGTCTCCCTTAGCTGTAATTCAGGACCTTTGTGGCATATGTGTAACTATTCTGAGGTTCAGAGCAGGGTCACATAATAGTTGCAACTGGCAACTGAACTCTGGAGGGGCCCCTCAGGAAGCACTACAGGAAATGGCTACTAATGATGAGCCTGAACTTTTGAACCTGGCAAGTAGTTTCAGTTTTGCTAAGATCGTATTTCTGCAATTTAGCACTTATTCGCGGGGCGCGAAGTTGTACTGGGAAGCCGCGAACTCACGCGAACAGTGCGAGCAGTGCGAGCAAAATCCGCTGCTCGCGGATTTGCGGATTTTGCGGGAGATTCGCGAATCTCGCGGATTGCGGATTTCCCGAAAATCCGCAAAATCCGCGAGCGAAACGGATTTTCCGCCCATACCTATTTTAAATGTATTGTGTGTGTGTGTGCTTGCAGGTGGGAGCATGTTTAAATGAGAGACTGTGCATATGTGTGAACATGTGTTTGTGAGTGAAAGTGAGCGAGAGTTGGGTAGTGAGTGAGATTGAAGCCCAGATTTAGTTATTGCACTGCCTTGTGTCAAAGGGAGACAGAAAAATGCACAATATCTTCTATATGGTACATTATTTTCCCACCCCATGTGCTAACGCACTTTTGGCAGCCATGTGACAATGTACACACCCTTGCTGCCATAATGCAAGAGGGTGTGTGTTCTCTGAAACTTAGTGGCCACTTACTAACATCTTCTTTTAGGTCTTTTCCTACCTTGCACGTGTGCTGTACAATGTAGCACATGTGCAAAATTGGAAAATCAAGGAGAATGTAAAACATTTCTCCTGGTTATGTCTTCCTCAAGGACACATAGGATTTTGTTGAACATTTCTGTCTACCAATGTTTGAAGATCGAGATTTAAATCAATACCATCGAAGGTCGTTTGGGCACAGCCAGGCACCACCCATGGAACTCCCCCTGGATGAAAAAGGAACGCAAAGCAGTACATAGCACAACTTTGTGTTATTTTGCAATACTATTGAATGCAAAGCCTGAATTATGTTGGCTAGCAAATCCTACCTTAACACTGTGCACCATGTTTGCATCACATTAGTAAACCTGGGCCTGAGTGTCAGTAAGTATGAGTGAGTGAGATCAAGTAACATTTGGAGTTAATGCAAGTGAGTGAGAATGAATAAGTATGACTGTAAGAGGATGTAAGAGTGAGTGTGGGAGAGAGAATGATTGCAACAGAGTGAATGTGAGTGCGAGGCAGGATGTGATGCTTGCAAGTTTGTCATACAAACTTGCACACTGAAGGTAATTATTCTTTTGTAGAGAAAATACTGGCTCTGGCATAAATACAGCAATTCATAGCATGACAGACACCTGTGACAAAATATTGGCACACTGGGTTTATTTTTTGGCATAAAAGGCACCAATTGTAAAACACTGGTATTGGCATACTAGAGGTAATTCATGTCATATTAGGCCCCCATGGAAAATACTGGCATATTTGAGGAACGTCTTGGCATGTGGACACCTGTGGCACAATGCTAGTACTAGCACAATGGAGATAACTCTTGGCATGAAGGTGACTAACTTGGCATTTGGGAGGGTGGCAACCATGAGCAAATGCTGGCCCTGACATACTGAGTAAATTTTTGATATGAGGGTCACCTATAGTAGTATATGGACGGCATAAATTGTAAAATTCTGGCACTGGCATATTGTAGGCCATTTGTTTTAGAAGTGGTTTGTTTACCCATGGATTATGCGGGCACCCATGACAAAATGCTGGCCCTGACGCAATGGATTTTTATTTACATATGTGTGCACTCATGCAATGATTTGAAAAAATGGGATCAACTCTTGGAGTACACCAGGTTTAATTGGCAAAGCACACTATGAAAGGATTAGAATATTTAACTGGGGCCCTTTGAGCACCTATGGCATTTTAGCAAATGTAGGTGAAGATTGTACTTTAATATACACTATGTCACCTCCTTCGTTTCAAAATCCCTTGGGGGGAGGCACCTCCTAGAAGAGGTCTGGCATACTCTCTTTGCTTGCTCATTATATTTCAGGGCAAGTATTATGCCCCGAAACAATCAAAGATCAAGTCGGGACCGTCATATAGGTGGTATCTAAAATATGCAATTCTTTTTGTTATGCTGGTATACTAATCATGCAGTTATTCTGGAAATTCTGCAATGTTAACTGTTGTGATGTTATGGCGATGTGACATTTCTTCATTTATAAATCAGGCTCAAGGGTCATATGATGATTCTTCCTGTGATGTCATTAAGGTCAAGGGCTATGTGATTACATTTCCACCACCCCTCGCATTTTGGTGAATTGACAGCCATGATCACAACATGTAATTTTTACAGAAATGGATGATCGGGTAAATGTAAGAAAGCTGAAAGAGCCAACAGATAACCCTCAACTGTTGCCACAGCAAGCCTTGCTTGGGATACAATAAGCAAAATAGCAAAATATCAGACAACTGTGCCTGGAAAGCCTGGATATTTTGGGAGGAACACCATACAACAAACATCTTCCAGCGTCCCGGATAGATTGTTTTAGTCAAAGAACGCCTGGCTGCTGGGATGACAGTCTACTTCATGAGGAAAATCAAAAGCCATCATATATATATATATATATCTACACACAAAGTGATCCTGAAGCCAAACGAGAGCGCTCCGCAGTGTGTGCTCCGCCCAGGGGTCGGATCCTGTCCCAAGGAAATTTTTGTATACAATGGAGGCGGCACAACCAGGATACTTTTAAGCCTTTTTTATTAAAACTTCACCCCACCAACGCGTTTCAGCCACAACTGGCCTTGCTCACGGTCGGTTAGTCCCTCCACAGTGTTGCTTTTTATACTGTCCCATAGTAAGCCAGTTATGAGGCATTATGGGAGTTGTAGTTACATTTGTGAAATTAAAATAAAACAAAAGAAAGACATTGTGTGCTTTTCAATTACTACACTTATGTGACTGATAGTTCACTGTGGCTTAGTCAGTAAAGCAATTATCGGGTATAGTACCCTTAGTCTTTAGTCGCAGTTCTTAATCATGTTCTTAGTCTCAAAGTAGGGGGTATAGTACCCATTTTATTTTAAGAACATTTCATTCCAGATGAACGTGCAGATCCTCTCCGAAATTCATGCCTTTCGGATGCTTTGTTCTGAGTTTGATTATCATCCGTGACTCAATTTGACGTAATTTTCGAACTACATCTCCACCTCTTTCCAATTTGTCGAGCATTTTTACTCCATAGAATTGCATTTGTCTCCAGTCTCCATTTTGACATAAGCTCATGTGCTTTGCAGTGGCATATTGCATGTTTGAATTTTTTACTGCCCGGATATGTTCCAAAATCCGTTTTCTTAGCATGCAGGTTGTACATCCCACGTACTTCATTCCGCATTTACATTCCACAATGTATACTACGTTTTTTGAAGAACAGGTGATTTGTTGTTCAATTTTCATCATTTTGCCGTCTGGTTCTTCAATTGCTTTCATGCTTTTGCCTATTTTGCATGCCTTGCAGGAGTTACATGGTTGAAAGCCTTTTCGCTGATTTTGTAACCAGTTCGATTTCGGTTTTTCTTGAAAAAAACTTCTGACCAGTAAGTCCTTTAGGGATGTATTCTTTTTGTATGTTATTAGCGGTGCTTCTCCGATGGCGGTTCCAATGTCAGGATCCCCTGACAGAAGGTGCCAGTATTTTTTCATTATACGAGTAATGTTTCCACTTTCTTTACTGAATGTCGTTATGAATCTTGGAGATGCACTCGTTTCAGTTCTTTTAGTCTGTTCCATTAGTGTTTGAGTTCTAGATTTCAAATCAATTTTTCTTTTGCATTTGGTCAGCACTCTTTCCTCATATCCTCTTGCTCTGAACCTGCACTTGCTTTCTTGTATTACTTTTTCAGCATCCTCTGGTACTGAGCAATTTCTCTTCAGGTGCGTGAATTCACCGTATGGTATGCTATTTAGAAGGGATTTGGGATGAAAACTGGTCCCGTGTAGCACACTATTTGTTGCTGTTTTCTTACGAAATAGGGTAGATTCAAGTTTGTCATTAGACACATATATCTTGGTGTCTAAGAAGTCTATTTCTTGTGTGCTTGTGTTGCATGTGAATTGTAGGCCCACTTCGTTCTCATTCAGTTTGTTAAAATAGCTTCGAAACTGGATATCTGTCCCATGCCAAATAATAAAGAGGTTGTCTATATAACGTACCCATAATATTATCCGGTCTAGATCCTGTTGGTTGTCCTGGTTCCATGCTATAGTCTTCTCCCACCACCCCATTGTGATGTTTGCGTAGTTGGGAGATAGATAGAGAAAATGTCTTTCTTTTGTTTTATTTTAATTTCACAAATGTAACTACAACTCCCATAATGCCTCATAACTGGCTTACTATGGGACAGTATAAAAAGCAACACTGTGGAGGGACTAACCGACCGTGAGCAAGGCCAGTTGTGGCTGAAACGCGTTGGTGGGGTGAAGTCTTAATAAAAAAGGCTTAAAAGTATCCTGGTTGTGCCGCCTCCTTTGTATACAAAAATATATATATATCTATATCTATATTCACTGACAAAACCATAGGTTTAACACTTGTTATAGTTAGGAATTAGCATTTAAAAAAACCTTAGAAATTCACTGAAAAACCATAGGTTTTACACCAGTTATAGTTAGCTGGACATTTTACTCATACAAAACCATTGAAATTCCCACGTTATAGTTAGTTGGACTCACCATAACTCGCGCGCCCGCAATCCACTGCTGATGATGTCACATATTACATCATTCATGACATGGTCAGTGACATCACTGATGACATCACTGATGACATCTCAAATGACATCACTGATGACATCATCCAGTGAATGTGGTTTGCTTTGATATTTAAATATGTATTATAAATACACTACTTTGAATTGAAGAATGAGTGGATATATAAATATTAATGTGTGGATGGTGGATTTAGTAACAGTGTCATTGATTGTTTCCTTGACTAATTTGTGGAGTCTCACTATATATAATGTGTAGTTACTGAACTGTTTGAAAGTTTTTGTTGTTTTGTCTTAATTGCTATGTTAAAGACTATATTTGTTATTGGTTTCTTAACTGAGTATTTGTATGGGTTAATGAATATCCATGTGGTTTAGCAGGGGGGTGTTTGAATGCCATAAAATGTGTGAATAGTTTATTCAGTTGGTCTATGAGGTTAAGACTACATGTTATAACAGTTGTTTCAGTGAGTGTATATGTTTATGGGTGTGATGGTGATGAAATATTTCTCTGAATGGTACATCTCCATTAAACCTGGAAAAAAGGCAGTGTATATGACAGTAATATCAAATTAGGTGTGCCTAAGACTTAGTGATTGTATGAGTCACTGTATGGATAACTGTATACTTGTAATAGTGATTTTATAACATTCTAAGTGTGAGTTACTATCTATATAAATAGATGTATTGGTGTTTGTATAAGTATGTAGGTGAGTAAATATTAGTATAATCAAATGTTTGCATAAGTCAGAAGGATGTCTTTATAAGTGATTACAATGTGTGCTGGTGTGTAATGTTGAAATAGGTGTATGAGTGTATTTGATAGTGTTCTTTTGAACATTCACTGCATATAACACTGAATCTATAGGTAAGTGATTAGATGTGTGTATAGTTGTATGAATTACTGAGTGGGTGTTTAGTAATTTTATTGGTGTGTCAATGGTTTCAAATATGGCACTTTATATTTTACAGTGAGTGATGAAAGATTATACTAGTGTGTGATGAGGTGTATTTGATTGTCACATGGATGATGTCATCAGTGATGTCATTTGAGATGTCATCAGTGATGTCACTGACCATGCCATGAATGATGTAATATGTGACATCATCAGCAGTGGATTGCGGGCGCGCGAGTTATAGTGAGTCCAACTAACTAGAACGTGGGAATTTCAATGGTTTTGTATGAGTAAAATGTCCAGCTAACTATAACTGGTGTAAAATCTATGTTTTTTTCAGTGAATTTCAAAGATTTTTTAAATGCTAATTCCTAACTATAACAAGTTTGAAACCTACGGTTTTTTAAGTGAATTATTACGTTTTTTTAATAGCTAATTTTTACAGCTATTAATTTTTTTAATTTTTTCTAATTATTCCAATATTCTATATTTTTATATTATTATTTTTTGAATGTTTTTTCCGGTATATATTTTTTAAAATATTTAAACTCCGGTGCGCTCAGGGTGCGCACACCCATACACGCACACATAAACGTAGTGTGAGCTCAATTCCCACGGGCAAAAAAATATATATTTATGTATTTAAAGTAAATAATAATGCAAGACATTTAGTGGCATACTCATAAAAGTAGTATTTTTGATTTTTAAGAACCGTATTTTAACTTTAAACGCATTTCCGAAAATTGAGCAAAACGTCATTCATACACGCCGCGTAAGCGCCCCCGTAAGCGCCTCCGTAAGCGCCTACGTGCGTGCAGCGTAAGCACCCCCGTAAGCGCCCCGGAGCGCGCAGCGTAAGCGTCCGTCAAGCCATGTGACCTTATACCAACACTTTTGATTGGTTCATAACAGTTTTTTTACAACTATGGAAAGTCCCCACCCATTTCCCTCACACCTCTTGCCTGTTTCTCAAACTCATTTTTCAAGGATGTCTGCTTCCCAGGACCCCTCCACAGATTCTGATGTGGAATTCCTGCCTGAGGAGCCCCCTAAAAAAAATTTAAGAGAATTTTATGTGGAAGTTCTTTACTTTCCCGGAGGGAGAAAAGAAATGTAATGCTGCAAAGGTAACGTACCGGATATGTGACACAACCCTGTCACGTCGGGATCCCACCCGAAAATACAGCTTTGGGAATGCCACCTTGATCGGGCATGTAGAGCGGAGGCATCCTAACAACTTTGCCAGGGAGAGCACCAGGGACCTGGCACGCAATCCCCCTAGAGATGGCGCCACCACCTCTACCGGAGCATCTACATCATCTGGGAGAGGAACAACAACTTTAATCCCCAACATCCAGCGGTGTTTGCAGATTTGAAAATCCACTGTAAACAGTGTGACCAACTGCTCTGCTAGGTGGAGCAGAGCATTGAACTAATTGTCCATAAGAAGGAGGACCACCACTGCTCTTCCCAGCCCTAATATTTCCCCCTTTTTTTGCTCCTGTTGAGCAGTTTTGGATTCCCTGGTTTTGTTTTTCTCCTGAAAAAAATCCCCAAAAATATTAAATCGTTCTTAAAAAGTAGAAAAGAAAAAGTTCTTTTCAGAACTACCTCCAATTCTCCAAAAAGAGCTATATTCCTTATATGTTGTGTCATTCTTTTTTTCAAAGAATGAGTACTGAATAAATGAATGAATAAAATGACTGAATGAAGAGGAGAAAGTGACTGAGGGAATAAGTGACAGAAGGGGAGTGAGGGAAGTTGAGTGAACGAAGGAGAGTGACAGGGAGTGAGTGAAGGGAATGAGTAAAGGTGAAAAAATAGGATTGATATTGAGCGAAGGAGAGTGAGGGAGGATAAAGTAATGGGAGTGAGGGAGAAGGAAGGGGGAGTGAGTGAGGGTGAGTTGATGACAATGAAGGATGAAAGATGAATGAGGGTGAGTGAAGGGAAGTGAGAGAGTGAGGGGACGGAGGGAGTGAGGGTAAGACAGAGGGAGTGAGAGAAGAGGAGTGAGGAAGTGAGAGGACAGAGGGAGTGAGAGAAGGAGTTAATGAAGTGGAGTAAGGTGAGTGAGGGAAGGGGAATTACTGAGGGAGCGAAGGAAGGAAAGAAGGGGAAGGGGAGTGAAGCAGAGGGACTGGGAAAAGGTGAGTGGGGGAGGAGAGTGAGGGGAAGGGGAGTTAAGGATGGGGAATGAGGATAAGTGAGGGAAGTGGAGAAAGGGAACGGGGTGAGGGAGGGTGAGAGAAGGGCAGTGAGGTTGAGAAAAGAGGCGTGATAGAGGGTGGATAAAGGTGAGTGAGCGTAAGACAAGGGGAGTGAGGGAGTGAGGAGATAGAGGGAGTGAAGGAAGGAGTAAGAGAAGGGGACTGAGTGAGGGAGCAAAGAAAGGTAAGTGAGGGAGTGTTGGTGAGTTAAAGGGAGTGAGCGTGAGGGAAGGGGGAGTGACACAGTGGGTGGATGGAGGGAGTGAGGGTAAGAGAGAGGGAGTGAGGGAAGGGGAGTGACGATGTGAGAGGACAGAGGGACTGAGAGAAGGAGTGAGTAAGTTTTTTAATAGCTAATTTTTATAGCTATTATTTTTATAATTTTTTCTAATTATTCCAATATTTTCTATTTTTGCAATATACATTTTTTAATGTTTTTTCCTGTATATATATTTTTTTATATTTAAACTCCGGTGCGCTAAGGGTGCGCGCACCCGTACGCGTACCCGTACACGCACCCTGAGCATACTCCGTGAAATTTTCAAAACAAAAAATAACTTTTTTGCCCATCGGGGTCCTTCTAGGCCCTCCTGAGAAAACCTAGGAGGTCAGGGGGTCTCTACCCTGCCCCCTTTTAAAGTTTTCCCATTTTGTTTTTCACCTCTTGTGTCTTGGTTCTACCAAGACACAAGATGGCGGACTCTCCGGACCGTTTGGAATGTTCACAGACACCTGAGAGCCAATCAGTTTTCCGCTCGCGCACTTCCGTGGTGCGCCGGGTGCGCTTACCGGTACGCGTACCCAAAGCGCTCGAAGCGCGCATATAGATATATACATTTTTTTTAAGTTAATTTTCATAAAAACCACTGGAGCGATTTTCACCAAATATGGAAAAGGCCCTACTGCGTACCAGTCCCTAACATTTTGCCAAGTTTGGTGTAATTCCGTTCAGCGGTTCAGGCTGTAGCCGTGTCTAATCGTCCTATGGAAATTAACATGGGGAAAACACGTTTTGGGACCAATGTTCCCTCTAATTTTTTTCCTCTGTGTGCGGCAGTGGAGGGTCTCTGTGCGCTGCAAACATGGCTATGAGCGCCATGAACCGAACCTCGCGTGTCTGCGGCACCAAATGCGACTCGTTTTTGGTGCCCTCCTGCCCTCTGCCCCACTCGCTTTTGGTGCCCTTCTGCCCTCTGTCCCACTCGTTTTTGGTGCCCTCTTGCCCTCTGCCCCACTCGCTTTTGGTGCCCTTCTGCCCTCTGCCCCACTCGTTTTTGGTGCCCTCCTGCCCTCTGTCCCACTCGCTTTTGGTGCCCTCCTGCCCTCTGCCCCACTCGTTTTTGGTGCCCTCCTGCCCTCTGCCCCACTCGCTTTTGGTGCCCTTCTGCCCTCTGCCCCACCCACTTTTGGTGCCCTCCTGCCCCCTGTCCCACTCGCTTTTGGTACCCTTCTGCCCCACTCGTTTTTGGTGCCCTCCTGCCCTCTGCCCCACTCGCTTTTGGTGCCCTTCTGCCCTCTGCCCCACTCGCTTTTGGTGCCCTTCTGCCCTCTGTCCCTCTCGTTTTTGGTGCCCTCCTAGAGGAGTACTACTCTCTCACCTTCTGCTATCGGCATTTTTGAGTATCACTGCACCTACTATGGAGTGCTTTCATTGCGATATATGAGAGATTATTTTACAATTCAAATTATACGAAATCATCACACATTTAAATATTTTTAAAGGTTGAAACCTATTTTTAAAAGTTTTTTTATGTAGTCAGGACTCTACATGCTAGCTAGACATTGATTTTGTCAATGTTGCTGGAGGTTGACATTGGGGCCTGAGTGACAAGAAGAAACCACATTTTATTTTTGGCATTTTTACACAGAGCAAACCGTGCATAAGAAACTAGGATTCACAGCCTCCTGAGCCGAGGATTCAAACTTGGTCCCCCTAGTTACAGGGTGGGCACCTGTTACCACTGGGTCCCATCGCCTCCTGTGACATTTTGGCATGTTATGGGCTCGTGGTACCAAGACGACGACCTCCACTACAGCTAGACTTCTGGCTCAACCCTTCAGTGGCCCGTCCACCTCTAACATGCTCTCATTGAGTGTCACAGCACAAGCCGCTGACCAAAGTCTCAGTTCGCAAGTCCACGATGTCAGTGCCTGAACACAGGCCCTAAAGCAAGTGTTGGATCTCATACTACCAGTCAGACCCCTCCCCCCCTAAACACACACATGGAGCAGGTGCCAGAACACAATGCACGGACACCACATCAAGTCGTTCTCGCTAACCTCTGGTCACATTGCCAGATCATATGTCCAGCTAAGCCTACCCCTAAATGTAGCAGCCTAACACACACTATTGCAGTGGCAGCCGGTGTTGTAGAAGCGTTTTTACTTATTTCCTCCCTTATGTTCTACTGCTTTGTGTCAGCTTCAGGACTGGATGTAGTGACTTTACCAGTAGCCAACATACCAACTTTATGGTGCCAGTCAGGAGCCTATGGTACCAAGCTTAGTGGACGCGTCAGAATCAGATCACATGCCCCTTGTGGTGCAGTCAGTTAACAAGCTTTCCTAACAAAAGCGTAGACAGTTTCCAAACACAGCATGTGTTTGGAAACAGTCTACTCTTTTGTTAGGAAAGCGCGGGGATGACTCTAGCCTTTTGTTTAAGTATTACTGTTAATCGGAGCCCGTGAAGGGGTTCTGATTAACAGCAATACTTAAACAAAAGGCCAGAGTCTACCCCGCCCTCTCTCATAGCCTCAAGCGCCACAAGCCCTCCCCCCACCTCCTAACCTGCACGCCTCACGACCGCTCCGCCGCATTCGCGCCGCTCGCTTCTTTCAAAGCGGCCGGCGGCGCGACTTCCTGACCGTGTGCGCGCTCCACGCTAGGTGGTGCGCAGTGAGTTTAAGAGCGGTGCGCGCGCGCGCGCGCCTTAGAGGGAACGTAGTTTGGGACCCCCCTTTTTTCTCGGTGCCCGCTTCACAAATACCCCCAACACTTTCAGGGAAGGAGCGGAGCGTAACGGGCCATCTTCTTTGAGAAATTCACAAAGATTCATCCACCGACGCCAAAGTTATTCCCAAAATAATGTTGCGGATTTCCTATGGAAACTAGGTCCTAACTATAACTACCTACTGGCGACCGCCAGTAGGTAATATATATATATATGGGGGCACTTACCGGGACATTTCCGTCAGGTGTTGGGTGATGAGGAAGGCTTTTGCGCCAAAATGCATTTGCCGCCACCAGACTGTACTTTTAAATAAAGCCTCTCCAAAAGAATCTCCTCTGGGTTTCTGCCTTCTTACTTGCGTGGAGGGATTTGTGCGTATTTCATGCGCTAGCCAGCGGCGTATTTCAGAACCCCTGTCACGTTTGGGAAAGAGCGACACTGGCCCTGCTTCACGGCACCATTTGTTTGTTTCCAGTTATGGATACCTTCGGATCCGCCTTTCTCGTGAGGTGACCGGGGCGGTTGAGGTAATTTACCTCTCTTGTGGCATTAGGCCCCCGCTCTATGGTTGCCTTATCTGAGGGGCTGTGACAGTGTGAGGAGACCTGAGGAGCGGCTTTGTTGTCGGAGGACTTGCACAAGGTAACATCGTGCCCTGCTGTTCCTGGTTACCGCCACAGAACTGTTTACATCATTTGACTCTGCCCAACTACACCGGCCCGTCTTTGCCTTAAACTGTGGCATTGTGGGAGTTGTGGTGCGATGATTACCAAAGGCACTCCAACAGGTGGGCAAAAACAGCTTGGGGGAGGAGCGGAACAATGTCACCAACATAAGGCAGCAGGGGGCCCTTACCGGGACATTTCCGTCAGGTGTTGGGCGCTGACGAAGGCTTATGTGCCGAAATGCATTCGCCGCCACCAGACTGTTCTTTTAAATAAAGCCTCTCCAAAAGAATCTCCTCTGGGTTTCTGCCTTCTTCCTTGCTTGGAGGGATTTGTGCATATATAGTGTTAACTACGCATTCGATAATGTGAGGTTATTTGTGAGACTGAAAACTATATGAATTAAGTAGGTGAATAATTTCATTACCCTTATTCATTGTTTCACCTGTATTTAAACAGAAATGCACAACAAGATTTTTTAAAATATTTAAATACTTATTTATGTATTTTATATTATGGCCGTTTATGTAACTAACATTGTATTACAAACAAACATTACAATGTACAACATGTGAACAAAGTATTTTTTCTATGTTGTTTGTACCAATTTGAAAATTGCCTGCGCTTTCGCACTTTAAATATCGGCATTGGCTCTGAGCAACTTGCCATGTGATCAAGCTTTGTGAAAAGCGAAACGCGTAATGGCGGCGGCTGGCTTGCTGGAGAAAATAAAGGACCTTGATTGAGCACTTACAAACGGGTCTGTTCTTTCGTCATTGAAGTTTGGGCGGCTGCCTCAGTTCGTGTGGCGAATTTATGTGCATTTGTTATACCGGTAAAGCTTCCACGGTACGAACAGAACCCCTTCTTGACCCTTGGGCTACGCGGCAGGAAGCACTACCTCGGATGGTTTTCTGGAAGAGGAACTACGAACTCTGGAAGGAGTACGCTTCAATTGCCCCCGAGCACCGTCGACAGTTAGTCTGCTCTGGCACCGACACCTGGAGAAAGAGGCGCCGGCTGGCGCGTAACAACGGTGATCGAGCTAAAACAGACGAGCTACGGAGTGCCCGGTAAGAAGTGTGTGAGTGTTTTAGGACGGATGGATTCTCAACCGACCGAACACTGTATCAAGGTTGAGCAATTTACGTTCCCAGCATAAAGTGCCATAATGTCCGCAAATAAGTTGCGCGAACGTGAGGAAGCGGCTGAAACAATGTTTCTAGACTCCCCGGCGGTGGGGTCTGGTCTCATACCACAGACTGTGCAAACGTCAGCAGGGAGCCCACCACTCGGGATTTATTCAAGAAGCTGGAAAAGCTTATGCGTTCTGAACAATCGAAGTGGTGGGAGCATCGATCCCTCACTCGGTATTTACAGGTCAACAGAGTACCGAGGGGGCTCAGAATAACTTTGGCTCCAAGCTACAAAAATCCTGACCCTGCTATGCTCAATGAGTGGGCAGAATCCAACTTGGAATCATCAGCGAAACTTATAACAATCCTTGTCAAATATGCATCTAGTGACCGCATTAAACTGCAGGGTGCAATAGACAAACTGGAGGAAGAAATCTCTGCGTTGGGTATGAATGAACAGATTAAAAAGTTGTGTGAGGATATGCTGGTTCGTTTGAATAAAGAGGAGGAGGTAATCAAAAAAAGAAAGACTTATACATTTGAAAGAGATCGTCTTGATTACCTGAACGGCCAGATTTTCACCTTTGCTCAGCGTTATGATGGTGTTAAAGCAAGAGTCAAGAGCTCGCCGAATAAAAATACTGGGGTGCGGGAAAACTCTATTTCGGGATCTGACCTCAGCTCTAACGTCGAAGGTGAAGTAGAAGGTGAAATCTCAATGGATCCAACTTTGGGGTTTACCAAACTTTCCATGGCAGAGGAGGTGGATTGCCTCTGCCTAGATCGAAGGGACACGTTGCGCTCACTAACATTGCCGGCAAAGCAAACACCAGGCGCAACTACAAGCGGAGTCAACGCTGGAAAAAATGCCGGAGCCGCCGGAGGCAAAGCCAAGGGACCCCCAAGAGGAAGATGGAACCGTTTCCAAAAACGCAACACAACACAAACAGCAACCCCAACTCAGTGATCAATTTAACAAAAACAGTATTAACTCAGCAGGAAGAAGCCGTATTATCTTTGGGTTTGTCGTTTTGCCCGCCATGTGATTTTAATTATGCTGATGCACGGATGGACACTTACAGGTTTGTCCGCAAACTGAAACTCAGTAAATTTCACAGTCTTCAGTCCAAAAAGCAACGAACTGTTGTGGTCAGAAGTCCTACCTTATTGACTGTGGGGGACCAGGAAGCAATGAATGAAATATGGTCCCTGCAGGAAGAAATAATCGGCAGTCAAGAGGGTGAATCCAATATGGGAATGGGGAATGCCGTTGCCGGATTAACACCTTTTAAACCAAAGTCCACGTTTCAACCGATAATGATGTGTTCTAATCTAGGACCCCGATCAATACTGTGACCTTATGCCCCTATACGGCTATAATCCATTCATACCCCTATAATGGCATAAACGATCAGAGCCATATTTCAGCCATATTTCTGAAACTCGCCTCTGCAGCTCATTACAGTACATGACACAGCAGAAGCCACTATCTTAGATTCCTAGATTACACTCCGAGTTCTTCAACAAGGTGAAACCCAGCAACCTGGGAAAGCCCCGCTTGCTATGTTTTGATTAGTAATATAACTCTAATGAGCACTGAAAGGACGATCACTTCCTAGTGACATCTTTATTGACGTCTTATGTCCAAAAACTTACGTCAAACAAGGCATCTTTCAGGTATAAATATTACCAACGTTGCCTTAAGCAAGCGCGACGACGATAACGATGTTGTGGTGAATACAGGAGCAGAACAGCTGTCCCTTGCAGAGCCCAGCAGATGCAAGCAGCCCACGGACGCTGCCCCTCCTCCTCCTTGACGCGCTGAGAGAGACGCTGTATTTTTCTCTTGCAGAGAAATTCCAGCTCTGGCGTTTCCAGCCTACTCTTGAGAGTGGCTTGGATATCGAGTCCTGAAAGGAGATACAAGACCTCCAACATTCTATTCCAGAGGTATGGTGTTGACTAAACCCTTAGAGAGAATTCTTGAAGCAAACCTTGGCAAAACCAACTTAACTTAAACTGCTACTTACTCCCTCCCAAGTATTAGGCTTAGGTCAGGTACACTGGGGTAGGCGTAGTTAGAAGCACCAGTTGAGTATGTTAGCCTAATGTATATATGAATGTATATATTTTATTCATTTTAACAATTGTATGGCCAAGAAACCATATCAATGCTTTTACAGTATGATTTCGCAATCCTCCTTTTACTGTACGCACTTTTTATAATAACAAGTCTTGCAATTGTGGCAATTCATTTCTCTTGCATGAGAAGAAAGACTGTTCAATAAATAATACCTTTTATTGAAAACGCCCATCTCTCTATTCTCTGCTTCTTGGTGAAAGTAATCTGCACAACTGACTGAGTAAAATAACTGTCTATTGTTTCACACGACTCTAGAGATTGACTCTTATTCTAAGGAGCAAAGTTGTCATGTTTATGCGGTTGTTGGAAAACTGAATCCCTTCTTGTCTGTACCTGGGAAGCTGATCACTTCCTATTCAGTCAAGAAAGTTTCCAGTGACCTCTGAGCTAGTTGGTACAAACCCAATTAAGTTTAGCATAGTCAGTAGAGACCTGGAAGACCGCACTTCTACGTCTACACTGCTGTTTATGTTATTCCAATGCGCAGGGCCTATAGGGAAAATAGGAACTACACTACATGGCGCCCAACATTTGGTAAGGCGATAAAACTAACGCAAGAAGTTAGAGTAACTCAGTCGTGCATTTTTCACACAAACCCTTTCTCCCGTAAATACTCCAATAGACGTCTGGAGTGGGTGAAAGGTTAAAATCCGCCCGAACCTAGTAGGAAGAGATTCCTATGTAAAGCTCTGGTTTATTCAACGTTGAAGGATACAGTGTTCCAAAATACTGTGCACCTAATCTTTGTCTCCTTGGAGACCTGCTCTGCAAAAACGTACATTTTAAAATGTCAGTAGAAGAGAACGGAACCGTTGATGCCGCAGTAAATGCGACTCAGCAGAGTTCCGATGAAACAGGGATTTACCCACCGGATGCGAAAATCATCCCGGTCAACATAAGAAAAACTATAACGTCAAAACTTATAGAAAACGGACTGACCACACAAGGTGGCACAGTCGTCTTCGTGATAGAGGCACACCAATATCGGCAGACAGAGGTATTCTATTTATGGATAAAATTTCCAGCGGCAAACGCTGCAACACACGAGTTCCACTATTACAAAATAGGGGATCCACCGGAAGAGTACGCTCCTTTTGAGGAGATTGAAATCCCATTAAAATACCAAGAGCACCTGCTCTGGTTTAAAGGCGCCCTAAAACACAATGATCATATTACCAGGCTCGGTCCACTAGGTAGACCAGGAGCAACGTGTCCGGTTCTAGCCAGCTACACACCACATCCGGACATTGCAAAAATGTCGAAAGAAGAACTTTTAGCACAGCTAAAAACCTTAATTAAAATACATAGACAATTAGTCCAATATGTAATGCGGACTGCAACAGTCCAAACAGCTGTTAATGTTACACAGCTGACCCCTCATCAGGGGAACACAAATAAAATTACACCACAGAACATACAATCATGTCTTGGTAAAACACCCATAAAACGGGAACAAATTCCTTTCTGGTTAGCGCAGAAAATTACTCAAATAGAGGCAGTATTTCCGAATACTACCCCTATTAAGAAACACAGAATTCTGACCATCTGCCTTTCAATGGGGGTCGCACCACACGTGGAGGACTGTGACACTTGGGGTACAGTCTTTGCTTCCATTTACACAAAAACACATGGTGTTCTGTCAATGGCGGTAATACCAGATGTGCTAAAACAGATTCAGAATGAATACGGTCCAGAACCTGCTTTAACTCTTGGTATGAAATTACTGAAAGACTTCAAGCAGGTCTCGGCTATATTATTAGCCAATATAAAAGGAGAAGCAGCATCTGTGGCGATCCGCCAGAAGTTGAAGGAAACAGATATAACAGATCAACCAATTGAGCTTGCCAGAATTATAGAAAAATGTTATGAAGAATTAGGTAGAGACAGCTTGGGTGGAAAACCAGTAAAACCCCAACTACTCGAAAATCCTGAAAAATTATTTATTAAAATAATTCAAACACTCCTAAAAAGAACTGGGATGGAAATAAACAATCCACTCCCAAAGAAAAAGTTTTCCAGTCCAGAGAAAGGTCTCCTCGACGGAGGGAAAGAACTCCGACTCGAAAACACCAGTCTCCCCCAGAGGGAGCCCTCTGAGAAAAGATATAACCTTAGAAATAGGGATAATTTGAAGAAGCCTAATAGATATCAAAGTTTTGATACACGTCCCTCTCGATCTTTTTCGCAGAAATCGGAAAGAAGAGGACGGTCAGACCCAGGAGAGCACACCAAGTCCAAAGACAAGGAACCTGCTCAAAGTAACAAGTTACAATTTCCAAGAAAGAAGGTAGCCGGTATTAGAGTAATCGAACATGCCGAGAATACTGAGAACACAGTTGAAAAACGGGGAGTGGGCACAGACAATGTTAGACAGTGCAGCAGAAATCACCATAGCTCGCAAGATCCTGATGGGTCATCTGAAGACAGTGGACACGAATGAATACATTCAAGTAGAAACTGCCGACACCAGAGTTAGCGAACCTCATAAGATATATGAAATAACACTGCGTATAGAGGGTGATAAGACTAGGAAAATAAAGGGTCTATTTTGGGATAACCTCTCAAAAGGCTATGACATCCTGTTAGCTGAAAAAGACTGGCCCCCAGAGTTTGTCAGGGAGTGCCCTCGTGGCGAAGAAATGATTATGCCTGCCTTCTCGAATCACATTCCGATTCACACTAAATATATATATGCAAGGAAATGGGCAGTAGCCCAGGCACCAGCACTATATAAAAATCATGTAGGATGGGATGAGGACTCTCATCCTCACAAAATCCAGTTAAAATGTCAACCAACTGCACAAAGGCAGTATCCCATTAAGCAAGAAGCTAAAAAACAAGTCAGGGAGATTTTAGATCAACTTGAATGCCAGGGGGTGATTGAAACATGCACCTCTCAAATGAACAATCCTTTTGTTTCCTGTCTCCAAACCGGATGATTCATATCGTCTAGTCTTGGACTACAGACACCTTAACTCATGTTGCAAAACATTTGCAGTACGAAATTCGCATAGTGCTGCACTAATGAATAACATAGTTTGTAAAAAATATAAAACAACATTAGACATATCTAATGGTTTCTTTTGTCAAAATATTGCACCAGAAAGCAGATACTTGACCGCTTTCTCAGTAATGGGGTCTCAGAAAAATTTCTGTAGGCTCCCACAGGGATTCAAGAACAGCCCAGGATTATTTTCAGCCAGAGTAACAGAGTTACTACAAATGTATGATGATGAGGCATTATCTTATGTAGATGATATCTATCTCACAGACGACGACTTGGAGACTCACTTGAAAAGAGTGAACACCATAATACTTGGGTTCGCAGCAGAGGGTTACAAATTCAACTTTAAAAAGTCTCAAATTGCCCATCTTGCAGTATTATTTTTAGGATACGAATTATCAAGTGAAGGGAAAAGCCTAGCGGACAACTTCTTAGAGAAGTGCGCTGTACTCCAAGCACCAAAACGCTGAAGAACTTACAATCGATTCTAGGCTTCCTGAATTTCGGAAGAACTTACATTCTGAATTATGCGGAGAGGGTTAAACCTCTCTACGAACTAATTAAACCTGATTTTAAACAAATCAACTGGACTCAAAAACACACAGAAATTTTGAGATCATTGCAAACAGACATGTTAACAAAAACAAAATTAGATACACGTGATAACACAGGAAGATGCAGATTCACGTACCTGACCTCTAATGAGGGAGAAAAGGTACCAATAGCTTACAAATCTCACTTGTACACACAAACAGAAAAAACATTCAGTCTCACAGAAAATACTGTGAAAGCAGTACTAACTGCAATAGCTAATGAACGAGAACTAGCACACGGCAAAAGGATCAATGTCCTCACAGCAGAATCCGCCTTCGAGGCGCTATTCAGCCCAGTAAACCTGCCTACAGTGTCACTGGATCCGAAATGGATACAGTGGGAAAATTCTCTTGCTGCAGAAGACGTGAAATACTATTTCGCTCCACACATGAAAAAACGGAATGATTTAAATTATGAAAAAGAATATCCTCTGCCAATCGAAATTCTGCCTCTCCAACAATACTCTTGTATAATCTATACAGACAGATTTGTACAGCATTACAACGTAGAGAACAAATCCTGCGATGCAGCCTGCGCGATTGTTAAAGGTCGCTGGCTGTGTGGTAAATTCAGACCGAAAATAACTAAAACTGAATCTGTGAGAAACTGTTCGGCTCAGAGAGCTGAAATCAGATCTTTAAAGATGGCGCTTGAAAATGCAGAACGTGAATTCCCGGCACTAATCGTGTGCGATTCGCATTTTTGCGACAACTTTTACAATAATGAGTTGCAGAGCTGGATTCAAAATGATTACAAAGATGACAAAGGTGCCATAATCAAGCATAAAATGCTTTGGAAACCGGTAGTTCTTTTACAGAAAGAACTACAAAAGACTCACGTGATGCACACTCTGAGTCATAAACGTGATGCTGCTCACGTTGCAGGGAATTCATTGGCTAACACAGCCGCAGCGGAAGCAACTAAACCGGCTTCCGTAGCCACAAAAAAGTGTTCAGAAAAATACATAGACGGGGAAACCATGCTGGCAGTAAAAACGTCCTTAAAAGACGACTGTGCAGCACTACCCGTGAACTATCCACTCAATTATGCATACGTAATTGATGCAAACTCTGTTCCTTTTGCTCGAATCCCTGGAGTGGGGGATAGGGTAATTCCAAACATGAACCGGAGAAAGTTATTAATAGCAGACGCACACATGGGTGAAGGTCCAAGGCACATACAGATGAAGGAATCTCTGACTGAATTACAATCAGTGTACTGGTGGCCGGGTATGAGCCTGCACCACTATAAATATGTAAAGAACTGCCTGGACTGCGACAGAGATCGCAGCAATGAGTCAAGCGCATTAATGCCTTGGTAGGCATAATGCTGTCTACATGCCATCCAGCGTCCTATTCATTATTAAGACTAAAACTCACTTAAAAAATGTGGCCCCAGCTCTCGGCTGACGCCAAAACGGTTATAAAAGATCTGCGAGTCTTTATCGGCACATACGCTATTGCCATGTTCCATTCTGACCAGGGTCCTGCTTTTAACTCTCAAGCTTATAGGGAGGCCATGGCCAGTATGGGCGTTGGGTTGCGATATTCTTGTCCATCACACCCCGATGGGAACAGTGTAGTGGAAAGAAAAAACCTAGACATAAAGCAATCTATAACAGCGAAGGAATTAGGTTCGGGTGATGGGTGGGTCAAACATTTAATAAGTGTCCAACTTAGTCTAAACAATTTGCCAAGAAATTCTCTAAAAGGTCTCAGCCCGTACGAACTATTGTTCGGAACTAGAATGCATGTTCATGACCTCGATAGTCAGGCATCAGTGGTAGAAGATAAGAATAAAGACTTTGACATCAAAGATCGTTTGGCTGTTTTACAGGACTTGAATGAAACAAGAATATCCTTAAGCAACATAAAGTTAAAGCAACAGCCAACTACCACTGAAGAGGCACCACCAGCCCCAGCAAGACCTGTCTGGATTCCAAAGATTGGGGATCTAGTCAGAGAGAAAATAGCGGTGAAGAAGGAATTTGGGCCTTCTTACAGAAAAGCAGTACCTGTCTTGGCAATCAAAAGAACAAGATCAGTAGTACTACCGCCTCTTGCTGGTAAAAAGGAGAACAGAGTTGTATCAATCGACCTGGTAAAACCACAAGCATGTGGCCTATACTCAACAGTAGGCCCAGTGGACTCCCAAGAAATAACAGAATACCCAAATTTGCAACAATTCAAGAGGTTCAAACTGAAAGACTAATCACATTTGATAAACCTGCAGTGCACAGAGAGGGACTACGCAATAATGCCATGGAACTCGTGCCTCTTGAAACACAGATTGAAACAGTTCGTCATGAAACACCAGTCTACAATGATGTGGCATCAGAATGTGCTACCGAAAGACAAATTGAAAAAACAATTCCAACTATTGACAAAACTGCCTCTGGCTACTTCATCAACTTCGATACCTTTTCTGAAGATCCAAACGACCCTGAAGTGACGCCAGAAACAAAGACTTTTAAAGAAAAAGCCACAGAACTCTTTCATCAACTCAAGGAAATTTACCTTATTTCTCCATGGTTAGAGTTTTGGTTTGGGCTAGGTATATTTTTCCTCCTGCTTTGGCTCATCATGGTACTGTGTTTGGGGAAATTCATTGAGGGAAAATGCAGTTCAATGGACACAGCAAGTCAGAACATCAACTTAGTCCTAAAACCACACAAATCATCCCACGTGAAGAAAAGAGAACTATCAACAGTAAATGTCACAGCCATTCCAATACCCGGCGGGGTAGTATGGGACAAAACTGACTATGAAGTATATGGTCTGGTTGAAATCCTGAAATATCCTCACCAGTTCAAGGTTTCCTTAAGTGACTTTGTAAAACCAAGTACATTTTCTGATGATTGGGATTTTGAAAGTATTAATAATATGATGTCTGATTTAGTGTTGTCAGCAAGATTTACAGAACATGATTATTTACAAGGTTCGTCTAATTATGAACAGATGTACTGCTTCTCACATTACGGAGATCATTACTTACATAAATCTGCACAACCTAGAAATGTTTTTAAGTATAACCAATGGGAACATTGTGCTACTCCACCTAAAAGCAGTTCTAAAACATTCTATGAGAAATTCAAGTACTTCTCAGGGTTTAATACAAGTAATGCAGAAAGGTTTTATTATAAACTGTTAGATAAAACAGGGTTGAAAACTATGCTGACAAATACCAAATTGATATATTCTGAAGCATTTTATGAAAAAATGATGACATTTGGTTTTGATTTTTGGAAAAATAACATTGAAACAAAAACCATCTGGGGTACAAAAGATTGGCAGGTACAAGGCCTAGAAGCATTATTTCGAGCCTGCATGATCCCAGAACAAATAATGTTCTTAAATGACACAATTCACCAAACATCCTGTCTTGGCCTAGCTAAGATTAAAGACCTTAACAAACCGTCTATTCCAAAGCCAATACCTGATAATGCAACCACAGATATCGAAATAGACGTATCTAAAATTTTACATCTAAACAAAACACATCCTGATTGGAAAAAGTGGTTAATCTGGCCTACTGACACGAATAACTGTCAAGATAGATTCCTGAACAAAACACAGGGGTTAACAATGACCAGACCAGACCCTAGATACTCCCAGAGACAACATCCAGGGATAGTAACAACATACAGTGTAGGGAAACTCTGCCTCGAATGGCTAGAAACATCCACACTGGCAGAAATTAAGCAACACTTATCTTTACTTAAAGATGGTGCTGATTTGCGCAATTTCATTCTGGGACCACGCAAACAGCGTCAAAAACGTTTCATAGCGACCATTATATATGTGGCTTACAACAAGGCTAGGAAAGTAACACAAATTGAAACAGCTGAAAAAATACGAGAAATTGGTCGTATTAATTTGGAAAAATCCCTTTCTGTTGATGACAATGGGTTAATGACTCTGTCCTCCAGAATATATTCACTGGACAGTTTTGTATCATCTTCCATAGATATAATAGACAAAGACTTGCTAATGTTACAGCATGGCCAGTCACAATTGCGTTCTATTGTTCAGTTAGGCTGGACGCTGCAAAATCTTCATTCAGGCTTTGTGCCTTGGCGTTTAATCAACGCAACGTCCTTGTTTTCCATCTTTAACCTTACTGATAAACAAATCAGCCTGGCACAGAAAGGAGCAGACTATACAATCCTGAGCATCGAAAAACTTGAGAGATTACCATTGACAATGTCAGAAATTCCTGTCATTGAATGGATAACACACGGGATTATCACAATTCCGATAACAACTTTCCGATTTAAAAATTGCCTTGAATACATACCGACTGGCCAGTATGAAAGTTTGGATAAAGGGTACATTAAGTCAGCATGGAAATTACCATATACACACACATGCTATAGTGACAGCAACAAAAATGTATTTCTTAGTGGTGAAAATTGCAAACATTCACTAAGCGATATTCTTTTGTGCCAAGGTATTAATTTACACGGGGCCTGTGAAGGAAATTCAAAGAACCTTTCATGCCACCAACATGTCACATCTGCAACGCAGATAGAGCCTTTCTTTAAGCAACTCTCGAACGCGAGTTACATTCTAATAATGGATCACAGCTGTTGTGGCCTTATGCCAGGGAAAGCATATCTCGTACAAGTAACTTCCATGGTCAAATGCTGTATGCAAGCATTGTTTCCAAACGGCCCTGGAGACTCCGAGATTCCCATATGGCCTCGTTTGAATGTCTTTTCTATACGAATTGATACTTTAAGCAGAATGAAGTCTGTGCTTTTACAGACAACAGTGCCCATCACGTCATCGAAAGAGACGTATGATCTCCAAGTTGCAAGGACAGCATCGGAGATTCATGACCTTTTATCAACAAATTGCCCCTGTGCATTTCACAGAAATGCTTAGCCAAATTCTAAATATGTCAAGTGCCATAGGCATCCCAGGCGTATTTAAGACCATTTTTTCGGGACTGTTAACACCATTCAAAGCAATTCTGGGAATCATTCCCAATTTTGTCCATTCAGTCTTTGGCGGCACACCCCTGATTTTGGGACTTGTAGCAGGCATTTTATGTTTGACCCTCCTGCTCCGATATGGCAAACCAAAACACAGACATGACTCCGGCAGGGATGAAAGAAACGATCCTAGCAATACGCTACCGGGACCGAATAACTAGAGTCCTTGGATTGGCCAGGCTGAGAGATCTGAACATGACCTGGTTTCTTTCATTCAGACCTATATGGCAGACCTGCATCTTACCTGTGCTTCGATGTATGCTATGCGGAGATGAATGCGTGTTGGACACCTGTCCTGCACTTCCATCAGCAGTACCAATGGATATAGATACTTTGCTAAGTCCTGTAACGGCTTAAGCATTGTGTTGTCCCCAGCTGCTACCAATCCTGATGACGGCATTCGTTGAGACTCCTGTGCTACGACTAGGTGGTGACAGTGGAGCAAAAAATAAAAGCAACATCACCCAGGTACGACCTTCTGTGAGCATTGCTGATCCAGACACCGATGATAGCAATCATTCTCACACCTGCCAAGTAACAGCATTATCGAACTTGGTCGAACTGTCACCTGATTTTGTAGACAATTTTTTGAGAGCCTGTCTGATATGATGTTCTCCCCTGAACAGAAACAATCATTCCGACACACAGCGTTCCCATGAACTCTGAATTCGGCCTTCAGTTTTGATCAACAAAAACTACTGAAAAGCGTTGGAAGTCTATTCCCCCGTTCACCATGAAAAGTTTTTTTTTTTGGTTTGAACATTTTTCAAAATATTTACCTTTTTCTGGCACAAATTCTTTGCTTAAAGTAGAACTATTCATAAAGAACAGAACTTCTATTTTTAATAAATCTAGAGACTCAATAACCTTAGATCAGCCTCTAGCACATTTTACAGCAAATGCATTTATATGTGATGAAATTATCTCGTCCTTCTTTTCTGTATAAAGAGATATTTCAAGTGTAATTTTTTTTCGCAAAATCGTTCACTGATTAAATATGCTATAATTTTTGAATGATTTCTATGCTTAAAGACGTACAGTACCTGTATTTCCATGTATTTCAAATACGCCATTTCAAATGCAAATATGTATTTTGGGGTGGGTAATGTTACACATGCATCTTATTGCTTTCGTTTTTAGTAATTTGATGGACATAAATTCGTGGAGTGGGTGTCGTGTTCTAATCTAGGACCGCGATCAATACTGTGACCTTATGCCCCTATACAGCTATAATCCATTCATACCCCTATAATGGCATAAACGATCAGAGCCATATTTCAGCCATAATTCTGAAACTCGCCTCTGCAGCTCATTACAGTACATGACACAGCAGAAGCCACTATCTTAGATTCCTAGATTACACTCCGAATTCTTCAACAAGATAAAACCCAGCAACCTGGGAAAGCCCCGCTTGCTATGTTTTGATTAGTAATAGAACTCTAATGAGCACTGAAAGGATGATCACTTCCTAGTAACATCTTTATTGACGTCTTATGTCCAAAAACTTACGTCAAACAAGGCACCTTTCAGGTATAAATATTACCAACGTTGCCTTAAGCAAGCGCAACAACGATAACGATGGTGTGGTGAATACAGGAGCAGAACAGCTGTCCCTTGCAGAGCCCAGCAGATGCAAGCAGCCCACGGACGCTGCCCCTCCTCCTCCTTGACGTGCTGAGAGAGACGCTGTCTTTTCCTCTTGCCGAGAAATTCCAGCTCCGGCGTTTCCAGCCTACTCTTGCGAGTGACTGGGATATCGAGTCCTGAAATGAGATACAAGACCTCCAACATTCTATTCCAGAGGTATGGTGTTGACTAAACCCTTAGAGAGAATACTTGAAGCAAACCTTGGCAAAACCAACTTAACTTAAACTGCTACTTACTCCCTCCCTGCTGTTTATGTTATTCCAATGCGCAGGGCCTATAGGGAAAATAGGAACTACACTACAATGCTCCATGACAACATTGACGTTTATCATGATTTGGTGGTGAAGGAGTTAAAACAACTATATATTGCCACCAATAGCAAGCGTCAAAAAATCACTAAACAAAATTGGAGCTATGCCCAGTTGATTAAAAAATTGGACTCGGACAACAACATACCGGTGCGACAGGCAGACAAAGGTGGAAATGTTGTGCTTTGGCCCCGTGACTTATATCTGGAGGAGGCAGAGACACAACTGAATGACATTTCTTGTTACAGGAAAAGCAATTGGCCCACTTTGAAAGCAGCGTGGGGGATCAAACAGTGAAACTCCAGGCCTGGAGGAGTGGGGGGATTATCACCGAGGATGAATTTTGTTTCTTGAAAAAAGAGCACCCGGTGGTACCATCCTTTTACTTGATCCCAAAAATCCATAAGAACTGTAACAAACCACCAGGGCGCTCCATAATATCTGCCATAGACAGTTCATTGGAGAATGTCTCCAAATATATTGACTATTTTCTACAGGACTGGGTTAAAGGATTGAGTTCGTGTGTGCAAGATTCCACAGATTTTATTCGTAAAACTGAACAGTTGGAGTGGGGTCCAGACTTTATGCTTATGACTCTAGATGTATCATCGTTATACACCTCAATTGGGCATCGAGATGGTCTCAAGGCAATTGAACATTTTCTGAACAAACGTCCCATATATTATGGGGTGCACAATAAGATGCTATTATCCATGATTCAAATGTGTTTAGAGCAGAATTTCTTCTTTTTTAATAATCAAATCTATCAACAAGTAAGAGGAGTCGCCATGGGGGCCTGTTTCTCCCCCAGCTACGCATGTTTGCACATGGGGCTGTGAGAGGAACAGGTCCTGGCGGGGGATCTGCGTACAATCATGGAACAGCATGTGGTCACCTACCTCAGATATATAGATGCTTTGTTTTTTGTTTGGAGAGTGACGGAGGAGGCAGCCATTCAGTTTGTCAACAGGTTAAACATTAACAGCTTAAATCTATAATTCACGTCATTCATACATGCGGTGTCTGTTAGTTTTCTGGACATGGAAATCTATGTTAAGGATAATCTCATTCAAACTAAATTGTTCAGAAAGCCCACAGCGGGCAATACCATCCTGCATGTAGCAAGCCACCATCCGCGCCACCTGATTCGGAGCATCCCCTATCGGGTGATGTTGCATATCAGGCGGATCTGAAGCAGTGATGAGGAATGTGAGATTGCTCAAGATGCGAGTAAATGTAGATTCCTTGCTAGAGGATATTCCAATACTATTATTGAGGCTGCCCAAAAAAGAACGCAGCTTATATCCTGTGACACTGCACTTATTCCTAAGAATAAGGATGCCCACACAACCCCGGCTGGGGATGTGATTAAACCACGCATGATTGTAGCATATAGCAGGCAACACACAGCCATTAGAAGAAAATTCAACCATAATTGGAACCTTATATTGGGGGATCCCTTCATTGGCAATAAATTGTTGGACAAACCACTCCTCACATTCAGAAAATCAATATCGATGGCCAAATCTTTGGTCAAGAATACCTTAGAACCCCAAATCTCGACTACTTGGAAGGCTTTAGGCAGAGGCTTTAAGAAATGTACACAATGTAAGGCGTGTAAACACGGGGTCAACAAGACTAAATATGTTGTCCCATTCTCACAAACACCAAGAGAAATTACCAAACGCCTGAATTGTAAAACGGACTATGCGGTCTATCTGCTGGAGTGCACGTGTGGACTCAGGTATGTGGGTAGTACCCGCCTGCCGGTCCACAAGCGTGTGCTCCAGCACATTAGAGCCATAAATAACAAAGATCAAGCCTACCCGGTGGCAAGGCACTTTGAAAGTGAGCATAGTTCCAATCCATTGCATCTGTCATACTTTGCAATTGATTCAATCTGGCCCATGAAGAGGGGTGGGGATCGAGATGCGAGGCTTCGCCTTCTCTAAACCAGGTACATCTTAGAACTAGACAGTAAACAACCTCATGGGCTGAATGCGACGGAGGATCTCTACACTTGTTTGTGAGTCGTTCATCGGTTTGCTACATTTTAGAGCCCGTCTGCATAACATCCAATTAGGGGGTTCCTGGAGGTTCCTGTGAATTACAATGTACATTAATATTCTTGGAAAACCTTAGTCAGGAACTTTTCAAACCAACAACCCACAAGCCCATGTTATACAAAGATGTCTCTGTACTTAAGCAATTGGAATTTTCTATAACATTTTTGTACAGTCAGGAATGTAATTTTGTATAATATATTATGAATTTTTTCCCGTTATTTGGGTGCCTGCATTACCTCACATATTGATTAATTGAGCTATTTTTTTAAAGACGGCTACCCCAGAGGTGTCTCTGGGGGTACTACCATCAGCTCCATATTTGAATATTAGTTTTTAATTTTAGTTAGCACTTGCACTAGCACTTTTTCATGATTGAATCTTGCACCTCTTTACATGCCGGTAACACAAAAACAAAAAAAAGAGCAAATTTTTTTGGGTCTCAGCCCACTTGGGCTCAATTTTTTCTAGTGTTAACTACGCATTCGATAATGTGAGTTTATTTGTGAGACTGAAAACTATATGAATTAAGTAGGTGAATAATTTCATTACCCTTATTCATTGTCTCACCTGTATTTACAGAAATGCACAAGATTTTTTAAAATATTTAAATACTTATTTATGTATTTGTATTATGGCCGTTTGTGTAACGAACATTGTATTACAAACAAACATCCCAATGTACAACATGTGAACAAAGTATTTTTTCTATGTTGTTTGTACCAATTTGAAAATTGCCCGCGCACTTGCACTTTAAATATCGGCATTGGCTCTGAGCAACTTGCCATGTGATCAAGCTTTGTGAAAAGCGAAACGCGTAATGGCGGCGGCTGGCTTGCTGGAGAAAATAAAGCACCTTGATTGAGCACTTACAAACGGGTCTGTTCTTTCGTCATTGAAGTTTGGGCTGGGGCGGCTGCCTCAGTTCGTGTGGCGAATTTACGTGCATATATATATATATATATATATATATCACCTCCTTGTGGCTCCCTCCTTCCCCAGACGGCGCTCCAGTCGTGGTCGCGTCACTCCTGCAGTTGAGCCCAACTGCTATGTATTTCAACAAGATTTCCCCCTCACACAAGGCAGAAAAGTCGGAGTCGCTTTCAAATCAAAATCCAGCACAATGCTGCGGTTAGGTTTCTTTGGTGGTTTTATTCATCCATGGGGTCAAAAAACAAAAAACCAACGCGTTTCGACAGCGTCCGCTGTCTTGCTCACGGTTAGTTGTGTGTCAAACTCACATTGTTTTTGAAACATTAGCAAATGTTACAGGCACCGCCCCCTTGGGGTATTCACAACAAGCATTGTGGGATTGGTAGTTTTAGATAAACATTATCACAGTTAATGCATTCTCAACAAGCATTCTGGGATTTGTAGTCTTTCCCAAACTTATCACAATTGATGCATTTAAAATCCGATACCAATCCGTTTGAATCATTCACAAATATCAATTTTCAACATTATGGACGCAATGTTTGTTATTTACAGTGCCTTTACAAATTAACTAAATTAACCAATCAAACCAAACCGAAATAGTCAGGGGTTCCGCCCTACGGTGGGCATACCTTCTCTTATGAGCATTATGGGATTTGTAGTTTGAGGGGCATGTTGATTCTGCTGGAGATTCACCCTTGTGTTTAAACATTTTCATAATGCGTTTTCAGTTAGTAGAAATGGCCATACATTTCAATTGTTCGCAAATATCGGTTTCTCATCCTGGATGAGGTGTATATTATTTACAGTGCAATGGTGATTTAACCATAAAACAAATATAATTATAGAAGTCCCGCCCTCTAGTGGGCATGCCCCTACTGTGGGCATCGTGAATTCGGTAATTATGGCATGTTTGCTCTGATGGAACTGTTGACTTGTCTGGACTATGGGAATCAGATTGGCTTGGATTACATTATGTGAGTTGTTTTACCAAAAGGAGTGAGGGAAAGTGAATTTGCAGGGATAAATTATACAAAAATGGTTAAAAATGTCCGGATAAGGGTGAGAAGGAGGAGCTTATTGTGACATAGAGATTATTACTTTTCAGTCCGTTACAAGTGAATATAAAGTTCTTCCGACTGGTTAAGGCCCAGGGGGGTCATTGTTCTGAAGGAAAGGATGTGCCTGGATTCCTTGCGTCTCAAAAGCTTTTCCATATGGCCGCCCCTGTCCGACAACGCCATGGTTTCTAGACCCCAGAAGCGCAATAGCTTCCAGTCACCGTTGTGTTGTGCCTCCATGTGTTTGGCAACAGCGTTGCTCCTGTCCTTGTGGACTGTTGCCCGCACATGTTCCAGAATTCTTCGGACAGGGGCGGCCATATGGAAAAGCTTTTGAGACGCAAGGAATCCAGGCACATCCTTTCCTTCAGAACAATGACCCCCCTGGGCCTTAACCAGTCGGAAGAACTTTATATTCACTTGTAACGGACTGAAAAGTAATAATCTCTATGTCACAATAAGCTCCTCCTTCTCACCCTTATCCGGACATTTTTAACCATTTTTGTATAATTTATCCCTGCAAATTCACTTTCCCTCACTCCTTTTGGTAAAACAACTCACATAATGTAATCCAAGCCAATCTGATTCCCATAGTCCAGACAAGTCAACAGTTCCATCAGAGCAAACATGCCATAATTACCGAATTCACGATGCCCACAGTAGGGGCATGCCCACTAGAGGGCGGGACTTCTATAATTATATTTGTTTTATGGTTAAATCACCATTGCACTGTAAATAATATACACCTCATCCAGGATGAGAAACCGATATTTGCGAACAATTGAAATGTATGGCCATTTCTACTAACTGAAAACGCATTATGAAAATGTTTAAACACAAGGGTGAATCTCCAGCAGAATCAACATGCCCCTCAAACTACAAATCCCATAATGCTCATAAGAGAAGGTATGCCCACCGTAGGGCGGAACCCCTGACTATTTCGGTTTGGTTTGATTGGTTAATTTAGTTAATTTGTAAAGGCACTGTAAATAACAAACATTGCGTCCATAATGTTGAAAATTGATATTTGTGAATGATTCAAACGGATTGGTATCGGATTTTAAATGCATCAATTGTGATAAGTTTGGGAAAGACTACAAATCCCAGAATGCTTGTTGAGAATGCATTAACTGTGATAATGTTTATCTAAAACTACCAATCCCACAATGCTTGTTGTGAATACCCCAAGGGGGCGGTGCCTGTAACATTTGCTAATGTTTCAAAAACAATGTGAGTTTGACACACAACTAACCGTGAGCAAGACAGCGGACGCTGTCGAAACGCGTTGGTTTTTTGTTTTTTGACCCCATGGATGAATAAAACCACCAAAGAAACCTAACCGCAGCATTGTGCTGGATTTTGATTTGAAAGCGACTCCGACTTTTCTGCCTTGTGTGAGGGGGAAATCTTGTTGAAATATATATATATATATATATATATATATATATATATATATATATATATATATATATATATATATATATATATATATATATATATATTCACTGAAAAAACAATAGGTTTTAGGCCATATATAGTTAGGGATTAGCATTTACAAAACCTTAATTTACTCGCACAAAACCATAGAAATTCGCATATATAGTTAGATGCAATAACTATATATCGCGCACCCGCAACCCACTGCTGATGATGTCACATATTACATCATTCATGACATGGTCAGTGACATCACTGATGACATCACCTATGGTTTTTTCAGTGAATTTCAATGGGTTTTTAATAGCAAATATGAAAAGCTGTAAAATGTCAAGTACGTGGTAGGTAAAAACATTTTCGTATTTATGCACGCTGATGTGCTTTGAACGCTGCCCCCCCCCCCTCCTCTTTTCTTTTAAAAATTGGAAGAAACAAAAAGTATTCCCTTCCATAAATAACCCAAGACTTTTATTTTGTTATGGCAAGGGAACAAAATAGAGAATAAACTATAGTTGGTCACCATGGGGTTTAAAGAAGGGATGGTTCTTCACCAGATTAGATATTTACCCAGACCCTCATTCTCCAATGTGATGAACTAGGCTAAAATTCTTCTGGTGCCTGCACCCTGTCACAGAATATCACCCTAAAACATGGAATCTCCCAAACACCAGATTGAGTTGAACCCCACAGTAAGCCTTATTTCTTCAGGGCCTCAGAATTTCTTTTGCTTTGCTCATGGAAATTGTGGGATATAGGAGAGATAAGGTGTCACCATTAAGAAAGGGTAGTATTTAAATTTGCATATCAATTATGTTAAACCTTTTAGACATATGATATGCTAGCTTGAACTTATGCTTTACATTTGAAGCCGAATTCAGCAGCTTAAGTAAGTAGGTTTTCGTAGTTGTAACTTTAAAGGGTGATCTAGCAAGCTGTAAAGATTTTCTAAAACACTGGAGCGTATTTAGTTTTTTAATGTACATGTTTATGAAACGATTACACAAATGAAACATTTGTGAGTTTTAAATTTCCGGAGAAGTATAATTCACCAATAGCTTTCTCTGTAGATGTTTTTCCATTAACAATCCCAGTTCCATCACCCGCCCAGGATATCACTACTGTTAGTTGTAATTGTTGCTTCTGTTTTAATAAAAAATGTTTTAAGGTGTTTACTGTTTTTGTTGCGATGTATATATTTATAAGTTATTAAAATGTTATAATCCTACTAATTTTTTATCGATTATTGCTCTTTGAGATATTCCCTGTCTACAAACAGAGAAGAATAGGAATATTCTGTCTCCCTTTGCAGATAGTGAAGGATAGGTAATGCGGACTTTTGTCCCCCGTTGTAATCCGTCATGCCTGTTTTTCTCCCCACTGATTGATTGGCTGGACATTTATTGTTCAAGGAATAGTTCTTTCGAGGTATTCTCTGTTTGCAAATAACGAGAATAGAAATATTCTGTCTAGTCTTTGCAAGTAGTGAAGGGTGGGTAATGCGGACCTTTGTCCACCGTTGTAATCTGTCATGCCCATCTACTCCCCACTGATTGATAAACTAGTTCCACCCGGACCATTTATTAGAGGTACATCATCTGTCTCAACCGGAGGGTACCCCTAATAAAGAAGACATATGTGAAATACGAAGTAATCACTGTATCCTGTTAAACAGAAACTTTAGCATGAAACACACTTGAAAAGGAAGGGAAAGAAATCAAACAAAATCAGTAGGCCACTGATGAGTTTTTGACTTCGCTAGAAATAAGAAACATGAAAGTGGTGGGAGAAGCCAAGCTTGACGTTACGGCAGCCACGAGGTAGCTAGGCTCCGCCACCCCCCCACTGCTCCAAGCATGTCTGTCCCACCGCCCGCCACGCCCAATAACGGTAACATGAAATAGATACAAATCAGCAGATACCTACCCCCATTCCGGAAACTCCTGAAGTGCAACAGGTTCGGGGCTACGCCCATCCGGAAGACGAGGCCTTCGGCACGTGTAGGGCGGGTCCTGCTGGCAGCCGTCGGCCGGGGAGGTCGTCGCTTAAGGTGGGCCAGGAGAGGAGCCGAGGCCGACGGGATCCCTTGTCCCATCCTCTTCTTTCCTCAATAATGGCTGCGACAACGGGGGGGGGGATGTCTTGCACATGCCACCGACCCCCCCTCCCCTCGTATCTCCTGGTCTGGCCCCGGCTTGGTATGAGCTCCCCGTTCGGTCCTGAAGCGGCGCCCTGCAGGCCACGGGGGGGATGTCTTGCCTCTGCCTCCGCCCCCCCCCTCTTATCGCCTGGTCCGGACATCACGGATATCAACGCCAGGTGTCGGCGTGGGGTGCGCTGGGAGGGAGAGGCGGCGCAAACGAGCCTCTCCCACCCCCCCAGGTGGGGACCCCTCAGCTGCACCCCCAACGCTCCACTCACCCAACAAAAGGTCTCGTCCAGTATTGCGAGGCAATGATGCTCCGCTCACCCAGCGGGGGTCTCGTCCACTGTTGCGGTGCAACGGCACTTCTGAGTTCAGCTAGAAAATGAGTCCTGCGTCCAGAAACGTTCTCGACTTTGAAGATTCTATAAGAGCCACGGGGGCCCGACCCCCGCAGACATCCCCGATGGGGAATGACTGCCATGATCACCCACGGAACGACCACAACGTAGCCGCGGGACGTCGGCGCGCTCATGCCGGCGCCAGCCTCAGTCTTGAAATGACCAAAATCCTGCAAGACTACCAACTTGATCAGTTCCGGTGGGACACCAGTATGACCCGGTAGGAGAGATTGTTGCCTCCCACCCCACTTTGACTGATGGTTCATGACGCCAGTCCCCTCTGCTACCCTTCAACGAAAACTTTTGGACTGCCGAAAGAGGTCCCGGTCCAACCACGAGTTGGTGGAGACATTTTGACTATACTTGGACCTTCCTGACCTCACCCAAAATGGCGCCGGTACAAATGAAACTCTCAACTCCTTGTTGTGCCCCGATTGCTCAGCCTTGATATCATGAGATATGTATGCAGTTTTTAGCACATGAATTGATATGGGATAAGACTGATTATATGTTCGAACATTGAATTGATCCGGGATGGGTATTGATTATACGTTCGAACACTGAATTGACATGGGACGGGTACTGATTACACGTTCGGACAATGAATTGATATTAAGTTCTAATGCATCATTGATTACTGTATTTATTGAAGGTTCGAATTGTCGACACTTTTGGTACTTGCTCACAATGAATTATCGATATGATTTTGTTGCACTTGTCGCACTTTTTACTATGAAATCAACGACCACTGACTCTGTTATGTTTTCCACAAATAAATACCCCCCCCCATTTACAGTCTCAGCCTGCTCCGTGGCCGGCCCAAGGGGTTGTAGGCCCGTATTTGGGCACCAACATTTTTATTAAAGGTTTTTGAAAAAGCAAACGTAGTTGTAACGCGTAGATTGGTAAGTTTCGAATAAATGGCCACGGTTTCCGATATAAAAAAAAAAAGCAGGTGAAATGAAGCAGCTCGATTAGTTAAGGGTTAAAAAGTATAGTACGCAGAAACATTGCAAATATGAATGGTCCAGGTTTGTTGTATGTGTTTTTCATTTTTGTACAGCATAAAGCAATCGATAAAGATCCTGGTATTTAGCCTCTACTTTATATGCTACCTGTATCAGGGAAGTTGTTTTAAATGCCCCTAAGCCACCCCGAAGGAATGTCACCTGGCCCCCCTAGTACGAACGAAAACGACCCCGTACCACTGTAGGTTATCTCTCTTCCTCAAAGGAGAGCACGAGCTCGCCCCCACTTTACACCGACTGCCCTTTGTTTTGACCCTCCCCTGCACACGATCCGTAATGTCACACTTGGGCGGCCTATCCTATCCACAGGCCTCCGATAATTATCTCTCCCACATTACCGGTCCCCCCTGGGCTTAAACGCCGATAATGTGTCGGAACCTTTTCTTGATTGACCCCGACTAAGTATTATGCCGATCTCTAGGCTTGTATGTATAACCCAGCAAATGTAAACTCATATGTACTACATCTCGTCTATTGCATCGAATGTACCTGGTTATACGCAATCCGCCAGTATTCACAAATGTCTTTCCATTGACCACACATGGCTATATGTACACCCCGTCAGTTGGGGAAAACACGGAAATTAACTAACTTATGTTAAAAAGCGGCGACTGTTGAAAATGGCAATGTATATGTACATAAGCGGCGTTCATTTGTGTTCACCATACCCCCTGCTGTAAACAGAACGAATACCGCGAAACACTGACAGCATTATCCCGCCAGCATAGACCTATGCACGCACGCAAACGACAGCCATTTTTAGGCACCATTGCCTCTCTGCCCGTTTGTTAAACCCCCAGCACCCCTCCCGCGCACACAACTCATGCATCGACCATAAAGCCCTCTCCCTCTGCGTGACCCTGCTCTAGAAGTAACACTCCTGCTTGACCCACACCCCCCCATTTCCTCCCAGGAACACCTTCCCCTCTGCTGATGAACCCCCCCCCCCCCAGCTGTACCTGGCCTCTCGACCCGGTCCCAAGTCATAAGACCAAGCCTCATGGGAGTACACCCCCCCCTTTTTGCCCAGCATAACAAAACCGTGATACACCATCCGAAGTGCTCGATCTTATCGCTTGCCCAACCTTTGATCTGATCATCCCCTCCTGCCCTCGTGTCCTGTAGGAATGTCCGGCTGAGAGATCACAATCTCTTGTTACATTCAGGAGGGGGGGGGATGACATCCGAGCGACTGGTATGGGAATAGGCCTAAAGCTGGGATTCCAAACATGCTTTTCCTACTTCGAAGTATCTTTATTGCAATAAGGAATGTTTGTGCATCATAAACATGTGTATAAAAGAAACTTGTTACAGCACCTCCTGAAGACACTATGTGCGTGTCCGAAATGACAGGCTCTCCTCATGAGAAATAAAACTCTGTTCTTGTGTTCCTGCTTCCAGCGCCCGTCTCTTTATTTGGTAACCGTTCAAGATGGGAACTAAGTGGCGTCTTGTGCCAGCAGCCTGGGCATCGGTTGTAATCTGGGCTGAATTTTCCTCAGCACGGGGTGTGATTCTCAGGGAAGAGCAGCCCATATGGGAGGAGGTTTATGGCCCATGCATGAGAGAGAGAGCGTGGGTGACCAGTGCATGGGGGAGATGCTTGCGAGGGTGGGGAGCCATGCTGAGGATCGGCGGCGTGCAGAGAGTGGGTCTGGTCAAGGCATCTAAAATGGCTGCCGTGCACGACAAAAGTGTGGCATTGGAACAAAAGCAAGATGGCGCAGACAATGTTTCTCAATACGAATTAATTTATAACAATTATTTTTAACAATATATTTACTCGCAGTGTCAAAATGGTGGTCAACACTTCCTGATTTCCTTCGAATCGAACGTTAACAGACGTCACGATCGGCGTCGTGCAGAGAGTGGGTCTGGTCAGGGCATCTAAAATGACTGCCGTGCACGACAAAAGTGTGGCATTGGAAAAAAAGCAAGATGGCGCAGACAAGGTTTATCAATACGGATTAATTTATAACAATTATTTCTAACAATATATTTACTCGCAGTGTCAAAATGGCGGTCAACACTTCCTGATTTCCTTCGAATCGAACGTTAACAGACGTCACGCAGCAAAAAAAAAAAAAAAACGCTCACGCGCAGCCGCTGGAAGACAAGTATCAACATATATGAGCATCCTCAGCCACCCTCAGAAAATAAGGGGGTCAGGATACGTCTCCTGTACCCCCTTATACCCATTTCCCACATTGTTTTTCCTCCATCTTGTAATTTAATTAAAACGAAACACAATTTTTTTTTTTTTGGCCCTGTGGGGCACTTTAATATCCCCCTCATCAATCCTAGGGGGTCAGAAGGGGTCTACCTTGCCCCCTTTCCTTCATTTCCCCCTTCGTTTTGGCCTCCTCTAGTCTCTCGATCCTACCGAGAGACAAGATGGCGGCCGCTACGGACTGTTTAGAATGTTGACAGACACCGGAGAGCCAATCAGCTTCGCTTCGCAAAGCTCCGTTACGCGAAAAGTACGCGAACTGGAGCGCTATCCGGGACGCTGTCACAGATATATCCGTTTTTTTAAACGTTAATTTCTCAAAATCCACTGGAGCACATATATTGAGACCAGCAAAGGCACATCGGGCTAACAATCCCTACAATTTTGCCAAGTTTCGTGCAAATCCATTCAGCCGTTCGAGCTAAAAGTGAGGCCAAACGCCCTATGGAAAAATGAATGGGAAAAACTCGTTTTGGGACCCCACTTTTTTCTCGGCCCCCCCTTGACGGAACCCCCCCAAATTTTCAGGGGCTGCTCAGAAACAAAATGTGCCATTTTCCTGAAAATTTCAGCCGATTCCGTCCACAAACACCAAAGTTATTAGGCATAGAATTTTCAAAAGTTCCATAGAGAAAAAAATCCAAACTATATATACCTACTGGCGACCGCCAGTAGGTAATATATATATATAATGGACGGCGCAGCTGTTTTCAAGATTGCGGAGCAATAATTCACCCTTGAGGCCCACAGGTGGGGGAAAAGCAGTCCATGAAATAGTTGAAAGCACACAGCCACTCAAGGTTACAAGCGGGAACTGAACTACATATCCCAACGTGCATCACAGAAATGGCACACCGGAGGCCTACATAAAGGTGCAGTGATACTGGAAATTGTGGGAACCCTGAAAAAGATGAGCTGACAACTCGCTTCTGAAGAAGGAGCGTGAATGCTCCGAAATGCATTAGGACTTATCGAGTGAAGTAGTGTGGCTCACTGGTTAGAGGCGGCAGACCCGAGAGCAGAGGACGGCCCGGGACCAGGGTTCGATTCCCGGCGCGGCAGGTTTCTGGATCAGGGTCAGCGGACTCGATAATTCTCTCGCCTCGGTGCCCACTCTGATCAGCGATCACACTCGGCAACTCTGGGCATTAGCTTGCCTCATCTTCACTAACGGCCCCACCAGACCGCCGGGGATGCCTGGTCTCACCCTGGAGATACCCATTAAGGGACCATCTCTCAGGGAAGCCAGGAAGGGTTTCGCAGCGGTCTAAGCGCCTTGGGACCCTACGGGTTAGTAGTGCGCTATATAAATGCCTATACATTTACATCGTCATCAGGGGTACATTAATGTTCCTGAAAATAAATAAGAGTGTTTCTTCACAGCTGAAGGAGTGCGCTTCTGATATTTGAACAAACTCAGCAGAAATATATATATATATATATATATATATATATATATATATATATATATATATATATATATATATATGTATAACCAAACTACCTGTCTGTACTGAAACCCAACAGTGCCCTATCTGTACTGATATATTTTTAAAAAATTCATTTTTCAGAATTCAAAATGGAAGGACACGAAAACAACTTGAAAACTGAAACAGAAAAACAAAAGGAAACAGAAGTTGACCAGGATTTCTACGATGATACAATAAACAATGAACTTGTGCAATGTGTAGATGCAGTAGATTTTCTACTGAAAAATTAAGAAAAAAATGATCACGATTTTTTAGATTTTCTTTTAAATTTTGAAAAACAATCTGAAAAATAAATTTTTATTTCTTAATTCAAAATTTGTTTGACACATTATTTATTTTTATATGTATATTGAAAACTAGTAGCAAATTGATTATAACGTGAAGTCAGACTTTAAATATACTGTGCCACTTTTTGGTCTTACATACTAACTTTGTTCATAGTTACTTCCTTTCTCCCACTATATAATCCCCAATGTGTATTTAACATCTCTTTATCATCTCCTGCCTCCATGTTGTTTCGGCTTTCCAGACAGACTATGGTATGAATTCCATATACCACAATAACTTCTTTAACAACAAGCAAGATATCTACAAAGGAGACGGTGTTTATTAATTTATAGACTCTGCATTGGTACCTACATGTAGCTACGTAAATAAAAAAAAACAAAAAAAAAACCAACAAAACGAACAATTGATAAACATACAATAAGTTAAAAGTCAATCATTCTTGTTTCCTTATAGTACGCTCCCCAGACCGCTTTCGGGTACGCGTACCGGGCGCACCCCACGAAAAAAAACTTTAAAAAAAAAATAATAATTTTTCACGGCGGGGCCCTTTTAAAGCCTCCACATCAAACCTAGGGGGTCAAGGAGGATCTACTATGCCCCCTTATGGGCAGTTGCCCCTTCGTTCTGACCTCCTCTTGTCTCTCGATCCTACCGAGAGACAAGATGGAGGCCGCTACAGACTGTTTAGAAAATTGACAAACACCGGAGAGCCAATCAGCTTCGCTTCGCAAAGCTCCGTTACGCGAATAGTACGCGAACTAGTGCGCTATCCAGGACGCTGTCAAAGATATATCTGTTTTTTTAAACGTTAATTTCTCAAAATCCACTGGAGCACATATATTGAGACCCAGCAAAGGCACATCGGGCTAACAGTCCCTACAATTTTGCCAAGTTTCGTGCAAATCAATTCAGCCGTTCGAGCTAAAAGTGAGGCCAAACGCCCTATGGAAAAATGAATGGGAAAAACGCGTTTTGGGACCCCTTTTTTCTCGGCCCCCCCTTAATGGAACCCCCCCAAATTTTCAGGGGCTGCTCAGAAATGAAATGTGCCATTTTCCTGAAAATTGCAGCCGATTCCGTCCACAAACGCCAAAGTTATTAGACATAGAATTTTCAAAAGTTCCATAGAGAAAAAATCCTAACTATATATACCTACTGGCGACCGCCAGTAGGTAATATATATATATATATATATACATATATATATGAAACAGCAAACTCACAACTGCTTTGGACGCAGTTCAGGCGAGCGCAGACCTCGAGCAATCTCCCCAATCAGATCACAATAGATGAGCCAGAAACCAACGATATTTCAGTTGAAGCAGTGCATTTAATAGGCAGTGAATAGTGCAGAGCAAGTGCCCTCCATGACGCGTTTCGCCCCGCGGACGGGGCTTGGTCACATGACGCGTCAGGAGTAGGCGGTGGATTAAATTACAAATAAAAGCCCAAACACCTAAAGAAACAGGTTGCAAGGGTAAAATAACGACATTAACTGGCAATTAAATTCATGTGATGGTAAGTCCATAAACAAAATTCACAAAATATTAGAAAATTGCGAAACAATTAGAGCATAGTGCTCATAGGCGGTGAGGCATAATAGAACATATTTACTTAAGAAAAATGACCAGAATTCATAATAGTAATGAAACATCTAAATCAATGTGCAAGTGCAATATGTGAAATATTTCTTAAAAAATATGTCAATAAATAATGTCCCTCACCATGATCAATAGGACATCACAAATTGCCAATATATACAAGTCAACTAATTTAGACCAAAAAAGATTTTTTAGATGTTATATACATGGAGAATCAAATGGCGGCAGAGACTTTAACTTATGGAAGTTGCCAACAACACTTCAGATTTCATAGGTGTATTAAGCCCAGCTGTTATTTCATCTTATGAATATCTGAAAAAACTGATGAAACTCCCACTCTACAGAGGTAACAACAAATATACATTTTTATATACATAAGGTAAGAACTACTGCAATTATAAATAGTGGTGCAATTCATCAAAAGCATTCAGTCCATTAGGGGATCTGGTATCGAGCAGGATGATGAAATAAGCCTCTCTTTGACGGAGGAGTCTCTCTCAATCACCCCCCCCTGCCAGGATTAGCCACTGAACATAACAAGGTATACATAAGGTCTTTTAGTTTCTTGTCATGGACAGATTTGAAGTGGCGAGCAACCGGGTAATTCATGTCCGAATTTACTATTGCCCGGATGTGTTGCAAGATGCGTTGGTATGCTTGCAACTTTGTACTCCCTATATACGACAATGAACATGTGCAGGTCAATTTATATACAACAAAGTCGCTGCGGCATGTAAGATGTTCCCTGATTGGTATAGGCCGATTGCTAAATGCAGATGTGTACTCGGTGCTGTTGACTGCAAACGTGCAGGCACGGCACGAGGTGCATCTAAAGAAACCAGGTTTGTGGAGCCAAGTGGTTTTCAATTGGTTTTCTGGTTGTGCACGGTCAAGGGAATCTTTCATTGAGGGAGCCCTCCTGAAGGTTATTGCAGGAGATTTGGGCAAAAAAGGAGCAAGAATAACATCAGTTAAAACAATTGGCCATTCAGATCTGATAATCTGGCTAAGTTTAGAACTTTGGGCACAAAAAGTAGTAATGAATCTGGCTGTTGTTGACTTGGTAACATCAGTATCAATTGTTGTCTTGGGGGTCAACAGTGTTTCACGTGTACGTGTTGACACTGTATTGAGGGCTTTATCTAATACTGCTCTTTTGTAGCCCCTACCGAGGAATCTATTTCTAGATTCTGCTAGACATTGTTCGGTGACAACTGGATCACTACAAATGCGTTTAATTCTGATGAATTCACCAAGGGGTATACTGTTAATAGTATGCCGGGGGTGAGCACTACGGGCATGCAAGATGGAATTGCCCGCAGTGCTCTTCCTGAACAGTTTGGATTGGATTTTGTTATTCTCGATGTAGACCAATACATCCAAAAATTCAGCTGATGTTTCAGTGATTGTAGCAGTGAATTTAAGATTTCTAACATTCACATTGATTTCCTTAACAAAATCAGCTGCCAGGGTTTGAGATCCTTTCCAGACGATAAAAATATCGTCTATAAATCGCCAGTAGGCCAATAAATGGGGAAGCCAATGAGCGTGGGTGACGCCAAGCACATGCTCCTCCCACCAGCCAACATGCAAGCATGAATAACTGGGGGAGAAGCACGAACTCATTGCCACCCCGCGCTCCTGATGGTAGACCTCCTTGCCAAACTGGAAATAGTTGTTAAAGAGGCAAATATGGATCATATCTAGTAGCATTTGGTTGTGATCCCTCATAGTTGCCTCACAGGAATCCAAAAAATACTGAACAGCTTCCAATCCCTGGTGATGATTAATACTGGTATAAAGTGCTTCTATGTCCATCACCAGGAAACATAACTCAGGACCCCAGGTAATACAACTTAACTTCCCCAAAAAATCAGTAGTGTCTTTCAGAAAGGAAGGGAGAGAACTCATGTGAGGCTGTAAAAAAAAGTCAACATATTTTGAAATATTCTCGTTCATGCTCCCCTGTGCTGAAATAATAGGGCGACCTGGGACTGGGGTAGTGCATTTGTGGATTTTAGGCAACAAATAAAATAAAGGTGTGATGGGGTGCAAAACATTCAAGAATTTAGATTCTTCTTTAGTCAGTAAACCATTTCTGGACCAGGTATTAATGTCCTTTCTTGTTTTAGCATGGCTGTTTTGCATAACAAACTTTGTTGATTTGGAGTAACAAAGGGGATCATTCAGTTGACGAGTTGCCTCTGTAACATAATCATCCTTTGCCCAGAGAACTGTGTTCCCCCCTTTATCCGCACTTTTCACAACTATCTGGTTGTTGCCTTGGATCTTTTTCACAAGTTTAGTGTATTGGGAGTTGTTATAGTCACACTGTTTTTTCTTTCCCAGTATTGTCTTGTTTAACATTTTCAGCTCAGTGATGACCCTATCGCTGAAGACATCAACAGCGTCTTTTGGCATTAATGGCATAAACGTAGACTTTCCCCGGAATTCAGTAGATGGTGAGCGGTTTACTGTGACAACCTGACTGACTGTAGGCTCATTTTGTGAGCTGTCTTCATGGGCCAAAGAGATGAGGGTTTGTAACCCCTGCAAATTCCTGACTGAAAGAGCCTCATTTGTTGATGGATTGGTTTGTTGTCTGTCTTCATCAGGCTTCCCAGGATGTAAAAGGAAATATTTTTGTAGCTTAATTTTCCTTATAAATTTGAATACATCAATTCTTGCCTGCACTTAGGAAAAGTTGTTCGGTGGGCAATAAGACAGACCTAAGGATAGAAGTTGCTCTTCCGCTTTGGACAGTACAAAGTCAGTTAGATTGATCACAGTATTGTCTTGTGTTTCAATTATTTGTTCCAATTCTTGCGCGTTCTGCCCCTCCCTCCACCTGTTTTTGGCGGCTCGTTTCCTGCGCCGACGTTTTTGGCTGCTGGTTTGCCTGCTTGGGGAGGATTGGACCGTGAGCGCAGGGAATACCTCCGGTCCTCGCTCACAAAATTCAGTTCATCAACTACTGTAAAAGATGTTGGAACAGTCGACCCAGTGTCAGCAGATAGTGTGCTGTCTTCAGAGCCAGTAAAGGAGGCCACTGATAAATTGTCCTCATTTACACCACCAGCAGCAGTGGTTTGCGCTTTAGAACTCGTAGCAGCACTTGATTTTTGCTGAAGAGACATTGCCTTTCTCTTATAAGAGTCGTACTTACGAGAAAAGGTAAAAATGCGTCCTGTGGCATAATCTTGTTTGTCTCTAGCAAACTTGTGGATCTTGCGCTCTTGGGTGGTTTGTTCTAATTTTGCCAAACGTAGATCGATTTCCTTCCTGGTGGTTGTTATCAAATCGGTTTCACCAGTAGCTTCCAACAAATTATTAATTCTGTCAATTTCTTTCAGTAGCGCTTCTCTGTCAGTGTGGGCATATTTTATTAAAATCTCCAACATCTTTTTGGATGATTCCAGGTTATTTTCTGCGCACTCCTGAAGCATTTTGGGGTCCGGATTTTCGTAGGTGGGAACAATCATTATTCTCAAACCGCGAGGGACCCAGTTAGCCTCAACATACTTTTCCAATGACTTCTTTTCCCACCACTTCGATAATTCACTTCGAAGCAGCTTTTCCAGCGTTTTCAAAAGTTCTTTAGTATTGCTGTTGGTGCTCGCAATACGAATGTCTTGGGCAGTTTCTGTAGAAGTGGTCGGCAAATTACCATAAAGAGCCTCTGCCGCTGACTCCCTACTCCTTAGCGCCTCGGTGGAAAACATGTTATCTGCCAAGTATTTTCCGCAGTTGAAATAAATTACCGCTTCACTGCTAGCTGGCTTAAATGGAAGGAGGATAAGCCCCAACCCGTTAAATTTCAATCTTAAAGACAGGCAAATGAACGCACCAACGGTGCCCTACCGGCTTCCGCCTCCAAGTCCGTGGAAAGTCAGCCGACCTCCCAGGCTGCGAAGCTCCTCGCCGGGACCGGTCACCAGCAGTGCGCCAATAATTGCCGAAATCTCCTGAGTAGCGGGGGGCACAGCAAGAAATACTGAACACAGTATAAGTCCCAGACGCCGAAGGCGTAGTCGGATTGCAAACGCCGTGCCTCTCAACAAGGGCGGGTCCACGAAGCCGGAAGCAATCCACTCCCGGTGAATGAATGAAACAGCAAACTCACAACTGCTTTGGACACAGTTCAGGCGAGCGCAGACCTCGAGCAATCTCCCCAATCAGATCACAATAGATGAGCCAGAAACCAACGATATTTCAGTTGAAGCAGTGCATTTAATAGGCAGTGAATAGTGCAGAGCAAGTGCCCTCCATGACGCGTTTCGCCCCGCGGACGGGGCTTGGTCACATGACGCGTCAGGAGTAGGCGGTGGATTAAATTACAAATAAAAGCCCAAACACCTAAAGAAACAGGTTGCAAGGGTAAAATAACGACATTAACTGGCAATTAAATTCATGTGATGGTAAGTCCATAAACAAAATTCACAAAATATTAGAAAATTGCGAAACTTTCGGGTACGCGTACCGGGCGCACCCCACGAAAAAAAACTTTTTTAAAAAAAAAAAATTTTTTCACGGCGGGGCCCTTTTAAAGCCTCCACATCAAACCTAGGGGGTCAAGGAGGATCTACTATGCCCCCTTATGGGCATTTGCCCCTTCGTTCTGACCTCCTCTTGTCTCTCGATCCTACCGAGAGACAAGATGGCGGCCGCTACAGACTGTTTAGAATGTTGACAAACACCGGAGAGCCAATCAGCTTCACTTCGCAAAGCTCCGTTACGCGAATAGTACGCGAACTAGTGCGCTATCCAGGACGCTGTCACAGATATATCTGTTTTTTTAAACGTTAATTTCTCAAAATCCACTGGAGCACATATATTGAGACCCAGCAAAGGCACATCGGGCTAACAGTCCCTACAATTTTGCCAAGTTTCGTGCAAATCAATTCAGACGTTCGAGCTAAAAGTGAGGCCAAACGCCCTATGGAAAAATGAATAGGAAAAACGCGTTTTGAGACCCCTTTTTTCTCGGCCCCCCCTTAATGGAACCCCCCCAAATTTTCAGGGGCTGCTCAGAAACGAAATGTGCCATTTTCCTGAAAATTTTAGCCGATTCCGTCCACAAACGCCAAAGTTATTAGACATAGAATTTTCAAAAGTTCCATAGAGAAAAAATCCTAACTATATATACCTACTGGCGACCGCCAGTAGGTAATATATATATATATATATATATATATATATACATATATATATATATATATATATATATATATATATTCACAGAAAAAACCATAGGTTATAGTCCATATATAGTTAGGAATTTGCATTTACAAAACCTTGAAAATTCACTGAAAAAACCATAGGTTATAGACCATATATAGTTAGGAATTTGCATTTACAAAACCTTATTTTACTCGCATAAAACCATTGAAATTCCATATATAGTTAGATGCGCTAACTATATATCGCGCACCCGCAATCCACTGCTGATGATGTCACATATTACATCATTCATGACATGGTTAGTGACATCACTGATGACATCACTGATGACATCTCAAATGACATCACTGATGACAACATCCAGTGACTGTATGTTTCTGTAAAGTTAAAATGTGACTTACATATTGAAGAATGAGTGGATGTATAAGTGTCTGGAAAAAGGATTTAGTAGGTGCATAACTGACTGTATGAGAGAATGATTAAATGTGTCTTAATGAGTGCATGGGTTAGTGACTAAACTATCTTAATTTGTGCATCATTATATCTGTTGTTCTACAAACTGCTGCATGTGTTGATCAGTAGCTATATGAATAACTGTATGGGTTATTGATTGGTTGTCCAAGTATTTGTATGGGACACTGAGTGAGTGTGTATGGGTAGCTGGGAGGTGTGTGACTCTGTACATAAATATGTGAGTAGTTGATTCACTATATGTATGGGTTCAAAACTGCATGTGGAAACAGCTGTATGGGCGGATGACTGTGTGCATTAGTGTATTAGTGAGTGAATGAATATCTCAGTGCTACATGTCAAAGTAAGTACATATGTAAAACACAGTACATGTGAGAGTTGACATATATAAATAAGTGTGCATAAGAGCCAGTGAATGTGTGAGTGTCTGTATGGATCATTGTGAACTTGTATCAGGGATTGTATAACAGAGTAAATATGTGTTAGTATATGTTTGAATAAATAAGGTGTGTATAACTGTATAGTTGAGGAAATGGAAGTCTGATTGATTGTTTGCATGACTGACTAGGTGTGTGAGTAACTCCATGGATGAGTGACAGTCTGTGACTGTCTGTTTACACTGATTGTATCTAAGGTTATATTAGAGTCTGAAGAGGTTCATGGTATTATCACATGAATGATATCATCAGTGATGTGATCAGTAATGTCAAATGAGATGTTATCAGTGATGTCATCAGTGATGTCATTTGAGATGTCATCAGTGATGTCACTAACCATGTCATGAATGATGTAATATGTGACATCATCAGCAGTGGATTGCGGGTGCGCGATATATAGTTAGCGCATCTAACTATATATGGAATTTCAATGGTTTTATGCGAGTAAAATAAGGTTTTGTAAATGCAAATTCCTAACTATATATGGTCTATAACCTATGGTTTTTTCAGTGAATTTTCAAGGTTTTGTAAATGCAAATTCCTAACTATATATGGACTATAACCTATTGTTTTTTCTGTGAATTTCAATGGTTTTTTAATAGCAAATATCAAAAGCTGTCAAATGTCAAGTACGTGATAGGTAAAAACGTTTTCGTGTTTATGCACGCTGATGTGCTTTGAACGCTGCCCCCCCCCCTCCCCTCTTTTCTCTTAGTAATACTCTCTCTTTGCAGATAGTGAAGGGTAGTTAACGCAGACCTTTACCCCCGTTGTAATCCGTCGTACCTGCTTGTCTCTCCATTTCATTGATTGTTATCCAAGCATTTACTGTTTTAGAATTGGTTCTCTTTGGATCATTCTCTATTTACAAACAAGCACAAAGTCGCAATACTCTGTTTAGTCTTTGCAGATAGTGAAAAATCGTGTAAAAAAATAAAAGTAATCGAGCAAAATCAGTAGACCACTAATTGGATCTCTTTTTGACCTCGCTAAAATACAAACATTAGGAACAACCCTTCATGAGAAATACGAAAATAGTGAGATGAACTAAGCTCCACACCATGATGGCTGCAAGACAGATCGACTCCGCCACCCACCCCGCCCAAAATAACAACAAACCCTATGCAAATATTATAAATAGATACAACACACCAGCAAAGTAAAAGGGTAAAACATTTTATTAAATAACTATTTACATAACTATTTTATACTTTTTGTTGCCCGATCCGGCTAGCTCAATCGATCGAGCATGAAACTCATGCACTGATAGCAAGCGTTGCTGCTGATGCTATGCAGACAAAAACTGGTTTTCAGTTTGTACATTCTTTAAGATTTTTCCATCCAAGGCTGGTTGAGAGTTTGTAGAACGATGGCTTCAGATTTTCTACATACAGTGTGGTGGCGCGGACTGGGAGGGGGCGCTTCGCTCCTGCCCCCTCCCCAAGTAAGATTTTCATACGTGAGTGTTCGTTCATGCTTTTGGTCCCTGAGTTGCTTCGATGTCACTGCCTTATACAAATGGCATAAGTCCTGGATGTTGAGTGCCATACTTCAGAGTTCTAAGCAGCGCTTGTAACACTGTCTAAACCTTATTTGCACCTGCTGCAGCTTCACTATTCAAAGTAAGTGGGGTCCGTTTGTGGACCTGACTGCATTAGAAAACAATGTGATACGGTGCCTCCCTAAACCGCTTCACGGAGGCCCCCGAGGGGCGGTGAAATGGCGCGGACTGGGAGGGGGCGCTTGGCTCCTGCCCCCTCCCCAAGTCGTGTTGCCCTGGTCTGGCCTGAGATCGCCCCCGACATAGGCGGCCGGCTCCCGGGGTCCGGCGGATTTTTTTGCCTTTTGATGACTCTTCCATTCTGGACCTTGTCCCACAATCCGTTTAACCTGAAGACACGCTGTAGTGGGGCGCCCCTTTACCGTTTTAGTTGCCATTTCTCCCGCTTTTGCTACTCTGTGCCTCTTCCGCCATTCAGCTGTTTACCGCCCGCTCTTGCGACTACAGCGTCTCACTCACCATGTAGTTGAGTTGCTCCCGCTCTTGCGATTTAACAGAACTTTTTGGACTGCTGAAAACGGTTGTACTCCGACCGCTGGTTGGTGGAGATATTTTGACTATATTCTGGACCTGCGTTGTCGCGTAATGCGTCATATGACGCGCCGCGTTAGCGCACCCGGAAGTGCTCCGGTGCGCAAGGCGCAGCTTCCCGGAAACGATCCAGAGCGCGCCGCGCAGCGCGTAACGTAAGCATAACAGGTCATGTGACTTGTTAATAAAACTTTTCATTGGTTCATTTTACTTTTGTTTTCCTAATGATGTAAGACTAGGTCATGTGACCTAAAAATAACACTTTTCATTGGATTAAAACATTTTTTTTCCCAAACGATGAAAGCCCCACCTTGTTTCTGGATGTTTCATACTGAAGCAGGCGTCACCATGAGAGCACCACCATCTCCTAGCTCCGTCGTGGCCATTCCGCAAGCAATCATGGCAGCCGCTCCCCACCGGAAGCCTGCGGGAGTCGAGATCCCCAAGACTTTTGTAGAATCTTCAAGGCTGAGGGGACGCTTTCGAGAATAGGACCCAAGCCCTGGCAGACAAGCGTCCGAGTTCCAAGGTGTCCCAGGGCCATTTTACTGGACCAGGCCCAAATCCGAAGAGCCGGCCGCCATTTTAAGAGTCCTGTGGCAGCCGCCTATCGCTGCACCGCAAGAGTGGGAGCAACTCAACTACATGGTGAGCGAGACGCTGTAGCCGTAAGAGCGGGCGGTAAACAGCTGAATGGCGGAAAAGGCACAGTGTAGCAAAAGCGGGCGGAATGGCAACTGAAACGATAAAGGGGTGCCCCACTACAGCAGACGAGCCTCCGCCATGTGCTTCAAAACTGCATACGTATCTCGTGATATCAAGGTTGGGCAACCAGTACACAACAAGCAGTTACGAGTCCCATTTACACCGGAGCCATTTTTGGGCGCGGCCGGGCAGGTCCAAGATCTACTGAAACATAACAAATGAGGCTGACGTCTCTGAAGCAGTTGACGCACAGCAGGACATAGCAAATAAACATGAAGTCTCTAAAGCTGTTAACTCACTGCAGGACAAAACAAGTGAACCTGAAACCTCTGGAATAATTGTCGCTCAAAAGAACAACACACAAAACTCTGTAGAGCCTGAAGAAAGAAAAACAGAAGGGCACTGTAGTTTCAGACACACTTAACAATAATGACTAAACAAAGATATCGTCTGTTTATGAAGCAGTTTTCATGTTCACAGAATTGACAAAGAAGTGTGCAGACACCAATGCTATTAAGAAACACAAGGAAATCCCTAACGCATCAGCATTCTCGGAAAAGGTTGACACAGATAACATCTTAAGGAACGAAGAAAGACAAAATAAGGATGAGGAAGTTATCACTTTAGTTTTTTCATCAGCTAGCGACAGCAAAAAACACATTGTAATGGAGATTAGAGAGGCTACGGATGGATAAATAAATTATCAAAAGAAATAGCGACTCCCCCCTTTAGCAGATTAGCTAAATCTTTGCGTAATTTGGACATTAAAGTTATATTATTGTTGTTGTTGTTGTTATGGTTATAGTTCTGGTTAATTTCAGCAAGAAACACATTGTAATGGAGAATAGAGAGGCTACGGATGGGTGAATAAATTATCAAAAGAAATGGCGACTCCCCCCTTTAGCAGATTAGCTAAATGTTTGCGTAATTTGGGCATAAAAGTTATATTATTGTTGTTGTTGTTGTTATTGTTATAGTTCTGGTTAATTTCCATTCAGACTGTCCTACACAGCACCACTCTAGGTAAACACTACTTTATGTAAAACCTGCACTTAGTTGGTCACCATGGGGTTTAAAAAAGGGATGGTTCTTCACCTGGGTGCCGTCCACAACTCAGCACTTTGTGCTGCCTTGGGACTATTCGCACAAAAGACAGCTTCGGACCATTGTTGTTTTTTTTGTCAAAAAATGTTTAAATATATTTACAGTTTTTGTTGCGTTCGTTATATTTAAAAGTTAATAAAGTTTTATAATCCTACTTTTTTGGAGTACTATATATTATTAAAAAATCGGGTGAATGGGACCTTGAATCGGGTTATTGTCATGTGTGTGCTTTGCAAGTGTACTGCTACAGGATCGGACATTTCAAACTCAAATGCACGTTCTTTTTCTTACCTTTCCGAAGCATGGAGCGCAATAGCAGGCAGAGAAAGGGTGATGCAAGTGTTGAACACTGCCTGGCCTGGCAAGTTGCTGGCAGTGCCCCCCCCCCCCCCCCGCCCGCTCCTGAAAGAGGGCACACACACACCGCCGCCCCGAGTACTTCACAGATCTTTAAAAGACCATGCGCTTGTTCATGAGGCTTAAATGGTTTATCACCCCTTCTAGAACCCCTGCATCGACCCTCTAACGTTTCCTGGAAGAATTAGCACGTAACACAATACCAAGCCCTGTCAGCTGAAACCCCCGAGGAATCGTGGAGCATATTATCAAGGGGGTTTATTTCCGCTTTTTTGGCTTTAAAAGCCAAGAAAGCGGAGATAAAATTATCTCCCTATTACCAAGCTGTCGCTAACTCCAGTTAGTGACAGCTAAAAGGAGATAGCGACCATCTTGGGCCCCGCTTTGCATGTCAGTGATATCTATCACTAATGACATGCAAAGTGGGCGTGCCAAGATGTTAGCGACTGGAAACAGTCCCTAACATCGCTATCTCCTATTACCAAATTTTGGAGATATTCGCGCTAAGCGCGAATATCTCCAAAAGCTAACACCTGCCCTGAGCAGTTTTTAGCCATGTTATCCAATGGGAGGTGGATAACATGGCTAAGAGCATTTGCTGGATAATGCATGAATATCGCTGACTTTTCAGCGATATTCATGCATTGCGGCCGTTTTTTATCGCATTTGCGATAAACCTTGCTAATAGCAAGGTTTATCTGCGATAAAAATCGCCGATGTGCGGCGATAATTTTTGTCTCTAAACAAGTTAGAGACAAAAATGATCGCTAGTTGTTGGTAATATGCCCCTGGGTTTTTGCTTGCAGGAATCGGGAGGCGGGAGACTAGCACTGAAATCAGTAGTCTCACGCCTGAATCGGGAGGGTTGGCATGTCTGGATTCTCTACAGCTGGGGCCATAAACTACATCCGCAGGGCTAGGTGATAGCCTGGGACCGGCCTGGCATCTAAAATGGCTGCCGTGCACGACAAAATTGTGGCATTGGAAAAAAGGCAAGATGGGGCAGACAATGTTTATCAATAAGGATTCATTTATAACAAAATATTTTATCGCACTGACAAATTGGTGGTCAACACTTCCTGATTTCCATCGAATCGAACGTTAACAGACGTCACGCAGCAAAAAAAAAAAAGCTCACGCACAGCCGCTGGAAGACATGTATCAACATATATGAGCCTCCTCAGCCACCCTCAGAAAACATAAGGGATTAGGATACGTCTCCCGCAGCCCCTTATACCTAGTAATTTAATTAAAACGAAGCACAAAATGGTCTCCCGCACCCCCTTATACCTAGTAATTTAATTAAAACGAAGCACAAAATGGCGAATTCCCTTTTCGCTACCAGTTTGCGGCCCAGTTCGCGGCCCGGGAAGCGCTTCTACCGTGAAAAATAATTTTTTTTTATTTTCCCCACGGGACCCTTTAATAACCCCAACAACATTCCTAGGGGGTCAAGAGGGGTATACCTTGCCCCCTTTCATTAAATTCCCCCTTCGTTTTTCACCTCTTCTTCTCTCTCGATCCTACCGAGAGATAAGATGGCGGCCGCTCCGGACTGTTTAGAATGTTGACAGACACCGGGGAGCCAATCAGCTTCGCATCGCAAAGTTCCGTTTCGCGAAAAGTAAGCGGACCGGAGCGCAGCCCGGAGCGCTGTTACAGATATATATCTTGTTTTCAACGTTAATTTCTCAAAATCCACTGGAGCACATATATTGAGACCTAGCAAAGGCACATCGGGCTAACAGTCCCTACAATTTTGCCAAGTTTCGTGCAAATCCATTCAGCCGTTCGAGCTAAAAGTGAGGCCAAAGGCCCTATGGAAATTAACATGGGAAAAACGCGTTTTGGGACCCCCCTTTTTTCTCGGCCCCCCCTTGACGAAACCCCCCCAAATTTTCGGGGGCTGCTCAGAAACAAAATGTGCCATTTTCCTGAAAATTTCAGCCGATTCCGTCCACAAACGCCAAAGTTATTAGACATAGAATTTTCAAAAGCTCCATAGAAAAATAATCCTAACTATATATACCTACTGGCGACACGCCAGTAGGTAATATATATATATATATATATATATATATATATATATATATATATATATATATATATATATATATATATATATATATATATATATATTGCCCCACTTTTCACATCCCCTGTCCTGATGAAGACCCTCTAGCAAGGTTTACACTACGCCTGCATCTACTTGGGTCGAAACGTCAACACTTCCTCCTGTGTTCAGCCTCTTCCCTATCATTTGTGATTTTACTTTATTTGAGGCATGATTGCTAAATCAATTGATGAGTTATTTTTTCCATTGTGTTAACTTATCATTATTTCTGGTGTACTCAGGTCTCAGTGACCCTTGTTGCAATTCCCATACCTTCACTATCCCAACACTACCCTTCCCTATTCCATCCTTTAGGGGCATTATATGTGATTTACTATGTATCTATTTTATGAGTGATTTTTTACTATACACGTTGTGATTAAAAACAATGTTGTCATAATTGTCTTTGTATTCACTCAAGTGATTTTTATTGCCAAGTTAATTGTTCGATTATCTGGGACCACTTTGTCTGTATTAACTAAAGGAGTGAAGCAGCATGGCTCATGACATGGAAATTGGATGCTTGCAAATTCCTTGGGCTTCCTTCCCCCGTAGGATTCCTTCTTCCGCTGCACACCACTTCTTGACTGCACCCACCCACGCCGCCAGGGGGGCCATCTGGCATCTTCCAGTGCATTGTGATGCACAGCTTGGCTAGGAGGAGCACTAGGTAAATTACTTCCCACCCTTTACCCCTATAAACCCCACAACCCACACCAAAAAATTAATTACACAATTAACATAACTAATTTTCAATAATTAATAATTATTTAACAATTAATTATTAATGAATTACAAATAAATTACTTTCCACTCTGTACCCCTACAACACCATAACCCACTCTTAAAAAAAAATCATTACACAATTAACATAATTGATTATCAATAAAGAATGATTATTAATTACCAAATATTTGTTAAGTAATTAAAAATAAATTACTTTCCACCCTTTACCCTATAACCCACTACCCACACCTAAAAAATGTATTACACAATTAACATAATTAATGATCAATTTATTAATTATTATATAGCAACTAATAATTAATACATTAAAAATGCATTACTTCCCACCCTTTATTCCTATAAACGCCACAACCCACACAAACAAATTTACATAACAAAAATGAATAACACAATTAACAAAATTAAATATCAATTAAATAAGTAATAAGAATTAAAAATGAATCCTTAATTTAAAATAATTATTTTACTTCCCAGTGTATACCCCTATAAACCTACAACCTACTACAGAACTAAAAAACACAAAATGTCATTAAATAACATTTCATAACTAATAAAATTGTGGCTAATATAGTAAGCATCATACACAATAATTAAACCAAAAAAAGTCATATACATTTAAAATATATACTAAAAACATAACAATAATTACTATATTTTAAACTGCTATATTTTTATAAACTATATTAATGACTTCTATGGGCCCGAATCCTAAACTTACTACCATTTTGGTATTCACAGAAGGCACTTACTCATTTTGGTATTCCCAGAAGTTAGGAGTCCTAACTTTAGGACTCCTAAATGCCTTCTGTGAATACCGAAAGTCTTAAAGTTATGATTTTTCTCAGTTTAGGAGTGGTAAAAATAGGGGTCCTAAAGTTAGGAGTCCTATCTTTACTACTCCCAAACCGAGAAAAATCCTAACATTTTAGGACTTTCAGTATTGACAGAAGGCATTTTGGAGTCCTAAAGTTAGGACTCCTAACTTCTATGAACATCAAAATTAGTAAGTGCCTTCTGTGAATACCAAAATGGTAGTAAGTTTAGGATTTTGTCTGAAGTAAGTTCTGTGAATCGGGCCCTATATTTTTTAAATCGATATTACTTACCTTTATATTGATAGTCCTGACAACAATATTCTTGCATTCGATATTTCCATTTCACAATATTTGTCCCTCAATATTATTGTATTTTGAATTTTTTCCCTTGATATTCTGTCTCATGACCGTCCTATAGGTAGTTGAATAGTTAATCTTAAAAAAAAAGGAAAAAAAGATGTTTAGATTACAATTTATGGAAAGCATTTCATACAATAACTACTTCAGACCTGAAGAAGAGTAGTACGTCCAAATCAGTCAAACTGATATTGGTTCAAATACAGCACCCTTATATGCTAATAAATTTGTGCACCTTTTGAGGCACCATATGTGATAAATAATCTGGCCTCAACAAAAGGGGGCTGATTACGATGTCTTTAGGAGACTCTTCTGACTAAATTGGGTTCTGCGAGTCCGACTGACCGACCGATTAAGATGCTTCTGCATATCATACGGTCGGACACCCACTGGCCTATAAAGGTAGTTGAATGGTTAATCTTAAAAAAAAGGACAAAAGATGTTTAGATTACAACTTATGGAAGGTATTTCATACAATAACTACTTTAGACCTGAAGAAGAGTATTACGTCCAAATCAGTCACAAAATATATGAGTTCAAATACAGGACCATTATGTGCTAATACACGCATGCACCATTGACTTTAATGGGAGCCTTAGTTCAGAACGAGAACACAGAGTCCTATTGAAAAAAGGGGAAGTTGCGGGAGATCATGCACCCTGTGATGGGCACCCCATAGTGCCTGCCACACTGTGCATGGTTTTAAAGAGAGGTCCCATGGGTACCCATAGAGGCACCAACTGGAGGCCTCTGGGTGAAGGGGAGCCTGTGATGGGCCCCCAAAGTCGGATTCCACCAGCCATTTTATGTTGGGCAGACCGATTCTGAATTGATCGGAAACATAGGTTTCAAATCGGATTCATTGAATCTGAATCCCGTTCTGAGCCTTTCCAGATGGCATTGTAATTGACCCAAGGTCTAAAATGGTGGAGAGCATGCATAGATGATGTCTTTGTGATATGGGAAGAATCTAACAAAGGTTTGTTGGCTTTTATTTAAAATCTAAGTTCATGATTAGTTTAAGTGAACCAAACATCCATTTTCTCTATGTGACAGTAGTAAAATGGGGACAAAATTTGTCAACTAAGCTTTACAGCAAACCAACTGAAAAAATACATTGCAAGAGCGTCCATCTGAGACAGAACCGGAGTGGACTTTCTTGTATTCATACAGTGAGTCTGAAGAAAATTAGAGCAGATCCAAACATATGAGGAAAAGAGGAAAAGCAGGAGCAGCTACTTTCTAAATTCCAAGAAAGAGGATATCAGAAAAATATTTTGAAAAGGCCAGATAAGGCTTATTCGGAAGAGAGAACAAAACACACGACTTAGAAGAGTAACAACTGCAAACCAGTAGTCAACAATACCACACAATTTCAGGAGAATGGTCAATTAACACATGGGAGGAGGTCAATATGGTCAGCTACTTGGAAATCATTTTTCCAGAGTACACAATATTTGTTTACCCACAATCCACAAACTGTTTTCTTATCATAAGATTAGAGAAAACATTAAAGATAATGACACAGAGAAGATTTGGTGACAACAATATGGCATTTTCCCATGTTTGTCTTGCATTAACATCAAAGTCTAAGAAATAATTCACCTGCATACTAGGCACAAAATAAAGCTGAGGTCATTATACTTGTGATAGTGATTACAAGATTCACAGAGTAACATCCCTGTGGTTTATTATACATTGGACATAGAATGCAGAAAGACAACACAAAAAGTTAGTGTAACGTTTTATAAGCACAGATCTAATTTAATACTGATGATCTGAAATGACCACTAGCTCGACACCATAAGCATAAAATGCATATGCTATGCAATAGGTCTTGCAATTGCGAGTTTTTGAGCTATAGGCTTTGTAATTGACAATGCCTTTTATTTGTGTTTAAAAAACCTGCAATAATAAAAGAAATTGTTCTTTACTAGACCAATAAGTAAAAGTTTCTAAAATAGGAGACCTATTGAATTGCAAATGCTTCTTGTTTACAAGCGCCCCATGCTGCGTTTTCACGTAAATAGAGGCCACGCCCTTTTCTTTAGATGAGCAGTGTCTAAAGAAAGGTCCGCTGCCACTATCAAAGTGAAAGCGCGGTATGGGGCGCTTTTACCAAAAAAAGCTTGACAAACAAATGCTTTTTTTAAAAAATGCCCCGTGATTGTGTGCATGGCATGCTAAATTTTGCAAGAAAGCATGTAGTGCTTACCGAGTAAATAAGACATACCGTGTAATAACTGAAGTAAAAGGGCCAGGCCTCATGGGAGGTTACAAATGAAGACAAGGTGGTACTAAGGAGGGACTAACAAGCTGATTAACGAATCAGAAGCCAGCATTTGCCAAATATGGGTGGAGAGTGGACGGGGCTCAAGTCCATTCTCCAATACAGCATGGCTCACAGAGTAGCGCAGGAGCTGCCCAGGCGCGACCTAAAAAGTACCATACCAATTTGAAATCAGTTATGCTAGAAAATACATTTTCTACTGCTTCCTTACGTTCACTGCGTGACCGCCACATCCTCCGTAAATGATGCCTTTTGAGGAGTTACTATTGGGTAATACTGATCTATGTAATTTTAAAATGTATATACTGTGATCAAGTGTGTTCACTTTTCATCGACAATAAGGGTTGGTGTGCGTACTGCAATTGGATTGAATTCATTTAATGCAGAGTTCATGTTTTTTTGGCTCTACTTGGCAGTCTATTGGGGAAATTACGGTCTTATTAGCCAGTCACATCCTTCATGGGTGTTTAAAAACGAGGTACATTACTTAGGGCACCATCTCTGCTGAGTGTTGGACTACTTGGAAAAGGCCCTAGAAGGATGCAAAGTTCAACTAAAACAACACTGTCCTTCACTGTGTAAAGCAGGCATGCTGGCATGCTTTGGCCCGATGTCAACCAAGCTTTCCCAAATATCATACAATTTATTTTTCTTTTTTAAGCATTGTTGACGTTTTGCTGCAGATGCAAATGTGAGGTCTCAAGTACTTGGTGTAGTTATGGCCATTTTCACGGCCAATTTGTAAAAAAGGTCAATAGAATTCTGAAGGGCTGATACTTGATGGAGAATCGGAGGTAAAGATGAACTATTTGAGTAGGTGAAGTTCTAGCTACCATGCAAGTATGATTGGACTTAGTTCACACTTCTCCTTTTTGTCCTGCACCTTTTAATAGTATCTGAAACAGTTGTGTGAAAGGGTTCCGAGAGTTGAGGGAGGATGAATGTCACTTTCCTTTCTCTCCTTAGTCATAAATCAATTAAGGTGGCAAAATCCCACTTAGCAGTCATCAAATATGTGTTAATCATTTTCTGATGTTGAAGCTGATGGGTGATGGCTTTGCACATGGTCTTGCCTGGGAACACAAGAGTTGGCACTAGATAAAACTGACAAATGTGTCATATCTGGGTGTAAGGGCTAGTAGTATATTTTAGCAAGTGGGATAAAGGTCCAAGGTGCAGATTTCCCATGCAGGATAACTGTACTCATTTTGGTTGCGGGGTATAAGTTAAAATATGGTGGTGAAACTAGATGCTGGTTGTTAAGTCATGTGGGAGTACCCTTTGGTGGGGGTTGCAGCAAAATATTTTGGTTCAGAGGGTCACTTGCTTTTGAACTGAGTCAGGTGCAAGGGTTGGGCAGGTCCTTGGTGATGGTGGGTATGTTTAGGATTTGTCGGAGACTGGTAATATAATTGAGTCAATGAAGATTTTTGATCTCACATTTTCTGCTTTAACTTATTCACAGAATAAAAAAGGAGCCCAGCAAATGTATAAGAGTGCTTCTAGTCCCTTTCTCTTCTCAACAAAGTCACAACGTGACCAGTTTTTAGGTTTAGTCTTGTAGATCAGAGCAAGATAATAATTGTAATTGAAGAACACATAGCAGATTGGGAGAAGTTCAAGAACTGGGATGTGGCAAATCTGCTTTAAAGAGTTGTACGCCCTAAACACGATTGGTGCAGGAAGACCACATTGGTAATTCATCACCCAGGTTTTCTGTGCTGCAGGGTATGGTGATTACAGGGTGCAGAAGTATCAACACTTATATATTTTGCAATAGGGAATAGGTGGAATAGCCTTGGTAGTTGATATTTGTGCACTTATTTTTTCAGGTTTCCTTCCTTTCTAGTCCACTTCCCTTTTCAACTGTTTCCAGGTTCTAGCAGTGCAAAACCTGCTTAAAAAAAATCTGTAATGTAGGGTTTTTCCACAGCTCGGAATCCCAAATCAGAATAGGTCTAAATATTGGGATGCTGGCCCCTAGGATGTTATGTTGCCTTTGTCACTGATCCTCATGTGGGGTGGGAGGCTCATGAGGTGAATATGGTAGCCCTGTGAAAAGCAAAGTCTCTATTGTGTGAAGTCATCATGGAATGAGTGTCTGAGGTGAAGTGGCAGTAGTTTATTTGAAACTAAATGAGTGCCAGGGCCCACGGGTTTACTCAGAAGCCCGCAGGCGCAGGTCGGGGAGCCAGATGCCAAGGCTGCATGGTCCTTACTCTGGGAGACTTGGTTTACATTGAATGCGCTCCAACACATTCCATTTCAATGCGGTTGTTACAACGACCGCGTTGTTACAACGTGAACCATTACATCGCAATTTATTTCAACGACTTGCTGTAGGGGGCGCGCTGGTGTTGGATTTACAAACCAACACCTTCCCTGCTGTTGCACAAACTGGAGTAGGATTTGTAATTTATAATATTCCTAAATCCAGCGTGCCCCCTACAGCAAGTCGTTGAAATGACTTGCGATATAATTGTTTGCTTTGTAACAATGTGGTCGTTGTCACGACCATGTTATACTGGAATGCATTGTAGATCATTCTATGTAAAGAGATATATTCCTTTGCTCCTACTCATGCCTCTTTATTCCATCAATACTCCTTGCCTTTTAAATCTCACTCGTGCAGGTTCTTTTCCATGTGTGCTTTCACTCCTTTGACTGTTTTACATCTTTGTCTTCCTCCTTCTTTCCCCTTTTTGTTGGTTCTTGTTCTCTCTCTTGCTCTGGATCACAGCCTGATGAGTGCTAGTCCCCAAAACTGAGAGCCGGTGGGCCCCACCTGCAACCACTGGCTCAAATTAAGCACTAGGGTAGATGGAGGCTGTTTTTATATTCAGATATTGGGTGCTCCAGTGTGTGTGACTGTTATTAGATGGTTACTTGGCCCGTGTTAGGTCATGGACAATGCAAACAACTCTCAAGAAGAACACACTCGCCATAAAGGGGCTTTCAAGGACTTTAAGGCCTAAGTCCTAAGGCCCACCCGTAGAACCCCTCATGCACAAGTGGTGACGAGCAGGTATCTGATGGAGTGCCCTTAACTTAAGTACCTCACCCTTGTCTTCTTGAGATACCTACTTTAGAAGAAGAGCATTGTATTCCTAGGTGTCAGTTAGTCCAGCCCTCCCTCTCCACACAAAACAGCACAACACCGCCCACCTTTCTCTTTCGCCAGCCCTCCCTCTCCACACAAAACAGCCTGACGTTTGGCGCTACTCTGAGCCCAGGGTTCCAGTTGACTTAGAAACGTGTGTGTCCTATTCCCCGCACTGATATAATACGAAATAAAACAGTGATTGAGAGAAATGTAATTCACTGCCATATTACTGAATAAACGCCCAATATAAATATTGAGTGCATGGCAGCGAATCCAAAACGTATAAAGCACTCACAAACACGCAACAAATTCACTTGGGCTGTGCCTGTGAACAGACTGGAAGAGTCAGAGTGACTGTTTTCATTGTTTTTTTGTAGCTTTTAAATCATAAACGTATATAACATACAGAAACACAAAACCAATTCACCTGGGCAGTGCCCCTGAACAGAACTGAAGAGTGACTTTTTAGGTTTTGACTAGCGATGCATGCGTACGAAGTACGCATATGCTAGGAAAAAAACTAATGAGTATGGTATGGGGGCTGGGAATCCGCCCCCGTCTTTCATTGGCTAGCTCCATAAATGGAGGCTAGCCATTGAAAGACTTCTCTGTCCGTCAATCCCGGACCAGATTCGGGGGCGTTCCCGAGAATTTTTGGCTTTTGGCGACGTTATGCTACGTCAGCCAAAAGCCGGGAACGCCCCTGAATCTGGTCCGGCATTGCCGGCACATGCCTCTGCCTTCCTGCTCGGGACGATTGCACAAAAGTCGCTCGATAGCCCCTCCCTCCCGCTCCGTGGCAGCCCGTTTCCCTCCCTCTCCTCAGGCCGGCCAGCCGAAGGAAGCAGCCGTCCGCCTCCAGCCAGGGCCGCGCTGGGATTGGCCCAGCCGGCTGAGCCTTCGCCACGTCATCGGGAGGAGGAGTGGAGAGCAGGAAGCAAGAGATCTGCCGGAAGATGTCCAGGTGAGTGCTTTGTTTTTTTGTTTATTGCTTTGTCCGTGTGTGTCTGTTCCCGCCCCCCCCTCCCCCTCCCGCTGTCAGTGTGTGGCCGTTCCCGACCCCCCTCCCGCTCTCCGTGCCTTTCCGCCCCCCCCTCCGTTTACCTCGTGCCATATTCAAACAGGGTTGTTAGCCAGGTTGTGTCACCGAAACTTATTTGCTACAATGAGCGCTGCACGGAGAACCCACAAAGGGTTAATTAACCCTCCCCCCCGCCCCCCTCCCGCTATCCGTGCGCCGTTCCCGCCCCCCTCCCTCCCTGTCATTAACATTTACTTTTCGTCACTTTGAAACCAAAGCTCCCTTTAATCGTTTGGAATATTGGCTTTTTTGGGGGCTATGTGCCATCCGCCAGCTAGCTGCTTTTTCGACATCGTGAAATTGCGTGGAAAATAAGACACGGTGGTATTTCTGCTCCGGTCCCGGATTCTGATAGCCATTGCTCCCTGATGGCATCAGAGTGTGCCTGCGCCCACAGGATGTCCGCTACCATCAAACGGAGCTCTGTCGGAGCAGGAACAAGCACCACAGGGTTTTAAAGGTTCAAGGCCATTGCTGTCCACAGGGTCTCGGCTATGCCTTCTCTGCAGCCTCCTCCGTTCAGACTGTTCCTGACCACCCTGGCCCTGTTCAGCACTGCGGCTGGTAAGTGCCCCTTGCAACAATGCGACACAGTGAGAATTAATCCCTAGCCGTTCTCTTCCCATTCACTGTCCCTCAGGCATCTGCGCTGTAATCTCACACCAACCTCTGGCTAACTTCCCATAGCCTCTGGACCTCAGTAGCCCTTTCTCCCGCCGCTTCCAATTGGCCTCCTTAATGCAGTTAAGACGGCCCTGTTTAAGTCATGATAGTTGAGCTAGTAACAAGGCGACTATGTAAGAACATTTACAGTGGGGTACTAAGGATATATATCCGTGGCCTTGATAGAGGATTGTGAGAGGTGTAGCCTTCGGCGGGGCAAACAATACATCTTGTGTGGCCTTCTATACACGCCCAAATTTAAACACGAGTTCAAATATCCGTGGATAAGGAGTGGTATGGAGGAACATCATTTTTTTTCATGATGTAGTAGCTGACATCTGTGGGTGCACTTAAATCCCACAACTAAAATTGAAATAGGTGGAGTATTCCCGAACAGCGTTGCTAGTAGGTTAAAGGAAAACCTCTCGAGTGTGTTTGGTGAACATGGGGGCGTATTGATATTTCTCGCTTGCGATGGTAGACATCCCGGTGTGATATATATAATTTTATTTTTTAATTCACCGTCCTGAAGAGTTTGTGTGTTACTAGTGTGTAGCAGAAAACGTTTCTACTTGCTTACTAGTGCGTACCAGACAATGTTTATACTTGCGAAGTCAATTGGCCCATGTGGTACAGCGAAAAGTAGCTCTAACACTTTAGTCTTCCGCTGTACCACATGGCCTACTAATCCTTGAGTCAAATTACTGCTCCTGTTTTCTGTTGATAACTGGTCATAAAGAAAAGTTTGTTTTATTTTTGTAATACACACCAAATTGTCAGAATTGCCCTTTTCCCGCCTCATTCACCATTTAACCCCTATGTTAATAGTTATGCCACTACTCCTGTCCTCCCTAACCTATGCATATAGTATAGACCACCAGGTGATTTTGTGTCCGTGATTACCACGCAGGTATAAACGACCGTGTCGGTGTCTGGCATGAGATAGGAGAGTGTCTAAGGGTGCTGGACAAGATAAAACTCATAATCTTGCCTAGGCGTGGACGGGTTGAGGGTGGAGAGGCACAGTTAATGCTGAGGAAGACAGACAAATAGGCTTTCGCAGTATTCGAGTTTGCTCAATTTAAAAGTGCACACGATATTTTCTGTCTCGAATGACAGGTTGCTACCGTCTTATACCGTCGCAGGCAAAATCAAAACAATGGAATGGAAACCTGCGGAATCGACTGATTCAATATTGATTCAAGAATTTGAGTCCATCCCTTTTTACTAAATCATCTGTACTTTGACCAATTATACCATATTTAAGAAAGTAATACAACGTGTCCTTTTAATTAATGGTAGGACTTATCGCAGTGTCGGATCCACCAACAACAGATGTGACACTTCATTCTAACGTTTTATTATTTGCAGAACTCTAGAAAGTGCATTTTTATGGTGTTGATGTGTAAAGATTATATACTATATTGATGAATTTCGAAAAGTACATGTAAGCATATAAAATCCATATGTGCCCTATTACAATGTTACCTTTTAGAAAAAACAAAACGAATTTGTTTTAATTGCAAACGTCTATATAAAGTGGTCTAGGAAAATTACATTGCATATTAATCTGGCTACACCAGAAGCTGGTATCTGTTAAACCGATTATTTAGTTTAAGAGAACTTTGCGCATACTTGGCTCGCTTGTGATGCAAAAAACCCTCCATTGTCAAGCAAAGCATGACAGGCTGCAGTGAAACGTGTATTTCAATAATTAATGTCTACCCCTGCCTTTCAGTAATTACACAGGAAGGGTGTCATTATAGTCATAAACACAACAAGTGCAAGGTGGCTGCAGGGGGAGGGGTGGAGTAGTTTGGGAGTGGAACTGTAGGATCTAGTCAATAAATGGAAAGGGGCGACCACTCGGTCCCCCTGAACGTATGGCGGAGTACCACGATCCCCCCGGGAAGCCATCTTGGGCGGGAGGCGAGTCTCGGCTGGTATGCCCGAAGCGGCGTAGCCGGGGCGCGCCTTTTCCCGCCCTAGAGTGGGTTGGCCTAGACACTGACGCGGCTGGCCACGCCCTTGGGGCAGGCAGGGGCGGGTTCACGCCCGCCCTGAAGACGGATAAAAGGAGAAGCAAGATCAGAAGGCATCCTCTTGTTCCTGTGCTCTGAAGCTGCACCTCCTCGCTGCACGTGAGCTCGAGACGGAACGAAGAGCCAATTTTGAGCGTTGTAATCGTTCTTGTTTGTTTTTCAGATACTCTGTTGGAGAATGCCGAAGAAGGCGGGAAAGCGCATGACTACTGACCAGATGCTGCGCGTTCTCATGAAAGAGATGACCGAACTAAAGAGGCGAATGGATAAAAACGAGGAAGGGGGACCGAAACGTCCTTTGGCGGGAGCAGCCCCGGGAGGGAAAAACAAGAGGCCCAGGAGGGGAGCAGCTGGGGAAGACATCCCGGGTCCCAGTACCCCGCTCGAGGCACCCACTTCCGTGCCGGAGGAAGGGAATCCGATTCCCGTTGTGGTCACCCCCGTGTCCGGGGAAGATATGCCGCCCGAGCTGGCAGCACAATTAGCAGCGTGGTTGGGTAAAGGAAGCGAGGGCGCCACGGCTGTCGACGCACAGGTGCTGATGAAGCAACTGCGTGAGTCACGGGAAGCAGCGAAGGTGTCCACGCCGGCTGCAGCTGTAGAGAAGCCACAGGGGACGTGTTTGGCGCGCAAAAATGGCCGCCTTTAAGGTAAATGAAAACATTGGCAATTGGGGCAAAGCGTGGGGGTTTTTTACATCGATCTTGGGGGAACGAAGGCCCGATCTGTTACCCGAATTGCCGATTTATCAGTCACGAATCATGGGGTACTCGGTATCACACGAGGGTAATCATTGGTTCTGCTATGATAATCTGTTTAGAAAGGCTAAAGAACATGATAAAAACTTAACGTGGGACTGTTATGATTCCGTGTCATGGTCCAAAATGGAGGATACTGGTATGTTAAAATTGCCATTAGTAGGGAGTAACGTTGGCGAATCCTCCCGCCAGTATGCGGGGACGCCCTTTCGATCAGGTGCGGGTACCGACATTTACTCGAGGCCTGCCGGCAATACAGGAAAAAGGGGGGTTTGTTGGAACTTCAACAGGGGTAAATGTACTAGGCCCCAGGGATCGTGCAAATTTAGACACGAATGTAGTGGGTGTGGGCAATCATCTCATCCTGAGTCCACGTGCAGAGCCAAAACGGGTGATAACGGGGTAGAGGAGGCGCCAAACAGGTCTAACATAGTCCGAGGGGCGCCTTTACCTACCCCGATTGATACCTTGGCAATGATTCCCTGGCTCAGTGAATACCCGGATCGTACTTCTGCTGGGGTGTTGCGGAACGGGTTTTCTTATGGTTTCCGCATCCCAGTGGGGGACTTTCAAGGTGTAGAGAAATGTAAAAATCAGCTATCGGTCTTCCAGCATACGACCGTGGTACAGGATAAGATCAGGAAGGAGGTTACTCGGGGTCGAGTCGCCGGTCCGTTTAGTGTACCACCGGTTCTTAACTTTGTTTGTTCCCCGTTAGGTGTGGTCCCAAAGAAGGACCCGGGTGAATTTCGGCTGATACATAATTTATCAGCCCCACGTGGTCTTTCCGTAAACGAAGCGATAGATCCGGAAGTGTGTTCGGTGCGGTACGCATCCTTCGATGAGGCCGTAGCCATTTTGAATCGCCTGGGGCCCGGGGCGCTGATGGCAAAATCTGATATCGAGTCAGCGTTCCGGTTGCTCCCGGTACATCCAGACGATCAGCGTCTCCTAGGTTTCATGTTTCAGGGTCATTATTACATGGATAGGTGTATGCCGATGGGGTGCTCTATATCTTGTGCCTATTTCGAAAAATTCAGTAGTTTTCTACAATGGGTCTTCACAAGGAAGACGGGATTCCAGCATGTGATGCATTACCTTGATGATTTTTTGTTCCTGGGGGCAGCCGGGGATCCGGAATGTGGGCAGGCTTTGGCGCAATTTTGTGTCTTGATGAATCAGTTTGGCGTGCCATTGGCACCAGGTAAGACTGTGGGGCCTTCCACTTGCCTCGAGTTTCTGGGGATCGAGTTAGACTCCGGAGAAGGTTGTTTTCGTTTACCAGCTGACAAAGTGTTAAAGTTCAGGACATCCCTGCAAATGTGTATAAGTGGACCTAAGGTTAAGCTGCATCAATTACAGCAGTTAGTTGGCCAGTTGAATTTTGCCCTGAGGGTTATACCAATGGCCCGCCCCTTTTCCCGTTCGATTGCTCAAGCCATGGTCAGCCTGAAGGAGGGCCATCATCGCACAAGGCTCTCGGCAGAGGTCCGCCAGGACATGCGCATTTGGTTGGCATTGCTGGCGGATTTCAATGGTCGAGTCGTCTGGAACAAACCGGCCGTGTCCTCTGAGGAGCTGGGGCTGTGGACAGATTCGGCAGGGAGCATAGGTTTTGGTGCCATCTTCGGCACAAGATGGTCTGCACAAAAGTGGCCGACATGGTGGCATGACAGTGGTCTGACAAGTAACATTGCTTTCCTGGAACTTTTCCCCATTTTAGTGGCCCTGAGAACTTGGCCCGAAGGGTTCAAAGATCACTCTGTGGTATTTTGGTCTGACAATATGACCGTGGTCGAGTGTATCAATAGCCAGGCAGCACGATGCAAATGGATTTTGAGACTACTCAAGGAAATTGTTTTACTGTGTATGCAATTGAATGTGCTATTCAGAGCAAGACATGTCCCAGGGGTAATGAACCAGGCGGCTGATGCACTGTCTCGTTTTCGTATGCAGGCTTTCTGGGGTTTTCTTCCCACAGCGGACCCGGAGCCGGCACCCTTTCCCGAAGCTCTCTGGTCTCTCGGTGCCCCGAACTTCGTAACCTCGTGGGAGAGAGTTTAGCACCCAGGACGAGGAAGGCATATGAAGGGGTGTTCCGGTCCTATTTAGCCTTTTTGGGGACTGAGAGAGAGGAGCTTTGGGGCCAGGAGGAGTGGGTGGTAAATTTTCTGATGTCCTTACATCTGGTCGGGAAATCGGTGGCCACGGCTCAGAGGCACCGGGCTGCCATTTCCTTTGTTGCTAGGGCTCATGGGATCCATGACCCGACAGCGTCTTTCGTTGTACAGAAAGCGCTACGGGGGTGGCAATGCCTTGAGGGTCGCAGAGTAGACGATAGGCGCCCGATAGGTTTGGATAGGCTGGCCCAGTTATTATCCAGACTCCCTGCTACGTGTTCATCTCAGTTTGAGACAGTGTTATTCCGAGGCGCTTTTACGCTGGCATTCCATGGGGCTATGCGGGTAAGCGAACTAGTGGCGAGGAACAAGCAGGATGTGACAGGAGGATTGTGCCAGGAGCACGTCCAGATCAGAGGGGGGACAATGACGGTCTCATTTGTCAGGTCCAAGACCGATCAAAGTGGGATGGGCGACTGCGTAATCATACGCAGGATTCCCGGGTCCTCCATGTGCCCGGTAAAGTGTTTAGAAGATTATTTAGCACGAAGGGTGGCATCATGGGGGGGGACCTTGTTGAGACACGCTGACGCCACCCCACTGACAAAGTTTCAGTTTCAGCGGGTGCTTGCGATGTCGATTGCCGCTGCGGGCTTGAACCCGGGCGAGTTTGGGACCCATTCCTTTCGGATAGGGGCTGCTACAGAAGCTACAGCCAGGGGTCTGAATGTGGAACAAGTTAAACGGGTGGGGTGTTGGTCCTCCAATTGTTATAAAAGGTATGTGCGGTTGCACATGTTGTGAAGCTGTAACGATGTACTCACGCTTCTTGTTTTTGTTTGGTTTCAGTTGCGCAAGCCTACGAGGCGGGGCGGACTTTGCAGTCGACCCAACACCGGGCCAGCGGTCAGACATCACCGGCTGTGAAAAGGGAAGTGTGGGTCGTGGGCCACTCATACGTGAGACGTGCCGCAGACGTATTCAAGGCAGGTGACATGATTCACGTAGCTGGGGAATACGGGTACAGTGTGTCCTTCTACGGAAGAGGCGGTCTCTGTATTGACCAGTTTCAATCATTTTTTGAGGGTTTGCTAGGGCGGACGAGGTCACCGCCGTCTGTAGTCATAGTACATCTTGGGGGTAATGATTTGGTCACCACTGGTAGACGACTTCTTCTTGAGGCGATGCTTTCCACTGTAAGTTGGTTAGCGAGGAGAGTTCCAGGGTGCACAATTGCGTGGTCCCATATGATCCCACGAAAAGTGTGGCGGGGGGCTATTTCGGTTCCTGCTTTAAATCATTCTGTTAGAAAGCTTAATAACAAAGTGAGTAGGTTGTTCCGTTCCAAGACACTGCATTCTATTTCGCATGGGTGTATTAATGATGACAGTATGTATTTGGGGGATGGAGTGCATTTGTCTCGGGTGGGGAATGAGTTACTCATAGGAGACTTCTTAGCATGGCTAAAAACGTTATACCATGACCTTTAGGTAGGAGTGTTGTGGGGGGTCCGGATAGCCGGTCAACTATCCGGCCTGTGGCGGTAAGGTCATGATCGGTGAGCACTAATTGGAAGATCCCTATGAGTGGGCGTCACCCAGCACGGATGGGAGCGCTCGGGGGAGGTGGCCATTGGCCCCTCAACGGGGAGGCGGTCCCTTCTAAGGATGGGTCGCCGAAAGAAAAGGAAAGGCGGTCAAGGCCCCTTCCTGGGTAGGAGGGGTTACAGCCCCCTCCTGGGGAATTTCCCGGGGCCAGGACGTCTGCGACGGCAGATATGGTAAGTTGTGTGGGGTTTGGGGGGGGTCTACGCTACCTTCTAGATACCTCACACGAGTCCTCGTACGACCTCTAAGTGGCGTCGAGTTTTATTGGGGCCCCCGTCAAGTCAAGGGAAATTGGTAATTGCACTTGAGGTACGCCTCTGGGCCGCCCCTCACAAGTGAGGGCGATATTTCGGGGTTAGGGATCTTGACACCGGTTACGACCTTGCCGTTGGCCCTTAAACGTTAGGATGTACAATTTCAAAATTTCAAGTAAATGTTTTGTAGGATGTTAGTTCGGCTAGGAGAACCTTTGTATTAGAGAATCTGTTAAGGTTAGCCAAACATCGCAATGTGGTAATGAAATTGTACATAATATGAAACTGTTTATTTAATGTTTTAATTTTGTTTCATATATTAATAAATACGGCCGGGAGGGTCCACTCCCTCCCGTCTTCCAAAAACTTCAGAACTGTTTCCGGTTTCCCATACTTGGGGATTGTGTTGAGAGGGGGTGGCGGGTATCTCAGCCATATTAGATATGCAGTGCAAATGTAGCACAAAATACTTTATTGTTTAAACGCTAACTCAGTGAAATACGTCTGTGTTGTCTGCATCCACACCACTTCAAGGAAAACCCGTGTTCTTTCTGTGTTGGGTATAATGTGAAACTTCAGCAAGATATTTTGATTCTGGATGTTGCTTTGCTAGCCGAATGATGTTTTTTTAACTGAATAATTTGTGCACATTTATTATCATTCTTGTTGAAGTGATGAGCAGACATAGCGCATGTTTGTGTTGCTTTAAAGTCTGAACAGCTAAAACAATGTATCTGTTTTTTAACATTCAGTTATAGTACGTAGGAGTTAAAGGAAATGCCCCCTAACAATCCTCCAATTTTAGAGACTCCTTATTTGATGACTTTAAATTAGCATTGGGTTTCGAAATCTATTAAGAAACAGAATCCTCCTTTCTAGCAGTTATATTTGCTGAATTTTTGTCTTGACTCGTTGAGGTATACTCTTGCCATTCGACAGTTACGTTCCTGAATCACTATAAATTTGTATTATGCCAGAAAACTTTGATACTCAAAACTAATTGAAGAGTTTTGACAATTCTCTTCTCGTATCACATCGGAAGTGTCTCCAGGATTGACTACTTAATTACAACCGTCACTCTAACCTATAACATCCTAGTAGTGGACATTGATCCTATTGTCCTAAGTGCAGACAGCAGTGTGTTTGGCAGTTGACATTGAGTGTCACAAATTTAGAATTCGAGATTCATTTCTTTCAGTATTATCAGAAGGTTTCTCTAAGATTGTTCCCAAGAAAAGGACACCACAGGGCACAAAAAGTGCATTTTTTCCAGTGCTGCTTCAAGGGCCAAGTTGTGGTATTTGTTACAAGCAAATTTAAAACTGGAAACATCATGGTGTTGCCTTAAATGTGGTGACCTACATGAAGTGATTTCTGGACCATCACACTAAGGTGGCCCGCTTATTTGCATGGATTTTATCAGTATGCTAGCAGATCATCAGTTAAAAGTGTGTGTGTGTATGCATTTAATGTATAATTACTATGGGATGGGCGTGTCAATGCTAAGGGCCTTTCTCGTCTTAAATACTAGCCTTATTGGAAAGTTGAGTTTTTTTTTGCATTGTCTTTGTGCTCAAGTGTGCTGTTGATGGGTAAAGAGCTATGGTGTTCTCCTTATCCGTAATGTTTTTAATTCTTCTCTGAGTGAACTTCCTGTGTGCCTTTGTATTTCATAATGATGTTTAAACGCTGACATATTGGATTTTCTGCGGCTGCTTAGCAGTCCTTGCAGTAAGTACACTGAATACATTTCATCACTAACCTTGTTTTTTTTTGAGATTACAGAATCTCCACATCTCCCCTTGAAACACGATAGGTTTTAGATCTGATTTGTCTTAGTGATGACACCTCCGTACATACATGCTACCAAAACATCACTCTCTCTGTAAAGTGGAAAACTACCTTTTACATTTCTTATTTTAAGAGGCTTTAATTAATTTTAAGTAGTATTAAAAACGAATTTGGACACTCAAAATGTTTTTTGGTTCCCTCTATTTAGGTTTTGCCTGGCGAAAAGATGCGCTCTGCGCATCTTTTTCGCGCAGGCGAAAACCTAATGAGAATAGTACGGGAGACAGGAACGGCCCCCGTCTTTCATTGGCTAGCTCCATAAATGGAGGCTAGCCATTGGAAGACGGGCCTGTCCGTCAATGCCGGACCAGATTCGGGGACGTTCCAGAGAATTTTTGGCTTTTGGCTACGTAACGCTACGTCAGCCGAAAGCAGGGAACGCCCCTGAATCTGGTCCGGCATTGCCGGCACCTGCCTCTGTTATTTGTCAGCGTGGGAGAAACTCAAAGGCCGGTCCTCACACTTTTTGAGGTAGAACTGACATTTGTATCTTATTCTACTGCTTGTTTTTCCCTTTATGTTCGTGCGCCGTGATCCCCCCCCCTCCCGCTATCCGTGCGCCGTTCCCGCCCCCCCCTCCCGCTGTCCTGTGCTCGGTGGCATTGTAAATGACAATGCCATTTATTTATGTTAAAAAAAAAAAAAAAAAAAAATAATGTCAACTTTAACAAAGGCAAAACCATTGCATTGTAAATGCTTGTTGTTGTTTTTCTCCTTGTAGACTTTACAGTGGACAAATGATGAAGGAAGGTGATGTAATGACTGGCGGCCAAGTTGCAAGGTAATTCCACAGTAGGAATAAGCCATCCAAACCCAAAGTAAAACTAACAAGCTTTAGTTTTTGCTTAGTGTCTGCACAAGGAGGCATGCGCCTTTTGCACACAGATCCAGACACAGACTAAAATACGTGCTGACTCCAACGCCCACATGTCAACACGCACACACTATTCTTTGGATCAATCAATCAATCGTTCAGTTTGTAAAGCGCAGCTACTCACCCAGGAAGGGTCTCAAGGCGCTGGCAGGTAGGGGGAGGGCTGCTGCTCCTGGGTGTTCATGGGGCTCCATCGAAGAGCCAGGTCTTGAGATCTTTCAAGAACTTGGGGAGTGATGGTGTCTGTCGGAGGTTGAGAGGGAGGGAGTTCCATGCCTTGGCACTGAGGAGAGAGAAGGAGCATCCTCCTGATCTGGTCTTCTTGATGCGTGGTACCGTGGCAAGGGAGAGCTGGTCTGAGCGTAGGGATCTTTGGGGTGGGTGGAACGCAAGACGGTGGTCCATGTAGGCAGGCCAGGTTTTGTGGAGGGGTTTGTGGGCGTGGGTGAGAAGGGAAAATAGGGGTTTTGGGTGGCGAAGTGTATTAAAAATGTAGTAAAAAACGAAACGGTAATTAATGAAAATAGCACAGTTTTTTAAAATTAATACTCGAGTATTAAAATTAATACTCGAGTACTAAAAACACAAGCAATTTAAAAAAAATAATTTCATTATTCAAAAATGCATATCAAACGTATTATCAACAATATTTTAAAAAAATGTATATAAATCATAGTAAAAAAAGTGCCTTTGATTAATATAAACAGATTAACAAACACATACCCGCCATTTTAGATCAAAAGCCAAAAACAGAGTCCTTTAACTATTTTCATGAAATCAACACCAAAAGACTATTAACAAAATGGAGGAGAAAACGCTATGTCGAAGTAAAACACACACTTTTAAAGACATATTTTAAATTACACGTTCTCACAGCAATTGTATGTAAAAAAAAACAGATTTTAACGATGCTTTTCTCAAAAATTAAGAAATCACTCACAAAAACCTATAAATACAAGAAAGACACCATTTTGAAAGCAGTTGATCTATAACTACCAGAGAGAGCAGACGCAAATTACTGACCCTCTGACCTCTTGCCACAGTAACGACCTCGAGTCAAACAAAGAGTAATTCATTCATAAATAGAAGTAAGTTTGTATTAAAACACAAGTAATCATAGCTTATTTTAAAAATATCATACTGTTAGTAATAAATGTAAAACATTATTATATTTCAGATTTACGAAATCTTTACCATCACTTCATGAAATCGTTTCTACATTTGAATTAATTGCTCACAGATGTAAGTACATTTTTAAAATATAAATAACTTTGCAAAATATGAGGTTGTTTTCTTAAATCAACTTTTTCAAATGACGTGCTATGGATATAAACTCTCAAATGTAACAGTGTTTGTAAAGCCATTTGAAAATAATACTTTCTGAAATTTCTCACGAAACAATGTCACAGTTATATTTTTCTAAAATAAATTATGAAATCACATATGAATATTTCCAGCATAATCATATTGTCATATAATATTTGTAAAATATGTTAAAAGCTAAACAATTTAAATGTTCATATTTTATCAGCCTAATCATTGGATGTGAAGCACCCAAAACCCACATCTATCGCTGGTTTTCGAAATAGGAGCAAAAGACCAAAAACCTACTTTAAAAAAAGGTAATTTATGAAAAATATTTGAAATAACTTTTTATTTTTTACAGTGATGCACTTAGTTATCTGCAACTAATGTCAAACCTTTCGTAAAATTTTAAATTAATTTATTTATTCATTTGTCATATTGCAATGCACTATTTTGAAATGTGTAAAAATTTCCTCTAACCAAAAAGTAATCTTTTCCATTTTAAAAATAGGGTTTCAAATATTTTTAATAACATGTTTTAATTTATTTTACCATTTACAGATATTACAACATTCAAAAATGTTTAAACCTACAACAACATAGAAATAAAGAAAAAACTTAAAGAAGGTAAATAATACTATTAAAGGCCAAAAAAACATCTGTGACATATATTTTAAAAATACTCTTTTTTTGCAACAGAAAGCAAACGTACCATTATTAAACAATCTGTACTTAATAATCCTTCAACTGTATCTTTCTACCAGATTCAAACCAAAGTACTGTACATTTGAAAAAGAATATCATACCAATTCAACTAAACACCAACGCAAAAGTAAAGAACCAAAGGTAAGATATGTTCTAAAACACAAATGAACAATGTCATCATTAGACATTTCCATGAAACTGAATTCCAAATGCAAAAATGTATTTTAAACAAAAATGCTTCACACTGTTTCAAGATCAACTGCATAATATGGTCATCAAGAAGCATTACAAAAAAGTTAAAATAAACTTGTTTTAAAAAAAAACATGAAATGCATTGTTTTAAAATTTGAACACGCTATTAAATGGTCTATCATTTCATTTTAAACAGACAGACATCAAATTAAGAAATCTCATCAAAAAGAGCAATTGAAAACACAACCTCTTCAAAGACTCAACTACTACAAACTAAAAAGGTAAAATACTCAAAAGTGAACCAGAAGGAAACTTAATGGATAGTGTAACTCCAGAAAGGTGCAGCAGTAAGGAAAGTGATGGGTAGTGTAGGGGTGTAATTTACTATTCTAACTCCAGGAAGATGCAGCAGTAGGGAAAGTGATTGATAGTGTTAGGGTGTAATTTACTATTCTAACTCCAGGAAGGTGCAGCAGTAGGGAAAGTGATGGATGGTGTAGGGGTGTAATTTTCTATTCTAACTCCAGGAAGGTGCAGCAGTAGGGAAAGTGATGGATAGTGTAGAGGTGTAATTTACTATTCTAACTCCCGGAAGGTGCAGCAGTAGGGTAAGTGATGGATAGTGTAGGGGTGTAATTTACTATTCTAACTCCAGGAATGTGCAGCAGTAGGGAAAGTGATGGATAGTGTAAGAATGTAATTTACTATTCCAACTCCAGGAAGGTGCAGCAGTAGGGAAAGTGATGGATAGTGTAGGGGTGTAATTTACTATTCTAACTCCAGGAAGGTGCAGCAGTAGGGAAAGTGATGGATAGTGTAGGGGTGTAATTTACTATTCTAACTTACGAAGGTGCAGCAGTAGGGAAAGTGATGGATAGTGGAAGAATGTAATTTACTATTCTAACTCCAGGAAGGTGCAGCAGTAGGGAAAGTGATGGATAGTGTAAGAATGTAATTTACTATTCTAACTCCAGGAAGGTGCAGCAGTAGGGTAAGTGATGGATAGTGTAGGGGTGTAATTTACTATTCTAACTCCAGGAAGGTGCAGCAGTAGGGTAAGTGATGGATAGTGTAGGGGTGTAATTTACTATTCTAACTCCAGGAAGGTGCAGCAGTAGGGAAAGTGATGGATAGTGTAGGGGTGTAATTTACTATTCTAACTCCAGGAAGGTGCAGCAGTAGGGTAAGTGATAGATAGTGTAGGGGTGTAATGTACTATTCTAACTCCAGGAAGGTGCAGCAGTAGGGAAAGTGATGGATAGTGTAAGAATGTAATTTACTATTCTAACTCCAGGAATGTGCAGCAGTAGGGTAAGTGATGGATGGTGTAGGGGTGTAATTTACTATTCTAATTCCAGGAAGGTGCAGCAGTAGGGAAAGTGATGGATAGTGTAGGGGTGTAATTTACTATTCTAACTCCAGGAAGGTGCAGCAGTAGGGTAAGTGATAGATAGTGTAGGGGTGTAATTTACTATTCTAACTCCAGGAAGGTGCAGCAGTAGGGAAAGTGGTGGATAGTGTAGGGGTGTAATTTACTTTTCTAACTCCAGGAAGGTGCAGCAGTAGGGAAAGTGATGGATAGTGTAGGAGTGTAATTTACTATTCTAACTCCAGGAAGGTGCAGCAGTAGGGAAAGTGATGGATAGTGTAGGGGTGTTATTCATAATTCTAACTCCAGGAAGGTACAGCAGTAGGGTAAGTGATGGATAGTGTAGGGGTGTAGTTTACTATTCTAATTCCAGGAAGGTGCAGCAGTCGGGAAAGTGATGGATAGTGTAAGAATGTAATTTACTATTCTGACTCCAGTAAGGTGCAGCTTTTGAGAAAGTGGCGGATAGTGTAGGGGTGTAATTTACTATTCTAACTCCAGGAAGGTGCAGCAGTAGGGAAAGTGATGGATAGTGTAGGGGTGTAATTTACTATTCTAACTCCAGGAAGGTGCAGCACTAGGGAAAGTGATGGATAGTGTAAGGGTGTAATTTACTATTCTAACTCCAGGAAGGTGCAGCAGTAGGGTAAGTGATGGATAGTGTAGGGGGGTAATTTACTATGCTAAAATATTTCGAAGATACATGGATTGGACATCTAAGCAGGTCGGGTCGCCGGAGGAAGCCACGTTTCCATGTGGAGCGGTGGAACTGCTACACAAGCTGCTAAGAAGGAGAGGCAAAGACAAACAATGCCATAGAGGGTTGGCACCACTCCTTCAACCACACAATTGGAAAACCTCATCCTAATCTTTATCATTTTTTGGAAACTTTGAGGAAGGAGCAAAGTTTTCAAGAAATGAGAATGTCACTAGCATTAACAGGTAATCTGAACCCATGCATCTCTAAAAGATCAAAGGAAATGTCCGAACAACTATTGGCTATTTTACAACAGTTTTCGTTGTGTGTGGCTTCAGACTACCTAGCTAATGTTGCACACATACTCCACTACTAATTCACCCTACAATATTACTTTCCTGTTTTGCCCTAAATTACATTTTCTAATTACAATTGGCAATGTTCAAAACATTTTTAAACTAAATTTAGAGTCGGGTCACCTTACCTTAGCAGTCTTCTTTTTTCATTCCTTTTCTTCTTTAATCCAAAGCAAAACCAGGCTTGTTTTTATTCCATTAGATAAAATCCATTCCCATAGAAATGCATTTCCAAAATTACGTATTCCTTTTTGAAGATCGATTTACAATAAAAAAATTCCCCAAAAAATATTTATTTTCCAATTCGAAAAAAATACTCCAACTCCCAAAATTTCGAAATAGGTTCCTTCTTCTTCCTGCTTTCGAAAGATACGACCCATCTTCTTGCTGTACTTGAAATCAGCACTCCTTCAAAAAGCATTTCCAAAAAGATAAAATCCATCCAAAAACAAATCCCCAAAAACAATCCAAAGATGTGCTCCACGATTCTTTAAAAAAACAAGAAAATCGATCCATTGACTCCTCTCGAATACCCATGTACGTAAATCGATCTTCTTTTGCTTCCGTTGTATACCATTTTAAACAATGTCACAATAATACATACATAAAGCATTGTTTAACTATTACTTAAATTATTAAATACAAACATTGCTATAATGTTTAACAAACACAAGACCCGACGTGGACATACACTAACAATGTGATTGGCGACATGCTGAATCTAATATTAAACCTTTTATTTAAGTATTCTAAAACTCCGTTTTCTTTCCTTGCAATAAATATCTATCAAAACATTGTACTTCATCAAAAAATAAGTTAAAAAACTTCCTTACCTGAGCGCAGGTCTCCTTGCTTCTGCTATGTCCAGCAACGCTCCTCAATATGGCTGCCTACGCATTTGACGTTCACACGTATACGTCATCAAAAGCTGCGAAAAAAGAAAAAGGACAATTATTTATTTTACTTTATTTATTAATATTGTTTATTAAACATATTTTCTTTTAATATTAAACAATATTCAAAAAATGTTTTAAAATGTCAGAAAATAATAAAAATATTTTCATTTATGAATTTTTTTTATTATTAAACTTACATAAACTGTGTCGTGTTAGTTATTTTACAATATGTTATTTATATTTACAATGATGAATTAAAGTTTTAATAATGTATAAAAATATAAAATAATATTCTTATCTTCAGCATACTCCCTTTTGTTTCTTTTCGAAGCCCCTTACACTCCAACAAGCTTCATATTTAATTGCCGCGGGATTCACATAGTGAACTATGGAAATAAATGAAGGACATAACTTTACATTGAAATCAACGTAAAAGCGTGGGTACTTTTTTTAAAAGTACTGTAACATTTTTTATCACACACTATTTGTATTTTACATTTTTTTATTTGTAAAGCTACTCTAATAATATATATTTAAAAAAAAAAAAAATTGTGAAGTTTAAGGGGTCCATTAGGATATCGGGCGGATTGCCTCCGCCAGGGTGGCGGTGGCCACCGCCACCCTGGCGGAGGCAATCCGCCCAACAACCACTCTCATGTTCCCCTCCGCCAGATTAGGATGGCGGAGGGGACAGCGGCGGACAGAAAGACCGTCCGCCACTTAACCGCCGCGGTCGCCTTGCGACCGTGGCGGTAATGGATGTATATGGTGGCGGTGTTCAATGGACACCGCCAGCCATATTACAATGGCAAAATGTGTGGGCCTTTCTGCAGCGGCAATGCCCCCACGGAAAGGCATGCAGAGACTGCTGCGGGGGCCCCCTGCAAGGCCCCCAGGTTGGCGCCACTGTTGGGGGTCACATGGGGGGTACCTATGGTACCCCTCCACATGTACATATGCTGAACGGCAGGCACCGTGTGGTGCCTGCCGCTTTGCATGTCTGTGTGCGTCAACTTATGTTTTGCATTGTGGTGGGAGGTGCAGAGAGCACCGCCCGCCACAATGTAAAACATATAAGATGTGCCCGCCACTGTTGCGGGCACATCCTAATACCCACAACGGGACCCCCGCCCTTATGGCGGGCGGTCCCGATCTCCGTTAGGGTGGCGGGTGGACAAAGTCCGCCCGCCATCCTAATGGGCCCCTAAGTGTTGTATAATATTAAAATAAAAATTAGTAATTTAACTCCTGTATGGTTGTAATAGTAAGGTAAATTTGGGTTACTTGAGGGATATAAATTACTATTCTAACTCCAGGGGGGTGTTATTCTATTTTATGTGTGGGATAGTGGAGGGGTTTATATTACTATTTTTACTCAAGGGGGATGTAATACTAAGGTATGTTTTGGCTAATGGAGAAGTATAAATTACTATTCTAACTCCATTGGGATGTAATACTAGGGTATGTTTTGGATAGTGGAGGGGTATAAATTACTATTATAACTCCATGGGGGTGTAATACTAGGGTATGTGTGAGATAGTGGAGGGGTCTAGGAGGATGAGGGCTACAGTCTCTCCCCTGTTGAGGAGGGAGTGGATGTCGTCTGTCGCAGTGAGAAGGGTGGTTTTGGTGCTGTGATTCTTCCTGAAGCCTGATTGGGAAGAGTCGTGGATGTTATTTTTTTCTATGAATGCGGCAAGTTGAAAGTTGACTGCTTTGTCCATGACTTTTGCGGGATACGGTAATAAGAAGATCGGTCTGAGGTTTTTGAGGTCAGTGGGGTCTGCCAAGAGTTTTTTCAGGAGAGGGTTGATCTCGGCGTTTTTCCAGTCTTCGTTGAAGGAGTTGATCTCGAAGGAGCAGTTGATGAATCATTGGAGCACGGGTGCAGTGATGTCTGCGTCTCTGTGGTAGATGTGGTGGGGCAGGGGTTTGTGGGGGCCCCGGAGTGGGTGGTCTTTATCGATCGTCTTTAGGGTGTCTTCGATGCTGAGGGTGGTCCAACTGTCCAGTGTTGGCTGTGTGGTGTGGGGGACGGAGGGTTCCTTGTGGAGACTGTTGTCGTCGGTCGAAGTTGTCGTAGATGATCTTGATTTTGTGATGGAAGAAGACGCGGACTCTGTCGCAGAGCTCCAGGGAGGGTGGGATGTTGGTAGTCTCGCTGTTGGGTTAGGCGAACTCTGATGATGCTGAAGAGTTTCTTGCTGTTGTGTGTGTGGGTGGTGATTCTTTCCTGGAGTGCTTTCTTTCTAGAGTATCTGTTGAGTTTGTGGTGGGTGGTGGTGGGTTTTGAAGTTGTCGAGGTCTGCCGGGTTTTCGGTGTTTCTCCATAGCTTTTTGAGGCATCTTCAGGTGCCTCTAGATTCCCAGAGTTCGGTGGAGAACCAGCTGGCTTTCTTGGCGTGATGGTTAAAGGCTTTCTTGAGAGGGTCGATGGTGTTGGCACAATCGGTGATCCAGTTGTGTAGGTGGCAGTAGTAGGGTCATCGTCTATGGAGGTGGGAGCGTAACTGCTGAGGTTGGCGGTGAGATGGTCGGCGGGGATCTGGTTCCAATTCCAATTCCTGTACCGGAGCTGGCGTGGACATCTGTGGGAGATGTTAGTTTTGAAGGTAAAGTGGATGCAGCGGTAGTCCGTCCAAGGGAGTTTGGAGGTGTGGCTGAAGGTGATGGAGTTCCTTGCTGTGAAGAAAGGGTTGAGGGTGTGTCCTGCTGTGTGTGTTGGTTCCGGAACAATCTTGTTTGAGTCTGATGTTGTGAGGTTATCCAGGAGGGATGTGGAGTAGGGGTCTTGGCTGTTGTCAAGGTGGACCTTGAGGTCTGCCAGAAGGGTGTAGTCGGTGGAGGTGATGTCAAACATGGTGATTATGTTGGTGATGGAGTCGGAGAACGGAGCGTAGGGTCCGAGGGAGTCTGTAGATAAGGGTGCCAAGGAGGGTGGTGGACGGGTTGGTCTGTATCTTGAAGTGGAGGTGTTCCATCAGGTCTGTGGTTCCGTCAGTGTAGGTGCTCAGACGGAGATTGGCCTTGTGGGCGATGGCGATGCCTCCCCTGGGGTGGTTTGGGCGGTCCTTATGGGGGATTTTGTATCCTTCAGGGATGGTGATTCCAATCTCTGGTCCCTAGGCGGTGTTAGCTGATGCTGTCGAGGAGGTCCCAGATTTCCGTGGCATGTCTGTAGAGGGAGCAGATGTTGAGGACGATGCAATGCAGGGATTGGGGTGCGATGGAGTTGTAGCTGGAGGGAGGAGATGGGTCTTGGATCTCGGCGAAGGAAAAGGAGTGTCAGCAGTGTCGGCAGGAGAAGGGTCCATGAGTGTCGATAGGTAAAGAGGGCATGCAGTTGTTGTTCATACTGGTGTTGAATGTGCTAAGAACCGCGGAGCTGTAGCGCTGGTGGGTCAGAGGACCAGGGTCCCTGGCGTTGGTCACCGTTGGGTCGCGGACAGGTGCAGACGGGCTTGCCTTTGACACGCCATTGTCATGCCCACTGCGCACGGCCGCACAGCTGCCATCATTAATTAGGGGTTGCGGAAGTGTGGGTCAGCTGGGAGGCGGGAACATGCAGGAAGGGGAGGGGCTTTATTTATTAATATTGTTTATTAAACATATTTTCTTTTAATATTAAACAATATTCAAAAAATGTTTTAACATGTCAGAAAATTAATAAAAATATTTTCATTTATGATTGTTTTTAATATTAAACTTACATAAACTGTGTCGTGTTAGTTATTTTACAATATGTTATTTATATTTACAATGATGAATTAAAGTTTTAATAATGTATAAAAAATAATATTCTTACCTTCAGCATTCTCCCTTTTGTTTCTTTTCGAAGCCCCTTACACTCTAACAAGCTTCAAATTTAATTGCCGCAGGATTCACATAATGAACTATGGAAATAAATGAAGGACATAACTTTACATTGAAATCAACGTAAAAGCGTGGGTACTTTTTTTAAAAGTACTGTAACATTTTTTATCACACACTATTTGTATTTTCCATTTTTTATTTGTAAATTAAGCTACTCTAATAATATAATATTTAAAAAAAAAAAAAAATTGTGAAGTTTAAGGGGTCCATTAGGATATCGGGCGGATTGCCTCCGCCAGGGTGGCTGTGGCCACCGCCACCCTGGCGGAGGCAATCCGCCCAACAACCACTCTCATGTTCCCCTCTGCCAGATTAGGATGGCGGAGGGGACAGCAGCGGATGGAAAGACCGTCCGCCACTTAACCGCCGCGGTCGCCTTGCGACCGTGGCGGTAATGGATGTATATGGTGGCGGTGTTCAATGGACACCGCCAGCCATATTACAATGGCAAAATGTGTGGGCCTTTCCGCGGCGGCAATGCCGCCACGGAAAGGCATGCGGAGACTGCTGCGGGGGCCCCCTGCAGGGTCCCCAGGTTGGCGCCACTGTTGGGGGGCACATGGGGGGTACCTATGGTACCCCTCCACATGTACATATGCTAAGCGGCAGGCACCGCGCGGTGCCTGCCGCTTTGCATCTCTGTGTGCGGCGTCAACTTATGTTTTGCATTGTGGTGGGAGGTGCAGAGAGCACCGCCCGCCACAATGTAAAACATATAAGATGTGCCCGCCACTGTTGCGGGCACATCCTAATACCCACAATGGGACCCCCGCCCTTATGGCGGGCGGTCCCGATCTCCGTTAGGGTGGCGGGCGGACAAAGTCCGCCCGCCATCCTAATGGGCCCCTAAGTGTTGTATAATATTAAAATAAAAATTAGTAATTTAACTCCTGAATGGTTGTAATAGTAAGGTAAATTTGGGTTACTTGAGGGATATAAATTACTATTCTAACTCCAGGGGGGTGTTATTCTATTTTATGTGTGGGATAGTGGAGGGGTTTATATTACTATTTTTACTCAAGGGGGATGTAATACTAACGTATGTTTTGGCTAATGGAGAAGTATAAATTACTATTCTAACTCCATTGGGATGTAATACTAGGGTATGTTTTGGATAGTGGAGGGGTATAAATTACTATTATAACTCCATGGGGCTGTAATACTAGGGTATGTGTGAGATAGTGGAGGGGTATGAATTACTATTCTAACTCCAGGGGGTCCACTCCAGATTCCAGAAGGGTGTAATACTAGGGTATGTGTGAGATAGTGGAGGGGTATAAATTACTATTCTAACTCCAGGGGGTGTAATAGTAGGGTATGTGTGTGATAGTGGAGGGGTATAAATTACTTTTCTAACTCCAGGGGTGTGTAATACTAGGGTATGTGTCAGATAGTTTTTAAATTAAACTATTATTTATTAATAAATAAATACAATTAACATTTAAAACATTTTTTTAAACTATTCTTACATTAGGGATTACTACTAAAGTATTAAAATAACTACTCGAGTATTACAAGTAATACAATAATTTATGATAAGTCTAATTTAAATTAAAAAAATTAAAATATTTTAAATTAATTTTCAATTTTTATAATTAATATTAATACATTAAACTAATTTACAAAATAACATTAATACTATAGTATTAAAAAAGTCTTTTTAAAATAATAAAATATTATTTATAAATAAATAAATAGAATTAACATCTTTTAAATTTTTATAGACTATACTTACACCACGAGGGATTAATACTAAGGTATTAAAATCACTACTTGAGTATTAAAATTAATACGATAATTTATTAAAAGTCTAACTTAAATTAATAAACAATTATTACTATTTTTATTAATACATTAAACTAATTTGCAAAATAATAAAAAAATATTAAAATGAAGAAAAAAAATGTATTGAAATAAAAGAAACTTACCAAGAAATGCGTTATAATAACATTCGTTGTAATGACATCTGCGTTGTAATGGCATGCATTGTAAAAGCATGCGTTATAATGGATATTTTGTTGTAAAATTGTAAAAGTTGCGTTTAATGGTAGTGCGTCCTAAAAGTTGCGTTGTAATGGATGTTTCCCTTGAGGACTAGTCTGGGGGCGGCATTCTGGACGTTCTGAAGTTTTCGGGTGAGGTTTTTGTTTATCCCGGCGTAGAGTGAATTGCCGAAGTCCAGTCTGCTGCTGATGAGTGCGTGTGTGATAGTTTTCCTCTGTTCAAGGAGAATCCAGTTGAAGGTTTTTCAGAGCAGGCGGAGGGTGTGGTAGCAGTAAGAGGTGGCAGCGTTTTTCTGGAGGTCCATTTTGAGTTTGGAGTCCAGGATGATATCGAGGTTGCTTGAGTGGTCTGTGTGGGAGGGAGGGTTCCCGAGGGCGGGGGGGCTACCAGGTGTCATTCCAGGTGTCGGGGTGTGGGCCCATGAAGAGCACCTCGGGTTTTGTCCGTGTTGAGTTGTAGGCAGCAGTTCTTCATCCACCTGGCGACTGCTTCCATTCCATCCTGACAGTTGTGTTTAGAGATGTTGGGTTTGTTGGAAAGGGAGAGAATGAGGTGGGTGTCGTCTGCGTACGATACGAAGTTGAGTCCGTGGGATCTGATGATGGATGCGAGCGGTGCCATGTAGACGTTGAACAGGGTCGGGCTGATGGAGGATCCTTGGGGGATTCCACAGGTGGTTGGTATGGGATCTGAGAGGAAAGGGGGGAGTCTGACCTCCTACGTTCTATCGGAGAGGAAGAGCGGATCCAGTTGCGGGCCATGTTCCAGATTCCTGCTTTATGGAGTCTGCGGGCTAAGTTATGATGAGAGACTGTGTCGAAAGCCACTGAGAGGTCTAGGAAGATGAGGGCTACAGTCTCTCCCCTGTTGAGGAGGGAGTGGATGTCGTCTGTCGCAGTGAGAAGGGCGGTTTCGGTGCTGTGATTCTTCCTGAAGCCTGATTGGGAAGAGTCGTGGATGTTATTTTTTTCTATGATTGCGGCAAGTTGAAAGTTGACTGCTTTGTCCATGACTTTTGCGGGATACAGTAATAAGAAGATGGGTCTGAGGTTTTTGAGGTCAGTGGGGTCTGCCAAGAGTTTTTTCAGGAGAGGGTTTATCTCGGCGTTTTTCCAGTCTTCGTTGAAGGAGTTGATCTCGAAGGAGCAGTTGATGAATCATTGGAGCACGGGTGCAGTGATGTCTGCGTCTCTGTGGTAGATGTGGTGGGGCAGGGGTTTGGGGGGGCCCCGGAGTGAGTGGTCTTTATCGATCGTCTTTAGGGTCTCTTCGATGCTGAGGGTGGTCCAACTGTCCAGTGTTGGCTGTGTGGTGTGGGGGACGGAGGGTTCCTTGTGGAGACTGTTGTCGTCGGTCGAAGTTGTCGTAGATGATCTCGATTTTGTGATGGAAGAAGTCGCGGATTCTGTCGCAGAGCTCCAGGGAGGGTGGGATGTTGGTAGTCTCGCTGTTGGGTTAGGCGAACTCTGATGATGCTGAAGAGTTTCTTGCTGTTGTGTGCGTGCGTGGTGATTCTTTCCTGGAGTGCTTTCTTTCTAGAGTATCTGATGAGTTTGTGGTGGGTGGTGGTGGGTTTTGAAGTTGTCGAGGTCTGCCGGGTTTTCGGTGTTTCTCCATAGCTTTTTGAGGCATCTTCAGGTGCCTCTAGATTCCCAGAGTTCGGTGGAGAACCAGCTGGCTTTCTTGGCGTGATGGTTAAAGGCTTTCTTGAGAGGGTCGATGGTGTTGGCACAATCGGTGATCCAGTTGTGTAGGTGGCAGTAGTAGGGTCATCGTCTATGGAGGTGGGAGCGTAACTGCTGAGGTCGGCGGTGAGATGGTCGGCGGGGGTCTTGTTCCATTTCCAAGTCCTGTACCGGAGCTGGCGTGGACATCTGTGGGAGATGTTAGTTTTGAAGGTAAAGTGGGCGCAGCGGTAGTCCGTCCAAGGGAGTTTGGAGGTGTGGCTGAAGGTGATGGAGTTCCTTGCTGTGAAGATAGGGTTGAGGGTGTGTCCTGCTGAGTGTGTTGGTTCCGGAACAATCTTGCTTGAGTCTGATGTGGTGAGGTTATCCAGGAGGGATGTGGAGTAGGGGTCTTGGCTGTTGTCAAGGTGGACCTTGAGGTCTGCCAGAAGGGTGTAGTCGGTGGAGGTGATGTCAAACAAGGTGATTATGTTGGTGATGGAGTCGGAGAACGGAGCGTAGGGTCCGGGGGAGTCTGTAGATGAGGGTGCCAAGGAGGGTGGTGGACGGGTTGGTCTGTATCTTGAAGTGGAGGTGTTCCATCAGGTCTGTGGTTCCGTCAGTGTAGGTGCTCAGACGGAGATTGGCCTTGTGGGCGATGGCGATGCCTCCCCTGGGGCGGTTGGGGCGGTCCTTATGGGGGATTTTGTATCCTTCAGGGATGGTGATTCCAATCTCTGGTCCCTAGGTGGTGTTAGCTGATGCTGTCGAGGAGGTCCCAGATTTCCGTGGCATGTCTGTAGAGGGAGCAGATGTTGAGGACGGTGCAATGCAGGGATTGGGGTGCGATGGAGTTGTAGCTGGAGGGAGGAGATGGGTCTTGGATCTCGGCGAAGGTAAAGGAGTGTCAGCAGTGTCGGCAAGAGAAGGGTCCATGAGTGTCGATAGGTAAAGAGGGCATGCAGTTGTTGTTCATACTGGTGTTGAATGTGCTGAGAGCCGCGGAGCTGTAGCGCTGGTGGGTCAGAGGACCAGGGTCCCTGGCGTTGGTCACTGTTGGGTCGCGGACAGGTGCAGACGGGCTTGCCTTTGGCACGCCATCGTCATGCCCACTGCGCACGGCCGCACAGCTGCCATCATTAATTAGGGGTTGCGGAAGGGTGGGTCAGCTGGGAGGCGGGAACATGCAGGAAGGGGAAGGGCTGATGATGAGGATCTGAGCGAGGCACAGCGGCCTCGAATAGCGGACAGCGGTGGGTGCTAGGGATGGAAGCACACAGTGGAGCTGAGCGCTGGGAGAGCAATGTCCTGACCAGGAGGTCAGTGGTCTTGCTCACCTTGGCGCATAGCGGCTGCCATTAAGTAGGGGTCATGGGAGGGTGGGTCAACTGGAAGGCAGGAGCTGGAACACGCTGGAGGGGGAGGGGCCTCGGAGTAGCAGCGGCGGAGAAAGAGAAGTGCAAAAAAGAGGAAAAGGAAAAATAAAGAGGAAAAGGCATATAGAAAAAGGAAAGAGTAGAAACAGAGGACAAAAAATCAGGGGAGAACAACACAGGCAGAGGCAGCAGCAGAAAGAGCAGGCTGACGAGGAGTATCCAAGCGAGGCACAGGGGACTTGAACAGCGGACAGCGGTGGGTGCCTGGGGTGGAGGCACTCACGGTGGAGCTGTGCGCCGGGAAGCCATGTCCTGACCAGGACATGGCATGGAGCTAAAGTATTGCATGCAGCAGGGGGCGCAAGGCAATTCGTAAGAGGAGGAACAGGCTGGTGCACAAGTGAAAATCCCAGGGTGACGTGCATCAGGAGACCACTGGCAGCCAAGCACCACAGATGAGTACTGGAGGATGAATCCCTTGGGAGCATTGAATGATATGCCTCAGAAGATGAAGATGAATGAACGCTCTGGACATGGCTGAACCAGTTGTTGTGCATTTGGTGAGCACAGGCTGTTGCGCATCGAAGTAGCACAGGATGCCAGGGGATACGTGCAGGATGGGGGCACAGATAGAAATACAATAAGGGGTGGAAATCACCGTGCCTACAAAAGATATGAATATGTCATCGTGTAATGTTACTGTGCTCGTGAAAAGTGCTGCCGGTCACCATTTCAAACAAGCAGCATTAGTCAGTGACAGCAAAGTCTTCACTTTCGTAGCGCTTTCCATGAGCACCAGTTACATTACACAATGACATATTCATACTAAGGGTGGGCGTAAAATCCGTTTCGCGGGCGAATTTGCGGATTTTCCGCGATTTCGCGATCCGCAAATTTCTCAAAATCGCGGTAAAATCCGCGAATCAGCGGGGACGAATTTTCAGCCAAGCAAGGGTTACAGCAGCAGGTGCAAAAGTTGAACCTAATTTCTTTGTAACCTTTTACAAAAGGGTTACAAACAAATTACCTTCAACTTGGACACCTGCTGCTAATTGCTTCCTGGCGCCTCGTTGCCTACTTGCAACTATTCTCTGACCCTGCTCTGACCCTTTAAGCAGGGTCAAAGAATAGTTACAAGTAGGCAACGAGGCACCTGTCCAAGGAATTAAACCTCATCAGGAAGCACTTACAGATATAAAAAACAGGAAGAAGGGAGAGGATGGCAAATACACCCATTTTGAGTTGTCAGGAGGGGTTAAACTAAAAGAGACCTTTACAGCACAATTTTCATATGCATTTTGCTAAAAATAAAAAGCTGTATGTTCTGTAGGGGCAACTCAGGAATCTGGCCCTTCAGAGATCCGGCCTCTCTTTCTTTCTCTTGTTCTCTCTCTCCCTCTCTCTTTCCCTCTCTTTCTCTCTCTTTCTATCTATCTATCTATCTATCTATCTATCTATCTATCTATCTATCTATCTATCTATCTCTCTCTCTCCCATAAACGACTGCATGGGTAACTTCGCTATGCAAGCGGCTCGCGAAGACGCAAAGATCCCCGCGAACACACAAAAAACCCCGCAAACACTCAAAAAACCCCGCGAATTGCAAAAAAACAAATCCGCAAATTCGCGGATCGCAAATTCGCAAAATTCGCCCATGCTTAATTCATACTTTTTGTAGACACTGGGAGATTAATCGGCAGCTTTGTTAAAGACATTTAAGTAATGACCTGAGCTGCCGATTATTCTAAAAAATATGAAATTGTAATTGTATAAAGTAACTGGTGCATATGGCAAGCACTATGAAGTTAAACAAAACGCCTGCAGAGAGAGCTGCTGCTAATGCGAGAAGCCTGCAGAGCGAGAGGATGTGGCTCAGCAGCCAGAACTGCAGACTTCGGAACTGGGGATCTGTGTTTGAGCCTCAGCATTGGTTTGACATCCTGTGATTGAATGTGGGCAAATCTTTACCCTAAAATGCACACAGACAAAATTATCTATGGATATTGGAGGGGTGTTTCGAGGCCCACACAAGCACTATTGTGGGAGGGGTGGGAGTGGAGAGTACTAGAAAAAGTAAGAGGACAGTCAAATGAGAAGTGAGAAGAGGCAAGCAGGGAAAAAACAAGCCCAATCCCACCTTAAAAGGAAGCACAATTTATCCTACCAAAAAAAGCCCAACTGACAGCAAATATCTAAAAGTGCAAAAAGCCTAAATAGAATACAAGAGCAGGACTCACGGCTGGGGAGGCAGCAGTAACGTAACTGTGGCACTAAAAGGAGATGGGAGTAACAATTCTATATTTAAATGTAAGCAGGTAGGAAGCTGAAGATGAACACAGACCAACAGTAACAGAGCAGGAATCCGAGCAAAAAAAACTACTCCCCCAAAGAACAGATAAAGAACCAAAGTGGAATGAGACAGTACTAAGACCCTGCTCTGTGGGAGAAACAGAAGAGAGAAAAGAGGGACAACGAGGCAGGACAGACCATTAGCGAGCAGGGATTTTTAAAGGATGAAAAGCAATGCCAAGAAAGGAGATGGAATTGATGCCCACAGACCGATTATAGCAGTTCTTGAAGAGACAGCTGCGCTGTCTAGTTCAACCTAAAAAGGATATGATAGCACAAATGAAATTATGAATGCTAGAACATATTCTACCAATGAGCAGAGAAACAGGAATTGTCTATTAGACCAAAGACAGACATACAGCACTAATGTATTGGAAACATTATCACCAAGGAATGTTAATGAACGTGACATGCTAATTGCTTTGTGGAATGTGTATCAAAAAGTTGAATATTTAAGACAAGTATGGATCTGAATAATACATTTCAAAAGTAAAGGTTTATATTTGAGAAAAAGGAGTCACAAATGTTAAGTATACTGATTAGGCAAGATGAAAATTAATATTTCTAACTTATAGTACTCAGTGTTTAAAAGACACTCCAAGTTGGCGACTGCAAAATGGAACATATGGAAAAGTCCTTCATTAAGCGGAAAAGGGTAAGTGAAGTCTTCTGATCAAAAGACGTTATGTACAGAAGAAACACTTGAAATCAAAGTGGAGACCTCATGGTCTTTACTTTCAGCTATAGGCAGATGCCAAATGGTATCACAAAAGAACATTAACATTCATATAGCAGAAGAACATTGGAAGCTAGGTTAAAATATTATTGATCATTAAAGAGACTTTTAGTTATCTGTTTTGAAAAGCACAGCATTATGCAACATGTCTTTAACTCTGGTATGTTAAATATATTAATAATTATGTGATGATCCATTGTTCGAGAATACTTGCTCAGTAGTGTAAGTAATTAGCACTGAATGTAAATAATTAAAGAAAACTGTTAATTTGTGTCATGTAAAACCATCATGGAGGAAATAACTCCAAATGAACTAGTTACATAAAGTTGACATGGCTTGTTGAAAAACCTTATGACTATTCTGCTCTACAATTCATTGCATTCATTACCGAAACAATTATAGGAATTTGATTGAAAATTTCAAAGAATTAATGAAATTGATTAAATGGCCAAAACATTATTTGAAATAAAGAGCTACTCTTTTGGGCTCATTAACTTTAAAGAGAAATAGAGTAAAATAAAGGGGTAGTGTTGATAGTTGACTGTACCCTCAAATAATTAACTCCTGTGACACTGGAATTGTGTCACACTTGTTCATATTGTGGCATAGGCAAGCCCCATTTTTTGCTTTACCCCTTCGATGCTCATGACGGAACGGTTCCGTCATGAGCATCGGTCAAGCTGTGCTCATGACGGAACCGTTCTGTCATGACCACACTCATTAACATTGGGGCCCAGCACCGGCGGTAAATCGGGGCAGCACGGATGTGGTTAATGTGGTTAGGAAAGCAACATAGAGTTTGATACTGTAAAAAAGTAGGATCTGCTTTTATGTTACCGCCACTTTTTGCTGATGAAATGCTGTTTTTGACTAGTCAGACTGGGATCCTGCTATCCAGAACCCCAGTCTCTGTGCTTTCTCCCCTCAATTGGTTTGGTAAGTACTTAGGTACATCCCAGATTGGACACTGGTGCAACCTTATCAGTCCCTAGTATATGGTACTGAGGTACCCAGGGCATTGGTACACCAGGGGTCCCCTATGTGCTGAAACATGCAGGCACCCATGGGAGACCACTCAATTTGCAACTACAGGACTGCCATTGCAGCCTGTATAAGCTGGTGCTAGACCCACTTATGAAAGATATGGATGTTCCTATATCTAAGGTCACTGCACTTAAAACCTATAAGTCACCCCTACAGCAAGCCTTAACAATCCTGAAGGCAGTGTGCTTTAAGTGTGAGGGTGCCCCTGCATGAGCAGGACACCCCTATGACCCACAGAATCCATTTTCCCGGGTTGTAAGTGAGACAAGCATACCATATAGAGGGGCACTGCGTCACTACGCGGTGACCATCTCGAAACTGGCTGTAACGAATCTTATCATGTTTGGTATCAAACAAGTTGCAATCATACCCCCACATCGTAAACAGTGTGGGAGGTATGATTCCATGCACAGTACAGATCCTTTGGGAAGCCCTGGGTGCTCCCGGTACCAGTATTCTAGACTCGGACAGCAAGCCAGGGCTTCTGCCAGCCAGAGACACATTTCTGCCCTCCTGCTGCTGAGCCTAGCTCAGGCAGGGGAAGGCAGAACAATACGTATCCTGCCACAGGGAGGTGTGACCACATCCCAGACAGGATTTAGTGTATTGGGGCAAGGTGGGAGTGCTTGCCAGCGTCACATCGTCTGCGTGCAGGGCACACTTAGTGCCCTCCATGCATAGTCCAGTCCAAACCAGTTCAGGGAGCCATTGGCTCCCACTCTGGTGCGAAACTGGACAAAGGACAGGGGAGTATCCTCCGCCTTGTCCAGCCCCTCCTTTGGGAGGGACCCCTGAATCGTCCCAACCCTTTCCTTAGGGTATTTAAGGGCTGAACTGTGGGTTGGTTCCTAGATTCATCATGGGACAAGAATCATTTCAGACACCACTTCTTCGACCGTCTGGGCACTCTGTACTTCGATGGACTTTGCTCTGGTCGTCAAGGCTTCAACTAGGAAGACTCCTGCTGCTCCCGATCTTGTTGCCCTACTCGTCTGCTGCAAAGTCTGTGCCTGTGCAACATACAGGAACCTTCTAAGGCCTGTGGGCATCCAAGACACCTGAAGGATTCTCCCTTGAAGTGAATGAGTCACTTCCCTGCATCTGCAGGCACCGCAACTATGCTGACCGATCTGCTTATCCTTGTCTCCCATGGGCTCCAGAAGGCTCAGCAACACAGGTGGTGGTTCTTCACATATCTTGGGGCTTGACCTGTCCTGTCACCATGTTTGAGGCCAGTATCCCTTGTCGGAGCTGCAGGAATCAAACCTCTGTGCACTGCATCGACTTGCAGTTGCAAAGGCTTGATGGCTTCCTTCCACCAAGATCTTCAGGCTTCAAGTAGCCCTAACCACAAGCGTCTCCAGTGACCAAGATACTCATCCTGACCATATCTCTTGCATCGTGGGCTTGCATCTTTGGTGAGCTGCTCGAGGTCCCCTTTCAACTCCAGTGCCTCTGGCCTGTGGGTCCACTTGAGGGCCATCTTCATATTCTTTGGGGTACCCTGATTGCTTGAGGCCTGCCCTGACTTCCCTGCTTTTGGTGAGTCACCTGGACCTTGCTGGTCCTGACACTGCACCTTCTTCATTTTCCACATTGGTTGCAGTTGCCCAGGCTTGTTGGTGCTCCCGACGGACACCAACCCCTCAGCTCTTGACATCCGATGTGGGACAGCCTGTGAATCACTTCCACAGCATTGCCTGGTCCTCACAGCTGCAGCTCCAAAGTCACCGTCAACTCTTCTGTTGCGATAGCGGCATTTTGGGAGGTTATTGCTGGTAATGCAGCAATAAAACTACAAGGATAGGGATATCCTTGGTGCTAGCCCATGGTGGATTTAGCCATGTAATCCACCTCCCATTGGATTACATGGCTAAGTCTGAAAATTAGCAGACGCAAAAAAGCAGCGTTAACCGTGGTTAGCGCTGCTTTTTTTGTCTCTACAGCATGGGTACTCGCAAACTTTCTCTCGGGGCCAACTTTACAGTGTGGTTTGTGGCTGAGGGCCGCACCGGTGGGGGCGGGGTCAGAGGGGGAGGGGGCGGGGGCGGGGCTAAAGCAAACAAAAATTGTGACCATGAGGTTAAACACAGGTCCTGCAGAAGATACTTTCGTCCACTGAGCCACCAGACCCAGCATACACACATCTTTCTCTCTCTCTCTCTCTCTCTCTCTCCCTCCCTCTCTCTCTCTCCTTCTGTGTCTCCCTCCCTCTCTCTCCCTGCCTCTGTGTCTCCCTCCCTCCCTCTGTGTCTCCCTCCCTCCCGGTGTGCCTCCCTCCCTGTCTCCCACTTTCCCTCTGTGCCTCCCACTCTCCCTCTGTATCTCCCTCCCTGTCTCCCACTCTCTGTTTCCCTCCCTCCCTCTGTGTCTCCCTCCCTCTGTGTCTCCCTCCCTCTGTGTCTCCCTCCCTCCCACTGTGTCTCCCTCCCTGTCTCCCACTCTGTTTCCCTCCCTCCCTCTGTGTCTCCCTCCTCCCTCCCTGTCTCCCTCCCTCCCTCTGTGTCTCCCTCCCTGTCTCCCACTCTCTGTTTCCCTCCCTCCCTCCCTCTCGGTCACCTCACCTGTGTGTGTGTGTCAGCCCTCAGCCCGGGCTGAGACAGCTTCCCCGGCCGAGCGCACACAGCCACACCAAGTACTTCATGGGTCTTTAAAAGACCATTTACATGTTAATTAGGCTTTGTTGATTTCACCTCATAGGCCCCTGCAGCTCCCCTCTGACAATCACTGGAATCACCCGGGCCCCCACAGAGCACAGTCTGAGTCCGAGCTGCTGACGTATTTGCGAACACTATTTAGTTTATTTAATTTTAAACACAAGTGACTGCAATGTCCGCGGGCCGCCCAGGAAGGCTTGCCGGGCCGCCACCGGCCCGCGGGCCGTACTATGAGTACCCCTGCTCTACAGGGTTAGCGTGAAGCTTGATAATAGGAGAAATTTCACTTAGGTTAGGTTAGGGAATGCCTTCTGGTGTTAAATAAAAATGTACGGTAGTTTCTTTGTGATCAAATATAAAATTTTGGCTGTCTCGTGGCCAAATAATGAAATATAGTGTCAATATTTTTGTTTGGATAAAATAAAAAAATTGATTTCTTTTGGGGTAAAGCAATCAAAATTAGTGTGTCTTTTGGGGTTAAACATTGCAATATTGGTGTCTTGATGTAAAAATTTGAAAATAGGGTGTCTTTTGGGGGCAAAATCTTAAATTAGGGTGTTTTTTGATTGCAAAATAGAAAAATAGAGTGTCAATTGGGGAAAAATATGAAATTAGGGTGTTTTTGGGGGCAAAATGTGAAAATAGGGGGTCTAGTTGGGGCAAAATAATAAAATAGTGCCTTTTGGGGCAACATTTTAACTTAGGGTTCCTTTTGGGGCAAAATATGAAAATAGGGTGTCTTTTGGGTGCAAAATATTAAAATAGGTTGTCTTGTGAGGTCAGAAATTAAATTAGGGTATCGTCTGCCCTCAAATGTGACATTTATGGTGGTTTTTGGGGTCTGAGATTAATCTCAGAGATCTGGGGTGTTATGTGTTACACGTGTTCCTTTTAGGGTTGCACTCACTGTAGTGGGAACTGTAATTTACAATGCTACCCTATCCAGCTCTTTCTCCACTGTTGCAATATGAGACCTATTGGTATGCATCATATTGGAATGCAATGTAATGGTATGCCTTGCTACCCAAGATATTCCTTTATTTTACCACTGGTCTGCCTGCTACGCATTGCTGCACAGCATCTGGCATTGAGAAATGATGTAGGGAGCACTGGACAGCTGGAAGGTGGTAAAAGCCTGAAAATACACTGGAGGGGGCATGGATGCGGGGTGTGTGTGAGCAGGGTTTGACATCACATTACAAAAGGAAATTTGCAACAAGGCTTGGTCCTGCGTATTCTGTGCTCCTGTGCCTCTGAGTCTGCTTCGAGGAACGGGAAGCAGCCAGCCAGACTCCCTCACCTAAGTCAATCACAAGGCTTCAATGTGGTGTTATGATTGTTCATGCACGCAGGGATAGTGTGTTCAGACAGGGCCTTGAGGGGTAGGCATGTTCTCCATGCACGCTGTAATGCTGGCTGCATTGCAAACAGGGATGTGCACAGGACTGTTCTGGGCGAACTAAGAGGGCCAAAGAAACAGTCATTGTGCACTTAAGTGGGCATACCACTGAGCCCTGGCCCTACTTATGAGTAGAGCAGTCCCAATCATCCTCCCACCCAGAAAGGAAACATAGCATTAGTACATCGAAAAATTACCTTCATGGTATTTGTTTCACCATCTAGCACTGCTCAAATTCATGGCCCCAATGCTCCAGCACCATAGTGGTTTATCCTGCACTGGGGGTCCCTCGCCCACAGGTGCTACCCCTGTGCCCCACTATACCCTGGGCATCCTCCTCTACACATCACACCTTCCACTTACTTGGACATCGACACAGTAGTGTTATCTGATGCACCCTCACAAAGTCTGGGACTCAGTCAGCATGATCCTCAGTCAGGTGAGCTTACACAAGCCTGGGTACAGCTTTTACTGCCAAGACAGCTGGGTAATCACACGATGAAGGTGATGCAACACGCATCCCTTAGGTGTGTAGTTTTAGTGGTTGTGCAACATAAGTTTGCATCATCTCAGGGTCCGCACCCTCCACAGCGTATGGCTGGTGACCCATCCTCTGGCCTCTGATGCAGATATGCATTGGCCACCATTGGCAATATACTTTATGCAGCCCAGTGTACCGTTGGGGCATGGTATGCAATGTGTTCCTCCCTACATAGTTACTCAGGAGGACTTGTACCATTCGCAACTACAAGTGGGACCAGGGTGTACTCTCACACAAGTCTGCAACATGCCTCCATGCCACCTCGCTGACTACACCAACAGGTAAGGGTGATCACCAATGCCTCAATGCCTATCACTACAGACCACCAAGTACACTGCACCTCCGCATCCCAGGTCGTCTCACAAATGACGGGCCACCAATGCCACCCTGAGCCGGGAACTCATTGGTGCTTAGATGGGTTTGGATGCCATTGTGTAGCAGGAGTGCCCAATGAGAAGTGATGCACACTGGTATTGCTCAGCAAAGCGCTTGTACTCAGTGTAGCCCAGATTTTCGCCTTTTCCTGGATCTCTGGATGGTCATCATGGCTGTTGGAGGGTTTCGAGGAGATGTTGATCTGTGATGTACTGGGACCAGGATAATCCATTCTGCATGATAAATATTTTTAGTTACCTAGTTCTCATTGTAGTTTGACTTATAGACTTGTTTTCCTTTTTGCTGCCATAAAAAATAGGGCTGACCAATTTGATTTCCTTTGCCGCTATTGTGCCTTTTGTCAGTCATTGCTTGCTAACGGTGGAATTACTAATGCTTTTACAGCAGTGTTTCTGACAGTCATCATTGCAGCCAACTGCAAATCTCGTCATGTCACAATGTATTATAATAACATCATTAACAGTGCGTTCTTTGTGGGCGGTAGGCTGGCACATCGCAAACTTCCGCTAACTAGTACTTGTACAAATGGGCCATAATGTCTCCAAAATGTGCATGGAAACATATCTTTAGTTTGGCAGTATGTTGTGCTTGAAAGGAGGCCAACACACTGGTATCACGCACTAATTTACAATTGACATTGCATTGTTGCCACAAAAGTGAATCTACCACTAAGAGCAACATTTCCAATGCAGTGTATGTCTAAAGGTCAGTAACAATGAATACCAATGACCGGCACCACTACTGTAACAATAGGTGCTGCCATGTCCATGCAAGTGGGTATGAGTCCTGAGCATCAGTCTGCATCAGGACATAGATTGCTTGAATGTGACACAGGTATCAGCTTTGATAAGCCACATGTGACGACTCTTACTAAACAGCACTGAAATTGAACATGCAAACACAACTAACACATTTGCACCTTATTTTTCAGAGAATGCACCTTTAACATCACAACAGGTGGATGACACCAATCTTGTTGAGGAAATGGACAACACCCTGCCCTCCATTGACAGTGACACACTGGAGGACCTCATTACCACCATAAGGTCACCTACAGCACCTCCTGAGAGTGACAAGTGTGTTAGCTGCTCCCATGAAACACCTATATCCACTGATGCATTGCCAGACTTACAATAAAGCTTAAAGCAAGAAATGCATCAGAATGCAACTCCACCCTAGGGGTGGTGTAGCGGGGTGCAAGGAGGAGAAATGTATTAGTTTTTCCTTTTCCTTTTTCATTGTTTAATGTGTGTTGCATTCGACAGCACACATTGGAAGAGGAAATCACCTCAATTGTTTATTTTTGGTGCAGGAAGGTGCCCTTTCCTGCACAAACACAATCTCCCGCGAAACAGGCAGCCTTGCACCTTGGTGCAAGGTTACCTGCACCAGCACATGGCAGCAGTTTGTGTGCCAGTGCAGGGGTAAACACAGAGATGCAACATATTGTGGTAAATATGTTGCATCCTTGCATTTCGAAGATAATGCTGCTTTGCGCTGAAAAATGACTTGCTGCACCGCGCTGCTTTAGTTTCTTGTAGATCTACCACATAGTTGATAGCATCACAGAAATATTTCCACCTTCAGCACTGGGGCTTGTGCGTGTGCAAATATACCATTTATAAGTAGATATCAGATAAATTGGTTACAACATATGTGTCTGTGACCACACAACATGCAATTATTTCCTTGAGGTCAGATGTATTTTCTCTGACACCATTGCAACACCACTGAATCTATCTGAAATTATGGACATTGCAATGTATGGCATAGCTGTGTACCTCTTACAAAACCAAGATGACTAATATTATACATTTACTTACCAGTTGGCCCACCGACCTCAGACCAAGATGGGCCAGCAAGTCGCCGTCACGGTTGATCACATCCTGCCAGCGGTACTTGATTTGGTGGGGTGTGCGTAGCACTTCGAAAATCCTGGCAAGATGTTGCTGGACCATGCCCCACCTCCGCTTGCGATCAGCTGTTAGGTAGCCCTGGCTGACCCGACCCCCCGTGCTGATCATCCTTGGTAGGTAATGATAAATCAGCCAGATGAGGCCACCAAACTGCCTGCTGGTCATGTTCTTGGACCTGCCAGACATGCTAAGTTCTGTGTAGTAATTTTAAATGAAACTTAAAAATAGCTATAAAGGAAACGTAAAAAAAGATAAAATACAGAAAAAGGAACTTAGCTCACCCGTATATTAATCCTACACCTAACTAACCCTATTAAACACACACACCCTAAAATACAACTGTTTATAACACACACAAGACTGACAAGTGAATAAAGACAGACCAAAAAAAGTTCAAACTACACACAGGACTGACAAAACACACTCCAGAAGGCAAATCTCAAGCTCAACAATCTGCATCAGCCTACTCCTCAAGCACACTCCTAGAGATAGTAATAGAAAGTGAAAGTAACTGTACTTCCTAGTTTGGAACATTTTACAATCATTGCATCATTTCCTGCTTAGATGCCACACGTTTTGACGTTTTGCGTCATATTTTAGACTATGCATCATGTTTTTGACTCAATTGCCAGTTCATTTCACATCTGCATGCGTGACGTTTCTCTGTTTTGCGTATGTTTCCTGTTAGCTGCTTTTGTCATCGTGCGTTAACATGCATTTGTCAATACAAAGCGTAATGGTTTTAACTTTCTGCCGCACTTAGTTCAGATGCTATCCGTTTTTGATTGTTTGCGACACTTTACGGGCAGATACAACACGTTTCAGGGGGTCCGAGTGAGTCAATGCAGATTTAAAGATGCTTTACGCTTGGGACTTTGCGACACTTTACGGTCGGGTACGACACGTGGCAGGGAGTCTGAGTGAGTCAAGATAGATTTAAAAATGCTTTACGCTTGGGATTTTGCAACACTTTACGGTCGGGTGCGACACGTTTAAGGGGGTCTGAGTGAGTCAAGGCAGATTTGAATATGCTTTACACTTGGGACTTTGTGACACTTTGCGGTTGGATGTGACACTTTTCAGTGGTGTGAGTGACTCAACCCAGATTTGTTAGTGAATAGATGAATATATGTGGTGTTGTGCAAGGGATGTGTCACGTAAAGGACATGTGTGTATTCCTTCTCAACATGTTGCATGATTTAGTTGTATTGTTTTCTGTCACCAACATTCACGTACATCATGGGAAATATGCACATATTATTTGGAAAATTGATAAGTTTGTTTGTGGTACTTTTAGGTTGCACTTTCACAGCAGGTGGATAACATTGCATCACAGATCGTTGGCAATACCTGCAGTACATTTGTTGCCACTTTTCACATGTCAAAATGTTACACATCAGCGGCACAAGGTGCTTTTTATTTTACCCCTGTGTTTTAATGAGTGATGGGCGGTGCCACTTTCTGCAGCTATCCATGTCAGCCACTCCACACAGACATCCTTAGATCATGGTGCAAGGGTGCCAGAACCACCGCATGTTAGCTGTTTGGGCTCAATTGCAGGGTAGCATACAATGCAACATATCATTGTGATAATGTAGCATTCCTGTGCTACACGAGGGCCACAGCTTGTCACAGCATGCAGCGGCAGTTTCATGTTAATCTGCACATATATCTTTATATATTATGACCTGTGAAGCAAATGGAAACAAAGTGGATGCTCCTACTTAATTTTTTATTGTGAATATGGTGCATAGTGTTACAAACTTAAATTTTCTACATCATGCAAATAATTATGTGACAATGTGTGTGCAACATCTTATCCCTGCCGCAGTGTGGTGTATGTTTTGGCCTTCTGCTTCAGCTTCATCATGACCATCATCCATTTGTTCAGGGGGCTATTACTTTTCATCCCAGGGCACATTTGGTTTGACACATATGATATGAAATATTGCAGATGTCTGTATCATCTTGCATACAGTTTCTGGAGAATAAAGTAGCCTTCCTCCTGATAAATCTAAGCAACGGAACCTGGACTTGAGCATTCCGAAGCTTCTTTCTATGATGTTTCGAGTTCTGCAATGGGCATGGTTGTATGCCTTTTGAAGATCAGTCTGTAGATTTCCAAATGGTGTCATCAACCACTTCAGTAGACCATATCCTTGATCAGCTGTAAGTGGAAAGTAAGTAAAAAGTGTTACTTTTGGTTGTCATCAGTATACAAGGCATGTGTTGTACGTCATGTTTGTGAAGATTGTAATAGTAAATTACGTTAGTGGCAATTACATGTTGTGTTTAAAGTTGGTGGTCAGCTTTTCCTGGTCCTGACACTGGCATAACATCACTTTTTGAGACACACTGGCAGCACATTACACTGCCCCATATTTACAAGGACAGGAAAAGCCACCCTGAATGGCTTTTCGTGTCCTTGTTAATATGGCCCCTTCCCACGCAGCACTTTTCGTTAAAGCTGCTTACATGGGTGTTGCTGTGGGTGTTCTCACAAAACACCCATTTAACAAGACACATTTCCAGATTAATGAGGAGTCGTAACTCTGGAAATGCGGCACAACAAGGAGAAATGTTTTCATTCCTCCTTGTTGTTTCTCTTTCAATGCGTGCTGCATTATACAGCACACATTGAAGGAGGAAAATGCCTTTAGTGCCCTTTCCTACACAAAAACAATCTCCCCATGACGCAGAAATCCTTGCCACATGGTGCAAGTGTGCCTGCACCGGCTAATGGCAGCTGACACAGGGCAGAGCAGGGAAGAGCACAGGAATGCGACATATTATTGTAAATATGCCGCAATCCTGTGCTTTGGAAGTCCCGCAGCGTGGCACATCTTAAGGGCATGCGTGGCGCCCTGCAGTACTTCCTTGTAAATCTACCCCATAATGTTTTGGTTGGTTGCACACTTTCAAACATTGTACATTGCTCATCTGGGCACATTTCAATCTGTGAGTACAACAAAATTGTATTCTGTGCAAAGGAGAGTCAGTTGCATGGCATAGTGGTCCTACACATTTTTTTGACAATATGGTTTGATGTCTTTGGCCCTGCATTATCACTTATTTGGCTTGACATGGCCCTGAACAGGTACCCTTGTCACATGGTGCACCAGTACATGCATCCTGTGTGTAATTGATTTGCACACTTATATACACATAAATGCACATGCAAATTATTTATGGATTGTTTTGCTAATTCCATGCATTCCTTACAATGCATTGCACCTTTCAATAGTTAATTTGTGCTAAATACCATGTGTGCATATGTCGACAGTGTGTCTTATTGATCTACAAAACTTTATGTAGGATATTTGCATGCATTCCTATCTGGTGTCCCTTGGAACTTTAGGTTATGCTGCTATGTATGTATGCAGCTTTGGACTGTCTGTTATGTGTTTATAGTGTATATGTGGTTCTGTATTTTCACATTGACTTCTTGCATCAATCGGACACAAGGGCATGTAATGTGGCAAAGGGCCAGCTATTCTTACAGAGTATATTTGTATGTACATTTATTTATGCTTACCTACAAGGAGCCCATTGCCATATTGTCCATTTTGGAAATTGTCATTGATGATGCTGTTTCTGAATATATAGGAATCATGCACACATCAGTCCCGATGATCCACAATGGCCTGGACATTGATGGAGTGTGTGTGCTTTCGGTTGCGATGTAGGTGTGAAGTTGCTGCAGGTGGTACAAGCTGAACATGCGTACAGTCCAATGCACCAAGCACATGTGGGAAGCCAGCAATGGCATAAGAATATTGTTTAATGTCCATCTGCTGCTGGGGTGTGCATGGGAAATGGATGTGCTGTGGTGTGAGCTCAATGATGGCATCCAAGACAGAAGGGAGGAAGGTGGAGAAAGATGCCTGTTAGACCCCTGCCACTCGGGATGCTGTTGTTTGAAAAGATCCAGAGGCCAACATGTGTAAAACCGCCAGTAGCTTTGTCAGCAGTGGGATGTTGCTGACACTTCCATTTGGAGTCTGTAGCTGTGGGGTTATCTGCTGCAGCAGGGTCACAATAGACGCTTTCCTAAGGCGATACATTTTAATAACTTGTTCATCCCTGAGTCCAATGAGGGTGGTCCTTTGACAGTAGATGCTCTCCCTTCTTCTGCGCTACCTTTGTGATAATGGTGCAGGGTGAGGTTGTGGGATTTGCTGTGGGGGTGGTTGTCGTCTTCTTGGTGCAACTCCCAGCTGCAGTAAAATCCAGTGTCTCTGGATTTTATTAGGGAAAAGACCTATGCGGGATCTCTGAGCACTTAACAGAAGTTCTACCCTAAATACTACAGGGAGGATAAAACTATACGACCTCCGATTTATCTGAGAGGACGTTTGAAGCTGGCTGAAAGTAAGCATGACTATTAGCATCAAACCAGCAGTGCTTCCTCTGAAGGGGAGATTTTATTAGTATCCTTCCGAGACGGAATTTGAAAAGAAATTTTAATCTGAGTATTCTGGGTTTCAAAATAATTCCAACCAGACATTTGGCATCAATGACAAACTACATTATGGAAGGTGACTCTCTCCTCTGATTAAAAGATGACCTTACAAACCATTTTAACAAATATAGAGAGTATATAATGTTGTCTTGACAAAGATGGAAATATAATGTCGACCATCGAAACGCGTTGACGCCTCAATACTATTATGCAATTCATCAACAAAAGGCATGGTTTAGAGTATCAATCATAAAATCACTGAATTCCGTGTTCCAGATATTTTTATATGATGGATGTGTAACATTTGAAGACATATTGTAACTGTCTACATTTCTCATACTCTCTTTTTTATGATGTGCTACTGATCGATTTTTAGCCACTTTTGTTTTAGTATTAATGTGATGTCCTGTACATGGATTGTGTTTTCTACTGAAACCCAAAATCCTTTTTAAGATGAATAAATGAATGTATCATTTTTTTTAATTTAAGTGGTTTGTGTTATTCCTTGTTTTATATGGTTCAATCGTCTATATGGTGGACAAGCAAGTTAGGTGAGGGTAATACTTGGTCTGTGTGTGGCAGCCTGATTGATTGTTGGTCAAGATTAGAATAAGCTACCTAAAGGGAATCTAGCTTTACTCACCAACTATAATCTAACCAGCTTCCAGTTACCTTGAATGAGAGCCCCTAGTCTCTATGGTGCCTCTGACACAGGACAATATTGATGACGACTGGTACATTTGGGCACTAAACAAAAGCCATCCTTGGAGCTTTATAACTGGAGCTTGAACACTATCCCCACCACTCTCAATCAGCTGGGTCTATAACTGGTCCCCGGTGCTTGTTCTTTCTTCTATCCATTCTTCTGACTTTACCTGATCCTGCTAATGTTTACTCTCTCTCACGTGCCTGAATCTGGCTAATGTTTAAATAACAAAGCAAACAATAAACGCAAATAATACGCGTATGAGAGCTTTTCCTAATCAATAGGTGTCACCCATAACCGACTTGGGAACCTTTTTCAGAAAAAGCTAAGTACTCAAATACACACATTTTTCGTGGTAAGCGATCAGATGTAATGGTTGGATGACAAATAACTTTTTCTTAGAAGTTTCCAAATCTTGTAGCTTACTCTCAGGCATCCTGAAGCTATGGCCCATTTAGCAAATCACCCAGAGTCAAAAGTAGGTCTGCTGTGCATCCAATCATTTTGCTGACCTACCCCTATTGCCACTGATGCAGGAACAATTTTCTAACTTGGCGTGCTGTCCAGGAACATCAGCTCACTAACATTACAGGGATTTAAGAAAAATCCTGGTGTTACTGAACAAGGAAGTACAGTAAATGAACAAAACTCTTCAAGTCGAGAATGTGCTTGTTGGAGGAAAGGAGATGGATGAGATGGTAAACCAATAAAGTTTTTAGTAAAATTGTGATTCAATGGAGCATTTAAATCCAATTTTCTTAAACATAGGTGTAATTTGACTTTTCTGCATGGTGCGGTTGGATTTTTGTTGCAGTTCCCGTGTTCCCTCTTTAAGCATGGTTGAATCACATACTCCTTGGCATATTTGACTTCCTCATAAGTCAATAGCGTATGGTACGAAAGGTTCCCAGGACATGGAAGTTAAATGCCACTAAAGACTCTAGCACCTATTGTGCTATCTACTACTGTGGCAATGCAAAAATGGCTTCAGGCCTACCATCGTAGCCTGACTGTAGCACTGCAAAAACTGCAAAGAAACCTGTCATATTAAACCCTTTTTACAAGTGAAAACCTCCTTTTTAAATATTAACAGTGACTAGCATCCAAAAGCTATTTTCACTGTCGAAAGGCTGGCTGGCACAAAGAGAAACACTGGGAAGATATATTAAATACCAAAACTGTATCTTAGGAATGGCATGAGCTAGAAACCTAATTAAATAACTATTTTTGATAGTTATTAAAATTCCAATTCAATGGTGAAATCATATTGTTAATAAATATTAAGTAAAAATAACTTTTAGAAAGTTAGCTTTTTTCTGCTTGAAGGTCCTAGAGGCTAATTTATATTGTCTCTCCATTTTCTCCCAGCCAGTGATCCACCTTGAATAGGTGTGATATACTCCGCACCCCTGAGGAACAAACAAGCTCACCTGAAAGGGAAGAGTCAACTCCTCTGAAATCCACAGAATATGCAGAGTAGCAACTGTTGGCATCCTTTTTTACATTACTGTGTCAAATCCTGCTTGTCAGGGCTGTTAAGCCACATGTAACACTTGAAAGGTGGAGAATACTATGCCAAGACAGTACTTTTGTATCCAATGTCTGGTTGCTGGAGGACTCTGCGTTTGTCTCACCATTTTGCCATCTTGAAAATGCCCCAAGTGGGTATGATTAACTGTGTTAACTTTTACTCAATTTGTTAGGGCATGCCTAGGAATACCCTCAGTTCACTAGCTAGCTCCATGTATAAATGTGGTACCTCCAGGCACCCATATAGAACACTTTTTCGATCTGTGAAAGATCAGAAGAGGACGGGCCTGCTGTTTGTGAACTTTTTTTATTAGGTTTTTCATGAATACAGAACTTCAATAAACAAGGTAACACAGGTAGTCAGTCTTATCTTGCTGTTGCGCAGTGCTGCCATGTACATTATATATTTTGCACACAGTCGACAGGTTTGCAGTCTCTTGTCCTTGTGCTGAATGAACGTCTGAACGTGCATATCATTACAAATAAAATTAAATTTCCAGCATTCAATTTTGCCTCCCCCCTCTTGTCGCGCAGTCTTGTGCAAGTTGCTTTTGGTAGCTTTTATGTTTTGGGACCACTCTCTCCAATGGCCCATGTCCCCCCTCTTCTCCTCTATCATCCCCCACATATAATGACTTATTTTATGTATTTTTCCTGGAGATATCCAGATCTGGTAGGTGTTCCATCAGGTAGGCCCGCAGTGGATCCCATATGTCATGCGGCCTGGAGGTAAACGGCATTAGCTCTTCATATGTTAGCAGCTGATCTTGACAGTAAATAAGGTTGCTTATCCATTCCTTAAATTTAGGTGCTCTTGCCCTACCCCATTTGCAAACTACTCTTCGCTTAGCTAACAATAGCCCCAGTGATAAATATTTCCTGACTGAAGCCTCTATCCCTGCTGTATACCGTATCAATATTGTCAGTGGAGTGTTTGGTATTAGGGAGCTTATCATCTGCTCCAGGGTCTGAAAAACTTGTTTCCAGTATCCCTGAATAGATTTACATTGCCATGCCAGGTGTAGGAATCCTGCTCCTGCTTTGTTGCATCTGTCGCATTGATCATTATCTCGGAGTTGAAATCGATAGAGTCTAGTCGGGGTGTAATATAAGCGGTGTAAGTATTTGAAGTGCATGATTGGTAATCTACTGCTTGCTGACACCTTCCCAGTTTGCTGACACTAATATGCCCACTGGTCATCACTAATGGGAGTTCCTATATCCTCATCCCAGTGGGTGTGTGAATTCTGCCTCAGATCGGGGCTGTTTATTTGCGTGATGCGGTATAGTGTGGAGACCACATGTGTAGGTGTAGTGCTTTTGAGCAGGACATGCAGTTGAACTAACATCTCAGGCTCAGTGGGGAAGTCAGGGGTGGCCGTTTGAATGTCCTGGTGCAACCACACATTTAGAAACAGTTCCATTGGGGTGGGCTGACGCTCTCGGAAAAAAAACTCCCGGGTGCAGAAGGTACCGTTTTCAATAGAAGTCTTTCCATGTTAACTTCCTGGCCTTTCGAAGCATCTGTAGACATGCCGCTTCTTGCGTACTAGGAGGTCTGGATGATACTATGTTCCCAGCAGTGGGGAATATAGCATGGATGTTTGCAGACGTTTGGCAATTTTCTGCCAGACTATGTTTGTGCAATCGACTGTCATCTGATTTTTCCCCCTAAATTTCTTGAAAGAACCCAGAATCGCAGTGGTTGGGACCAGAGTCATGTACCCCTGTTCCACAGCTAAATGTGGGCTATACAGTGGCAGTTGCATCCAGTACACTACAAAATGTCCCAGTGTGCACTGAAAATAAAGTTCCATGTCAGGTGCCTCGAACCCTCCCCTTGCAAAAGGGTGAGTCAAGCGTTCCCATTTCAGCCTGGGTTGTTTCCCCCCCCCACGCTAGTCGACTCATTTGAGTCTGGAAAACCTATGAAAATATTCCTACTGGGCGCATAGGGTATTTTAATGAATGAATAAATAAAGTAGCTTCTGAAGTATTACCTTATTCAGGGAGATTCGTCCCGCTAATGATATGGGCACGGTGATCAATTTCGTGACAGAGTCCTTCAGTGCTTCCAGTGTTCTACCGTAGTTAGTCTGCAGCAGCTCCATCTCATTTCTCATTATTGTGATTCCCATGTATTTAATATCTGTTTCACACCATTTTAGTGGGTAATCAGGGTCAAATTGTTTGACAGCCTGGTTGAGAAGGATATATTTGGGATTTTTCACAAATGATGTTTATTCCGGAACATAGCCCAAACTCCATAAGTAGCGGTTTAAGGCTAACATTGAATTCCCACAGATACAGCGTTATATCCTCCAGGTAGAGTGACACTAAACCTTGCCTGGTTGGATATTGTAACGTGTACTCCCTATGATGTTGTTGGAGTTTAGCTGCCAGTGGCTCCACAGCCAGTGCAAATAATAAGGGGGATAGCGGGCATCCTGCTTGTGTTCCCCTAGTGATCTGAAAGGAGAGGCAGCACACCCCATTAATTTTTGCCTGCGGTTGAATGTATAACAGCTGGACCCAAGATAAAAATGGGGGCAGGTAGCCCATACGGCGTAGCACGCTCTTGAGGTAGTCCCATTCAAGGGAGTCAAATGCCTTAGTGGCATTTAAAAATACTGCTACCCCTTCTAAATCAGGATCTATATCTTGCATTAGGGCAAAGAGGGTGTGAATATTGTGTGACATGGCTTGTCTGGGTACAAACCCCGACTGATCAGGCAAGAGCAACACATTCATGAGCAAACTCAATCGGTTCGCCAGCACTTTTGCTAATATCTTCGTGTCACAGTTTATCAGCGACAGGGGTCTATAAGAATCGCATTTCACTTTTGGCTTTCCGGGCTTTGGCATTGATATTATGAGACCCTCCCGTAGTGTACTCCTTATTACCCCTAACTCCAGGGCTTCCTCATTTAGGGGCTGATTCACAGAACTAACTTACGATAAAATCCTAAACTTACTACTTTTGGTATTCACAGAAGGCATTTAGTAGTTTCAAGTTAGGATGTTGTCTTAAATTAGGATTTTGTCCTAAATTAGGATTTTGTCCTAAAATAGGATTTTGTCTTAATTTAGGATTTTGTCTTAAGTTAGGATTTTGTCCTAAATTAGGATTTTGTCTTAAATTTGGATTTTGTCTTAAATTAGGATTTTGTCTTAAATTAAACTTAAGACCTAACTTAGGACAAAATCTTAATTGGCATCTTATTATCCCTTAATTGGCATCTTATTATCATGGACCCAAAAAGCTCATTTTACAAAACAAGGAGGTCTTTCGGTCTCTGAGGAATCTGTGGTTAGAGGAAGTATCCACCAAAAAGAGCATTTCCAAATGTAAGTAACTAGTTCTTCTGATGGATACTTTCAACTGCAGATTTCTCACCTTGTGAATAGATAGCAGGCAGTAATCCATGAACACCCCCCTTGCTGGTGGTGGGTGTATGAATTTACTTAGACCATGATCTTCCGCTGGACAGAATGGGTGAAAGCCCCTTCCCACCTGACCTGATTATTCAGGTAGCAGTGCTCTGTGACCGGACAGCCGCATATCAACCTGGCAAATGCTCAAGACTAGCACCCTGTGTGCCACCACTGTAGTAACAGTCTTTGCTCTGGGGGCTGTTTCTTGGCCAATTCATAACATGTTTTGATGCAAAGAACAATCATTCTAGAGATTGTTCATTTCTGCATATCTTTTCCCTTCTATATCCCAGAGACGCCTGGCACATATGATCTAAAAGATCTGAGCTCTCTATAGGTCTTGCTGATGTAGTCTTTCTTCCATTTGGGGGGGGGGGGGGGGCGTTAGGTGGGGTGATAGACCCTAGATAGATACTATGTGGAAACATATAACAACTTTTGGTGGGAATGCAGCTTTGGTACATAGAACTAGTTAGTTTGCGTAGAAGTTGGTGATTGGTTCCTGTACAGATATCACTTGATATTTACTCATGCAACAAGCAGTCGTTTTCTCTATGAAGAATGTAGTCTTCAAAATGAGTAGACATAAGGAGCAGCTGTAATTGGCTCAAAAGCAGCGCACATGAGTAAAGTAAGAACCAGATTGAGTACCCCCTTGGGCATCACAATCTGTATTTGCGGGAGCATATAGGACAACCCTTTGAGGAAAAGCATCACAACAGCTAGATTAATACAAAGATGTCTGATCAGGTAAATTGAGAAGGCTGAACGAGCCAACAGATCACCTTCAACTGGTGCCACAGCAAGGCTTTGCTGGGGTCAAGTAAGCAAAACAGCAAAATATCAGACAACTGTGTCTGTAAAGGTTGAATAGTTGGGGAGGAACACCATACAGAAAACCTCTTCCAGCATCCTGAATAGATTGTTTTAGTTGAAGAACACCTGGCTGCCTGGATGACAGTATACTTTGTAAGGGAGATCAAAAGCCATCAACTCTCACCACTCAGTCTTCAAACTTGGAAGTGTAAGTTGTGCAGGGTTTGGTGCAGGACCCTGCCCTGCTGCTGTGACAGAAGATGCTCATGAAAAGGTAGCCAGATAAGAAGACAGATGCTTGTGGCTTGAAGTTCTGGGTATCACACTGTCCTGACCCAATCCAGCACTACTAGGATGGCTTGAACCCAGTAATTCCTGATCGTTTTAGGAACTTTGGGCAGGAGAGGTAGAAGCGGGAAGGTGTACAGGAATCCCAAACTCCTATCCCAGTTAAAGGTGTCTCCAGGGCCGGACTGGCCATAGCGGGCACCGGGCAATTCCCCAGTGCGCCACACGGGTTGGGGCTGGTTTAGGGCCGTTTTTGCAGCATAGCTGCAAATTCGGCCCTGTATCAAAATCGGCCAAAAACCAGGCAAAGAGCTCGGCGGCACCTCCAACTCCCCCCCGCCCCGAGTGGGGAGGAGGGGTGGGGGCCGGCCGAGCACTTTGCCAGGGCCGGTTGTGGTTCCCAGTCCGGCCCTGGGTGTCTCGGAATGAAAACTGCCTTAGGAACTCCAATGTGCAAAGGCTTGGACACTGCACATTCTTTAGGGTGGCAAGAAGATTGAGCCAGGGTTCTCCCCATTGCCGGAAGACCCTGTGCCAAATCTGAGTGCAGCTACCTTTCGTGATCTGCTAGACAATGCTGTCAGATTTTTGTCCTCATGCCAGAACAATAGCCCACATCTCCAGCATGTTGATGTTGAATTCGGTTTCCACAAGAGACAAGAGTCCTGCGATCTCATACAGGGAGAGTGGTCTGCCACTGGCCTAATTGCCACCCGGCAGCCACCACTGCAGGTCTTTTGCAGTCCGCTCAGGCACCTGGATGGAATCTGAAAGATTCCCCGAGACGTGAGATTCTTACTGCAGGATCCACATTCGTCACCTGGCATGGTTCACAAGCAGGATGCCAGAGGCCAAGAAGCCTCAGAACCACTCTCATTGAGACCCAGGACAAAGGTTGAAACATCTGGATCATAGCCTAACTATCCTAGACTCGATGAAGCAGCAGGAAGGCTTGGTAGTATCATGTCCAGGATGGATCCAATGAGGAAGAATCTCTGTGGAAGAGTCAGGTGCCACTTTGGCACACTGAGGGAAAATTCCAGCGATGCCAACAGGTTGCCATCATCTGGAGGTGGTTCACAATTCTCTGAGGCCAGCTTTTGTTCAACAGCCATATGTCAAGTTATGGGAAGACTGGTATTTTCAACCCATGTAGGTGGGCAGCGCCTATCACAATCACTGTCGTGAACACCTGTGGTGCACAGGAAGCAGTGAAAACAAAGTATTTGGGTTGTACCTGAAATCGCAGGTAACGACTCTGAGACTGTAGGACAAGAATGTTGAAATAGACATCCAGCAGATCCAACACCACCATCCAGTCTCATGGATCCATGGCAGATAGAGCTTGGGCCCTGGGGAGCATGTTGAAGTTGTCCTTCTTGAGGAAAATTTCAGAGGGCAAGGTTGAGGATAGGATAGAGGTCTCCATCCTTCTTCGACCATGGAGTAATGGGAATAACAATCAGTCATGACCTCTGATACCGGAACCATCTCTAAAACTCCCTTTGCCAAGAGATCCTGAAATTGCCTTCTCTGAATGGACAAGTGGTCCTCCGAGAAGTGTTGCTGTGTAAGAGGTTTAGTCAGAGGGGTAGAGAGGAAGGGGAGGGCGTATTAAGTTTATGCGGTTTAGAGCACTCATCAATCTGATGTAATGGCCTGCCATTCGTGGAGGTAAATGGTGATGCTGACTCCTACCAGGCAATTATTGTGGCGCCAAGGGCAAACAATAGCAGCTTTGAGGCAGCTCCAGATATTTGGGGGAGGGATTTGGAGTTTTTTTTGTCCCTAAGGGCCAGGACACTGGCAGCCAGATCTCTGGTCTTTGCCTCAAAACATTTGGGAGGCCTGTTGCTGCTGAGACAAAGTTTGAAGCAGTCTGTGCTGGAAACCCTTCCAATGCCTCAAAAGGGGTACAATTGTTGGGGAAATTATTAATTAACAAACAAGTGGTGCAAGCCCAAGGGAAAGAGCTGTTGCCTTGCTCTCCTTTTAGAGCTCCAGGGCATCAGCCGCCGTGTCTCCGAAGAGCCGTGTGCCGTCAAATGGCATGTCCATTAGAGATTGTTGAAGGTCTCTAGAAAATCCTATCGAGCTGCAGAGCCACACTTGTTCCAACTGCCATACCCAAGCAGTCAGTAGGGTCCAGATCTGAGCGAATCATGACCATTCTGAATGGGACACTGGAGGTTGGACGTGAGGCCCTCTGGGACTGCTGGCAACATCGTCACCACCATGTCCCACAGCACATGCGAGCATTTATCCCGGATGCTCGAGTTGAGTGCAGGGGCGGCCCTAGGCTGATGGCGGCCCTGGGCAGGGAGCCTAGGTAGGGGGCCCCAGAAGAGGGGGTCCGGGCAGGGCAGAGCGCGGAGGCCAGTGAAGGGGGGTCAGGGTGTTTTGAAGTGGAACAGAGCCAGAGGCCGCCAAATCGATGCCAGAGCCCACCACGCAAATATGTATCCATCCTCAGAGGATTATTATATTAAGGATATATATTGGCGTGGTGGCCCCTGGGGTTTGGTGGCCCTGTGCAGGTGCACAGCTTGCACATGCCTAAGGCCGCCCCTGTTGAGTGAACGGACGGCAAGGCTAGTGGAAGAGAACATGCGTTTCACCAACGTTTTAATACATTTTCAACCTATACGGTGGGGTGATCGGAAATGCATTTGCATCCAGCCTGCCTGCTCAAAGACCCCTGAAATAGCAGGATTTCTGGTTTAGGATATTGGAGAAGAAATGTGGAGTCTTCTGGAGCAGGTGTGTTACCTTGCCATCTAGCAGGCAAAACCCTGGTTTTAGCTGGGGCTCAGCATTGTGTCAGGTAAAGCCTCATTAAATGACAGGTGAGGCTCCTGTGTTGTATGCCCTGGCTGTCGGACCTCTGAAAGTATGTTGGTTTGAACTGATTTGCGTATGGCAGAATCTAAACCAGGGTGGCATGGTGAGTAAGAGAACAATGGGTTCAACCCAGATCTCTTGACTGAGGGTGAATGTTTGATTTGCTCTGCATTCCGTCCATCATCTATGTGTCTTTTGCTTTCTCGCCCTAATGGGGCTGGATATGCCCAGACGTTGGTGCTGGGCTCACTGTGCCACTGGATTCAAGCTAGCCTGGCTGATCAGGAGTGATGCCTCAAAACTGGTCCTAGGATGCTTGGGCCTTATTTATGAAGGCCTTGCGCCACCGGTGCGTCACTTTTAACATGGGAAAAAGTGACGCACCGGTGGCGCAAGGCCTTCATAAATAAGGCCCCTTGTGTCCAGGGAGGACCTGGTTTGGCAGTTCGGGCTGGACTGTTCCCATCAGGCAGAGGGTCAAGACTGATTTGCATATGGTTGGGATTAAATTGGGGTGGCATCGTGAGCAAAAAAAAGAATGGATTCAAATCAGATCTCTTGACTGAGGGTGAATGATTGATTTGCTCTGCATTCCGTCCATCATCTGTGTGCCTTTTGCTTATTTTTGAAATCGGTAGGTATTTCTCTGTTTTAATTGTGGTTTCCAGCTCTGGTGCCAACTAAATCAACGCATGGGGTTCTGCCATCCGCCTTTGCGCGATAACCCGCCTGCTGGACCCAGGGGCGGCTCTAGGGTGGTGCGATCAGTGCCATTGCACCGGGCGCTGACTTGGGGTAGGGGCGTAATTTTCATAAGTATCTTATCATTTTAGAAGCACCTGCTGCAGCGTTCATGCCACAAGCAATTTTCATTGACATTCCATCATCTCCTTTATTGCTGTTTTGACACTAACTCACAACCATGTTTATTAATTAATTTAGGTTGTGTTTTTTACCAATTGGAGTTGATGTTTCTAAGTTATGAACTGCAGTGAAAAAATATTGTCTACCTCTGTTCATGACTTCTTGCTTTAATTAATTTGTCTGTATCTATCTCCCCAATTCTGTTGCAGTAAAAATTTCTTTTGTTATCATATAATTTCTGCTCTGTGTGTTCTCTTTTCTCCTTCCATCAATTTATTTACTTTTTTGGAATCAAGATTGTTATCCTGTGGATACCATTGAGTGTGATACCTTTGTACAACTCACCAAACAAACTTAACTTCTCCCAAATAAGTCCCTTGTAGCATATTTTGACTTTAATTACACAGCGCCCAAGCCTACAAGGGTTGATTGGGTTTCCCCTGCCTATAACATCACAAGCAATTTTCAGGCATCAATTAAAATGTCAAGATAACGCTCGTGATTAATTGTTTGATTAATTGTTTTCCTGGAAAGAGACTGGAGGTTGGTCTAGTGGAAGTTTGACTCATCCTAACGAAGCACACATGGTTAAAATGCCTGCAGCCAAGAACATGTACCATGCAGATAAATAATTGCATATAATGTAAATAGATCAGTGGGTTACTGCTTCAGTAAGAGAGCTCCTTTTGTTACTTGTCCTTTAGAAGTCAAAATCCTAATATAGAACATTGAGCTAATAACTTTTATCAAAAAGCTGCATGCAAACTGCAAAGTATATGTTAGAGCTATATGTTTTTATGCCCAGTCTTTTATAATTCTAATCTTGTGAAAAGGGTTAATTTGGGTGAAAAACAATTGTTAGAAATGGGGGTCTCTAGTTGGCAGAGGTAGGTACCTTTGTCCAAATAGGGACCCTTCTTCCTAGTCAGATAAGGGAGTTACACTCCTAAAATTACCCCTCCTTGGTAGCTTGGCATGAGCAGTCAGGCTTATCTTAGAGGCTGTGTGTAAAGCATTTGCACATAACCAACAGTAATTCAGTGTAAGCACTACAAAAGGACACCACACCAGTTTAGAAAAATATTGAATATATTTATATACTTAAGACAAGAACAAAAACTATAGAAATCCACAATACAGTACTTATAAATCTTCAGTTATCAAAAATAAACTTGAAAAACAGTTCCTTGATGTTGATAGCTCGATCCCGGGCTATCACGGCGTTGTGAACAATAAATCCAAACATTTCTGGCTGATTGCGGCATCGCTGGCCTGCTACTGTGTCAGGAAGATGCGAAAAACAGTACCTTTAGAGATGCAGGGTGTCGGCGACCCCTCGTTGAGCTTCCAAAAGCACGGCGTCCGGCAGGCGTCGGTACCGGAGGTCGGTGCAGGAGTCGTCGGGCCCTTGAAGTCACACGCATTGCAGATAGAACTCCTCGGGTTGGAGTCAGAAGCGCTGGCTTTGGTATGCGTCGGGTGCTGCATTATGAAGTGCAGCGGTGCGGTGTCCTCAGGTCACGGTGCTAGCAGCGGCTCGGTGGCGTCGTTGGTGAGACCAGGTTCGCAGTGCGAAGTGAATGCGGTGCTCATTGCGGTGCTGGCAAGTCACGTTGCAAGCAGCAGCGGCGTCGTTGCTGAAGTGCTGTCGTCGGCTGACACACTGGAGTCCGTGGCACCGGTGTCGGTAGGCCAAGGCTGCGGTGCGGGATGAGGATGGTGTGTCGTGTAACCTTACGAGCAGTGTCTTCAAACCACAGTGCAAGCAGCGGCGTCGATTTGGGCGAGGAGCGTCGTCGTCTAGGATACCAAGGCAGCGCGTGAAACAAGGCGATGCAGAGTGCGGTGCCCACAGGTCACGGTGCGAGCAGCGGCTCGGTGGCGGCATCAGCAGGCATCGCCAGTGAGACCAGGGTCACGGTGTGGTATTGCGGCGGTGCCCTCTGAGGTGCCTTCAGGATATGGAGTAGGCATCGTAGCCGGCGTCAGTTTGCTTTTTTTTCTGTTGCAGCACAAAACACACAGTTCCCAGTGCTGAGGGAAGAAGAGCTTGAAGTCTTTGCTGTTCCTGACACTTCTTCAACAGGGGGGCAAGCTCTACCTCAAGTCCTTGGAGAAACTCACAAAAGTAGATTGCAGAAAGTTTAGTCCAGTCCTTTCACTGCCCAAGACAGACGCAGCCACTGCAGGCCAACACAGCAAAGCACTCAGCAAAGTGGTAGTTCCTCCTCACAGCTTCTCCAGCTCTTCTTCTTGGCAGTGTTCTTGGTTCAAAAGAGTTCTAAAGTTCAGGGTTTTGGGCTCAACTTTTTAAAGCCCAAAATTATTTGTCCTCTCAGGCAGAGAGTATCTATGTCCAGCCAGAACCGGTTCTGTCCTCTCTGGTGTAGTTTCCCAGCAGGAGGCGGAGACTGCTTTGTCAAAGGCAGACAAGGCCTATTCAGGTGCAAGGTAAATCTCCACCCACCACTCTAAATGCAGACTGGGCCTATTCTGGTGCTAGTGACAACTCCTTCCACTACTCTGAATGGAGCCTAGGTTTATTCAGCCCAGCCCTGACTCCTTCAGGAAAGGCAGGACACACATAAACACCCCCAGTGGCCGTCTGAGAAAATGTACCTCCGCAACTCCTGTCACTGCAAAGCCAGACAGTCAATACACATCCTAGCAGGGGCACACAGAATGGCTAGGCAAGAAAATACCTAATTTTCTAAAAGTGATATTTTGAAACACAATCACTTTTACTAAAAAAAGCATCTTTAGATTCTGAGTTCAGGCATACTAAACTTTATTTTTCTACCTAGTTCCCAGGGCCAGTTATGTTCATATAAGATGTTATAAGCAAACTCCCCATTCTGTCCTAAGGGAACAGGTAGCCTTGCAATACTGAAAAACGAAATTGGCAGTAATTCACTATCAGGCACACACACCAGGGCATGTCCTGCCTTTCACATACACTGCACCCTTCCCACAGGGGTACCTTGTGCCTACCTTATAGGTGACTGATGTAAGAAAAGTGAAGGGTAGGGCCTGGCAAGTGGGTACACTTGCCAAGTCGACATGGCAGTTGCAAACAGTGCGCAGACTCTGCAGTGGCAGGTCTGAGGTACCTTTTCAGGGCTACTCATGTGGTTGGCACAATCAGTGCTGCAGGCCCACTAGTAGCATTAGATTTACAGGCCCCGGCACACTCAATGCTCTTTACTAGGGACTGACAAGTAAATCAAATCTGCCAATCAATGAAAAACCAATCCATAACACAATTTACATGGAGAACATATACATTTTAGTACCGATCACCAGTGATAAAGTGCCCAGAGTCCTAAAATCAACAACAGCAGGTCAGTAAAAAATAGGAGGAAGAAGCAAAATGTTTAGGGATAATCCTTCGAAAAGGGCCATCTTCAACACAACCCCCTTCCAGCCTAAAGCCAGGGTAGACCATACCATACCTCAATGGGCTTCCCTGCTTGGGGCGATATAACATGGAACCTGGTGTGCAACAGCAGGGTTTTATTCCCTTTCTATGCCTTCGTGAACCTAGTTTGATCCCTCTATCCATACGCTCTGGGCCCACTAAGCTGACCCATGGGGGACCCTTCTCTTCACCTGTGGACCCCATCCGTGCAGCACTTAAACTTACTTTGCTTACAGATGTGTCCCAACAGGCAGACAGTATCCACATGGCCAACACAGTAGTGTGGCCCAGTCCACCCTTGGGTTGTGACTACTGTCCCCCTCCTAGGGGCAACTCTGTCCACCAGAGCAGCAGGCCACAGTGACTACTGACAGCTGGCAGTGATGAGAGCCAGGCCATATGCCTTTCAGGCCTCTCTACTCTCTGTGGCATCAGAGAGTTGGGGGTGGTAGCCCCAGGTGCCTGGCACCCTTTGTCCACTCTCCCTCCTGCCAGATCAGGTATGGCATCCTGAATCCGGCTCACCAGCACAGGGTCTGTACCCTGCGGCTGGACAGAAGACTGGGGTGGACTCTCTCACAGCGCTCCTCCTCCCTGGGGCTCTGCATCCCCCCACCAGGAGCAGTTCCCCTCGATGCCAGGATTGTCAGGTCCTCTGTGGCAGGTGTTATGCATAATTCTCCCACCAGTTCAGGGGTTCTATCCTGTACCTTGTCCCCCTGCCCTGGGTCAGTCCCCTGAGGCTGGACACAGGACTGGGGTGGTCTCTCCCACACCCGGTCCTCCTCACTGGAGCTCTGTAGCCCCCTACCTGGAGCGGTACAACCTTCCAGAATTGTCAGGGTACCTGTGGCAGGTTTCCTGCACAATTCACCCACCAGTTCAGGGGTGCTATCCTGCAACTGGTACATCTGCCCAGGGACTGTTCGCTAAAACTGAACAAGGGACTGGGTTGGGCTCTCCCACACCCGGTCCCCCTCCCTGGGGCTCTGTACCATCCCACCTGGAGCAGGCACCCAGAGAAGACAAACTGGTAGGGGCACTGTTAGCAGTCACCACTTCCTCCAGGTCAGGGGGGGACACCCTGAACCTAGTCCTACAACCCAGGCTTGGCAGTTCGGACTAGTATCTTCCCATGAGGCACACGGTCAAGACTGATTTGCATTTGGCAGGGTCTAAAATAGGGTGACATGTTGAGTAAGAAGAAAATGGATTCAACCCAGATCTCTGGACTGGGGGTGAATATTTGATTTGCTCTGCATTCGGTTAATCATCTGTGTGTCTTTTGCTTTCTCGCCCTAAGTGTGCTGGGTATGCCCAGATGTGGGTCCCGGGCTCACTGTGCCACTGGATTCAAGCTAGCCTGGCTGATGAGGAGTGATGCACCAAAACCGGTCCAAGGATGCTTGTTTCCGGTCCAGGGAGAACCTGGCTTTGCAGTTCAGGCTAAACTGTTCCTGTGAGGCAGAGGGTCAAGACTGATTTGCATATGGCTGGGTCTAAACTGGGGTGGCATGGTGTGCAAAAGAAGGATGGATTCAACTCAGCTCACTTGACTGGGGATGAATGATTAATTTGCTCTCCATTCCATCCATCATCTATGTGTCTATGCTTAATATTGAATTTAGGTAGGTTGTTCTTTGTTTTAATTGTGGTTTTCAGCTCTGGTGGTGCCTGAGTCGACGCATGGGGTTCTGCCATCCGTCTTTGTGCGATAACCCGCCTGCAGGACCCAGGCAGAGATGTTTTAAGGGATGGGCAAAGTGGGCTCTGGCCCTGGCCCCAGCCTTTCAGGGGGCCTCCTGATACACCAAAATCTGTTCTGTAGAGATGTTTGCCCTGATAATCTTGAATAATTCTTAAACAGGTTGTATTTAATACCATTTTCCTTTTATTTATTGTTAATGTGGGTGATTTGTGAAAGTCTAGAATGGATATTTTTCAGAGAAATGGTGTGTTAATGTTCCATGCAACATCCTTAAGCAATATGAGAAATAGGGGGGTTTCACAGATTATTTGCAGTAATCTTAGTGAGCTGTTGCTGTGCTTCAATAATAAAAACACACGTCACTTTCACTGAATGTTGGATGGAAACACATTTAAAATCGGGACGAGTGTGTCTGTGTACTGTTAGTGACCTGGCCAAAGAGGGCATTAAAGAGCTCAAATTGTATCATAAATTCAAAGCTGTTTCAGACAGCTCTTGGGTGGTGCGATTGTGCCATTGCACCGGGTGCTGACTTGGGGTGGGGGCGTCATCTTTACAAGTATCTTATCATTTTAGAACTAGAAGCACCTGCTGCAGCATTCCTGGCTCCTAGCAATGTTCTGGCATCAATTAAAATGACAAGATAACTCTGGTGATTAATTTTCTTCCTGGAAAGAGGCTGGAGGTTTGTCTAGTGGAAGTTTTGACTCATCCTCAGGTAGCGCAGAGGGTTCAAATGCCTGCTGCTAAGAACATGTACCATGCATATAAATAACTGCATATAATGAAAATAGGTCAGTGGGTTACTGCTTCTGTAAGAGAGCTCCTTTTGTTACTTGTCATTTAGAAGTCAAAATCCTAATATAGAACATTGAGCTATTAACTGTCATCGTAGAGCTGCATGCAAACTGCGAGATATTTGTTGGAGCTGAATGTTTTTTTGTCCAGTCTTTCATCATTCTAATCTTATGAAAAGGGTTCATTTGGGTGGAAAACAATTGTTAGAAATGGGGTGCTCTAGGAAGCTAGGGAGGTGGGCCGGCTCCCCCCGGACTGGAGGCATGCGGAGTGATGGTGTTCCACAAGCCTGGGTGGCGCCCGGAGCAGCACGCCTCCTACCGCCCTATTTCCCTTCTGAATGTGGAGGCCAAGGTCCTGGCCAAGGCCTTGGCTAATCGCCTCCTGCCCCATATATCGGCACTCGTGCATCCAGATCAGGCTTGGTTTATGCCCCAAAGGGCCACTAGACATTGCAGTGGCAGGTCTGAGTTACCTTTTCAGGGTTACTTATGTGGGTGGCACAATCAGTGCTGCAGGCCCATTAGTAGCATTTAATTTACAGGCTCTGGCCCACTCAGTGCCCTTTACTAGGTACTGACAAGTAAATCAAATATGCCAATCGTGGAAACACCAATCTATAACACAATGTACACGGAGAGCATATGCACTTTAGCACTGATCAGAAGTGATATAATGCCAGAGTCCTAAAACCACCAACAGGAGGTCAGAGAAAAAAAAGGAGGAAGAAGCAATTTGTTTAGGGATAACCCTGCAAAACTTTCCTACCAGTATCGATGACATGTCACTCCACACTACACCTTGTAGTCTTGTCTGATGTAACATTACTTATACACTGATTTACACATGCATTATTGATTGTCTCTTTGTAATGTGTGTGTGATGTAAACTGCTCTGACACCTCACACTGGTATGAGTGGTGCTATAAAAATAAATAAATCTGAGGAGACAGTGGTTATGGAGACTTGAGGGGCAATGTTAAAGGGTGCCAGTGAGGGAATCCGTGGCAGAGGTGGTCATTGGAGGGACCCCAACAGACATTGTCGCACAGGGCGCCACCAGTGCTAAAGCTGGCCCTGGCAGGACCCCTTGAATCCTTAGGGCCTACAGGTGCTCCTGAGACATGGTGGGGTACAAATAGCCGCAACATGGCATCAATGAATTTCTTGATTTGTTGCAGCATTGCCGATGGACCCTGAAATGGAGATTCCATTGGAACAAGGAATGAAGCTGGTTCAAAACACAGATATTGAGTACGCGGCCTGAAGGTACCTGGGTTATTGTCCACCTTAATTTAGTGGGAGTGACGGGACCAAAGTAATTGTATTTTGACTTCTTATGCCTTCTTCGACTTACCTGATGACTTTGATCTTAAAGAGGATTGGGAGTGAAATCAGCCTTGGTAAAGAGAACGCAACTGCATCCGCTACTTTGAGCAGGAATAGCATTCCTAACTTTTTGTCGGTGTTCTGCACTTATAACTTGGCTATGCGACCCAGAGTAGGCTTTAGCTTCCTCTTTACGCACTTATTGCACGATGTTGAATCTTTTTTAGATGGTACATGTCCATTGCACACTGGAAATATTTTGAAAAAACAAGTCTATCAGATAGGACAGAATTCGAGGGATCAATAAGGAGAGGGGAGATGTTGGTGTGCAGAGGTGACAGGATCTAGGGGCCTGACGTAACATTCGGCTGGATAGAACTGATGCATAGCTGCACAATGCCACGTACCAATGTGTGAAGGAATTGCTGAAGAAAATTCTCTAGATCCAGTGTGGCTCCTGGAGGTGTTCACAAGGTGAGGAATCTGTGGTTTAAAGAATCCTTCCGAAGGTTTATTTTGAGAGGTCACACAGCAGTCAGTCAGTCAGTCATAGCACTTTATTCGATTACTTAATATCATAAAAGACAGTAAAAACAACTCATATCATATATATAATCAATCATAGTTACAATTGTCATACAATATACAATATATAATAACATTCCATAGTGAAAATTGTGTGATATCTTAATAACGAATAAAAGTCAGACAGGGTTATTATGAGCAGCTAATCTTTTGGTGTTATTCCGTACAGCAGCCACCAAAAAGTAGCAACACTAAAAATGTCTCGGGTACTACTTAGCATCTGAAGGTAAGTAAGAGTGGGCCTGACTTGTAGAAAACCCGCCTCTCTCAATATCGGTACTAAAAACTTTTTCCTAATATCCGCGTAATGCTCACAAAACATAATAAAGTGCATTGTGTCTTGAATAGAAAAGTTATCACAACTACAAGGCTTAGAGTTTTCATGTTTGCCCCGGACTGGGAAAGTACCAAGTGACAAATGAATTATGTTGAATCGGAATCTGATTAAAAGGTGGTGCTGAAAAGGGATTGTGACAATTTTTAGGTACGGCTCAAGGGAGGGTGTAGTTAATAAAACATAATTAGCTCTTACACATGGTTTCTTCAACTCCTGTTCCTCGCGTTCCAATGATAGCATACCTAAAAAGTTTTTCTTTGTCCAACTTAAATCCTCTATTTTAATAGAATCAGGTGATGTGTAAATCTCAGGGCGTCCGAGTTTTGTAAACATTTCTTTGATATAAGCTAACCAGGGCACCCTATCAGCCTTATCCATAGAGACACAATCACTTAAAATGACATGATTCAATGTAATTTCTCGATTCAGCCAGGTCTTTATCCAACAAATCAATGGGGCAACTTTCAGCTGATCGGTAACGTATCCCAGCCCTAGTTCCGTGTGCAATGAAAATGTAGGGGTAGATTGGGGTACCGCCAAAAGGGATCTTAAAAATGTGTTTTCTGCAACCTGGATCTTCTCTTCTGATGTAAAACTCCATAAAGAAGCACCATACGTAGCTGTAGCCATGCATTTGGATTTGTAAACATTCAGCAGTGCCTCCATTGGTCTTGCCCCCAACAGCTTCGCAAAGCCCATGAGTGCCACCGTAGACCTGGCTACAGCATTACTTTTGGTCTTCTGTTGAGGTATGTAAAGACAGGTACCCTAGTTACCTCTGCACCTTTACAAAAAAAGGTTTTCGCTTTAGACCCCTGGGGCGTTCACCAACAACCATAACATGTGACTTTTTGTTATTAATCTTCAGGTCCAAAGATCTCATAAAGTCCCCAAAGGAATCCAACAACCTCTGGAGACCAAGGCCAGTACGGGCCAATAGAACTGCGTCGTCTGCGTATAGGAGAACCGGGATTGCAGAATCTCCTATACGCGGAACATCCAAAGTGGCCCCCTCTAAAGACTTATCAAGTGCATTAATATATAAGGTAAAAAGGAGGGGCACCAGGATACAGCCCTGCCCGTCACCCCACTTCGAACTAAAGTGACTGGTGCATCTGCCTTCCCTTGTAACCCTGACTGGCGCTAAAATCCCCTGATGAAGAACAGCAAAATAATTTACCAAAGGTGGGTCAATCCCTATATTCAACAAAATTAACCAAAGCTTTGCCTGGTTGACCAGGTCAAAGGCAGAACAAAGGTCCATAAAACCCATATAGAGCGACCCTTTCTTGGCCAAAGTATATTTGCTTATCAAAATATACAGGTTCAAACATTGGTCTAGAGTACTTCTCTTCTCCCTGAAGCCGTATTGAAGGCTAGAGAGGACCCCTCTGTCCTCCAGCCAGTCCCGAAGTTTGTGCAAGATAACTCTGCCCAAGATTTTAACCGCAGAGTCTATCAAAGAGATAGGCCTGTAGAAGGAGGGGTCCTCCCTCTGGCCCTTTTTAAAAACTGGGAGTATTATTGAAGTAGCCCAGGATGCAGGGAACCCATTTATATGCAGGGAACCCAACACAGTAGTCAGGTTATGATAGGCTTACGGTCACATTTGCCCTTCCATTGCCGGGATAGCAGAAATGGGTGCACTTTCTACCCTATATACTAGGGACTTATAGGCAAGTTAAATGTGCCATTAAAGAAATAGCCAATTCAACCATGTTTAAAGGAAGATCGCAGGCAATTTGGCAATTCTTCCACTGGTTAGTGGGGGGTAAAATGCACAAGGTTCTAAATCAAGCAAAGATATAGGGTGCAGCAAAAGGGAAAATAAATTCTGCGTGACCATACAGAAAAGGTGGATTTTCTACACAGGCCGCCCACAACCAAGCACTAGAGCAGACTAATAAATCTCTTGATTAATTTTTCTGCTCAGGTAAGAGAACATGGACACTTCACTGCTTCTGCAGTAGCAATTGTCTGTTCCATGCTCCTCTAAACCTACACCCCTCTGTCAACATCTTCCAGAGACACTAACCTTGTCCATGGGGAAACTTTTTCTTCATCTGCAGGCCTAACCTTTGAGTCAGCTTGTTCACAGATACATCCTAGTAGGTGGACAGAACCTACATAGTTAACAAGGTTATGTAGCTCAATCTGCCTCCTAGGTCAAATGTCTGTCTCCAACTCAGGGCAAGCTCTTCCCAAAAGGCTAACTACTAACAGAAGCCACTGATAGGGGTCAGCTTCAGAAACCAAGTTCCTCACCATCTACTGCCAGGGGTAGGCTCCAATGTGGTGCCTTGGGTAGGCCTCACTTCCAGGTGTGTTTTTTGCAAGGAGTCCCCCACTTGCTCCTGAAGTCCATTTGCCCTCTTAGGTTTATCCGAGTCGGGGCTACTGTTATGAGCCCCTGTATAGCCCAAGATAGGCTTAGGTAGCTGAACGACCTTTTACCTACATTTGTCATACCTTGCTCTACATAACAGCTCTGACACTGAACTGTTGCCTAGTTACGTGCCGAATAAATGTCAAGTGGTTTTCTCTGAAAACTAGCCTCATTTATGTAGGAAAGTGGGTTTCTGTTGCAACCCCCCTACTTTTTGCCAGACTACTGATGCACTTTTACTTGGTGTGCCCTGGGTCTCTGCCAATCCTGTTCCCAGGGCCTGAGTTCTTTCCCCAAAACTAAACCCAATTGGCATCTCTGCCCACAGGTCAGCCCCTGGTAAATGGTACCACAGGTACCCAGGGCACTGTGGCCCGAGAAGGCCTCTAAGGGCTGCAGAACTTATTGTGCTACGCTTAGAGGTCCTGTACCGCCACACTCACACACTGCCTTTGCATGCTGTGTATTTTGGTGCAGAACAAAGTAAAGAATCGACATGGCACACATCCCTGTGTGCCATGCCTAGAACATACTGCCCTGGCATAGATCAGTCACCCCTCTAGTTGGGTGCACTATACCAGTGGTGAGGGTATAGGTGCATGAGCCCTGCATCCCTACAGTGTCTAAGTCCATTCTTAGACAGTGTAAGTGCAGCACTGCCATTAAGAGTATATGGTGCTGGGAGCTTGTCCTTACGAACTCCACAGCACCGTAATGGCAACACTGAAAACTGAGAAGTTTGGTATCAACCTTCTCAGCACGTTAAACCCACACTGATGCCAGTGTGGGATTTAATGAAAAATGCACACAGAGGGCATTTCAGAGTTGCCCCATGAAAACTAACCCACCTCTAGTGTTCCGACTGAGTGGCTGCTTAGGCTGCCATCAACAGTCATGTTTCTGGACCCCTTGGTCGCGAACCTGCTGCTTTCGGGGGCCTGAAACAATGCCCATCCTTGGACGAGGTGCCAAGTCTCATTCCCTAGGATGGGCAGGGTTTGCGAAGGCGAAGCTTCAAAGGCATGCCGCCTTTGTGAGCTTTCCCAGACCACTTGTTGCTTTCAGCAACTGGTCCCCACTGGTTCTGCCCCCCATTTTGGGTGGGAGAACTGGCGGGAAAAACAAGTGAGGGAGAGAGGTGTGCCCACCTCTGCCAACTCCACCCCTCATGTGGTGGAGGCGAGGTGAAGCACAACTCCTAGTCCCCCCCATCTTGAAGATGGTGGAACCCAACCAATCAGGGAAAGGCTTGTGCCCCCCTCCCACTGGAGGGTGGCAAAATAGATGGTGTACCCACCCCAGGGAAGGGACCCATTGGTCCCGGCCCTCTACCTACCTGTAACACCCCTAAGTCTAGTATTTAGGGGTCACCATGAACCTTGCTTCCTCAGATCCAGAAATGACAAGAAAGAAGATAAGAAGAAGGACCAAAGAGCCATGCAGAGCTAACAAGAGGACGACACCCACAGACTTAGCCCCGGTCCTACCAGCCTGTCTCCCCTCAAACCTGCTCCTGTGAAATCCCGGTGTGTCCTGCAGCCAGCAACCTCAACAAATCCGGAGGACCTGCCTGCCTTCCCTTCAAAAGACTGGGTCTCCCGAGAACAGCGGACCTGTTCAACTTGCAACTTCTGGTCGCAGCTGGAGACCGCTCATCCAGCCCACTCTGCACCCTCCAAACCTGGCCTGAGCTCAAGTGGAAAACACCACAAGGAGGTCCCCCCGTTGATTGTGACCCAAGATCTGGAGATCCCAGACCAGCCTCAAGAACCCAGCCGACGCCTGCAGCCTCAAACCAGAGGACCCCCCCCCACCACGACCAGAGAGGAGGTAAGACTTTCCGACACCAAAAGGCACCCCTACACCCAACGCCCCACGGTCTTGTGTGCTACAAGCAGCAATGCCTAGCCAACCCAAGATATCCTAACTTACCCCTCGAAGTGGTGGTCGCACCCAGAAGATCTTTGTCCCCGAGCCTGCAGTGTTTCTTTTGACCGGAGTCTCTCCATAGCAAACAACAGGCCACCCGGCACCAAACAAGCACTCTGCACCCGGCCGCCCCAGTACCGCTGAGGGTGCAACTTTTGTGCTGACCTGCAACCCCAATTGAGCTGGGCTAAACCCAGGAGCTTAGCTCCCACAGCCGCGTGGCCTGCTTGATAGCAGCCATCAACCAGAGACCCCCTATCCTCCTTAGGATAACGTTGGGCCTCAACACTCTGCAGCCGGCCGCCCTTGTGCCGCTGAGGGTGTAGCAAGAGTGCATCATTGACCCTGGGGGACCCCTGAGTCTAACCCCAGAACCTTAACTCTCACAATCGAGAACTTACCTTTGAACTGATAACCTGTTTTTCCTCCATAGGATAACATTGACACATTTTCTCTAAAAAAAAATTGTGTGGAGTTTTGAACCCTAAAAATATCCTTTAAAAATCGTACGACTAACCAAAACGTATTTATTTACCTGTTTGCAGGAAATGTCCCAGTGCTGAATCTAGGTATCCAGCACTGAGTTAGAAGAGTAACGTAAAAAGTAACTTACCTGTAATTTAATGATAAAGCCTATTCTTTTCAATGTACTGTATTTGCTAAGTATTGCAACCTACTGCATCCCCCTGTAAATCAAACAAAGTACAATTCCTATTGCATTTTTAAACTGTTATACAATCAGCAACTTATTACTGTAAAGTATTTAATGCTTACCTGTGCCAGGCTTGCTTGGTTCTAAAAATAAAACAATATATTTTTTATACAAAAACAATTGGTCTAGAATTCAGTCCTTGAGTGTATGAATTCATTTGCTGACTGAGTGTGTACATCAAATGCTTAACACTGTACCACTCTACCACAAATAGAGAGTAAGGTTCTATCTAACTTTAACCTCTACCTACCTCTGGGGTCACCTGGACTCTATACACACTATACCTCACTTTGGTGTAGTATTTATAGAGCCAGTTTCCTACAAGTTATTATGCATGATGATTCTTAGTACCACACAACAGGATTTCCACCTTCTATATAATAACTCAGTACAAAAGTTACTGCTATTGTCATCCTTAAACGACAGGCCCACAGTACCATTACACATCTAGGTAGACCCCCTGAGGGTACTTTTTGTGTATATAAGCACTACATTTTCGATGGGCTAACCAGAAGAGAAGCTTCCATGCTGACACGGGACCCTGAAGTCCCTGCACGCAGAAACTCCAGCACTCAGTGGTCTGACATCCCTTGTAGGGTGCCCAACTCGAGACCAAGACGAGGTCCTTCATTCTCTCCCATCAGGTAATAGGATTGGCTCTTTCCTAGAGGGAGGCTTCACAACTACATACATGCTAGGTACACTTAGCTAGAGTTCGCATTTTAGGAGTACGCTTGATTACTGCTTAGTATCTATATCCCTGCATATATTCACTGTTTTAGCACCATGGTGGAATTCTACCTTTTTTTCCCTCTGTCGGTGCTTGCAATAGTATATATCTATTTCTGTCTAATGATTGTCGCAGCACACATATTGTATACTAGAATGATGCTGGTTCAATAAATGCTTATTGAAAACGTCCCTATCATTTATTCTGTATATCTCTCTGAGAAGTGAGCACGAGTGACTGAACAAAAAGTACTGTACTGTTCCACGATCCCTGAAGGATCAAGGGTTGTCATGTTCAATGGGTGCTAGAAACTATTCGCTCCTTGGTAAGGTTATGGGGTTTATTGTGTCACTGTGAGCTAGCTGGTCTAAAGGCTAACATATCCTGTGGGGGTGTCTGGAATCAGTCTGGACAACAATCCGTTAGTTTATATTGTTTAAACGTGCAGATCCTATTTATTATTAGGAACTACATGACACTACAACTTGAGGTTACAGACACCCTCTTTCCACTATTACTTCCACCAACTTAAGAGACACCCAAAGACTGGGTCCTCAGCTCAACGTCTGCACTGAAGAGACTGAACATGTGCCTGGATAAACATTCCTCCCTTCCCAAGGGTGACACCCTGGGTGTGTTATTAGGGGTCTGCCTGTGCAGGTCTCCTGTCCCCTGTCTCTGAGACAGCTCAGGCGGCACCTCTAGATCAGGAGTAGCCTTACAGAGTCATCTTCTCTCTCAGATCAGGTAACTCCTGAGCCTCTGGTTCTCACATTGTGAATGGCTTCCACCTCTTACCCCTTACTCTTCATTTGGGCCTCCATACCCTCTATCCCTAAGAATCACTGTTGTTTGGCAACCCCTGGCAGTCAGCCCTCCCGGCTCTTCTCCGGCCTGAAGGAGGTCTTTGCCAAGGAAGTAGTCAATGGGCATCTGGGGACTGACAATGATCCTCCTCTGGGCAAATACCCCTGCCCATTCGAAGGATGCTGGGCCATATAGCTGATACAACCCTGCCCTTGTACGGAGTTACTCTAAAGTCTGTTGCTGGGAGATTTATTTTGGGGAAACCAGCCTTATTGCTACCATTGTTTGTCTGGCACAGTCAAGCACACTGACAGAGTACCCACTCACTGTGGCCTCCTGTAAGTGCTGAAAAGGTAACTTACCTCCACAACCCATATCTGGTTTAGTTCAGTGAGGCATTGAAAGCTATTTATTGACCTTTGTACCTTTAAAGTATAAACAATCATCATCTTTGCTGTAGACGTAGGTTACTCGCGACGGGTGCCTTGTCGCGACATGGAAAAGGTTTGGGCAAGGTTCTGGTTAGTGCTCCTGTAGTGAGAGAGTAGAGCAGAACACTTCTCTTTTTTCAGATTATATGGGACAAAGTGCTATCATACTGCTAGTGAGGGTTGAAGGGAATCCTTCCTTCGGGGAAGTTGACCCTCTCAGTGAGAGCTGGGCACAATCCTTCCTGCGGGGATACTGTACCTTTCTCTAGTTGAGGGCTGAGATTAATCCTACCTTTGAGTATGTGAGGCTAGAGTTAATTGTTCATGTTTGGGCTATTGTAGCCTTTAACAGGTGAGGGACATGTTTATTCCTTCTTTTGGGGGGGTTGTACGCTGTAGGAGCGGGCTTACTGACTCTTCACTTGGTGATCAAGTATCCCTCACTAGGTTAGGGTTGGGACGGATCCTTGCTTTGGGAGATGTGATACCTTGCCATAGCAGGCCCTCAGCACTAGACTCCCCACAGCAGTAGCTCCTAGTGTAGTAGGGTGGAGGGACCTGGGCAAATAGTCCGTATTTTTAAAGTCTTTTTAATGTTAGTGCTGTGTTGAGTAACCAGCAGCTCAGTGCTGCTGTTGATCAGGGGACGCATGTAATGTTCAGGAGGGCCGCATGCTGCCCCAGGGCGGTACTTTGAGTATAGCTGCACTAGATGATCGAGGTAAGTTTGGCTTGGATTGTTATTACTAACAATGTCTTAGTTTTAATGAAAATGCTATTACCAATGTGTAGTATCCTGCTCATGTTATTGTTCTCCCATTTTCATCATCTGCTCAGCCAGTGTGAATTTGCTGAATGCTGCATGGAATGTTGGAATGATGATGCATTTGGAATGTTGGGTGCCTGAGAGGTGAAGTGTGACTGTTGAGAATGGGCTTAGCAGCAGGCAGGCTGCTCCTGATGGGGCTGCTTTATAGAACCTAACTACCTGCTTCACTACGCCTCCTCTACATGTAACAGACTTCAATAAATCTACTTAAACTACATCCTACCTGCTTGGATTTCCTTACTACACAATGCTACTCTATAAACAACGATTTAAATAGTACAGAAATCAGGACCGACTTTTTTTGCTTTGAATTATGTCAATCATTAGCGAAGGAACACAAAACTGGAGGAACACCTGCCCAAATATCTTTTCTATGTGACACCTGAGTCAAATGCTAAATATTGTATTGAAAATTTTGAGAAAATCAGTTACATCCAAGAAAAATAAATGAAATGTAAGTGGACCCCCGCTTAAAGTTCCATGAATTATGTAGGCAAATGTTGCAATGTTAGAAAACAAGAAACAAAGATTAATAAGAAGTTTTAGACCTGTCAGCCTTAGGTTGGTCCCCCCCCAACATTTTGCCTTCCTCTTCCATTTTTCTGACCTCATTTTTGATGGCCTTAGGACTCTGGGCACTTTACCACTGCTAACCAGTCCTAAAGTGCATGTGCTCTCTCCTCTAAAACATGGTAGCATTGACTTATACCTCATTAGCATTTTCTTTTTTTTTTGTTTTCACAAACCTTTATTGAGGAAAAAACCCACAGCAGACACATTACACCGTGCAATACAAACGCATACGACAGCAATATACATTACAGGTCAGACATTAAGGTGCAATCCGGTTACACAAACAGCAACATAGTAAAGTAGAAATGTTAAAGGCACAGCTCCACAGTACCAAAGTCCCATTCCCCCGAGGGGGAAGCACACCTACAAAGCAATATCAGTGGGGAGTCAGAGGCCGCAGGGGCACTGATGGGAAATAGAGGAGAGGGGGGTGGGAGAGGCAGCGCCGCTGGGGTGGGAGGGGTAGAGGAGGTAGATGACCAAGGGGACCCAAATGTCAGCAGGGCGGGATCTGTCAGGCACTGAGTCCCAGAACTCCGATATCCTTAAAGTTCCTAAAATGTTTCTTTTTAGATAGAAATACATTCTTATAAGTAAAGCCAACCTTACCCACTCTGCTATGTTTTATCCTGAGTTTGTGCTTCTCCAGACCAAACACTCATATATACTGGCTACTGGATTATATGTCATTCCTACATCTTGTAATCCTCATTGTTTCATGTACCATTTCCTATCTCATGATTTACACATGTATGATTAATTGTCTCTGTATAATGTATATGATGAAACATTGCGCAGGCACCCTACACTGGTATGAGTGCGCTGTAGAAAAAATGAAATGTATGAGGAGAGGAGCTCATTTGGGGGTGCCAAAAAAGATGGCCGCTCCGGGTACCACCAGCGCTAAAGCTGGCCCAGTATTGAAACGCATAGACAAGCTAACATCTTTAAATGCAGCACCTATAACAATGTTTTCACACGTAGGAAACGGACTTAAGCACTAACAGCCAGATTCATGATGGTAAAATCGGCTTGCAAAGGGCCAGATTCTGCGAATCTGGCCCTTTGCGAGCGCTTTTATTGCATTTGGGATTCATCATCCCAAATGCAATATTCGCAAAATCTGAAATCGCTAAATTGCGAAGAATTGCATTTAAGGAATCTCTATTTGAGAATCCTTAAATGCAATTCATGAAAGATTTTAGAATTGCGAATTTGCAATTTTTGGCCGCTATTTACCACGAAGTCTGACTTCGTGGTAAATAGCGAAAACTTAGAAAATTGCACTTTAGTGCATTTTTCTAAGTTGGATGTTACACACACACATGTCCAAAGTGTAAATCACCATTTCAGGGGTGCTACAGGGTGTCCTTTGGACACCCTGGCACCCTTGAAATCGCTTCCTTATTTGCGATTCGCTAATTGCTAATCGCAAATAAGGATTGACTCCCCATACATTCCTATGGGCCTTTGGCCCATAGGAATGAATGGGGAGTCATTCCTTATTTGCGATTAGCAATTAGCGAATCGCAAATAAGGAAGATGTAGAAATCGCTATAAATTTTGCGATTTCTACATGCATCCCGTTTTGCCAGTATTTAATAGAGATTCATTAAAAATCGCTAATAAGGACTCGCAAAAGAGGAGCATGATGAATCTGGGGGTAAATGACCTGTGTAAACAGTGAAACTGTGGCTGAGAGAGATTGTCTACTCGAGCATGTCTGCTGCTGGTATGTTGCGTGACTTTAGTGGGCGAGGTTCGCCCTGAGGAACAAAACTCACACGAGTGACTGGCAGACCACATTTTGCTCTACATGCAGAATTGTGCTTCATTTTCACAAAAGGTCATGGAATTCCACAAAAATATACACTTTCACCTACTCCTACTGCCCACTTGTGGAGATATATGCTTCTCTTCGACCGATAGCTTGCAGGCTCAAACATATTTGCATCCACTGAGGTCCTATTTAAAAATATTTCCCTTGGAGTCCAGAGGTGGTCTCTCCGATTAATCCCAGATACTACCAAGATTATCATGAAGGTGTAGAGGTGTAAGTTAAAACATAGGCTGATGACGTTTGTTGTTTTTTTTTCATAGAAAAATAAGCTTTATTTGTACCTCATTTTAAGACAAAGATTTTCGCAATAAGGTAAGTATTTTTAAAAAAAATACCTTTCCCTTTCAAAAGCCGACACAGAACAATTTCTGGACAGTTCGAGGTTTGTTGTTACTTGCGGCATTTACACTGCGTTTTGGGCTGGACATAGGATGTGGCACACATATTTCCCGTTGGCGTCATAGGCTGCTTCAAATGGTAAGACTGTGACCCCATTTTGATTGACAGTTATCCTTATAGCTCTGTTGATGATGTCCGGATGTGCTAGAATGATATTATGTCAACTGTATTGGACTGCTCCCACTGGGGGTGCGGTTCAAGCCTCAGCGAGGCACCTATATAGCCGGAAGTGAGCAAGAGACCGTATTATTGTGTATTGTGACTATTCTTTTTTTCTTCTATTTTTTGTTGTAACCTACTTTTTCTGAAAACTCAATAAAATACACCCCCCCACAAAAAAAAGAGTTGGAAAATCTCTCAAAATACCTGGCAAAGATAAGAATTGAAGGCACAAGTATTATTTGTTATGAAATGCCACAAAACGTTTCTAGAAAGTGCTGGATCAGGGATATCAAACCACGTCTGCTGGTGTTCTTTGTTTGCTGATAGCTGTTTCACCATAGATTCATATTAAACATACATAGATAGATACAGTATACTGTAAACGTTTGATTCAGTTCCCATGTGCCACATCTCATTGTATTTCTATGGCCCCTTGCTTTTCCTCTTTCATATGTATGTGTACCAAAACCTGTTTCACCATCAGTTAGCAACAATGACTTTCTTTGCAATAACAACCAGAGGCCACATTCCAGAAAGTGACTGGGGGCGCAACGTGCATGTATGTGTGCCTGCTTTGTGCACCTCTGGGGTACTTTGGTGTTACAGAAGGGGCCTTAGCCGCTTGTGCAGCCCCTTTTGAATACTGTTAGTGCTGGCGCACATGTAGCACCCGCACTATCGTGAGGGGGTGTTTCTTCATTTGCACGGGCCCCATGCAAATGAGATAATCTCTTTACTTCTGCCCCATGACGTATTATGGACACAGGTGCAAAGGCAAAGAAGCGGTCAGCGCTCTGAATGGGAAAAGGGGCCCCATGAATCCCCCAAGACACCCCCTTGAAGGCGGGTCCAGGAACTCACTGCACCCGCTGGCAAAGGGATCTCTAATCCCGCCTCAAAGTGCAGGTGGGTCGATGTCTGCACATTGAAGAATGGAGCAGCTGTGAAGCAGCTACGCAATATTTCATGTGAATGCGGCAGCAAGGGTTCGCGGCTGCTCTGAAGGCAGCGCATTCTCTGCATAGGGCCCACTTTCCCTGTTTGCACACAGCACACCTAGGCCGTAGTCTAATATCAGTCAAGTGTCATGGACCCGTCATTGATGCTGAGAAAGCATCTCTACGAGAGAAGACATGTACATGTTTAACAGAAGAGGTAAACAGTGCAGTGGTGTGTGGCACACCCTATGTCACATTTTTAGTCTTTGAACTGGGATTGCTGATTTTGTTCTACTAGCTTCAGTCTGTCAGATCCACTCAAGGGCTGAGTTTCTGCTCAATTGAAAGAGGACATCAGTTTGGATTGAGTCCAGCAAAGGTAGAGGTTTCTCTGATTTAGGACTAAGGTGCTTCAAAATACTTTTTAGGTCTGAAGCCTCCTTGGTCATGGTAGGAATGGTTTGTGCCACCACAAAAATGCAAAGTTGTTGTGTAATCGTAGATTCCATGATCTTGTTAGGAAGTTGGAGGTTGTAAATTTGTAACTAGGTAACAGGCATCAGTTTTAATTTTTTAGTCGTAGAGTTAGACCTTTCTTCATTTTCAGTGGTTGGGGTTAGAGGGGTCTCTATGCGGAGTGGTTATACTGGGTGCTAAACCACCTAAAAAGTTGTTTGAGGTTGCTGTGGAGCAAAGGCCCATATGTTTTTGGTCACTTTCATTTTCTTGTAAACCTAGAGGAATTTCTGTTGACTCAGTGACATTTTGAGGTTGGATGGGCCACGGATGTTGAACAATGGTTTGTCTTTGAAGTCCTGAAAGACCATTTGAACTTTCTTAACCTCAGTCTCATAGAAATGGGGGAAACTAAACAGAAACTGGGAGTGAGCATTGAGTTTCACTTGATATAGATTCCGTAAATGAAGAGAAGGTTTTGTTGCTTAAAAAGTGACTGTTTTGATTTGGTGCCCCCAAGACACTCACGTATATGGAGTAGAGAGGACTAATCCGATCTCTCAGTATGCATTGGATATGTTTCTATTCCTGTCATTAATTACATAATTGACTGTGTTCATTCTTTGAATCATGCAGAGTGTTTACTAAAGTCTTGTCTTCTTAAAGTCTTCAATTAAAAAAGAATGTAATTGTGTGCACAATGTCAACTAGGGGTACTTGTGCCTTCTTGTACCAGTTGATCTGGGTGTTCACTCAGCTGTGGGTGTTGCAGCACCATCATTTTCTCCAGACAAGTGATGTATGGCTAAGATAGTGTGGAATGCAATAATTGTTCCCCTGTTGGGTGTGTTACAGTCTATAAAAAGGCACAGCAGTGACATCTGTTGGCACTGGAGCCTGTATACGTCACAGCCCATGGCACTCAGAAAAAGAAATATACTCAGTCTGTAAACATGGGGGCATATTACCAAGGGCCATTATCGCCGTTTTAGTGTGACTTTTTCCCGCTAAAGTGGCGATAATTTGATCGCCCTATTACCAAGCTGTCGCTAACACCAGTTAGCGACAGCTTGTAGGCGATCGCGGGCATTTTGGGGCTCGCTTTGCATGTCAGCGATAATTATCGCTAATGACATGCAAAGTGGGCGTGCCAAAATGTCAGCGATTGAAAACAGTCGCTCCAATCGCTATCGCCTATGATCAACACAGGCGTAGTTTTGGAAATATTCGCGCTAAGCGCGAATATCTCCAAAAGCTAACGCCTGCCCTGACCAGTTCTTAGCCATGTTTTCCAATGAGAGGTGGATAACATGGCTAAGAGCATTGTCACGGTAATGCCTGAATATCGCTGTATTGACAGCGATATTCACGCATTTCGCCAGTTTTTCATTGCTTCTGAGATAACCCTTGATAATAGCAAGGTATCTCAGCGATAAAAACAGGTGAAGGGCGGCGATAAGAATATTCCCGCTAAGCCAACATAGCGATAATTATCGCTAGTTGTTGGTAATATGCCCCCCGGTTCTTTACATGCTTTTATTGAACTGGCATCCACGGTTTATCTCACATACCCCTTGCTCTGTGTGACTGTGAACCAATGACACCATGCCACGTCTGGCAGTAAAAACCAGCATTGTTCTCCTTCGGCGCCCTTGTCACAGTCAGGTAGGCGGTGGTAATACAGTGGTTTCTGGATCTCGGAAACAGAGAAAGTACCCCAAGGTTTTGATGCTTGTTAAAGTCAGAATAGAATCTGAAGATGTATCTGGGAGTTATCAAGTCTATGTGGGTAACAATATGTGGTATAGCTGCTGACACTGTATCCGCTGCTCACAACACAGGGCAGGCTGTCTGCCTGTCCCAGGGCCACTGACACTGAGGGCGGCTGGGACAGCACCTGCAACAACATTTGTAGAATTATCTATAAAACAAACATAGTACAAGTTATTACATGAATATCCACAGAGGGATGAAGAAACATTGTAGTTCCTACTATTCTTACAAGAGTTACAAGGAAAGGCAGCTTGTGCTCATAAGCACAAAGGGCGCATCCTGTCTATCCTGGGGATACCAGTCAGATGGCTTGAATGTTGATCATGTGCATCAGGCTGAAGCCTGGTTTGTGCTGTTTGCAGGGCCAGTGAGCAGTGGCGGCCAGCACTGATCGGGGTGGCGGTGCAGTGAGGCGGGGGAAGGGGATAATAAAAAAATTACAACCAACCTCCTGTGGCAATTTCCGCGTCCTCCTCATTGAGTCTCTCCACTCCTTCCTCGGGGCAGAACAGGAAGGACACCGGAGCAGCCAGTCTCCCCAGAGCCAATCACAAGGCTTTAGTGCAGCCTTCTGATTGATACGTTCCCCACCCAGGCTGTAATGCTGCCTGGGTGGAGTGCATGCTATTTGGGCATAAATGTTTGGCGGGTCCAAGACGGCTGGCCAAACATTCAGGCGCACGTGTGGAGTGAAAAACACTCCTCCCCTCCCCAGCTCCTTCAGCAGAGCCGCCCCACCCGTCCTGCTTCCCAAAGCACCCGCACTCGCAAACAGAAAATAATAATAACATTGAGTTATTATCATTTTATTTTTTCTTACACTGCTGAATAGCAGTGGGGCGACGCTCCTTCACCTTAGCGGAAGAGCCACCACTGCCAGTGAGACAGGAATGGTGCTACTCAGCAAAGACAAAAGTACCAGTGACTGCTACAACTTTGTGAAGGTAGCAACTGTATTGCTGTGCAATGATGTGTAGAAGGACCCTTGTGGTCCTTGCCGGACTCCCTGCAACATTACGTCATCAGTTGGGAGGTATCCGAGTGTGTCAGTTCACGTTTGCCTGCTGAAAATTAAAGACGTGTTACAGAGCTCCGTGTGTGGCGTGGTCATTTGAGTGCTCTAGGCTAGGGGTGGACTTGACAGCAACCAATTAGAAACTAGGTACGTCTCACTTTAGGGGTAGGCCAGTATCAGAAACTGCTAACCAGACTAGAGAGGTAGCCCAGTAGATGATTGGCTGCAATAGGATTCTGTGTGTGCCCTGCTCAACTCAAGCCTGCAGCAGAATCCTCCCAGCGTGAAAGAATCACACTATATGAGTGAGACTGTGAATTAGGAACCAATTGATAACCCCAGAAAATGACTAATGACATAGAAACAATTTTAGTTTTTTGTGACTGACTCTGACAAGTGGAGCGGCGCTCCTACGCAATTACGGAGGATCAACCCTTGTTCTACACTCATTTCATTGAACCTGTACCCATCACTCCTCATCCAGGGTCAGACTGGCACCCGAAAGCAGAACTGGCAAATATGTTTAAACCAGCCCTGCTCCCTTCCTCCTCTCTCATTTCCCTCTCTCTTGCCCTCCAATCAATCAATCTATCAATCTATCTATCTATCTATCTATCTATCTATCTATCTATCTATCTATCTATCTATCTATCTATCTATCTATCTATCTATCTATCTATCTATCTATCTATCTATCGCGTATCTCTGTCTTTGTCTCCCTCCTCCTTTTTTTCTCTCTCCTCTTGCTCTTTTTCCTTTTTTGCCTCTCTTTTGTCAGCAGTAACTCCCCAGGGAGATGGAGAAAATGGCACAGACTTCAACAGAGACCCTCAGCCTTTGGAAATCGACCTCCACTAGCTCTAGGCCACCAGGGAAATGCCCAAAGAAATAAATCTGAGCAGTCCAGCCCAGTTCTCCTCATCTTAAATCTTAAATGTAACCACATTCCTCCCACGGGATCACTGAGTGAAGACTCTGGGCTGTGCCATCCCAATTCTGGGCATCCCAATTCTGGGCAGACCCCGACAATGTCGGGGTCTTGAACTTGAACTCATTACAAGTCAGAGCACCTTGAAACCTTTTCAAGGGTACGAGGAGTTATAGACATTCTAAAGAACATCACAGCAATATACACTTGAAACGATTTGTTTCTAGAAACTCATTGCTTTGCAAGGAAAAGTAAAGGCTGGAATAATCTGTGAGATGTGTGTCTTCTTTTGGTGTTTCATCAACTTTTCACAATTGCATTTCTAAAAACAAATGCTTTGGGTACCCTAATAATCATACCACATTCATTAATGTTTGTCCTCGTGAGCCTCAGAAAATGATTCACAGTATTTAATTGCCACATAATAACTGTTCTCTTAATTACATCATGCCATGCCACACATTGACACAGTAAAAGTACAAAATATGTTGAAACAGTTAAACAAGAACGTGTCAGAGTTTGTACGCGATAAAGATTAAATGCATGTTTTGTGTTTATTTTTCATTCATTCCTCCATGTATATGGTTGCCTTGAAGTACATCTCTACGAATGACACAGGCAGTCAGTCTGTGCTTTGTAGACAACAGAACATTGCATGCTGGGGTTTGTAATTTTGCTCTCATCATTATAGGCTTATACATCACAGATTGGCTACTGCCCAGACATATTGGGCTTGCGGATGGTGTCACACATGACATGTGGCACATTGACGTGGTCCCTTTTCCCACGTGCCTGTTTTGTACACCGTCATACAGACCCTCTCCTGTGCTCACATTATCCACACACTCCTTGTTCCTTTTAACTGTCCATAATGTAGGGCTCCCTGATGCACACTACTTGGGCCTCTGCAGATGCTTGGCCCCTCCACAGTCCATGCACGAGGCACATCAATCAGGACCCCCTCTGGAAGCATCCCCATCTGCTCCCTTAAGTTCAGCAATAGTCAGTCATCCCCTTGTGCATAGCAACCTGTGGTTCTGTAGCTAGCATCACTCTTTCCCCCCTGCTGCCCTTCGCCCTGAACACTCTGGTTACTGATCTGTTTGTGTTGGTCAGTTGATGTTTGCCAGTGTGCACGGGGCCTGTATTATTTATTGTTTGTCTGTGTGTATTGTAGCCTGTATTGTTTGTTTGTGTGCAGTGGTGCACAAATGTGTGTTAGAGCTTGTGAATACGATTGTCTTTGGGTGCTATGGTTAATATGAATTTGTGCAGCCTATATCTTCATTTATGCCGGGATGCTAAGGGGATATTTACAAATGAGTGAGGCATTAGCCGTCATGGCTTAACCCTCACTCCGCCACAAGGCTGCAACATATTTACCCGAAGGTATCAATGCGCTTTACATAAGGTTCCACAAAATTGCACAGTACGTTAGAATCTGTTAACATCAGTTGCTAGAAAAACATTTCAAGAGCATGGATCCGAAGAAGGGTAAGGGGGAAGGGAAGGTGGGGTAGGGGAAGATAGGACAGGGAGACAAAGGGATATCTGCCCGAAGACCGTCTGGGTAGGTGATGGCAGAGGGGGAAGTCCAAAGCCCATCTCCTCTTTAGCCATCAGGTAGCTCCACCAAGCAACGGCCAGAACGCTAGGTCTCTGTGGGAAAACAATTAAAAGAGCAAAGCACATATGGTAAAAGGAGAGTAGAGGGGGATGGGTAGGGTCAAGGGGTGAGCTGGAGAGAACAATGGGGAGATGGAAGGTCTGCCCAAAGTCCAGGTGGTTAGGTGAGGCCAGAGGGGAAGTCCGCGGCCCTTCTCCACTATAGCTATCATGTAGCTCCACCGGACTTCGATCAAAAAGTAAAGTCTTCACGGACGCTTGCAGGTTCAGTGACTAGAAGAATAGGCCAGAAGGAGGCTATGATTCGAGTTCAGTTCGAAGTCCAGATTTAGTCCTCAAGTAGTAGTACAAGGGTCCACTGAGGCAGCCATCTTTGAACCGGGGAAGGGGTCCGCAGTAGATGAATTGAAGGCGTTGTGGGTCATTCAGGGCAGGGTCTGCAGAGGGCAGAACGAGAGGTTGAGTCTTGGGGGGAGGGGGGTAGGAGGCCCTTGAACAGGCACCTTATAAGCTCAGCGTGAAGACAAAAAAACAATGTGGGAGCCAAATAAGCTATGCAGTGTACACAATGACTCCACTTCATGAAATGCAGGTGTTGCTCCCCTCAATACTCGCTCTCTTAGGAAGATGCTAAAGCAGATCAAGTAGGTAAAGCCGATCGCTTCATCTAAATTGTCTGCCATTTTAGAGTCAGGCACAGCTCCGTTGGGGGTCGACACGTGTCCACAGCAAACCCCGTTAAAATCACTCTTCCTCACCCACAACCTACACTTTTTATGCTTCACTTACATACCATCGAGGCGCAGGGCTGGTAAAAGAAGCTCCACGTAATGCGAGTGGCTGCCGTTTTAGAATCAGGCAGCACTCCCCAAAATCTCACTGCAAAAGCCCACAAAAATCCAATGCTCGGCGAAACCATCAGGGGCTCTGACAAGCCACTAGATCCCTCCATTTTTATAACGACCAACTCGGCCATATCAGGTCGTCGGATCTCGCAACCTGGGAATCCATTGGCATCATCATTTCTGCATTAATAATCAAACTCGATGGCACCCAGAGTGCGTGGACCAAGAGGACAAATCCCAAAGGAGGGTGGCAATCAGAGGGGTAAAAGCCACCCCGTTAAACTTCCCAGGTGTGAGGCTTCACCGCCGAGCCAGCGGCCATGATGGCAAAGGCTCTGTGAGCGCTCCCTCTGGACACTCGGAGGCAGTATAACAGGCCAACCGGAGAACTCCAGAGGGAAAGGAAGGCACCGGAGTGCAGATACAATATCCACTGTGGAATCGGAGGTAGAAAAGGGAGAGGGACCCGGGGTAAGTGCCAGAGTCAGTTCCCAGTTGGAGAAGCTCCCGGCCGGAGTTCCTCACCTGACGGCCATCTTAACAGATTCCTTTAAGGCAGCAGCTAGAGGCTTTAAAATGAATTTCGTCTCGCAAAAGAAAAAGTCTTTTGAAATTAAATCTACCCAATTACTTCATAAAATTAAACAATTGGAATATTCTTATTACCACTCCAACTCTGAATCTTCACTAAAAAGTCCTATTGACGCAAAACGTACTTTTAACAGACTATCGACAGAAGCTGATTCTTCCTATCTTTTAAAGAGTAGTGCTCGCTACTATTGTGTCCAAAATAACATGGGGAAACTGCTAGCCAACTACTTGAAAATAAGGAAAGAAAGTACTAAAATAGATTCTCTACAAAGTACTAATGGGTCTCTTCTATTTAAAGATGAAGATATTTGAAATTAATTTGTCTCCTGCTATAAAAACTTATATACTCCAGAGACTCAAGCAACTCAACCAGTTTTATCCTCTTATTTTCAATCTATTCATCCTCCTCCCTCTGACTCTATTGATTTTGATTCCTTGGAACTTGACATTACTTTAACTGACATTACTCATGCTATTTCAGTGTAGCTGCGTGGGAAGGCCCCAGGTCCGGATGGATTTACTATCGAGTTCTACGAACACTTTGCTAAAATCCTTCTTCCAAATCTTTTACTTTAATTTAATTCCTTTATTACTAAGGTTTCATCACATGGCACCTTTCAAGAAGCCATGATATGCCTAATCCCAAAGGATAACAAAGACCCATCCCTATGTACAAACTATCGCCCCATCTCTTTAGTCAATGCTGACTATAAGATTTTTGCAAAAATTTTAGCTTTACGCATTGATCCTATCTTACATGAACTTATTGGACCTAAACAATACGGCTTTGTAAAAGGTTGCTTAACCTCAAATAATTCTAGAGTCTTCCTTAATGTCCTCAGTAAGGCTTCTTCCCTAGATTACCCCACTGCTGCCATAGCTTTAGATGCTGAAAAAGCGTTTGACAGGATTGGTTGGGATTTCATGTTTCATGCTTTAAAATGGATAGGTTTTCCGGTAACTAGTCAAAATATCGAGTTTTTAATTTCGACTAGACATAATATTGAGTCAAAAATATAGAATAGACATAATATCGACTAGACATAATATAGACTACAAAAATATCGACTAGAAAAAATTAATATCGACTAGAATAGCAATAATGTCGAATCAAAAATATAGAATGGACATAATATCGACTAGACAGAATATAGACAACAAAAACATCGAATTTAAGGTAAGTTAATATTCATGTTTAATTTTTGTGTAGTATAATTCTGTAGCGGGTTGTGGGTTAATAGGGGAATAGGGTGGGAAGTAATTTAATTATAATTAATTAAATATGTTATTTTATTTATTGGTATTTAGTTAGAATTAATTGTTTTATTATTATTAATTGGTAATTAATTAAAATATAATTGCTAATTAATTTTAATTGATTAATATTTTATTTTTTGTAATTTATTTACTGTAGCGGGTTGTGGGTTTATAGGGGAATAGGGTGGGAAGTAATTTAATAATAATATATTAAATATGTTATTTTAGTTATTGGTATTTATTTAGAATTATTTGTTAATTAATTGAAAATTGGCAATTCATTAAAATATAATTGGTAATTAATTTTAATTGATTAATTGATAAATATGTTAATGTTATTAATTTTTTTATGTAGCGGGTTGTATGTTTGTAGGGGAGTAGGGTGGGAAGTAATTTTATTATAATTAATTTAATATGTAATTTAATTTTGGGGTATTTATTTAGAATTAATTGTGAATTAATTATTAATTGGCAATTAATTAAAATATAATGGTTAATTAATTTTAATTGATTAATTGATAAATATGTTAATGTTATTAATTTTATTAATGTAGTGGGTTGTGGGTTTATAGGGGAATAGGGTGGGAATTCATGTCATTATAATTATTTAGATATGTAATTTAATTTTTGGGTATTTATTTAGAATTAATTGTTAATTAATTATTATTGGCAAATAATTCAAATATAATTGGGAATTAAATGTATTTGATTAATTGATAAATATGTTAATTTTAGTAATTTATTTTCTGTAGCAGGTTGTGGGTTTATAGGGGAATGGGGTGGGAAGTAATTTAATTATAATTATTTAAATATGTTATTTTAATTATTGGTATTTATTTAGAATTAATCGTAAATTAATTATTAATTTGTAATTAATTAAAATATATTTTGAAATGTATTGTAATTGATTAATTGATAATTATGTTACTTTTATTAAATTAATTTCTGTAGTGGGTTGTGTGTTTTTAGGTGAATAGCTTGTGAAGTAATTTAATTGTAAGTAATTACATTTTTGAATAAAAAATGTATTGAGTTAATTTAAAAAAATACTTAAGTGTTATTTTTTTTATTTTTAATAGGTAAATAATAAGTATTAGTAGGTAATTTTCTATTATTAAATAATTTTCATGTGTATTTTAAATTGTTTATTTAAAATATTTTACACAATTGTAAAATATTTTAATTAATTTGAAATTGGTGTTATTATTTATATTGGCATGGGAAATGGATTTGCAACAATGCTGGCCATCCTCCTAATGAGATAAACTATGGTTCAAAATCCACAAAACCTCAAGAGTAGCCTACACCTCCCGAACCCTTCATTTTGTTTAGCAACGGCTATTATTTTCCCACGCAAAATTAGCTTAATTTTCTCACGCAACTCAATCTACCAGTTGGTCATGTTCTAAATCTAATTCAGATTTAAAACATATGTTATTTGAATGCCCTAATATTGCTAATTTCTGGCAACTAGTTTGGTCTCAGATTAAAAAGCTCTTTAAAGTTAACATTTATGTTTCCATATCCAATGTCTTTTTAGGTTCCGTATCACCCCAATGGCCTCAAATACCAACGAATTCTAAGTTGCTAGGGGGTATATTATCAAGCAGGGCATTAACATTATCGCCGCTTTAGCGGCAAAAAACTGCAGCTAAAGAGGCGATAATGGGCTTGATAATACGCCGTAGAGAATTCCCCTAGAAGCCCATGTTCACACCAGAACATGGGCTTCTATGGGAATTCAAAAGGGCGTATTATCAAGCCCATTATCGCTGCTAAAGCGCCGATAATGTTAACGCTGTTTGTTGATAATATTCACCTAGATTTATTATTGGCTGTTGCTTTACATCCAATAACTTCAAATTGGAAACAAGCTGACAAAGTTACTTTCAGATCTTGGTGGAATGCAGTGTGCTTTCATCACAGACTTGATACTAATTTTGTTAACCCTATTTCTTTAGCTAATAAAAGAGACCTTTTAAGGCTTCCCCTCGCTACATACTTATTCTGGTCTGCCTCTAATGCTGTTACTGTTGCTGATGATGTACAAAAACCGCCTTAACCTCACCTTGTTGTTTTTAAGGATATTGTTAATCATATTTTAAACTAAAATTAGTTTATATTGTACTTTTCCTTTTTCTTAGGTATTTTCCTTTTATGCTTACAGTGTTTTAACTTTTTACCTTGTTGTTTCTTTCTCTAAACTTTTTTTATAGAGGTACATTATGTTTTATCCCCCCCCTTTTCTTTTTTTTTCCTCCTTGTTTGATATATATGATGACTTTTTCTTAATACTTATCATTTCTTATATTAATTGTATTTCTCTAAATGTACTTTGTATATGCTGTTCTTTTTCTCTTGTTTTCCAAATAAACTCAAACTTAAAAATAAATGAAATGTACTTCATTATTCGCTAAATTACATCTCCAACTTTTCTAACATTTTCACTCCTTGTATTACTTATCCATCTTGATAATCTTCTCTGCACCTTCTATGATTACTTTTTGCTAAATACGTGGTTTCCATTTTACAGAGTGCACCAGTCTCCTGTCTCCAAATGAGATCACCATGTCTCCTAATTCTTGCTGTTCTACTCATTTCTGTGTCTACGCTTTTACTTTTTGAATAATATTTCCAGAGGTGAGATCTGTCATTTCTAGCACATTTAGCATTTAATACATGTGCAAGCAACGACCAGGACTTTATTTTGTGTGCATTTATACTGTGGCACTATGGTTAATTTTCATTCCCTCACGCTTGGAGACACATGTGAGTATGTTTTATTTACATTACAGTTCGGTTCTTGGAGTGTAATTGATATATGGAACACTACCCAGTCACACTTGGGGGTCGATTCCGATTCGGCAAAAAAAGCGTCAGTACGATTTGTATCCGGAGCCCTCTCCATGCGAATCGTACCCGTCCGTCCGAGTCGCGAAGTACGATCCGTATTCCGTGAATCCGTCCGAATCGTCGCAATCCGTACGTATTGCAAGGCTGAAACCGTGAACCGTACGACTCGTACACATACCGTACGACTCGTACACATGCCGTACAACCCGACGAGTACGATCCGGACCGGGGTATGAGGACGCAATTCGTACGGTCCACATCAGGTAAGGGCGAGTTGTACGGAAAAGCACACAAACACATACACACCGTACGGTCCGTACACCCCATGATCGAAGGGGTACGCACCGTACCCCTGTGATCATGGGGTGTACGAGCCGTACCCCCATTGTACGATTGGTGTACGAGCCGTACCCCCATCAGAAATGGGCTACGGCTCGTACACCGATCGTACATGGGGTACGGCTTGTACACCGATCGTACAATGGGGGTATGGCTAATACACCGATCGTACACCAATCGTACAATGGGGGTACGACTTGTACACCCCATGATCGCAGGAGTACGGTGCGTACCCCTGCGATCATGGGGGGTACGCACCGTACCAGGGGGACCGTTCCGTACCTGTTTCGGCACAAACTCTGCTTTTACGGCTGTTTTCAGCTCCCGTAGAAAAAGGGTCGTACGGTGCGTACCCGACACGTATCGTACTTGCTGGGTCGTAAAAACCAGCCACGAACCGTACAGATGTTGCGTACAGCGGGTTCTGAGGGAGAATCCTACGGAGATTAGAGTCGTACGGTGTCTTGTACGACTCGTACGGAGTACGGCTCCTGGTACGAATCGTACTTCGTCGTACGTACAGGGGACGTTGCAGGGTACGATTCGTACGGGAAAAACTTTCCGAACGGCTATTCGGAGCGGTTTTTCCCGAATCGGAATCGATCCCTATAGTGTTCTCCATAACAAGTTGGCTTATCTTGAAGTAGCATTTTTCCCTTTTTTCTCTCACATGTCACAGTACTTACTTCACCAGTGAGGTGAGGGAGTCCTCTCAGCCTTTTTCTTCTTCTTCACTTCACCTCCAGCCCCCTCCTTCCACTCTGCACCCTCAGTTACTCTGTTCTCTGTCCAGTTTAAAACTCTCTACCCTCTGATGTTTGTAAGCTGTTCAGTGCATTCCTTCTGTGGACCCTCACCTCCTCCACTTTACACCCAGCTGTATTCCTCTGTCCCTGCCCTCATTTGCTGCATCTTCACTCAACCTTGCCCTCTAGGGTAACAACCCTCTTTTAACATGTGTCCTTCCAACCCGGCCTCTTACAGTCTCCTTCTTTTCGTTTCAACATAATTTCAGCACAAGACTTCAGGTCACCAAATACTCTTTCACTCCTCAATGCTGTAGTTTCATTAGCAACCTAGAGCATTCTGGGAAGTGTAGTCCTAGTCCACTTCAGTTGCTCTATTCCAAAAACGATGAATTGTAAAAGAAAGGGCCACCCAAAGCTGGAGCCCTTTTCTAGGTGACATGGCGCCCTCTGGTACTCTTACCTCAGCACCCTCAGCCTCCCCTAACTATTCTGTACAGTTCTCACCCCATCTTTTCACTGTGCCACATAATTCCATTACACAAATATACTCCACACCAAACAATTCCACAACTAACAATTCCTATACAACCCACATAATTCCACTCCACACCACATGCATCCACTACACCCCAAACCAAACCACAACCCAATGCCAATAGCTCTAACTCTTCCAAATGTGAGACCTATTGCATTGCAAATGCTTGGCTTTTTAGGGAGTTCTTTTGAGAAGACACATTTATCCAAAGAGTTGTTGATACTCTGACTGGATTAGATGCAGTGATATTAATGAGAATATTTTTGCATAAATGAGCAGGACATTGGTCTGCTGGTGATCATGCTGCCCTACAAACTTTTGCAGCCTTGATGAAGTTCTGTTTTTTCACAAGGCTAATGTGAATAACTGTGGTTGTTTTCATGATGTATTTTCCAGTAAACTGCGTAGAACTGTTGCACTTGTGATTGAGCAATGACTGAGTAATAGAGAGGAAAAGCAGAGGGTCTCAAATCATTTGGAGGGTTAGAAGTTATGTAGGTGTGCTAGGCAAGGGCCTGTGAGGCTTTTAACTGTGCTAGCAAGGCATCAGGATGCCCTAAGGTACTGCCACTTCAGGTACTATGGTTAGAGGACCCTTTTTCATGTGAACTCTTCTAGCCGGTTGTTCTTGTGCTCTTGAGGTGCATCGTCAGTTCTTCCTGTTCAGATCTCCTGTCTCATGTTCAGATCACTTGAGTACGGTCTGCTCTTCAGCTATAGGTTATCTCTCCACTACATGGGGCAGATTCCTCTTAAGTAAGGCAGGCATTGTGTATCTTGGTTCCAGCCAGCTTTCCCTGCTACCTACTCCTGTTTTGTTCTTCAGAAGAAAAGAAAATGATATATCCATGCTGCTCACCATATATAGTTTGAGCACTGACTATTCCTGTAGGTGTGCGCTTTATCGACATTGACAATTATTGGAAAAAAATATATGAAATTTAATGATTATACATTAATGATTAAATTGAGACAAAAGTATACATCAGTTTAGTATCCATGTAATGACACATTTAACAGAGTCCACTAAACATGTACGGAATAAATAAACCATAAGAAAGTCCATATTAATTTAGGAAGAATATAATGTTGCATGAATACACCCTCTACAAGAAAGGATACATATTCTGACAGGACAACTGTGCACCACCTAGCTCCATGTAGGTACCGTCATTCACTTCTTAAGATATCAATCAGTGGCGGCTCGTGACATTTGAAAGTGGTGAGGTATAAAATGAGTGCTGAAACACACTGTGATGAGCGAGCCCGAACAACCTACGGAGGGTTTCCCCTGAGAAAATTCAGAAAAATGAGTTGGCAAATGGTGCATTTTCAAGACTTTCGGAAGCCGCTGTTCTAAACAGAAACAGGCCACTGCCTCCCCTCAACCTATTGTCAGTTTCAAGGCCATGAACCATTCTAAATTGCAATAAACCACACTATCTAACTCTGTACCTCGGTGGTCACCCCACACAACATGGAAACACTTCCCACATAGCAGCAAAGCAAAGACAACGTCCTCCCAACCACACACCCTGCACAGTGTAGTGTGCTACTAATGCAGGCAAGCACTTCTGCGACCCACATGAGGATAGTAAAAGGAATATAAATGCTCCAATACATTGAAATACAATAACAGAATATGCCCTCCTCTGATAGTACTCCCTAGACGCAGACAGAGCAAAGGTGCCCTGTTTGCAAGTGGATTAAAAAAAGGTAATGGAAACGGGTAGGGTATTCAAACAAAGTGTGTATTGGTGGTGAGACAAGAGAAAATGGAAAAACTCTTGGCCATGTTAGAGATTTAAAGTGATAATGCATTTGGCAGTACATTGGTTCTTCCCAAAATCAGTCTTTATCATCTAGCCCAAGCAACTCCTTTCAGAAGGTTGCCAGTGTTAAGTGTATAGGACTTAACATTATTGAGATTGACAGTTCAGTGTCTTGCTTCCCACCAAGCACCACAATGGTCCACCTCTTTTGATTTCTGAAATTAAGGTTGCGTTCAGTTTCTGTTCTCCGTGGAAAAGGTCTCTCTTGTGAAAGTGTGCTGAATTTCATTTTATTTTCAAATGAATCTAAGTAGAATAAGTATAAACTGCACCTGTGCTGTAAAGGGCAAGCATCATTGGTTCCAGTCACTGCTCCTTTCTCGCAGCGAATAAAAAAACAGCTTGGTCAGATATTGCATGGCCAGACCCGCATAAGCCTGTGTACAGTCACCTTGGTGCCACTGCATGCCCAGATCTGCACAGGCCTCTTTTACAGCCACCTCGGTGCCACTGCATGGCCAGACCTGCACAGGCCTCTCTCTCTCTCTCTCTCTCTCCCCAGGAAAGACCTGATAATAGGTGCACTCCAGCATTATGAAAAACAATTTGCAAAACATTTCTTTTGTGGGAACTACTGACCGAGACTAAAATATCCTAGAGTACATGGGACGTTGTCCATCAAATCTCATCCATAGCAAGTGAAAAAAGATATTTTGTGCTACGTAAAACACTTCATGCTTGTAGATTGGCACAGTCCCATCTCCCTGGGGGCGAGGCCACATGATTTGGAGAGGGAGAGAGAAAAAGAAAGAGTTTGTGTATGTGTGCACCACACTTGTGAACACTTCAAGACCAAGCAAGCAAAAAGGCTTTTAACTTTGTGGTCATGCCATGAAAGGTGGTTAAATACCAGAGGTCCCACTTCTTCCACTTATGCAACCCCCTTTCCCTTCACAACCCATAAGACATACAACTTGCACATTCTCTCAAAATCTAGCAAGCAGTCTATGTCTGTCACATGCAAATGGGGGAATGTTGTTGTCCACACACCTGCACAATATCGCATAGGCAGTGGCCTAGAAACTCCTGAGAGAAGCAATACGTTTGTGGCACTTAGGAAGTGGTGCACTGCCCCAACTACCCTCCACCAGAATCTGATGAGCTCAGAAGGCAAGAGCATGACCAGGCCCCTCACGCGCTCCCTGTGAGATCAACGGTAGGACAGGAACTTATGCGGAACATTTGCTGGTTACCATACCTTTCTTAGATAATCAAGATTAAGGACGACAAGAACAGTGTTAGAAACACAACTTTCTTATAGACAGGGATTCCTGATTGTGTGCGGGTTCTATCCCTTTGAGCAGATCTCGTCAGGATAAAGAGAAATTATCACAACACGCTGTTTTTGAGGAAATCTACCATGATGTACTGTTTTATGATTACCAATTAACGTTTAAGCCCTGAAGAAGTCTCATTGTCAGAGACGAAACGCGTTGACTGGCTAAGAAGGAACTCCATTTGTGTCCTTGGATTTTTTCTGTGTTGAAATACCACAATAAAGAACTTGAATAAGACAATCTTGCAAGAATCCGGACTTCTTTACAAGATCGTGCACCTTTATATGCATTGCGGACATTTGAAACTACAAAGAAAATACTTTTTGGATGGGTGCGGATTTCTTATTATTCATTGTAATTTTTGGGCTTTGCCCTTGAAGGAACAAACAGGGTTGTGTTCCTTGGAATCACAAGCACCATCATTCTTATTTACAAGCCACAGTTGTGAGTAGGTGCATTCTCTTTGCCTCAACCCTTGCTTTTTATATAACCAATAATTACGGTAGTATAGTCTGCTTCCCCACCGTTGGTAAATAGGCAAACAAAAACATTCCCTCCCAATGTAGCCCCAGGAAAGCCATTTCACATAGACATGCCTGTATTGATTTCCTATTTCAAATGACCCATCAAGTTGCTTAGAACGACTTTCATAGTTAACCTCTTGGTTAAAGTGGTACAAGTCTAGAACTTGTGGGCCGAAGTGTTTCCACAGAGCTATAATTAATGTTACAGAAAAAGGTTAATGAAAAATAGGTAAAGGTGCAACTGGGAAATCAATTGACCAGGTTGACTTCTAACCTCAGCCTGGTACAAGATTTAATAGGCGCACTGTCAGAGTTAGAAATGACAGATGATCTGCCTCGCCAGAAAGCACATTCGAAGCATAAGGAAGCTTGGTGTGGCCACAGTCCCAAGAAAAACAGTTCTCCCACTAGACCATCACCGCCGGTCAGCGGCCTGCAGTCATCAGACATCTCTGAATGTGCCTGTCACTTTAAGAGTTATGGTCAAGAATATTGTGAAATTATAGAAGCAGGAGAAAAACGGCTCCAAAAAGACTATCTAAGAACCGCAGCACATTTCCCTCCAGTACACGATTTGTTTGATGTTTACAGTAGGAAATATTTGTAACTATTAATAACCTAATTAAACTGCTTAATTATGTTGTCAATTTTTCTAAAAACTGTCGTATTTTTTCAAGAACAATGAAAAAAAAACTCCTCATTCAGTCTAGAGACTATTCAGAAGCTCTGTGGACCCGCAATGAATGGCAGAAGAAAAATGTCCCTCATCAAATCTGACTCCCTTCCAGATTTATTGATGTCTGCAAATGGACCATCCAAAGACTAAGGTCACATTTTGACTCTGCTTCTGTTTTAACCACCATGAACCCCACAACCCCTTCAGCACGAGACTTGCCACGCTGAAGCCAAATTAAATGATCTCGATTCTTAGAATGTTGGACACGACTTGTCAGATATACAGTGGGCGAAGTGCCTGAACACAGTTCAACTTATCTCTATTATCTCACAGATAAAATATGTAAAATGTAATTACTTGCATGTCAAGGTGGTACATGCTATTATCGAACGTTCTGATAAAAACTGAATTTTCTTGATGTTCAAACTTGTTTGTTCAGGGGAATGGGAACCCTAATGGGCCAGAATAAAGCTGTGACAATGATTCAGTTGAGTCCAGCCCCAGGAAGTGTAAGCTTGCAGTACATGGGTGATGAGTACTTGAGAAAAGTTCTCACCCGAGAGTCCGTTTTCATTTGTAGCCTTTGAAGGCCCTCCTGCCATCACCCATACAGGGCATCCCACAGAACACTTGTCGCAAAACCATCTCCGAGGGGTAAATTTAAACATATAGGCAAGTTACCCATATGTATTAATATTTGCACGGGTGCTTGCTTTGCGCATCATAATTTGCAGTCTGGTTGCCAGCTTTTATAATGTTTGAAGGTCATAAGTAAAACGAAAGAGCGCAGTGTACAAACAAACGTGAGTTCATGTTAAAAACAAGCATTTACAATGCAACGGTCTCGCCTTTGCAAAAGTTAGAGCTATTGGCATTGTAAATGACAAACTTTATTTATGGGTTGGTTTTGAAAACAGATAAATAAATGGCATTGTCATTTACAATGCCAATAGCTTAATTTTTCGCAAATCCCTGGAACAGCTAAAATCGAGCTACATCTTCACCATTAGTGTTAAAGGCTCGCACAGAGTGCTGTCAATGTGTCCAGTGATGTATCACTGAGCATATCTCCTATGCTGAATGCTTTAGCGTATGTTATAAAAATATAGCCATTTTACCGAGTACTTTGAGGCAGAACTGATTCAATTTTATCAGAACTACTTCGTTTATTACACTACAAATCAGCCAGTGGACCCAAAAGTGCTAACACTATTTTACAGGGTATGTACAGCCCTGAAATGGACACACTACTACAGGATCAGTACTTTGACAGCTGGTTCCTATCAACAGCTGCCGGCTCTAACAACAGCTGGAAGCTCAGATGATGTGATCACTTTGGAGAGAGGGAAAGAGGAAAGAAGTTTCAGTTCAACCTTCTTTGCTCCCATCATTCTCACCAGGTCAGTGCTAAGTATCCCTGTTTCGTTCCCCGACAACCACCCATCCACCATGAAAGACAGTGCTATATCTTACATCCCCGTACTGACCGTGCCCCCATCTTTGATGATGATTTTTTTCGACAGCATGCCGCTGCGGTTGCAGCGCTTCTTTTTCTTGCCCTGAGTCATTGTACCATCCACCGCCCCACCCCCCTCGCCGCCACCCTCAGCTCATTCACTTGTCGCCGCCATCTTGAACCCGGAGTCCCAGGCACCGACCGACACTAACTCACAGCGTCGGCAAACTTGCTGCTGTTGTGGTCACGTGACCCTGGCGAGGAAATGACGCGTGCTGCATTCTGACTGGCCGGCGCCTTGGTGATGTGTGCTTTAAAAACAGGTCTTTCCCGGTTGTTTTTATTTTGTTTTATAAATCTGTGAGGGTTTGTACTAGATGCAAGATGGCTAACATGCTTTCGATCTCCATGGTACGTCGTTTGTGCCATAAACTGACAGTACAGCTAAGACCACCAAAGCACACACTTCCCAGTGAAATGTGCCTGTACGTTTCCCTACGCATTGCATGCTCTTGCATCACATCAGAGGTGGCGTTTTCTGCAATCGAACTCGACTGTCCGTGAAACACTTCTGTTCACTATTCCTTTTACTTTACACACCCATACATAATGCTTATCATAATATCCCTCCCCATGTGACAGAAGAAAGCTGCTTCCGTGGGACCTGCAGAGTGTGCAGTTCTGCAACTCTTGTTCCAGTTTTACTTCCTATTTAATTTCACGAGTCTCCCCTATAGTATTCGAATACAAGCACCACCAATCTTTCATGTAAAGTTCCTTGATGTTCCCATCAGTGAGCATGTTATGCATAGTAACAACACGCGCAACCAAAGAATATTCTTCGTCACTCCACACCCGCGAAAAACAAAAAGCATCTAATCATGTTGTCAAATGACTGCTCAAGTTAGCCTGACCAAATCCATATCGGGTGCTTCCCTCAATTACCTATTACTACATACCTGATGACAATGTGAAGTCTCCTGACAAGCCAACCAGCCAGGGCCGCCATCTTACTTCCCCACCCAGGAAATTACAATGACAGCACTTCCAGGGTCAGGTCTAGTCATAGAGTCGTTTGAGATGACGAGCACTGTTACAATGGAAACATAAAAGCTACTCTGGCTGCACGAACAGGAGACTCCGCTCTTATGGCACACTGTCATGGAAATAGAAAAGAGGCACTGCACTGGAAGCTCTTTAAGAACGAGCACACGCTCCTGTTGATACTACGGCCACCTCCCAGCCTCCCCAACATGACACGGACAGTGGGCGGGCGGGAGGGAGGAGGCACGGACAGTGGGCGGGCGGAAGGGAGAAGGCACGGACAACGGGAGGGAGGGCGGAGGATAAACAAGGCCATGGACAGTGGGCGGGCGGGAGGGAGGAGGCACGGACAGTGGACAGGCGGGAGGGAGAAGGCACGGACAACGGGAGGGAGGGCGGGAGATAAACAAGGCACAACAACAGGAAGGGGAGGATAGAGAACATGGACAACTCCTCGGCGAAAGGGAGGGTGTGGGGGGCGGGACTTAAAAAAAGGGACAGAAACACCCACGAATCGCGTTGTGACGGGGGAAAGAGTGATTGACACCCATCTCTTCCAATGGCTAGCCTCCATTTATGGAGCTAGCCAATGGAAGAGAGAGGTGGGTTAAAGCCCCCTACTGAAGCTCAAAAGATTTCGACTGCGCGAACACTGCTGCGCAGTGGACGCCAGGCAAAACCTAAAAATTCAGAAGAACAAGTGCACAACATGTCCCAAAAAGCAAATTAACCAATCTGTTATGAGTCAAAAAGACTCATCCGCTATGCACTGTTGCTATGGTTGGTTACCATACGTAACTTTTTAAATTTTAGAAACAACTTCAACAGCGAAGCTTGGACAATGTAATGTTAGTCAACAGGCACTCTCTTCAGTTGATCAAAAAGAGAACTCAAAAGCATAAAGTTCAACAATTTCCATTAACATTAAATTATGGAATCTATGCAGAAACATTTAATGATAGTAACGCAAACACATTTATTTAATAACACATGGTATTCATTCCAAGAGTTATTCTTTCATCCTTTCAAATAAGCCCAATGCATTTCGGGCCAAGTGGACCCTTCCTCAGGGGCCTGGAATCTATAAGGAATAGATAAATCATATTTGCAAATTTTTTCACAATAATTCCACAACTCAATAGTACATATATTCATGACGTAGAAAAACGCAAAGCATCTGAATTAATGTAAGGTGTAAATACTGTACAAAATTGAACTTTCCCTGTGAAAACATGCTATAAATGTTCAAAAAACAAAATTAGCATAAAAAACTGTGCTCGAAATGAACATAAACGTGTCAATGCTACCAACACCTTAGACAACGAAAGTGCTACCACCACCGCTGCACCTGTAAAGTTACTTACGGAGAAAGCCTCGCTCATTGCTGTACTGTAAGATGAATAACACAGACACCTAATGTCAATACTGTCACGTACGTTGCTCCGAATCAAAAACCATGTTCATTGCAAACCCCTCATCAACCCATAACAGGTTGGTTCAGTTCAGGCATGGTTTAGACAAAACATGGCACCACTATAGCATGCTGAGTTGAAAAATAACTAAATAGGTTAAAATATTAGGTTATCAAAATATAAGGATAACAAAGGAGTGCTTCTCCACCATTCAGTTCTAAAAAGCAAATGACCATTTCCTACTTTTAGTCTTAAAAGGGTACAAAGTCCTGCATCCTCCCTGTGTTCCTGATATAGCATTGCCAGTGTTGTTCATTCATGTGAATATTATTGGTAGTCCTTGGAAATCTTTTCCGATCGTATCCCCTCCCCTAATTCTTCCTGAAGCACTGATGGGCACATCTTTCCATACACCCTGCAAAATCACTCACTGTATGCCAACCTCTATTAAACATATGTTTTCGCATCTTCTATCAGCCCTACAGCATCTATGGACATTGCCTTGTTGCACCACTAACACAAAGGATCCCGAACAGTGCAACAGCGAACAAACGCTAAGACACAAAAACTGCCCATGTAGCCCCACCAGCTCATGAGACAATAATATCTCAAATTGCATCATAGTTCATATACATCAGTAACTGACACCTCAGCTCACAGTGCCACCACACAAGCTATAAAACAAAAGGAGTACCACATGAAAATACAACAAGCCTTCCCTCCTTCTACAGCCTCTCTGACTCCCAAGGTGATATGTATGCCACATATTTACAGGGGCAAATCTCACCTGCGCAGGCTAGTCTGATGACGCAGCAGGCTTTAGTTTTACCACAGGGTGTAGTGCTGCCTGATTATTAGCAAATACAGGGTGGGTAACTGGCGTGCATTTCTGATATAGTGGTGGGCAAACAAGACAAGGAAGCTACATGTTGCTTGTTAGGACTAACGGAGCCCACGGAGATAGTCGTTACATGAAAAGGTTAAGGTTTGTCGACGTTACATGAAAAGGTTAAGGTTTGTCGAGCAGGCCCTTCTTCTTGCCAAGGGATGCACGGCCTACTCATTAAATCATCCCTTGCTCTCTGCTGGCGGAGGGGCCTACAAACGGGATGCTCATGTTGGCCAAAATCAAATGCATCCAAACACTGAAAAAACCAGGCTCAGCTGCTGCAGGGTCTTTACAGCCAGTGATCTGCAAGGGAAACCTGTCCGCAGTGGAGGCCACATCGGACGAGCAATGTCCACCCAGTCTCACACCCAGGGTGGCATACAGACAGGGTCACGGACTCACGTTGGGGACCCTTACACTGTACACATGCCCAGCCCTCCACAAGGCAGCCAAACACACTATGCCATTATTCAATGTGTCCTACTAACCTCCTGCAGTCGAGTCAGTGCTCCACATGTGGCACTGTCATATAGCTACTTCGTTTCTATATACTGTGTTATGTTAGCATGAGCTTATTAAATGTTTAATCGCCATTTTTCCTTTTGCTTTATTTTGCACACGACACATAATTGTTATTTTAGCTTTCAACCCAGAAGAGCGTCGTGATTTACTTGAGAAATAATATGTTATTGCTCTGATATCAGCTTTGCTTGGTACACTGTCTGCACAGTGAGTGCTGAAGTCTCCAAGGATAACTCAACACAGTGTTGTTGTGAGGTCTGATCTTCGCACCTTCCTAGACATAACACACATGCTGCTGCCAAAATCTGGCTCTAAGCGGGTTTTATATTGCTTTGCTGAAAACACACGTAACACACTTGATGGTGCTTGCATGCAGAGAGCTGGTGGAAGATGATGTGATCCTCTGCCACTGAGATTTTGTGGTATAGGCCCGCCCTGCTAAAACCCAAAAGAGACCTTCATAGATATAATATACTATGCTAAATAGGGAGGGTGAGAAATAGGTGTTGTTAATTCCTATTCATTTCAACATTTTAGTATGCTGTCACCGTTAGCTTTTTATGGACTAGTAACTATGCTAATAACTTTGTTTCTTATAATATGTTTGCTTGTATTATATAAGATACTGCGTTTGAGAACCCTGCATTAGTAAATAAATATTTCAAATATGCACCTGTCCTCATTTACTCCACGTTCTGGTTTGAAATGATTATAAAGATAAAGAGTGTTCATGTGTTCCACGATACCTGAGGTAATCTAAGTTCATGTTCTGGTTTGTCTAAACATTGGGAGTTTGTTATGACCAATGAGACACTGTTGCTAGCTCGGTAAGGGGATTTTGGGTACTAAGGTGAGTTTTGGGCCATCCTAATTCACTGAGGTTCCGAATCTCTATGCACAGTTCTGTAGGAGAACGGAATTACAACATGGCCCCCATACGTTGTTGGCCTTATATCATGACACTCGAGTAGTATATCATTCAATCCTTAACCCCTTCACTGTCGTTTCTGGAAAACGGTGGTGTCGGAACAAACCTACCTATTTTTGAAATAGGTCTTTTCAAGCTTGAATCTTACTAAAACGGTTTCCTTGCATTACTACCCAGTTGTGCTACAAAGTTTTTTTACATTCCTGTGCTGTCATGGCCAATGCCGTGGACATTCCGCAGCATAGTCGCATTGCGGTGCAAGATCATTTGCGGATTTACAATGTACCTTTGGAAGGCTTGGCTGTGATTATGGTGGTAAGTGTGGATGCTGCTTACTCATACAAACTGTTTTATTCGTGGGTGACATTTCCGGAGATGGAAGCGAATTCTGGTGTGTTCCACACGTACACTCCCATGGTTGTACCGAATGAATATACTCCGTACAGGGCACAGGATGTTCCAATTGACGTTTGGCAGCATCGAGTTTAGTTTAGTGGCGCCCTACCCCATACTGTGACCGCTCCGAGGTTAGGTCCTTTGTCCATTCCAGGCGCAAGTTGGCCTGTTTTGGCTGGATTTACTCCTCATCCTCTACACGGCAATTGTAACTTAGCTGAACTTCGAAGACCACATGTAGTCGCAATTGCCGTGATTAGAGCCTTACATGGGCCGCAATCTTCCGGGTGGAGCCCCGGGGGGTGCGGCGCTTCCGGCCGGACAGGGTGGTTTGAAACTCAGTCCCGTCATGGTCAATGCTGTAATGGGCAAGAAACCACAGGATAAGGATGATTTTCCTTTCTGGCTTGCCGAGAAATTTGACCAGCTGGAAGCGGTGTTTCCTAATACGACTCCTGGTGATAAACACCGGATTCTAATGGTTAGTTTGCCGAAAGATTTGGCCCCTGAACTAGTTGACTGTAAAACCTGGGGTAAGACTTTTGCAGTGGTCTATGCGAGGTGCTACAGCACTCCGTCTATGGCAGTGCTGCCTACGGTCCTTAATCGTGTTCAAGATGATCACGGACCGGAGTCTGCGGTTGAGTTGGGGATGCACCTGTGTGGCACATTTGATATGGTTTGCGATCTCATCCTTGCTAATGTCAAGGGGGATGCAGTGAACTTCAGGTTACAAACGCTTTGGCGGCGCTTCCCGATGCCGAGAAACCCCGTCAGTTGGCGAAAATTATTGTGGCGGCTTATAAAACCATGGGTCGCAATAGTAAGGGTCTTAAGCCTTTTTCTGTTAAGGAGAGAAAGCAACCCCGGGGACAAGCTTCGGGAACGGAAGTTCAGCCCAAGTCCAAGAAACAGAATTGGCCTAATAAACAGAAACAGGGAAAGCAACAGCAACAGCCGTTTTCGGCCCGGCTTGCTTGAATCCTGATGGTGCAGTGAGCAAGGGACTTACATCTGAGCATACCCTTTAACGCTTGTGGTGGACAAAAGGTCCACGTGGTAGGGTATGCTCAGACATGAGTCCCTTGCTCACTGCACCATCAGGATTCAAGCAAGCCGCACCAAAGACGGCTGTAATGCCAGAAACCGGTCCCTGGAAGCTTGTTTCCTTTCCAGTAAAAGAATTGGCTTGGTAGTTTGGTCTGCCCTGTTCCCATGATGCACTGGGCCAGGGACAGACTAATTTGCATGTAGCCAGGTTCTGAGCTGGGATGGTGCAGTGAGCTAAAAAACGGTGATGGATTAAGCCCTGATCTATTGACTGGGTACGAGTATTCTGCTTAATTCAGATGCTCTGTCCATCACCACTTCCCTTTTTCTGAATCGTTTTGTCCACCATAAGCGTGGTAGGGTATGCTGAGACATGAGTCCCTTGCTCACTGCACCATCAGGATTCAAGCAAGCTGGGCCAAAGACGGCTGTAATGCCAGAAACCGGTCCCCGGAAGCTTGTTTCTAACCCTGGGCGGAGTGGGCGGAGTGGGGCTTCGCGGAGCTACGCGAAGTGGGCGAGAAACTACGCCCACCTCCGCACTCCGCGTAGCCCCACTCCGCAAACACCACTGGCCGCCAGCCCCGCCACCCGCCTCCCTCCCGCCCTCCCTAAATACTTTCAATTAAAGAAGTCAAATATTTAAAACGCACTTACCTTGCCCACCGCTGCCCGCCGCGTCCCCGGGGCTCGCTATCTTCCGTCTTCCGTCTTCTTTACTAATGCGCATGCGCGGGCGGCCGCGCATGCGCATTTCTCATGAGAAAATGCGCATGCGGAGATTCAATGTGTAAATGCGTGAAGAAAGCATGTTAATACTATTATCCACAACTGCAAGCACCTTTTCCAAATTAGCTTGATCAACAGCTCTAAGGCGCTTAGCAGCCTCAACCTGTGAAGTTTTCCAGATTTCATTGTAAATCGCATAATTCCATCTTTTAGATCTACCACTAGCCTGGCCTTTTATGAAATCGTTTAAATCCACATCATCAGTCAGTTTGGATAGATGTGGTTAAACTGCAGCCAATGTAGAATGTTGAAGCCAATTCTGACACAATTTGCCTACTGAGTAAGTGGTGACAGAATGGTCTGTATCAAAACGTGGATCAGGCCTGACTTGTGTAAAAAACAGTGGTCCTTGACTATCAATCAGGAAACAAACTTTACATGAAAAACATTTTAAATTCTGAGAATGCAAATTAAATCAGCATATTTTGACTCAAGCTGGATAAGGGAGATATACGTCTTGTCTGAATTGGTTCTACATTAAATGAAAATGAAAAGATACCCTGGCATATTAACAAAATCAATAAATGGTCACCACACTCTAAGAATGTACTTCTAAAGAATTTACATATTTATTTACAGTTTTTATAAAACAATAGTAATCAAAAAACGGCGCAAGGACTATTAAGTATAGTCAGTGAGAGAGTAAAGGGTGCTCAAGTGTTTAGAAAACGAAAGGAAAGAAATTGAGTATACAGTTCTAATATTTACAGTAGAACAAAGCGGGCAACCTTCCGCTGTTGATGTGTGCCTGTCCACACACTTAGTTGGAGGGGGTAAGAGGAGGGTGGGGACGTTTTGGGTACAGGCACATTGGTTATAAAAGCGTTGACGTTTCGACCCTGATGCTCATGGGATGTTGGGACCTTGGCGGCGGGTCTTCCTCAGGACGGGGGGGGGGGGGGGGAAGTGGGGAGGGGTAGAAAGCTGGCTTGGCCGTAGTCCAATGAATGGTCTGGATCGGGCACCAATAAGGCTGGTCAACTGGGAATTCAATTCAAGCTTGCAGGGTATGAATCACATACTGTCTTGGGGAATGATTCACCGAGTGGGTCAGTCTGTTCTTAGTTAAAATACCAAAAGATGGTTTGTGATAGGGCAGTCATACCGGTGCCCCCACGGGCAATCCGGTAGCTTAGAAAAGATATCGCCTCTGTCCCAACAGCCGAGTCAGACCGCTGTTCTCCGCCTGCTACAGCTACTGCTCCTCGCGCTAGACGCTGTTTGCGCTAGACGCTGCTCGCGGTCACCGGGGCACGGAATACATATATCTAGGTGACAATAATATTACCAACCAAAAACAGAGGCGATATCTTCTGTGTCTGTGTTATACCATGGTCAAAATCAATTGCGTTCCATTATGCAATTTGTGTGGACTCTGCAGACGCTTAAGGCTGGTAGTGTGCCTTGGAATTATATGAACGTGTCTTCCCTCTTTGCCCTTTTTAATTTGACAGACAAGCAACGCATGCTTTCAATGCGTGATGCATCCTTTTCCATGTTACACATTGAGAGGTTGGAATCTTTACCGTTCTCTGTAGCTGAGGCCACTGCTGCAACGTGGCTTATCCACGGATTAATCACATTACTGTTTGCATTGTATAAATGTACTAATTGTATGCGATATATTGCGATAGGGAGATATGAACCATTAGGTAGCTCGTTTCTCCATGAGGCATGGTCGCTTCTATTCACTTATAGGTGCCTGAAAGACGAGAAAGAAGTATATCTTAATGGAGAGGAATGCACAGAGACACCTGATCATTCATTAATATGCAGACACATCCAGTTGCACGGTTCTTGTAATCAGCACCTGCCAAATTTAGCCTGTGTTTTAAAAGGTACTCCAGTTCCCGCAATCGTTCCAACTTTCACTTTACTGGCGAACGGTAGTTATTTACTGTTGAATAACGAGGAATTTTGTGGGTTAATTAAAGGTATCGCTTATGTGGTAACAGTATCAGAACATGTGGTCTGTTGCAAAAACGTTCTGTATCCTCCTACACATGGGAATTCAGATGTTTCCATCTGGCCGCACATCCCAACCTTGAAGGCAGAGTTTAATGGTATGAGTAGAATAAGAGCCCTTTTGTCTCAAAAAGAGTTGGCCCTGAGTTCGGCCCGAGAAACATTCGTCCTTCACATAGCTAACACGCGCACAGAGGTGCAGGCGCTTTTAAGTACTGATTTGCCGTTACATTTCAGCGAGCTGGTTCATCAAATCCTTAATGCCTCCTCCACTTCTGGCCTTGCTCACTTTTTTAAAATAGTAAGCAGTGGTCTTGTGACTTCCTTCGAGAAAATATTTGGAGTCATCCCTGCCTTCTTTCATTATATATTTTCAAGCCTGTTTGGTGGCTTCCCTGTTTTGCTAGCGTTGGCTGCAGGCATTTTGGTGATATTTTGTTTTATTAAACATGGATGCCCGTCCTGCGCTAGAAACCGCACAGCCCCTCCTGCCACTGTTTCGCAACTGGATGCTTGATTACTATGGCACACTGCCGCTTGCGACTTTAAGCACGGCATTTGGATTATCGTTTCGGTTTTCCTATTTCACATGTGTCCAGCCTGTGTTTCATTGCCTGAGATGTGATTTCGACTGGTCCCTTGATTTGCGTCTCTGCAAGACGGTGTCTCCTGATGTCGATTTTATTCATCTGTCCCGTAGTTGCTCACGAGTTGATTTGTTCTGGCGAAAGGATTATGGCTTTGGCAGCGATGCATGGACTAATGGGTCATTGGGACATACTCGCAGCAGCGCATGAGTTCTTGGCACAGAGCTTTCTTGAGAACCCACCGAGTTGTCCTCTGATGATGCTAGAGGATCCAGTGCTGGAGGAGCACGTATGTTCTTTCCCACTACTTAATACGGATGGCTGAACTGTTTTCGGATGATGACAGTGATTTCATGCTGGAGGCTGTAGCTGCACATTTTGCATATTCAGTCCTATCCGGAGAAGCCTTCGGGACTTTTGCTAATAGCACGTTCCTGATTGCATATTTTTTTTTGGGTGCTTTTTGCGTACAAACTGTTTTTTCTACACCCCAGGCCTATTGACTTGTACAAAAGTGGGCCTTGAGTTGAAAAGTTTAGACCTTTTTTATTTGGCCGCTGTAAGGCCATCATATCTGCTTTTGAAAATTACCCTAGCTCATTATTATTGAACTCTGCTTTCATGTTATGCCCCTATTCTGGTCTTACCTTACCTTATTTTTGACCGTGCTCGGATCATTGGGGGGGGTGTCATATAGCTACTTCGTTTCTATATACTGTGTTAAGTTAGCATGAGCTTATTAAATGTTTAATCACCATTATTCCTTTTGCTTCATTTTGCACACAACACATAATTGTTATTTTAGCTTTCAACCCAGAAGAGCATCGTAATTTACTTGAGAAATAATATGTTATTGCTCTGACATCAGCTTTGCTTGGTACACTGTCTGCACAGTGAGTGCTGAAGTCTCCAAGGATAACTCGACACAGTGTTGTTGTGAGGTCTGATCTTCGCACCTTCCTAGACATAACACACATGCTGCTGCCAAAATCTGGCTCTAAGCGGGTTTTATATTGCTTTGCTGAAAACACACGTAACACACTTGATGGTGCTTCGCATGCAGAGAGCTGGTGGAAGATGATGTGATCCTCTGCCACTGAGATTTTGAGGTATGGGCCCGCCCTGCTAAAACCCAAAAGAGACCTTCATAGATATAATATACTATGCTAAATAGGGAGGGTGAGAAATAGGTGTTGTTAATTCCTATTCATTTCAGCATTTTAGTATGCTGTCACCGTTCGCTTTTTATGGACTAGTAACTATGCTGATAACTTTGTTTCTTATAATATGTTTGCTTGTATTATATAAGATACTGCGTTTGAGAACCCTGCATTAGTAAATAAATATTTCAAATATGCACGTGTCCTCATTTACTCCACGTTTTGGTATGAAATGATTATAAAGCGAAAGAGTGTTCTTGTGTTCCACGATACCTGAGGTAATCTAAGTTCATGTTCTGGTTTGTCTAAACATTGGGAGTTTGTTATGATGACCAATGAGACACTGTAGCTAGCTCGGTAAGGGGATTTTGGGTACTGAGGTGAGTTTTGGGCCATCCTAATTCACTGAGGTTCCGAATCCCTATCCACAGTTCTGTAGGAGAACGGAATTCCCGCTACAGCACCTACAAGCAGCTACTGACACTGTAAATGAAGGACTGTCTCGGGGGACTCGACTCCAGTCAGAGTCATCTCTCTATGCAGTCCGTGTCCGATGTGCACAATGGCTTCCAGAAAGTTCCATCACCAGACACACGCGGGAAGGAGTCTGAGGTTGAGTCTGCGCAGACTCGAATCCTCAGCTTCCCGCCTGCCACACCCCTTTCCCAACTTGTCACTGCCTAGCCGTTCGTGCTTACCTCCTCAACAATCTATCACGGTGCGGATCCCGACCTGACCCCAACCCCTGAACCCCAGAACCCGGGCTCGCCGATACTCTAACAAGCCTGCAGTCCGCGACCTGCTCCGACCCTGCGCTGAGCACCTGCGCTGCGGCTGCACCTGCAGGAGGTGAGGTCCAGTGGAGTTTCTGTGGAGAAGCCGTGGACGCCGTGGAGCTGAGGAGTCTTCTGCTACCTTCACCGTCCCGCTGCCCAGCCCTGCAATCCGCAGTCCGGAGAGTTTGCCGGTTGAGTGAGTAACAGAGAGCAACAGAGAGTGGTGAGTGGGGAGCCTTCCTTAGCTTTGCCATTTTGCTGCTTTGTTTGCTGCATCGGGACAGCATCTACTCCCTACTCCCCCTACTCCCCATCTGTTCTCCAACCGCGGGGCACAAGGTTCGGAAGAGGTGGGGGGGACATCGGCAAGAGGGGGGCAACATTTCCCACTCGGACAGTAAACTGAGGCACAAACATAATAAAAGCTACGGGAAACCCGTGGCACAGGACTGTATCCATCTAACAAATAAAGGGCTGACTGGAGTTCCAGGCTGCATGTTGAAGTCAAATCCTTGCTGGTCAGCTAAAACCCTTTAACCCCCGCACCTCAATTCCAAAGAGGTCACAGGGGGGCACAAAGGCAAAAAGAAGAGGAAGGGAGGCAACAGCACTGCATCTGGAAGATCTATTTATCCTTTTCCTTCCCTCCAACTCTTCTTGCCACAGAGCTACTCGACCACTTCTTCCACCTTGTTCCATCTTGTTCACTTGAAATGAGATCTGGCAAGTTGAGGTCTACAGCACCACAAAAGAAAAAGAAACGGAGAGGGAAGCTAGAGATGTTAACTGCGGCCTCTGACCAGATCTTAAATCTGTCGTTGAGTGACCCTGAAATTACCACAGATAGAACGTCCCAACTTCCTCAGAGGGGATCTGACGGGACGGTCCGAAAATCTTTTAGCAATCAGCCGAAAAATACATAAAAATTTTCTCTTCTGAAAGATGCTGGGTCGGCTGTTATTTCAAGCAATATGAAAATTGCGGGATTACCGATTCCATTGAGCCCTATAGTGAACATCACCAATGAAAGCCCTGGTAAAAATAAAGTTTTTGAAAATCTCTAGCGCAGCCACATGTCAGCCACCAGTAAGCTCGAAGAGTCAATAGCAGTCACAGCTTTGGGAAGTCAACCAATTAAGTCCATCACAAACCACCCAGAGCCTAGACGTAACTTCATGTTCACTACACCCGCCCGACCAAATTACATCCTCAAAAAAACAGATCTCGAAATTGACTCAAATCGAGGGAAAATGAGCAACTCAGTAGCAGTCAACCCTTTCCCTCACTATGCCAGCTATAGCACATTGAGTTGTCAAACTGGCCAACCTGATATCCCTCCCAAGAAGGTCAGTGTAACGCCAACAAAGGAAGAAGAAGTCAGTTTCAGCATATTGAGTAGTCAAAATGGTCAATTCGCACTCCCTCCAAAAAAAGACAGCGAAATGAAAACGAAGGAAGAAGAAGCTGACATTTCTCCTCCTCTTGAAGCTGATGTAGCTGAGAAAGATCTCTCCTATCTTGAGTCAAAAGAATGGGAAAAAATGCTGTTTTCATACGGTAATACCAATCCTGGACATTCTTGATCATCATCCTCACCAAAGGAGGAGAAAAAGGAGGACTTCACACAAGAGAAGGCATGGGCTATAGCCTTAGACATTCTCCAAAGGTCAGACGACACAATGACTCATTAAGCCAATAAAATGGACATACAAATCAGCCTCCTGAACACACTAGCTGTGTATGTAGTCAAAATAGATGACAAGATCACAAACCTAAACAGCTTGATTAGACGGGCCCAAGCAGCTGCAGACTGCCCGCAACAAGGATGTGATTGTACTCCAATAGTTGAGAAACTTAGCTCACTCCCAGTTATGATGGAAAAACTTCTGGCAGATCTGAAAGAAATCCCAAAAATAAAGCCCTTCACTGGAAACGGTAGTTCCGGCGATTTAGGCGAGGACCACAAAGTAAAAATGGCAACAAACTTGGGGCAACAAGGGGCCACAGAAATTGACACTTCTCCACCCCAGGACATATCAGTGACCACTGGCCAAACGAGCAACCAACTACAATCCCCAACTGCAGGCAGAGTCAATTCCACCCTTCCATCCTCAACCAAACAAGATATGGAAGATCCTACAGTAAAGGGGAAAAGACAAAGAAAGCGAAAAGGCCGCAACAAGATGCGAAGGCGCAAACAGGACCTGAGCCTCTATCCGTAACACTCTCAAACGACCAGCAGTGATAGAGTGCGATGACTCAGAAAGAACTGATGAGCCAAGCATCACATCAGAAGAACAACTAACCTTGCTGGAAAGCAAAAAAAGGAAGAGTGGCATTTCTCCATCGCCACTAGAAAAAGAAGCAGTGGGGGCGCCTTCTCAAAAAAACGCACATAGTGGGATAATGGAGCAAACCACAATAACTCAAAAGGCACCTTCAAACATCCCTTCCTTGCCGGCCGCACGGGTGCAGGGCCAAAATTCCAGCTATTTTACCAACCCACTCGGCAGTACCATGATTTCAAACCAGGCGCTTGCTAACTTTTCTGCTAAACAACACCCGGGTGCAACCCCGGCGAGTGACAATAGAGCCGTAGTTCAAATAGCCCGTGGAAAAAACCAAAAGAGCCTCAGCAAACAGATCGAGGACCCCTTCACACCCAAAACACAAAAAAACAAATGTATATTCATTGGGTCCTTTGATAAAACCAGATCAAATGCCTCCATCCCAAATATCAGTGCCAAACCCAAGGCTGCCCGGGGTCCCTCTTAGTGGCGATCCAATCTTTACACTCTTTTACCCGCAGTACAAGTCCAAAGGAAGCCATGACATCCTGAATCACGGGAACATCATAAAGCTAATACAAGCAATAGGCCTGTCAAATACCATAACCTTGGAAGACATTACATCGGTAGAATTCATTGCACCATGCCGTGGCAAATAAATGAAACCACAAAGGTCACCTGGCGATCGGAAGAGGCAATGAATAAAATCTTAGGACACAAGGAAACCTTTAAGCTGTGGGGCATACTCATACAACCTGGAAGGGAAGCGGCCTACCCACAGTTCTGCAGATTAGTCGACGCCCCGAACACACACGAGTGGAAAAGGGTATAGTATATTCAGTTCTTAGGGGTGCCCAAATAAAAACCCCCTCTGCGACCCAAAGGACAGGAAACCAAGAAATGACAGGATATCTCCAAATAGGGATCGGGATGAGGACGGAACATGTTCATGGCTGGCTGGTACCCTTAACACAACTCGACTTCTACGCTGACAGAACAACAGTGAAAAGAGCACAAACTCGCGTCCACTAAAGATCTGCTAGTGGAATGTCAATGGTCTAAAACACAAAATGGAGGATGAAGCGATAGTCTCTTATTTCCGAATTTCAATATTATATTATATTACTACAAGAGACATGGCTACTCGAACCGCAGCATATAGAAGGTTTCAAAACTCATCACACTCCTGCTCAAAAACTGAAATCTCCAGGCAGAGGCAGCGGCGGTTTGGGGATATATATATCAATAAAAAACGCAATTGCCTCATGGGACTTAGCGAGTTCATCTCACTCCCTTCAGTCCGTGGGTATTTCCTTTACCACCAACAAAGGCCAGCGCAGGACTTTCGTCCTAATGAATGCCTATGTCCGTCCATACTTGGTCTCAAGGCAATCCTTCACAGAAGAGGCAATAGCGACAGTACTAAGAGTGAAAACTGGATCTCCTAATCCAGAAATAATCCTATCTGGAGACTTCAACATGTGGTTAATGTCTGACCTACAAAAAAATGAAGTAACCAAATCACACGAAAGCATTTGGGTCATCCCACCGCAGGACCCCCCAGGATGGAACAAGGATGACTCAAGGGGTCGCTTTCTACAAGCAACCTTGAAAATCTGGGTCTCAGAGCCCTAAACGGGCGCTTTCATCCAGATAAGCCACCTTGCTTCTCTTACGTATCGAACAATGGTGCTTCGCTAATCGATTACACCTTTGTAAGCCTCTCACTTCTAAATCAAATAACAGGGTTCAGTCTCGCAAGCAGAACTGAAAGCGATCATCGCCCCCAAGAAATTGTCGGGATTGAAAGCAGCGCAAGAACACGCAAGCGCCACTAACCTGACTCCGATGGCCAGCAGAGACGATAGACGATAGTCCTCCCAATTCCGCACTGCACAAACCCCAACAATGGAATATACCCACTATTCGAGCCTGTACAGAAAGGGGCTGGGAGGTGGATTGGCATCGGGGGATCTGGTACTTCTGGTAGCGTCTGGTCGTTATACCACGAGGTTACTGGTACTGGGACACTGCAGGCAGAGGAGGGGACAGAGAGCAAGAGATTAATACCACAACTGTAACTGTCTGAACTTTTGTTCCCCCCCTTTGATTCAAAACTCACCAGTTTTTCAACCCCATGTATCCGAGAAGGAATCCATGAATACGCACTGCGCACTAGCGAAAAGGTTGCCAGAAGTACGGAGAAGTTAGCTTCACTTCTCGACCTAAAACACACTACAGGTGTCTAGGGTATATAAATGAGGGCTAATTGTACTCAGCGTTAAAAGCCACACTTCGTAAGAACCACAATACTCCTTGTGGAATGGTGTAGCCCATGTAGCAGGTAGAGTCAGTATAACACGGACAGAGAGAATTGGAATCCCCAGTTATATAAACAATAATGGAAGATGCTCCTGCACCAAACTAAACAATATCAATAAACAAAAGGATAGGAGGCGAGCCCGCACTCCTCAGGTATACTTGCACGACAGGATAAGGCTTGCAACAAGAATTCTACTGGAGTCCTGACCACGCTGGCTCTTCGTCGGCGTTGATTGCTCCAACGAGAAATGACCACGCTGGCTCTTCGTCGGTGTCGTCGCTTATCAGATATCTGACCACGCTGGCTCTTCGTCGGCGTCGTGTTTAACAAGATAGCTGACCACGCGGCCTTTTCATCGGCATAGATAACGGTAAATCAACTCCGAGAGAGAACACCCAATACTGCTAACGAGAGAATACGGAACAAGATTGACAAGCCCCGTTGTGTTCCGGAGGTGGAGTTTAAATAAGGTCCTCCCATTGATTCAACCCCCAGCGCCGGATGGCCTTCTGGGACTTGTAGTATTTCCGTAAGGGGCAGTCAGTACAGAATCTTTTGCATTTGGCTGTGTCGATGGTAGCGATCGCTACAGAACCCCCTCTCGAGGACCGCCGTCCCAGCGGACGTCCTGGCTTCCCGGGATACTGCTCATGGAATTGTTCAACCAAATCGGGACAATGTAGATGGTCCACAGGCTCCCAGGTTCTGTCTTCGGGGCCAAATCCCTTCCAATCGACCAGGTACTGAATCCTGCCACGTACCATACGTGAGTCCAGAATGGACAGTACCTCGTATTCCTCATGTCCTTCAACATCCACAGGACGAGGACGTTCAGGCAACCGCAAGCTTGGAAGACAAGGACGTAGGAGCGACACATGAAACACAGGATGAATCATCCACGATACTGGCAACGAGAGTTTCATGGCTACCGCATTTATTACCTCACAAATATCATAAGGACCAACATATTTAGGCTTCAATTTCGTAAGTCCCTTTATATGCAGGTTGCGCGTAGAAAGCCAAACTTTGTCACCAACCTTATACTCAGGTTCCGGGGTTCGTCTCATATCAGCAAAATGCTTCTGGGCTGTTTGGGCTTTTTCCAAATTGTTCCGAGCCTCGATCAGAATCGCCCGAAGATAAGCATGATGTTCATGGATGGCAGGAACCAAGGATTCAGCCGGCCATTCAAATGGAAGCATGTTCGGATGGAATCCATAAAGGCAAAAGAGCGGAGAACAACCCAAGGTGGTATGTACAGCGTTATTATAGGCGAATTCCGCTAACCACAAAAGGATGGTCCAATCAGTGGTGTTCTGTAACGTAAAACATCGCAGGTATTGTTCAAGCGTCTCATTCAGACGTTCCGTTTTACCATCCGTTTGCGGATGGTAGCTGGACGAGAGCCGAGCATCTATCTGCAGAATGGTACATAGAGCCTTCCAAAAACGAGAGGTGAATTGTGTTCCCCGATCCGTAATTAACACACTCGGCAGTCCGTGTGGTCGTACGATGTGTTGCAGGAAGACTTTAGCCAATTCACTGGAGGAAGGCAGATCAGGTAAAAAGATGAAATGTCCCATTTTTGTAAGATGGTCAACTACCACCAAAACGACTGTCTGTTTCTCACAAGGGGGCATTTCCACAATAAAATCCATGGACAAGGTATGCCATGGTTTGGGTGGAATCGGTAAAGGCTGCAACAGTCCTGGCGGTTTGATATGACTGGCTTTTCCCTGTGCGCAGATCGCACAGTTTTTTAAATACTCCTTGGAATCAGCTCTGACACCAGGCCACCAAAATGATCGTTCCACATTAGCTGTGGTCTTGTGAATGCCCATGTGTCCCCCTAAAGCAGAATTGTGTGCCCATTCCAAAACCTTGCGTTGCAACACAGTTCGGGGTATATATAAGGCATGGTAATGATATGCTAACTGATCTTTTTCGCATCGGTTGTCAGGCTCTTCTTGCACCCAAGATGCTATGTCCTGGTCAGTTAGAGCGACTCGAACGTCTTCTAGAAAATCTTCGGAAGTGATTAAGGCAATGGACAGTTCCGATTGTTCGGTCCCCTTAAGAATGAAAGGGGGTTCCATAGGAACTACTGCTTCTTCATCTTCCAACCTGGAGAGCGCATCTGCTTTTCCGTTACGGGTCCCAGGTCTATATTTGATCACAAAGTCAAAGTCTGAGAAGAAGAGGGTCCACCTCAGTTGACGAGGAGTCAAAGCCTTTGCTGTTTTCAAAAACAACAGATTACGATGATCTGTGATGATCTCGACAGTATGTAATGCCCCTAGGAGGTAATGTCTCCATTCTTCGCACGCTCTCTTGATGGCTAAGAGCTCTTTGTCAGTGATGGTATAATTGACTTCACACGGGGTGAGCTTCTTAGAGTAATATGTCACAGGGTGAAGCTGACCTGTGGTAGGGTGGCGTTGGGACAGGACTCCCCCGAGAGCATACTGTGATGCGTCAGTTTCCAGCACAAATGGCATCTTAGGGTCTGGATGTCGAAGAATGGGTGCTTGTGTAAACTTCTCTTTCAGACGTTGGAATGAGTTCTCGGCTTCCTCTCCCCATCTAAAAGGGACATTTTTCCTCAAAAGGGCAGTGATGGGATGGATGACCTTAGAAAAATCCTGAATGAAACGTCGATAATAGTTGGCAAAACCAAGAAAGCTCTGCACTGACTTGACGTTTCGTGGCGTTTTCCAAGTTAGGATGGCCTTGACCTTACTCATGTCCATTCGAAACCCTTGAGCATCGATGACATATCCCAAAAAGGCAACTTGTTGAACATGAAAAAGGCATTTTTCCAGCTTGGCATACAGTGAGTTTTGTTGTAGCAGTTCCAACACAGTTCTTACATGTGTGATGTGGTCTAACAGAGATGCAGAATATATTAAAATATCGTCAATGTAAACCACACAAAATGACTCCAAACACCCCCTTAACACCTCGTCCATAAAGAACTGGAAGGCGGCTGGGGCGTTGCATAGGCCAAAAGGCATCACCCGATATTCATAGAGGCCAAACTTAGTTCTAAACGCAGTCTTCCACTCATCCCCCTTCATTACGCGTACAAGATGGTAAGCCCCGCGGAGATCGAGTTTGGTGAAATAGCGAGCTCCCTTCAACTGATCCATCAAAACAGGAATTAGGGGCAGAGGGTAACGGTTCTTGATTGTTACTTTGTTGATGGCTCAATAGTCTATACACGGTCGCAACTCCTCGCAGTCCTTCTTGGGTATAAAGAACATGGGCGAAGAGGCCGGAGAGGTGGAGTGTCTTATGAACCCAGATGCCAGATTGTTCTCTATATAGGTTTTTAGATATAGTGTCTCCTTTTCTGTCAGGGCATACACCCTGCTGCAAGGGATATCCGCACCCGGAATGAGGTCGATCCGACAATCGTAGGTGCGATGGGGAGGCAATTGGGTGGCCTTTTGTTTGTCGAACAAGGCGTGGAAATCACAGTACTCATTGGGTAATGCTGTGGCACAGCAAAAGGAATCAACGGAACATGCACTAGCTAAGTAAGTAGCGGGTGATGGATCAGGTGGGAAGTCATGGTTTATTTCGTCCCGACAATGTTCTTTACAATACTCGGAAATCATACTGACTGTACGAGACGACCAGCTTACCTTAGGATCATGCAGCGTTAGCCAGGGCATACCCAGAATGAGACGGAACTGTGGGGCATCAATAAGGTCGAACTGGATGTGCTCACAATGATCTTCTCCAAATCTCATTAATAAGGCAAGCGTATGGTACGTTACAGGGCCTGATGACAGTACAGTACCATCCACTGTTTAACGGTTTCAGGCATACGTTTCTTTTCACAGGGGATACCCATGCGGAATGCATAGTCTTGGTCGATATAGTTCCCTGTAGCCCCCGAGTCTAACAAGGCATCGAGTCTTAAAGGGTCCTGATTAGCTACCCATTAAGAAACACTCACGTTCATATGGGCGACTGCAGAGTGAAGGGTATTTGCAACATATGGGGAGACCATATCAGGTGGTCGTCTCAAATCAGAGGTCTCTATCTGATCCGAGACCTTCAGTTTTCCGACGGCTCACTTGAGCTAAGAGCGGCCTGTACTCTTGGAAGGGGATTTTTCCCAGGAACGTAATTCCTGGCTCTACATTCATTGATGAAGTGCCCACCTTTGCACAATATAGGCAAAGTTTGAGCCTCCGTCGCCTGTCCCTTTCTTCCCTGGGGGGAGGACCACGGATACCCCCGATTTGCATGGGTTCCGGTCCTTCTGGTGTCTTTGCTTTTTCCTCACCCCCCTGCTGGGGTTTAACCATGGGGTATGAGTATCTATTGTCTCCCCTGTTTCTATCCCCTTTTCGTTCCAGCAACCGGTGATCTAGTTGGACGGTCAGATCTATTAATGCCTCACAAGTGGAAGGCAATTGCACCACCTGTGCTAATACGTCCTTCAATTCTCCCCGGAGGCCTTGATAAAACAAGGAAATCCGCTTCTGAGCCGGCCAATCCGTTTCTACGATTAGGCGATTAAATGTGGTTATATAGGACAACAGATCCTGGGATCCTTGTCTTAAGGTCATTAATTCGTGATCTAGGGATAACATATGGGACTTTCTGTCAAATAATTTACGTAGTTCCAGGCAGAAATCGGAGAAATTATTCAAAACAGGGTCATTCTTTTCCAGTAAAGGAATGGTCCAACTGGACGCATTCCCTCCCATGTAGGACATCATGAAGGCTGTTTTGGAAGCCTCATCCTGAAAAACCATAGGCTTACATAGGAAATGAAGACGACATTGATTCAAGAACGTCTCAAATTTTCGAGGGTCTCCATAAAACCTTTCGGGAGGAGCTAGAGGTATTCCATGATTTTGGATTATATGGACCATGGGAGTGGTCTCGGTAGAAGTGGATGGGGCTGCAAACGAACCCCCTGTTTGGAAGGAAGAAGGCGGCGGCAAGGTAGCCGGCCTAATCAACGGTTTCACAACCTGCTCTTTATGTGCAAGGTCGGACATTTCTTTACGTAAATCAGAGACCTCTTTAAATAACGCCTGGTTCTCTGCACGGGAGGTTTGGACCTCTTGTTGAAGTTCTGTAAAACTCTCCAACAAGGAAGTGAGAATGGTATTTGTATCCATCGTCTAGGCTGGGCTGTATTCTTGGGCTTGTCAATCTGTCGGGATTGAAAGCAGCGCAAGAACACGCAAGCGCCACTAACCTGACTCCGATGGCCAGCAGAGACGATAGACGATAGTCCTCCCAACTCCGCACTGCACAAACCCCAACAATGGAATATACCCACTATTCGATCCTGTACAGAAAGGGGCCGGGAGGTGGATTGGCATCGGGGATCTGGTACTTCTGGTAGCGTCTGGTCGTTATACCACGAGGTTACTGGTACTGGGACACTGGAGGCAGAGGAGGGGACAGAGAGCAAGAGATTAATACCACAACTGTAACTGTCTGAACTTTTGTTCCCCCCCCTTTGATTCAAAACTCACCAGTTTTTCAACCCCATGTATCCGAGAAGGAATCCATGAATACGCACTGCGCACTAGCGAAAAGGTTGCCAGAAGTACGGAGAAGTTAGCTTCACTTCTCGACCTAAAACACACTACAGGTGTCTAGGGTATATAAATGAGGGCTAATTGTACTCAGCGTTAAAAGCCACGCTTCGTATGAACCACAATACTCCTTGTGGAATGGAGTAGCCCATGTAGCAGGTAGAGTCAGTATAACACGGACAGAGAGAATTGGAATCCCCAGTTATATAAACAATAATGGAAGATGCTCCTGCACCAAACTAAACAATATCAATAAACAAAAGGATAGGAGGCGAGCCCGCACTCCTCAGGTATACTTGCAAGACAGGATAAGGCTTGCAACAAGAATTCTACTGGAGTCCTGACCACGCTGGCTCTTCGTCGGCGTTGATTGCTCCAACGAGAAATGACCACGCTGGCTCTTCGTCGGTGTCGTCGCTTATCAGATATCTGACCACGCTGGCTCTTCGTCGGCGTCGTGTTTAACAAGATAGCTGACCACGCAGGCTTTTCATCGGCGTAGATAACGGTAAATCAACTCCGAGAGAGAACACCCAATACTGCTAACGAGAGAATACGGAACAAGATTGACAAGCCCCGTTGTGTTCCGGAGGCGGAGTTTAAATAAGGTCCTCCCATTGATTCAACCCCCAGCGCCAGATGGCCTTCTGGGACTTGTAGTATTTCCGTAAGGGGCGGTCAGTACGGAATCTTTTGCATTTGGCTGTGTCGATGGTAGCGATCGCTACAGAAATACTGCTTATCTCCGGTCTAACCCAACATGATGAAGAAAGGGCACTGCCATCTGACAGCTACACGATTAACCTAAAACGAATCAAGTGCTTAGCAATAGAGGCCAAACAAATCATCGAGAGCACTAGTAGCTCCTCTAACGACCATATTGAAAACTGGTCAACATTCGCAATCGAACTAATCGACAGACACGCCAAACTGATAAGGCATGCTAATGTGAACGGGCCAAAGCAGATACCCTGTAGGAATTCCGACATACAATCCGCAACAAGAACCATGAATCGGATGTGGCGGGCGGTAAAAACAAATCCAATGGATCCGCTAATAATAACAAAATGGAGAGAGGCCCGCGGCCATTTGAAGACGTCAAAAAGAGAACAACGCAGAATTCACTGGAACTCCTTCTGGGTCAGATTACAGCAAGATATTAAATCAAATAACACTGCAAGGTTCTGGTGTACTATCAACAGCCTATCTGGGCGTGCCCCAAAAGTGGCGTCGTCCAGCATTTTGGAGTCTGAGTGGGTCGACTTCTTGTTCATTCATTTTAACGACCAAAAAGAAAAAAAACTTTCATCAGAATTCCACATTTGAAGGAAATACTGCTCTAAAAGCGGCAGCTTGGTCATTCGATCATCAAACAAAAACGTCCACAACGGAGGTATCTCTCAATGCAGGCAAAAAAATCGAACAACCAATAGAGTGTCCCACAAATCAAAGTGGGAAAGAAATAAGAACGATCCAGAAGGTTCAAATTGAAAAACTGGTCAAAAAGGGTCTTAAGGATGGGGCTCCAGGCCCAGGAGGAATACCTCAGGTCCTGTTTAAAGAGGACACAACCTTTTGGGTCTCGAAGCTAACCACTCTCTTCAACACAATCCTACAAAACAACATCATTCCGCCCTCTTGGCAGGGGTCAATTCTCGCGCCAATCTTCAAAGGTGGGAACAAAAAATCCCCCGGGAATTACCGCCTTATAGACAATGAAGCAAAGTATTTTGCCGGTCTGCTGCTTAACTCACTCAGGGCAAGGGCTAATGACCACTCAGTAATTCCTCCGAATCAAACTGGATTTACAAGCAACACCGGCACCTCTGTCAATCTAATGACCCTTTCCTGCTTGATTGACCAGGCGGAGGTCAGTTCCTGCTCACTCTACATGGGATTCATTGACTACAAAGCCGCCTTCGACACCGTGAACAGGGGAAAGCTCTGGCAGAAGCTCTCCAGATTAAACACCCCAAATGACCTCTTAAGAGCCATACCGCTTCTGCATCAGGATACATGGGTCAGGATCAAGATTGGGGACGGCTCTAGATTCTCACACCCAATTCTGATGACAAAAGGCCTAAAACAAGGATGTGTCCTGGCCCCCACACTTTTTAATTTTTTCCTATCAGACTTTCCCGAAGCCTTAAACAAGGTAAATTCCCATGCTCCAAAAGTAGCTGGTCTTGTGTTGTCAAACCTCCTATATGCCGGCGATGTGGTCCTTCTTAGCAAAACCAAGATTGGCATGCAAAGATTCATGGACGCAACCTCCGAATACTCAAATAAGAATGAGCTCCATATCAACAACAAGAAGACTAAAATTCTGGTGGTACGTCCAGGAAGGGCAAAGAAGCTGGTCTGGGTTCTGAACGGGGAAAGCATTGCTGAATCCAACTGCCATAAGAACCTTGGGGTCCATTTTAATGACAACAGCAGATACAAAACACATCTAGAAGAACAGAAAAAGAAGGGCGCAGCACTTGCTTTTGCAATCAGTTCAATTCACAAGAAGCTACTTGGCCCAACGTTTGCTCCAACAATGCAGGTCGCACAGGCTAAGATCATTCCAACATTAACCTATGGAAGCGAGGTGCTAAAAGGATCAGACAGTGGCCAATTGGATAAAATCATCACAAAAATCTACAGAACAGTGTTTAGGCTACCATCACAAACATCACCAGCCCAAATCAGGCTGGAACTGGGCATCTGTAACCAACCACTGGCCAGAGCCATGAGTTTTCTACTGTGCTGTCACAAATTGAGGTCATCGATGGAAGGCAGCCTAGCTCAACACCTATGGGTCAGCCTTAACACGAACCTATGGCGAGCAGGGCACGACTATTGGGAACAAGGTTTAAGAACTCTAGGTCTGAATAACCTTTGGAACCTGCAAGTAAGCCTAAACGAATTTAAACGGCTAGCAAAAATAAGTGCAAAAAAACTTTCTTCAGTGGAAGATAAGGCTCAGCTAGCAAAAAGAAGTCATGGTTGGATGACATTGCAATCCTATGCCCAGTTGATCCCACAGCAGTATCTAACTTTACTATTCACTGCATGAACAAAACTAAGCTTCTTAAAATAGAGATTGGGTGTCATCAACCTGTTGTGTCACTTGCCAAAATGGAAAAGAGATCACGACCATGAACACTGTCGATTTTGTGGGAATCATAAAGAAGACATCATACACATCTTATGCCTCTGCCCAAACCTGCTGCATGAAAGACGGTCCCTTTTAAGGAAACTCTGGAACAGAAACAAGGTTAGATCGTGCAGAGCAGCAGTTTTGGCAAGCTTTGATCCTCGGAATACCAAACTAAACTGTGCCCTGGTAAGGTACTTGGATCAAGCAGCAATAAAACTTTGTGATGGGACCCGAACCTGTGAATCTCCACTAGCGTAATAACTTGGCATGGTTCATCTGTCATTTTCATCTACACTGGAATGGAACTTACATTCTCTTTTATATGTATAATTTTAAATATTTTATTTTTTGTAACTTGCAAAGGTTTTTTTAAATCATGCAATAAAGTCTTACTTACTAACTTGTCACTGGGTGGATCCCACCACGCCCTGTAATGAGTTGGAAAAGGGCTGGGTGACAGTCTCCACTCTCTGAGTGACGTGGAGGGTTAGTGATACCGGGCTTGGACTGAAAACGCCTGGGGCTAACATTCTCTCCATGCCATCAGGGGGTGGAGAATGGGCCTTGAAGCAAGGTCTATGCCAAGCTGATGACATCACAGCCTTCAGGGCTGTGAGGGTGTCGGCCCGGCAAACACTTAGGCTTCTTTGGGCTCGCAACGCAAGGGGAGTCAGTCATGTCACATGACATGCTTCGCTTCCAGTCCGGGTGGCAGTATGGTGAGTGGCCGGGGTTGTCTGACAGTGGCTGTGTCCACTGTAATGGAAAAAAAAATTCGAAGTTAAAAAAAAAAGTATTTTTTGATAATAAATAAAATATGATTGACTCACTTTCGGGAATGGGGGCAGAGCCCCGACGCCCTGGGGGAGAAACCACCACTGATATCAATGGGTGTCAAAAGCACATTTGCTGAAATAGGCACTGTGAAAGATTATGGTCACTATGCATAAAAGAAAAAAATGAAAACAATATGACTTTTAAGAAAACTGAGGGGCATATTCTCAAGAAAGTGTGATAACCATCGCAAAAGTAACAATGCAACTTCCAACATCGCAGTCTATCGCTAGAAAATTACGCCCTGTTAAACAAGCATTCTCAACATGGCTGTACCGTATGATAGTCTCCAGATAACAAATCAAAAGTCTGCGTGAAAATCAACACCACAGCGCAAAAATGCGAAACGCACACGCAAAACATCTTGCGATGAGGCCAATTGCGGTACAAAAATCAGCAAAAAACAGCGACAGGCCTGCAAATCCCACGCGTCTGGCGGGAAAAAGCACCATAAAAGTAGAGTAAATAAATGCTGAAATGACAATGTCCTAGCACAACCCCAGAGTTGTGACGCAGAACAAATGTCCATTGTCCAAATCAGCTATGCAATTCCCAACAAACAGCCAAAATGTACATAGATATGCATTCAGTATGTAACTTGCGCCAATGCGGAAACAAACATGGTACACACGGTGAAATCGCATCCCCCCTCACATTGCAGAGGGACTAACAACAACCCCTGCACACCGACGTGCCATGTCCATGATCAAACAGCACAACATGTTGCACCCAGACTTGTCTGAGTGAAGTGCCTGTACAGATGAGTGACATGCACGCAGGGAATGTGTATCGGAATGCTTTTATTAGCACATGCAGTGCTTGTGGTCAGTCAATGTACTGTGCCATGACTGCTAAGGACCCACACAATGTGACATCAAACAGAAGAACTTGTCAATGATGTAGTCTCTACGGGCTATTCCTGCTGCGGCTGCAGTGGGGTAGGGTCCACCTGCCTCATCTTTATCATCGTCCGGTGCATCTGGAACCCGTATCCATGCTACGTACACATATGTTGTGCAACACACAACATGCAGCGATCATCTTACACACAAGGTCTGGGCTGTACAGGAGCTTACCACCTGTGACATCCAGGCACCTGAAAGGTGACTTCAACACGCCAAATGTGTGCTCCATGATGCCCCTGGTGCAGTTGTTTGCCAAATTGCACCGCCTCTGGGCCTGTGTCTTTGGTGCTCGGAGGGGTGTCAGCATTCAAGCGCAGAGTGTGTATCCTTGATCACCTGTGACAGTGCAGAGAGACATGAGTCAAGACTATGTACTGCATGATGTGTTGGCAGGCTTACAACTACATTGGTGTGTGAAATGTGTAACCTAGTGATTCCTGTATGGCATGTACTGTGTGTTGCACATTTTATTGTTATTTATTTTATTTATTTCAGTTGTAAAGCGCTCTATCACCTTACAGCATCCTGGCGCTGGGAAACTCAAAGTGCACGATAGGGAACAGACAACTGAAAGGTACTAGCAACTAATAGAGAGCAGTGCAACAGCGAAACTTTGGGGAATAACAACGTTTTTAGCCTTTTCCTAAAGGGTAAGAGCTCACTAATGTGTCTTACTTCCAGGGGCAATCCATTCCACAGTTTGGCCACGGCAACCGCAAAGGTTCTGCCGCCGGTTCTGGCTTTCCTAAACCTAGCTACCTTAACCAATCTAGCTGAAGTAGAGCGAAGATTTCTAACGGGGCATACCACTCAAACTTTCTCTGTAGCGCGCTCGGGCCCATCCTGTGCAAAGCTTTTAATACAAGACAGAGAGATTTAAACTTAATTCTTTGTCTCACCCGCAGCCAGTGGAATTCTGCAAGGGCCCTTGAGGATGAGGAACGTCTCGGCCATCCCAGAGCAAGTTTAGCTGCGGTGGACTGGATTCTCAACAATCTGTCCAACAGCGATTTAGGAGATTCAAGCAAGAGGGTGATGCAGTAGTCCAGTCTACTCAAGACTGAACTCTGTACAACAAGGGCCCGCACTTGAGATGGTAGTAGAGGAAGAATTTTGCGTAGCGATCTAATGATTGCCAAGCAATTTCCCACCGTTATAGTGACTTGGGCTTCCACGTTCAGCTTGTTATTAAAGACAATGCCCAGATTGCGAACCTTCTCCACTGGTCTCACTTCAATTGACATTTTACTATGCCAGAAGTTACTAGGCAGCACTGAGGGAATTCTATCAACAGGACAGAAAAGAATCTCCGTCTTCCCGGCATTGAATTGTAATGAGTTGACTTTCAGCCACTGGGCCGTGTTACGCAGACAGCAATGAAACTCTTCAATAGAAGTAGATTGCTCCCCCTCCAATGAGAGGATGAGCTGCATGTCGTCAGCATAGTTTCTGATGTGGATCCTATGCTCTTTAACGACCGCAATCAAAGGGTTCATATAAATATAGAAGAGTATCGGGCTCATGGCCGAGCCCTGAGGTACCCCATGAGTGATGTTCATCTATTCAGACCGGTAAGGGGGAAGGGACACAGCCTGCGTCCGATCCGTAAGAAAGGAGTGAAGCCATTGCAAAGCACGTCCCATCAACCCCACCTCCTCGGATATATGATGTTACAACGCGGACTTTTACTCCGCATACCGTTACAACGCGGTTTTTACAACGCGGATACTGTAACAACGCATGTATTTACAACGCATTTTTTTACAACGCAGGTACCTTTACAACGCAGACCATTACAACGTAAGTATTGGTAAGTATATGTTAATATTAATAATATAATAGTAACTTAATTTTAAAAATATAATTTAATGTAATTTTAAATAATTTAATTTCCGTTAATTATTTTAAATTTAAATTAATATTACTTTATTTTTACCATGTACCCCTGTACCCCAGAAACTGAAAACTGACCCAAAACCCCAAAAATAAATTAAAGTAATTTTATGAAATATAATTTAAATTAATTATTGAAAATTAAAAAAAATATAACTTTATTTTTACCCTGTACCCCTGTACCCCAAAAACTCAAAACTGACCCTCAACCCCAAAAATAATGCAATGTAATTTAATTTAATTTATTTACTATTAAATAATTTAATTTAAAATTAAATTTAATTTATTTTTACCCTGTACCCCAAAAACTGAAAACTGACCCTGAACCCTAAAAATACCCCTTTACCCAAAAACTAAAAACTGACCCTGAACCCTAAAAATACCCCTTTACCCAAAAACTGAAAACTGACCCTGAACCCTAAAAATACCCCTTTACCCAAAAACTGAAAACTGACCCTGAACCCTAAAAATACCCCTTTACCCAAAAACTAAAAACTGACCCTGAACCCTAAAAATACCCCTTTACCCAAAAACTGAAAACTGACCCTGAACCCTAAAAATACCCCTTTACCCAAAAACTAAAAACTGACCCTGAACCCTAAAAATACCCCTATACCCAAAAACTGAAAACTGACCCTGAACCCTAAAAATACCCCTTTACCCAAAAACTGAAAACTGACCCTGAACCCTAAAAATACCCCTTTACCCAAAAACTGAAAACTGACCCTGAACCCTAAAAATACCCCTTTACCCAAAAACTGAAAACTGACCCTGAACCCTAAAAATACCCCTTTACCCAAAAACTAAAAACTGACCCTGAACCCTAAAAATACCCCTTTACCCAAAAACTGAAAACTGACCCTGAACCCTAAAAATACCCCTTTACCCAAAAACTGAAAACTGACCCTGAACCCTAAAAATACCCCTTTACCCAAAAACTGAAAACTGACCCTGAACCCTAAAAATACCCCTTTACCCAAAAACTGAAAACTGACCCTGACCCTAACCCCTAAAAATACCCCTTTACCCAAAAACCCAAAACTGACCCTAACCCCTAAAAATACCCCTTTACCCCAAACATATAACATTTAAAAAATAACTATATACTTACCAATACTTACGTTGTAATGGTATGCGTTGTAAAGGTACCTGCGTTGTAAAAAAATGCGTTGTAAAAACATGAGTTGTAACAGTATCCGCGTTGTAATGGATGCGTTGTAACAGTAGTGCGTTGTAAAAAATGCGTTGTAACAGGTGCACACCCACCTCCTCCAGCCTGCTCAGGAGAATTCCATGGTTAACCGCGTCAAACACGGCAGACAGGCCAAGCAGGATAAGAACCACTGCCTGATTCCTGTCTGCCCGCGAACGAGGTTTATCCATCACGGTCACCAGTGCCGATTCTGTACCATGGGCAGGCCGGAAGCCAAACTGAACCTCATCCAGTAGTCTATGCTGCTCCAGATAGTCGGAGAGAGTCCTGCTGACCACCTTCTCTGTGATCTTAGCCGGGAAGGGAAGGAGAGAGATTGGCCTATAATTTTTGGGACATACTGGATCCAAAGAGGTCTTTTTAAGTAGGGGGGTTATCAAAGCCTGTTTCCACTGCAACAGCACTACACCGCTTTCAAGCGACTGATTACAAATTTGCCTAAGCGTAGGAAACAGTTCCATCTCAAAGATCTTCCAGATTTTAGAAGGGACGGGATCTAAAGGTGAGCCAGATGAAATGCCCTTTGCTGCTTTGCAGAATTCCTCCATGGTCAGAGGCCCAAACCCAGTTAAGGCATTATTGGCATTGATATCATAAAGGTCATTACGAATGTCCTTTGCTACTTTGTCCATGTTATAATTATCCACACAATCCGAGATATCAAACCTCGGATGCTCCTTTTCCTCTCCTAGCTCATCAATAATAGCTTTGATTTTAAGATGAAAAACGTTGGCTAGGTTGTTACATAGATCCTGGGATGGAGATATCTGCTTTTTAATACAATCCGGGGTTGTAAGATTCTTTAGAATGTTAAAAATGCACTTGGAAGCGTTTGGAGCATTAAGGATCATGTTTGAGAAGTGTTCTGCCTTAACCCTAGATATCTCCTTTTTATAACATATAATCTTGGACTTCCAATTTTGTTTGTCCAAGTCAGCGTAATCCCTTCTCCATTTTTTCTCTGCCTGCTTGCAGTCCAATTTCATCGTTTGTAACAGGTCATTGAACAAAGGCTCCGAGGGTCTACCTCTGGTCCTGTGCTTTTTCAACGGGGCCACCACATCCAAATCTGCCAAGATCTTTTCGCAGAAAGCAGAATAGTTCTTACCTACTGGATTGGTGGCTAAAAAACAATTATCTACTGCAAACAAAGGAACTGAGCCTCGCTTGCGTAAGAGCCCCTTCCAATCACGGCCAACATAGTTCTTACTAACCCCACTCAAACCATGGTTCTTTTTGGCCAGTTCCACTGTAAATTTAAAAAAAAAATGGTCCGACCAGTCCAAAGGTAGGAATTCCGTTATAGTAAGAAGATGCTCTTCCGAGAAAATCAAGTCGAGTATGTGGCCTCCCTTGTGGGTTGCTTCAGTCACCCGCTGAAGGAGGCAAAGACCCTCACACGACTGAAGAATATTAAGATAGCCTGAACTGAGGAGGCCATTCATCCAGAGGTTAAAATCCCCTAATATAACCACTCTCTGATAAACAGCAACCATATACATAATGGTCACTAAAAGTGACTGTTGTAGCTGACCTGTGATGACCCCGGGTGGCCTGTAACATATAACCCCTGTTAATACGTGCGCGTGGGCATCTTTGATGGCAAACCCTAAAAGTTCCATTCCTTCACAATCATCGATACCGATGACAACCAGATCCCAGGAGTCCTTATAAATAACCCCAATGCCCCCCCCCCCACTCTGTCTATGCTTGTGACAAAATTAAAAACCAGGAGGACAAGCCAAACCTGAATCGACATCGCAGTCCGGGCGAGTCCAGGTTTCTGTTAAAAACAGAATCTCCAGGCCATGGTATTCCAGCAATATCTGAATTTCCACACCATGTTTAGGCAACGATCTTACATTAAGAAGGCCACATGGCAGTAGATCTCTACGTACAAAATCTGAGGTCGGGGTAGCAGTTGCATAAAATCTGATGATCCCCATACCTTTGCCCTGTATCCCTAATTCGCGTAGCTCAGCTCCACTGTACCTTATGTTGGGCCCACCAGCTGCATCTCCAAATGTTCCATGAGCTGCATCACTGTGTACTGCGTAGCCGCACTGCTGCACTTCCACCCGAGCACATTCACAAGTGTGCGTAGCGTAATTAATTCACATGCACCCCTACAGTACAAGTTTGACTTGCTTGTCTGCGCTTGTCTACAAGCCTGAGTATGACACAGTGAGAATGCAGCTCAGAATGTGGCCAGCCACGTGTGCATAGGCCCATTGCAAGGACAGGGCTGACACAGATGTAGAGCAAATGCCTGGCTGCACTCGACATGCAGTTGAGGGTACATCTTTGGCTCATGCTGCTCTAATAGCGACACACACAACAGTCGGCATGTGTGTTCCCTAACCCCGAGCGGGCATTCCCTCCCCCATGTACCCCTTCAGCCAACCACGCACACCGGGGACATGCCACTTAGCAACATTGCCCATTGCGGGACAGGTGGCGAAGACACTACAACAGAGACACACGCATCAGCCACATCCTTGTCAAGGCCCACGCTGAACCACACCCAGAACCATTTGTGGAGGGGCCACACCCATACGCAGTACTGTGTACGCCTGTCCACTCCGCATACGCACACATAAAGATACAACACAGTTACATGTCCCAGGTCTACACCACTGCCTGCGGAAAGTTTTCCCAATCTTTCCGGATTCCACTAGGAAAACCTTGGTGCAGGCATTGATATTGAGCCGCCTTGATTATTGCAATGGATTGCTGTTGTCAGCTAATGAAGGTGTACTTGCAAAACTCCAGGTGGTACAAAATACTGCAGCGAGGCTAGTATTGAATGCCCCACCTAGAACCCCATCTAAACCCCTTTTAAATAAATTACATTGGCTTTCAGTCCGCAAAAGGATCAACTTTAAGATATGTTGCCTGATCCATAAGAGCCTACATGGATGTGGCCCTTCCTATTGGAACAATAAATTCATCCCATATAAATAACCCTACCCGGGCCCTGAGGTCCAGCAGTCAACTTTAATTGAGAGTGCCAACGGCAAGGAAGGTCAGACAAGGTGGAAATGCTCTGTCGGTTGTCGGACCCTTTTGGTGGAATAGACTCCCTCTCGATTTCAGGCAATGTCAAGAACACTTAAAGTTCAGAAAAAAACTTAAAACATTTTTATTCCAGATATAATCTGTGCGCCCCTGGATGACAAATGAATCAAATATCTACCTGTTGCTACTGCTTCTTTCTGTTCTCTTTTTTCTTTCTGTGCGCAGAGATACTCTGTTAGAGTCGATTCTAGTGCGTTATAAATCCATAAATAAATAAAAATAAATAAATAAATGGTTGCGCACACTGTACACATCACATTGTAATGTGGAATGGCTCTGGGCCCCATGCATACATAATGACCACAAGGACACACTGAGTGCTCTTTGCCGGACTGGCTACGGGCACATGCGCCCGGCCCCTTTTATTGCCAGGGTCGACTCTCCAGTGGCGCCTGTGCTGGATGGGTGTTGGGTAGTGTAAGCACCCACTCAGGGGTTGGGTGGTACTGGCAACGTCCACAACAGTGAGCAGACAATCAACAGTACAAGGTTCGGGCATCAAGTGCCCCTGACTTGAGCAGCACAGAGTTTGTGGCCCCGGATGCACAGCGGTGGGCACAGGCACACCGCCACAGGACCGTGACTTGCGCTGCACTGAGGTAGGGCCACGTGAGCTGAGCGTGTACTCGTCAATGTCCAAGGGGAATGTCATAGAGGGTTGCAGAGGACAGTGGAAGGTGTCCCTCCAGGGCATGATGCAGTGGGCAGAAGCAAGCAGAAACAGGCAAATGGCGGAGTTGAATGCTACAGACTCCACTTTTCCACCATGTCAGTATCATCTACATGTAGAGGTCGACAACCTCCAGCCCATGCGCCCAGACGTCACTGACATACAAACAGAGATCGACCATTAATTTCAAGGCACACACTCAGGGGCACCAGAGCTGGAAGGGGATGCAGTCTGCCTTTACAATTACGTGGCCTTTACAATTACGTGGACTTTACAATTACGTGGACTCTGCCATGTGGAGGGCAAGACTCAGTTCAAAATGTGTGACATACTCCACCGCAGTGTATGCCGAAGCCAGCTGTCATCAGGGGCCCACAGCCACATTTGGTAGCATGCGCTGCACAGAGTCAGTGGCACAAGTAAAGTTGTTGGAAGTGTCCCATCACCTCCGTAAAGGTGAGCCTCTTCTCCTCTGGACTGAAGAGCGTCTTCCCCATACTCATCTCCTTGTGTACTGTGACGTGAAAACTGCCATGAAGATATCAAGACTCAGTTCCAAAAATGCGACCTAGTTGGCCACAGTTTCGGACGTTGGCTCCGGTCAGTGTGGGTTCACCGCTGCGAAGCCATCACCTCCCGGATCTCTAACACATGACGTTGGAATGGCATATGTACCAAATTTGTGGGTGACATAGGTAGTGGCACCAGAGCTGAGCGTGTGTTTAGCCAGTGACGATGCTGAGTCCTGCCGGTGACGGACTGCATTAGATTGGTGTGAGGCCTGCAGGACTGCAGTGTGGGCCAAAGGCCACAGTCAACAAGTGCCCACAGACATGTTTGGTGCGAGTACCATGCACAGCTTTGGTGGCACCACATCGAAGGGAGTATAGTGACTTAATCTCAGGCTTTAATGATGTTCCCTGCCATGGTGTAATCAAGACTCAGTTCCAATTGCGTTTCCTACTTGTCCGCTGTGTATGCCGGTGGAGTACGTCAACGATAATGGAGTTCTGTGTGCCTTTGTCGTGGAGGCTGTGATGGTCAGAGCAGGTTCGGGGACCAGCATCCCGGGGTGCAGCAGGCACACAGGATTGTATGCAACACCACTCACGACGTCGGTCTTGTGGCGGGGTGAGGGGCGCCACCCTGGCAGGGATGTTGGGCATTCCGGAAGAGAACCACACCCAGAGCTTTACTCACATCCTTATGCTGGCCTTATGCTGGCCTGGCGTATGCTGGGCCAGCCCACTCCGCACACCCTTACAGGGGGTACATAACAAGCTACATTTCCGCAATCTTCCCCACTGGCTCTGGTGACATGGTTGCACCACTGTCCGGTACACTCCATACATCAGGGGTGTATGTCAACATGGATATGTGTGTGGTCTGCATACTGCAATCTGCCCCTCACATCCACACCACATTTGGCATTGGGTACATGCTTATTCATGCTTATTCATGGGTCACTTGCCCCCTCAGCACATGCCTGGTTCCCACCTCTTCCCAAAATCTGCTATCGCGTGGCTGTGGTGCCATGCCCTTGATGGCTTCTGTGCATGGCTGACCCAGGTTCCCACAGTGATCTGTGCTGTCGTGTCTGGTGGGTGGGCATGTTGTTTGGCATGTTGTATGTGTGTTTGTTACGTGCGCATTCCCAGAGTTGTGAGCTGCATTATTGTAGATTTGAGGTGTGTGGTGTGTTCATTTGGTGCTTACCACCGAGCAAGCATCCTGGAAGCGCTGGTTGATGATGGACTGTCGGAAGATGTAGGAATCATTCACACTGCCTGGGTAGTTGGCGATGACATTAGTGAAGAGTCCCCGGTGGTCCACTATTGCCTGCACATTGATGGAAAGCGTGTGCTTTCTATTGTGGTAATTGTGTGTAGTGCCGGCAGGGGGCACAAGTAGGACATGTGTATAGTCTATTGCCCCCAAACATGTAGGAAACCAGCTAGAGTGTAGTAGCCTTGCTTGGTCTCCAGCTGTTCCCTCACATTGTGGGGGAAGTATAGGTACCAGGGTACCAAGCTGATGATGGCAGACAGGACAGGTTTAAGGAACTTTGATAGGGCTGGCTTTGAGACTCCTCCGGCTCTGGTGGTTGTTGGTTGGAAGGAACCAGAGCCCAACAGATGCAGCATGGCCAGCAGCATTGTCTGTGGAGGGATTTTGGTTGTCCACTGTGCTGGTACAGTCAACCTGTGGGCAATGATGTTCAGGACACAGAGGATAGTTGTCCTTTTGAGCCTGTAGTGGGCAATGACATACTCTGGTGTCATGTCTGTGAGGCTGGTACGTTTTCTGAAGGTCCGCGGTCTGTCTCTGCGTTGCCTCTGTGGTGGTCCGGAGGGTGGGTGTGGGGGGTCCGAGGGGCGGTGGCGGTGCTGGGGCTGGTGGCGGTGGGTGTTGTGGCCCTGCTTGGGCTCCCAACTGCATGATCATTAGCTCCATGGCATCTGTTGCCATTCACGTGTGGCTCTGGGCTGGGCTCCCTTTTGTGGTGCAGGCTGCTATCTGGCTTTGCACCAGGGCTGCTAACACGCCTTATCACATGTTTTATGATCTTATCGCCGATCTGGCTGGTGTTTGTGAATGTTGCGGAGTGGTGCTGTTGCAGCTTTTTGTACGGGAACATCTACTCTACATCTCATTAGCGATAGTTGCCGGGGTCCTTTGAGGCGACCTTTTTTGCGGCTTCTATCGCAGGTGAACTGGTGCTATGGGCTGTTAGCATCAGCTTGTTAATGGGGAGATACATTTATCATGACTTTGGCTGTGATAAAGTGCCATTAACTAGGCGATAGCTCATTGAGAATATGCCACTAAGAGTGTTATGAAACCACTGCACTGCTTCTGCTAATGTAAATCCATGAGGTAGTCTGAAAAAGTTAAGATACTTCTACAGCACTGTGATGCTCTTTATTGAAAGCACCATAGTTAATGGAATGTGTTTCAGAATTTCTGAGATTGAGAAATTTACTTTTTGGGTTTGGCTTCACATTGCAACATGAATCACAAGGATTGGGGCTTAACAGGTCCAGCATATGTGCCCCTAAGTGTCACTAGCAAGAACATGGGTATGCCATTCTTAATGGTGGCATGATGGTGGGATGTGGTGTGGGGGGAAGGGAGATATTCCAGGTGCCATAAGAAGAAGGGTAGGCTGACATCCCCTTAGGGCCCACACTCAACCAGACCATCCTGGAAGTTGATGCACGCAACATTAGCCCGATTGAGAAACTGTTAGCCCCTATCTGGCTTCTGCGTGACTAAAACATGTTTTGTTTAACATATTTCCTATTCGATTTACAGCTACACTCGGACTCTTGTATTATGAATGCTTGGTTTCAGCGGACCCAGTTTGACACCACTCCAAGATGGCTTTTGTGTCAAGGATTACAATATAGCGCCCATGTGTTGGCCTGTGCCTCACCGCCTCCACACTCTAGTTGTTACTAGCGCGCCCTTTTCACCGTAGTTAACTATTCCATTCACTTGGGATTCCAGCACATTCTGTGACAGCTGGACTCAGGGTAGGTCTACTAACTCGAGGAGCACCAATTTATTTGAGTATTTTTGTGTACACCCCTGTAGGCACCTCGAGGGTCCGCAATAGTTTGCCACAATGCTGATGCGTGAGTATGTCGTGTGACTGAGTTTGGGCTAACCCACACCCTCTCAGTTTTGAGTACCTTACCGCATCCCACGGCTTGTAATCCCCCTCGGCTGAGTGTGCGTCTCTAAGGTACTTCTTAAGACCTGGCACTGTCATCATTGTACAAGCTTCCGTGGGCTGCTTCCACAGGGCTTGTCTCGATCATAGCCCTCACCAGTCGTCCCCTGCCCACCTAATCCCCGCTACATGAGAACCGGACCTGGCTATTCTTGTTACCCGCTATCCCACTACCCACTAAATAACAGAGCAAAAAGTAATCAATGGCACCTCCTGATTCCACCTGACCCCAGCACCGCTGATTTGGGTCTTTTACTTTCTGGCTCCGAATCGTATCTTTCCTTTTAGGTTCTCAGACTTCACCAATGTGCGAGCGCTCCAGCTGTTATGACAGGGGCAAGTATCCCCCCTTATTAGGTAAGTCACCATGTAGACTACATGCCTTTGCTTGGCAACCCCTGTGGCTCACCCGCAATGGCACACCACAACTGCCACACCACCACAGCCCTCGTGGTGGAGCCTCGTATCACTCTAATATACTGGTACCACCATTCCCTTATTAATACTGACAAGCCCAATTGAATGAAGAACTAACAAATGTACTTTTTCATACTTTTATGTATCTATACTTGTCTTTGTAAACGGATGATCTTGATTGTTTGTAACCACCAGCACTTGTTTAACTACCCAGATGATTAAATACTCTTTTTAGAGTGTTCTGCACCGTTCTCCAACCAAATACCGTATACCTCGGCCATGCTATCCCTGATGCCTTGGTTACTTAACCATGTCCATGTTGGTCCCCCTCCAGGTGACCCAGAAGGCACGTTGTATAGTTGTATTTATTATTCAACACCAAAGATCTAAATTATAGGGTATGGTACTTCACAGACACACACCTACACCATCCCTTCTTGAGTAGACAAGGATCCCCTGGTCCTGGCAAAATGTTGTGATCCATTGGACAACAAAAGGCATGAAACATGTTGACCCCTTTCACCCCACATACATGAACTTGGGCTCGAGAGGCTAACAATTTCCTTCGCCAGCTAAGACTTTATAGTCTCTTGTTTTTACTAGAGCATAAGGACCCAGCCAAATAAAAGTAACCTGTGGGATTCCTGTAGCTATTTTTATTTTTTCACAACACTCTTTTCTACCTCTATTCATACTACTTCCAACACATATGTACTTCCACCCCTTCCATCTCACATCAGCATAAAGAAAAGACCTCCGGCAAGGAGCCCCCTTGCACAGGCCCATTGCAGTGCCGGCCCAATGAGGAGCTGCCCGATGATGAAGCCTGACATCTCTTGGTGTTGTGTGAGGGCCCCTGCTCCTAAAGGAGCTACTCCCCCTCAACCCTTCTTCTATTGACACCTGGAATATCACCCTTCCCCACCACCGCATCCCAACCTCCTGCAACCATTTGGACTGACATACTTTGTTCTTGCTATTCACATTACAACAGTCACCTGACCTTATGTGATGAAACTAAATAGGGCTTTAGGAAGCACACCTGAGAGAGGGGCTTTGTCTCTGCCCACATATTGGTTACCTTGAGTATAGTATTTGATTGGGCAGAAGGTGTGTGCTGCCATTGAGAAACAGTGGTTGTTGTACTCCTCTTAGTTCCTGAAGGGAGTTGGTCACCTAGAAAAACGCAATGATGTGGCAGTTGACAATGTGAAAGCTCTTCTACCATGCTGTAGCTTTGGCTAATAATATTGCTAAAGCGTCATGACATGCTTACTGTGTGCATTAACTACAGCACAGACCATGTTTTTATTGATAGGCTAATCCTATTAGCAACTAGACCTTCTAATTATTAAGATAATCCTTTTATTGTCCCAAGTTTTAACACACAGTAGAGTCTTATAGTCAATCCTCTTTTTGCTTCATTGGTCAGCTACGCCACATCAGTCAAACTTATATGTGCCCCTCGGGGAAGAGAAAAAAAACAATGGTAAGTGCCCAGGAATATTATACTGGACGGATCACTGACAGAATATCGACAGTCAAAATATCGACTTGCCAAAATATCGAGGTAAAAATATAGAATGCCAGAATATCGACTTCCTATCTACAAACAGGTAAGTACAAAAATATCGACTCCAAAATATCGATAGGAAAAAATATAGACATTCAAAATATCAATTTTTTTAAATATCTTAAAAATAATTTAAAAGTAATATAATAATAAATATAATTAATCTAAACATACTTAAAATATTTAAATAAACTTAAAATTAATAAATAATTAATGGAACTTAAAAAAAATGTAAAACATATATATATATATATATATACATGTATATATATGTATATATATATATATATATATATATATATATATATATATATATATATATATATATATATATATATATATATATATATATATATATATATATATATATATATATATATATATATATATATATATACATATACCATACATAACCATAGGTTTCAGGTCTTATATAGTTAGGAATTAGCATTTAAAAAACCTTTATAATTCACTGAAAAAACTATAAGTTTTAGGGGTGTTATAGTTAGCTGGACATTTCACTCATACAAAACCATTGAAATTGCTCCTATATCGTTAGTTGTGCTAACTATATTTCGCGCACACGCAATCCACTGCTGATGATGTCACATATTACATCATTCATGACATGGTCAGTGACATCACTGACGACATCTCAAATTCTCAAATGACATCACTGATGACATCACTGATGACATCATCCAGTGAATGTGGTTTGCTTCGTTTTTTAAATATGCATTATATATATATAGCAATTTGCATTGAAGAATGAGTGGATATATAAAAATAAATATTTGGATGGAGGATTTAGTAGCAGTGTAATTGACTGTTTACTTGACCAATTTATAGTGTCTCACTAAATATGGTGGATACTGACTAAACTGTGTGAATATCTGTATCACTTTGTCAGTTGTTGTGTAAACTGGTTCTCCAGTTGGTTACTAGCTATGTGAAAGTCTATATTAGTTATTGATTGGTTAACTGAGTATTTGTATGGGAGATTGAATGTGTGTGTGGTTCGGTGGGGGGTGTGTGACTGCCCAAAGATGTGTGAATAGTTGATTCACTAGATATATGAAGTTAAAACTACATGTTCTAACAGTTGTTTGGGTGAGTGAATATCTTTATGGGTGTGGTGATGAGCAAATATATTTCTTAATGGTACATGTCCAACAAACTAGAAAAATAAAAGGCAGTGTATGTGTCAGTTGTTGTATATAAATAAGGATACTTAAGACTCAATGATTGTGTGAGTGACTGTATGGATAACTGTATACTTTTAATAATGATTTTATAATTTACTGAGTATGACTTACTATCTAAATGAATAGATGAAGTTGTGTTTGTATAAGTGTGTAGCTAAGTAAATATGTAAGTATGATCCATTGTTTGCATAAGTGTGTAGGATGAATTCATATGTGAATAGGATGTGTGCTGGTGTGTAATGTCGATATAGGTGTATAAGTATTTTCGATAGTGTTCTATTGTTCATTGACAGCATGTATGAGTGAATCTACAGGTAAGTGATTAGATGTGTGTATACATGTATGAATCACTGAGTGGGTTTTTAGATACATGTATTGCTGTGACAATGGATTCAAATATGATACCATGTATTTTACAAAGAGTGATGAAAGATTTTACTAGTGTATGAAAAGGTGTATGTGATTATCACGTGGATGATGTCATCAATGATGTCATTTGAGATGTCATCAGTTATGTTACTGACCATGTCATGAATGATGTAATATGTGACATCATCAGCAGTGGATTGCGGGTGCGCGAAATATAGTTAGTACAACTAACTATATAGGAGCAATTTCAATGGTTTTGTATGAGTGAAATGTCCAGCTAACTATAACACCCCTAAAACTTATAGTTTTTTCAGTGAATTGTAAAGGTTTTTTAAATGCTAATTCCTAACTATATAAGGCCTGAAACCTATGGTTTTTTCAGTGAATTTCAAAGGCTTTTTAAATGCTAATTCCTAACTATTTAAGGCCTGAAACCTGTGTTTTTTTCAGTGAATATAAATACAAGTATAAATGCATTCATACATATACATATATTCATACATATGCATGTTATTTACATGAAAGTTTGAAAAACACTAATAAAAAAAAGCTAAAAAGCCACCTCATTACAAACAGAATGGCTTTAACTTAAACGAGGGCGAGATCTGTTACATTTTCAATGCTTATTTACTTTGGTTCCATCAAGAAGGCATTCAGATGTGTCACACATTTGCCATTAATTCTGAATGTTAGCACTCTAGTTGCTCATTAGATCACTGTAGTAAAGCTACTGCTCACCAGGGAAGTCTGCTGCTGGTATTCAAAGTGCATGTTTCAGTCTGCATGTCAGAATTTTTTTTAATGAAATAGAAGAGGATTTGAGAAGTCACTCAAAATATGCCCTAATTTTTCTTTCTGAAGCACTAATCATACTTTCTATGGCAAAATGAACCCCCTCATTTTGTTCCTTTTTAAATTAAATGCTTTCAGACTTACCTCTTCATTCCAATCAAGATGGCTTCTGGTGTGCCATACTTTTGTCATAAGTAAGACTGTTAGCGCTCTAGTTGTTCTTTAGAACACTCTGGGACATTCTGTCATTGGGCTATACTTGGGCTACATCTGGGTGATATTTGGGCTACATTTGGGCTCTTTTGTCTCTGGTGGCCATCTTGGGAGACTGCATGTCAGAATTTTTAATGAAAAAGAAGAGGATTTGAGAAGTCACTCAAAATGTGCCCTAATTTTTCTTTCTGCAGCACTAATCATACTTTCTATGGCAAAATTGTTAAGATATAACACTCGGGAACATGTAGAAGCTTTAGAAGTAATATTTATTGTCATAGACAACACACAGAAGCAAACGTGAGTCTCGCAGACAAATCTCAACTCAGTAACCTGCAAACTGTCAACTGTCAACCCTCGGAACCCCCAGCTGTCAACATTCCAACTGGCTTAACCAGTTACGCGCTGGGGACAAGCTCGCGCGGAAAAAGGTAAAGGAAAGAGAAAAAGGGTTAAGATACAACAAAAATATACCCCCTCATTTTGTTCCTTTTTAAATTAAATGTTTTAAGAGTTACCACTTTATTCCAATCAGGATGGCTTCAGGTGTGCCATACCTTTGTAATAAGTAGGACTGTTAGCACTCTAGTTGTACTTTAGAACACTCTAGGAGGCTGCAGTAGAAAACAAAGGAATCAACTGACAGTGTCTGTCCTTGTTGGATGTACATGTTTTACTGAGAATGTCAGACTTCATTCTCACATGACTGAGAAAGATAATGTGAATTTACAGAAAATATACTTTCAGTTTAGCTTATAGATCCCCTTCCAAACCACTGTGGGAAAAGCATGAGATAATAGTTTTCTTTCAAACATGATTCATGATATTCCAGCAGAAGGCTTTTTCACATGGTAAAATCACCTTAGAACACACCACAATTCCTAAAATGAGTATGGTACCATCAACAAATGATTTATAATGTAACTAAAGTCCTAAAACCTTCTATTAACTGCAATGCTTTTTTATGAGGTGCTATCATGTATATTGGTCTCAAGATGGCTGCCAACACTTCTTGGATGAAGTGCTGATAGCCAATCAGATCTCACGATGAGATGTGTGGTTAGGCTCCGCCTAGATATATAACATTTTTTCCTTTTGATTTTCTCAGGAACTCCTGGAGGGATTTACACCATTTAAGCAAAAGGGCGATCTGTGAACCGAACTCTACCTCTCTGCCAAATTTGGTGTAATTCCGTTCAGCCGATCGGGCTGTAGCCGTGTCTAATCGTCCTATGGAAAATAACATGGGGAAAACACGTTTTGGGACCCCCCTTGTTTCTCATCCCCCACTTGACGAATGCCACCAAAACTTTCAGGGAAGGAGCGGAATGGAGCGGGCCATCTTCTTTGAGAAATGCGCAAAGATTCATCTACCGGCCCCAAAGTTATTCCCAATAGAATGTTGCAGATTTGCTATGGAAACTAGGTCCTAACTATATATACCTACTTGCGACCGCCAGTAGGTAATACATATTATTAACAATACATATACAATATTTTTTCCGTAGGATAGCGAGAGGGTTAAATTTACTATTCACATTCCAGAGAGTGCAACAGTAGGAAAAGAATTGGATAGCGTAGGGGTAAAAATTACTATTCCCACTCCAGAGAGTGCAACAGTAGGGAAAGTGTTGGATAGCGTAGGAGTAAAAATGACTATTCCCACTCCAGTGAGTGCAACAGTAGGGAAAGCGTTGGATAGCGTAGGGATAAAAATTACTATTCCCACTCCAGTGAGTGCAACAGTAGGGAAAGCGTTGGATAGCGTAGGGGTAACATTTACTATTCCTACTCCAGAGAGTGCAACAGTAGGGAAAGCATTGGATAGCGTAGGGGTAAAAATTACTATTCCAACTCCAGAGAGTGCAACAGTAGGGAAAGCGTTGGATAGCGTAGGGGTAAAAATTACTATTCCCACTCCAGTGAGTGTAAATACTTCATATATAAAAAAATAACATAAATATTAATACCAATTACAAAATAATTAAAATATTTTACAATTTTATAAAACATATTATTTAATCAATTAAAATTACAAATAAAAATTAAATAATAATAAAAATTACCTACTAATACTAAATACCAATACATTAATTTACAATATATAAATAAATAAAAATTAGACACAAAAAAATATTTAAAAAATGTAATTACTTAGAATTAAATTACTTCCCAAGCTATTCCCCTATAAACACAACCCACTACAGAAAATAATGTAATAAAAGTAACATATTTATCAATTAATCAATTACAATAAATTACAAATTATATTTTAATTAATTACAAATTAATAATCAATTAACAATTAATTCTAAATAAATACCAATGAATAAATTAACATATTTAATTAATTATAATTAAATTACTTCCCACCCTATTCCCCTATAAACCCACAACCCACTACAGAAAATAAATTACTAAAATTAACATATTATCAATTAATCAATTAAAATGAATTACCAATTATATTTTATTGAATTACCAATTAATAATTAATTAACTATTAATTCGAAATAAATAAAATAACATATTTAATTATAATGAAATTACTTCCCACCCTATTCCCCTATAAACCCACAACCCGCTACAGAATTATATTACACAGAAATTTTAAATTAGTATTAAATTACCATAAATTCGATATTTTTGTTGTCTATATTATGTCTAGTCGATATTATGTCCATTCTATATTTTTGATTCGATATTACGTCCATTCTATTTGATATTAAAATTTTCTAATCGATATTTTGGTAGTCTATATTATGTCTAGTCGATATTTTGTCTATTCTATATTTTTTACTTGATATTATGTCTAGTCGATAATAAAAACTCAATATTTTGATATTTTGTCTCTATACCATACTGGACTAAGGGGGAAGAGGACAAAATGAAGAAGGGGAGTTCACCCCCATGAAAAACGTATCTCCTTATCCCATCACCAAATGTGCACAAGTAAACTAAAATGTCTGTAGCCGCTTCCTCTGTCCGGTTGCCTCACCGGGCTCTTTGTATGGCAATAGGCTTACGGTAGTAGAGAACACCCACAAAAATAAAAAATACTAGGCGAGAGAGCGTCCACTCACTCACCTCTCTCTGATAAGCAGCCGTACTACTCTTCCCCATCTTCCTTCTGCCTCTCTTCCCACATCCCTCTCAGGTCCTGAACCCGTTCACGTAACTTGGTCAGCCACGCTCATCCAGGAGCATGGCAGGGCGATTGCTGTGACCGTTGGCCTCCTGGCATTTTCCAGACGTCGGGAACAGGCTGTCTTCCTCCCTGCTGACGACTATGCTTAGCTCGGACTGCAGTCTTCGCTCCTGCAGCGTCTCCTTTGGATTCGGCCCTTTTTCACGAGACCCACCTTCCAAGACATCTCCGGGCTCTTCACAGTTGCGAGCAAAGGGGATTGGTTGTAGGGACCCGGGTTGTTCTCTTCTTATCGGGATGCTCCAGCAAGGCCTTAAAGGGGAAGGCAGTCCAGGGCGTCTGTATTGAAATCAATAAGGTTTGATGTGACGGGTAAGTGGTGGGCCACAGGGTGACATTTATTGTGCCCGACATCCCCTCACACCTTTTTATTAAGGATGTTCCCTCTTTCAAAGTTGGTGTGGTAACAACCGTAGTGATGCAAAAGCATCTGTGCATTTTATTTTTCTTTCACGTTTACATTATTGTTGTGCAGAATAAGCAGTTTTGTCTGCCTAACCATCCCAGCACTCCGATAGAGATGACAGTCGCTGCAGCCTCAACAGTCTCAGGCCAATCCTTCCTCCCGCACCAACCCACTGTCTCAGTTCACTCTACCCAACTAAAGCAGACCCCATATGGCCAGCTCCCTCAGCCCTGGGTTCCAGATTTGCCAAGTTCTTGGGACAGCCTGGAGCACATGACCCTATTTTAACTATGAATCAGGAAGAAATATGGGTAGAGGAAAAGAGCGACAAGCTTAGCCACTTTTGAGACTTAAGCAAATATATCTATTTTACGATTACACAGTCCTATTATTTCATTGCCAAATCTCAGCTTCTGACCTTTGTGCAGACATGGTGCACACTCTATTCTTAAACTGACCCCTATGCACCTTGCCAATTCTGCTCACTAGTGTTAGCTAAGAACTTTGAAAGTGGTGGTGGGTGATACTTCCCATGAATTACAGCAAGCAAAATGAGTAAAGAGACTACTTGTAGGTGGTATCGGACAGAGTGGGCTTCTACCAAGAGAATAAAAAAAATGAGGGTCAAATTTGCTGAAACACCATAGAACTTGAAAGGGCATTAATGAAATATTCAAGTACTTTCAAAGTACTGATAAGATGCAGCTCCCTGTGTGGAAAAACAATCGGCCTTGGTTTCTGGAAGAGAAAGCAGGTTCCTGCTCTCTCTTCCAAAAACAAAAGCAGAGTTTGCCATAGCAAACTGCAGTGTCCCGGGGTGGACACCCCGGGACGCTGCAGGAGCCGTCCCCGGGGGGGGGGGATGGCGGTCCCCAGGGCCATCACTGGCTCCAGGATGGGGGCCCCCTTCCCAATCTGTACATATCCCCGGGGAGGTGGTGGTCCCGGGGCTCGGGGGTCCTTAATGGACCCCCTAATTTACATATTAGTGCCCCAGGGAGGTGGCGGTCCCCGGTCGTGTGGGGGGGCTCGAACCCCCCACACAGGTCCTTTATTTTTTTTTTAAAGAAGCCCAGGGGGGTGGCGGTCCCTGGTGCTGCGGGGTGCCGTGTGCCCCCCCAAATATTTATGCAAAGCCCCGGGGGGTGATGGTCCCGGGGGCAGTGTGGAGGGGATTGGGGCCCCCACACATGTTTTTTCGTGCCCCCGGGACCTGCCATCCCGGGGGCTTAGATTAAATGAAGCGCGGGAGTCCTAGGGTTTATTGCTTCCTTAGATATTTTAGGAGGTGGTCCCAGATTGTCAGGTCAGGCACAGAGTGGGTTATTATTTTTCAAATTACCGCATGTGAGTATTTCAGTTTTGGAAGCATTCAATTTGAAATCTCTGCATGTCATCCACTGATAATCAGCTCTGAGGCAATAAAAGATGTTTGAGTTTACAATGTCTATGGGGTTTCCATTCTAAAAGAGTGTTTGTGTGTCATTTGCGTAGTTTTAGCATGTGAGTTGAAATTAATTGATTATTGCGGGTAATGACTTCATGCAGATGTTGAAAAGCATGAGTGAGATGAAAGTGTTGCATACAGCTGTCACCCTTCACCTCTCCTACACTGAACACAATCTATTAAATGCCCCATTCATTGCATACAATGCCCCATTGATTTAGCCATTTCATTTGTCTTCATTTCTTTCAGTTACTGGCCTACTCCTGTACCAAATTGCTATTAACTAGTGACAGACATGTAGATTAAATATTTAATATTGCTAGTACCTGCGGCTCAAAGCCAAAATGTGCAGCATATGATGCGCAAGCAAACCTTCTAGTTGACGGCTAGCTGACTCCAAAGCTAGTTTTAGGCAAGTGTTTGAAGGGTACCCACCCTGTATGCATCCGTTCACGGAGTGTTGTCTAGAACACTGACAGTTCTTGTTTAAGTTTCTTCCATTTTAATCAATCAATCAGGAAATTGTGAAGTGTTCTACTCGCCCGTGAGAGTCTCAAGGAGCATGGGGGGGTGCAGCTCCAGGTCAGCCGAAGAGCTGAAGGCGTTGAAAGTGAGGGCGCGACTGATGTTGATAGGGAGCTCGATCCAGTTCTTTGCCGCGATGTAGGAGAAGGCTTTTCCACCGGTTCTGGCTCTGCGGATATGCGCTGTTTAACGAGATCAGCGGATCAGAGGTTTCTCTTGGGTACGTGGAATGGGATACTTTTGTTGAGATATTGGGGTCCAGTGTTGTGGAGGCATTTGTAGGCGTGGGTGAGCATCTTGAAGGCTACTCTCTTCTCGATGGGGAGCCAGTGGAGGTCTAGCAAGTATTGGGTGAAGTGTTCATGTCGAGGGATGCCGAGGACGAGCCTGGCTTAGGTGTTCTGTATGGTCTGGAGCTTGCGGAGCAGGGGTTTGTTGATTCCAGTGTAGAGGGCGTTTCCATAGGCTAGTCTGCTGGTTATGAGTGCATGGGAATCCTGTGCTTGATTTCAAATTCTCTTATTTCTTTAGAAAGTGTGAAGTTTCTAAACATGAACAGAAGTATTGGCATCATGGCTTCTTATAATCTAGGCTGACATTTTATTTTTTTTCAGTTACAGACACTGCCATATTATCGACGCTTAGTTGTATTAGCAGCCATGTTTTTATTGTTCATAGTTATAGGAACTTATAATCAATGTGAAATCGTGAGGTTACATTTATTGCCATGTTTGTTTAGTCTTGTTGATGCTTTAGTTTTGGCAAGTGTTAGTTTATTTAATAAACATAAGAGAAACTCGCATATCAGATACTTATAAAAACTCCAGTATCTAACCATATGGTAGAGGGACTACGCACTAGGTTCAAGCCAGAGGTTACACTGTTTGCAGCACCAGTCAGCCTCAGTCAGAGGCAATGCTGGGAGAACTGCAGAGAAGTGTCCTTCAGCTTAACACTGTTGGTAAGTCCCAGGCAAAGCTGTGATCTAATATAAATGAGTTGCTATTATCTTAACAAAAACAAGGATATTGTGTAATCTATTTTAAGAATCTCGGACAGGCCAACTATTTACTGCCTCATCTCAAATTTAGCATAGCACCTACAACTAGCTTACAGGTCTTGAGATGTTAAGAACTTGCTAACCATATTAACCCCTTCGCTGCGGCAGCTAGTCCGCTGCAGCGCTAAGTTGGAGGCGGGGCCGCGCGGCGCTCCCGTGCTCATGACGGAACCGCTCCGTCACGAGCCTCGGGTGAGCTGTGCTTGTGACAGAACGGTTCCGTCATGGCATCGCCCGCTCTTTAGAACGCCCAGCTCAGGCGCGGAATTCGCGCTGTGCAGGCGCGGCGCACAGGCCTTGACGGAACCGTTCCGTCACCAGCACAGCCCACCCGAGGCTCGTGACGGAACGGTTCCGTCACGAGCATGGGAGGGGTTAAACAGGTTTCTTACTGTTTTCACGGCCTAGGATCAGCTGTATTCCTTTTTGCACTCTGTGTGGTTACTGTTCATATTTTATGCACTCGACTAAGGTTTTAAAGTGAACATTTTAAAGTACCTCTCCTGTTTCTTAGTACTATTGTATTATTCATTGACAAAGGAGGGTTTGGGATCCTAAACTAATCTTGTATGACTAATCATTACCAGAAGCACTTCCCGAGCATCAATACTCAACAGCCTGTATAGGGGTGGCAGTCCATTTGGATTTATAGTTCACCATGGTGCATTTACTTCTGTAGATTATAATGCTTAGCATACTCCTGACATCCAGGGTGGGAATCGGTCACTTGCAAGCTGTGGGAATCGGACACTTGCAAGCCGTTCAAAGTAATCTCTGGTGTCACAAGGTGTGGTGGAACTCCTCCCTGTGTACACCGTGCATGGCTTTGAGATACAATGTCTGCATACATTCAGCTTTCCACCTACCTAAGCTTGTCTTGAAGATGGGTTGACCTCGGAGCCTTTGCAAATGAGACAAAGAGCTGATCAGATTTACAGAATATTTACAAAAAGGGGTGGTGAGGGACAGAGTCTCTGAATTAAGCAGAAAGCTCTCACCCAGTCAAAAGATCAGGGCTAGATCCAACACCGTTTTTTAGCTCACTGCACCATCCCAGTTTCAGAACCTGGCTGTATGCAAATTAGTCTGTTCCTGTCCCAGTGCATGATGGGAACAGGACAAACCAAACTACAGAAGCCAATTCTTACACTGGGAAGGAAACAAGCTCCCGGGGACCGGTTTCTGGCATTACAGCCGTCTTCGGCCCGGTTTGCTTGAATCCTGATGGTGCAATGAGCAAGGGTCTCACATCTGAGAATACCCTTCCACGCTTAGGGTGGACAAAAATATTTACAAAAAGGGGTGGTGAGGGACAGAGTCTCTGAATTAAGCAGAAAGCTCTCACCCAGTCAAAAGATCAGGGCTAGATCCAACACCGTTTTTTAGCTCACTGCACCATCCCAGTTTCAGAACCTGGCTGTATGCAAATTAGTCTGTTCCTGTCCCAGTGCATGATGGGAACAGGACAAACCAAACTACAGAAGCCAATTCTTACACTGGGAAGGAAACAAGCTCCCGGGGACCGGTTTCTGGCATTACAGCCGTCTTCGGCCCGGTTTGCTTGAATCCTGATGGTGCAATGAGCAAGGGTCTCACATCTGAGAATACCCTTCCACGCTTAGGGTGGACAAAAATATTTACAAAAAGGGGTGGTGAGGGACAGAGTCTCTGAATTAAGCAGAAAGCTCTCACCCAGTCAAAAGATCAGGGCTAGATCCAACACCGTTTTTTAGCTCACTGCACCATCCCAGTTTCAGAACCTGGCTGTATGCAAATTAGTCTGTTCCTGTCCCAGTGCATGATGGGAACAGGACAAACCAAACTACAGAAGCCAATTCTTACACTGGGAAGGAAACAAGCTCCCGGGGACCGGTTTCTGGCATTACAGCCGTCTTCGGCCCGGTTTGCTTGAATCCTGATGGTGCAATGAGCAAGGGTCTCACATCTGAGAATACCCTTCCACGCTTAGGGTGGACAAAAATATTTACAAAAAGGGGTGGTGAGGGACAGAGTCTCTGAATTAAGCAGAAAGCTCTCACCCAGTCAAAAGATCAGGGCTAGATCCAACACCGTTTTTTAGCTCACTGCACCATCCCAGTTTCAGAACCTGGCTGTATGCAAATTAGTCTGTTCCTGTCCCAGTGCATGATGGGAACAGGACAAACCAAACTACAGAAGCCAATTCTTACACTGGGAAGGAAACAAGCTCCCGGGGACCGGTTTCTGGCATTACAGCCGTCTTCGGCCCGGTTTGCTTGAATCCTGATGGTGCAATGAGCAAGGGTCTCACATCTGAGAATACCCTTCCACGCTTAGGGTGGACAAAAATATTTACAAAAAGGGGTGGTGAGGGACAGAGTCTCTGAATTAAGCAGAAAGCTCTCACCCAGTCAAAAGATCAGGGCTAGATCCAACACCGTTTTTTAGCTCACTGCACCATCCCAGTTTCAGAACCTGGCTGTATGCAAATTAGTCTGTTCCTGTCCCAGTGCATGATGGGAACAGGACAAACCAAACTACAGAAGCCAATTCTTACACTGGGAAGGAAACAAGCTCCCGGGGACCGGTTTCTGGCATTACAGCCGTCTTCGGCCCGGTTTGCTTGAATCCTGATGGTGCAATGAGCAAGGGTCTCACATCTGAGAATACCCTTCCACGCTTAGGGTGGACAAAAATATTTACAAAAAGGGGTGGTGAGGGACAGAGTCTCTGAATTAAGCAGAAAGCTCTCACCCAGTCAAAAGATCAGGGCTAGATCCAACACCGTTTTTTAGCTCACTGCACCATCCCAGTTTCAGAACCTGGCTGTATGCAAATTAGTCTGTTCCTGTCCCAGTGCATGATGGGAACAGGACAAACCAAACTACAGAAGCCAATTCTTACACTGGGAAGGAAACAAGCTCCCGGGGACCGGTTTCTGGCATTACAGCCGTCTTCGGCCCGGTTTGCTTGAATCCTGATGGTGCAATGAGCAAGGGTCTCACATCTGAGAATACCCTTCCACGCTTAGGGTGGACAAAAATATTTACAAAAAGGGGTGGTGAGGGACAGAGTCTCTGAATTAAGCAGAAAGCTCTCACCCAGTCAAAAGATCAGGGCTAGATCCAACACCGTTTTTTAGCTCACTGCACCATCCCAGTTTCAGAACCTGGCTGTATGCAAATTAGTCTGTTCCTGTCCCAGTGCATGATGGGAACAGGACAAACCAAACTACAGAAGCCAGGGACAGACTGATTTGCATATAGCCAGGTTCTGAGCTGGGATGGGGCAGTGAGATAAATAACGGTGATGGATCAAGCCCTGATCTTTGGACTGGGTAAGAGTGGTCTGCTCAATTCAGACACTCTGTTCATCACCACCCCCTTTTGTAAATCGATTTTGGCCACTATAGGTGTGGCAGGGTATACTCAGACATGAGTCCCTTTCTCACTGCTCCATCAGGATTCAAGCAAGCCGGGCCGAAGAGGCTGAAATGCCAGAAACCGGTCCCCGGTAGCTTGTCTCCTTTCTGGTAAAGAATTGGCTTGGTAGTTTAGTCTGCCCTGTTCCCATGATGCACTGGGCCAGGGACAGACTGATTTGCATATAGCCAGGTTCTGAGCTGGGATGGGGCAGTGAGATAAATAACGGTGATGGATCAAGCCCTGATCTTTGGACTGGGTAAGAGTGGTCTGCTCAATTCAGACACTCTGTTCATCACCACCCCCTTTTGTAAATCGATTTTGGCCACTATAGGTGTGGCAGGGTATACTCAGACATGAGTCCCTTTCTCACTGCTCCATCAGGATTCAAGCAAGCCGGGCCGAAGAGGCTGAAATGCCAGAAACCGGTCCCCGGTAGCTTGTCTCCTTTCTGGTAAAGAATTGGCTTGGTAGTTTAGTCTGCCCTGTTCCCATGATGCACTGGGCCAGGGACAGACTGATTTGCATATAGCCAGGTTCTGAGCTGGGATGGGGCAGTGAGATAAATAACGGTGATGGATCAAGCCCTGATCTTTGGACTGGGTAAGAGTGGTCTGCTCAATTCAGACACTCTGTTCATCACCACCCCCTTTTGTAAATCGATTTTGGCCACTATAGGTGTGGCAGGGTATACTCAGACATGAGTCCCTTTCTCACTGCTCCATCAGGATTCAAGCAAGCCGGGCCGAAGAGGCTGAAATGCCAGAAACCGGTCCCCGGTAGCTTGTCTCCTTTCTGGTAAAGAATTGGCTTGGTAGTTTAGTCTGCCCTGTTCCCATGATGCACTGGGCCAGGGACAGACTGATTTGCATATAGCCAGGTTCTGAGCTGGGATGGGGCAGTGAGATAAATAACGGTGATGGATCAAGCCCTGATCTTTGGACTGGGTAAGAGTGGTCTGCTCAATTCAGACACTCTGTTCATCACCACCCCCTTTTGTAAATCGATTTTGGCCACTATAGGTGTGGCAGGGTATACTCAGACATGAGTCCCTTTCTCACTGCTCCATCAGGATTCAAGCAAGCCGGGCCGAAGAGGCTGAAATGCCAGAAACCGGTCCCCGGTAGCTTGTCTCCTTTCTGGTAAAGAATTGGCTTGGTAGTTTAGTCTGCCCTGTTCCCATGATGCACTGGGCCAGGGACAGACTGATTTGCATATAGCCAGGTTCTGAGCTGGGATGGGGCAGTGAGATAAATAACGGTGATGGATCAAGCCCTGATCTTTGGACTGGGTAAGAGTGGTCTGCTCAATTCAGACACTCTGTTCATCACCACCCCCTTTTGTAAATCGATTTTGGCCACTATAGGTGTGGCAGGGTATACTCAGACATGAGTCCCTTTCTCACTGCTCCATCAGGATTCAAGCAAGCCGGGCCGAAGAGGCTGAAATGCCAGAAACCGGTCCCCGGTAGCTTGTCTCCTTTCTGGTAAAGAATTGGCTTGGTAGTTTAGTCTGCCCTGTTCCCATGATGCACTGGGCCAGGGACAGACTGATTTGCATATAGCCAGGTTCTGAGCTGGGATGGGGCAGTGAGATAAATAACGGTGATGGATCAAGCCCTGATCTTTGGACTGGGTAAGAGTGGTCTGCTCAATTCAGACACTCTGTTCATCACCACCCCCTTTTGTAAACAGATTTACAGAATGGCTTGATCCTATCAATATTCATGGAAAATAATTTTTGTAGAAAAGAAAACATTACAACAAACAAAAGATGGATTGACATGCAAGGACTGATGGCTCTATGAATCAGTAAACACTGTTTTAGAACCCGAAGAATCTTGACAGACACACATTCAGCTAGTCAAATATTGAAAAACGTACTGCCACGGACCTTCAGGGCGTGTTGTTATTCCACTGATGAATAAACCACCTGAAATACCTGTAAGTAGTTTTCTAAGAAAGAATCAACAGAACATTTGTCAGCAACCCAGACAGTTTAGGAATACACCCAAAGTCTTCAGCTGCTCAATAGCGAGGCAAATAATCGCAACCTTTGCAAATAACGAAAAGGGGATGAATGGCGTCTCTTTTCAAACATGACTGTAGCGTCACTGCAACCGAGGATTCCAGGGGCCCTCACTGTGCCTGGATGCGGGAGCGGGTTCATAGCCCCAGTATCTCCCGCTGCCCAGGCCGGCCTGCCCGCCTGAAGACCGGACCCAGAGAAGGCCCGTCTGATGCCGGAAGAGGCTGGGACGGGCCCCGCTGTCCTCCTTAGCCCATCTGTTCTGTCCAGATCGGAATGAGCAAGAAAACAAAGTTTATTCCTGGGTAACAGGAAGTGAATGACAAAAACAGGGATGAATAAGGCTGGGATGACAGAAACATCTATTGCCACATATCTCACTAGTGCCATGGGAGCTACTAATTTTAAAACTGGGCGTGTTGAGGAGAAACTCTCAGCTTATATCAAGAACTGACACACAACCCATTAGAAACTAGTGCAATTGCTATAGCATCAGGCAGCTCGGTGTCGAAAAAATAAAATATAAGACAGCTCGGTGCCCTCAAGAAAACAGATTCTTAAGTCCAGTAACAATCAAGGGGTTCACTTAATTTCAAACCTTGTGATCTTAATTATTCCTTAACTATTGCACATGTTATTGATGCAGTTACAGTATCAACAAATTCTCCTCTGGCAAAAAGGGGGGGGGGGGGAAGTACAATCCAGAGTGATGTAACGAAAGTGACAGAAAAATGCGGAACTAGATAATATTGTTAATAACCTGGCCTTGGGTTTTTCCAAGGTTTTAACAGCATGTCCACCGACAGAACGGTCCATGAACGTAAAAGATCTGGAGAGAAACATATCTAGTCATTTTCTAACTCTATGTCTAAATTAGAGGGCTTGATGAGGGTTTTTGTACTTCCGTTCTTGATAAATCAAAGGGTTTAGAACATAAATTGTTAATATATTCCAGCATCAATAGGCACAAAAATGCATAGGTCCTCCTAAATAAAAGTACAATATGTTCCAGCAGTCTCATAAATAATGTGGGACAGGGTGTTCAACAAAGTCCGCTCTTTGAATTTTGGGTCACACAAGAGCCCAGTCAAGGGGCTAAATTGAGGGAAGTGTGAAGCAAATTGCAGACAATCGAGGCAAGAATCGAGTTGCTCTCAGTACCATGCCAGCCATTCATCTCCTTTATGTGCAGCCCCTCAGAGGAGTAGTGTAGTCTAATCATAACTGCCACTTGATTGCACCCCATATGTTATTATTCTGGGGAATGTGTTGGTCTTAATGGAATCAGAAAGAGAAGATTGGCACGACTTAAGGAGTAAAGTGGCTCATTTGCTTAGGAAGAATTCTGGTGCATTATTTATGTAATTATATCATTATGGTTAGAAGGACTGCATGGATTGGCAATGGCTTCAAAAGCAGCCTGTGGTACTAGGTGGTCATACATTTAAAAAATCCCAAATTCAGGGAAACTATTGTATGGAATGCAGCTTTGGGACCAACTGATAGGTGGATCACGGCCATGCCCTTAGGTTATTTTTTACAAATCCGCATACAATCATTGTAAGAAACAGCTAACGTTGAGAATGAGTGCCCCAGCACAGTGTGAGTCCTCTGGACCATATAGTGTTACCAGCAATAATGTATTTGAGAGACTTTAGGGTTTAGATCAAACTGACTGGCTCTCACTAGATGGAGTTACAAAGGTCAAGATCCTAATGCTGAAAGAATGGATTGAGGTGGAAACAAACAAGTCATTAATGTGTAAGGTCAACCAAGGCAGTTATTCAATATGTATAGAGGAGAACATAGGGAGAGTAACTTGCAAAATATCAACCTACTATCTAGAAACATAGAAGGAATTCGATCCAAAAGGGAAAACACGATTGGGTGCCTTGTATTAATAACTTTGACATCATATCACGTCAAGAAACGTATGCCAAAGAGAATTTTAATATTATTGATTAACATAATGTATGTAGTCCCGCTATGCAATCAAATGAGCTAAGAGCAATGTGGGTCTGGATTTCCTGAGCTCTGTAAACCTCTCTGATCTCATTGCGCGGCCTGTAATAAATTCCCCTTGTTATCAATCAATTAAGCAATTTTTTTTTTGATTTAGACCTCCTCAAAGATTGACAATATAAAAAAAATTACACATCTGCAATAAATATACCAGGTCATGAACTTGACTTCTTTAAAACAATGGTAAAAAAGTTTTAAAGCATTTAAACAGGTTATAGCATACAAATTCATTTGGAAGTAAGTAGATCAACCAGATCATTAGTTCTAAGTAGATCATATCTAAAACATATAGGTTTTAGAAAATGGCGCAGAGCTTTGACCAAGACTTTATTTGGGTAGAGGTATACAACGTGCACAATGTCTTAAACACCTCCTCTACATAGATAACAAGATCCTGACCTATCAGTTGTGTCACTCCAATGGTTGGTATAGGCTTTTAATAGCAGGATCCCTAGGCAAAGCATAAATATGTATCATCTGACACTGGGTTCTAGTGTGAATATCAGATATTTTTGACTAAATTTGAACTCTAGATTGACTATAAAGAACCTACAGTGTGATAGCTGAGACGGTATGCCATATTGAGTTCAAACCTCAGTCTTGGTGTCGTGTTCTTCAGAAAAAACTTCAAATGTGCCAGTCACCAGGATTGTAAACGAAAAATAGAGCATTGTAAGAGCTCTTAAGCTATCTCGAGATTTTCATAAAAAATTTACTGTCTTGCTCAAACCTTAAAGTTTGTGTGCTAAAAGAGAGCTCTCAAGAAGCCTTCTGTCACATTAGGTAAGTTATATGTCCATCTGATTATATTTGCCCAAGCTCTTGTATAGGCGCTGTTAGAGGCTTTCCTGGTATATGATGTCCACTAATGTAAGTGGGCACTTATGGTGATTTAAGAGGTCTCAGACAACCTTAGAAAGCTCTCTAAGTACTAGCTGTGGAGAGCAGTCTTCAGGCTTAGTCCAGAAGGAGTGTAAAGCCGCTTGTTTTACCAGAATGCAATCTTATAGTATGGATTAAGTGAAATGAACCACACCAAATGTTTATAATTGTATGCATTTATTATATAACACTCTCTAGAATGTTCAAGTATCTCCAACATGGAGATAAACACAATACACACCATACTTTAGCACTGAAACAAAGTAAATAGCACGAAAGACACGGTGGCACGGGGGGAACTAAACCATATAGTAAGAAAGTGGTATAAGAACCACGACTCGAGTCAAGACAGTTTCGAGAGGATGTACAATTGCTGGGACCCCAAGGAGCCTCCCAAGGTCAGTAGATAGGGACACCACGAAGAGCGTGTGCATTGTGGGAACACGACTACATGCTCCGTACAAGTCTATGTGCAAGTCACAGTTGGACTTTTAAAGATTAAGGACCCTTCCCAGTGGACCCTGAAGAAACCCCATGTAAGACAGAAGGTTAGCGAGCCACCACACCCGTGGATACCCTAGTACCCACGTTACCTACACCAGTGAAGCCAGGTACATACGTGTGAAGTGGTGTCGAAACGAACATTGAACCCAATGGAGGATTTACGGAAAGAGCCACTGCTGGAAGATGAGAAAGTGTCAGTGGGAATCCAAATGCGGATTCTTGAAGAAGAGTACCTGAAAGCAGAGGGGACAGAGTCTACGTCACCCAGGGGTGACCCGAAGTCTTGGAAGACGAATGCCCTCCGTGTCGGCTGCTTCAGGATGGATGATGATGACTTTGACTCTGCAGCTGTGAGGACCAGGCAACCCAGAGGAAGACCAGGACTTGGAAACAAGCTGTTCCATGAAGGATGTTGATTGCCGAGGGGTCGGTGTCCAGTGGGAACACCAACAAGCCTTGGCAAAGGCAAGTAATGCAGGAATCAAAGAAGGAGCAACAGTGGGACCAGCAAGGTCTAGGGGAGTCAGGGCAGGCCGAGCAATTAGGGAGCCCAAAAGAAACAAGTGTGACCCTCAACTGGACCCACAGGCCGGAGGCACTGAAGTCACGGGAGGACCGCCAACAGCTCACCAAACAAATGCAGGCCATAGTGCACACAATGCGGTGTGGCTGAGGACTCTAGTCACAAGAGATGCTTCACATTGGGGCTAACTGGAGCCCGAAGATCTTCTTGAAAAGAAGCCAACAAGCCTTTAGAACTGCAAGTTCGACACAGTGCACAGGTGTTCGATTATTGCAACACCCTCGAGGAATACTGGCCTCAAACTTGGTGAAAGGGTAGAGCAGGACTAGGGAGCTGTGGAAAATCACTACCTGTGTTGCAGAGCCCACAGAGTCCAGAGGAGGCCAGGGTCTGCAGGCCGGACAACTTATTTGCGGAGTCTGCAAATGCAGGGAAGTGACTCCTTCACTCCAAGGGAGATTATTTCTAGTCTCTTTGATACTTCACATGCTGTGGACATTCCTGTATGATACACAGGCACAGACGGTGCAGCAGACTGGAAGGGAGACGAAGTCAGGCCCAAACGAAGTCCAGCGAAGTCCATGGTGCCCAGGTGGTAGAAGTGCAGTGGTGTCTGAACTGAATCTTATCTCACAATGAATCTAGGGACCTACACCAAGGTAATCCCTTAAGTACCCTAGGGAAGGGATTGGGAAGATTCAGGGGACTCTCCCAGGGGAGGGTCTGGACAGAGGGGAGGTTACTCCCATGTCCTTTGTCCAGTTTTGCAACAGAGCAGGAGCCAACGGCTCCCAGAACCGGTTTGAGCTGGACTATCCATAGGGACACAAAAATGAGCCCATCATGCACCTTTCAAGGATATGGCAAGTGAACCCACCCAGTCCTAATACACTAAATCCTGTCACACCTCCCTGTGACAGGATGCCTGCTATTCCACCTTCCTCTGCTCATGCTTGACTCAGCAGGAGGGCAAAAATGTGTCTGGTCGGCAGCAACCATTTTTTGCTGTCCAGGACTAGAAGGTGGGCACCGGGAACACTGGATACCAAACATGATAGGATTTGTTGCAGCTGTTTACGAAATGATCATCGTGTAATTACGCTGTGCCCCTATATATATAGTATATGGCTGCATCACTTTCAACCCGGGAGAATCGACTTCGTAATCTGCATGGGTGTCCTGCTCATGCAGGGCCACCCTCTCCCAAAGAACCAAGCACCCTGCCTTCAGAATTGCAAAGGCCTGCTATAGGGGTGACTTATAGGTTTTAAGTGCAGTGACCCAAGATACAGTAAACGTATATCTTTAGTAAGTAATTAAGTAAGTAAGTAAAGTATTTGTAGAGCGCACGAATGCTGCAGCGTCTTGGCGCCAGAAGTGAAGTGTCGCGAGTGACCAGTTTCAGTAACAGAGTTTATTTGGGGGCGAAATAGCCAGGTCTTGACCATTTTCCTAAACTGAAGCCTATTAGGCTGTAGCCTAATAGTAATCATCAGCCTGTTCCAAAGTTTGGCTGCCCGGTGGGATAAGCTTACAATTCCCCATCTGTTTTTTTGGGATTTTGGGAGCCTGAACTAGTCCTGTATTAGTTGATCTAATATTCTGTCGCGGGAATACCAGAGTGTTGGACAGGCAACATGAAGGGCCGCTCTCCCCCGGCCCAACCAGGCCTGAGCCCAGTCCCGCAAGTACCACACACCACCATTGCACGTCCTCCGTCCCCTCAGGGACCCCTGCCCTCGAGCCTGCCGACCTCGTGGGTCCGATCCACTGCCGGCCCACGCGCCCAGCCTGGGGCGCCATCTTGGACACTCCACCACGAGGCCGCCTGGCCCCCGATCGACCTCAACCCTGGGCCTGGCCCGGCCTCAGACATTTCGGCACCACCCTCCACCCAGGAGGTGAGCGGGCTACTTGGCAAGTCAATGGGAGAAAGAGGTGCCGATGGCTCTCCCCCACCAAGTGCCGCTCGCCCATCGCCTCCCCGGGCGCTGGCTCCACCCCCCTGCTGGGTGTCTGGACTCCCCCATCCCGGACCTCCCGACCTCCAAGTGCGAGGGTCCGGACATCAAAGCACGCCAGCCCTATAACTGGGGCAGCTCCAGAGCAGGAGGGCAGTTGTATCTTGGAGTCGAGAGACGTAAAGAGGAACTCATCCTGGACGGACTACTGGCGCTGCCATAGCTCTGTCCTGTGCACCATCGTCCTGCCTGTTGGCGCTGCCACAGCCGTCGTAACCTTCATCCTTCATCGTCGTCGGGATCTGCTGGCGTGGCCGCGGACCGTTGTAACCGTCATCTTCTACCGGGACCTGCAGGCTCCGCCGCGGACCGTCGTCCTTCCTTCATCCATCTCGGGACCTGCTTGGCTCCTCCACGGCCCGATCATCTAGAACGCCGAGCTCGAGGATTGAGAGCTATTTTGTACTCATTGGTAACTAAGACTGTCCCGCTACCCCTTTCCTAAACCAGAGACTAGAACCGAGGGGACCCCTGAGTCCAGACCTCCTTGTATCCATCATCGTAACCTAAGAATTGCATATAAAGTCTCGTTAACCTTCAACCTTGTGTGGTGTCCGTCTGTGGGGGGGAAGTTACTTATCTGTACAGTCGTTGGAGACGGCTCTCCCTGGAGACCTCTCCCCGTAACCTCGGCCGACCCTCCCGGTCCGTCTAACATTGGTGGCCAGCGGCGCGATCCGAATCACCGCATAAACGTACAGAGAGTAGCTCACCCCACGACGAAGTCACAATGACCACGAAAGAGAGCGGATCAACCGAGAAATTCCAAATGGAGAAATTGGAGGAGTACAACCATCGTGAACTTAAACAATTCTGCATCGAACTGGGTATCGCTACCACCGGACTGAGTACCAAGGACGATTTTAAGCATGCCCTAGAATCTTGGGCAGAAACCGGGGCTGCCGGAACCCCTGATCAAAGCACCGTAGAAAAAACGACCACGGCCCCGGAAGGGCAAAGAACGGGTCTCTCGCAAGACGAGATCCAGGAAAGAGAAAGGACCCGACTACACGAACTAGAAATGGCCCGACTTAAAATGGACGTTGAACTTAAGTTGGCCGAACAAAAAATCAACTTAGAGCACCTGCGTCTCCGAGAAGAAAGAGAGGAGAAACAGAGACAAAGGGAGCTCGAGGAAAAGAAACTAGCGTACGAACACGAACGAAACCTAGCCGAGATCAACCTACGCAAGCAGGATAAAGAAGCAGGGGTGCCCGAGCGACCCCCCACCTCAGGGGCCACAGACAAAAAGGTACACATCCCCAAGGATGTTGTCCGAGAATACTTCAGAGAGGACGACATCCAGCAGTGGTTTAAAGCCTATGAAATCGCTATGACTGCACACCGGATCGATAGAAGCGACTGGGGAGCCGGTCTCTGGGGAAGATTCCTCAATGAGGGCCGCGACACCCTACTACAGCTCCCGGACCACCAGATGACCTCCTACGACCATATGAAAGCGGCCCTCCTCACCCGCTATGGTCTCACACCCGAGATGTACCGTCAGAGGTTCCGAGACTGCACCCGCATCCCGGGTACAACTTGGGTGGACTATGTAACATACTTTAGCCGAGCCTTCGAGGGCTGGATCCGAGGAAGCAACGTCACGACCTACGAGCAACTATTTAACCTGATGGTATGGGAGCATCTGTCGAACAATTGCTTCATTGAACTCCGCCAACACCTCCTCGACAGCAAGTTAACGGATCCCCGGCAGCTCGCAGCCGAAGCTGACCGGTGGGAGATCACCAGAGTGGGCCGGAATGGGTCCTACGAACAGAACCGGAACAACAATGGTCAGCACCGACCCAGAGGAGGAGGAGGGGGCCAAGGGCGAGGAAGAGACAACGCCCCGGTCGCCCCCGCTACCAACACCACCCCCCCGGCCAACCGGGGCAGCACCCCAGCGCGACCGGGGTACAGAGCCAATGTCACGTGTCACCGATGTCAACGAGTCGGCCACTATGCGAACGACCCAAACTGCCCGCAGTACCAGAGCCCAAGACCCCGCCAAGTGGCCGCTGCAGCCCTAGGGGAAGAACAGATCTCCGAGGAACAGGAAGAGTACGAACAAGAGCATCAAGAGTGGGAGCCAGCCGCCATGACTCTAGCCTGCTTAGGGGGGAAAGACATGGTCCCGCGGGTCCCCCTACCCGCTAACACCCAGAAGTACAGCCAATGGGTGAGCATCAATGGACACCAGGCCGAAGCCCTTCGTGACACCGGGGCCAGTGTAACAGCCGTCCGCTGTCACCTGGTGGCCCCAGAACAGTATCTACCGAACATTCTCTGCCCTGTACGATCAGCCGATAACTCGGAGAGCCTGTGTCGGATGGCCTGCGTCCCCTTCGAATGGGGGGGGGTCTCCGGCATGTTGAAAGTGACGGTCCGAGACGATGCCCCCGTAGACTGCCTCCTGGGCAATGACCTGGAAAGCTCTCCGTGGGCCGCCGTGGAGCGAAAGGAACACCTGGGGATGTTGGGCGTCCCAGACTGGGCGTGCGTCACCACCCGTTCCATGGCCGCCCGTGCCAACCACCAGCCAGAAGAACCCGAATGGCCGGCGCCACCGCCTCCGGTCGCCCCGGCCGAAAACACCGACCGTAACATTCCCGCCGAACCAGCTCAACCTACCGACCTCGCTAACCTCGACCAGTGGCCTCAAGAAGGGGGGCCCACGCAAGAACAATTTCGCAAAGAACAGAAGACCTGTCCCTCCCTCGAGGGACTCCGCCAGCAAGCGCTCGCCCAAAGCGCAGGGGATACCCCCGGAACTCATTGGGTCTACTGGGACAATGATCTGCTGTACAGCGAGCAAAGAATCGCCGAGCTGGGGAGCAACCGAGTACTAGTGGTACCCCTCCGTTTCAGAGACTTCCTGTTAAACCTGGCCCACGATGTCCCCCTGGCAGGACATCTGGGACAAGATAAAACCTACAGTCGCCTAGTGACCCACTTCTTCTGGCCCAAAATGAGAAACGATGTGCACCAGCATTGCCGATCTTGCCCCACGTGCCAAGCCAGTGGGAAGAGCGGCCGCAAACTAAAGGCTCCCCTGCAACCTTTTCCCGTGGTCACTACCCCGTTTGAGAGAGTCGGAATAGACATTGTGGGGCCCTTGGACCCACGCACAAAACAAGGCCATCGATTCATCCTGGTGCTAGTGGACCACGCCACCCGCTACCCTGAGGCTGTTCCTCTGCGAACTGTGACAGCCCCGGTGGTCGGCCGGGCCCTGATGGGGATCTTCTCCCGTGTGGGCTTCCCCCGAGAAGTCGTCAGCGACAGAGGCACGAACTTTATTTCCAAATACATGAAGTCCCTCTGGCAACAGTGCGGGGTCACCTACAGATTCACAACACCCTATCACCCTCAAGGGAACGGACTCGTTGAGCGGTTCAACCGCACGCTAAAGGGAATGATCGGAGGGTTGGAAGAGCCCCTCCGTCGCCAGTGGGATGTGCTGCTGCCGTGCCTCCTCTTCGCGTATCGAGAAGTCCCCCAGAAATCCCTGGGCTTCAGCCCATTTGAACTGCTATATGGACACCCAGTGCGAGGGCCGCTCAGTCTCGTCAAAGAAGGCTGGGAGGTGCCTCCGCTAAAGAACCCTCCAGATGTCTTCCGGTACCTCCTCACCCTCCGCAACCAGACCCGGCGGTTCAGAGAACTAGCGAAGGCCAACCTAGAGGCCAGTCAAGAGGACATGAAAAAATGGTATGACCAGAATGCCTCATCCATTGAATTCGAACCTGGCCAACAGGTATGGGTGATGTCCCCCACTGAGCCATGCGCCCTGCAAGACAAATGGACGGGGCCCTTCAAAGTAATAGAGCGCAAGGGTCCTGCCACTTATCTCATCGACATGGAATCCTCCCGGAACCCTCTCCGGGTCCTCCACGCTAACAGACTAAAGCCCCACTTTGTGCGAACAGAGCTCAGCCTCCTGATGGCCACAGACACTGGGGTTGAAGAAGACTCCGAGCCTCTCCCTGACCTCCTACGGACTCAAGAGCAAGACGGCTCCGTGGATGGGGTCCGGCTCTCAGAGGCCCTCACCAGAGAACAACGCCAGGAGTGTCAAGCCCTCCTATCACAGTTCGCCAACCTGTTCTCCCTCACCCCGGGTGTCACTTCCTGGTGTGTGCACGATGTGGATACCGGGGACAGCCCCCCTATCCGCCACCGGGCCTACCGCGTGCCAGACCGGGTACGGGCCTGCATCCAGGAAGAAATAGCCAAGATGCTCACGATCGGGGTCATCGAGCCCTCAGACAGTCCCTGGGCCAGCCCTGTCGTACTGGTCCCCAAGGCAGCGGCCCCCGGCACCACCCCAGAACTCCGGTTCTGCGTCGACTACCGGGGCTTGAATGCGGTCACCAGAACAGACGCGCATCCCATCCCCCGGGCAGATGAACTAGTCGACCGAATGGGAGCTGCCCGCTACCTCAGCATCTTCGACCTGACAGCAGGCTATTGGCAGATCGGCCTCACACCCCGGGCGCAAGAACGTTCTGCCTTCTCCACCCCCGATGGCCATTACCATTTCACGGTCATGCCCTTCGGCATGAAGAATGCCCCAGCAACATTCCAACGGCTCGTCAATCAGGTCCTGGCGGGGCTCGAAGGATTCAGCGCCGCCTACCTAGACGACATCGCTGTATACAGCCACCATTGGACCGAGCACCTCCACCACCTCCGAGCAGTGCTGCAAGCCCTTCAGCGAGCTGGCCTCACGATCAAGGCCAGCAAGTGTCAAATTGGGCAAGGGTCTGTAACCTACCTCGGACACCAGGTGGGAAGCGGCCTAGTGGCCCCGCTACAGCTGAAAATTGCCGCCATCCAGGCCTGGCAGCCCCCCATCACCCAAACCGAGGTACGAGCCTTCCTGGGCCTCACGGGCTACTACCGAAGGTTCGTAAAAGACTATGGTACCATAGTGGGGCCCCTCACAGAACTCACGTCAAAGAACCAGCCCAAGAAAGTCACCTGGACCCCAGAGTGTCAAACTGCATTCGAACAATTAAAGGCCGCCATGTGTTCCGCCCCTGTGCTCCAGGCCCCAGACTACAGCCGGGAGTTCGTCGTCCAGACGGACGCCTCCGACCAGGGCATTGGGGCAGTCCTGTCTCAAGTGAACACCGAAGGCCTTGATCAACCGGTGGCCTTCATCAGCCGGAGACTCCTACCACGGGAGCAACGCTGGAGCACCATAGAGAGGGAAGCCTTCGCTGTGGTATGGGCCCTCAAGAAGCTCCGGCCCTACCTTTTCGGCACCCACTTTCGGGTGCAGACCGACCACCGACCCCTGCAATGGCTGATGCATATGCAGGGGGAGAACCCAAAGTTGCTACGCTGGTCCATCTCCTTGCAAGGTATGGACTTCACAGTCGAACACCGGCCTGGGCCAGATCACGCCAACGCGGATGGCCTGTCCCGGTTTTTCCGCCTCGACGAGGAGAGTCCCCAAGAGGATGGGTAACTCTCCCCGCCTTCAGCTGGGGGGGACGCATGTTGGACAGGCCACATGAAGGGCCGCTCTCCCCCGGCCCAACCAGGCCTGAGCCCAGTCCCGCAAGTACCACACACCACCATTGCACGTCCTCCGTCCCCTCAGGGACCCCTGCCCTCGAGCCTGCCGACCTCGTGGGTCCGATCCACTGCCGGCCCACGCGCCCAGCCTGGGGCGCCATCTTGGACACTCCACCACGAGGCCGCCTGGCCCCCGATCGACCTCAACCCTGGGCCTGGCCCGGCCTCAGACATTTCGGCACCACCCTCCACCCAGGAGGTGAGCGGGCTACTTGGCAAGTCAATGGGAGAAAGAGGTGCCGATGGCTCTCCCCCACCAAGTGCCGCTCGCCCATCGCCTCCCCGGGCGCTGGCTCCACCCCCCTGCTGGGTGTCTGGACTCCCCCATCCCGGACCTCCCGACCTCCAAGTGCGAGGGTCCGGACATCAAAGCACGCCAGCCCTATAACTGGGGCAGCTCCAGAGCAGGAGGGCAGTTGTATCTTGGAGTCGAGAGACGTAAAGAGGAACTCATCCTGGACGGACTACTGGCGCTGCCATAGCTCTGTCCTGTGCACCATCGTCCTGCCTGTTGGCGCTGCCACAGCCGTCGTAACCTTCATCCTTCATCGTCGTCGGGATCTGCTGGCGTGGCCGCGGACCGTTGTAACCGTCATCTTCTACCGGGACCTGCAGGCTCCGCCGCGGACCGTCGTCCTTCCTTCATCCATCTCGGGACCTGCTTGGCTCCTCCACGGCCCGATCATCTAGAACGCCGAGCTCGAGGATTGAGAGCTATTTTGTACTCATTGGTAACTAAGACTGTCCCGCTACCCCTTTCCTAAACCAGAGACTAGAACCGAGGGGACCCCTGAGTCCAGACCTCCTTGTATCCATCATCGTAACCTAAGAATTGCATATAAAGTCTCGTTAACCTTCAACCTTGTGTGGTGTCCGTCTGTGGGGGGGAAGTTACTTATCTGTACAGTCGTTGGAGACGGCTCTCCCTGGAGACCTCTCCCCGTAACCTCGGCCGACCCTCCCGGTCCGTCTAACACAGAGAAATAGTTTCTGCATATCCATAGCTCGCCCACCATACATCGCCTTATGCACCAAACATAGAACTTTAAATTCAACACATTGTTGGATCAGAAGCCAATAGAGCTGCCTAATGCTAGAGGAGATGGAGTGATATTTAGGGATCTTAAGTAGTACTCGAGCTGCAGCATTCTGCAATGAGTGCAATTTGGCAGTCTAATACTTGTCAATGCCCAAAAATAATGCATTGCCGTAGTCAATTTTTGTGAGGATTAAAGCTACTGTTACAGTTTTCCTGAGGTCCAGAGGAATGAAAGGCAAGATCTTATGTAGAATCTTCAGTAAAAAGACGCATGAGGAAGTCAGGTGATTGATCTGTCCTGCAAGGTTTAACTGGCTGTTGAACATTACTCCCAGGTTTCTTGCCTTAGTAGACGGCATGGGGCAGTTACCTGTCTCATTTGGCCACCATGTTTGATTCCATATAGATGGACCCTGCCCAAACTCCATGACCTCAGTTTTTATCTGTGTTAAGCTTGAGGAAATTTAAATTCATTCAACCCATGATACACTTTAGACAGTTATGGAAACTAACAGCTTTGATTTCAGTGCTCCGCGAGATGGATATTACTATCTGGGTGTCGTCAGCGTATGATATCAGCGTGAAACCATGTTCTCTGATTAGCTTGGCCAGAGGGGTAGCATAGATGTTGAACAAGGTTGAAGAAAAAGCTGAACCTTGCGGTGTTCCACATGGGAGACAGAATTTCTCTGCAAGCGCCAACTTACACAGGCTGCAATGGCAGGCCTGTTATTCCATTTTTGTTCCATTTTGAATGGTCTCTCATGGGTGGCATAATACATGCTTCAGGCCATGGGAGACCTCTGGGGTACCTATGCCTTGGGTACCTTAGTACCATATACTAGGGACTGATAAGGGTACCCCAGTATCCAATCTGGGATGTACCTACGTACTGAACACAACAATTTAGGGAGGTACCTTAGTACCATATACTAGGGACTGATAATGGTACCCCAGTATCCAATCTGGATGTACCTATGTACTGAACACAACAATTTAGGGAGAAAGCAGATAAACTGGGGTCCTGTTTAGCAGGATCCCAGTCAGACTAGTCAAAACACAGCTTAACACCAGGCAAAAAGTGGGGGTAACCATGCAGAAGGATCCTACCTTCCTACAGGCTCTAACTACTGTTAATTCTAAACCTAGTTCTTGCACCGGTGTAGCTTGGCTCATTGCGATAATCTTACATAGGAGTTTTCCTTCATTCAAATTTAAGATAGATCACATTTTAATTGAAATATACTCTAATGCGTAAGATAAAATAAGGGAATCTTAACAAATTTCGAGGAGGGAATGAAAATGCCTCTTTCCCGGGGATGAGTAAAATCTCTTTAATGCGCTTATATGGGTTGCATCCTTAGGCTCCATATGCTGAATATGAGAGATGGTTTCTAGTGTCTGAGAAAAAACTCTCCCCAGGTAAGTATTCGTCCTTACAACCTCGACTGGTTTCCCACCTAGCTTCCAGTCAAAGAGACTGTAATGTTTCCTTACGCTAAACGTTACCACTTTTGTTTTAGAGATGTTTACTTTTAGGAAGTTAGTTTCAGTATACCTAAAGAGAGCGCCCATATTACGCAAAAGGCCAATAGGTGTGAGGTCAAAAAAGACCACATTGTCAGCGTACATTAGAATATGGATATTTTGTGATGCTATTTTGTAAGCATTCCACTTATTATCATATTATGTCCCTGAAAGCAGGGGGTCATGTGAACATATTGATTCATTTTTATCATAACATTTGTTATCAATGTTGTTCATATATGGTCGAGGAATTAAATTGTGAAATTGATAGACACATTACGAATTCTCACATTCTTCCAGAAATTCTTTGGGTGGGAGATTTTAATACACATGTACGTTTCCCCAACAAAGAGATATGTGGGTTCACTGACATGGCAGGGAGGGGTAATCCCATTTTAGGCATGATTTGTTTGGCGAGTCAATAAAGAATTTAATAATGAAGCATAATTAGTTTTTTTGCTGCACCTGATGAATTTTCAGCAACAGAACCCACAGTGTGGCACTGTTCAGTTAGCATCATAGAGTTTATCTTATTTTCATCTTGCCTTGCACACCTGATTACTAATTCCCCTATAATATCGAAATGTATAAGGGACCATAACCCACTATTGATCACTATGAACATTGGAGTAAAAGTAATTGCAGGAAAAGTATGATCCTTAATTATTCTATAAATAAAGGTCTAATGTTGAAATGGAATAAAATTGAACTCAACAACATTTTTGTAAGATTTCTTCACCACTACCTGTGCAGCATGTTGGGAATGTCTGGCGTAAGAAGCAGAACTACAAGCCAGTTTAAATTGATTTGGCTCTCTCTGTGATACTATTATGTCTTTGTTGACTACTAAGAAAGACTAATCAAGTCCCATGATCAAGGGAAGGCATTCAGGAATGTAGGAAACATATCAAAAGGGAATCACAGCAGGAAAGAATGAAATCAAAGAAAAAGCTTGGGAAGATCTGGTACCAGCACGTAAAATAAGAGGTAGTGGGGTATTATAGAGGGTGATGAACTCCTCTTTTGTCATGACATTAACTGCTCGATTGTGGAGAACTTAATTCCTGTAGACAAGTGGGTTGAATATTTTGCAAATGTAACCCAGGTATTTTTAAATCCCCACCTGATTTATCAATGGTAGACAGCATTCGTGACCCAGTGGGCCCCTACATTTCGGTCATTCTGTTCAGGTGGATGAAGTAAGTGTTGCAATTAAGAACAGTCTTTCAGGAAAAGACATAGAAGGGGTACAGGTTGATCTTATCAAGCACATTTCCGTTTGGGCCCTGCTGATACATTTAATTCAAGAAGCTGTCACCAGTACTGTACCCAAAGCATGGACCGAGGCTGTCACCCCATATCATTGTTCAACCATAAAGCTATTGGACAGAGTATTACTGTCGGGACTGGAGAGTTGAGCAGGGGGTGATAATTTTTTTTTCACACATTCAATATGGTTTGCGCCCATACCTCGGCATGGCTGAGTGAGGTCCAAACCTGTCCTTAGTAACTGTAAAATACTTCAAAGCTAAGAGGTGATCCAGCCATGGCGTTCCTAGATCTTCGCATCGCTAGTGATACTGTTAACCGGTCCAAGCTCTGGTTATTGATGGTATCTATGGAGGTGGAAAAAAGTAACTTTTTTTGTTGTGCCATTTACATCATGACAAGACTGCCAGGGTTTATTTGGGTTTAATGGAGAGTGCACTGAGAGAATTACTTTGACAAGAGAGTAAGACAGGGATACATCCAGACACCCTTTTTGTTTACTGTTCACACCAACGGGCGGGAGGAGCATCTGATTAACTAATGGAAGGATATGCCTTAATTAGGGAAATGGCCCTTACCAGTATTACTGTATGCGGGTGACACAAATCTCTTATGCAAAACAGCAAGTGGTCTCCAAATTCTGTTTTATGAATTCACCGCTTTTATGAGGGATCTAGACCTATACACCAATTTAACCAAATTCTACAATTTTGCCACGTGGACATAAAACCACTAAGGTCAGAACTCATTTTTATCAGAAATAAAGTTGTAGAGAGTACAAAAAGCATTTTTCATGTTAAGGTCTTCCATTTGCATCCTCTTTAGATTGTAAACATTTAATCACCGTAAGAGAGCAATATTTTACAAGATCAACATAGGCCATGCATAGATTTGCCTCTAATTTGGGTAAGAAGTCAATTAAGACAATGTTAGAAATTAATAAAAAATGTAAGCTTTAAAATGAGAATAATGTTGGTTCACATAGTAGTAATGTTAGGATTTATTAATGAAGTGCTTATGTTGTTGTCATATTAGAAATGCATTTAAAAGAGTAACGACCTGAGACATAGAAACGCTAGTAGAGGCCTAACTGTGATTTTCTAGCATGACTAGAAATGTCGAGCTTATGTTTGCAGTTGAATTTGAATTGTAACTTAGAGCGTGCAGAGGGATTCATTCTCATGCTTTTCTTTTGCAGGTGCAAGGCCATGTAGCTCGTTAGGTAGAATGAGCCATTCTTTAGAAGTTAGATTGGTAGGAGTGAAGGAGGGAAGACGAAGGGCATGTGCTGACAGGTGCATTCGCAACATTTGGTGGAAAAGGTGCCTGGGATCCAAGGACACAGCAACGATTTTTAGAAGCAGAACGTTCGACACTGGAAAAGTATGAGGGGCTGTACCTGCTGAAGGAGGAGTGTCATGGACATACTCATTGTTTTTGGGATTTTGTATTAGGGAAAGTGCCCTGAGGGTAGAGAGTTAGTTCGGTCTTAGTAAAGCTAGGGTTTGGGTCAGTTGGGTTTAGACTGGGTCCTGTCTAAGGCAGTCCAATTAGGTGTGCAGTTAGACATGGGTCTTAGTTTGGACTAGGCAGGAGAAATTAAGGAGCATCTTAGAATGAGCTTGGTAGTTTAGGCTACTTACCGGGAAAGAGAATGTGCTCCTTAGGGAGCCTTCACAGCTGACACCTTTTTCTCTTGCCCGGGAACTATGTTAAGTAGGGATGTCACTTTAGAATTAGTGTAGCGACAGACTAATCTTTTCTTGTCCATCGGAACAGATGCAGTCCAGTTTTCCAGTAGGCACGGTGATTGCGTGTCTAATGCTTCTTGAATTGACTTTGCTTTTTATTCTGAGTCGTCTGAGACTCTTGCGTAGGATTATGTTTGTATTAGTGCCAGTTTATTTCTTGAACCTCTTGCTGAAGTGTTTGTATGTTCAGTTAATTTTTGGCTTTGTAATACATTTTCAAACTTTCCATTGGAATCAGTGGTCCTTCAGCTTAAAATGCATTGAGTTTGAAAATTTAGCAAAAGAGTATTAAAGTTAAGAAACTTCCTTCACACTTCCATGCAGACTAAAGAGACCTAGGGATTCCTCGAAGTGGCAAGGTGAAAATCTAGGTGGGAATTCCAGCGTCATCAGTGGTAGCAGAGGATGGTTAGTCTCTGGAAGTAAGGGAGTCCTAGATTAGGATAAGAGTTTCCCCAAGGCCCATAGAATTCAGGTGATGACCGTTCAGTGTATTACCTGTGGAAGACGGCGTTCCATGGAAACTGACGGAGAGTGACGGTTCTGCGAAAAGCAGCAGTTTGTGGGAGAGTGAGTATGAATAGGGGTTTGTGTTGTTAGATTGCGGGTTTATGTTGTGATGTTTGCGGTGTTCGTGTTGTGATGTCTTGCGGAGTTGGAATGCCTGTAGTATGAAAGGAGATCAGGCTGTGAGCGCGCGCAGCCCGGGAAAAATCTTAGGCTCAAGGAGTAGCTTAAGTGGGTCATTTGTACTGCACACCCAAAACGTAATTGTCGACCATTGTTAAGGGAATCGTTAGGTAACATCGATCGCCCGCTGGACCGAGGTAGGGGGAATGAATGTGTGAGTGTGTGGTAACTGACGGTGGTCGTGGGTTGCTGAGTGTTTGTAACCTATCAGTTGAGGTGATTGTCCGGTCGTTTCGTGGACAGACAGTTGCGAGTTCAGTAGACAATTACACGACTGTGGACGTACAGTCAGACTGTGGACGTACAGTCAGACTGTGGACGTACAGTCAGCGAAGTCATTACTTGGTCGTAAGGGATCACTTCAGTGTATGCATGGGACGTATGTGTTAGTGAGAAGCGAAGTGAAAAGGTGGGAAACTGCTGCGAGCGGGGGAAAAGTGACGTCAGAAGTGGCGCGCTGTGATAGGACGGTTGGTGTGAAGCCGTGAGTAGATTGGTGGATTGTCTTCAGGAAGTAAATAAGTGCTGCAAACAGAGAAACGCTGGTTTCATCATGAAATGTTTTAAAGTTTTGGGAAATCTGTTCAAAAAGGAAGAAAAGGAATTAGAGCCCCGGGAGGGGAAGAGGCTCCACCCGAGGACACCCCAGTCCATTACATGGCTACAAATGTGGGTTTGAGAACTGGTGCAAAATGACTGACGGAAATGAGGAACTGACTTTTCCCAGATATGGAACTTTTAGATTAGAAGTGTTATACCAATTGAAATCGATTATGGCTTCATCGCGTCCTTTGCCTAGACCAACACAGTTTGAGGCACTGAATGCGTGGATTAGGGCTGCACACGAGAGAAACAGGGACAGCAGACAGGAATGAGTGAAGAGGTCAGTCAGGGCGTTTCAAGATGCAAGATGGGTCACACTGGAAAAGAGATGGAGGGTACAGATGATTGAAGGGGATAAGTTGCATGCTTTGTTGGTCAAATCAGGAGAGGCGCAGAATAAGAAAGTTGAGGATGAAGACCGTGATACTGATGATAGCTTGTTAGAAAGGTTGTTATCTGAGAGACCACCCCCGTACAATCCGGAGCCGGAGGGGGCAAGATCAGCTCCTTTGGAAAGAACTAGGGAGCCACAAGCTCCACTGAGTTCTGAAGTAGTGGGAAAACTCTCAAAGGGGGAAATGCAGAATGCAGAAAGTGTCACTTCTCAGAGGTCACCGGATGCCCTTAGGGTGCCGGTCACTATTGGTCCCATAGTGTCAGTGTACAACCCAGAGCAGGTGATGAATGGAAGTCCATCACAGACAGGAATGGAAAGAGGTGCTGGTTTTGGAGGGAACAGTGTAGTGAATGAGCTGGTTCCATCACCAAAGCCTGTAGAGTCGAGCACACCGTTGCCGGCTACAGCAGATTCATCAAGAGGACCGATGGATCTGAGGGGACCAAGACCAAAATCCTTGGGAGAACTGAGGTCAGACCTGAGAACATAGGAGTCAGTGGAAGGGACTCAAGGTGATCGGTCAAGAGAGGACTGGGATCATGGGAGTGCAGAGAATAGAGTGGCTTTAAGGGACACCTTTGAAGTGAACAGGTGCAGAGAACAGAACAGTGACTGCAGAGAGTCGAGTGGTGCATCTAGTCGAGGTATCCTTAGAACAGCAATAAGGGCAAAGAGGTTAGATGTGATGTGATTGAAAGCAGAAATGGACGAGATTGTCGAAGGGAATTTGCTTATAGAGGGAGTGGAACTTTATGAACCAGACAAGTTGTTGTTTGTAGCCAAGGATGTGAATCGTAAAGCAAGATCGGCACATGAGAAATTAACTGAGTTGGCAAACAGATACGATGTGGATTTGTCCAAAACGAAAATGTTGCAGGGTGGTCACCGGTTACAGTATACTGATCAGGATTTGGATGAAAAGAGGGTGATTGGACTGAAGACCCACATCAGAGAACTGATCATAGGCATACGACCATGGAGTAGGCTTGACAAGTGGGAAGAAAGATGGTCCAAGAAAAAGAGTGTTAAGAGGAATGCAGCAGAACCGCCTCCTCCAGGAGGGGGGATACCAGGAATTGGGAACTACCCTTTGCGAGAGATAGCTATTGGGGGGTATGCACATGTACCTTTGAGTAGAGGAGATTTGGCGGCATTCACAAATGACTTCCCAAAACTGAGAGAGCCCAGTTGAATGGTACAAGCAGGTTGAGAGGTTTGTCAAGATTTCGAAGGTGTTGTGGATTGATCTGAATACACTGTGTGACATTGTAGTTCTGAGTTACTTGTGGGTAGCCTGTAAGGTTGTCGTTGAATGGCTCACATCTGAACCAGAGAGGTATGCTGACATGAATGGCCCATCACCTCTTGTTATGAAAAAATACAAGCAGGTGATCACATGGTTGAAAGCTAAGGTACCGCAACAGGACATTGATTGGGTGAAAATAGATCGAACACTTCAAGATCCAAAGGAGACAGTGCATGAGTACTATGAAAGGTTGTTGCAGGTTTTCAAACAGTATAGTGGATTGGATGTGATGGATCCTAGGGATATGAGACAGTTTGTTTCGAAATTTGTCCTCGGATTGAGACCTGATATTTGTCTTATGATCCAGCAGCTTTTAATTTGCTGGCAGAACAAGCCGCTGGATGAGAAATTGAGGTATGCTAGATACTGTAGTGATGAGATTGATTCGAAGCATAAGAAACTCAAGGATAAATTGATGTTTGTCCAGATGCAAGCTGCTGAAAAGGGAGGCCAAGTTCAGTCAGGGGGAGGCACTCTGGGAAAGAAACAGAATGGTCAGGGTAAGCCAAAGGGAAGCATAGATGATTCAAAGCCAAAGGTGGATTTGGCAGTTCTGAAAAGGACCAGAGTGACCATCAGTGTCATCAGATTGGACACTGGAGACGCGAGTGTCCCTTCAATCAGATACAGCAGGAGGAGGAAGTAGTGCAGGTACCTGAGCCCGAAGTGACAAAGGCGGTGTCAAGGCCAAAGTTGACCAAAGGGGGGACTTCGGCTCCACGAGTACAGGTTCCCCTGCCCCTCAAGATCCCGACAGGGGCTCTGACTTACCAGCAGATGCCTCTTTTTGATGACAGTGAAGATTATTACCTAGACCCATTGGCATGACGGTGCCTGAGGAGGGAGGAAGACTGCGCGCTGGGGGCTGTCTTGGAGGTTGACCAGAGGGGACATTTGTGGAAGCTGATTGTGATGGCCACCTTACCACCTTTCTGGTTGATACTGGTGCTACCCGTTCTACTGTAAGATCTGCAGTAGTCCAAAACCTACCCCTCTCGGAACAGAGAATCCAAGTTGTAGGTGTTGCGAATATGAGAATAACAAGCCATTTGACAGAGCCGATTTCTGTGAAAATAGGAATGTTCTGAGATCGACACCAGTAGCTTCAACGTTGCCCGGATTTCTCAAATCCATTGCTGCAACGGGTGTCAGCATTGAAAGGTGTGAGAGTATTGTCATGGGTCACTCATTGATTGTATATGTTCCACATTCTGTTGAACTGTTGTTGACTAGGACCAAAACAGAGCACCTGACCAATAATAGGCTCACACGCTACGAGCATGTTATACTTGCTGCAGAGAATGTGACCCTCAAGATGTGTTCTGGTCTAAATCCTGCGACACTGATGCCATTGCCAAACACATTTGATGAAGATTTGCAGACCATGACTGTCTTGATTTGACTGAACTTTGCACCAAGCCAAGACTTGACATTGTTGATGAACCATTGCTTGACCCTGATGAGATTTTCTTTGTCAATGGTTCATGTTTAGGAGACAGTGTTGGTCGTTTGAGAACAGCCTTTGCTGTATGTACCATTACAGGAGTAGTTAAAGCTGCATGCCTGAAAGGAGTATATTCTGCTCAGGTGGCTGAGATCATTGCTTTGACTCGTGCTTGCATAGCAAGAGACCAAATTTGAATTACCATTTACACAGATAGCCAGTACGGGTTTGGTGTGGTTCATGACTGCGGACAGCTTTGGTCCCAGAGAGGTTACATGACATCATCTGGATCGCCCATTCGAGATGGGGAGTTTGTGAGGTTTCTTCCAGAGGCCTTGCAGCGTCCCAAGGAAATTGCAGTTGTAAAGTGCACGGCTCATTGAAAGGGGACAGATTTCGTGTCACTTGGAAATCGCTTTGCGGATGAAGTTGCGTGATTCTGTGCCGAACAAGGCTGTTCATTCACTGAGAAACATGCGGATGGGAGTCAAGAAAGAACCGAGTTCAGCACGATGTTGGCCATGGCAGATACTTGGGATGAGCTCAAGTGCCTGCACGAACAGGTGTCAGATCAGGAAAAGAATGTGTGGCTCAATGCAGGCTGCATGAAAGGAGATGTGGATATTTGGGTCTCAAGTGATGGAAGGGCAGTGTTGCCGGATGAGTTGCTGAGCCCAATGGCAAGACAGATACACGGTGCAGTATACCTGGGAAGAGATGCTATGGTGCGAGAGTTCAGGCAAACGTGGTACAATCCGTGATTTTGTGCTGTGGCAGAAGCTGTGTGTCAGAGATGTGTCACCTGTCAACAAATGAATGCTGGAAAGTAAACTGTTGTCACAATGAGTCACATTGGGAGGTCCGGGGGGCCTTTCAACAGAATGCAATTGGACTTCATTGAGATGTCTAGGTGTAATGGGTTGTGGTACATCTTGGTTCTGGTATGTGCATTCTCAAGGTGGGTGGAGGTGTACCCTACACGTAGGTGTGATAAACTCACAGTAGCAAAACTGTTGTTGAGGGAACTTGTGCCTAGGTTTGGGATTCCGAACTCTTTGGAACCGGACAGAGGAACGCATTTCCATAGTAAAATAATGAAGATGCTTTGTGCCACATTGCATTGCATTTCTGGGATAGTGGAGCAAGTCAATGGGGCTCTGAAAGCTCGAATGGGAAAGATGTGTTCATCAACGTTTCTGAAGTGGCCTGGTCTTTGCCTTTGGTGTTGATGAGTATGCGCAGTACCCCAGACAGGAGAACAGGTCTTTCACCTCATGAGATACTGATGGGGAGGGCTATGAGGTTACCAGCGGTTCCATTGATGGCCTTGCTTAGCATCATAGATGATCTGATCCTTGCAAGGGACTAGCTGACGTCATCCATTCTGTGTCCCATCAGGTGCAGGCTGCTATGGTCACGGCTGCAAGCGATTTCTGTCACGACCTGAGACCTGGGGATTGGGTGCTGGTTCGGATGCACGTGAGAAAGAGCTGTCTAGAGTTTGCTGGAGAGGCCCATACCAAGTCATCTTGGTGACAAACACTGCAGTGAAGTGTGGAGGTCTGCCGAACTGGGTGCATGCTTCGCACACATGTCGAGTTTCAGCACCCTTGGAAGGAACAGCTCCTCTTCCTGATGAAAATCCAGCTGAAGTGGCAGGGCCACAGGTGGGGACAAGCCAAGCTGTGAGGGTGTCTGAAGAAGCTGGTTGCTCACTTAACCAAGCTGAGGAGGGTCACGACAACAGCGACATTGAAACTGCATCCGAAAGGGGAAGTTGCTGTGAAAGTAGTCCAGAGTCAGACTCAGCTGAGAGAAGTTGTGAGCAGAGTGAGCAAAGAGACAACTGGAAAACAAGCAGAACTGAAAAGCAGTGGCCCAAGAGGCAGAGGCGCTTGAACTTGAGTCTGGTCTCCGAGAGGGATCTTGCCCCTGTGTCTGAAGAGTCAGAGTCAGACGAAGGTGAAGAAGCGCAAGCCTGTGGAGGTCTGAGGAGATCAAAAGGAAAGAGAGTGGCTTGCCGAAAGTACGCAGCTCCGGAGTGGACATACATCGTGACTGATGCCCGGAGTGCTGAGATCAGGGAGGGTGAGGGCAGTGTCAGTGATCAGTACCAGTCCTAATATCAAGCTGGATGTACTGCTGTTGGTGCCAGGGCTTGAGATCGAAGGAGTGCTGACCATAACTGTTCCAAATCCCCCGATATTGAGCGGAATTCGTCATTTGATCCTGAGTAGACTAATCTTTCCTACATTTGGGCCTGAAATTCCATCTCATGAATCGATTGTTCTTTGTCTCAAATTTTTGGAATATGTGTTAGAAGCAGTTGGAGCAAATCTTATTATGGACTAAGAGAGACTTTATTGTAAATAACCTAGGTCCGAGTGGAAGAAGAAGAACTTTAGGGACTTTCCACAAAGGACGGAGAAGGGTTAAGGTTTTTGCTTGCTGTAAAGGAACTGAAAGAAAAAGGGAACTTCCAGCTTTCTGAGGTGTGGTTTGAGTTGATTTACAAGCATCTGAGGAAGAAGAGACACTTTTGAGCGTTTCTCGTTGAACAAAGAAGCTGAGAAATTTCTGAGACCATGGAGGCTGGAAACCCAAACGGTAGAGCTAGGTGCATAGTGGGCACACTTGTAGGAGGAGTGATATTCTTCATAATTTTGGTAGTTGTAGTCTCATATTTAGCACCACATGAGCAGGCAGTGGAGGGTGAAGGAACCCCTACACCTACTACTCCTAGCAAAGAAGAGGTCAATGTAGGAAACGAAGGAGCTTTGCTAGTAGAGGAGAGTCGTAGGTTACATGCAGATCTGTCCAGAGGTCATTTTAAGCTTAATGCGTATGCAAAGTTGTTGTATGAGTATATTGATGCGATGGATGTAAAAGATTGTTATGTGTGTATGCAGTTGCCAGCATCAGTGGATGAGGGTATCAGATACCATCATCATCCTTTAACATATGGCATTTCATGTAGTTTGCTGCTTAGCATTTTTATGGGCGAAATCATTTTGAGTATTATTTTTCGAATTATGATGCTGTTCTTCCTGAAGTGCCTGCTTACAAGCATTTGAATATGTATGATTACTATAAATCTGAAGATATACTTAGAACGTATTTCATTCCATGTGTGATGCATCGTGCCGTAAAAGCGGGCAATTGCTGGAGTTGCGTCGCAAGCGCGACCCAGCTCCAGCAATGCTCTGGGGGGCTCTATTGTTACAATGCTGCGTCAATCCTTACGCCTGCTTCAAGCAGGCGCAGGGTGTTGACGCAGCATTGGCCCAAAAGTGACTGAGTGAAATATTGTAGATTTCACTCAGCCACTTTTAGGAGGCATTCCTGTGCTGGAACGCCCTCCCCCCCCTCCCTGCGCAGGAACGCCTCCTTCTGGCGCAGGGCTTTACAACGTCACGCATTTCCCAGATGCGTAACTTTGTAAGTACCCTGCACCATGGCGCATCTTTTGCGCCGCCACTGCGTCACAAAAGTGATGCAACAGCGGCGTAAAAGGGGCACATGGGGCTTGTAAATATGCCCCCAAGTTCATTCTTAGTGAAGCTAGGGTTAGGGTCAGTTGGGTTTAGACTGGGTCCTGTCTAAGGCAGTCCAATTGGATGTGCAGTTAGACATGGATCTTAGTTTGGACTAGGCTGTAGAAATTAAGGAGCATCTTAGAACGAGCTCTGTAGTTTAGGCTACTTACCCGGAAAGTGAATGTGCTTCTTAGGAAGCCTTCACAGCTGACACCTTTTTCTCTTGCCCGGAAAGTAGGTTTAGTAGGGATGTCACTTTAAAATTAGTGTAGCGACAGACTAATCTTTTCTTGTCCACTGGAACAGATGCAGTCCAGTATTCCAGTAGGCACAGTGATTGCGTGTCTAATGCTTCTTGAATTGACTTTGCTTTTTATTCTGAGTCTTCTGAGACTCTTGCGTAGGATTATGTTTGTATTAGTGCCAGTTTATTTCTTGAACCTCTTGCTGAAGTGTCTGTATGTTCAGTTATTTTTGGCTTTGTAATACATTTTTAAACTTTCCATTGTAGTCAGTGGTCCTTCAGCTTAAAATGCATTGAGTTTGAAAATTTAGCAAAAGGGTATTAAATTTAAGGAACTTCCTTCACACTTCCATGCAGACTAAAGAGACCCGTGGACCTAGGGATTCCTCGAAGTGGTAAGGTGAAAATCTAGGTGGGAATCCCAGCGTCATCAGTATCTCGATTGGTCATACTGGGGCCGCAGTTTGGGGTTCTTTTCATCCGGATCCTCTCATAAGGCCGAAAATACTTTTTTTACACAGACTCTTGTCAGTCCCGAAAGCTTTTTTATTTTTAGTATTTTATTTTTCTTTCTGACCAGCAATTACATGGCAATCGTTGTCGTACATTCAGCAAATTTGTTGATACATTTGACACTTAGTGGTTACAATATAAGTTATACACATACTCATTAACATCTACACCTCATCAATTTCTATCGACAGTGAATTATGCCTATGTGATCACGCAGCTCCCTTCTGTTAAATTGCCACTCTCATCACACTCCGTCTAGCCCTGTGTAAAGTCGCTCCTCCGAGCACTGTAGCCTCTATGTCATTGATAAATGTTGGTTCGTGTCTCTGGTTCTGTAGTGTCCTGCAAGTATTGCACGAGTGGTTCCCAGAAGTCTCTGGGTCTTGAAGCTAGTGGGATGTCTTCCACATACGTCTCTAATGTTTCTTTGCAATAGGTCATGTCTTTTAACCAGTCTTTTAGTCTGGCCGGTCTTTTGCTCCCCATCTGATCGCTACGTGTCTTTTTGCAAGTCGCAGAGCTACCACCAAGAATTTTCTTCATCTAACGTATTTGAGTTTTTTAGCTCCCAATATGCATATGAAGGGGGTGTTAGGGATTTGTTCCGATAACATATCACTTAGTGTGGCAGTGACTTCATCCCAGTATGCCTGCAGGTTTGGGCATGATCATGATACGTGTAAGAAGTCCGCACCTGGTGCTTTGCACCTAAGGCATGCATCTGTTTCTCTAAGGCCCAGTCTGGGAAGCTTAACTGGTGTATAATATATTTGATGAATGAACTTGAAATGTATAATGCGTAAGTTGCAATTGGACGTAAGAAGCGTGAGTTGTGTACAACTGTATTGCCAGTCTTGTTCTTCAATTGAGATATCCAGTGACCTTTCCCATCTACTTCGCACTGCTACAGGCTTATCTACCTGTTCATCCTGAGCTGCTGTGTAAAGTGGTGTTACCAAATTCTTACGAGTGGGAGCCGTTAACAATATTTGTAGTGTAGACAATTGTTCGGGCTCAGCCGGAAACGTATTGTATAGTGACCTCACAGCCGTGCGGAGCCTTAAGTACGCAACATTTTTCATTGTGGTCTGATGTGCACATAAGGAGTGGTCCGTTAACTTAATAAATGTAGTATGGGGGAACAATTGACCCATGGTATTTAGTCCCATCTCCACAAGCAATGCTTGCATATTCTGTTCTTGAGTTACAGTAAGGTTGGGGTGTTTGGCCGTGGGCAGTGCGTGTGCATATATCGGTAGTATGTGTACCCTGTGTGCCAACGCATGCCAAGCTCTCGAAGTACACTTGGCCGTGTGTATCATGTCTCCTGGCGTGTAGCGAATTGGGTCGGCTAGCAACGCTGTCAGAGGCGTGGGGAAACGCTATACTTTTCCACTGCAATGTGTGGTATGTATGTGTGTGGTTTTGTCCAACAGTGCGCATGTTGTGTCTGCGCACAAAGATAGTATAATTGAAAGTCTGGTGCCCCAAAGCCACCCAGGTGATTAGGTTGTGTAAGTACTCTCCAACTTGCCCTAGCCTGTTTACCATTCCATGTTAGTCTTTGAAGGGCAGAGCGTAATCTATCAAAGAAGGTCTTGTTCAACCAAATTGGTATGTTCCAGAACAGATACAGGAACCTAGGCAAAATTATCATTTTCTGAAAGGCTATCCGGTGGGCCATTGAAAAAGGCATTTTTATCCACCTGTCTATCTGGTCCTCTAGTCTTGTCATTGCCTTTCCATAGTTTTCCCTAATGATTATCTCTGGATCTCTGTTTCCCCCATATCCCCAGGTACTTAACCGGATCTGTGCGCCAGTTCAGGGGGAATTCTAGCTCAGGTTCCTTTGTGTCTTTAGTAAGTGGTATCACAACAGATTTATCCCAGTTTATGCGGGGGCCAGCGTTAGTTTCATATTTAACATATTCTCTGATGAGCAGGTTTAGGTTCTTGTCCGGATGCGTGGTGTATAGGACCATGTCACTGCATACAATGCTATACCAATCGGTCTGAGGTCCAGTCCTGAAAGCTTGCCCTACTGCTGTGTGTCATTCCAAGTCTTCTTTGCGCACATTGAAGATCTAATAAAACTCCGACTCATAGTGTTGTGGCTTTTAATCTGTGGTAAATCAGAAACCGGTTCCTCCAGAGCATTTGTCAAGGATTGCCCGCTTCTGGGCATCATGAAAGGTATTCCTTGGCTGTCATACATTAAGAAATATCTGAAAGCCTTGGGATGTGCCTGGATCCTTTGAAAATCCAGAATGTATTGATGCCTATTGGGAGTGGAGTATATATAGGAAGTTTATATGAAGCATATGGTACTCAAGCATTATGATAGCATAAATAAATTGAAAGGAAATGTTAAGCCAACTGTATTACACCATTCTGCTGTGTTATCATCAGGAATTGAGCCTAATTTAATATCCATCAGAAATGTCCAGCTCCATTTGTACCGCTTTTGGCCACCATAAGTGTGGCAGGGTATGTTCAGACGTGAGTCCCTTGCTCACTTTGCCACTGGATTAAAGCAAGCCGGGCTGAAGACGGCTGGAATGCCAGAAACCGGTCCTCGGAAGCTTGTTTCCGGTCCTGGGAAGAATTGGCTTGACAGTTCGGGCTGAACTGTTCCCATGAGGCACAGGGTCAGACTGATTTGCATATATCCATGTCTGAACTGGGGTGGCAGAGTGGGCTAAAGAACGGTGATGGATTAAACCCAGATCTTTTGACTGGGTGTGAGTGTTTGATTGATTGAGATGCTCCGTCCATCACCACCCCCTTTTGTACCGCTTTTGGCCACCATAAGTGTGGCAGGGTATGCTCAGACGTGAGTCCTTTGCTCACTTTGCCACTGGATTCAAGCAAGCCGGGCTGAAGACGGCTGGAATGCCAGAAACCGGTCCTCGGAAGCTTGTTTCCGGTCCAGGGAAGACATGGCTAGGCAGTTCGGGCTGGACTGTTCCCATGAGGCACAGGGTCAGACTGATTTGCATATAGCCATGTCTGAACTGGGGTGGCAGAGTGGGCTAAAGAACGGTGATGGATTAAACCCAGATCTTTTGACTGGGTGTGAGTGTTTGATTGATTCAGATGCTCCGTCCATCACCACCCCCTTTTGTACCACTTTTGGCCACCATAAGTGTGGCAGGGTATGCTCAGACGTGAGTCCCTTGCTCACTTTGCCACTGGATTCAAGCAAGCCGGGCTGAAGATGGCTGGAATGCCAGAAACCGGTCCTCGGAAGCTTGTTTCCGGTCCAGGGAAGACATGGCTTTTCAGTTCGGGCTGGACTGTTCCCATGAGGCACAGGGTCAGACTGATTTACATATGGCCATGTCTGAACTGGGGTGGCAGAGTGGGCTAAAGAACGGTGATGGATTAAACCCAGATCTTTTGACTGTGTGTGAGTGTTTGATTGATTCAGATGCTCCGTCCATCACCACCCCCTTTTGTACCGCTTTTGGCCACCATAAGTGTGGCAGGGTATGCTCAGACGTGAGTCCTTTGCTCACTTTGCCACTGGATTCAAGGAAGCCGGGCTGAAGACGGCTGGAATACCAGAAACCGGTCCTCGGAAGCTTGTTTCCGCTCCAGGGAAGACATGGCTTGGCAGTTCGGGCTGGACTGTTCCCATGAGGCACAGGGTCAGACTGATTTGCATATAGCCATGTCTGAACTGGGGTGGCAGAGTGGGCTAAAGAACGGTGATGGATTAAACCCGGGCTGGACTGTTCCCATGAGGCACAGGGTCAGACTGATTTGCATATAGCCATATCTGAACTGGGGTGGCAGAGTGGGCTAAAGAACGGTGATGGATTAAACCCAGATCTTTCGACTGGGTGTGAGTGTTTGATTGGTTCAGATGCTCCGTCCTTCACTACCCCCTTTTGTACCGCTTTTGGCCCCCATAAGTGTGGCAGGGTATGCTCAGACGTGAGTCCCTTGCTCACTTTGCCACTGGATTCAAGCAAGCCGGGCTGAAGACGGCTGGAATGCCAGAAACCGGTCCTCGGAAGCTTGTATCCGGTCCAGGGAAGACATGGCTTGGCAGTTCGGGCTGGACTGTTCCCATGAGGCACAGGGTCAGACTGATTTGCATATAGCCATGTCTGAACTGGGGTGGCAGAGTGGGCTAAAGAACGGTGATGGATTAAACCCAGATCTTTTGACTGGGTGTGAGTGTTTGATTGATTCAGATGCTCCGTCCATCGCCACCCCCTTTTGTACAGATTTTACCTTAGGCACAGTGCGTGGCTGAATTTATTTCCTGTTTGTGGCTCCTGGTTTCTAAATCTTTCCACCTGTCCGTGTGATGTCTCTTGGCAAAGCCCTTTACATACAATGCTATTTTGTACACAGTATAGCGCCCCTAAAGCGGGTCCCTAGTCCCCTTATTTATCACTTTAAATATCAGAATGTATACAATGGCCATGTATTTAATTCAACGGCTTTCATTTGTGTCGCCCCAACTAGTTTTATTCGTCCTGCTGTGAAAATCAGGAAAAGTTATGGAGAAGGTAACACTATATTGGAGCTGAACAATTGACACACAATATTTTTAACGGTAAACATGCTGGTTTTATTGAATGTCGAACTTATTTTTATGAATTGCGATGCATTTATGGTTAAATAATCCGCAGAATTATGTCTTTTTACTCGACAACTAGAGCAAAGAAAAAGGTGCTTTATCTTGACTCCAAACCTAACTGTGCACTAGTGTAGTGGTGTATTTAAAACTACGCTGACAAGATGTCACAGGTGACTTCTGAATCGGAGAAAAACAGGGAGTGATGGTAGACACTCTCTGGATCGAATTAGTAACCCATGCAAGCTAAAAAATTGCATCCCCCCCATGGGAAGAGTCAGTGGAGCACAATGAGTTGCACACACTTTCCAGGTTTGGCCTAGTGAATGGAGATTGTAACATGATTCATTCACATCAAATCTTCTGAAAACGTAAAGATACGGTCCAGAGTGTGCCGTGCGTAATTGGATGTTTTCCAATTGAGCAACAAAAACAGTACACAAGTGACACGCATGACGTGCGTACACTACGCATGTGCTAATGTGCCACCTGATGTTTTCACTGGCGGGACTGGGCCAGAAACCATTGATGCGCTAACACTGGATGCACAAAAGACGTTTTCAAATTACTCACCAACGTTTTATGAAGCCAATGGGATTTTGCAACCCAAAGCAATGATCCAGTGCCTAATTTGTAAAGGAAAATAAGCGGGGACCACATTTGTCACGTAAGTCTGGCGCCACTGCCGAGCCATGGGATTGCTGAATACCAATGCCTCTTTCTACCACCAACACACTCTCCCTGCCTTGTTATCTCACTCCTTAGGAGATATTCTCAAGAACGTGCGATATTCAACGCCAAAATCGGTTAAAGCAACGTTTCACATCGCCGTCTATCGTGGGAAAATAATTCTGTGTTAACGTCCTATTCACAGCATGGCTGTAACATGCGATATTATCCCGATAACGCGTTAAACGTCCGCGATAAGGTCACCGGGACGGCAAAAAAATCAAAACCCCCAACGAGAAAAAGTAGCGATGGGACCTACCACGATAAAAAAGTCACACACCTCAGGCGGGAAAAATCCCTATAAAAGTAGAAGAAAAATACAAACAAAAGCAAAACAACTGTGAAGCACAATGGAGATAGCCGGAGCAAGTGCCGAGGACAACCAGAACCCCACAAGCCCCCCGGAGGACCAGCCTGGGACCTCAGGGCAGGGGAGGGCAAAGACAAGTGAAAGAGGAAGACGCTGTTTAGTCCGCAGGAAAACAGGATCCTGATTACGGAGCTGATAGAACACCATTAACTACTGTTTGTCACCTCCACTGTGTCATTGGCAACAAAAAATGGAATATGGCGGTCCAGTGTGGACAAGGTGAATGCAATCGTAGTGCTGAGGAGGACAATAGAAGAGACCAAGAGGTGTTGGAATGATGTAAAGCGCAAAACCAAACAGAAACCTGTCAACAACCAGAAGGCAGCAATGCAGACTGGAGGTGGGAGTCCAGCGCCACAGAAGGAGCTGGATGAGATGGAGGAAATGGTGTCCACAGTCATCAGTGTGGAGAAGGTAGCAGGAATTGGGGGAACAGACACTGCTCAACATGACCTGACACAACAGCAACAGGGTGAGTAACCACCTGGGACTGGGGGGATAGGGGGTGATGGGCACAATGGCACAAATGCACAATTAATTACAGCACCGTGCACACCCACAATGACTCTGGAGCATGTCTCTGATCCCCTTGGCACACTACAGCACACCTAGAAACAGCAAGTAGGCCCCCGTCGACTATATGCCCAGAGTGGGCCCTTCCCACATACCACCAATCTCACAACCAACCCATGCTCATGTGTTAAACCCAGCAAAGTGACGTGTCTGTAAGCAAAACTGACAATGCAAGTGACACTGAATGACGAATAGCATTGCTGCAGTCAATATATCATGAAATGTTGCATGCCACGACACTGAGGTGGCTGGGTGTGGACCACATCGGTAAAGGAGCAGGTCACAATCTGACACATCCACGTGCACAAACAACCCCTGATGTCAACAACACATCTGCGGATAAACCATGCCCCAGACTTCCAACTCCCACCAATGGCCCAATGTACACAAGTCTGCAACATCTCAGAGCACTGTATAGGCACAGAAGTCAAAGGCACAACGCATGAAAGGGATAAGGGGCAGCAAAATCAGAGCTGCATGGGCGACTCTCCCAAAATGCAGCACACATAACATGCAGAGCACATCACCATTGACAACAATGTGGTACAAACCGAACACATCCACAATAGAACAGAGGACACAACTGGTGCTGCTTGAGTGTCGAAACTGGCCAATCACATTTGGCATAGCAGGGAAATGTGAGTTGATAATGTACAAGTACAAACACACATCCGTGATGTCGAAATATCCACTGTCCTGCATCAAATAGGCAGCTCATCCAAAACAGTCACAATGTACCATGTCATGCAGTCTGTATGGAAACATGTTCAATAAGTTAACATACATGTGAACACAATGTTAAACTGCATCTCCCCTTCACATTGCAGAGGGAAAACCAACACCTACTGCAGAGCAGACCGAACCTCTCTTCTCTGATAACGAAGAGGACCACCACACCTTCGACACCGACGCCCTCCAAGAGTTCATTGACAGCTACGTCAACCCACCTCCAGGAGAAGGGCAGCCCAGCTGCATTGATGAGACTCCACCCCCTACACAGACCACACAGTAGGCAGCACCCATCACCAAGGTTGCCTCCCAGGACCCCCACGAACAACACATGGCCTTCCAATGCTGTGTGTTGGGGGGCCAGGAGCAGATGACTGGTGCAGGTGGGGTTCGACTGCATGGCAGCCAAACTAGATGCCATACATGCGTATCTAAGTCTCATCAGGGACCACTCACAGTCCCTAACGGACACCTACAGTCCGCTAAATGCTCTCTAATTATCCATGACTGATATTGCTGGAGTCCTGACTCAGAGACGGGGACAACTGTCTAGTCAGAGTAGCTCCAGCGATGTCACCCAGGAGTTGGAACACATGCGGAGGATCATGGAGAACATGGAGCGGACGCAGGCCGAAAGAACGGCTGCCACGGCCACACACCAGTGAGAGGTAGCTGGGTTCTTCCGTGCCCTGCAGACCCTCCTCATGGCATTCCTGCCACAAGGCCTGGCGCGGATGAATGCTGCAGCTACCACTCCATCCACATCTCCGCCCTCTGATGTGTCAATGCCACGTAGTGCGGGAGATAGAACCACCACCCACATGTGGGGCACATGAAACAGCAGAAGTCGAAGATGAGGATGAATCTGCCTTAGTGGTAATAGGAAAGCTGTAGCATTCATCTACGCCATATGGCCTGTTTCTGCTTGGTTCTGCCCTCCGCATCATCACCTTCCACTGTCCCCCGATGCACTCTGCGGCACTCACCTTGGACCTCGACATGGACTGCCATATTTTGTTTGGTTACAAATTACACAGCAATCAGACTGCGGACTGAACTCTTTCTCTTCCGATGAACTTGTCATTCTCTAAAGGACTCTGGCTGGCCCTCCACGGACCTACAATGTAAAGTGGGGTTTGCATGGCCCTGTACTGCTCTAGCTACAACACTCAACTGAATGTGCATTAAACATTCATATTCACACAGATGTGTCATGTCTATGATCATTCAAGTGTGGAAGTATGAATGAATGTAGGGTCAGTGATTCCCCATTACGTCCATGTTGCTCATGTTGCGGTCCGGGTGACACCAATACTACAACAGAGACACACACATTAGTTACTTCCTTGTTCAACCCAGGACGGAACCAAGCCCAGAGCCCTGTGGTCATTGTTCACACCCCTACCCTGGACTGGCACACGCCAGGCCAGCCCACTCCGTTTACGCTTACAGGGGGGACGACAACGCTACATGTCCCATGTCTTCCCTGTACTGATCTGCTGATCACAGGTCTAGTTGTCTGCATGCCAAAGCCACTCCCTGACAGTTGATTTACACCCACACCACACCCATCCAGCACAGGCATCACAGGACATGTGACTCTGCCAATATGTATCCGTGTGGGTATTATTTATGCATGAGGACCTAGGGTCCTACCACATCACATTCCCCACTGCCGGAGGTGATATGATGGCGTCCGCACCACAAGACTCAATCCTAAAGGGTCACCGACTTGCGTTGCACAGACTTGGTAGTACCAGGTACACTTCGGCCGGCATGGGCCTACCGCCACGGGATGGTGACTTTCGGTGCACTGAGGTAGGGGCACCTTAAGTGCTAAGCGGGTGTGCAGCCTGCCATGATGCCCCGTCCTGGCGGTCCAGACTGGTAAGGATTTGTGTGAGCCCTGCTGGACCGCAGTGTAGGCCTGAACCAGCGAACAGCTCGGGCCTATTGCCACGTGGCGTTGACTTGCAGTTCACAGAGTTAGTGTCACCTAAAGAGCTGAGCGGGTTTGCCGCCTGCAATGATGCCGTATGCACTGATATGATCTCTGCCATTGCGAAATCAAGACCCAGAATCAAGTGGGTGACCTGGTGGCCCGCAGTGCATGATGTGGAGGCTGTCAAGGTCGTGGGCCCCGGTCTTGGAGCTTGCACCTGCACATGGTAGGCCCTCTTGGAGACACGCCAGGGGCGGAAGGTGAGCAGTGAGGCCTTAGTGAGAAGGGCGGGCAATCACTGCTGGGCAGCTGGACGGGCTGGGATGCAGCAGCCTGTGTGCGCAGGGGCGGGCAAGCGATGATGGTGTTTGTGATTGTAAGGACTTTGCCATTCATGAATCTGGACTATGTTTCAGATAAGGGATCTGGTGGACTGCAGTGTATACCGGCACGTAGTTGGAGACACACCGGTGGCAGCAGGTGAGCAGTGAGGCCTGGGTTTGCAGTACTGGCACTCTCTCTCCCCCTCCCCTAATTTGAATAAAATGATTTGTTAGGAAATTCAAAGATGAATGAATGATTCTCCTTTTTCTGTCCACACATGAATGTTAATTGTTGTAATTGTGCATCATCAGGTGAATTGTTTTGTTCATGATTTCGTAAAGTTGGTGTAACACATCTTTGTCGGGGGGGGGGGGTGGCGGTCCTGGGGTTGGTGACGGTGGGTGTTGTGGCCCTCTTGGCTGTCCAAGCTGTATGATCAGTAGCTCCATGGCATCTGTTTTTCTTCGTTTCTCTGGCTGGGCTCCCTTTTCTGGTGCAGGTTGTCATCCGACTTTACACCAGGTAGGAGCAGGTGTTAAATCCCTGCTGCTAACGTGCCTTATCGCATGTTTTGTGTTCTTATCGTCGATCTGGCTGGTCGTTGAGAATGTTGCGAAGTGGTGTTGTCGTGGCTTATTTCACAGGAACGCTAGGTCTGCATCTCATTAGCGTTAGTTGCCGGGGCCATCTGTGGCAATGTTTTTTGTGGCTGCTATCAGGTAGGAAAACTAGTGATATCGGCTGTTAGCACCAGCTTGTGAATAGGGCGATACATTTATCGCCACATTGGCTGCGATAAAGTGCTGCTAACTCAGCGGTAAGTCCTTGACAATATGCCCCTTTGTTCTTTTTCATTTGCGTTGTTTCTGTTTGTGATTTTTCCAACTAATTACACACATTACTTGACCTTCCCTTAGTCGGCTGTACATTCTTCGAAATCTGTATTTTAGGGAGTGTCTCACCTGAGGCAATGTTCACCTGCCCCTGTACTGAGGCTCAGCGCTAACTCGTATTCATTTGTTGCGCAAACATACGATTTCCTCGGGTGTTACCCGACCGCTCGCGGGTGGGATATTTATTGTACACGGATTTATGACGATGTTCCTGGAACTCTGGCCAGGCTCCGCGGCTTCATGATCCCCCCGCCCTAACCGGAGCAGGCCGTTCTCCCTTTGATGTTAGATTACTCAGAGCAAACATGTCACATTTCAAACACCTTCTTTTCCCTCCTTCCCCCTGTGTTGAGTATTTAAGTGCTCGCGCCGCGTCTCTGCTATTAGCGACTCTGCAGCGAGAGAAGAACTCAAAACTGAAGATGAGCCTCCCCGGTGTGCTGCTGTTTCTGCCCCTGCTGGGGCTCTGCTCAGGTAAGACGGAGACCGGTAATTGTATACATGTAGCGCTAATCACCCAGCCTGGCCTCTGAGCGCCTGAAAGGTGCGAAAGAACAAGCCATAAACGCTGATCAAGCATTGATTGCGCTTGCATAACAGACTGATTTTAAGATAGTGTCAAAGTGGCCATTAATTAGATGTAAAGGTAAGCAAAAGTGCAGAGCACAAAGTATAAACATAAGTTGGCGAGAGAAACAGGTCATCGTCAGAACAGAGAAGATCGGCACACTGGTCTTACCGCAAAACGAGAACAGAGAACAACACTCTAAAATACTTCGTTCCTATTTCACCTCTTTCTTCACTGCCTAGAGCAGAGGTCTTCAAACTTTTTGATGCCGAGACCCCCCTGTCAAAAAATGTTAGGCGTGAGGACCCCCTCCGACAAAATTTTTTAGAACTTGGTACTCATCATCATAGACAACCAAAAGCGCCCCCAATTATTACTGCCCTTATGTGTTTGTTATGTGCAGAGAAGGATGCTTCAGATTTATTTAGCTGGGGGCACAGGGTCATGCTAATTCACCTGATATTTTTTGGGGGTTTGTTATTTGTTTTTGGAATTATTTTGACCAAGTGAACTGTAACTTCTGAAGGCCACGAGAAAATGCTAAGAGGCTGGCTGCCCTGGTGTCCAGTAAACTGGGCTATATTTATGTGCATGAGGTGAAAGAACGATCATGGGGTATGCCCTTGTGATGTGTGTGCTTGGGCTGTACACAAAGGTCATCTTGAAGTAGACTATCTATGCTCTCCTGTCCCTAGCAGGTGACCTATGACCTTTTTCATGCCAGTGCCCCTAGAAGCGCCCTGCTATGCAGGCCAGATATTCAATACAGTGGGAGGCTTAGTGTCTGGAAGGAGAATGGCACTAATTGTAAACACGTGTTCCCATGCATTTGGTGCAGGTGGAGGACAACATGTTGCACGGTCAAAATGGCTCAACTGAGCCTTTGTCTTGGAAAGGCCTTTGCAGGGTGAGGGTCAGTAGAGAGGTTGTGAAAGGTAGCAAAACACACTCATCTAGAGATGGAAGCCAAAAGACACCAGTTGTTTCTTTTTTGTGGGTGAAGTTCGTTGTACCCAGAGGCCGGTAATTTAACAGACAGGTAAAGTAGATCATTCAAGATCACACAGGCAGTCGATGAGGAGCGGAGTAGCCTCCAAATTAGCACACACAGCAATTCCATGAGAGCCTGTCCTTGACATGAGACAGACAGCTGTTTACCGCACACCCTTGTGGCCTCCTTCTCCCCTCCCCGGTATCTGGGTGATTTATGACAATTTATTGCTGACAAACTTATAGACCAGTCATGGAAAATGATGCCACGAGAGAACAGTTTTGGCACACATTGGTATTCAATACCACAATGACAACACCATATATGCGGAGGCACCATTCAGCGTTGAGTCACATGTGCTTAGTTTAGGACACAAAATCTCATTGCAAACAAAATGGCGGGATGTGTTCTATATGAACTGAAGACCCACAGAGCATTCACTGCTGCAGTGTGTCAAAGATATTGTATTTTATTGTAATTGCATTTATATAGCGCTTATTACCCCTGACTAAGTGTCAGAGCGCTTTTTCAGCAAGTAGCAGGCTTCTCCAGAACCCATAAAAGCATTAGTGGTAAATTAGTATAGTGAAAAAGGCAAGTAATTTGAGTGGTGGATATGGTATTATGTTATTTGGATTGAGAAGGATAGTGGAGGGATGTTTTGGAGCTCACAGCAGTAGTAGGAGGCTTGGGATGAGTAAAAGGGAGACGGAGGGGGAAAAGTTTAGAAAGACTTGTTTTTGGGGGGGGGATCAGAATAGTAAGAGAGGTATGAAAAAGTTAAGAACTAACTAAATGGACATTTCTAGAGTTAGTGCTTGGCCACGTTTGCTGACTAATGCTATGGTTTTACTCATGAGAAGATACTTATGCATTAAAACTGAAGTTGTATCTACATGCCTGACTAAGTGTTCTGGCATATTCTTATGTTTTGCTGTATTACCGCAAATAGTACTTCTATTGCTCGTCATTTATAGAAGCGGTCTTAATACATTTGAACTACACAATTTTAAATACTCTGTGTCTTGGAATCTAGTTTCTTTGCAAAACACACGAATAAACTATTTTGTAATTACAAATATCATAATTTTTCTAATATGTATAGCACCAATATCTTTCTTTGCAGGACATAATTATCTGTTTCTAACCACAGCTGAAATTCAGAAGGGTATTTAGGTTTCTATGAGCTCATATTCACCAATCTATTTAGAACTTTTTGACAAAAAATGATGTCCTCGGATGAACTCTTCCCAGACCGGTTTTAAATGATTCCTCCACGTTATAAAGTTTTTTGTACTACAGAAACCACCACATCAAGTAAGGTGCAATCGTGGATGCTTTACACATGAATAAATAACCATAATTTTTGTTTCGAGTGTGTCAACTGTAGTTGGACAAAGGCATCATATTAATCTCCTGTGTCAAAAATAAAAACTGAAAGAACATGGAAAATAAACATTTCAATGTCACAAAAATGAATATAAAACTGCTGCAACAAAAACAGAATGTACACCGAAAACAAACACAATTCCACAGTCATACAATGTAACTGGAGCCTTTTTCCTGTCCCCCTCCCACCCCCCACCCACATTGCTCGATCGAAGAAACAGATAATAATCTCTGTGTGTCTTTGCGTGGGCGGACGAGGAGGGGGCTTGCCTTATTATTCCTGGAAGCTTCGGGTTGCATTGGGAACCAGCCGGGAAGGAGATCCTAATGCAGAGGCAGTCACGAAGAAGTGTTGGAAAAGGGGACACGAGGTGAAAGCAGCCAGGGTCAGGGTCAAGAAAGACAGCTGGGTCCAGTGAAAGCCAGCAGTGACTGCGCAAACCTCCGTGGAAATACAGCCTGCATTGTCGAACGTGCTAGTCCATCTTTATGGACAAAGTTCGCGGGCATTTCCTGGTGTGCATGCTGCAGTCCATGATTGGAGGACAGGCATTACGACGTAGCCACATCATGATTGGCTTATTTTGCCCTGTCCTCCAATCAGAGAGGTTTCTGAGATGTAATTATTTCGAGTCCAAAACGAAAGGTAAACGTTTTGGATTCGAGGCAGCAGCGAGGCCGGTGAATGCGCGACCCCCTTAAAATGACTCCACGACCCCCCTGGGGGTCGCGCCCCATAGATTGAAGACCTATGGCCTAGAGTGTGGCCATCTCGCAAAAGCTCTCCTCGGCTTCTCTCTCCTCTCAGCTCTCCTCTCAGCTTCCCGTCTCCAGACCCGCCGATGCCCTAAGCTCTTGAAATGCCTGTCTCGCTGAGACTGTGTTAGTCTCTCTTCAGCCACCCAGCCCAAGAAAAATAAAATAAATAAATAAATAAATAAAAAAGAAATGCCTGTCTCGCGGAGACTGTGTTAGTCTCTCTTCAGCCACCCTGGTGTCTATCACGCTGAGAGCAGCATGTCTGCTTTCAGAAGGAACCTCTCTTGCCTTTATCTTCACCAGCAAGTGCCACACGCACATTTTCCCCAAACACTCTTATTTGCCTTTGTGTGTTTCTCAACTAAGCGTTTCATGGGCCTATTTCCCTCCTCTGTTTAACCCCTTCCTGTATGTCCACCAACCCACATCTCCCTCCATTTGCATCTTCCCTCGTCTAATGTTGGTCTTCCCCAAGGACTCTTGGTTGACCCTCTGTCTCAAACCCCCTATATGTCCACTTCATGAGAGCCTTCTTTCCTTTTTGCCTGTCCTCAGCACTTCCATTCCTCACCACCCCCGAGGCTCCTGCGTTTCTCTCCGTCACAATCTTGTATACCTGTCTCCTTAGCTCCAAGAAGTTGTACGTCCTCAAAGTCTTCCCTTGTATACGCCCACCTTGTGTTCGTCTCTGCCAGATCCTCACATGTGTGTTCGTAACCTGCCCCCACCCTTCTGGCCTACCATGTAAATGCCCGGTGCCCGCCAGGGCCAGTCCGGCCCTGTGACAAGTTATCAATATCTAACCGCTTAATATTTTGAGTGTGTGTGTGTTTTCCAGACCTCCAGCCTCACTCCCAGTCAGTCCCACCCTCTTCAACGTATACATGAGCCCCCTTGCGGCCATCGCTCGCCAACACAACCTCAACATCATCTCCTACGCGGATGACACTCAACTGATCCTTTCTCTAAATGACCCCAGCACCGCCAAATCAAACCTACACGAAGGAATGAAAGAAGTTGCCGAATGGATGAAACAAAGCCGTCTGAAACTGAACTCAGATAAAACAGAAGTCCTCATCTTAGGTACATCCCCCACTGCATGGGACGACTCTTGGTGGCCGGAAGCCCTTGGAAAAGCACCCATCCCGACAGACCACGCACGGAACCTAGGCGTTATCCTGGACTCTTCACTCTCAATGAACAGACAAGTCGACGCCGTATCCTCATCCTGCTTCAACATTCTTCGCATGCTCAAAAAAACATTCCGCTGGATCCCCACCGAAACCAGAAAAACAGTCACCCATGCTCTGGTCACGAGCCGACTGGACTACGGAAACACCCTCAACGCAGGTACTACCGCTAAACTCCAGAAGAAACTCCAACGAATCCAAAACGCCTCAGCCAGGATCATATTAGACATCCCACGTAACGAACACATCTCTGGCCACCTGAAAGACCTACACTGGCTACCCGTCAATAAGAGGATCACTTTCCGACTGCTAACCCACGCACACAAATCACTCTACGTCATCGGACCAGAATGCCTCAACTCACGACTGTCCTTCTACACCCCCTCCCGCCAACTACGTTCTTCCAGCCAAGCCCTCGCCACTGTTCCCCGCATCAACAAGACCACCATGGGAGGCAGATCCTTCTCATACCTAGCAGCTAAAACATGGCACTCACTCCCCACCTACCTTCGCCTTACCCAGAACCACCTAGCTTTTAGAAAGCAACTTAAAACGTGGATATTTGACAAGTAAGCGTCCTCCCCTCCCTAAGCGCCTTGAGACCCTCTGGGTATGTAGTGCGCTATACAAATTCTCTGACTTGACTTGACTTGACTCACCACGAGTGAGCCTTACACATCTAGGGGGTCTGGTGGCACACTCACTCACACATGACGGATACCTGTTGGGGACCAGAACTAGAACTCCAAATGTGGCTTTCATCAGACCCAGGTTCCCGCAGAGCCGCGCCTGACCGATGAGAAGGATGCAGAAATACCTCCCAACGCAGAGGAAGGCCTCCAGCAACAGCTGCTCCTCTGCACATAACAGCACGAAAGCTATCACATGTGCGCTCCACGATTTGTGATAATAGTATTTCCAACTGGAAACGTGCACATATTATGCATTCAGTGCAATGTTCTTGATGTATCTACTTGAGTAAGAGTTATGAACCTTTCAATGTCACCAATATGATAATTAGTTCTCACACCTGAGAATTTGGATAACTATGGCGCTGTGCTCTCCTAAAACATCTTGTGTGACACTCAGGGTCGGTCTTCCCTGAGCCCCATCATGCATCTAGTCCTCAGCGCCCCAGAGAGTGTCTGCCTCTGTTGAGGCCCCTTGAGTATGTGCAGAGCCCCCAGTGTTTCCGGCTCCTGTAGGCCCTCGTTTGTGCCCATCTCCTCTTAGCTCATTGTGTGTCTACCATTTATACATTCTCCAGTGTATCTAGAGAGGTCATTTGGGTTTGAGCACAGCAGGAAAACCACCCGCCCGGTTCTCCCACCCAATCAGATCCATAGTTCCCCCACCCTATTTGCATGTGAGAGGGGTGCCAGGTATGCATCAGTGCAGCTGTTGGATCCTCCAAGGCAAATATTTTCCCTGGTGTCCAGCCAACACCTAGCTCGTCAGATCATAGAGACGGTCATACATTACCACCAAGAGTGATCAGTGCTGCTGTAATTCCTATATAGTGTGGAACATTCCATAAAAAAGAGGCTGTACCTAATTTAGAGTGCTTTCTATTTGTTCTACTATCAAGATATGGTTTCTAATTTCATAAACTCCTGTATGTCGACATAGCGTCTGCCTCTCATAATACATAAAAACAGACATTGGCAATTCCAATAGGTCTCGCATTTGCGAGAGTTGGAACTATTGGTGTACAAACAAAGAGGGTCAGAGCTTGAAGGTCCAGCACCAGACGTAGCTACGTGTAATGGCCTATCAAATCCTAACTAAGACTCGGTGTATAGGGTCTAGGATGTGACCCACATACATCCCAAAAGGGTGGTATAAAAACCACCACTACCAAAAGCAACAAATTAACCCTGCACCCGAGAAGCACTAGCAATCTATTTGTAAAGGCAATAGTGCATCATATTTCAAAAGCAGAACAGAATATAAGTAGGTAGCTTCCCAAATGAAAACACCAGACGTTCGTATTCTTTGATTGTAGAAAATGACCCTTTTATTCCAAACACTTCACATTCTTTAAAATACACGACAGAATTGCTATTGGTGTAAAGGACAATGTCTTTTACCCATGTGTTTTGGTTTGGGGTGGAGTGGATGTATGTGGTGTGGAGTGGAATTATGTGGTTTGGATTGGAATTGTTAGTTGTGGAATTGTGTCGGGTGCAATTGTGTGGTGCGGAGTGGATTTGTGGAGTGGAATAATGTGGCATGGTCGCTGGATAGAGGTGAGAGATGCACAGAATAGACAGGAAGACAGAGAGGGAGAGGTTGTTTGTGTAAAAGTGCTGAATGAACTCTAGACAGAGGAGCAGAAAGAGTGTGTGAGAAAGAAAGAAGGGGAGAGCATGCAACAGATCCATAAATAAGGAGCATCTGTGTAAGCAGAGGACACCCCAAGATTAGGGGGGGAACGTGGGTTTGAGGCACGGAAATCTTGGAAAGGCACGGGAGAGAAGGTGTGCTTGAAGACCTGAAGTCAACCACATGAGAAAGGTGGGAAAAGCGCATGAGAGAGTGAGAAAGAGGGACTGGTCGCTCTTCCCAAAGAAACCTTATTAACCTCAAAGACAGGCAGGTGTTCAGAGAAACAATGACCACCCGCAGCTGATGGCAGGTCACTAGGTCTCGCAATGGCTAGGTATTTATTTAAAAAAAATTCTGTTATTTACCTTGGCATGAGGTGCACCAACGTTTAATAGCTCACGCTGCGGGTTCCACGCACAGGCACTCTTTCTTTTACAAAGTTAGCACTCACCCTATCTGTTGTTTTGTCCCTGATGTCCAAAGGCAGGGATTTCACAACCAACTGCAGGGATGACCCTTTCACTCTGATGGGTAGAGATGTTATGGTGTACAAGCGCGAGGCACAGAGACTTCGGTCCACCCAGAATGCGTCTAGGCTGTAATTCAAGCAGAATGAAATAGTTTTCCTTGGACCTGCCAACTAATGTTGTGTGTGTCGGGTGTTTTCCTGCTGCACCTGCAAAGCACACGCTCTCCCGCCCTTCTCAGAACACTGGCTTCTCTCAGGGTGTACAGGTGCGATTCATGAGAGGGAAGAAGTGTGTATATCAGACAGAAAGGATTGCAGACTAGGTTGTCGTTGACACGTGCATTTCGCAAATGGTGTAACCTCCTGATGCCTGGAAATGCAGGAGTAAGTCAAAAGGAAGTAACGCACCACAGAATAACATTTGTGATGAACTGAGCTCCAAAACATCAGCACTAAAGCACTTAGTTATGCACCAGTAATGCTTCCCTGGCTGGGGAAAGAGTTGATAAAATCCTACCAACGGGGAGGGTTAAAAGGAAGGTCTTTTAGTGCAGCTGGATACTTGTGAAACGCTTTGTAGGTAAAAGCACGAGACTGCCGAATACAATGCTGCTGCGCAAGATGCCACTAGTTACCCATGCATGGAAGTTAGGAGGCATTGTGGGAAAGAGCCGGACAAATAAGAAATAACCCACCAGAACCAGTCCTTACCTCGTCGCACCAGTAAAGAGCAAGCAATGCCAAACAGCACGCGAGATTAGGGTCAAGAGACCTCCAGCCGCACAATGCAGGCTTCTTTGTACACAAATCACTGCCATGTTGTAGAGGAAAATAGATGATATGCAGACAGTGCAGTATGCGAGCTGGGGACTGCTGACATAGTGTGGAAGGTCAGCTATCTAGGCAGGAGGAGCTGTCCTGGACCGAAACCCCACTAAGGCCTCTCACAGTGCGCCTCTGTTGGAAGGGCCGATTGGACGGCAAGGCTCCGGCTCTGGCCTCTCAGGCTATTCTCGAAGCTCTCCTGCTGACGTCACACAAACAACCCTCAAAGGGGAGAAGAATCATAGCACCCCTTTAAGGGGAGTGTATGCATACATCCTCCAAAAATGGGGAGGAGAACTAACTCTCTTCAAATGGAAAGAGATCTACAACACAAGAGAAATTAATATATGTATAGTTTTCAAATACCCACAACATATTTTAAATAGAATGCACTCCAAAGGCCCCCGTAAATGAAAGGAAACCCACTGAACCAGTTAGTAGTGTACTAAGAGACCCTTTAAAGGCGGGGCATCTAGCACGACATATACATACAAAACAAAGAGAGCGAAATGACTCACGATGGGTATAACCACCGGTCTCTTAAATGGGGATATTGCTCTCAAATGCACTACAGAAAAAACTGTGATGAAAGAAAAGACAAAAATGAACGTTTACGTTCAGCTATAAAAAATAACCAATTCGGATCTGACAGAGAAAAGATAAAGGAGGCCAAGGAGGCAAGGTTGTAAAAACATAGAGACGATTAAACTCAATTATGGAGTAGCCATCTCTAAACTAGCTGATAATGTCACGCGATGGATGTCCCTGCAGCTCTCTATGGCGGGAAGAGCTTCGCTGGTGAAAATGGTGGTACTCCCCCGCTTCTTGTATCTATTTCAGAATGTCCCCTACCACCCCGGCGCCTATTTTTTCAAACGACTTAGGTCGGAACTCCTTAGATTGTTTTGGGGGGGGCAAACAACCGCGATTGAAATGGTCCACCCTAACACAGCCTTATGAAAAAGGGGGGTTCGATGTCCCGGATTTTGAGGTATATTATCTGAGCGCCCAGGCGCAATATGCTTATTATTGGATACACCCCACGCCTTTTATGCCGCAGATAGCTGCTGAGGAATGGATTGTGCATCCACTCCCACTCAATGGAATGGTAATGGGGAGAGTTAGTGATGTGGAAACGCCGGCTACCATGGTGACATGCACGATAGATGCATGGACTCGTATTGCAAAGGTTTTGGAAGCCACGATGCTTTACTCACCGGCGATGCCACTTACATATCATCCCAAATTGTCAATATTGCAAGAGACAGGGTTTCGAAACATGTGCAGGCGAAACAAGCTGTCCACATGGGGTGACCTGTTTCTCGAGGGTACACTCCGTACGAGGGACCAGTTCTTTCGTGGGGAACAGCCCTCTCCTTTAGACGTCTTCTATTACATAAGGCTCCGTCAAGGGCTTCGTGACTTGCTTCCCCAGTTTCCAGACGAACCGGGGGTAGTTCTGCCACTGCATACTATGCTGGTGTCCGATGGCCGACACCTGGTGTCGAAGTTATACAACACCATTAGAACACAGCGAGAAACTCCGGTTAGTCATGCACGGGAGCAGTGGAGTCTTGAGCTAGGCATGGACATCACTGATGAGCAGTGGAACTATTGTTGTAGCGTCACTGCCAACATCTCATCGAGCTGCAGGCTTAAGATAATACATTATAAATTTGTTCAGAGATTCTATTACACATCGGCTAGGAAGTTTAGGTTTCACTTGGCAGAGGATGACAGGTGCGCTCGATGTCGGGCGGAAGGGGCTGGCTTTCTTCACCTGGCGTGGGAATGCAGTGCGGTACATGATTACTGGGTTCAGGTTCACGACGCACTACAGATCATGACTGAGGAGGCTGTAACATTGGTTATGCTGCTGGGATACACGAAGGAAGTGCCAGGGTCTTACCGCAGGTTTGCAGATATCGCACTACTACTGGCGAAAAGAAGGATAGCTTCGAAATTCAAGGAATGGTTAGATGATGTAGAATATTGTCAGGATCAATATAATGTATATGCTGACTTGATGCCTGTACGATGTAGACCTAGGGACTTCTGGAACCCACTGCGGACTTACTGGCTGTCCAAGGCCACACAACAGGGAGACTCGGAAAGTGATAGCCAGGGTGGCGTGGTGTGAGTGGAGCCATCCTTGGTGGATGCGTACTGATGCTGTGGAGAGATGTGCTTGATTACGCTGAGCATTGCCTGCACTGGAGTGCCATGAGTGGTGGTCGCCGGTGCTGGTTTCTGACGCTTGGTGGGCTCCGGGATGCTATCATCTTTTGTACTTCTAACACTATGTGCATTACTAGAATTGTCACTGAATGATGGGAGTTATTGATATCTACCGATACCGTACACTGTACACTATACTGCACTGAGACTCTATCCGCTGTAATGCTCTCCCTTTGTAACTTGACCCTGCTGTACATTACTCATTGCATAATATGTCTGGCCGTACCTGAGACTCTAATGTGGTATGCCCGCTGTGAAGAGTGATCTCATCTATTATAATCTATTAAATTGTGCCTTATATTCAAGTAACCAATCTGTATGTGACATGATGTATGAGTTTGTTCAAATAAAGGTTTAAAAAAAAAAAGAAAGTTGTAAAAACATGAGCGCTAACTGAGAAAAAATAGTTAAAGCAAGATGGGGGGGAGGAGGGATTTAGCCTGGCAAGCAGCGACGGGTGTGAGGTGGTGGTGTGGTGACGGCACCACATGGGGAGATTAAGTGCCGAAGCAAGACACAAGCAGGAAACCTTTAAAAGAAGACACAAGCAGGAAAACATTAAAAAGAGTTCCCCAAAACAAGCACATAAAGACAAATGCATAGAGATCAGTAATTGGGGAGTGCACTGTGGGAGTAAACAAAAAACAAAAGGGTGGGACAAAGATGAAGGATTAACTAACAGCAAGCTAGCATTTTTGATTTACAATGGAAGGGATGAAGGAAAAGGCAATGGGCTGGCTTTAACCGCACAGACTGAGTACAGCATGTCTGGTAGATGGCACATGCGTGCTACCTAGGCTCGACCTAAAAAGATGATAGAACCCAAGATGTCTCAAAGTTCCTTGTATGGAATTGCGAGGAAACCAAACCTCAGCCAACAGTTTATTCTTCCAGGCTGCCCAGAGTTCTTAAAAGTTATGTCCGCTACCAGCGACATGGTGGCAGAGGAATATAAATGTTCAACTCCTCAACACCTTTTTGATTATATTCAAAAGTGTAGGCCAGTCGCTGTTGTGCACTGATAACAATCTGGGGGGCCACTCTCTATCATTTGTGACTCTTAAAATGTTTTTAATGTATATGTTAGCGCATCCTCATTCACCCATGACTTAGTGTCAAAAAGGTTTAATCAGTTGAGCTCAGCATCATATTCTTCAAACCCCTTTACAATTTGTAGTAGAACCTACTTCATACCTTTCTTTATATACTGACAAAGATGTGGTCCAGAATAAGAAGCTTGTCTTGGAAAGAAAAAACAGAGACATAAAATGCATACACAGATTTGTAGCAGTCTGCAATTTCGCAATTTTTCACAGAATTATTGATAAACACAACTTACCCCTAAGGGTTTAAGGTACCTACCTCCTTTTCCATCCTCTTCTTTTTGTATTATTTAGCTACATGAGTTGTTTAATTTGAATTATATACCAACTTCCCCATAGCGTTGCCTCACCAGATAGTTAACAGTATCTATAGAGACACAAGAAGTGCAGTTCCTAGTATGTCCCAAAAAATTATCTCCTTTCCTCATGCACAGTGTCCTTTCAAATCTGTAACCTACTATTCGTTCATTTGGTCTCTGTCGTCTCTTTGTAAAATGGCCACTGCATCTCCCTGAGCGTATGGTCAACTTGCTGCTAGGTGACTCCATTGCATAGGTGCTTCAACCTAACACCCCTACTAAGTCATGTGCATAGGTCATAAGTTGACTAGTTTTATGTTAGGACGTGATCCAGATCTCCAAAATGTGACTTTACATGCAAGATCATCAGGGACTAGTGCCGCTATACTCAGGTGTTTACGGTTACAAAACTAGTCAACTGCCTATTATGTCAACAACATTTTATAGTGGAGATTCTATCTTGTAAGGGCACTTGTAATATTTCTATCCATAATAAAATAATCCGTTATTTTACACAATCTGTATGTGTAAATTGCAAATATACATCATAACATATTCTTTTTGTGTGCCTACTCCAAAATGATGAATCGAAATACCAAGGATGCTGACAGTCACCATTTTTGTATTTACACTGTATTCATTACAGACCACTGTAACACACCTAAGAAACCCCATCTCATGTCTTATCCCTCTAAATATAGGCATTTGTCTGCACTGTAGTAAACATAGAGAAAGAGATTTCCTAAGCCTTGGCATCATCACAACTGTTATTGTCCAAACAATTAATTGACTATAATTGTTCATTGTCACCAATACAATACCGTGATGAACATAGCCTCACTTCTCATCCTTACAGGTAATAACAAGAACTCATGGACATTCAGATATTGATTGTGAAGATTCCCTTTCTTAAAGTCCATTCCAATTTAGGAAAGAGCTGAAGGCACACCTTTTAAAGAACAGTTATATGCCATACTATTAATGACAAAAATATTTTGGTACAAATATAAATTGTTGTGAAAATATTGACAAGCAAAATATAAAGTATACATGCATACGAGACATAATATAAAGTACAACAATGTCGACTACCAAAATAGAGTGGTACAAAATACTCACTTTATACCAGGATTTATGTGCATTTGATTACAATTATCATTATTTTAAGTAAAATGTTAAATTATTATTGAAAAAAAATAATTGGTCATATCTAAATATTCATTGAAAAAAACAAAGGCGTCAGGGACATTATAGTTAGGCTCAGATTTCATTTGTACAAAATCAGTGAAATTCAGCAGTTATAGTTATTTGAGCTACCTATAACTTAAGCCCCCGCAATGCACTGCTTGGGACATCACTCATGACATGGCCAGTCACATCACTGATGACATCACTAATGACATCACCGATGACATCATCCATAGAACCACTAACACACCCTGTCACACTCCATAGAACCTCGTAAACCCACTCCCACGCCCACACAGCCCCTCACATACCCATTAATGAGACTCCCACCAAAAATGTAAAAGTTAATGTTGTATTGCCATGGATGGGGTCCCTCTGGAACCTCATCCCCACATCTAGGGGGCCAGGGTATTCCTTCCTAACCCCCTTTTCTTTTTGTAATTTTTTTTGTGGGATTCGGCTGGAGTCGAGTCCCAAGCTGGCTGCCAAAACTTCCTGGTTTGAAGTGTTGGCAGTCAATAAGATTGAGCACAGGTACTGTTGGACCCTCGGAGGATATTTATATACAAAATTTTCAGCCACCGCTTGATGGATCATAGCAAAACTTTAAAGACAGCAGGCAAAGTAAGAGTCCTGCTAGTTTTGAAAATTTTGCGAGGATTCATCAAACAACGCCAAAGTTATTGGCAAATGAAAAAAACGCTCTCCTATGAAAACTAAGTCCTCAGTATACCTACCTACTGGTGACTGCCAGTAGGTAAAAAATAATAATAAAAATATATATATATGTATATGTGCACTGAAAAAAACAAAGGTTACAGGGATGTTATAGTTAGGTAATAGAATAAAAGAAAACGCAGAAATTCACTAAAAAACTAAAGTTTAAAAGGCCATTATAATTAGGTTCAGATTTTACACACACAAAACCATAGAAGTGCAGCTTTTATAGTTATCTCAAGTAGCTATAAATCATGCCCTAAGGTAACTATAACTCGCGTACCACCCATGCTCAGTTTTCTCATCAATCATTTTCCAGCAAATATTTCACTGTTGTTATCAATGCTCTCATAGAAGATATTATGAGAGATGTAATCTGTGGGGTAATCAGCAGCACATGGCAAGGCACGATTTATAGTTACCTTAAGGCACAAGTTATAGATACTTGAGATAACGTGAATTAACTTCTGAATTTCTATAGTTTTATGTGTGTTAAATCTGAATCTAATTATAACAACCTTGTAACCTTTGTTTTTTTAATTAATTTCTAAGGCTTCTTTAATTGTGCTTTCTAACTTGAATGTCCCGGCAACCTCTGTTTGTTTCAGTGAAGTTTTTAATTGCTATTTCCTAACTACAAAGCCCCTGTAACCCTTGTTTTTTTCAGTGAATTTCTAGGTTGTTTTTTAAACATAAAGCAATATTTAATTAGTGTATGTTAATCCAACCACCACCACACATTGCTAAAGGAAGTTGTCCGCAAGGCCTGCAACCAGGCCCTGTGGCCCACCCCCGCATACAGTCAACCCCACGCCGTGATTGGCCTATGAATGTGGGTGGGGGCATTGGCAACAGGGCATGGCCAGCGGTTAGGCCTTGCAGCCAAACCCGAAAGGCACCCAACCCGTGAGGTGGGCACACATCTCCCGGGGCCCGCCACGTTTTTGTTTTTAGGGGAGAAGGGTTTGTTAACCAATTTCTGGACCCTGGGACACCCATATCCCAGGGCCCGGCCATGTTAAGAAAGAGAAGGAGGGCACAAAGCAACCCCTCCCAGGCCAATATTGGCTTGGTGACCCAATCCCTGAGGTTAATATAATTATTAAAATCGGAGGAGGCCGGGCGGCCCCCCTACCCAAGTGAATTTAGTCTTGTGGATCCCATCTCCCTAAGCCCGGCACATTGTGCAGTGGGAGGTGGCTTGCAGCCCCCCACCCTGGGCCAATACTGGTCCTGAGGACCACATCCCCTGTGCCCTGGCCAAATAAAAACGGGAGAGAGGGTTGCACGGCCCATTCCTCCCTGGTTTCAGCCCCAGGGACCCCCAGCTGAAGCGAGAGGGAGCTGCATGGCCCCTCTCCCTGGGGCGATTTAGGCCCTAGACACCCATCAACCGGGGCCCGGACAATAAAAAGTGGGTGCCCTGGAGCCCACCCAGGGCACTCTCTTTACCATTGATGGAGGTAATGAGGGGAGCCCCAATACCCCGCGGCCATAGCCAGCTCCCAGCCTCCAGCGGGAGCCCCCATTGCTCCTGCCCACAAGGAGCAGCTAAAAATGCTGGACAGGAGTAATTCTTTCATCTGTTTCCATGCCAGCTTCCCAGTGGACAGGGAAACTAGATGCAAAGTTCACTCCCAGCAGGTGGGAGCATTTTTCATGCTTCCGCCCACTGGGAAGTGGACTTAATGTTTACGCTCGCTTGGCAGGATCTATAAGATTGCTCCAGCAAAGCAAGAGATAACACAGGTTTCCCTGCCCGCACTGGTGGGCACCCCGGGACCTAGCAGGAGCCGGTCCTGGGGATGGAGTCCCAGGGCCATTTTCGGCTCCGGGAGGGGAGCCTTTTCTCTGCACAGCCCAGCCCAGCCTCCCCATTTCAAATTTCAGCTGGGCCCTTGGGGGTGGGGTTTCTGGGCCGAAATCAATCCAGGAGGGGTCTGTGTGGACCCCTGCCCATGTTCAAAATTTTCCAGGCCCTGGAAGATGGGTTACCCGGAACCAAAATTGGTCTAGGAGGGGGCCTCGCCCCTTTACGTATGCAGCCTGGCTCCAGGGGATAGGGTCCCTGTGGTTGTAATTGGCCCCTGGAGGGGGGCAATGTGACCCCCTCCCTTTAATAACGAAATAAATTCCCCCTGGACCTTACCCACCCGGGGGACAAAAAAACACATGCTTATGTAATATATTCCTGCGGATTCTTTGCAAATTTGCGGGTCAGGGTATATCTACCCTGCTGCCTTATGGTTTTTGCTGCAATTTTTTAGGTTGGGACTCGGGCAAGTCCGCATCTCAAGATGGCTGCCAATACCTCCTGGTTGAACTGTTGGTAGTCAATCAGATCTCACCAAGAGATCTGTCAGATATATATAAATCTTTTTTCTTTAATAACTCCAAAATTACTAAATGGATTTACACCAAATTATGAAAAGGGTTCTCCCCGGACCAAGACCTAGCTTTCTGACAAATTTGGTGTAACTGCTTTCAGCGGTTTGGGCTGTAGTAGTTTTCAAAATCCCTATGGGAAATTGCATGGGGAAAACACGTTTTGGGACACCCTTTTTTCTCAGCCGATAAATCAGCCCAAAACTTTTCATACAGCAGCTGAAGTGCGCTTGACACTAGTTTTGATAATGGCCTGAAAAATATTCTTATGGAAACTAGGTCCTAACTATAACTTGACTATAACGACTACCAGTAGGGTTATTTATATATATATATATATATATATATATATATATATATATATATATATATATATATATATATATATATATATATATATATATATATATATATATATATATATATCTATATATATATATATATATATATAAAGTTCCACACCTCCTCCGAGGTAACCGGGACACCAGGACAGCGGTGCGCCCAAGGGTCGGAGGTTGCCCTTTCAAATAATTCCAAGTTCACAAACGCAAAAGAAATTGCTGGCACACTCCACTCCAAAAAAGCATGTTACCACTCCATTATCAGTTGCTGGAAAAACGAGTTTATTGTTCCATAAATTTCAGCATGGTATAATGAGCTAGATGAAAAAACCCAACGCGTTTCGACGACAAACTCTTCTTGCTCACGGGTAACACCCATGCCTCTTGCAGTTCTTTAAATAAAGTACAAACAAGTGAAAAACACACACGTAGTGAAAGCTCAACATAGGTGTAGGACTTCACAGTGATCGCTGTTGCAAGCGGCGGCCATCTTAGAGAGGGTTTTTTTTTGTGTGTGAAATCACATAAATGCCATTCATATATGAAAGACAACTGAATTGATTCATTCTCTGAAATACATATTAACAAATTTGACCGCATGTAACATGTACTGCATCTTGAATAACATTGTGATTAATAAGTTGCATACACAGTTTAGATAATTTTAAATTAATGCATGTTACCAAACATTCTCGCCCAGTGAATAGATGCATTAGGGTTAAAGAGGCTGGGGTTTGCCTGTAACATAAATGCTTGTGACAATGCACAATTAAAATATTTATGCTCAATTAACCAAAATTAATGCACAGAGCCAGTTGCTTTTTACGTAATGTTGGTTGCCCCAGTGGGTAGTTGCAAGCATAATGGTAAAGGATGTTCTACCCCTGTGGGAGAATAATAAATTAAAAGGATTTTTTATCAAAATCATAAAAGCAGCATAAGAATTCATAAATTCAGAAACCAACTCTTGTACGTATTACATTACGCCATGACACCAAAGGAAAATTTGGAAATCCCAAGTGGGGGAAATTGCCAATCCAACACCATGATGCCCCATATTCATAAGTCAATAACACAGGTCATAGCAGATTATTCAAATGTCGGTAGATCTTCGCAGTATCCTATCTCGATTGCTTTTATGCCTAAACAGAACAAGAGAAAGGAAAACCACCTTAGTAAAGTTATATGCTAGAGTAAATGTCCTATAACTTAGCCCTAGCTTGCAACAGTTAACAATAAACAAACAGTGAAAAATAAAGTTACGTGAAGATTATAACCAATCATAAAGTCTGAACACAGGATATGTGGTTCCATTAAAAACACAACAAATCAGAATGCTCAAGGATAGATTCAGAGAACGGAATCCCCACTCCAGTCATTCTCCCAAATACCAGGACAGTTCCTCTTCAGAGTTCAGCCCAGCCGGGATCTTAGTGTCTAAATCAATGATATACTGACTTTCCAATTGTCAAAGTTTCCGTATTCTGTCCACTCCTCTTTTCATTGGGGGGACCCGATCAATAACGAAAAACTTTAACAAATTCCGATTGCTTTTGTGTAGTTCATCAAAATGCCTAGCAATAGGCGACACTTGATCCTTGTTCTGAATTGCTCTCATGTGCTCCAAAATACGTTTCTTGGCGGGGAACATTGTGCTCCCCAAGTATTTTTTCGCACATGGGCAAATCAGAACACAGACACAATAGTCTGACAGGCACGACAGGTGTTTTTTGATAGTCCTCTCCCTCTTCTCCACTGGAAAGTGAACCTTTTTGACATTGGTACTAAATTTGCAGGCCTTGCAGGCCATGCAGGTGAAAAAACCCTCTATATCAGATTTCTTATTTTTTAGAGCGCTTACATCATTCCTGCAAAGTTTGTCCTTCAAGGAACTAGCCTTGCGGTATGAGATGTCCGGATTGCAACTCAGTACATCATCAAGTGTAGATTCTGTACCCAGTACTTTCCAGTGTTTTCTTAAACTCTTTTGTACCTGCCAGGATTTAGAATGGTAGGTGGCTACAAATCTGATCTTGTTGTCATTCATATCAAGTGGTTTCTCTTTAGGTACTAATAGTTCTGCCTGACTAAGAGAACTAGCTTTCTCTTATACTGCCTGGATGATGTTGGTGTCATAGCCCCTCTCAATGAAACGTTCAGTCATGCATGCACCCTCAGCTGCAAAATCTTGTTCAGAGCTGCAATTTCTCCGAGCCCGGAGGAATTCGCCAAATGGTATGCTCCGAATCAAAGATTTGGGGTGGCCACTGTCTGCGTGTAACAAGGTGTTACCAGCAGTTTCTTTTCTGAAGAGTTTGGTGACAAGTTTCTTATTAGACACCTGGACAGTGAGATCTAAAAATTCCATCGTGCTGTCACTGATTTTCCCTTCCAGACTGAGGTTCAGAGTGTTTTGATTCAGTTTTTTGATGAATTGTTCTGCCAAGATACACGGACGATCCCAGATGATAAACAGGTCATCAATGTATCGCAGCCAAAGAATCACATGGCTGCGAAACAGATCCTGAGTCCGTGCGACTTGCTGCTCCCAGCTGGCCATGAAAAGGTTGGCAAAGCTGGGAGCAAAACAAGTTCCCATGGCAGTCCCTTGTCGTTACCTAAAGTAGTTGTCATTGAAAACAAAAAAATTGTTTTCTAGACAGAACAACATCATCTGGAGCAACATCTCAGTGTGGTCTAAGAATGAGATTGAACGGGCTTTAAGGAACTGACGACATGCTTGAATACCATCCGCATGCCTAATTGATGTATATAAGCTACATACATCTAATGAGATAAGCAAGTAACCTTCTTTCCAATCCACATCTCTGATTTTGGTAATGAAATCTCTACTATCTTTCAAGTAAGACGGAAGTTTTTCCACAAAGGGACGCAAAAAGTGATCTATATACTTGGATGTTTTTTCCAATAATGATCCCATAGAGGAAACGATAGGTCTCCCTGGGGGCTCCACTGCGTTTTTATGCTATTTGGATATAAGATATAAAATTGCCACCTTAGGGTTGCGATTAAGTAGAAAGGAATATTCATTCCATTCTAAGATCCCCTCTGCATGCCAGTTTTTTAACATATCATAGTACATTTTGTTAGAGCTTTCAATTATATCCAATGTGGTACTCTCATAACAATCCATACAGTTTAGTTGACGCATCCCTTTCTTTAAATATTTAACTGTATCCAAAACAACAGCATTCCCCCCTTTGTCCGACTGGCGGATTATAATTGAGGGATCACATTCTAGGGTGCGTATTGCTAAACGTTCAGGTTTGCTGAGGTTGTCATTAGCCCAATGCTTCATCTTAGCCAATTTCTTTAAGTCATTGATTACCAGATTTTCAAACGTATCAATGCCACAAAACGGTAAAGTAGGGTTAAAATTAGATTTAGGTTTGAAAGTGTTGATGGTATTAAAGTTAGTTTTAAAACCCAAGGACATAGCATTGATAGTTCCATCCTCCAGGTCTTCATTCTCCAATTGTTTCAAAACAATGAGAGTTTCAACCTCCCCTATAGTTTCAATGGCCGGCGGCACCACAGCAGTACTTTTAACAGTGCCTTTAACTTTAAGTTTATGCCATTTATGGAGTCTTAATTTTCTCTTGAATTTGAACAAATCAATGCGTTCTTGGGAGTAACAAAAGTTAGAGGTAGGGCAGAAGGAAAGACCATGTTGCAAAACATTATGTTCCATATTAGATAGAGTACGGGAAGACAAATTTACCACATTATTTAGGTTCAGGTTCATTTTCCTCTTTTTCTTTGACCCTGTGTTTCCACTCCCATTGGGGTTGTATTCGTTTTGCTTCCTCCCTCCTCGCCTGATTTCTTTTTGGATTGTATGGGATATATATATGATCAAGGGTAGTTCCTACCCGAAAAGCGTCATGCCAGAGAGAAACAGAAGGTGATAAAAACTAATAAACTGACCCATTGTACTGGAAAAGCTGTGTGGTGGTTCTTGTGTCCTGCGTGCCGAGCCTGGAGAAGAAGGAAGGAATGGAATATATATATATATATATATATATATATATATATATATATATATATATATATATATATATATATATATATATATATATATATATTACCTACTGGCGGTCGCCAGTAGGTAGATATAGTTAGGATTTTTTCCCTATGGGATTTCTGAAAATTCTATGTCTAATAACTTTGGCGTTTGTGGACGGAATCGGCTGAAATTTTCAGGAAAATTGCACATTTTGTTTCTGAGCAGCTCCTGGAAATTTGGGGGGGTTTCGTCAAGGGGGGGCTGAGAAAAAAGGGGGGTCCCAAAACGCGTTTTTAACATTGAGTTTTCCATAGGGCGGTTGGACTCACTTTTAGCTCGAACGGCTGAATGGATTTGCACGAAACTTGGCAAAATTGTAGGGACTGTTAGCCCGATGTGCCTTTTCTAGGTCTCAATATATGTGCTTCAGTGGATTTTGAGAAATTAACGTTTAAATCAAGATATATATCTGTAACAGCGCTCCGGGCAGCGATCCGGTTCGCGTACTTTTCGCTTATCGGAACTTTGCGAAGCGAAGCTGATTGGCTCTCCGGTGTCTGTCAACATTCTAAACAGTCCGGTGCGGCCGCCATCTTGTCTCTCGGTAGGATCGAGAGACAAGAGGAGGCCAAAACAAAGGAGGAAATGAAGGAAAGGGGGCAAGGTAGACCCCTTCTGACCCCCTGAGGGGATATTATAGAGCCACGCTGGGCCCAAAAAAAAATAAATTCAGTTTTTTACGCCGTAGAGACGCGTCTTGGTACGCGAACCGGGCAGCTAACCGGGAAGCTAACCGGCAGTGTAACGGGAGTCTGACGAGTAGCTGATTGGCTGTCAACATTGTAAACAGTTCGGAGCGGCCGCCATCTTGTCTCTCGGTAGGATCGAGAGACAAGAGGAGGCCAAAACAAAGGGGGAAATGAAGGAAAGGGGCAAGGTAGACCCCTTCTGACCCCCTAGGATTGATGAGGGGATATTATAGAGCCACGCTGGGCCCAAAAAAAAAAATTCCGATTTTTTCGCCGTAGAGACGCGTCTTGGTACGCGAACCGGGCAGCTAACCGGCAGTGTAACGGGAGTCTGAGGAGAAGCTGATTGGCTGTTATCATTGTAAACAGTCTGGAGCGGCCGCCATCTTGTCTCTCTGTGGGATCGAGAGACAAGAGATGGAAAAAAGGTGTAAATGAATGAAAGGGGTAAGGCAGACCCCTCCTGAACCCCTAGGATTGATGAGGGGGCTATTAAAGTTCCCTGGGGGGTGAAAAAAAAATGCGATTTTTTCGCGGTAAAGGTGCTTCCTGGTACGTTAACCGGGCAGCTAACCGGCAGCGTAACGGGAGTCCGACATATTGTGTTTTTTGAACGTTTGTGATATGTGCACGTGTGGATTTTGTCTAATTAAGGTTAAAAAAATATATATATATCTTTAAGTGTGTTTTGGCGCGCTTACGTTTTGGGTTTGGTTTGCGCTGCAGAGACGATACGTCACGGTTATGCGATGCATCATGAGGCGTCTCACGGGCTACGTGATACGTCACTTAATAAAGAATATATTTTACAGCTATAGATATTAGCTTTTAAAAAACCAATGAAATTCACAGAAAAAACCATAGGTTATAGACCATATATAGTTAGGAATTTGCATTTACAAAACCTTGAAAATTCACTGAAAAAACCATAGGTTATAGACCATATATAGTTAGGGATTAGCATTTAAAGAACCTTATTTTATTTGCACAAAACCATTGAAATTCCATATATAGTTAGTTGCACTAACTATATATCGCGGACCCGCAATCCACTGCTAATGATGTCACATATTACATCATTCATGACATGGTCAGTGACATCACTGATGACATCACTGATGACATCTCAAATGACATCACTGATGACATCACTGATGACATCTCAAATGACATCACTGATGACATCACTGACATCTCATTTGACATTACTGATTACATCACTGATGATATCATTTATGTGATAATACATCTGCAGACTCTAATATAACCTTAGATACACTCAGTGTAAACAGGCACTCACAGACTGTCACACATCCATGGAGTTACTCACACACCTAGTCAGTCATGCAAAGAATCAATCACACCTCCATTTCCTCAACTATACAGTTATACACACCTTACTTATTCAAACATATACTAACACATATTTACTCTCTATACAATCCTTGATACAAGTTCACAATGATTCATACAGCCACTCTCACATTCACTGGCTCTTATGTTCAGTTATTTATATATGTCAACTCTCACATGGAGTGTGTTTTACATATGTACTTACTTTGACATGTAGAACTGAGATATCCATTCACTCACCAATATACTCATGCACACAGTCAACTGTCCATACAGCTGTTTCTACATGCACTTTTGAAGCCATACACCTAGGGAATCAACTGCTCACACATCTATGCACAGAGTTATACACCTCCCAGCCACCCACACACATACTCAGTCTCCCATACAAATACTTGGGCAACCATTCAATAACCCATATAGTTACTGATATAGCTACTGATTTAAACATGCAGCAGTTTACAGAAGAACATAAATAATGATTGCCAAATTAAGACACTTTAATCACTAACCCATGCACTCAGTGAGACACATTTAATCATTCTCTCATACAGTCAGTCATGCACCTACTAAATCCTTCATCCAGACACTTATACATCCACTCATTCTTCAATATGTAAGACATATTTTAACTTTACAGAAACATACAGTCACTGGGTGTTGTCATCAGTGATGTCATCAGTGATGTCATTTGAGATGTCATCAGTGATGTCATCAGTGATGTCACTGACCATGTCATGAATGATGTAATATGTGACATCATTAGCAGTGGATTGCGGGTCCGCGATATATAGTTAGTGCAACTAACTATATATGGAATTTCAATGGTTTTGTGCAAATAAAATAAGGTTTTTTAAATGCTAATCCCTAACTATATATGGTCTATAACCTATGGTTTTTTCAGTGAATTTTCAAGGTTTTGTAAATGCAAATTCCTAACTATATATGGTCTATAACCTATGGTTTTTTCTGTGAATATATATATATATATATTACCTACTGGCGTCTCGCCAGTAGGTATATATAGTTAGGATTTTTTGTCTATGGAACTTTTGAAAATTCTATGTCTAATAACTTTGGCGTTTGTGGACGGAATCGGCTGAAATTTTCAGGAAAATGGCACATTTTGTTTCTGAGCAGCTCTTGAAAATTTGGGGGGGTTTCGTCAAGGGGGGCCGAGAAAAAAGGGGGGTCCCAAAACGCGTTTTCCCCATGTTAATTTCCATAGGGCGTTTGGCCTCACTTTTAGTTCGAACGGCTGAATGGATTTGCACGAAACTTGGCAAAATTGTAGGGACTGTTAGCCCGATGTGCCTTTGCTAGGTCTCAATATATGTGCTCCAGTGGATTTTGAGAAATTAACGTTCAAAACAAGATATATATCTGTAACAGCGCTCCGGGCTGCGCTCCGGTCCGCTTACTTTTCGCGAAACGGAACTTTGCGATGCAAAGCTGATTGGCTCTCCGGTGTCTGTCAACATTCTAAACAGTCCGGAGCGGCCGCCATCTTATCTCTCGGTAGGATCGAGAGAGAAGAAGAGGTGAAAAACGAAGGGGGAATTTAATGAAAGGGGGCAAGGTAGACCCCTCTTGACCCCCTAGGAATGATGTCGGGGTTATTAAAGGGTCCCGTGGGGAAAATAAAAAAAAAATGATTTTTCACCGTAGAAGCGCTTCTCGTGCCGCGAACTGGGCCGCAAACTGGTAGCGAAACGGGAATTCGCCATTTTGTGTTTCGTTTTAATTAAATTACTAGGTATAAGGGGGTGCGGGAGACGTATCCTGATCCCTTATGCGTGTTTTTTTTTTTTTTTGCTGCGTGACGTCTGTTAACGTTCGATTCGATGGAAATCAGGAAGTGTTGTCCGCCAATTTGTCACTGCGATTAAATATTTTGTTATAAATGAATCCTTATTGATAAACATTGTCTGCGCCATCTTGCCTTTTTTCCAATGCCACAATTTTGTCGTGCACGGCAGCCATTTTAGATGCCAGGCCGGTCCCAGGCTATCACCTAGCCCTGCGGATGTAGTTTATGGCCCCAGCTGTAGAGAATCCAGACATACCAACCCTCCCGATTCAGGCGTGAGACTACTGATTTCAGTGCTAGTCTCCCGCCTCCCGATTTCTGCAAGCAAAAACCCGGGGGCATATTACCAACAACTAGCGATAATTTTTGTCTCTAACTTGTTTAGAGACAAAAATTATCGCCGCACATCGGCGATTTTTATCGCAGATAAACCTTGCTATTAGCAAGGTTTATCGCAAATGCGATAAAAAACGGCCGCAATGCATGAATATCGCTGAAAAGTCAGCGATATTCATGCATTATCGAGCAAATGCTCTTAGCCATGTTATCCACCTCCCATTGGATAACATGGCTAAGAACTGCTCAGGGCAGGTGTTAGCTTTTGGAGATATTCGCGCTTAGCGCGAATATCTCCAAAAGTTGGTAATAGGAGATAGCGATGTTAGGGACTGTTTCCAGTCGCTAACATCTTGGCACGCCCACTTTGCATGTCATTAGTGATAAATATCACTGACATGCAAAGCGGGGCCCAAGATGGTCGCTATCTCCTTTTAGCTGTCACTAACTGGTGTTAGCGACAGCTTGGTAATAGGGAGATAATTTTATCTCCGCTTTCTTGGCTTTTAAAGCCAAAAAAGCGGAGATAAACCCCCTTGATAATATGCCCCACGATTCCTCGGGGGTTTCAGGTGACAGGGCTTGGTATTGTGTTACGTGGTAATTCTTCCAGGAAACGTCAGAGGATCGATGCAGGGGTTCTAGAAGGGGTGATAAACCATTTAAGCCTCATGAACAAGCGCATGGTCTTTTAAAGATCTGAGAAGTACTCGGGGCGGCGGTGTGTGTGTGTCCTCTTTCAGGAGCGGGCGGGGGGGGGGGGCACTGCCAGCAACTTGCCAGGCCAGGCAGTGTTCAACACTTGCATCACCCTTTCTCTGCCTGCTATTGCGCTCCATGCTTCGGAAAGGTAAGAAAAAGAACGTGCATTTGAGTTTGAAATGTCCGATCCTGTAGCAGTACACTTGCAAAGCCCACACATGACAATAACCAGATTTAAGGCCCCATTCACCCGATTTTTAAAAAATATATAGCACTCCAACAAAGTAGGATTATAAAACTTTATTAACTTTTAAATATAACGAACGGAACAAAAACTGTAAATACATTTAAACATTTTTTGACAAAAAAAACAACAATGGTCAGAAGCTGTCTTTTGTGCGAATAGTCCCAAGGCAGCACAACGTGCTGAGTTCTGGACGGCACCCAGGTGATGTCACCTGGGTGTCGCACTGGTTTTTGGTTTCCTACAATGCAGCTCAGAAAAACAGCGTGGGGCGTCCCGGGTGGTGCGGGGGGAGGCCTCGTCAGTAGCGGTCTGAAGTGCGAATAGTCCCAAGGCAGCAGAACGCGCTGAGATGTGGATGGCACCCAGGTGATGTCCAGTAAACTGCAGCACTGGTTTTGGTATCCTACAATGCTGCTCCAAAAATTGGCGTGGGGCGGCCCGGGGGGGGCGTGGGGGAGGCGGCGTGAACGGGCCTCCCCAGGTGGCGGCCATCCAGCTGAGTTGCGCCCGCTCTTGCGGCTACAGCGTCTCGCTCACCATGTAGTTGACTTCTGCCCACTCTTGCAGTGCAGCGATAGGCGGCTGCCACAGGACTCTCAAAATGGCGGACGGCTCTTCGGTTTTGGGCCTGGTCCACTAAAATGTCCTTGGGACACCTTGGAACTCGGACGCTTGCCTGCTAGGGCTTGGGCTCCATTCTCGAAAGCGTCCCCTCAGCCGTGAAGATTCTACAAAAGTCTTGGGGGCCCTCGACTCCTGCAGGCTTCCGGTGGGGAGCGGCTGCCATGATTGCTCGCGGAATGACCACGACGGAGCCACGAGATGGTGGTGCTCTCATGCTGACGCCAGCTTCAGTCTGAAACATCCAGAAACAAGGTGGGGCTTTCATCGTTTGGGAAAAAAAAATGTTCTAAACCAATGAAAAGGGTTATTTTTAGGTCATATGACCAAGCCTTCCATCTTTAGGAAACCAAAAGTAAAATGAACCAATGAAAAGTTTTATAAACAAGTCACATGACCTGTTATGCGGCATAGGGCTACAAAAAGCGTAGAAAATCCGTTGGCACGTGAGGCGGCGTCAGTAGCGGACCGATGTGCGAATAGGCCGAAGGCAGCACAACGCGCCGAGATCCGGATGGCACCGAGTTAGTGTCCAGCAAGTTGCTGCACTGGTGTGGCTATCCTACAATGCCGCGCCGAAAATCGGCGCGGGGCGCCCCATTGGCCTGTGAGGTCGCGTCAGTCAGTGGGGGCTGTGCGTCTCCCCCAAGATGGAGGCTCCTCGGCTGCAGTGGGGCGCCCCTTATCTTTTCACTCGCCGTCCAACTGAGTTGCGTCCGCACTTGCGGCTACACTAGGCCGAAGGCAGCACAATGCGCCGAGATCCGGATGGCACCGAGGTGGTGTCCAGCAAATTGCCGCACTGGTGTGGCCATCCTACAATGCTGCGCCGAAAGATGGCATGTCCAGCTGAGTTGCGGTAACTCTTGCGGTACAGTGACTCGAACGCGCAGAGATCCGGATGGCACCGAGGTGGTGTCCAGCAAATTGCCGCACTGGTGTGGCCATCCTACAATGCTGCGCCGAAAGACGGCGTGTCCAGCTGAGTTTCTCCCGCTCTTGCGGTACAGTGACTCGAACGCGCCGAGATCCGGATGGCACTGAGGTGGTGTCCAGTAAGTTGCCGCACTGGTGTGGCCATCCTACAATGCTGCGCCGAAAGTCGGCGTGGGGTGCCCCGTTGGCTTATGAGGTGATGTCAGTAGTGGACCGATGTGTGAATAGGTCGGAACCAGCACAAGGCGCCAAGATCCGAATGGCAAGTCCTGGATGTTGAGTGCCATAGTTGAGAGTTCTGAGCAGTGCTTGTAAGACTGTCTGAAGCTTATTTGCACCTGCTGCAGCTTCACTATTGCCCTGGTGTGGCCAAAGGTCGCACATGACATAGGCGGCCGGCTCCCGAGGTCCGGCGGAACTTTTTTCCTTTTCCTTTTTGCTTCTTGTCCCACAATCCGTTTCAACTGAAGACACGACCAGGTCCCTGAATGTGTGCAGGGGGACGTTATTGATTGAATCAAAATGGCGGCTTGACACAAAGCTGACTCAAGCGTTGCTGTTGATGCTATACAGACAAAAATTGGTTTTCAGTTTGTACATTCTTCTGGATTTTTTTTTCCATCCAAGGCTGATTGAGAGTTTGTAGAAAAATGGCTTCAGATTTTCCACATACTACTCTTCAACATTCTTCCTAAATGTAACAATGTGAGACTCACTAGGAGAACGGCTGTTTATCTTTCCTTTCAAAATGCTGCCAACAATATTTTCTGAATGGAAGACACCATCTTGTAGCGTAAAGGGCCGAAAGGGGTTCTGGTCTGGCCGATGGTTGGTGAAGACATTTTGACTATATCTTGGACCTGCCCGGCCTCGCCCAAAATGGCGCCGGTATAAATGGGACTCGTAACTCCTTGTTGTGTACTGGTTGAACAACTTTGATATCACGAGATATGAATGCAGTTTTGATGCTCATGGCGGGCGGGGACGAGAATTGATTGAATATTTTGACATCCCTATTGATATTAAGTTCTGATGTGTTATTGATTACTGTAGTATTGAAAGTTCGAATTAACGTCACCCATGGTACTTGCCCGCAAATGTATATCTAGATGATTTTTTTGTAAGTGGCCCTGTCGTATTTTAATTACAAAATGTACGTCCACCGATTCCGCAACTGTTAGACACCTTAGTTCTTGCAACCTAATGGCCCGCTCGTTACATTCCTCTATAATGTAAATGTCTCCTCATCATATACGATTTCAGTTTGCTCCGTGGCCGGCCCACGTGGTTATAGGCCCGTATTTGTATACTGACATTTTCACAATAAAGGTTTTTAAAACAAAACATGGTAGTAGTATTTACATTGGTAAAGTTTTTACTTTTAGTCACTGTTTTCGAATCAGTAAAAGACAAGTGAAATAAAGCAGTCCAATTACATGACGGATAAAAGGTATAATATGTAGGAACGCAGTAAAGATAAATGGTCAAGGGCAGTTGTGTTTTCCACTCATGCAACATAAAGTGATCGATAAGAATCTGATAATCAGGCGTATCGGCGACTAAGACAGCAGGCCGAGTCTCTTTTACTCAACGGCTCCGTCATGGAACGAAGAAACGCCCTTTTTCGCGAAAAAGGAATATATTTTACTTGCAGGACAGTTGTATATTTTCCGGGAAAGTACATTAGCCTGGAATATTATAATATATATGTTTAAATAAAAAAAGTTCGAAATCAATAAAAAGCGTATTTTTTAGGTCATATGACCAAGCTTTTCATTATTAAAATAACAAAAGTAAAATGAACCAATAAAAAGTTTTATTAACAAGTCACATGACCTGTTATGCTTACGTTACGCGCTGCGCGCCGCGCCCCGGATCACTTCCGGGTGCGCTAACGCGGCGTGTCATAAAACGCATTACGCGACAACGTAGGTCAAGAATATAGTCAAAATGTCTCCACCAACCAGCGTTCGGAACACAACCCCTTTCAGCAGTCCAAAAAGTTCTGTAAAATGACAACAGAGGGGACAGGCAACAAGAACCATCAGTCAAAGAGGGGAGGGCAAGTTCTTCTCTACCGGGTCATGTTGGGGCTATACCGGAACTGATCGAATTGGTAGTCTACAGTGTTTCTGGATGTTTCAGACTAAAGCTGGCGTCAGCATGAGAGCACTACCATCTCGTAGGTCCGTCGTGGCCATTCCACGAGCAAACATGGCAGCCGCTCCCCACCAGAAGCCTGCGGGAGTCGGGGGCTCCCAAGACTTTTGTAGAATCTTCACGGCTGAGGGGACGCTTTCGAGAATGGGACCCAAGCCCTATCAGGGAAGCGTCCGAGTTCCAAGGTGTCCCAGGGCCATTTTAGTGGACCACGCCCAAATCTGAAGAGCCGGCCGCCATTTTGAGAGTCCTGTGGCAGTCGCTTATCGTTGCATCGCAAGAGCGGGAGCAACTCAACTACATGGTGAGCGAGACGCTGTAGTCGCAAGAGCGGGCTGTAAACAGCTGAATGGCGGAAGAGGCACAGTGTAGCAAAAGCGGGCGGAATGGCAACTAAAACGGTAAAGGGGCGCCCCACTACAGCGTGTCTTCAGGTCAAACGGATTGTGGGACAAGGTCCAGAATAGATGAGTCATCAAAAGGCAAAAAGTTCCGCCGGGAGCCGGCCGCCTATGTCGGGGGCGATCTCAGGCTAAACCGGTGCTATAAGACTTGGGGAGGGGGTCGGAGCCAAGCATCTTCTCCGAGTCCGTGCCATCACACCGCCCCTCGGGGGCCTCCGTCAAGCGGTTTAGGGAGGTACCATATCACATTGTTTTCAAATGCAGTCAGGTCCACAAACGACCCTCACTTACTTTGAGAATAGTGAAGCTGCAGTAGGTGGAAATAAGCTTCAGACAGTGTTACAAGCGCTGCTCAGAACTCTGAACTATGGCACCCAACATCCAGAACTTATGCCATTTGAGAATGGCAGTGACATCGAAGCAACTCAGGGACCAAAACCATTAACGTACTTTCACGTATGAAAATCTTACTTGGGGAGGGGGCAGGAGCGAACCGCCCCCTCCCAGTCCGCGCCACCACACCGTATGTTGAAAATCTGAAGCCATCATTCTACAAACTCAACCAACCTTGGATGGAAAAATCTAGAAAAATGTACAAACTGAAAACCAGTTTTAGTCTGCATAGCATCAGTAGCAACGCTTGCTATCAGAGTGCATGAGTTTCATGCTCGATCGATTGAGCTAGCCGGATCGGGCAATAAAAAGTATAAAATAGTTATGTAAATAGTTATTTAATAAAATGTTTTACCCTGTTTCTTTGCTGGTGTGTTGTATATATTTTTAATATTTGCATAGGGTTTGTCGTTTTTTTTGGGCGGGGTGGGTGACGGAGCCGAGCTGTCTTGCAGCCCTCATGGTGTGGAGCTCAGTTCATCTCACTATTTTCGTATTTCTCATGAAGGGTTGTTCCTAATATTTCTATTTTAGCGAGGTCAAAAAGAGATCCAATTAGTGGCCTACTGATTTTGCTCGATTAATTTTATTTTTTTACACGATTTTTCACGATTTTTCACTATCTGCAAAGACTAAACAGAGTATTGCGACTTTGTGCTTGTTTGTAAATAGAGAATGAACCAAAGAGAATCAATTGTAAAACAGTAAATGCTTGGATAACAATCAATCAAATGGAGAGACAAGCAGGCACGACGGATTACAACGGGGGTAAAGGCCTGCGTTAACTACTCTTCACTATCTGCAAAGAGAGAGTACTACTAAGAGAAAAGAGGGGGGGGGCAGCGTTCAAAGCACATCAGCGTGCATAAACACGAAAAAGTTTTTACCTATCACGTACTTGACATTTGACAGCTTTTGATATTTGCTATTAAAAAACCAATGAAATTCACTGAAAAAACCATAGGTTATAGGCCATATATAGTTAGGAATTTGCATTTACAAAACCTTGAAAATTCACTGAAAAAACCATTGGTTATAGACCTTATATAGTTAGGGATTAGCCTTTTCAAAACCTTATTTTACTCACACAAAACCATTGAAATTTCATATATAGTTAGTTCCACTAACTATATATCGCGCACCCGCAATCCACTGCTGATGATGTCACATATTACATCATTCATGACATGGTTAGTGACATCACTGATGACATCACTGATGACATCTCAAATGACATCACCGATGACATCTCAAATGACATCACTGATGACATCTCAAATGACATCACTGATAAAATCACTGATAACATCTCATTTGACATGACTGATCACATCACTGATGATATCATTCATGTGATAATACCATGAACCTCTTCAGACTCTAATATAACCTTAGATACAATCAGTGTAAACAGACAGTCACAGACTGTCACTCATCCATGGAGTTACTCACACACCTAGTCAGTTATGCAAAAAATAAATCACACCTCCATTTTCTCAACTATACAGTTATACACACCTTACTTATTCAAACATATACTAACACATATTTACTTTACTCTCTTATACAATCCCTGATACATGTTCACAATGATCCATACAGCCACTCACACATTCAATGGCTCTTATGCACAGTTATTTATATATGTCAACTCTCACATGTACTGTGTTTTACATATGTACTTACTTTGACATGTAGCACTGAGATATCCATTCACTCACTAATACACTCATGGACAGTCAACCGCCCATACAGCTGTTTCCACATGCACTTTTGAACCCATACATATAGTGAATCAACTACTCACACATCTATGTACAGAGTCACACGCCTCCCAGCCACCCATACACACACACTCAGTTTCCCATACAAATACTTGGACAACCAATGAATAACCCATACAGTTACTCATATAGCTACTGATCAACATATGCAGCAGTTTGTAGAACAACAGATATAATGATGCACAAATTAAAACAGTTTAGTCACTAACCCATGAACTCAGTGAGACACATTTAATCACTCACTCATACAGTCAGTCATGCACCTACTAAATCCTTCATCCAGACACTTATACATCCACTCATTCTTCAATATGTAAGACATATTTTAACTTTACAGAAACATACAGTCACTGGATGTTGTCATCAGTGATGTCATTTGAGATGTCATCAGTGATGTCATCAGTGATGTCACTAACCATGTCATGAATGATGTAATATGTGACATCATCAGCAGTGGATTGTGGGTGCGCGATATATAGTTAGTGGAACTAACTATATATGAAATTTCAATGGTTTTGTGTGAGTAAAATAAGGTTTTGAAAAGGCTAATCCCTAACTATATATGGTCTATAACCAATGGTTTTTTCAGTGAATTTTCAAGGTTTTGTAAATGCAAATTCCTAACTATATATGGCCTATAACCTATGGTTTTTTCAGTGAATATATATATATATATATATATATATATATATATATATATATATATATACGAAAATTCGTCACCAGCCAAGGCAGCCGCCTCAGCCCCACACTCCAACACTGACGAAAGAACGGACCCAGATTTAGGTGCTATAACCTTGGTGTTTTATTTCAGCAAGCCTGCCGCCGCCATAACGCGTTTCGCCTTTCACAGCTTGATCACATGGCCAGTTGCTAACAGCCAATGCCATACATTTAAAGTGCAAGTGCGCGCGCAATTCTTACAAAGAATACAGCAACATAGAAAAAATACTACATTTCCAAGTGCTAACATACGTATGCCAATATTATATACATACTATGTTAAAAGTACAAGTGGCTTAATTTATAAAATATAAATATATATTTACACTTTAAAAACCACAAAAGTTTTTTTGAATAACTGTATGAATACAAGTTAATCATAACGTGAACGTGAACCCACAAGAATTTTGACCATAGATTCACAAGATTTGGTTGTTCACCTAATTACTCACTCCCCAAATGTACAAGGCACTCGGCAAAAGAGATAAAGCCCCAGTGGGCACAGAATCTTGTAAGATGGCACTGCAACGTTGCACATTACATTTTGACATTGGCACAGATAGGGTGTTAAGTGAATAAAATTTCCTAAAGTGCTCGTGCTAGTGCTCAACCAATATATGAAAAAGAAATCAAAACTTATTCAACAGAAACACATGTTGTGTTCAACCCATGGCCATTCCCCATGGGGTAATCCTCCTCCTATTTGAAAGAAGCTCTTAACACAGATTGTGAGGAGGCGTCAGATGGTCAAATACAGCAACAACAGTGTTATTATTTTTAAAAAAAACCAAGTACCCATGCGGTAAACTCTGCAAATCACAGTAAATAAATGATCCATCCTGGAATAACTATAGCGCGGAAATTTTTCTATATGATTACTATCATCCAATCATAGACAAGTGTAAAGATCTTCCGTCGCATTAAGACCCTGTGGCTGCTTACTATCTAGTTCTAGGATGTATCGGGTTTCAAGCAGGCGTAGTTTCGCCTCTCGATCCCCCCCTCTTTTCATGGGCCAAACTGCATCTATGACAAAGTAGGACAGATGCATAGGGTTGGAGCTATGCTGTTGTTCAAAGTGCCTAGCAACAGGATAGGCCTGATCTTTGTTAGAGATAGCTCTAATGTGCTGAAGTACACGTTTGTGGACCGGCAGGCGGGTACTCCCCACGTACCTGAGACCACATGTGCACTCCAGCACATAAACCGCGTAATCTGTCTTACAAGTAAGGCGTTTAGTAATACTCCTCGGGGTACTGGAGAATGGGACAACATAGCTGGATTTGTTGATCCCATGTTTGCATGCCTTACACTGTATGCATTTTTTGAAACCCCCTCCCAGAGCCTTCCACGTTGATGACATCTGTGGCTCTAGGGCATTCTGGACTAAGGCATTAGCCATGGATTTGGATTTCCTGAAGGTCAGGAGTGGCTTATTCGATATCCTGTTACCAATAACCGGATCCCCCAATATGAGGTTCCAGTTATCACAAAATATCTTTCTTAAAGCTGAATGCTGCCTGCTGTATGTCACAATTAAACGAGGACTGCTAACCCCTACCACCCCAGTTGTTTCTGCCTCCCTATTTCTCGGGGTAAGGGCAGATTCCCGGGATATCTGTTGGGTCCTCTTCTGTGCGGACTCAACCAAGGATCTAAAGTATCCCCTTGCAAGGAATCTATTTTTACAAGGTTCCTGAGCTAGGGTGCATTCCTCCTCGCTGCTGCAGATGCGTCTGATACGCAACATTTCCCCGTAGGGAATGCTGCGTATCAAATGGCCAGGATGGTGGCTGGCTGCGTGCAAGATGGTGTTGCCAGCAGTCGGCTTTCTGTATAGTCTGGTTTGCATGCAATTATCCCTGACATATATTTCCATATCCAGAAAACAGACTTTTTTCGCATCAATGCAAGATGTAAAATGCAGATTCAAATTATTTACATTCAGCCTTTCAACAAATTTCCTTGCTGCTTCCTCCGTCCCTTTCCAAACAAAGAATAGGTCATCAATGTAACGTAAATAGGTGACCACGTGCTGTTCCATGGTTTCCAGCAGATCTCCCGCCAGGACCTGTTCCTCCCATAGCCCCATGTGCAAACATGCGTAGCTAGGGGAGAAACAGGCCCCCATGGCGACACCCCTAATTTGATGGTAAATCTGATTATTGAACAGAAAGAAGTTCTGCTTCAAACACATTTGGACCATGGATAACAGCATCCTATTGTGAACCCCATAATATATGGGGCGTTTGTTGAGGAAATGTTCTATTGCCTTCAGTCCGTCTCGATGGGAAATTGAGGTGTATAGCGAGGATACATCCAAAGTCATAAATATGAGGTCTGGGCCCCAAACCAAATGCTCAGTCTTACGAATGAAATCCGTTGAGTCCTGCACATATGAGTTCAATCCTTTCACCCAATCCTGGAGAAAAAAGTCTATATATTTTGAAACATTTTCTAAGGAGCTGTCTATTGCAGAGATTATGGGGCGTCCTGGGGGTGTAGTACAGTTTTTGTGGACTTTGGGGATTAAATAAAACGAAGGAACCACTGGGTGTTCTTTTCTCATAAAGTGGAACTCATCCTCCGTAATGATGCCTGCACTTCTCCACGCCTGGAGCTTGGCTGCCTGGTCTCCCCATGTTGCCTTCAATGTTGGCCAGTTGCTCTTTCTATAGCATGCAAGATCATTAAGCTGTTTTTCCGCCTCCTGCAAGTATAAGTTCCGAGGCCACAAGACAACATTGCCCCCCTTGTCTGCTTGACGTACCAAAATGTTGTTATCCGCAGTGAGTTTGTCCACCAGTTGTATATAGCTCCAATTGCGTTTGTTCATGACATTGCGTTTACTGTTGACATGTAGCACTGAGATATCCATTCACTCACTAATACGCTCATGCACAGTCAACCGCCCATACAGCTGTTTCCACATGCACTTTTGAACCCATACATATAGTGAATCAACTACTCACACATCTATGTACAGAGTCACACACCTCCCAGCCACCCATACACACACACTCAGTTTCCCATACAAATACTTGGACAACCAATGAATAACCCATACAGTTACTCATATAGCTACTGATCAACATATGCAGCAGTTTGTAGAACAACAGATATAATGATGCACAAATTAAAACAGTTTAGTCACTAACCCATGCACTCAGTGAGACACATTTAATCACTCACTCATACAGTCAGTCATGCACCTACTAAATCCTTCATCCAGACACTTATACATCCACTCATTCTTCAATATGTAAGACATATTTTAACTTTACAGAAACATACAGTCACTGGATGTTGTCATCAGTGATGTCATTTGAGATGTCATCAGTGATGTCATCAGTGATGTCACTAACCATGTCATGAATGATGTAATATGTGACATCATCAGCAGTGGATTGCGGGTGCGCGATATATAGTTAGTGGAACTAACTATATATGAAATTTCAATGGTTTTGTGTGAGTAAAATAAGGTTTTGAAAAGGCTAATCCCTAACTATATATGGTCTATAACCAATGGTTTTTTCAGTGAATTTTCAAGGTTTTGTAAATGCAAATTCCTAACTATATATGGCCTATAACCTATGGTTTTTTCAGTGAATATATATATATATATATATATATATATATATATATATATATATATATATATATATATATATATATATATATATATATATATATATATATATATATATATATTCACTGAAAAAAAAAAAAATATATATATATATATATATATATATATATATATATATATTATATATATATATATATATATATATATATATATATATATATATATATATATATATATATATATATATATATATCCATAACCTACAGGCGGTCGCAACATTCTATTTGGAATAACTTTTGCGCCGGTTGACGAATCTACGCGAAATTTTCAAACTGGTGGCCAGATCCGGTCTGCTCCTATCGTGAAAGTCTCAGGTGATTTGTCAAGCGGAGGCTGAGAAAAAAGGGGGTCTCAAAACGTGTTTTCACCATGCAATTTCCCATAGGAACCGTTAATCGCGGCTACAACCCAAAATGCTGAATGGAATTACACCAAATTTGGTAAATAGGTAGCCCTTGGTTCAGACTCGTTCCTTTTGGTTAAATGGTGTAAATCTGTTCAGTAGTTCCTGAGAAAATCAAAAGTAAAATCATGGATATATCTATGATCGCTGTAGATCCACCAATCCTGAGCACACCCTGAGCGCACCCTTACGATCAGGAGCTGCATTCTTATTGGTTGTCAACTGTCTGTCAACACTCCAAACCAGGGTTGGCAGACTTTTTGTGCCTCCGTAGAAGCGAGGGTCAAGAAATCAGTGGAACAAGTGTTCAAAACGTATAAAGGGGGCAGGTTAGAAATATCTTGACCCTCTAGACCTGCTTAGGGGGTCTCACAAGGACCCCCAGGGCCCCAATTTTTTTTTTTAACAGAGAAAATGCGCTGGGTGCATGGAACCACCGTAAAAAAAAAAAGTGCGGGCTCCTGTGGTTGTTTTAAAATTAGCTACAGGGGGACCAAATCCCAGTGTCTAAAATATTACATTTGATGGGGGTTCAGAGGGGCCCTGTAGCCCGGGGATCGCCATACCTCGGTGCTACAAAATAAATGGGTGGGGGGGCTCAAAGGAGCTCTCCCAGTAAAATACTTGGGTGGGGGGGCTTAAAGGCCCTCTCCAGCCCCGGGGACCGCTGCTCTTTGGGGCTTTCAAAAAATGGGTGGGGGGGGTTCTAAGCCCCGGGGATCACCACCCTCCGGGGCATTTTAAATTATTGGAGGGGGTCGCGTGGCCCCCATTCTGGAGCAGTCGAGGGCCCTGGGGAACACCACTCCCCAGGGCCGGCTCCTGCTGTGTCTCGGGGTGCCTACCCCCGGGACACTGCTGTTTGCTATGGCAGGGTGGGAGTCGAGGTTCCCGCTCTGTCATAGCAAACTTGAGGGTATATTAACAAGGGCCATTTCGCCACATTTAAAAAAAAAAAGCCAAAAATGCTGTGAAAATTATATCGCCCTGTTTACTAGGCGACACTAAGATGCATTAACGCATGTTAGCAGTCAGTTTGCTAACGGCTCACCTCGCATCTCCAATGAGTTGCAATGTAGGCATTCCCAGAGACAAGATAGGTTTTCATATGACAATAGAACATGGAAGAGGGAGGTACGACAATAGCGTTGTATTTACAAGGTGGCCCTGGACTTGAGGAGCGATAGCAAAACCCTAGCTAATTGCGGTTTTTGCCGGATCCTAACATCTGCTCTGAAGTAGACTTAAGCATATTTAATATACGAGGTGGATTGATATGTTAAGTCCACAGTCTTATATTAACAAGCTTTTTACTTGCAAACATGAATTATCGCTGTATTTCTTGCGATATTGGAGGCATATTTATAAGGACAGCGTTAAAATTATCGTTGCTTTAGCGTCAGGAAAGTGCAGCTAAACCGGCGATAATGGGCTTCATAATAGGCTCTTGAGAATTCCTGAGAATTCCAATAGAAGCCCAGGTTTGCAGCAGAACATTGTAACGCTGTCCTTGTAAATATGCCCATTATAGACTCCTAATTTTACTGTAAAAAAAAATGTCACCTATTACAAATTTTTACTACCCCGGGATCCCATCCCATGGGCGTATATACAGCGTTGGGGACTGTGGGTGGATCCCCAATGTCTCTATGGTCCTAGCCAGCTCCCCACGTCCTTCTGAAGCTGCCATTACTTTTCCACATGGGGACCTGCTAATATGCAGCTCCCCGTGGGGAAAAGCAATCTGCTTTGCATTTTGAAAGAGAGAGCAGGTTTCCCTGTTCTCTCTTTCAAAATCCAAACCAAGGGGCATATTAGCAAGAACCTCGTTAGAATTATCGCCGTTTTAGCGGCAGGAAAATGCTGCTAAAACGTCGATAATGGGCTTGCTAATATGCATTATAGAATTCCAATAGAAGCCCAGGTTAGATGTACAGGACATCTAACCTGGGCTTTTATTGGAATTCTATAACGTATATTAGCAAGCCCATTATTACTGTTTTAGCAGCATTTTCCTGCCGCTTAAACAGCGATAATTTTAATGAGGTTCTTGCTAATATGCCCCATGGTGTGCTATGGACGGGGGTAGCTTCGGCTCACACCCTGCCATAGCAAACAGCAGTGTATAAAAAATCTCCCGGTAAGACAACAAAGGATTATCAATACCATTATCGCTGTTTTAGCGGTAGTTTGCTGCCGCTAAAGCGGTGATAATTTTAACGCCGTCCTTGTAAATATGCCCCTGAGTTTTGGAATGTGGACAATCCCGTCTCCCATTTAAATAGCCACAAAGTATTTAGTGAAGTGCACACTGTGAAACGTGAAGCAGCAGTGTCTGATTGGGATCGATAAAGAATTGCCTATTGTTGAGTAAAGAGTAGGCAAATTGCACTTGGGGTTTTGTAACGCCAGTGGCTATTGCTCGCGCCCTCTCTTGAGGTTAATTCAAAGAGTTGTGTACTTCTTTTGCTCCTAATGTACACAGTGTTCTGTTGTCTCTGTTTGCTTTCTCCTCTGTCATGTAGATGACTTTGGGTAAATATGACGCTTTCTGTACAGACAGCACCTTTGAACCCTACCCCCAAACTGCTTCCTTCCTGTTACCATAGTAACATTTCATGGACAACTCAATTGAGCACACAAGTCACAAGCTCAGCACACAATGTTGCTAATCCAAACAGCAAATATGCTTGACTTTTCAAAATTTTCCATAGGAACCGTTATTCGCAGCTAAAGCCTCTTATTGAAAAGGTAGAAGAGCTGGTAAAGAGTTAGCCCGGGTGTTACACTTCTAATTCTAAACATCATTCTTTACTTAGTAAAACTTTGAGCCCCGTCAGTTATTCTTTTACGAATTAAGGGGGTATAATTTTAACGGCTTCCTTGTAAATATGCCCCCAAGTACTGTGTTAATGTCACATGTGAATTGGGCGTGGAAGGGTACAGAGATGTTTTGTAGTCTAGGAGACGGCCACCTTCCCGAGAATTATTTACTAATTGTTCGAGGAGTTCGAGGCAACTTAAGTCTGGGAATTGTCATACTCAGGATCTTTATTTTAATATGCAGGGTGTGCCTCAGCAGTCTCTGAAGCCTCGGTGGTGCTAGGCAGTGCCTTATTTGTTTTGTAATCACACGGGCAGTACTTATGGTGTTATAAAGTGATACACTCATAGAACTCTTGTACTTGTATAATTACTCAGGATTTACATTATTGTTTGTATAGCAGATAATTATCACACTAAATAATGGTCAAATATTGTCATAAAAAGAAGACCTATACACTCAGTTATTATTTTTTATTTTAATTATCGTTTAATAAAATAGAAATAAATAAATAAAAATGTAATTTTAACAGAACAGTATAATACCCAAAATGTAGGATGGACTCCAGTGGTAGCAGTGTAGGTAACCTGCAAAACAAAAATGAAACCTAAGTATGTGTGCTATGTCAAAGAGGTAAAAAAAGATAGTTCGAATTAAAGGATCATACTGAAAACGGAAAGGAGGGTAGTGGTTGGAAGTGAGAAGGGGAGGGAGAGTTAAAAGTAGAGAGGCAGAAGGAGCTAGACCGTCGGCTTATTGCACTCAGTCTTTACTGTTCGTCACTCGTTTGTCTAGGACGCAGGGATCTGCGAGATAGAGTGTGGTTTAAAAAGTCCTTAAAATTAAATACATGAAGCCAGAGATCTCCGTTGTTTGATAATATAGTCCTACATTATTACTTACTGGAAAATCGCTGTATGCACCTGTGCGCCCAGAGTGCTGCACCCCAGTCCCTACCCCGCAATGTGCTCAATTGTAGATCTTGCACACTGAGGCTTCACAGCTCACCTGCCACCACTGGTATGTCCCACGATGTGTTGGTACAAGCTCCGAGTCCGGGATACATTTGTATGGAAGAGCAGGTCTCCACAATGGAGCGGGGTCTTGATACTGCCATGAAGGTGTTAGAATGCTCAGGGCATCATTGCAGGAGAGAGTTAACACTCAGCCCCTTTCAGCCAATCAATTAATTTCTGTAAAGAGAGAAGTAATTTAATGGTGGAAACGTTTGCAGGTAAACAAATGTTTATTTTAAGCTTGATAGAAAGTAGGAGTTGAGTGCATCCTTCGTTTTTGAAGTACGATCAATCGTTAGTGATAATCGTGGTTCAAAGAGGAGTTGGAGTGCACGAGAAAACACAAGGTTAAATAATAATATGTCATGCTAATGTTTATATACATAGGAATAGAACGTATGCTAGAAGCTTAATGTTTGCGTGTAATGCATTGGCGGAAGCCTGTGTGCATGTACACTCAGTAAGGAAGTAACTACAATGTCCTAAAAGCTAACGTCATGTGTCTGTAGAGCAGTGCTTGTTGCTGGCTGAGGTCTATAGTATGGTCCAGTAGGTCCTTAAAATTAGAATGATGTGATTGAATGAGGTGAGAGATTACATCATTGCGGAAGGCAAGATCGCTTTTTCTCACATGCACACTCAAGGTAGTGCACCCTACCCCTCCCGCAGAATAACCCTCAACAGGAGTCTGTAGGGCAGCGCTGCTCGTAGGCTTAGGCCTACCTTATGGTACAGATGGTATTTAAAATGAGACAGAGATGTGACTGAATGAGGTCAAAGATCACAAATTAAAATAACATTTGGCAATATTGCTTATTCACATGTGTGCAGTGTGCCTGATGCATCCCACCCCTCTCATAGGTGCGCGCTAAAGAGGTGTCTGTAGGGAAGTGCCCGCGGGCTCAGATCTACAGTATGGTCCAGCAGGTCTTTAAAATGATTCAGAGATGAGACAGATTGAGGTGAGAGATCACGTCATTATGCAGAACAATATCGTTTGTTCGCACCGCGTTTAATTGGAGGCCTTGTGCACCTAGGCCGCTCTGCTTACCTTTTGCAAACATTGCATTTAGCAGAGGTCACAACTTGAATTCTGCTTTGGATCTATACTGCAGACAGTGTTAAATTCGGCCTTGATTTATTAATCTGTACTGTGAACAGCAGGGTTCATAACTTGAAAAGAGAAAGAGAAATAGTGTGAGAGAGAGGAAGAGACAGAGAAAGAGTGAAGAGAGGAAGAGAGAAAAAGAAAAAATGAAAGAGAGGAAGAGAGAAAGAAAGATGTTGAAAGTGTGAGTGAGAGAAAGGAATAGATGGAGCAGGAGAGGTAGTGTTGATACTGGAGAAAATCTTCGCAGCTCACCTTTTTGCCACTGGTGTGTGTCCAACCGCGTGCCGGGTTATAGTGCACCTTCAAGTTTAGTGATCTAAAAGATAGTATACAATTAGTAATTGCAGAGTACATACAACTGCACACGTATATTTCTGGGTTACGCCTTTGCACACCCAGGCTACTGTATTACATCAACTCCCACTGCAAGGAGGTGTCTGTGCGCTCTTTTCCTCCCAGGGTGCTATACCCCATGCACTCCCACTGCATAGCGGTGAGTTCTCATTACTGCGCACCTAGACTGCTGCACCCCATTCACTTCCAGGGTCCGGAGGTGAGTGCCCCTTCCTGCTCACCCAGACTGTTGCAACCTATCCACTCCCACTGCCTGGAGGTGATTGTACATTCCTACGCACTCAAGTTGCTGTACGCTACCCACTTTCCCCGCCCAGAGGTGACTTCTCGTTGCTTCGGAAAGAAGCTTCTCTGCTCACCCTGTGCCACTGTCGTGTTTCAAAGAGGGTCCACCACGTGTCAAAGCAACCTTCTCTGGCGTTGTTAGGATGGCCACGCATCATCTCATATTCCTCAAACGTTGAGCTTTGGAGGTGTTGAGGGGGGACGCCAATTCATGAAACACAACCTGTTAGTTAAAAAGGAAGATAAGATTGTGCATCATTTGTTCATAAAAGGAGAGAGGAAGAGAGAGAGTGAGAGAGTGACTCTCAGCTTTCTGTCACCGGTGTGTCTTCCACCACATGCTGGGACTTAGTGCACCCTGAAGCTCCACATCTAAAAGATAGTAGAAGAAAGATGTTATGATTGGTAATTGCCACTATCTTAATGTGGAGTAGAATAACATCGCTCTTTCACACACCTTCCCTCCCCCATTAAAAATACAACCATTTGTACGGTTCCAACTTGTTTAATGGGCTTCGATTTATGAACAATTAGTAGAGTTGTAATGTTTTCTTTCCGGTTATAGAAAACAAGTGGTGTGCAGCCATACACGTGGTTTCAATCATCACGCCCGTGTCTGGGCACGATATTTGAAACCTCATGTGCTATTGGAGTCTATTATGCGCAGCAAGCGCGTAATAGATACCAATAGGCCATGGACAGAGCACTGCGCCCGCCTCTGGCCAATTGCGTGCAGTCTTTTAGGTTAACTCGCACGCAAAGGCCAATGGGTTAACACGGAAGGAAACAGACACGCACGAGCGTGTGCGATTCGTAGGTTAGGTTCATATCCCCGTTTTTTCACATAGAAAATGTCTCGAGCTGCGTGAGCAGTGCTGTGCACTACAACGAAGGCCCGAGCTGTATTGGGTACAGCAACGGAGGCGCGTGTCCTAAATGAATTGAGAAAGGAAAGGTTGTCAAAATAATATGGTAAATTTAAGGGTACATAGTATAAAACTTTCCTGCTATTGGAAAAAAAATACAAATGCAATAAGACAGGGTATATAGCAGTGGCGGGTGATCCATTAGGGGTGTTGGGGCAGTGCCCCACTAGGTATTCACGAAGCACTGAATCGGGCAGCAACCAGCAAAGCAAGAATGTAAGCAGACAAATTGACTGCTTTGACAATTCATCTGTTTACATTTCCGGCCTGTGCTGGCAGCTGCTTCAGCTGTGAAAGTGCTCATGAGTCAACCAATGCAGAGCACACGCAGGCGAGAGCAGCAGGAGTCAAGAAGTGGACTTCTACTGCGCATCTGCGAGGGAGGGCGCTTTTCATTTAGCACGGGAACTCCATTGACATTACACTGCGCATACTTAGTGTAGTGCAGGAGTCTGTAGATGGGATCCTGCTCGGGCGGTGATGTACAGTCGCCCTATGCCCTGTCGCATGCCAGGATACAGCTGAATAGCCGCCCCCTGTCACATCCAGTCTTCTAATTTGCAAGACAACTTCAAGCAAAATGAGCGGGGAGAAGTTAGTTCCCGAACTGTTTCACTGACATCTTGTGAGAGGAGATGTGATGCGACGCGGGACCGGAGCGGGAGATGCCTGGTAAGTTTATTTGTTTTTATTTAATTAATCATTAAATTAAATGCCTCCCCGCGCGTACTCCAGTTGCCCATCTGCTGAGGCGAACCCCACACTGCGCTGCACATTTATTGTTTATGCTTCAGTGTGCCGAAGTCAGTAAAAGCAGCTGGCGAGATTTACAGTAAGGTTTTGTTCCAATAACATCATTTATTGCGGCCCATTTGTTCTCCCAATATGGCACAGATATTGCCTTCAGGAAACTGCTCGAGCGTATAAAGAAAATTGTAGTGTATCAATTTATTGCACAGTCTCTTAAGCTGATTGCATTTGCCGATAATAAGAGGATAAAGGGAAATCGATGGCGAGGCACCTGCCAAGTTCAACTTAAGAGGCAGAGGCTTGTTTACTGTAAGAGAGGCGGCACATAGAAAATGTTTGACCTTTCGTGCAAAATGTGTAGGGAGGACACGGCAAACAGCTTGAAGTGCTTTTTCATGTGTGTAAAATAAAGCCCGCATTCACTCCGAATGACATCTTGGGATGGAATGTAACCCCCGCATAATGGTAGTCATTTTATCGACCTCAGAAGTATGAAAGGCTGAATGGTATTGGCGGGAATCGAACCCTGGGTATGGCGTCAAAAACATATTCCTACAGTAGAAACATCAGTCTACAGAGCTTAGATGTGATTTATTTCCTTTTAAACAACATATTTGCAAAGTAATGCAAAAAGCAGCTTATTCAACGGGCGTATGTTTTATTATTATGAGATCATAAACCGGTCACATCATGATAGGTAGCTGCGAAACCGCGCACGAACCTAAGTATCTGGATACTGACGTTGCAGAAACAGAGTAATGGAGCAGGAGATTCACAATGAAGAGACAGTGCATAGTGTCTCATGCGGAGACGGGCGGCCCAACGGAGCGAGTATAGGGGGGAGGGTACAGGGGGAAAGGTGTCTACATTAACACACGTGCATGCAGACACGCAAGTAATCAATCTGGCCCACTACCAGACTGGGTGGGCATTTCACATGAAAGCGGCACCAGCGCCTAGGTGTAAAGTGAATCTTTCATGGTCTCCCCTGAGTGAGGCGAGACAGGCTTCATTCCGCTTCAGTCCTTGTGCCCCTCGCTGTCCAGGGCCTCTCACACGAAGATTAAGGGAACAATCAGTGACCTCTCCGCTTGGAACACGTGGCGCAGGGCCTATCTTCGGCGCAGCAGCCCTGTAGGTACGCCCTGGTGGCTGGTGCACTCGCACGGGGCATGAGTAGTATTAGAACGTCTGCGCATATGCAGCTGCACAAAGCAGTCTGCACGAGTGCCATCTCCAGAGGGGTGCTACGAACTTGACAGGGGTGCATTTGTGTGACACCCCCTCCCCGCATAACACTGCGCCGCAATAGTATCATGTGATGCAAGCCAGAAGTTGTCTTGAAATATTAAATTGCAGCATAAATATTTAGGCGGCATTAACCATGTACCCGCAGCATTAATGGCCGTGCAGAGCTCAGATGCAGCAACATGGAAAGAAAGTTACTTTTCCGAAAGCTGCATGTGCGCTGGCTGGAGAGCTTAGTTCTCAGACCGGGGGAGGCAGGAGAGAGTGAGAGAGAGAGTGCCAGACAGAACTCGGAAGCAGAAGAGAGGCAGGCAGAAGGGCAGTGCAGAAGGGCAGCGCAGAGCACCAGACAGACACACACACAGGCGCAGACAGACAGCCAGCGCGCCTCTTACCTGGGTGAGGCAGAGCGGGGAGTACATGGCTGACCCCTGGGCTCGGAGCTGTGAGTGTGGGTAGAGGGAGCGCTCACGGGTCAATAGTAAAATGAATACAGAGACATACAAAGCTTTGACATGTTTAGCCCCTGAAGGTTTGCTTTGGCAGGGCCTTAAATGGGGAGGTTGGTGTGGGGTGCCTGGTGCCCTGTGTTTTCCTCCGCTCGCTGCACCTTGGTAATTATGCGACCCCCGGTGCCCTCGGGTTTTGTGCTTTTTCTCCCAGGCCTGTGTCCATACCATACGCCTCACCACTTTCAAATGGCACCAGCCGCCCCTGGTATATAGGACTGCATACGCCTAAATTGCTGCGTCGCCTTTTTGTATCCAGTCTGCTGTATCGCATCTACTCCCTCCGGTGCGCACCCAGGCCTCACTGCTCACCTTTTTGCAGACAGGGCACCTGCTACATCATGCAGTCCCGCTCTGCCACCAAGAAGTCTCACATTTGGTGCTGACATACTCGTGCACCCATCATCATCGCAGGTTGCTCACCCGCTCAGTCCTCCGGTACCGCTAACTCAGTTACCAAAGAGGTCATGCACATAGTGGTGGGCCACCGTGTTCGGTGGTTCGGGCCTACATGAGGCATACGAACCACCAGGGTGGCCCATCACAGAGCTTGCGATGCGAGCTACTCTAAAATGTCGTAGAGCACGTGCGCCCGGTCTTTTTTATTGGTAGGTTTACGTGTCTTATGACGCCTGTGCTGGATGGGTGTGGTGTGGGTATAGACCAGCCATTAGAAAGTGTGTGTGCCGTTCTGAGAACTAGACCTGTAACTAGCAGATCACAAAAATGAAAATCTGGGCCATGTAGCGTTGTGATTTCCTGTAAGCGTAACCGGAGTGGGCTGGCCTGACGTATGCCAGTGCTGCGCGAGGTTGTGAACAATGACTCGGAGCTATGGGCGTGGCTCCTTTGTGAACTATTTGAGAAATCAAGTGATTCGGGTGTTCGTGTTGTAGTTATGCTGTCATCCGGATCTTAAATGCAAATGTGTCACTATGTCTGTGAAGTCCCACAACATGGAAGGGTTGGGGTATCACTGACCCTATATCCATCCATAGTTTCATACATAGCATATGGTGGACATGACGCATTTCTGTGAATATCAATGTTTGTTGTACATTCAGTGGAGTGATGCAGCTGTAGCAATACAGGTCTTTGAAAGCTTTAGGTTGCAGTTTTTGACACTTGAAGGGCAGCTAATATATATACTTATGTGGTTATTCGGGTATATTGTCGAACTTGGTGCTGAAATTCAGTGTTCGAGACTCGGAGTCGCGTCCACATCCTTGTAGAAGTGGAAATAATAATCCAGAAGTGTTGCACTTAATATATAAGTGTTTTATTCAGAGATATGCGTGGAGACATGCAACCCACAAACGGTTACTCCAACGCTCTCGTCGCAACTGCCTGAATGAGCAGTTGCAGGCAGCCACGATGAGAATGGCAGAATGAAAGGGGCACACTGAACAATAACACAGCCAGAGGAGAGCATTAGTAATAAACAAGCAAGCGCTCATGAATAACAAGTTGCTCTTAATTGGGCAAGAGCAGCTTGTTATCTTAACAATCCTGTTATTGTAGACAAATCACATAATCTCTGCGTCCCTGAAAATGTACTGTAAATACGGTGGTCATGTAAACTGCTGAAATAGGTTTGGGTCGACATCGTGCTATATAAATATGCTACAAAAAAAAACTGCAGCAATTGCAGACACTTATAAATTTACTATACACTTTGCTTGAGTACTCTAATGATCCAGTTTCTACGTCTGTATTTGTAGAATGAGCGAGAGAAAGCTATATAGCCAAAGGTTTTCCTACTGCCAGAGGTAAGATGGTTGCATACGCTGTTTACAGCACAATGTAATGTGGTATGGCCCAGGGGCAGCATTTTACAGACATAATGAATACACAAGCACAGATAGATAGTTGAAGTGGGTACGGGCACATGCGCTCAACTCTATTTCATTTCCAGGGTCACATGTCCAGTGATGTTTGTGGTGGGTGAATGTGGGGTAAGTGTAAGTCAGCCCTCCGAAAATAGTTGCTGTTGGTAACAAGTACAATAGTAATTATCATATCATACACAGATATTCCATCATAAACGGTTGATGACTTGTGCTGCATAAAGGTATGAGCACTACATGTCAAATAATACACAACAGATTCTATCGTAAAGAGTTCATGACTTGTGGTGCGCTGAGGTAGGGGCGGCTTGTGTGGAGGTTGGGATGATGCGCGGTCCGGGCAGGCTGCACTGGTAGCAATGTCTTTTGCCTACTGAAATTTGCCTTAATAAGGCCACGTGACAATTATTTATGATGCACTGAGGTAGTGGTATGCCTGACGCTAAGCGTGCACGCAACATGCGACGATGTGTGGTCCGAGCGGACTGCACTGGAAGCATTGTTTGTTGCCTACTGGACTGCATCATCTATAATCGCGATTCAAATGAAACATGAAATATGTCTTGAATACATTGTTGAAATATGTAGGTTCCAGCGACATTTTAGTTCAAATTGTGAGCTGTGCTGTCCGCAGTGTAGACTGCCATTCAGTGCTCCTTTCGACTTGCAGGATGAAATTGTTTATTGTAGTAAACCTACAACTGATATAAAAGAAGTTCTTGAAAGAAGGATACTAAAGGGATATTGTATTGGTTTGAGGGACGTTATATTTAATTTGGTACTACACCCTGCAAATAATGAATGAAGAGTCAATTTAATTGTGAACTCTGACGACCGCAGTGTAGGCAGGAGGCAGCGGTTAGCAAGGGCCCAAGACCATGTGGTGTTCAGGAGAGCTGCACACTATTGGTAATTTAGCGTGTGTGCAGCCAGCCAGCAATGATAACACTGAGTTAGTGGCATTTGAAGCAAGGTTCTGTGGAGCCTGCGATGATGCGTGGTCCAGGCAGGCCGCAATGGTAGCAATGTTTCTTGCCTTGTGAATTCTGCCTAAACAATGTGATGTGGCGATGATTTATGATGCACTGAGTTAGTAGTACCTTGGGTGCTTAAGGTGTACGTACCCTGCAATGATGCGTGGTTCGTGGGGGGGGGCGTACTCGGACAAATGTCTTTTGTCTATTGAATTCTGTATCAATTCGATTTTTGAGTGGTAGTATGACTCATTGCTTACATAAAACTATTCACTGTTCTTTGCGATGATTTATGGTGCACTGAGTTAGTGGTACCTCTGGCGCTCAGCGTGTAAGCACCCTGCAATGATGCATGGTCCAGAAGGGCCGCACTGGGAGCAATGTCTTCTATCTAAAGAATTGTGCCTTAATAAGGCCACGTGGCGATGACTTGTGGTGCAGTGAGTTAGTGGTACTTGAAGAACTCAGCGTGTGCGCACCTTGCGATGATGCGTGGTCTGGGCGGGCCGCACTGGTACAATGTGTCTTGGCTACTGTACTGCACTGACATCGAGGAATGCTTTTTGTCACATCCTTTAACAAAATCTGAGGACATAGAGTCCAATTGTCTCTGCATTAAATAAATCAAGGCTGATTTCAATGTTGTCCGTAGTGTACATCCAAATCTGAATTCAAGTTGTGAACCCTGCTGTCCGCAGTGTAGATCGAAAGCAGTAGTCAGCACAGACAACGAAGAATGCTTTTTGTCACATCCTTTAACAAAATCTGAGGACATATAGTACAATTATCTCTGCATTAAATAGAGCAAGGCTTAATTCAATGCTGTCAACGTAGTGTAGATCCAAAACTGAATTCAAGTTGTGAACCCTGCTGTCCGCAGCATAGATCGAAGGCAGTAGTCAGCACAGACATTGATGAATACTTTTTGTCACATCCCTTAACAAAATCTGAAGACACATAGTACAATTGTCTCTGTATTAAATAAAGCAAGGCTTAATTTAATGGTGTCCGTAGTGTCGATCCAAAGCTGAATTCAAGTTGTGAACTCTGCTGTCTGCAGTGTAGATCGAAGGCAGTAGCCAGCACAGACATCGAAGAATACTTTTTGTCACATCCTTCAATAAAATCTGAAGACATATAGTACAATTGTCTCTGCATTAAATAAAGCAAGGCTAAATTCATTGCTGTCAACGTAGTGTAGATCCAAAGCTGAATTCAAGTTGTAAACCCTGCTGTCTGCAGTGTAGATCGTAGGTAGTAGTCGGGTTTTCGTGCATTCCATAGCACCGAGACAGCGTTGGTGGAGGTAGTGGACAATATTAGGTTGGCCTCAGACAAACAACAATCAACTATACTTGTCTTGTTCGACTTGTCAGCGGCATTTGACACCATCTCCCATTCCATGTTAATTCAACGGTTGTGGGAGATTGGTGTCAGAGGAACCGCCTTAAAATGGTTCACAAGCTATTTATCTGATCGCACAACAGGGGCCCAAATTGGTAAAAACATAGCAAGTGAAAGACCAGTTAAGATGGGTGTTCCGCAGGGCTCTATTTTGAGCCCTACGCTTTTTAATGTCTATATGACACTCCTTGCCAGAGTGATTAGAACATTTGGCTTCGAAGTTCTCTCCTACGCTGATAATACCCAGATTTTGGTCACGTTGGGTCTCAATCCAAATGAGACAAGACGGCGTTTTAGAAACTGCATGATTGAGGTTGAGAAATGGATGAGCATCAACCATCTGCAGCTCAACGGCAGTAAATCTGAAATCATGCTCTTTGGTAAAGCTGCAGAATATTGGGCCCAGGATTGGTGGCCTACGAACCTGGGCAGTTGTCCAACTCCTAAGGAATCAGTACGGAACTTGGGTTTTCACATTGACAATAAACTGTCCATGATGAACCAAATAAATCATATTGTAGGTTCTGGCTTTTGACTTATGCGTAGCCTCAGGAAAGTTTTTAAGTGGATTCCTGCTGAGGCTTGGAAACCCCTAGTCCAGGGTCTAATCATAAATAGAATAGATTACGGGAATGCTCTCCTCTTAGCTATAAATGAACATCATCTAAACAGATTACAGGTTCTGCAGAACACCACAACCCGGCTGATTTTGAACCTACCACAAAGATCTCCATCAGCTCCATTTTTAAGGAGCCTTCACTGGCTTCCAGTAAAGAAACATATATGCTTCAAAACGCTCTGTTTAGTCCATAAACACATGTACGGAAAGGGTCCAAAATATTGGTCTGAAAAGCTAACATGGAACATGCCTCTAAGAGAACTCAGATCCAGTGCTGAGTTTTTGCTCACTCCTTTCAGAACTTATACCGCCAGAAATGGTGGCCGCTCCTTTTCTTTCCTGGCTCCTGCCCTGTGGAATAAAATGCCCATAAGTCTGCATACCACTTCTGAACACAGTTGTTTTCGCAAGAAGCTGAAAACCTGTCTCTTTGCTAACTAGTCTTTCCTCTCTTGTCAGTGCCGTCTGCAAGGGCCATGAGACTCTTTGGACGTGATATGTACGCAATACAAATGCTTTGACTTGACTTGACTTGGCTAGTGAGCACAGACATCGAATAATACTTTTTGTCACATCCTTTAACAAAATCTGAAGACATATAGTACAATTGTCTCTGCATTAAATAAAGCAAGGCTGAATTTCATACTGTCCGTACTGTAGATCCAAATCTGAATTCGAGTTGTGAACCCTGCTGTCTGCAGTGTAGATCGAAGGCAGTAGTCGATAGGGCCATAAGTCTGCGGTGCTGTGGCGCTGAGTTCGCAATGGGCCTGTATCGAGGAGCCACATGCTCATGGCGGCAGCCACGTGGCAGGGTGAGGACCTTCGCTGTGGCAGAGTCTTTTGTCTTCGAACAAGTGAAGCACGCCCAAGGCGTAGCCGATGTATTTATACTCTTATGCTCAAGTTGTGTACGTTGGACCAGCCCACTCCACTTCTGCTTCAAGAGGGGGGGACAACACAGCTACATGACCGAGATATTCCCCAATGCCTGAGATAATATGGTTGCATCCACTGTGCAGTACACTAAACGTATCAATACTATATCTACACACGGAAAAGTTTTTGGTTTGTATAGTGAGTTGTGTATAGCATATCACTGGTAGTCTTGGGATTGTGTAAATTATTGTTGATGTCCCTCCCTTATACATAGATGGTTGCCACATCTCTGAACATTCAGCTAGTGTGCTGTTGAGGGGATATATTATTTTGGGAAGGTTTGTTGTCCTATTTTGCACTTCCTCTGAGGTAGTAGGGGGAGAGGGGTCAGGAGGGGAGGTTGTAGTGGTGGTAGCGCTAGGTGCTGTGATTTTGTTGGGTGTCGGAGGTGCATAATTAGTACCTCTATCACATATTCGTCTTTAAATATGGGTGTGAGTTGGATGTAATTCATGCAGTACATAGTCATTCTCCTTACACCAGTTAAATGTTGATGTTAATTTGTTAGTGGTAAGTGGAGCTAATACCTGTTTTTTTAGGTAGCATTGCAGATTTGCCTGGTTGTTGAAAATATGGGGAAGTGGTGTTTTTGTGTTCTTTTTCTACGGGAACGACTAGTTTGTATATTATTAACGTTAGATGTGGTTCTGTTTGTGGCGTTTTTGTTGGCGGAAGGAATCAACTGGAGAGTGGTGATATTTGCAGTTTTTACTAGTTTGAGAATGGGATGATAATTACAAAAGATCGAAACAAACAGATATGCTTAATGAACATTATAATAAGAAATTAGCATTTAAAAAACCTTTAAAATTCACTGAAAAACCAAAGGTTTCAAGTATGTTATAGGTAGGAATTAGCATTTAAAAAACCTTAGAAATTCACTGAAAAAGCCATAAGTTTCAGGGGTGTTTTAGTTAGCTGGACTTTTCACTCATACAAAACCATTGAAATTCCTACTTTATAGTTAGTTGTACTGACTGTAACGCACGCACCCGCAATCCACTGCTGATGATGTCACATATTACACCATTCATGACATGGTCAGTGACATCACTGATGACATCACTGGTGACATCTCAAATGACATCACCTATGTTTTTTCAGTGAATATATATATATATCACAGTCCTATTATCCCCAGAATCCCCAACAAACAGGTACGGACCACAGCGTATCTTGAATATTTTCGTGCGGTTTATTGCATAATTTTCAGCATTCTCATTGATGGCTAGTGCCCATATATATATATATATATATATATATATATATATATATATATATATATATATATATATATATATATATACATACATATATTCACAAGTACATTTCTCCATTTGGAAAAAACGTCGCCAACACACGAAAAGTTGCTGTGCACGGTAAATTTAATGAGCACTAACCGGAACTTTACATACATATATATATATATATATATATATATATATATATATATATATATATATATATATATATATATATATATATATATATGTATATCTATATATATATGTATATCTATATATCTATATATATATATATATATATATATATATATATATATATATATATATATATATATATATATATATATATATATATATATATATATATATACATATATATATGGGCACTAGCCATCAATGAGAATGCTGAAAATTATGCAATAAACCGCACGTTTGCCGTTTTCAAATGCCAGCTCTCACCCCAACACTAGCCGAAGTCCACAGAAGTACCCTCTTTCGCTCCGCCCTTAATGGTCATCCTGATTGGTCAGTCGAGATCACACACAGACCTGTAGTTTAGGTAGTAAACCACAGATCCCAGCATGCACTGCCACTGCATGCGAAGTATGTGATCCTTTTAACCACGGTGTAGTCCGTTGTAATCAGGTACTTTCACGAGCGCTGATCGGGGCTGCAGCAGGTAGGGTAATTGGAACAAAAGATTCACTCTCCAGTCCCCAAAACGCCTCAAACCAACACTTATCCGCTCCTACTTGTGGCCTGGAAAACTCAATACAGTGAGTGAGAATCCTCCATGTAGTCACAGTCCGCTATCCGCAGTCGGCCAGATATGAGGGGGGGTGTGGTGGAAAAGAGCATTTCACTACAGTGAAAAGAGAAGATTTGCCGAAGCTGCCCGGTTGGCTCTTTCCCATCGCTGAGACGGGTCCCTCCAAAGCGCGCCAGGACTTGCACGCAAATAATGCAGGGGAAGGTCCTTTTGGTTCAAAAAGAACGGAGAGACACCATGGGGTATTTTGAAGAGGGAGCTTTTATTTCTTGAGCATGGGCATGACGCGTTTCGGCATACTACCTTTTTCAAATGCAGCTCTCACCCCAACACTAGCCGAAGTCCACAGAAGTACCCTCTTTCGCTCCGCCCCTAATGGTCATCCTGATTGGTCAGTCGAGATCACACACAGATCTGTAGTTTAGGTAGTAAACCACAGATCCCAGCATTTACTGCCACTGCATGCGAAGTATGTGATCCTTTTAACCACGGTGTAGTCCGTTGTAATCAGGTATTTTCACGAGCGCTGATCGGGGCTGCAGCAGGTAGGGTAATTGGAACAAAAGATTCCCTCTCCAGTCCCCAAAACGCCTCAAACCAACACTTATCCGCTCCTACTTGTGGCCTGGAAAACTCAATACAGTGAGTGAGAATCCTCCGTGTAGTCACAGTCCGCTATCCGCAGTCGGCCAGATATGAGGACGGGTGTGGTGGAAAATGGCATTTCACTACAGTGAAAAGAGAAGATTTACCGAAGCTGCCCGGTTGGCTCTTTCCCTTCGCTGAGACGGGTCCCTCCAAAGCGCGCCAGGGCTTGCACGCAAATAATGCAGGGGAAGGTCCTTTTGGTTAAAAAAGAACAGAGAGACGCCATGGGGTATTTTGAAGAGGGAGCTTTTTCTTTCTTGAGCATGGGCATGACGCGTTTCGGCATACTGCCTTTTTCAAATGCCAGCTCTCACCCCAACACTAGCCGAAGTCCACAGAAGTACCCTCTTTCGCTCTGCCCCTAATGGTCAACCTGATTGGTCAGTCGAGATCACACACAGATCTGTAGTTTAGGTAGTAAACCACAGATCCCATCATGCACTGCCACTGCATGCGAAGTATGTGATCCTTTTAACCACGGTGTAGTCCGTTGTAATCAGGTATTTTCATGAGCGCTGATCGGGGCTGCAGCAGGTAGGGTAATTGGAACAAAAGATTCCCTCTCCAGTCCCCAAAATGCCTCAAACCAACACTTATCCGCTCCTACTTGTGACCTGGAAAACTCAATACAGTGAGTGAGAATCCTCCGTGTAGTCACAGTCCGCTATCCGCAGTCGGCCAGATATGAGGACGGGTGTGGTGGAAAATAGCATTTCACTAAAGTGAAAAGAGAAGATTTGCTGAAGCTGCCCGGTTGGCTCTTTCCCTTCGCTGAGACGGGTCCCTCCAAAGCGCGCCAGGACTTGCATGCAAATAATGCAGGGGAAGCTCCTTTTGGTTCAAAAAGAACAGAGAGACACCATGGGGTATTTTGAAGAGGGAGCTTTTATTTCTTGAGCATGGGCATGACGCGTTTCGGCATACTGCCTTTTTCAAATGCCAGCTCTCACCCCAACACTAGCCGAAGTCCACAGAAGTACCCTCTTTCGCTCCGCCCCGAATGGTCATCCTGATTGGTCAGTCGAGATCACACACAGATCTGTAGTTTAGGTAGTAAACCACAGATCCCAGCATGCACTGCCACTGCATGCGAAGTATGTGATCCTTTTAACCACGGGGTAGTCCGTTGTAATCAGGTATTTTCACGAGCGCTGATCGGGGCTGCAGCAGGTAGGGTAATTGGAACAAAAGATTCCCTCTCCAGTCCCCAAAACGCCTCAAACCAACACTTATCCGCTCCTACTTGTGGCCTGGAAAACTCAATACAGTGAGTGAGAATCCTCCGTGTAGTCACAGTCCGCTATCCGCAGTCGGCCAGATATGAGGGCGGGTGTGGTGAAAAATAGCATTTCACTACAGTGAAAAGAGAAGATTTGCCGAAGCTGCCCGGTTGGCTCTTTCCCTTCGCTGAGACGGGTCCCTCCAAAGCGCGCCAGGACTTGCATGCAAATAATGCAGGGGAAGGTCCTTTTGGTTCAAAAAGAACAAAGAGACACCATGGGGTATTTTGAAGAGGGAGCTTTTATTTCTTGAGCATGGGCATGATGCGTTTCGGCATACTGCCTTTTTCAAATGCCAGCTCTCACCCCAACACTAGCCGAAGTCCACAGAAGTACCCTCTTTCGCTCCGCCCTTAATGGTCATCCTGATTGGTCAGTCGAGATCACACACAGACCTGTAGTTTAGGTAGTTTACATATATAACGCTCCAATTCTTCTCTACTTTCCGAAAGAAGATAAAACAGCACTCGATGGATTCATGTCAACCACGCAAGATTTTATTCGCGGGGGGGGGGGGGTCACACAGACACGTTTCGACGTGCTGCCTTCGTCAGTGTGGATCACACAAGTACAACAACCGGCATGTTAATAAAGTTTTCACAAAACATGAAAAGTGACAAAGGTCTACCACCACTATAATCACAGTGAGCGCCATCTTGGAGTTGTATTAAATACATCATATTCATCCATATAGGATATACCTTAAGCCCACAGATGGGTTATTGCACATGGATAAGAGGGGTGTTTATGACATTCAATTGTTTTCAGTGTAAACAAGTTATAAAGCCGTGGATCGGCTAATGTCCTCTATCCTTTCATGTCAATAAATTCACATATATACAAAGATACATATCTCTTTCATACCGAATTAGAGTAAAGTGCGTCAAATTTTGACAGTCAAAATTGCATGTAGATTATGCAGTTCAAGCTCATTTCCATGGTAAATCGATCTTGAATTCTAATTTTACAAATTCTTTCAATACATCGATTAATTCCCATAGAAAATAAAAGGAATACTTATGCTTAAAGAACTGTATAGAGAGAAACCCTTCGTCTATGGCAGATTCCTATATACGACTGTGTGGAACTCATAAACATTCTGCTGACACAATTAATATGTGGAAGGATGTTTATCAAACAATTCAAAGTTTCAAGGAATCAGAAATTCATAAGATTACAAATCACAGATTATAAGATAGAAAATAGAAAGTAATAAGATAGCTAAAACAGACAGATTAATTAGGCAAGGGGACAACCATTGCAGGAATAGGCTAGGGCTAGCTCAAAAAAGCACTGCCATTTACACTCCCTGCAATCTCTAGGTTAGTTTCCTAGATGGAACGCCATTTCTTCCCCACTATTGAGACCTTTAGGATGTTTCGTGGAAAGGTCTATTATGTACCTTGACTCCAATCTGCGGAGTCGCCTCAGGCGATCACCGCCCCTTACATTTGGTGGCACGATATCTAGTCCAAAGTATTATAATTCATTGCTATCTCGCCCATGGACTTCAGCAAAGTGATGGGCCACCGGGTAAGCAGGGTATATATATATATATATATATATATATATATATATATATATATATATAGATTCCAACCGGAAAGTTCGTGCAACGCTTCCACACCGAACCCAGTGCGCAGACACAGATGAACAAATCCACAGCCAGACTTTCTTAGGATATTTCTTCGTCCTTTAATGCATATAAAGTGCAGAGGTGCAACACACTGCCAAACAGACGCGTTTCGGGCGTGAACGCCCTTGCTCACTGTCAGCGGGTAAGCGGTACATGATTCATTTAAGTACATTGGTTAATTGCATAAAACGCGCCATAAACTCCTCTACAGTTTCATTGAACTAAAGAGAGGACTAAGGCAGGAACCCATTCACATTGTACGTTGTCAATAGTTCGGCCATTTTGCAACTGAGCAAAGTTAGAAGTTTTGCATGACATTGTTTGGTAAGAACATACCTTTAGAAATATTCCCATTCTTACTAAGGTTGTGGTATAACTTTTAACAGCAAACGCTAGGAATTATTTATATAAAGTGCAAATGCTTAGCAGCCGTTGTTATAAAAATGCTACGAGTGCAAATACGCAAAATTACTATCTGTGCAAATACGCAACATATTAATTGTACAAATACGTTAATTTACACATAATAATATTGAATATATATACATAATAAAGTGCAAATGCTCAGCAGCCGTTATTGTGCAAACATTATGAGTGCAAATACGCAAAATTATTGACTGTGCAAATACGCAACACATTAATTGTACAAATACATTAATTGACAAATAATGGCATTTCATATATATACACAAATCTAAAATCAAGTCCTTGTGTTTTATAGCTTGTACCACACTGTGTAATTACCTTATAGGTCTAACTAAACCATATGGAAAATGTTAAAAGATTCCATTATATGCCATAACTTCGTCAAATGAAAATTCATGATAACTGTTACTGAGCTCTTTAGAATGGGTTTCCACTATTGTAGTAAATGATCAATGTTCAAGCGCGTGTAGTATAAATCCAATTGACATTATGCACTAGTCTACCGCTAGAAAAGATACAGAAAAATAACCAGAAGGTGAGGGAGTGCTGGGATGTCCTACTTACATAAATAGGAAGACATCAGGGGGTGAAGGGAATAAAATTCCAAAATAAACTGTTTCAGTGATTTAAAATATGTCAACTCATTGAATTTCATCTTTGTCCACTTGTCAAAAAGAATGACAGATATCATTTCATGCATATAAGCAGCCTATAGTCCCTGACATAAATCATCACCTGTAGTGTCGACTCTTCATGAAATGAGATAAGCTGTGATGCATGGCGCCTATGGTGTGTATGGAACGAAAGCAAATACACTGACATACAGCTTAAGGTGGTAATGTAATGACCAGGAAATGTCTAACAACATGATTGCCAGATTGCCCACGAGATTTGGACCTGGGTAACTAAACGGTCAGATTTTTACAAAAAGGTGCTCAGATCTTCCCCCATATTCAAACCTCCCGGGATCTTGGTGTTGAGGCGAACTATATATAGGGACTCCATCTGCCTTAATTGTTTTTCATAATCGCCACCTTTCTTGCTGGTTCTTACCGCATCTATTACAAAATATATATATATTCATTACCTACTGGCGATAGCCAGTAGGTATATATAGTTAGGATTTTTTTCCTATGGGATTTCTGAAAATTCTATGTCAAATAACTTTGGCGTTTGTGGACGGAATTGGCTGACATTTTGTTTCTGAGCAGCCCCTGAAAATTTGGGGGGGTTTCGTCAAGGGGGGACCGAGAAAAAAGGGGGGTCCCAAAACGTGTTTTTCCCATTCATTTTTTAATATGACGGTTAGACTCACTTTTAGCTCGAACGGCTGAATGGATTTACATGAAACTTGGCAAAATTGTAGATATGGTTTGCCCGACGTGCCTTTGCTATGTCTTAATATATGTGCTCCAGTGGATTTTGAGAAATTAACGTTTAAAAAAATATATATATCTGTGACAGCGCTCCGGTTAGCGCCCCGGTTCGCGTACCGGACGCGTCACGGAACTTCGCGAAGCGAAGCTGATTGGCTCTCCGGTGTCTGTCAACATTCTAAACAGTCCGGAGCGGCCGCCATCTTGTCTCTCGGTAGGATCGAGAGACAAGATGTGGTGAAAAATGAAGGGGGAAAAGAAGGAAAGGGGGCAAGGTAGACCCCTCCTGACCCCCTAGGATTGATGAGGGGGATATTAAAGTGCCCCGCAGGGCAAAAAATAAAAAATATATTTTTTGCGATTTTTCGCCGTAGAGGCGCGTCCCGGTACGCGAACCGGGCAGCTAACCGGGCAGCTAACCGGGAAGCTAACCGGGAAGCTAACCGGCAGCGTAACGGGAGTCTGAGGAGAAGCTGATTGGCTGTCAACATTGTAAACAGTCCAGAGCGGCCGCCATCTTGTCTCTCGATAGGATCGAGAGACAAGAGGTGGAAAAAAAAGGGGGAAATGAAGGAAAGGGGGTAAGGTAAACCCATCCTGACCCCCTAGGATTGATGAGGGGGCTATTAAAGTGCCCTGCGGGGCAAAAAAAAAATAATTTGCGATTTTTCGCGGTAGAGGCGCGTCCCGGTACGCGAACCGGGCAGCTAACCGGCAGCGTAACGGGGAAAAACCAAGAGAAACAGTAAAAAAAAGTTTAAGGGAATAGATTTTTACCAAACTTTGTAAAATTGTAGGGACTGTTTGTTTGATGTGCCTTTGCAAGGCCTCAAGATATGTGCACGTGTGGATTTTGTCTAATTAAGGTTAAAAAAATATATATATATCTGTAAGCGTGCTCCGGCGCGCTTACGTTACGGGTTTTGTTTGCGCTGCAGAGCCGATACATCACGGTTATGCGACGCGTCATGAGGCGTCTCACATGGCTACGTGATACGTCACGTAATAAAGAATATATTTTACAGCTATAGATATTAGCTTTTAAAAAACCAATGAAATTCACTGAAAAAACCATAGGTTATAGACCATATTTAGTTAGGAATTTGCATTTAAAAAACCTTGAAAATTCACTGAAAAAACCATAGGTTAGAGACCATATATAGTTAGCTGGACATTTTATTGATATAAAACCAATGAAATTCCATATATAGTTAGTTGCACTAACTATATATTTCGCGCATCCGCAATCCAATGCTGATGATGTCACATATTACATCATTCATGACATGGTCAGTGACATCACTGATGACATCACTGATGACAACTCAAATGACATCACTGATGACATCACTGATGACATCTCATTTGACATCAATGATCACACCACTGATGATATACTTCATGTGATAATACAATGCACCTCCTCACACTCTAATATAACCTCTGTTACACCTAGTGTTAAATACAGAGTATCATTTTTGAAACCGTTGACACACCAATACCAATTACATACGCACTCACTGATTCCGACGTCTACACACACATTCACTCATTCACCCATACAATCACTCGTACATACAGTCACTCATTATTACAACACTATAGTATGCACTCAAACACCTATGCAGACACTCACACACTGCCACTCATCCATGGAGTTACTGACACACCTAGTCAGTCCTGTAAAGAATAAATCACACTTTGATTTCTTCATCTATACAGTTAAACACAGAACAGCTTACATTTTCACACATATACTAACACATACTTACTCACTTATACAATCAAATCCTTCGTCCATACTCTTATACATCCACTCATTCTTCAATATGTAAAACATATTTAAACTTTAAAAAAACACACAGACACTGGATGATGTCATCAGTGATGTCACTGACCATGTCATGAATGATGTAATATGTGACATCATCAGCATTGGATTGCGGATGTGCGAAATATATAGTTAGTGCAACTAACTATATATGGAATTTCATTGGTTTCATGTCAATAAAATGTCCAGCTAACTATATATGGTCTCTAACCTATGGTTTTTTCAGTGAATATATATATATATATTGCCATATAAAGACACAGTGAGAGCTTTATACAAAATGGGAATTAGACATTCAAAGACTACTTTATCACTCAGAGTGGACTCGGATACAGGCATATTCGTATACAATTTTACGAAATGTGAGATTCAAAAGAGTACAATTTCAAATGCTAAACCATGTATGCATAGTACATTTATTGTGGAGCTGCCTCCACCAGCCACGTTGTAATGACTGGATCCTTACCTCCCCCATATGCTGTGGGACTGTCCAAAACTGGACCATCATTGGGAAGGGTTTACTGCTTTTGAAAATAAGTATGAAAATATAATATATTTTAGAGCTAGTGAAACATAAAACAATAAAGTAATTAAAATGCAACATAGTTAAGTAGCAATACTAAAATAAATGTCATATTATATACTTTTAAATTAAATATATTCAAAATATCGTTGCATTCCAAATAAAACTCATAAATTGTAAATTCAGGCTGAAATACCATGTGGTAAACTAACTCCAATCCAAACCTTACAAAACAAAAAAGTATAAAACAACAATTCGAATACACAAACTACAAGCCTGCAATCTGTAAGGAGAATGCATGTGTTATGTGCCAAAGAGGCCAGATTTATTTTTGTGACTCCAGTCTACCAGTCTAATAAATATTGGGGAACATGCATGCATTGAGAGCGGTAGGGGGAAGGTGGGCAGGTACATTTACCATACTTTCTCTAATCTAACAAATATAAGTAATAGGTCTTACATTTCGGGCAGGGGGCAGATTTGGGGATTGTTTTAGAGTTTGGAAGATAGGTTACTCTGTCACAAAAATCACTGATATCCCATCAGCTGAATTACAAGTGCCATTGAATATAATGCACTTTTAATACAATGGGTGGGATATCCATTATGTTTGGGTTGGAGTAACCTGTCAATTGAAGTCTAAATCAAACCCTTAGTCTTCTTAAAAAATTGGACAAATAACATATATTGGGGATGTGGTCAGATTTGTTATTATAACTATATTCTAACAAACACTGGGTAAAGTAAATACAAACACAGAATCTCCAGTCTATCAATTTTTAGGGAGAGTGCACAGATTTCAGATTTACAATTCTAACAATAGTCTAAAAACAATCAGGGAAACTACAAACATTTTAGGGGTGGGGTTAGATTTATCAATCTAACTCCAGTCTAACAAACATTATGAAAAGTGCATAAATGTGTTTGTGGTGAGGGACTCTCATTGACTTTTTTATCTCTAGTCCAACTGACATCAGAGAAACGGCATAAACTGAAGAGGCCTAGATCACGTCATCAAAACTGTTAAGTAGCAATTTAAAATTGTCTAAAAGACATACTTTTCACTTAAAAACCACTGCATTTTTTCATGAACACTGCCACATAAAGCGCAGGCCCCTAAAATAAATTGTCACGATGATGGAGAACCAATAACTTAGTGTACAATTTGAAAATGTTACATATTTAACGCTTTAATTAATTTGAATATAATGTATCAAAAAATGCAAAATGATTGGTAAATTAATATAATTAGTAGAATTGTTTGATGTAGTATTAATTTGAAGACTACCCACCCAATCACCAAATAACCCCCAAAAATAAAAATAAATATTTATACAATTAAAAGCACAATAATAACAAAGAAAGCAAATATAACAGTAAACAATTAACAATAATTGATATCAACTTTAAAACTAACACAAACTTTCTGATCTTCCAATAAACCCCATATCCCCAGCATCATGCAATAAAACCATATTGAAAAATGTAAACATATACATAACAACACAGAGCCCCCATACCACAACTCATTAAATTATACTGTTGTATAATATATTAAAAAATATATATATAAATTGGTTTTACAAAAATATAATGAAATGAAAACATAATTCAATAAAACATAGTAAAAATGATACAGTAAACAATATTTTAAATGTTGCTATTATTGTAAAAGAATAAACCCTGATATACTCATCTTCTATGTTATTTTCCAGAATATATTTGTAGTCATGATATTTTTACCTCAATAGTAGGGTCACATGATATTTTTCAAGTTGCTATTTAGATGAAACCCTGAGAACCCTGTTACCACTTCAATCACTCTAACTGTATCTTTGCCAATGCTCTAAGGTGCTCCATTTGTTTTCGACTGTTTGCGCTCTGCAAATTCTATTTACATGCATAGAAACATGACTATCAAGTTTGAAAAGTGAACTCAACACTAGTAACGTCTGCCCTTTAATGTGTAAATCTATGCCTAGATCTCAAACACTACTCCCTTTCAAAGAATAAGTTTGTGTCTCCTTAATCAATAAAGCTCTTCTATAAAAATGGACCTGCTCGAAGTACTTTGTAGCCTAATTGCAAGAGTGAAAGCATCCGCTGAACATTATATTGAGAAATGGTTTCCTGCAAGTTAAAAAACACACAGGTTAAGCCTTACATCGATGAAACAATTCTACCGGCGGCTCAACACTTTTAGGAAATTACCTTTTTGAGGCAGAGATTGAGAGTTTATTGTGACAAGTCATCATTGTGCCTGCCTCCGCGTATCTCCCCATTGATCTTTCACCAATTTGTCTGGTCCTCATCTTGGGTCAGTCAGGTGGCCAAATTCAAAGCTGTATGGATGGAAGACAACCAACCTTTCATGGCCATTCAAAGACTGCTACATTTGGCACCTCATATTTCAAGACATGGGTTACCAACATAATGAAGTACTCTTCTCAAAAAGTTACCTTAAAGTGGGCTATCATTCGCTGGATCAGGAGAAGTTATCACAATACCACATGGTCTATGCTTCTTGCAAGGGCCTATGCATGGGTAAAACCTCTCAATTTTGATGATGTGGCAGCAGGTGAGATCTTTCTAGAAGAAATGAGGACAGTACTACAAGGCATTCCCAAGTGCACAATTTCAGCTATGACATTCTCACATTTGGGAAGACCCAGGAGATACTCAAGATAATGGACTTTGGTGTTTGCTGACGCTAACGTCATGCTCAGTTAGGCCAAATGCATAATTTCAAGATCAGCACTGATATCTACAGCTGCACTGCCTAATGAGAAGGCATGTGCCCAATCTGGAAGACTACAGGCTGGCACTTTCTCACTTGCACTAAGGGGCATTTATCACTACAGCTATTGTTGGGCATGTCATTATAATAATCCCAAGTAAATTTGGAATTCTGTGTTCATCTGTACCCCCAATGAGAGACATCATAAAGAAACAAAACAAAATCCATGGTATGAGATCCAAGTATACATTTCAGATGCCAATGACATGGCATATTTCGATCCTGCATCGATGACAGAATTAGTTGTCCAATTTACTCACAATCTTAAAAGAAACCCAGCATTTGTATAGGGTTGTAACCCTTTTTATCTGCTTTTATTTTGTGAAGCACTTACTGTCCTCAGTGACCATCAAACCCTCCTCTCTAACTTTGGCAGGTCCAAAGCCAAAATACCAGTCTGCATAAAGAGATAAGGCTTGTAACTTTAGGGCTACCATTTCTGCATTGCCAAACAATAGCTGATATCGCAAGTGTTCTACTTGCAAGTACCACATCTGAGTCCTTGATTCAAGAAGAATTAATTTTTGTGCCAGCTGATCAAGCAAGACAGTCTGTGGCAATATTGATAGCTGACCTCATAAGGCTGCTGTAGAGGATTTCACACAGGAGACTGCACCTGAGCTCATCCACATGCAACAGTGGAGTGATCTGCTGGTTGAACCACTCTTGTAGCATTAAGAAATCAAAAGGTTTCAAAGTGAGCTTACACATCATTTAAATGGCTGAACAACAACAAGAGGACCTTGGTTGTTTATCCCTAAAACAATGGTAGAACAGGTTCTGTGACTTGTCCATGAGAGTTACCACTGTATTTTGTCCAGGAACCGGCAATTACAACAGAAAGTCTGTTTTTTTCCATGATCACATTGTTGCAAAAATCCTGGGCAACTGATAGACTTGCAAGAATCTTAGTGACCTGTGATGCTTCAGACCTTAAAAATGTCAAAGGTGCACTAGGCATTTGGGAAGAGTTATTCATTGACTAAGGTCATCTGCCACAGGACAATGCCTTCTGGGTGTCACAGACGACTGCCTCAGATTTCCTGAGATCCTGGCTGTATCTAGCACATCTGCTGTCATTTTTCTAGCCCTTAAGGTTTTTTATACAGCTGAAATTTTAAAATGTGAAAATGAGCCACTGTTTAAAGGAGAATACAAGGACTTTGTAAGGGCTTCCTTCCTCCCTTCCACATACCACTGCAGACACCATCCTTGGTCCATTTCCTGTAATGGCTTCCCATTTATTCCTTCATCGCCTTCTTTTTCTGATTTGGTTCCTGCTGATCCCTACCCTATCACTCTCTTGAGCGAAGTTTTGCAGACCTGGCATTTTGTCTCAGGAGGCAACCACAGGTCGGCATCCCAAAATGACCACATCTCAGCCAGCACTGAATATACTTTTGTCCACCCTCTCACTGCCCCTAGCCGCATGCCCCTAACTCCACGAGGTCTTTACTATATCTCGCCACCCCTTTGTTGACCTATACTTTTTTGCTCTGGCTTTCCCTGCTTTTTCATCAATCCTGACTCAACCGTTCAGAGCCTCCCTTTGCCATTCTTCTTGCTGTCCCAGTTCTTTTTTTTACCTTGGACTACTACCTAACGTTTCAGAGAGTTCACCTTTTTTGCTCTTTCTTCTGATTTCCTCTGATTTAGTCCATCCTTCTTCCCCAGGTTCCAGGAGGGCCTTTCTATACAACACCATCCCTGGGTTGTCCCTTCATGATTTCACCAGTCTTCTGTGCTGAGGTACAATTACCAGCACCAAGGAGCACTTCCATTAACTTTTGAGGCTAGGCCTAAGGTACATATGTTCATCACAAAAGTATACGTGGCTACATCTTTTTTTGATGTATGTATATTTGAAGCCAAGATTCCAACACAGTGTGGATGGTATCCACCATATGGAACTTCCCTGGCACCACCAGGTGAAGTGTTCTGGAATGGAGAAATCAGAAGTCAACCTTACATCCGGAGACAACTAAAGTTGAAAGCTCAAACTCATTTCATAATCCCTTTATTCTTGTGTGTGGGGCCCACCCTGGAACCGAGTCTCTTCCGACACAAGATGCAGGTAGTTGTCCAACCCTCCCCAGTGGGGGTTAATGGGTGACATGTCGCTAAGTCCTGATGGGAACCACATGCAGAATGAATGGGGTGAGGTGCAGGTGGATGTGGCTGGAAGGGGGACAAAGTTCCCTTATATGCTTCCAGGCGCTACTGGCAAGAGACTTCTTAGTAGGGCAGAAAATGATGGGATACAAGCTAAACCTGAAGGAGAAGAGCACAAATGTACTACGATTGAGACCTGAAAAAACAAATCAGCATTTTGTATTGAAATCCTCTTACTAAAGGTTTTGCCTTATTAACATTGAGTACACACATCAAATAGCAAGATAATATATGCAAGGAAACACATATAAAGGAACACCCTTGATAAATAGTAAAAGTAATACAAGCTAAGAAATAATGACCATTCAGCTCTTTTGAGTGGTCACCGCTAGTGAAATAATTTCTTTTTGTTTTTTAGTAGGATACTCGAGAACTGGTGATCTAGAATGCAGCACAACGAATCATCATTACAAAGTTATTGAATGTCTGCATGCTCACATTCTTGACACATCTCTAGGTGTCATAGTGTCTAATGCTTCCAAGTCATATGCATTTTTCAAAAGTGCTGTAATAAGCACTTGAGACCTATAGTCTTAAATTCTGGGCATTCATTGGTTTTCTACGTGATTTCTTTAGACTGGTTATCTATTTTAGGACCCCTTGTATTAAAAATCAGTTTTGTTATTCCAGTATGCACTCTAGAATTGGAATTTAGAGCCGATTGTATTACTTCTCATTGCAAAGTATATGATGATACACTCTTTTATACAAAGATGCATTATCCATATCCTTCCAAAATTGCCCTTTGTTTTTAACACTGTCCATGGAGAATATAAAACATTGTTTATTGTTCCTTTTTTTTGTAACTGGGATGTATGAGTGTGCTACTACACAAGAACAGGGCAACAGACGTATATGTGGATATGTGTACATTCAAAGATCTCATGCAGTAGTTGGCCTCTACGCTGGTTCATCTAAAAGTCCTCTGTTAGGAAATTTGATGATGGTCCAGAAATCCCGCTTAGAATGGGTGTTCTAGCTTCATCCAGGTGCCTTAGGTTAAGGACACCTTATAGTTAAGGACCATATTTTCTCCAGTTTTCATCTAGGACTTTGAATGAAATGAGGCACTCCACAAGTAGTTTTATGTTTTTAATTGTTTATCTTTATTTGCAGCATAGAAGTTTACCGTAGCATCAAATTGTAATCCTAACTTTAAGCCACCGATTGATTCCCCCCTACCCCAAGGCTGCGTAGCACAAGTGTCACCAGAACTTAGGTATCTGATCAATTGTTTGCTACTGCAACTGCGATTACACATCTTTAAAACATGCCTACCTTTGATAAATTTGTTTGAGGAATTGCATATAATATAGGTGCTAATATAATTCAGAAAAGGAAGGTGAGTACAAACACAATCGTCTACATCAATGTGTGAATGGGCAGTAGGAAGACGATATATTTATTGTAACAGTTGTCTTGTAGTTCTTGTATCGGTACATCATGTTATGAATGAAAGCTTCCCAAAATCCAAGTCCCTCCATTGTTTATCCACAAAACTTTAAATAATTTACCATTAAGAGCTGCAGATGAAGTTGTGCTACCTCATTACCAATTAAGTGTCAGAATGGTCTTTCATTACCACTTGTTAGGCGTTTTTGGAGAAATCCAACATGTACAAAAATCAATTAACAGCAAAGCTCCCAAGTTTGAGTGAGTAGCTCATCCAGTTAGGTTTTTTCCTTCGCGCTCAGGAACTTGTATTACTGAATTTATAATAGTATAAATAGGACTACAAGTCCCAAAATGCAAAGCAAAAGTCTGAACTGGAAGAGCATGGCTTAAAAACGTAATTGTTCTGAATTAAGGATGCATTTGGAGAATTTTACAGTATCAAGAATATGCATACAGTCTCACTGCCAAGTTTCCCAGTTCCAAGCCTGACTATTTAGTTCAATTCCCTAGGGGTTTGTCTTAGAATTGTGGGACTTGTAGTCCTGGGTTTATACTGGGACACAAATATACTGCAAGTCCCAGAATTATAAATAAAAAAGGGACTGGAGTAACTAGTTACGCATGGACCTGTGAAACATGGAAGGTATGAAAATTTAAATGAAATGAAATGAAAATTAAACTTATATAGCGCCTAACTACCCTGAGGCCTCGCAGCGCTTTAGCCAGGACCGTTCTGACAACAGGATAGGGCGCTAATAAGCTTTTGCAAACGGATGAGTTTTTAGTTGTCTCCTGAAAGTCAGCAGGTTGTTGTTCTCTCTCAGGGCAAGCGGGAGGGAGTTCCACATTCTGGCGGAATTGTGCGAAAATGAGCGACCACCCCAGCGGGCTTTATTTATTTTGGTCGTAGTGGCCAGGTGCAACACGCTGGATCGTAGGGCTCTAGAAGGGGAATAGAGAATGGCCAAGGGAAACATTATGGATGGGCCTGTATTGCGAAGGGCCTTCTGAGCCAGGCACATAGATTTAAATTGTATCCTGGATGCTACCTGAAGCCAGTGTAACTTCCTCAAGGCAGGTCTGGCCGACTGCCATCGAGGGATCTGGAAAAGCAATCGGGCTGCACAATTTTGGGTAACCTGGAGCTTATGTATTGCGGCCAGAGGAGTGCCAAGATAAAGTGCATTGCCGTAATCCAGGCGGGAGAGGATCAGAGCCTGAACCATGATTCTCCTCGCCTGGAACTACAATGACGGGAAGACTTTCCGGAGCATTTTCATAAGTCCGAAGCAAGTAGCAGATGTCTTGGTTGCCGGGACAGTGAAGTCGAGTGATCTGTCTAACCAGACTCCTAGGCTCTTTATCTGGGGTTTGGGGGAGGGGGAAGGACCAAGACAGGGGGGCCAAATGGGGACCAGAATGGAGGGTGAAGGGTTCCCCAACAGCATAACCTCCGTCTTTTCCCCATTTAATCTAAGGCAGGAGAGCTCCATCCATCTGGTGACCGCCTCAAGACAGGTACTCAAAGTGCTAGACGACCCCTCAGCATTGTTCAATGATAACACAAGCTGAGTGTCATCTGCATAGGTGACTATACGGACACCAAATGGATGGAAAATCTGTGCGAGGGGCCTCATATAGACATTAAAAAGTGTGGGGCTCAGGGAAGAGCCCTGAGGCACCCCACAACTGAGTGGCAGTTTGGAAGAAACAACTTCTCCTTCAAAAACCTGGAAGAAGCGTTCCTCCAGGAAGGAAGTGAGCCATAACAGAGCCGCGCCCGACACTCCCATGCCACTAAGACGATGTAATAATGTGGCATGGTTATGTGGCAAGGTATGATAAAGTATGATCACTGCCCCCTTCATTCTCTTAGAGGTCCTCTTTTTTCTAAAGACATTTTGTCAAACATAACTAGGAGAAAGTAGGTGTAAAGGGGCGAACTGGACACATGCCCAGGGAGCCAGTCTTCAGGTTATGCAAACAGCAGGGTCCCTCTAAGTTGGTTCCAGTGATGACATTTAAGTTGCTTTTTAAAGCTTTTTTTTACAAATCAGCTGTGCAATTTTTTTAACACCCCAACAATCCCCTTCCTTCACCTCCATTTCCTGCTCAATACCCTGCCAAAAGGCTCCAACAGCTGGCCGACTACCAAGAACTTGGCACCAGTGCGGCAGAGCTAAGGTGATTCAGGTGAGTTGGGAGAGAAGTGGAAATGTTTGTGTCCAGAAGTAAGTTAATGCCCTGATGTAATGAGCTGAGGCCTGGCCACGCCCACACACTGGTTGTGGTGGTGGTCTTAAACTTGCCTATGCCCGTCTCACCGGGCTATGCATGCAATAGTCTGGCCCTACGCCAGACGCATCATCACACTTACGCTCACAGGTGTGTACCAGGGTTCTCCCTTTGTGCAGTGTACATATGGTGTTGCTCAACTTCCAACAGCACTACATCTGCTGCCTCGTTTTATTCACAAGCAGCAGTCAGTGAGGTTACCAACATTTCTTCTCGCCCAATGTGCTTTCTGAGTAAGGGACGTCTATGCGTGTTAGAGTAAAATGAGCTACTGCACGTCAGTGGAGTCAGGCGTCAGAGAGAGAGAGACAGACACAGGGCCGGTCCTAGAAATCCTGGGGCCCCGGGCGAAAGAGAAGATGTGAGGCCCCTCTAATTTGCATGTATCTTCCAGTCGCAGCCGGCATGACTCGCGGGTGGAGGGTCTCGCGGGAGTTCGGAAGGGGGGGAGCAAGAAGCAGGCAGCCTCCCTCTCCTTCCCTCCCCTAAGCCAATCATAATGCTGCAATGGCAGCGTTGTGATTGATCAGGACGCCGACCAGCCAGGTGCCTATGGGGAGGCCATGTTCCCCATGTAGGCTGCATTGCAGAATACATAGAGAAAGACCAGAGTGCGCAAGACTGGTTTGGTCAAACAGTCAGCGCCCTTAGCAGTTGGCAAGGCAATCCTACCCTGCCCTAAAACAGACCCGCCCCCCCCCCCCCCCCAACAAAACACCTCTGCTTTCTCGCAGTGCTAGAAGCAGAAACATAAAATGGTCGTTTTAGCATTTTGTGTTTCTGCTTTTGCGAGAAAGTAGTGGGGCATCGCTCCTCCGCCCCAGTGAAGGAGCCGCCCTTGGTAACATCACAAGAAGTGACATCATAGAAAGTGACATCGCAGGACTATTGATCTTATTTGGCATCCCTGAAGAGACCTAACGTGGATATCAGTAACATGGACAAAAAGATAAATATACAAGTGAAATAAGTCCATATATTTTAAAACTGTTAAATGGATAACATTTGTCTCATTAGATGGAAAAGCTAGGTGCAGGTCTCACAAAGATGTATAGATTGTTTCCAGATGAGTGCATGATACAATTTCCAGTTCTGCCTCATAAAGAGGGGAGATCCTGTTGAGGTAATAAGGGGCGGGATCATTTAAAATATAAAATTACACAAGAGAAAACCTCTCACACCATGGATATAATTGCACATTTCAAAAGGCTCCCTTATCTTTCTGTGCCATTATTGTGCTACCTTGGGATGACATTAATACTTCGTAATTTGTTTTAACGTAAGTCCTCTCACCAGAATCCCACACTCCCATGCTAAGAGACGTAGGACAATCTTTTTGTGTGTGTGTGCTCTTTACTCGCCAGAATTATGTTAAGTGCAAAAACACAACACATATAGTACAAAATTACAAGACACCATTACAAGCAAATAAAGATTATACATCAACAAAAAAAGACTTATAACAACCGATACCACTTCTAAATCATACATTGACTTGAAGCTATGCTACAGATTCAAGGGGTTGTCAAATCAACACTTTTGATTTTGTGTTAGAACTGTAGGAAGTAGATGTGGCCAGATTTAGCACTGGTGGAGCCCTGTGCGACAATGTTGGTGCCCCCAATGACTTGCTCTGCCACAGATTCCCTCACTACCATCATTTAACAGTGCCCATCAAGTCTCCATAACTACACTCTCTCTCAGATGCATTTAATTTGATAAACAGCACCACTGATACCAGTTTAGAGTGTCAGAGAACTTTATATCAACCATTACAAAGAGATAATCAATCATACGTGTGTAAATCACAATAGGTAATTTTACATAATACAAAGGACTAGGAGTCACATGACAATCGTACTAGTAGGCAATATAGTTTAATAGTGATTGACCTGGAGAAACACAAACTCTGAATTTAGAACGTAATACCATGGTTGGAAGTTCTCTTTAGTAACCAGCATTGATTTCTGTTCAAGTAAACCCTTTTCGCAACATTATGTTAATCAAAGACTGGGGAAAAAACCACACTGATGTAAATTATACCTTGCAGTTGGCATGCAGCTCTTAGATGATAGTTAATAGCTCATTGTTCTATGTTAGGATTTTGACTTATAAACTGCAAGTACCAATAGGATCTCTCTGACAAAAGCAGTAACCTACTGGCCTATTTACATTATGTAGACTTAGTGATCAGCATGGTACATGTTCCTTACAGCGAGCACATTAACCCTCTGCGCTACCTTTCCATGAATCAAAACTTCCACTTGACAAACCTCCATCCCACTCTAGGAAGAACATTGATCACCGGAGTTTCATGACATTCTTTTTGTTGCCGAAATTTCCTGGAGGTCAGGAACGAGGCAGCAAATGCTTTTAGAAACATAATATACTCGCAAACATGACCCAAAGTCAGCGCTCAATGTGATCTCACCGTTTGCACCGCCCTAGAGCCTCCCTGCTCAAGGGTCCTGTGACCTCAATGACAGAGTCACTGTTGCTCTAGGGTGTGCTGTATGGTAGGCCTGCACAAAAGACTTGTGGTGGGCTTCAATAGGGATTGTCGTAGACAGGCCTTCAAGGTTAACCCACACTTGCCACTGCTAGGATTCACCTGCTGGTGCTAAGACACCAGGGCTTCTAAGGTCTTGCGGGTCCTTCCAAGGTCTCGCATGGAAATATGCTCCCTCAGGGAGATTGGTCTGGTGGACTGGTCATGGAGGCTGAACCTGGTTCCCCAATTCCAAATTCAGCAGCTCTGACCATAGTGCCACATCCTCTCCCCACTGAACACCATACTACCCCACTGAGAGAAACTCGCACTGCCTTCAACTACAACCCAATTGTGCCCTGCTACAAACACCTAAAGGCGACTCATTTCAAATTATGCACTAGACAAGAGCAATATGCTGCCTAAAAAAAAGGGACAACATTCTGGAAAAAACAAACACTCATAAGGAATGCAAGATTAATTAAAACATGTGAAATGTAAGCAGGAACAACATGGTTACCTTAACGCTTTTGCACTTATTCAGAAATGAATGAGTGCTTTTGCATGAAAAGTTAAGGCCATGACTACATGCCGGAACGGACCTGCTTCAATGCCCATTGATTATATCCTTACAAAACGAAAGCAATATGGTTTAAAAAGACCACATTTGTGAATACAGAGCAGCGCTATGCACTTTATTTTCCAGTCCGCCCATCAAGCAGGTATTGCAGTACATCCTGAAATGGTGCACTTCCCCACCCGGGGGAAACAATGCTGTTCAGAGAAAGACAAGAAAACAAAAGTAGCGCTTCACTGGTAAACTCTGCGTAGTGGCACTAATGTATTTTGGGTGTGAACAAATCAATCTGTCCCCTTTTTGACCCACTCTTTCTTGCTTTAGTTATTTTTTACATTTTGAATTTTTTATTTCTCTCTTTACCAAGGCTGCACTTTGGAAGTGAAAAATGTCACAAAAAAGATGACCTTTCCAGCAAAAAAGTTTTTCTTTTTTGGAATCATTTCACAGGGGAACAAATAAAGGAAAGGGATAGAAAGAGGGAGTAGTGGCTACAAGGCCATGGGAAGGGGGCCCCAAACCCTGAACTTGCAGATTTCTATAGTGCTTAGAGGCCCAGGGAAAGGGGGTCGCACACCTGGACCTTGCAGCTTTCTATAGTGCTTAGAGGCCCAGGGAAAAGGGGCCCCACACCTGGACCTTGCAGCTTGCTCTAGTGCTTTGAGGCCCAGGGAAAGGAGGCCCCCTCCCCTGGACCTTCGAAGCAGTAACAAGGCCTTTATTATAACACTGCCCCAGCATCAGTTGCTCCCTCCTCCCCTCACCCACTGCTCCTTACCCGTGTCCGGCTGGTCCTGGAAACAAATGGGCCTTCTGTCACCTAGCAACAAAATGCAGACAGGGAATGGCCGGTACTTAAGAGAGGTGTTGCCTCGCCCCAGACACTCTGAGCCCTAATTGCTGGCCCTGCCGCTTTGACTTCCCCACTCTGTTTGTACCTCCCCTCCACCCCTCTGCACCCCCAGGAATGCCACCACGCGGTCGACACTAGACATCTCTGATGTGTATTGTAATTGTGTGGGGAGTGGGCCCTGGTGAAGCAAGGGGGCAATCTGTGAAAGTGTTTCATTTCACAGTGAAGGTGTGGCCCCCTGCCTCTCACCTGAGTGCGAGGCCATGGGCAGCTGCCCATACTGCCCAACCCTAGCGCCGGCCCTGGACAGACACTACCAAGAGACCCTACAAAACTGACACCTGGCTGAAAAGACCTTATTTTATCCTCACTGGCTTCCTTGACCAAACCATAATGGCCTCCTTGCAAACTGAGGTAAGTTACCATTAACGTAAGACCACCTCTTCCTGGAGCAAATGGCAGTGGCAGTGGTGGACTTAGAGTTGTCATCCTCGAAATTTCCATGAACATGAAACTGAATCAAAGATCCTTTACAAAAAAGAACATTAATAAATGACTTACACATATGTTCCAATAAAATCACCAGCATTAACCTGATCTAAAACTTTTGTCTCTTAAACTCTCACTTCTAGGTCAGACTGTTCAATTGAACTGCCAGCAGGTGCCTGGAGCTCTCAAACAAATCGACGCCGGCAATGGACAGGTGTACGGTGTGAATGCAAACGACAACATTTACACCCTCTACAGTAGCGGCTGGACGCAGATCCCCGGTGCTCTCAAGCATGTCACAGTGGGAGCTGCTGGAGTCTGGGGCGTGAACAGAAACAACAACATCTACAAACTAGTGGGCGGAGACTGGGCCCAGACTGATGGTAGGTATAAGTCAAGGTTACTCCTATTGAATGAATTAATAAATTAAGATGGGTGGCTGTCTCGCGAATCCCCATAACCTGCAAAGCCTCAACGCGCTTTCTTACACGAAGGGGAGCAGAACAGTCCGATAAGGTAAGGTCTCAACCTTTTATGCAAAAAAGGGTAAGGTCCTAAACTTTTCTGCAAAGTGCTTCTCGAGCGGTTATATGGAAGGCAGTGAGAACTGACAAGAAATAAGAGAATATGGCTAGCACAGTGTGTAGATCCTGGTACAAGCCCCTTGTTTGAGCAACAATACATTTGAATTCTGTTCTATAACCCCTTCCCAGGACTAAGATATGCAGTGCTACCTACCCCTTTTACTTTCTCTGATTGATATCCCTACAGAAGTGTCAATGCCTGCACCACTCACTTACTGTCTTGTCTGGAGTGAGTAGTCTCTGCACTCTACTAAACCCCGCTCCATCACTAGCCTTGATTGATTGGCAGAGAATGACATGAAACAGACTAGCCACGTGGAATCACCCTGCAGTGGTTGGAGTCAGATTAGTGTAGACCCATCCAGCCTTTGGGTCCAGCAGGGTTCTGTCTTGCCTCTTCCCTTCCCACTGTGACTTTAAAAGGACCCTTTCTGTTATCTTCAGCCCTCCTTCAAGTGTGACACAGGATCTCCAATCTGTGCATTACACCGTCTCCATTGCTCCGGACGTTCTCAAAAACTCTGAAACTATAAAAACGTTTCCACTTGAAGCATGATCTAATGAATCTTCTGCAGGCACCACCAATCAACCAGACCACGTATGAACTGTGGAGTATCCCCCTGTTCCTCCTTTTTCTGGTACACCTGCTCTCGGCAGACAGAGTACTTGGCATTGAAACATCCTGAAAGTTCTAGCTGTAAGGAAGAGGTCCTTACACCCAGATTTTTCTAACATTGTTAAAGCACCCTGGAGTACCAGAGCAGGCCTTCTCACAATTACAATGGGGGCAAGTCTTCTGCAAATAATGGAATCGATGTCACAGTGGCAAAGGTTCCATTAGCAACACCCAAGCAAGGCACATAAGCGGTGGTCTATAACTTATGCTTCCTCTTACCAGTAGGACTTTGGGAGGGTACTTACAAACGTCTCTTCTGCTCACTCTTGCTCACTGGTTGTAATCAAATGGCAGCTACCTCAAAGGGAGTGGTTAGGCTCCTCTTACTTCCACTCAAGGCCCATGGGGCTTAGCGAGACACCAGGAAATCCACCAGGTGTCTGCACCTGAATGTTTAATTGGCTCAGTGCACTCAGCCCTTCCATTTCTTAAAGTGTCAATTCTAGAACCAGCCCCAACCCACTGGCTGAAAGGCCCCAAGCCTTCCTGACAGACAGCTGACTGCTTCCACTCACTAGTACGATTTGCTGAAATTTCACTGCGTTGAAAACACCAACACGCTCTTGATACTGGTGTTTGCCCCACAGTGATTGCCTCTTGCTTTAATATTTTTTAGCTGGGAGTGCCCCCCCACCATACCCCTGCTCCCCTACAGGCATTTCGCCACCTACAACCACAGCACTGTTTAACTATGAGCTGCAGTGAAAATGGCGAAGTGTCCATCGGCAAAAAGAACGCTGCACGAAATCCGTAATCTATTCTATTATTCCAAATTTATAGAGCGCATGGTACCCAACAGGCCTACTCAGCCCTGGTAACAAGCATTAACAAATAGTACTTCTTGCATGCCCTGAAAACTCCCAGAATAGTGTAATATAGTTCCTATTGGGGAGTGACCTGACCCCCGGTCACTCCCCACGCCGCACGACTCCCCTGAGTGCCCGAGTGCGACCGAGGGTTCGCCGCTGGTGTCCCCCTGGCACTACCTTCCTTTTCTTTGCTGTGCTGTAATTTGTTGTTGGATCTGTATTTTATTTACTGTTATTATATATTTTTCAGGCGCTCCTTTTTGCGCCCCTGCCCTCTGTGTTTACCCTGCTCCCCGCTTCCCTCCACTGCTCCCCCGCGGCCCGCCCCCTTTTTCCTTTCGGTTTCCCCTGCCCTCGCTCATTGGCCGCCCTGCTCCCGCCTCCCAGCTGCCCCTCCCTCCCACTTCGCCTCTTATGGAGGCCGCACAGCGGCCGCCGCAGCGGGCGCACCGCTGGCGTGCCGAAGGCGTGCCAAAGGCAAGCCCGTCTGCGCCTGTCCGCGCCTGGACCGTGCCCAGCGCTAGAACCCCTGGACCCCGCGCCCCCCGCAACGCCAGACTGCACTACGACTCCAGCACCCTCCACGCACTGAGTGCGACCACCCCTGCTACCGGGCCACCCCGAAGCGCACCCAGGGGCCCTTCGCCTGCCGGAACTGCAGATTCATCAGCATCCAGCCCACCAAACCACCAACAAGAGAACCAAACCACCTCCGCTGCATCCTCCTCAACATTCGCTCCGCCCGCAAACACGCCATCGAACTCTGGGACCTCCTAGACAATACCACCCCCGACGTCACCTTCCTGACGGAGACCTGGCTGAACGCCACCTCAGCACCAGACCTCGCCATAGCCATCCCACAGGGCTACAAGATCTCCCGCAGAGACCGCACCAACGGAGTAGGAGGGGGAATCACCATCATCCAAAAAGACACCATCAGAATCTCGACCATCACAGACGACACCCTCACCTCCGCCGAGCACATGCACTTTCAGATCCACACCGACCCCAACACCACCCTCAGAGGAACACTCGTCTACAGACCTCCCGGACCTCGACCACAGTTCAGCGACCTCGTCAGCACCCAAGCACTTGCCTCCACAGACTACATCCTCCTCGGGGACCTGATCTTCCACCTCGAGAACAACAACAACGCCAACTCCACCACCCTGATTGACAACCTCGCCAACCTCGGACTCAAACAGCTCGTGATGACACCCACCCACGGTGCTGGACACAGGTTGGACCCCATCTTCTCCACCAGCCCCCACGTATCCTTCAACCACACCACCGAACCCCACTGGACCGACCACAAATGTGTCCACTTCACTTTCAGGAAACCCACCACACACCACAGCACCCAATAGTTGCCACGCTGCTGCTGGGGCAAGGTCACCAAGGACCAACTGACTACCACCCTCACCCTGAGACCACCCACCGACCCCACCGACCAAGACACCGCCGCAACCAACCTCAAACAGTGGATCAACAACTGCGCCAACACCCTCGCCCCTCTCAAGACCTCCACAACCAACCACACCAACAAGAAAGCCGCCTAGTTCACCGAAGACCTCCGGATCTCCAAGAGCACCTGTCAGAAGCTGGAGAAGAAATGGCTCCACACCCGAACACCTGACAGCCACACAGCCCACAAGAGCGCCACCCGCAGACACCACCAACTCATCAGGGCCGCTAAGAGGACCACCTTCAAGGACCGCTTAGACAACAAAGCACACAACACCAAAGAGCTCTTCAGCATCGTGAAAGAACTCTCTAACCCCAGCTCCAACACCAACGACATCCCACCATCACAAGACTTGTGCGACTCCCTGGCCACCTTCTTTCACTGCAAGATCACCGACATCCACGACAGCTTCAACTCCGACACCCCAGCACCCACCACAGAGTCCATGACCCCTGCAACCACCACCTGCACCAGCCGCCTGACCGCCTGGTCCAACGTCAGCGACGAAGACACCATCAAAACCATGAACTCCATCCACTCCAGATCCCCATCTGACCCCTGCCCTCACCACGTCTTCAACAAAGCCAGCACAACCATCGCGCCCCACCTCTGAAAAACTATCAACATCTCCTTCGAGACAGCAACCTTCCCGGAAAGCTGGAAGCACGCCGAGATCAACACCCTTCTAAAGAAGCCCAAGGCGGACCTCAAGAACTTCCGGCCCATCTCCCTGCTCCCGTTCCCGGCAAAAGTAACAGAGAAGATTGTCAACAAACAGCTAACCCGCTACCTCGAAGACAACAACATCCTGGACCCCTCCTAATCCGGTTTTCGCAGCAACCACAGCACCGAGACCGCCCTCATCGTCGCCACTGACGACATCAGGATCCTGATGGACAAAGAAGAAACAGCCACCCTTATCCTCCTGGACCTATCAGCATCCTTTGACACAGTCTGCCACCGCACCCTATCAGCACGCCTCCATGACGCCGGAATTCAAGAGACGGCCCTGGCCTGGACCACATCCTTCCTCTCCGGCAGAACACAGAGCGTCCACCTCCCACCCTTGCACTCAAAATCCACCGAGATCACCTGCGGCGTCCCACAGGGATCCTCCCTCAGCCCAACGCTGTTCAATATCTACATGGCACCGCTCACTTATGTCGCACGACAACATAACCTCAACATCATCTTCTACGCCGACGACACCCAGCTGATCATATCCCTCACCGAAGACCCCCACACCGCCAAAAACCAACCTCCACAGAGGTATGAAGGCTGTAGCCGACTGGATAAAGGACAGCAGACTGAAGCTGAACTCAGACAAGACGGAAGTCCTCATTCTCGGACCCACCCCATCAGCCTGGGACGACTCTTGGTGGCCCACATCGCTAGGCACAGCCCCGGAACCCACAGACCACGCACGCAACCTGGGAGTCATCTCGACTCCACCCTCTCCATGACCAGGCAAGTCAATGCCGTCTCCGCGTACTGCTTCAACACCCTCCGCATGCTCCACAGGATCTTCAAACGGATCCCTCCAGACACGAGAAAAACCATCACCCAGGCCCTCATCACCAGCAGACTCTACTACGGGAACGCCCTCTACTCAGGAACAACAACCAAGCTCCTGAGATGACTACAACGAATCCAGAATGCCTCGGCACGACTGATCCTCAACGTACCCCGACGCAGCCACATCATACCCCACCTGAGAGGCCTGCACTGGCTCCCCGTCAACAAGAGGATCACCATCAAACTCCTCATCCACGCACACAAAGCCCTACATAACACCGGACCCACATACCTCAACAACCGACTCAGCTTCCACACCCCCACCCGAAACCTCCGCTCAGCCAACCTCACCCTCTCCACAGTTCCTCGTATCCGGAAAACCACTGCCAGCAGCAGATCCTTCTCCTACCTCGCCGCCAAGACCTGGAACGCTCTCCCCACCAGCCTACGACAGACTCAGGACCTGCTGGACTTCAGAAGGCTCCTCAAGACCTGGCTCTTCGATCAGTAGGGGCCCCCCTCCTCCCCAGCACCTTGAGACCCTCACCGGTATGTAGCGCACTTTATAAATGCATTGATTGATTGATTGATTGATTAAACCTGTACAGGATCTGCACGGTTGGATAGCATACACTGTAAGATTGGTGTCGGACTGATTCTGAAACCCCCCACAGGTTATGTTGGCCTTTTGTATCTGCTAGTTCACAGTGCCACTAGAATCTGCTCTTACCAATGAGAGAGTAGTTCTTGGCAACCCTTGAAAATGACAACCCTGATCTCTCGGGACCTTGGAAAAGCCATACTACTTTATGCTCAGTCACTCATGCTTACTTAGTCTGTCTTTAGGAGGGACACAGAATAAACAGGCTGGGCGTTTTCAATAAGTATTTATTGAACAGTTGTCATTCTGGTGTAAAATATATGAGCTGCAACAACAGTTAGAAAGTAAAATATATAAATGATTAGCAGTACTATGAAAGTAAATAAATGGGATAGCTCTACCATCTTGCAGTAATCATGAATACATACAAGTACATAAAATACATGATAATAAAAAGATGCGTTTCCCTAACTAGATGTACCTAAGTGTACCTAGCATGTGTGTAGGTGTTTAAGCCAAGAATCCCTCTAGGATAGAGTCAACCCCATTACCTGAAGGGAGAGACTGTGGGATCCTGTCCTGGTCTTCAGTTGGACAACACTCAATAGATGTTAGACCACTGCGAGCTGGAGTGTCTGCATGCATAAACCTCAACGTCTCTGGTCAGTGTGTCTGCCAGAAAGTACTGGTCTCCTCTCCCTATCTCAGCAAGATATGATGTATATATATCCATAGGTCTACCCAGGGTTCCTACCTTGCTGTATTACTGTGTCGGCCTAAGGATGACCCTAAGCGTGGAAGGGTATTCTCAGATGTGAGACCCTTGCTCATTGCACCATCAGGATTCAAGCAAACCGGGCCGAAGACGGCTGTAATGCCAGAAACCGGTCCCCGGGAGCTTGTTTCCTTCCCAGTGTAAGAATTGGCTTTTGTAGTTTGGTTTGCCCTGTTCCCATCATGCACTGGGACAGGAACAGACTAATTTGCATACAGCCAGGTTCTGAAACTGGGATGGTGCAGTGAGCTAAAAAACGGTGTTGGATCTAGCCCTGATCTCTTGACTGGGTGAGAGCTTTCTGCTTAATTCAGAGACTCTGTCCCTCACCACCCCTTGTTGTAAATATTTTTGTCCACCCTAAGCGTGGAAGGGTATTCTCAGATGTGAGACCCTTGCTCATTGCACCATCAGGATTCAAGCAAACCGGGCCGAAGACGGCTGTAATGCCAGAAACCGGTCCCCGGGAGCTTGTTTCCTTCCCAGTGTAAGAATTGGCTTTTGTAGTTTGGTTTGCCCTGTTCCCATCATGCACTGGGACAGGAACAGACTAATTTGCATACAGCCAGGTTCTGAAACTGGGATGGTGCAGTGAGCTAAAAAACTGTGTTGGATCTAGCCCTGATCTCTTGACTGGGTGAGAGCTTTCTGCTTAATTCAGAGACTCTGTCCCTCACCACCCCTTGTTGTAAATATTTTTGTCCACCCTAAGCGTGGAAGGGTATTCTCAGATGTGAGACCCTTGCTCATTGCACCATCAGGATTCAAGCAAACCGAGCCGAAGACGGCTGTAATGCCAGAAACCGGTCCCCGGGAGCTTGTTTCCTTCCCAGTGTAAGAATTGGCTTTTGTAGTTTGGTTTGCCCTGTTCCCATCATGCACAGGGACAGGAACAGACTAATTTGCATACAGCCAGGTTCTGAAACTGGGATGGTGCAGTGAGCTAAAAAACGGTGTTGGATCTAGCCCTGATCTCTTGACTGGGTGAGAGCTTTCTGCTTAATTCAGAGACTCTGTCCCTCACCACCCCTTGTTGTAAATATAAGGATGACGTCGGGCATGAACTTTATACATAGATATTATACAGGAGATGGTAGTCCTGCTGTGCTTTCAAGAATCCTCATGCATAATGCATGAGATTTTGAACTAGGGAAAACCTACGTTCTGAATGCCGTGTTGTATGTAGGTAAAAGTTCAGTCTCTGTAAACCGTTATAAGTGTAATGTAGGGAAGAGTATAGGTGAAGTGTAATGAAGTAACCTGGGCCTATATTATGGTACCTATATGGAATATAACAATAGGAAGGTTTTCAAAAGGCTTTCTGAGATAAGCTCAGACTGGTCAAGTCAAATATATGCTGGAAAAAATACTTACTTGAACTCGCTACCAGGAGTGCCCTTTGTTCTTACACAAAGGGCACTCCTGGTCGCGAGTTCAAGTAAGTATTTTTTTTTCCAAGATTAAAGCGGAGACGCATTTCTACAAAAGCCGTTTTCGAAGTGCATAAACTCCACCCTTCATCACCAGTGTAGATACATGTTTGACAGCAAGACATAGAAAAAATACTATTTTACATATGAAAGGTGTACTATAAAACCTCAAGTGAAAAATTAAAAATAATTCAAACAATAGATAAAAAGGCACAAATCTTTTTTCATATTTTCTAAACTTCATTTCTACCAACACTCTGCTATGTCAATTCAACACCAGCCAGTGTCCACTTTACTACCCTCATGACCAGAAACATTCACAGCGTTTCCCTCTGGTACAATTTTGGCAACCTTTGGAAGAAATATGTCACTTTCATCACAACTCTGCTCATATTCCATTTTATCAAAATTTGCCATATGTTTGCATTTAACAACCCTTCTAGGGTTCCACACTTTACCATCTTGTGTAACAACTCTGTTGGTAAACCCTAATGACATTCATCACCTTCCCAAACTTGGGCTCACCTTTGTGGAGTATACCAGATTTGAGAATCCTCACCCAATCTCCAATTGGTTCTTTAATATTCCATTTGATATCATACCATTTTTTAGTCTTACTCTGCTTCCCTTTGACTTCCCTGCTCACACTATCCACATCATACTACGTCTGCTATTACCACATCTTTTCCTGAACCAAAATGGACACAACTTGGAAACGGGATATCTTCCTTTAAGTAACTTTAATGGGCGCACTTCCATAACTAAATGAGGTGTAATGCGACACATCCACAATTTTTACCTTAGAACATTCCTCCATTAACAACCACTCTTACGTGCCTCTACCACATAGTCCTTTAAAACATTGTTGAATCTCTCTACTAATTCATTACTGTGAGGTTCATGTTTCGTATTCCACACGGTTTGAGAAATCTTTCCATTTCTTGCGACTTAAGCTGAGTTCCATATTCCGTAATTAAAACAGCTTGACATCCTTCTCTAGCAACAGTCTCCTTAAAAAACTCAATTACTACTTGAGTGGTGTTCTACTTAATAATTTTACTTCCAGTGACTTGGAGTGATAATCTATCATCACTCAAGCAAACCTAGCTTTTTGAGGTAAAGAAGAAAATGGACCAGAAGTTTCCAAGGCAATTTCAGCCATTCAACAGGTTTCAAAGGTGCAGGATTAACCTTGAAGGTTTTCTCACCATTAACACATTAATCACACTCTCTTACTACCCTGTCTGGCATCCTGTCCATACCTGGCCATCAAAAACACGTTCTGATAAGCCTCTTCATAGCCGACATACGAATGTGCTCCTCATGAGCCAGACACAAACAGCCCCATGCATCATTGTTGCCGTTTGCAATTTCTTAATTGCGAAAATTAAGGAATCGCAATTAAGAAATCGCAAACGGCTTTGCGATTTCTTAAATCTCCTTAATTGCGATTCACAATTTACGAATCGCAAATAAGGAATCCCTTCCCATTGATTCCTATGGGCCTAGAGGCCCATAGGAATGAATGGGAAGTCATTTTCAATTTGCGATTAGCAATTTGTGAATCGCAAATTTAAAATGCAATTTCAAGCGTGAAGGGGGTACCAAAGGACCCCCCCCCCCTGCACCCCTGAAATATAACTTTAAGTGCATTTTTCACACACACATGCCCCAAAGGCATGTGTGTGTGTAAAATGAAACTTTCAAAAATGCACTTTTGTGCATTTTTGAAAGTGTTCGCAAATTACCATGAAGGTCAACTTCATTGTAATTTACCTCTCCCTATTTGCGAATTCGCAAATTTAAAAATGTTCCTGCATTGCATTTAAGAAATCTCAAATTGCGATTTCTTAAATGCAATCGCAATTTTAGAAATCGCAACGTGATTGCGATTTCTAAAATTACGAAAAACATGATGCATCCCAATTTTGTCAATTGCATTCGCAAATGGCCGAAAATTGCGATTCGACCCGTTTCAAATGCAATTGACAATGATGCATGTGCCCGAAAATCACTTTTCGCATATCAACTAGAGCAACACACTTACCTTGTTTGAATAATAATCCACCTTCCACATCCAATTCTCATGAAGCCTTCAAAAATGGTAATCACTCTAGAGAAATCAGTTCCTTATGCCAACATTCCAAGACACACAGTTGGTTACCTGTTGTCATAACGTATCCCTCATTTCACTCTATGCTCACTTATTCTCTGTAATGGCATAAAAAAGTCACAGCAACGACATCCTTTACAGTAGCAATCATGTCCACTTCACTCAAACTTACATTAGTATCCTCCAACCAGCAAGGTAGCCTTCATAAGCAATCAGCCATCACATTGCACTTCCCAGGAACAAATTCTGCTTTAAAGTAAGACTCTTGTAGTCTTGAAGTTAATCCGGAAATGCGTGCAGTGGTGTTCCACCCCCCACCAGGTGATAATATGTTCACCAGCGGTTTGTGTTTCATCCTTAATGTGGATAGACTTCCCCACATGTAATTTCTGAATTTTTCAATAGCCTATAGGAATGCCAACACCTCTTTTTCAATCACTGCTTACCTCCTCTGAGTATCATTGAAGGTCCTGGATGCAAAAGCTGCATTCCACTCTTCTTTACCACACCTCTGTGATAACACAATCAACTCCATACATGCTAGCGTTCCCAGTAATTATACATTCTTTGTATAAACAGAAATGCTTCAATGTAGGTGCCTCCATAATATCTTTCTTAACACACTGAAATGCCAGTTGCTGTTTTTTAGACCAAACCAATTCCACATTTACCTTGGCAGGTTCCCCCAAAGGTTCAATTTTGGTGGAAAATTCCTAATGAATTAACTACAATACACATCCCCATGAAGGAGAAGAGTTGTTCTTTATTTTCTGGTGCAGAAGCATTGATGGTAGCATCTACAATAGATATTTTGGGCACAACTCCATCAACAGACAAAGAATGGCCTAAATAATCCACAGAATTGTGGAACAATTTGCATATTGAGGTCTTGAGAGTCATGCCATGTGTTTGAAGCCTTCTCCATACTTCATTAATATGTTCCAAATGTTCATCCTTTGAAAATACCAACATATAATCTTGGAAACACTTTACAAAGTTGTTCGAAATGTGGAACATAGCCCTTTGGAACAATGAAGCTAATCCAAATGGCATCCTTTTAAATTGATATAGTCCATCTGGCATAAATAATGCAGTTAAAAGTTTCAAGTCTTCTGTAAATTCAATCTGATGCTAGGCCGATCTTAAATCTAAAGGTGAAAATATTTGAGCATCTTCAAGTATACAAACCACTTTAACCATCAGACCTTAAACAATGGAGTAACAATGGAGTATTTTAACTTCCATCTTGTCCATGAAATGGGAGGGTCTGCGTTATTTTGTAAAATTTCACAGGAGGCTCAAACTGCATGATGTATATTTCCCTCCCCAAAGAAATAGAGGAAAAACCTGCAGGCACGCAGAGAACTATACGCCAAAGTAAATGAGTTGGAATAGCAACAGCCCAACAACAAGTGTAAAATGATGTCCAATGAACTTATTTCCCAGTACAACGAATCAATTTTTTTCAAAAACAAGAAGCAGGAAATATTGTCCAGTGAACATGAAGATAAGATCACTTTTGCAATAGAATTGCAGTTTATTCCTCAGACTTCCGACATCCAATAGAATAGATCGCAGTTTCCAGCAGTCAGAGCACGTGATATACTTGATCCGTACTCTTGAGCAATCATCCAATGAAAAAGCACATCCGCGCACTCGACATAGGACGTAGTACACCTGAACCGGTCCCTCGATGCTCACAAGCATGAGCAAGGTGACATGCTTATAAATGCTTCACTCGCCAATTAAAACGTGCACTCAAGCCGGTAACTCTGTGTCCTCGAGTGATCCCAAAATGGGCAAAGGTGGAAATGAAAGGTAAGCGAGTCTCCAGTAGTTGTACTAGTTTGACTGTTATCACAAAAAGGTTCCTTGAAGATATACACGGGCAACCATAGTCACACGTGGAAATCGAATTTGAGTCCATAAATAGAGATCGTATTGTTCATGTGCCGCTATGATGACAGATACACCTCTACAACTTATCGCTAATTGTTGCAAATTAATACAATTCAGGAGGAAGTTGACAGCTCTTCATTAGGGCAGACAGCATCTGCTTTCAGCCAGTTAGTCAAAAAAGGAATTAATCTAAACATTCTACATTTTAATAGGAAACCATGGAGCACGTGTCTCAGCTAAACATGAACAATACACGAACCACAATAGCCAATTTAATGTAAGATCAATACAACATCTCAATTCTAAATACCTTCCAGAGATTTTGATGAGGAATGTTTCTAGGTTATTATCCACTCCTTTTTCATTGAAAATACTGAGATGACTGATACATTAAAAGTATAAAGAAAAAGATCTGTCTTCTTAAAGTGTCTGGAAATATCATATGTAAATAGATTGAAGATAAATGGGATGAATTGAACCCTCCCTGAGGCACTCAAGCAAGAATAGGACGTACTGTTGAACACTCCTCTCGTACCATAACATGAAAGGCGCATTATGCTGGGTAGCCAGCAGGTTTACTGGGTCGCTGACAAACGATCTTAATCAACTTGTAGACCTGTGTGCCATACCCTGTAAAATGCTTTTGGCTATAATCAGAAACACTACTCCAGTTGATCCATTGATATTAAATCCAGGACTTGTAATGATCTTAGCAAGATGATCCATTGTGTATTAGGGAGCATCTAGATTGCCTGGTTAGTTATTCCATTTCTTTCTGGTGCCTTGCAGTTTTTCAGTTTCTTTACTAAACTTACCAAGTCATCTCTTGAGCGTTTCTCAATGCTGACAGCTACTTAGTTTGAATCAGTTTTATTTCTGATGGTAACTCTGGTGTAAGTCCCCAGTGCCATCTCCTCAGTAAAAATAGAAACCCCAGAGCACTGATGGGCATTTTGTGGCATCTCATGTTAAATGACTTATTCCTTCCTTGTGCAGAGATTAATCAGCCACTTGCCTCCTTTTTCTACACAATGCCTACTGTTCCAATAAACTTTGTATGGTTATCATTACACCCGTAATTAACCTGCTTGTTCTTCAGGCCACTGTGAATGACGTGACTTTAGGATCAGGGCTACCAACATCGGAACAGGAACCAGGTACAAGGTCCGGTGTAGGCTCAATATTCTTTGGTCCTCGGCACATCACCTAATCTACCCTTTTTCAAGAAATTAGTGTGATGTTGTGTAATGTAACTGGTACTCTCATAAAGTGCTCAAATTCCCTTGGACAGAATTTGTGTTATATTTTAAAAAAGGTGGCACACAAGCAAGGCAGTAGAGCTTGGAGGTTGCACAGAAGCATACTGTGCTTGAGAACTTTGAATTCTCCGGATCTAGTCTGGCACATCGGATAACTATATAGGTGATGAATTTGCAAGGAGAAAGAGTATCCACCAGAAATATCATTAGCCCAGGTAAATAACTTTTTCTTTTGATGGATATTTCTGTATGCAGATTTCTCACCTTTAGATTAGATTACAATGATATAACCTACTTTAAGAGGAGCTGGTGGATGGTTATATAAGGCAGTCCTGTAGTCAGACCTGGTAAAGTGGCAGTCCTTGCGCACTTCCCAATCCAGGCAGTAATATTTGGAGAAAGTGTGTAGATGTCCACATAACTGTCTTACATATCTCTACAATTAGCACTCCTCTTGCAAGAGTGAAAGTGGTAGGTTTGGCCCTGGTGGGATGGCCCATAATCCCTTCCAGAGATTTCTTTCTGGTCAAAGGGGAGCAAGTCTTGATGCAGAGGATGATCCACTGGGATAGGGCCATATTCTGCACCACTTTGCCTTAATTGCCACAAAAGTATCCCATGAAGAGCTGGTCATCCAGTTGTATTTCCTTGTTGCCGATTAGGTAGAAGCTCACTGCTCACCTAGGATCTAACTGGGCAAATGCTCCTCCTCAGTGGGATGGAGAGGGGTATAAACAGTGAGGAGGGTGATAGACTGTTAAAAAGGAAAGGAATAACTACTTTTGGCAGGAAAGCTGACTTGTTCGCAACACTCACTTGCCTGGATGTAAGGAGGTGAATGTTAGACGGGAACTAAGAGCCTCTAGCACACTCACCTGTCTGGCCAAAATAATAATTACCAAACACACAGTTTTTAGAGTCAACATCCTTAAGGGAAACCGTGCAGAGGCTCATGTGGAGTTACCATGAGGTTCCATTAAGTCACACTAAAGGAGGTTGGAGGATACAGATTTGTGAACCCCTTTAAAAAACGTATCACAATTGGAGACCTGAACAACTAAGGGTTGTCTGAAGTCAGGAGGACGCCAAGAACACAGCCAAATTCTTCTTGACAATGTCTGCTGCTCATCTCCGCTATAACGCTACAAGTGATTCGTTGGGTAAGTACCACGAGGTACTGGTTCAGAATCTGATTATTTTTTTTACAATCAATAGTGATTTTGTACTAGACTTTTATAAATGTACCACACCTCAGTACCTTTTTATAAAAAAAATATATATACATATTAAATTATTTTTTTAGTTTCTCTATTTTTCTTGCCAATTGTGTAAACAATTTTATACAAGCAGATTATACCAATGGGGCTGTCTGACAAGGAAAACACAATAACAATAACACAGACAATTCAATAGGTGACTATGATGACATATAGTGCAAATGGGTGACCTTTCAAATTCAAACAGTAAACAAGAGAATAACATCAATTCGCCATCCTTTTCAGGTCTTACACTTTAGCTAGTCCTATTTTTTTTACATAATTGCTATAGTGAGCCAGGACATGAGATGGTTGTACTTCGACATTTCGACCCTGTATATATATGTGTTTGTAGATGCATCAAATAGGGTCTTCTCAAGAAGGAGGTGTGACAGCCTATTCAAAGGATAATGATATTCCTATTAGTATGGTGTGGAATAAAAAATTTACAATGTGTGAGCGACCATACTTTTTGAGCACTCACCGTTGGTGGTTGGGAATTCACAAGATTAAATCTTTTAACTCCTCTGAGCCAGGAAGGAGTTCTTATTTTATTTTTTCACAGAGTTTTACATAGCGCGAACTTGAACCAGTGTCTGGTATCAAAGTGCTTTATATAGCACCAGTTGCATTACATGAGGACACATTAATTTTTGTTAGGCATGGTGAGATTAAGGGCTAGATGTAGGTAGAATTGATTTACTGATTTTAAATTACCGAATTTTACCGATTCGGTAATTGAAAATCGGTAAATCAATGTTGTCGACATGTAGGTATTCCAGATGCGCTGGAATACCGAATCGGATGATTTCGGTATTTACCGATTCAAAGCCCATAGGAATGAATGGGCATTACCGATTTGGTATTTACCGAATCGGTAAATACTGATTTATACAAGGGTGCAGGGGGTGTCACTTTGACACCCTCTGGCACCCCCAAAACAGGCTCGGGTGCCATGTGGCAGGCATACATGCCCTAAGGGCAGGTCTGCCTGTCACATGGCATAGGTGTGCATGCACACATGGGCATGAACACCGGCATCGGTATTTTACCATCAAATTGGATTTGATGGTAAAATACCGATTCGTTAAGGCTCCTGGGACTCTGAAGAGTCCCACCTACATATGGGTGGATCAGAATCGGTAAATTTACCGATTTTTTATTTGACCGAATCGGTAAAATTACCAAATCGGTAATTTTACCGATTCGGTAAAATAATGCCCCCTACATACCATTCACCTATTTACCGATCGGTAACGGCCGAAAATACCGATTTTCGTCCGTTACCGACCGACCTACATCGGGCCCTTAGTGATTTGCCCAGAATCACAGGATGTTCAGCGTCATTGCGGAGACTCTAACCCGGTTCCCCAGATTTGAGGTCCACCGCCCTAGCCGCTAGGCAACTCCTCTCCCCAAAGATCAGCTTATTCACAGATCATCTGCAAAATGATAAGATTGCCAGTTACTATCTGCATCCCTACATGTGTATATCTACTACTCTATGCAGTTGTTGCATTCGTTACATGTACTTACCAATCAACCAGTTTTTTAAGCTTTAGCTGTGTACCTGTGATGGGAGGGAAAGACTAAGGGTACTCCTCTCCCTTTAATAAAACACGTTCACACATGACTCCCAAAGATGATCCCTCAATGTACAGTTCTAGAAACTCACTCCCCTGGATGTGCTTGTCAGCCTCCAGGGGGTGGTGAGTTAAAAAGTATTCAGTCTTTAGAGATCGTCATGTATTGATGCCAAAGTCCATCAGGGCTAGCTTCCCAAACCTCCTTAAATACTGAAGGCAACATGGACATAAAATGTATTCAAGAAACTAAGCGCTCACTACTGGGCTTCACGGCAGGTGGTAGTGAATCATTGGATTTACCGCTCCCCAACTGATCCAGCCTACATATTGGATAAATACCAATGGGACACACAGGTTACTTGGGGACACTGTACTCTAGGGCTCGGAAAGGACAATATCTCGGCCCCACAGCCCACACAGTGGCCATATGACACCTGGCAAACTCACGTCTTGGCTGGTCAAATGTCCTCACCAAAGCCATGCCACTGTGGTTTACTCACAAGCTGGGACTTTTATGTCATCAACCAGGGTTCGACAAGTGGGATACTATCAGGATCTCAACGATACGAGACCTGGTGCAGAGGGGTGCAATCCTTAAATTCGCAGACTTAAGAGAGAAAAATGGTATGGCCCAAGAGGAGGTATTTAGATACCTGCAAATCCGACACGCCATCACCACTGCTCTTCCGGATATGGCGGACTCACCGGATTTGTCCCCCTTGGAGGACAGACTACTAGATGGTCCGTTGCTCATCAAAGCCATATCATTAACATATAAAAAGCTATGTAACAATCTACCTGATACGTTCTTTAAACTTTAGGAGAAGTGACAGGTGGACCTCGGGCCCATGCATGATGAAGACAGGCAGACGGCACTAATGTCCCCCTGGGAGGCCGCCATTACCCTTCGTTTCCGGCTTATTCAACTTAAAATACTACAGACTGGACTAACCCTAGCAAGAATAGGTTCAAGGACGAGTTTGCTCTGTCTTCGGGGCTGCCACCAAGATGCAACCTTTTATCATATGATCAGGGAATGCCCGGGGGTACAACCATTATGGAAGGGGGCCACAGGTCATATTTGTGAAGCCCTGGGAAAGGAACTTACCCTTACGCCAAGATTGGGGCTTCTTAACATGTGGGAACGGACTGGCCTCACGGAGGTAGAACAACAAATGGCAACACTGGGATACACTCTAGTTAAACGGAGACTGCAAGGCGGTGGGGGGTAGCGGACAGACCATCACTTAGACCATGGGTTAGAGAATATGATAGCTGCATGATAGCAGAAAAAGAAGTGTTTAAAGCACGCACAAGGGTGTCCTAAGAAATGGGACAGAAAGTGGGGCAAGTGGAACACCTATCAAGGCGACATCTGCGTTTCCCCATCAGTAGAAATGGAATTGCAACTCACTGAAGAGCGACACATGACTGCTGTGATTGTAATTGATGTTTTCTACCTAGGGTTGCTAATCTGCTGTATAAATAGCCAAACTGCCGACTGGATTATGTATGTAACTACAATTAAAGTGAAAACCAATAAAAATATATTTTTTTTAAAAAGAAACTAAGCGCTCAGCTGTGCAAAACTACATGCTCCTTCCTACCCCCATTCCAACAACAGTCATAGTCTCCTTACCTGTATTCTCGAGTGCCTCTCACCAACTTGCGGTCAAGTGAGCTGCGGCCAGTGTTTCCTGCTTAAATGAATTGCGGGGACACCACGTGATGATGTCACATGGCCATGTTAGGTCTGCTGTCCGTGAATGCTAACGTGGCGAACTTCTTGACCTCTGTTGCCCCGTCAGGAGTATGGAAGCAGTGTGGTGAAGTGAATGGTAACTACCGCAGCCCGAAGTGGAAGAAATACATTTTCTTGATAGATTCTTCTCAACGGATACTGGAGGGCACAGAAAGTCTGGCAATGACAATTTTATGAGGAAGCAAAAAGTCCTGAGAAAACGTATTATCCCTGTGTACTCGCTGTTAATGATAAACAAGTTTGGCTGTACTTCAAGATAGTTCGTGAGGGCGCTCTAGTCGTCGCACATAGTCAGACCGTGCCTTTAAACGAAGTGTCGAGTGTTGTGGGTAGGATCACCTACCCTCGTGACCATGCGCTTGATAAACAATGAAACAAGTAGGTTTCTTCTCAAAGTTCAATTTATTTTGATTCCAGTTCAAGGAAACTTCAATTCATTGTGAAAGACGAATTGTAAACAGTGATTCTTTGCGTGCATAATAATACTCTTATGTCGCAATTTGAGATTCCTCATGATTTTACCTCCACCCAATGCATTTCGGGTCAGAAAACCATGACCCTTCGTCAGGGGTCTGAAAACAATGGGTAAGACAGGACCAAATTAGTTACTCCGACAACATATGCGTATATACCAAATGATAACAAGGGCCTCATACACCGGCTGCAAATCGTGCAGAATGCGGCTGCACGTTTTGTCCTAGATCTCCCTAGGGCTTCCTCTGCTACTGCTGCGAGGAGAGACCTTCATTGGCTGCCTATCCAGCACAGAATTAATTTTAAAATTCTGTGTCTGACCTATAGAGCTCTCGAGGATGGACCTAAAGGCGTCTTCGCTCTTCGGGACTATTCCAACTTGTTGTCCCTCGCTTCAAGCTCACCAGGTGGGGAGCTAGGGCCTTCTCCGTCGCTGCCCCCCAGCTCTGGAACATCTTGCCGATGGAGATCAAGACTCTAACCTCTCTAGCGCTGTTTAAAAAGGCCTTAAAAACGTGGTGCTTTTCTAGAGCCTACACAGGTTGAGCTGCAGAGTTTTTGTTATGAGCTGGATTTGGAATTAGGCGCCTTGACGCCCATTGGGCTAAGTTTGCGCATGATAAGACCCCTTTTATTATTATTTTATTATTATTATAAATAGGACCAAACGTGCTACCTTTAATAACCCAACGGAGTGTCTAAGGAACATGCCGTACGTGTTGTGTATTGGCAAAATCGATATCAACGGGTGCACCGAGTGACAACTAAAAGCGCGTGTGTAGAAGTTCGTGAAGTTCAAACGTAAATGACAGAAATACCAACATGCATACCAAATGGTTAAAAGATTTGGGATGAACGGAAAAAGTACCAGTGAAAAATAAGAAAAAAGAAATGTGATTACACACTTACGAAGGATCGGGTAACGCCGTATCTCCACAAGCTGTAACAGGTTTACACAGTTCAAGCAAAAAGTCCACCTGGGGAGTGCCCCAATGGTCAAAGATGTTCTGGACTACACACCTTAAGACTATATAGGGGAGCTGGAGCAAGGGCTTGCGGGGGCGAGATTGTAGATCTCTATCTTATCACTCTAGATCTAAACCCCGTTCTGGTCGTCTGAACCTTTATTGCCTGTCGTTGAGGAAAGAAAGTGCATCCAATACCAGGTTAACTTTGCTAATGATGACTCGACTCAGAAAAACCACAAACTACTTCTAGCTTTTAAATATTTATTATAGAGTCAAGGTTAACTGCAAGTACAGGCATCTCAAGATGAGATTCAAAAGGTATACAGGCACCACTACATACATGTGCTCTCGGAAAGCCCTTAAGCGAGCAAAGAACACAACTAGGACTAATTCCAAAATTAAAAGGGCTGCAAGCATCGACACATATTGTGATCTCTCCGTCATTTACAGGAGGAGGGAAGGTTTCAGGTTAGGCTGTCCCTACCCTGCTCTAGATGGTATCCCTACTTAACAGAGTCCCAACCTACCAAAAGGTGTCAGCTGTGAATGACTTCCTAAGAAGATCACCCACTCTTAGCCTCTAGATGAAAACCTATGATCGCCAGTCATGACCCCTTTCTGCCTACCCATCCGCTCTCTAAAGGGTCCTCAGGCATCTGCTCTAACTCCACCCCGGGGTGCTGACCCTAATACAAATCACAACAACATTTGAGACGCCCCTCGTGAGACGCCCCTCACGTGATGTCTCTTCTGGCTTTTTCCATGCTGTTCTTCACTTGGGCCTCGTGCGTTAGCGTTGACCTTGCTTCTCACACTCTTCTCCGGCCCGCCGATACCCCCTAAAACATTCCTGAACCCTCCTCCATGTCTGCACCAGTCTCTTGAACAAAGTTCTATTCATCCAATTATTAATTGGATCCCCCTCACATTTGCAGACAGACATCCGTAGCTGAATCTTCATTCTCATAGACTTCTAACAGAAGCTTGCAACATTTTCCCCTGACACAGTTCGGCCTGTACCAGTACGTGCAAATCAAAAATCCTTTCATCATTTCAGGCCTACAACCCTTTCGCAATTTAACTAAAATAACATGTTAGCGTCTTTCTATAACATAATAAGGAAACACATCTATGGAATATAAATCCAATGAATAAACAAATCAGTGTAACATTAGTGCCATCCATGTCTATGTAAAGCAATTTACGTTTCTGAACCCTTCTGGCCTAGCCATAAGGCCCGTTCCCTCCTATGCCTGGCAGCATAATTTCTTCCATTTAGCAGCTACATAACATGGATCCTGATTAATCACTTCTAATAAAAGTATACATTTTCACACATGTTTGTATTAGTTCTACTTCTATATAAAATCTCTAGATTAGCTACACATTTCAAGGTATAGGTGAATATATTTTCAGCACTCATAGCATTTCTCTTTATGATTTGTGCGTACTACTTGCAACTCTGGTGCACTCATACATTTCGTTCAGTTTGCGCTCTCTCAGTTCCCCCCTTTGATGACCTCTAGGGGTCATCACCAACATTTAAACTGAACGAATGGCTAATGCCCCTCGTTTCTGCGTTTCTAGAGCCCTCAGACTCCGGTACTGATTATCTTGTATTGCAGCCAATCTCTGTAACTGCTCTCTCCTGGATCTCTCCAATCTCCTCGATCTATACCATTGGTATGACCTTACCAATCCCCACAACAGGATCATACAGATCACTATTATGATGATAGGTTTCAGCACATACCATACAAAGCTCTTCCCTAGATTGGCGAACCAACCTCCAACTTCGCCCATTCCATGACCCACTTTTTCCCAAACATTTACTTTAGTTAGGTCTTCGATCTCTTTGTGAATATTAGTTATATTCATAATGACCTTCTCAAGAGGTTTTGAATTGTCTGGAATGTAAGTGCAACATTCCTGGACCTTCAAAGCCTTACAGACTCCGCCTTCTTTAGCTAGCAGGACGTCTAAAGCAAGACGGTTCTGAAGCACCATGGCCCTTATCGATTGCATCTCCCCTTCTAACAGTGCTGGCAGACAACCTGTCTACGACTGTTGCCAGTCGCCTGATTTTGACATCATTTAGGATCAGTCCTAAGATAGGAAATGCAGCTCCAAATACATCTCCAACTAATTCTGCATCTCCTAGATCTCTTCTCCCTCTTGTCGAGGCTTTGCCCTCGATGATCTCTAAGTCTTGAGCATGGTATATTTTGGGAAAGACAATTGCCAAGTAACATGATCCATACCAGTTATCAGGTAGTCTCACGTAGGCATTTCTTCCACATACAAAATATACATTTGGAATCACTTGCATTCCTTTCAAGAAATCCTTTGTGTAATATTCTAACTTGAAAGCATGTTCACAACTGACTTCTCCTACGAATACATTTTCGTAATACGTTTTGCTTCTGTGAAGACATAACTTCCCTCTCTGTGTCTTATCCAAAGCTATTGGACCACTACTACCCTTTCTCTTGTGTGCCTTCTCTTCCTCTGTCCAATCTGTTTTCCATTGTCCTGATTTCTTCAAAATCTTTTGCCTTCTATATCGATCATCCACCTGCCCTATAAACTTCTTTTCGACTTCTGACACCTTGCATGTCAAGTTATTTCTGCGGGCATGTGAAGTATCTAAGGTATCCCAAGGAATGAAGAACTTGGCCAATCTATCTTCACTCTTCCAGTAGTCCCACTTGTTCATTTGCTTGTAGTTTGGGACTTCTGGTAACACTGAGTCATAATTAGAGAAATAGTATTCAAAACTATCTCTCCCATAAAATATGCTGAGCAATAAGCTACATGTAATGCCATAAGTCAACGGGAGGTGATGATATCTAATGCCTTCGTCTACAGATGCAGGCAGTTGCATGCAGACGTAGCAATCCTTGACCTCCATGGCATCCACGTATTCATACAAAAGTTTGGCATAAGCATTTGACCTAAAGTCGCCTTGGGACTCATCCATGTGTAACCTACGGGCTTCTGCTGCTAATAACGCTTTCTCATGTATGCTTTCTCCTGTCTTACCAGCAACAGTGGGTCTTGGTGTCACTACAGACTTCTCGTCTGATACCCTTGCCTCTCTCTCACGTCCCACTACATATGATACAGTAACTACCAAAGCTATTAGAAGTATCACTCCTACTATTAGTGTCCCTATTATACATTTGGCTCTACGATTCGGACTACCGGCCTCCATTTCTTCAGACAGTATGATTCTCTCTCTCTTATTTCAACCCAAAAGTTATTTTCTTCTTTATTCCTTTACAGTCTCTCTTGATCAACCAGTCTTTAGAATCACACAATTGGAAGCTGGCAGTCTCTTTTTGCAAAAGTCTTTTTGAAGCTTTAACACAGACAACCCTAGCCCTTCTCCGTCAACTAATAGGAAGGTCCCTAAGATTCTCTGCTTCCTAGGCGCTAGGTAATCTTCTTTTTCTTGCTTATTTACAAAAGTCTTTAAGCATCTACGATGAGTTTCGAGCCTGCAGCTTGAATAGCATAGTTCAATATCTCCAGATGAAGAATGTGCTCTTCATGGCTTGTTATCTTTGTTCCGAAGTCGGGGAATTGCAATTCGGTGAAAAACATGTGCTTTAACTTGCTTAAGCGGGGAGGGTTGGGGAGTGTGAACGTTAGTGACCCTTCTGCTTCGACTCCAGGCACTAACAGCTGTACTTCCACAGTGATGATGGGCTCAGAGCTGGACACCACCACCGCTCGTATCCTCCCTGTCTCCCGCTCCAAAGACATTTGTCGCCAGATATGTCCACTCAGGAGTTGCGTATCTTCTGCTAGGCACACGTACTCTTCTTGACCTTCTTAGATCTGGTGCTTCAGCGCCCTGCGCACCTTCCTCCGGGTCTGAGTCTTCAGATACTGGAGCAAGGGTTCTCTCTGGAGTTGACCTCAGGCTTGAACTCCTCCTTTGCGGCCAACTGGCTTCTCCACGCCTTACCCTTCTGCTCCTTGACCTTCTGGTTTGTTCGCGCTCTCTTTCAGACTGGTCGGTGTCTGATTCGTGCTCCCAGCTACTTTCTCCTTCTGTAGCGTCGTCTGTTTCGCTGTTGTACTGACCGTCCTCAGGCTGGTCAGACTCGTTCCCAACTTCTTCTGGCACCTCTACAGCTTGGCTGGCCCCCTCTATGGCTTCTCGGTCCGCAGCTGGACTTCCATCCGAGAGAGGAGCTGTTTCTTCCAGAGGTGCTGGAACCCTCCGCGTATGAGACGCGTGGATCCAATTGGGCAGGCCTCCCACCTTCACTGCAGTGTTCGTGATCAAGATGATCTGGTAGGGCCCACGCCAACGAACATCTAGGCAGCTTCTTCTCACGTGCTTTTTCACAAGCACCCAGTCCCCAGGGCACAGGTCATGGCACGGGTCCTGGCACGATGGAACCTCAGCAGCCTGCACCTGAAGGGACACAGAATGAATGGCGTCAGACAGCCCCTTACAATAGTCCAGGATCATATCATCTGTGATGTTTAACAGTGCAGCAGTTGGTACTGATGGCAGTCTCATTGCCCTCCCCATTAACACCTCATGCGGTGACAATCCTGTTCTTCTGTCTGGGGTGCTACGAATACTCATAAGGACCAATGGCAGAGCATCAGGCCAACTCAGGGAGGTCGATGAACACATTTTGGCAATCCGATTTTTGATGGTGCTGTTTATCTGCTCCACAATTCCTGAAGCTTCTGGTCGGTAACTACAATGCAATTTCTGGTCTATGTTCAGAGCCGCACAAATCATCTTCACAAGCTCACTATTGAAATGGGTTCCCATATCTGATTCCAAAGAGGCCGGTACCCCGAAGCGTGGTATGAGTTCCCTAAGCAATAACTTGGCTACTGTGAGTGTGTCACACCTGCGTGTAGGGTATGCCTCGACCCATCTGGAAAATATGCAGACAACCACCAGGACATAACGAAGGCGGTTGCACCTTGGCATTTCGATAAAATCCAATTGCATCCTATTGAACGGACCTCCAGACCTCCCTATGTGACTCAACACAACTGGTGTTCTCTTTCCTACGTTTAACTGCTGACAGGTCACACAACGCTGGCACACTGCTTCTGCTGCTACTCTAAACTTAGGGTTGTACCAGGTTTGCCTGAACACCCTCAGCATAGCATCTCTCCCTAGATGTACTGGACCGTGTATCTGTCTGGCCATTGGGCTCACCATCTCATTGGGTAACACTGCTCTTCCGTCAGCCGAAACCCAGAAATGCGCCTCACCTATCACACATCCTGCAGTTTCCCATGTTTGCTTTTCGAAATCGGGTGCATTTTCTTGCATACATTTCAGCTCATCCCAAGTGTCTACAGTTTCCAATATCATGGCTAATTCAGTTCTTACATTTATTCCGCCCACCTCCACCTCTGTGAAAGAGTACCCTTGTTCTGCACAATACCTAGCGACTTCGTCGGCATATCTATTGCCTTGTGACACGAAGTCCATATTCCTGGTGTGGGCGTACATTTTACAACTGCAATACCTGCTGGACATTGCAAAGCTTCTAACAGCAAACGTACGAACTCTCCATTACGAATGGGTGAGCCTGAAGAAGTCATGAAACCTCGTTGAGACCATAATTGCCCGTAATCATGAACTACCCCGTAACCATATTGGCTGTCGGTGTATATGGTGACTCGAATTTGGTTGCTTGCCAGGCAGGCACGCGTCAATGCAATAATTTCAGCTACCTGAGCGGAGTGTACTCCTTCCAGGCATCCGGCTTCCACAACTCCAGTAATTGTACAAACAGCATAAGCTGCTCTCAACTGCCCAACTTCGTCTCTTACACATGAGCCATCGACAAAGAATACTTCATCGGGGTCAGTCAGTGGCTCATCCACGATGTCGGGTCTCGGTTTGGTGCATAGTTCAGTCACATCAAGGCAATCATGGTCTGTACATACATCATCATCTATGTCACTTGGGAGTGGCATCAAGGTAGCAGGGTTCAAAACAGAGCATCTCTTGAGGGTCACGTTCTCTGCTGCAAGAATAACTTGCTCATAGCGCGTGAGCCTGCTATTGGTCAGATGCTGTGTTTTGGTCCTGGTCATCAACAGTTCAACTGAATGGGGCACATACACCTCTAACGGGTGCCCCATCACAATATTTTCACAGCGCTCGATACTGACACCTGTTGCAGCAACGGATTTGAGACATCCGGGCAACGCTGCGGCTACTGGGTCTAAAGTAGCCGAGAAGTAGGCAACTGGTCTACGTGCATTCCCATGGATTTGGACCAACACAGACAAAGCACAACCCTCTCTTTCACAGCAATAAAGCAAGAATATTTTATCGTAATCAGGCATTCCCAGAGCAGGAGCACGACACAGGTCCTCTCTCAGCTGCAGGAACGCCATCAAACAGTCCTTGTCCCATGGTACCGGATCACTCACCTCCTTGTGCGTCAGTTTTTGGAAGGGTTTTGCTTTCAGTGAAAAGTTCGCTATCAACGGTCGGCAATACCCCACCATCCCTAGGAACATCCTGACCTCTCTCTGTGTTTTGGGCGCATTCATCTTCATGATCGCCTCTATCCTGTCAGGGGACACCTTCCGTTTCCCCTTCTCTATTCTGTGCCCCAAGTACTGCACCTCTGTCAGGCAGTACTGCAATTTTCCCGGGGACACCTTGTGCCCATTTGCGGCCAAATGATTTAGCAAAGCAATGGAGTCCTCCCTGCAAGCCTCTTCAGTTTCTGACGCCACAAGTAGGTCGTCTATGTACTGGACCAGAACTGACTTCTGGGGCAGCACTAGACTTTCAAGATTTTTCTTCAATAGCTGATTAAAGATCGATGGGCTCTCTGTATACCCCTGGGGGATACGACACCATGTTAATACTCGGTCTTCCAGCTTAAAAGCGAAAAGGAAATGGCTATCCTCGTCCAATGGGATCAAAAGAAAGCCTGGCAAAGATCTATCACAGTGAACCATTCGGCTTGGAACGGTATCTGGAACAGTATCACTGATGGATTCGGTACCACTGGATAACATGAGACGACTATGTTGTTAATCTTTCGAAGGTCTTGCACTATCCTGAATTTCCCATTTGGTTTCTGCAAACCCATAATCGGGGAGTTACATGGACTACCCACGATTTCTTTCAGTATTCCCTGCTTAATCATGGACTCTATCACGGGTTTTATACCTGCAATCGTTTCTGGAGTTAATTTATATTGGGGTGTTCTCGGAAACTCAGCATGCGGTTTCACTACAATTTTCACTGGGTCTACTCCCTTGACCAGTCCAATCTCTTCCCCAGTGAAATCCTACACTTCTGGTGCCACGGTCTCCCTTAGGTCCCATGGGAGCTCATCCACTGTCAAAGTGGGGTACAGCTCCACACATATTCTCGAGTTTGCGACTTTGAAGTCAGCATCATCATCATTGGTCAATACCTCCACTCCTTGCGGTGTACAGTATATGGTACAATTTAATTTACACAAAAGGTCTCTTCCTAACAGACATACAGGACTAGAATCGCAAACCACAAACTGATGCTCATCGCTGTACTTCCCTATTTTCACCTGTACTGGTTCTGTCAATGGGCTTGTTATTCTCCTGTTTGCGACCCCCACTACTTGGATTGTCTCTCCAGACATGGGCAGGCCTGGAACTGCGGCTGATCTTATCGTGGATCGGGTGGCTCCTGTGTCTACTAAGAATGTCGTGGGGCACCCTGCCACTTCGGCCTCAACGTAGGGTCCCCTTTGATCCACATCTAAGGCTGCCCGAGGGTGCAGTCTTCTCTCTCTACTCTCTGTCCTGTTAAGGGATCAACGTAATAGCACTCCTCTCCTCCTACGAAAAGAGGCATTTGTCTATAGGTCTTTCCAGTTGTCCCTATTCTGGGTGGTTGAGGGAACTGGGCTCGCGGAGCTGGGGTCCCCCCTTTGACCACCTTTCCTTGGTACTGCGTTACCCCTCTTCCTGGAGGACTTTGAACCTCTTCCTCCTCTACTTCTTGTTCTCCAATTTCAACGTTGTAGGGACACTCGCGTTTCCAATGCCACACCTCGTTGCACTGGTGGCATCGGGTCGTCTTTTTCAGTGCAGCTATATCTACCCTCGGTCTAAAGGTGGTGTTCTCCTCATTGCCCTTGTTCTGACTATACTGTTTCTTACCCCCAGTCCCTGTTCCCTGTTGCTGTTGCTGTTGACCACCCTTACTAGCTGACTGCATCTGCACCACCATCAGTTTTTCTTTTAGCTTCTTTGCCTTTGAGTCTATCTCATCACAGCAGTACCTAGCATATCTCAGAATTTCATCCAAAGGTTTATTTTGCCAACAAATCAAGTGTTGCTGAATCATTAAACTAATATCCGGTCTCAAACCCAAGACAAACTTAGACACGAACTGTCCTATGTCTTTCGGGTCCATTACATCCAACCCGCTATATTGTTTAAACGCCTTCAGCAATGTCTCATAATATTCATGAACTGTCTGTTTGGGTTCCTGTCTAGTTCGATCTATTTTGACCCAATCTATGTCCTGCATTGGGACCTTGTCTTTCAGCCAGGTCATCACTCTCTCGTATTTTACCATTACTGTCTCGGACGGTCCATTAGTCCGTGCATCTCTCTCTGGCTCTGATGTGGGCCACTCAGCACTAACCTTACATGCTGTCCACAAGTCTCCTGGTACTACAATATCAAACAGTGTGTTCAGATCTATCCATAATACTTTGGAGATTTTTACGAACCTCTCCACCTGCTTGTACCACTCGACTGGATTCTCCCTTAATTTAGGGAAGGAGTTGGTAAAGGCTGCCAAGTCCCCCCTGCTCCATGGCACATGCACATAGTTCCCATTTGCAACCTCACGCAAAGGGTATGCCTCTATTCTCTGTAATCCTCCCTCTGGGGTCATCCCAAGCATGCTTCTCCTAACGGTCCCTTTCTTGGACCACCTTTCTTCCCATTTATCCAGAGCTCTCCATGTCCTTGTTCCCGTTATCAGTTCCCTTATGTGTGTTTTTAATCCTATTGTTCTTCTCTCATCTAGGTCGTGATCTGAATAATGTAGCCTATGGTTACCCTGTAGTGCTTTGGTCCTTGACAGGTCTACCATATATTTTCCTGCCAGTTCGACTAATTTCTCATGTGCCGCTCTCGCTTTCCGAGTGATGTCCTTTGCCATGAACAGTATCTCATCCTGCTCGTACATCTCCATTCTTTCTAGAGGCAAGGTACCATCCACCATGTCATCCAGATCTGATTTTAGGCTGGCGACATCAAGCCTCTTGGCTTTTATCTCGGCTCGCAATATCTCTTTCTTAGGGGGTTCACTGGTCTCTCTACCATCCCAACTCCGAGTCCTACGCTTGGGCTCAGGGGAGTTAAGGAGTGTCCTCCCTTGTTCCCATCTCTCTAGGTCCCATGCTCGGCCATCCTGCCTTGGAAGGTGATGAAACACGGGCCTGTTTCCCTCAACCTCATTTCGTCCACTCCCTCTGTCCTCTCTTGCTCCCTGATAGGATTCTCTGCTGTTCTCCCTTCTGTCGCTATCTTCCCGTTGCCTAGTGTCACTCAAGATTCGGTAGGTTCCTTCTCGGCTCCCCATCTCCCCAGGACTGCGTTCCTGTCCGTAGTCACAGGGGTTATGGCGAGGCCTCTCGCAACTCTCGTTCTGCCCACTATTTTCAGACGCATAGTGGGTGCACTTAAAACTGTTCCGGTACTCCTGCGTTCTCCTATCCCCTTCGCTGTGAATTCTACGAGACACCCCCCCACACTCAGGGCTCCTGTTTTCCAGGTCTGGTCTACCTCCACTCCTGGTATGACGAGTGTCTCCGCTTCCGTCCTGACCCTTCCCGTCCCACTCTGGACTGCTTTCGTCAGCCCCACAGTGAGTCCGGGTCCTGCTGTCCTGGCTTTCCCTTCCAGCTTCCGCTGCCATGATGCTCTTGTGAGCCTCCACTGCCTCATCCCATTTCTTCATGTACTCACTTAGCTCCTGGAAGGATTTCCGTCCTGATCCCCTCAGATCCTCCGGCCATCTAGGGCCCCCCGGATCTCCTATTGGATCTACTGCTGTTTGAACTGGGGTGCTCCAATCTCTCGGTCTTGTCAACTGACTTGGGGAATTGATTGTATCATTCCTCCTTGACATTTCTGCTCTCTCCCTGTCCGTCCGTACCTGTTCCTCCCCTCTTGCTCTTTCTGGGTCGTAGATCGATACTATAGGACCTATGGTAACAGGTACTTGCAGGGCATCTGGCAGTGCGTAGGAAGTGGCACACTCCGTTTCTGGCACCCTTTGTACCACAAACCTTCCGACTACCTTCTGCACCGGACTAGGTTGAGACGACTCTTTACTTGCCGTGGGATCCCAATCTGTAGTGGGAAGCGGTCGATACTCCCCTTTGCTATGCCCCCCTTCCCCGCCTGGCTCGACATTTCCTGTCTCTTTATTGTACGGGGGTGGCCTATCTGTTAGTAACCTATTTATCAGGCTGTCTTCTGTCTCGCTCTCCTCATCTTCCTCGAATGGGCTCTTGTTTCCGGTCACCTCTAATACTGGGTACAGTTTGTTTACTTCAATGTTATGCACTCTCCATCTTTTAGCATCCGCATCCCATTTGGCATCCTGCACTGCTCTTACCGATCGTTTCACCCTTTCTTGTCGTCTATTCAGGTTCCTCTCGTGTGCTGCCCTAATCCACGCATTGAGAGCTTCAAACTGGGTCGGTCTAGGCATAGGTCTCATTGAGGTCATGACTGCTTTTAATCGGTGTAGCACCTCTAATCTGAACGTCCCATACTTTGGAAACGTCAGTTCCTCATTTCCTTCTGTAATCTTACTCCACTCTGAAATCCACATTATCGTGTGTAACCCAACATTTGCCGCCATATAATAAGCCGGCGTACCCTCCGGCGGGGCTTCTTCCCCATCATAAGATCTTCGTCTCTCTCTTTTAAACGCCGCTCTTAACCATTTAAAACATTTCATGATTAAACGTACAATTTCCAGCCTCACTATTCTGTTTACTTCCTGATGACAATCCACCAATCCTAGCGCGGCTTTGCTAACTGGCCTATCACAGCGCGGTCTTGCTCCGGCCGGCCAATCCCAGAGCGGCGCTTTCTGACGTCACTCGTCTCCGCTTCGCAGCAGCACCCCTCCTTTCTCAGCTCGTCTCCCGGTCATGCATGCGTCCCATTCATACACCGAAAAATGACTACTTCCGACCAAGCCGTCACTTCTCTTGACTGTACGTCCACAGTCTATCTGTAATTGTCACCACAACTGATGAAACGTCAGCGATAGGTTGCTTACACACAGTAACTTCCGACCAGCGTCCGTTACTCACGCACTCACTCTTACGTTCCCCCTATCTCGGTCCTGCGGGCGATCAATGGTACCTCATGACCCCCTTCACACTGGTTGACAATTACTCTGGATGTCCGATACACCCGAACCACTTAAGCTCTCCTTGAACTTAAGATTTGCACCGGTTGCGCGCGCTCACAACCTGTTCCGCAGTCACTCTACAGGCATTCAACTCCGCCAGCCATTACAACATGGATACAACACAAAAACACCGCAATCTAACACGCATGACCCTTTATACTCACTCTCGACCGATACTGCTGCTTTTCTGTCTCACGTCATCCGGACCTTCTTCGGCGGGCGGTTCTTCCAATCATCGATCTCTAGGGGCCTTGGGGTAATCTAACCTGGCCTAGATCACCTTCCTCAAGAAGGCAACCATCCTCTGCTACCAACTGTGGGGGCGAGATTGTAGATCTCCATCTTATCACTCTAGATCTAAACCCCGTTCTGGTCGTCTGAACCTTTATTGCCTGTCATTGAGGAAAGAAAGTGCATCCAATACCAGGTTAACTTTTCTAATGATGACTCGACTCAGAAAAACCACAAACTACTTCTAGCTTTTAAAGATTTATTATAGAGTCAAGGTTAACTGCAAGTACAGGCATCTCAAGATGAGATTCAAAAGGTATACAGGCACCACTACATACATGTGCTCTCGGAAAGCCCTTAAGCGAGCAAAGAACACAACTAGGACTAATTCCAAAATTAAAAGGGCTGCAAGCATCGACACATATTGTGATCTCTCCGTCATTTACAGGAGGAGGGAAGGTTTCAGGTTAGGCTGTCCCTACCCTGCTCTAGATGGTATCCCTACTTAACAGAGTCCCAACCTACCAAAAGGTGTCAGCTGTGAATGACTTCCTAAGAAGATCACCCACTCTTAGCCTCTAGATGAAAACCTATGATAGCCAGTCTTGACCCCTTTCTGCCTACCCATCCGCTCTCTAAAGGGTCCTCAGGCATCTGCTCTAACTCCACCCCGGGGTGCTGACCCTAATACAAATCACAACAACATTTGAGACGCCCCTCGTGAGACGCCCCTCACGTGATGTCTCTTCTGGCTTTTTCCATGCTGTTCTTCACTTGGGCCTCGTGCGTTAGCGTTGACCTTGCTTCTCAGACTCTTCTCCGGCCCGCCGATACCCCCTAAAACATTCCTGAACCCTCCTCCATGTCTGCACCAGTCTCTTGAACAAAGTTCTATTCATCCAATTATTAATTGGATCCCCCTCACATTTGCAGACAGACATCCGTAGCTGAATCTTCATTCTCATAGACTTCTAACAGAAGCTTGCAACATTTTCCCCTGACACAGTTCGGCCTGTACCAGTACGTGCAAATCAAAAATCCTTTCATCATTTCAGGCCGACAACCCTTTCGCAATTTAACTAAAATAACATGTTAGCGTCTTTCTCTGGCATAATAAGGAAACACATCTATGGAATATAAATCCAATGAATAAACAAATCAGTGTAACATTAGTGCCATCCATGTCTATGTAAAGCAATTTACGTTTCTGAACCCTTCTGGCCTAGCCATAAGGCCCGTTCCCTCCTATGCCTGGCAGCATAATTTCTTCCATTTAGCAGCTACATAACATGGATCCTGATTAATCACTTCTAATAAAAGTATACATTTTCACACATGTTTGTATTAGTTCTACTTCTATATAAAATCTCTAGATTAGCTACACATTTCAAGGTATAGGTGAATATATTTTCAGCACTCATAGCATTTCTCTTTATGATTTGTGCGTACTACTTGCAACTCTGGTGCACTCATACATTTCGTTCAGTTTGCGCTCTCTCAGGCTAGACTGACGACAACTACATCTGTTGTCTTTGGCTTGAGCCATAAAAAGCTTGGCCTTAAACTCTTTGATGGTCTTAGGTGCAGCTTCTACAGGATTCACAGGAGCACAAGTCGTGATCTGACTGAAGGCACCAGAGTCAATTTCAGGGGGGTTCAGTAATTGATATCTGTACCCTCCCCGTCCCTGTAGGGCTTACAACTTGAGTGCTTGGACATTGTACTGCAATTATTTTTCTATGTGAAGAAAACTCGCAGCTCTGATTAGTGAGCTCCTGATCCACATGGAAGGTATGGAAAAAAGGGAACTGATGTTTTGTGCCGGGGTGGACTCTATATGGCATCCGCTGAGGTCATCTGCTGCCATTTCTGGCGTTGACACAAAGCCAGCATCACCTCCTGGTGATGGTAGAGCTTTGAAGTTCCGGAAGCAGTCTAGCGCCTTGGAAAATTCTACAGGTGAGGAATCTGCAGGCAAAAATATACATCAGAAATTAAATATATATGTGTGTGTCTGTATAGATGTTTATGTAAGAAAATTAATGCATGTTTACAAAAACCACAGTTAAAAAAATATGGTTACAAAAAATACAGAAACGACAGGAATTGGCCTATTGTGTCTTATTGTGCAAATAATAACTTCCTCAATGACTGTTCATGACCTCACTCCTGTCAAAGATGACATGATAAATGTCATCATCCGTGGCAATCACTGTTGACATCACTTATCAATGTGCCACTACACTCAACACCTGTCCACTCAGCCACTGCGGTCCATGGTCTTCAGCAGTGAGCAACAGGAGATGGGCTCCTGGCCTGGCCAACCCACTGATCAGCCATCTACAGCTGCACCTGGTCTTTTGCCATAAACAATGGAATTGACCATAGGGCTTGGCCTATGGCTAGACCTTGCAGCATACCCAGTGTGTGGCTAACATACCATTGTGCTTGGTGAAAGGCCATGTGCAGTGGAGTTTGCTACAGATCCTGCCCTCTGAACCTGCCCGGCTGCCAACCTCGGCTATTCGCAGCCTTTGGCTACAGCCAGTCCCTGCAGACAGCCTTCTATTTGTCCAACCACACCTGAACACTGTCTTTGATTTACGCAGCAGTGGTTGTCCACAGGGTGCGGCCAATCCACTGGGCAGCCTTACGCTGTGTAACGAGGGTTGGCAGCAACTGACCCTGTGCCAGACCTTTTCCCCTCCAACCAGATGTATATGCCCTTTGGCTACATTGACTTAAAAATCAGCATTCACAAATGTAATACAAATTGTTCACAGAATCTGGGAGTTCCGAGAGAAAACTGTTTTTTTATTTTATTGTTCTGAGCAGGATTTGCCCGCATCCATCCCTAAAACATCCTCCTTTGGGTGAGGAGATGCTAGAATGCTCCCCATATCCAACATGGCACTTTTTTCAGGATGCAGGTTCGGCGTCTGGCATCTGGTAATGGATGTGGCAATAAATATTTGTACTTGCAGTCAGACAATCGAAGTGTCAGAGTTTGCGTATCCACTGTAGTACAAAGAGAAAAATGTTCCCTCATCCAATCAGTTAAGTTTAATTTTCAAAATTAGCATCAGTGAAATCTCTGAGGATCCTGATCTGAGGAGAGACCTCAAGTTAACGAGCCAGATATAGCTCTGACCCCCCATCACTCTTTTATAACAGAAATATCCAAAAACTAGTAAACAGATTAAACCTGTAACAAAAAACTGATGTCAATCAATTTTCGAATTTTACATATTTAAACATGTGTTTAAGGCTAAGCTACAGTTGTTATTGATATCCAATATCAGAGCCAATATTTAAAACATTTAAGTTCACAGTGAAACTCCACACTGCCGAAGGACCACTCAACGCATCCAGTGAACAAATCTTACAGCCAAATGATCAAACATATTTTTATGGATCCCCAAATTTTCACTGAAAATGACATGCATGGTCAAGTAATTAAAAGACAAATAGCATTGGTTAAAAAATTGAAATTACTCTAAAAATATCTTCAGTTTAAGGGACAGTATTGTTATGAATCAAAGCTTAAAAAACACTGAAATGCACCAGAAAGGGATAACTCCTCCTCCCCTCTCACCCAAATCACTGATCATTGATTCATCACCCGACATATGACAAATAATGCTGGCCACAGCTGAACGTCATGCCCGCTCATTCCAGGAGGGTAGAGTACAGGGCCTGGCTAAAGAGCATGCCCTTCATGCAAAAGTGGCTGGTACACTCATGATGAAATTGCTGGAGGGGGGATGAGGTTAATCTCTTTTTATTAACTGCCCAAGCCACTGGGTGCCCATTTACCAAATTTTACATGAACAGGGGGAATATGGCTGGCCTTTACAGCCCTCATATGAGTAGCCCGGGAAATGGGCTATTTTTTCCCTACCTCCGAAATTAACATTATCTGCATTAAGTGGTCATTTGTATTGAAGGCATTTGGGGCTTGCTGTATCTCTTTCAGAATCTTTGGAAAATATTCAGTTTCGGCCAGCATTATTCGTGGGTGGCGGTCGGGGGCTAGCGCAGGGAGGGGGTACATTTATTAATTAATAAAAAAGGCACCTGTCTGTCGGCTCGGACCTGCATTTTCTAAGCTCTGGTTCCTGCTCTCCTGCCTCCGGCAGGAACAGGCAGCAGGCAGCCTCCCTCCCCTCCCCTAAGCCAATCACAACGTTGCAAAGGCAGCATTGTGATTGGTGGGGATGCCGCCCAGCCAGGGGCTTACGGAGCGGCCATTTTCTCCATGCAGGCTGCAATGCAGCCACCGTGGATAAGGGGAAGCGTGCACATGACTGGTTTGGGCGGTCCCTGAAGGCCAACCAAACCAGTCATGCTCACTCAGGGGTTGGCACACCACTTCTCCCCTGCCCAGCCCTGCTCACAGAGCAGCCCCATCAACCAAACCCTTCTACTTTCTCGCAGTGCAAGAAGCGGAAACATAAAATGGTAGTTATTACGCTCCTCCGCCCTAGTGGAGGAGCCGCCCCTGGAAATATGTGATGGAAATCATCTGCACTACAAATTTTTATTACGGACTCTAATCTGTGTATATTTGTGCATTTGTAACTTTTGCTTCTGAGAAATGTTAGTAAATATCAGATTTGCGAAAATAATCTAAGATTCTGACTTGTTTGAGATATGTTATTTGCATATTCCCTGTGAATCAATATAAGTGGTGTAATGCACACCGACGTTCTCAATGTGTTCTTCTGGCTTAGTTACTCAATTTCTTCAAACTGCGGCGGCGTGCCAACTTCATAGCGCTTCGCCCAGTGAGCTTGAAAGTACAAACAATCAAAGGGAACCAAGGTCGGTCTCTACAAGCTGCACAGCCCGAAATATGTATGAATTAAATTCCAATTTTTCTTCTTCTATTTTATTACTCTTTAATCTATTACTTGTCACTTGTTTTCTCTTAAATCTTCAAATCATTTTATACATTCATAGTGATCATGACACAAGAGAGTGTGACGTTTCCACGAGCCACGATATTAAAATATCCAATGCATTTCGGGAATTGTTCCCTTCGTCAGGGATATCTAAAATACAAACAATTGATAAAAAGACGATCAGTATATCATTTGCAGATTCCCATCATAAATCTGAGGCCCTACTTGATAGCGATTTTTATGCCATTTGATCTTGATAAAGACAGTCTTGTAACGTAACCCACATTGCAGAAACAGTTTCCAGGGCATTGTGTAGCAAATCTACACACATACCAGCCACTATGGAGGAGAGGAAAATGTCTTCAAAGGTTGGAGGGGGAAGGGAAGTCAGCCAGTCTATTGTTTCTCTGGCAGAGAGGTAGGTATGCCATTGCACTAGCATGATAGTCTAACATTGTCACCCACCTCAACTGCATTCCAATTGATGCAGTCAATGTTTGGTTGGGCGTTTGGGGCGGTCAGTCCACCTAATCTTCAGTTGTCCTCACATATTTTGTTCTTCGTTTTACTTCCAGGGCTTCTGAAGCAGATTGATGCAGGTGGAGCCCAGTTTATCTCTGGTGCTAACATGAATGATGACATTTATTGCCTTCACGACAAAGCAACAGTGTCAACCAATGATGGGTCGACGCTTCCCTGGTCCCAGATTGAGGGGAAGCTGAAGTACTACAGCTGTGGCCCTCTGGGCTGCTGGGGAGTCAACCCTGCTGATGACATCTATTACCGATCTTCCGTAATACCAAGTTCCTGCAGTGGTTCCAGTTGGCAGCAAGTGGAAGGCAAGCTCTCCATGATTGAAGTAGGCAGTGATGGCTCTGTGTACGGTGTGAACAGCGTGGGGGATGCATATCGCAGGTATGTCAAGAAACATCTTCCAAGATCTATTATTGCGATAGTTTTTCTCCTCAACAAAGCTCTTGAGATTGTGCCTTTAAAAGATGAAAGTCAAGTGCAGTCATGTAAGGCCTCACTGCAGCAATACCCGGGCCTCACTTCTACAGTGGAAAAACATGCTCAGTCCCAGAGCAGACACTGCAAGAAAGGTGGCAGGCGCTGGTCATTTAGGGGGTCATTAGGATCGCGGACGGACTTTAGTCCGTCCGCGACCCCAGAGTAGGAGTTCAAGTTCAAGTTCAGGAATTTGTATAGCGCACTACTCACCCAGAGGGTCTCAAGGCGCTTGGGGGAGTGGGTGCATTATTTATCGGATAGCCAGGTTTTAAATTCCTTCCTGAAGGAAATGTGGTTCTGGGTAAGGCAGAGGTGAGTGGGGAGAGAATTCCAGGTCTTGGCCACCAAGTAGGAGAAGGATCTTCCTCCCATGGTGGATCTGTGGATGCACGGAACTGCGGCGAGGGTTTGATTGGAGGATCTTAGTTGGCGGGTCGGTGTGTAGAAGGACAGTCATGTGTTGAGGCATTCGGGTCCTAGTTTGTAGAGGGCCTTGTGTGCGTGGGTGAGGAGACGGAACGTTATTCTCTTGTTGACAGGAAGCCAGTGGAGGTCTTTCAGGTGACCGGTAATGTGAGCTTGGCGCGGGATGTCCAATATGAGTCTGGCTGATGCGTTTTGGATGCGTTGGAGTTTTTTCTGTAATTTGGATGTGGTTCCGGCATAGAGGGTGTTTCCATAGTCCAGTCGGCTAGTGATCAGAGCGTGGGTGACAGTCTTTCTTGTTTCGGTGGGGATCCAACAAAAGATTTTTTTGAGCATATGAAGTACGTTAAAGCAAGAGGATGAGACGGCGTTGACTTGTCTGGTCATCGAGAGGGAGGAGTCTAGGATGAAGCCTAGGTTACGTGCGTGGTTTGTGGGTATGGGTGCCGTGCCCAGGGCCGATGGCCACCATGAGTCGTCCCAGGCAGAGGGGGATGATCCTAGGATGAGGACTTTCGTTTTGTCTGAGTTAAGTTTTAGGCGGCTGTTTTTCATCCATTCGGCTACTTCTTTCATGCCTTCATGAAGATTGGTTTTGGCGGTGTTAGGGTCTTTGGTAAGGGAAAGGATCAGCTGGGTGTCGTCAGCGTAAGAGATGATGTTGAGGTTGTGTTGTCGCGCGATGGATGCGAGGGGACTCATGTAAACGTTGAAGAGGGTGGGACTGAGTGATGATTCTTGTGGTACTCCGCAGATGACTTCGGTGGCCTCTGATTTGAAGGGGGGTAGTCGGACTCTCTGGGTTCTCCCGGCGAGGAACGAGATGATCCAGTCCAAGGCTTTTCCATGTATGCCGGTGTTGCTGAGGCGTTGTATGAGGGTGCTATGACAGACTGTGTCGAAGGCGGCGGAGAGGTCGAGTAGGATGTGGGCAACTGTTTCTCCGTTGTCCAGTAGTGTTCGGATGTTGTCTGTCGCTGCAATAAGGGCGGTTTCGGTGCTGTGTTTGGCCCGAAAGCCGGACTGTGAGGAGTCGAGGGAGTTGTTGGATTCAAGGAAGGCGGCGAGCTGTCTATTGACGGCTTTCTCAATGACTTTGGCAGGGAATGGGAGGAGGGAGATGGGGCGGTAGTTCTTAAGTTCGGAGGGCTCCGCTGTGGGTTTCTTCAAGAGGGCGTTGAGTTCGGCGTGTTTCCAGCTTTCTGGGAAGGTAGCGGAGTTGAAGGAGCAGTTGATGACATCACGGAGATGGGGTGCGATGATGGAGTCTGCTTTGTTGAAGATGTGGTGGGGGCAGGGGTCGGTTGGCAAGCCTGAATGGATGGAGTTCATTAGGCGGATGGTGTCTTCAGTGGTGATTGGGTTCCAGGCGTTAAGGATGTTAGAGGGCGGTTTAGGTTCGGAGGTGGGTGGAGTGGACTGTTCTTTGGAAATTATCTCAAAGCTGTTATGTATGTCGGCGATTTTGTTGTAGAAGAAAGAGGATAACGAGTCGCAGAGTTCTTGGGAGGGAGTAATGTCGTTTGAGGCTGTGGTGGGGTTGGTAAATTCTTTGACGATGTTGAATAGTTCCTTGCTGTTTTGGGCGTTGTTGTCGAGTCGATCCTTGAATGCTGACTTCTTGGTGGATCGGATCAGTTGGTGGTGTTTGCGGGTGGCTGTCTTGAAGGTGGTCAGGTTGTCAGTGGTTGGGTTTTTTCTCCATGTTTTCTCGAGAGTGCGGCATAGTTTCTTGGATTTCTTAAGGTCCTCGTTGAACCAGGGGGCCTTTTTGCTACCCTGTTTGGTTTGGTGGTTTTTCAAGGGTGCTAGTTCGTCAGCGCTGTGAGTGATCCATTGTTTGAGTTTGGTGGCCGCTTGGTTTGGGTCCGATGAGAGGGCGGGAGGGTTTTGTTTGAGCGATGTGAGGAGTTGGTCGGTGGTGATTTTGTTCCAGTTTCTTCGTGGAATAGGTTGTGGGGGGTTGTGGGTCGAGGTAGTTTTGTAGCTGAAGTGAACACAGCTGTGGTCCGTCCAATGGAGAGCTGTCGTGTGATCGAAGGAGATGTGCTTGCTGGAGGTGAAGATTGGGTCGACCGTATGTCTGGCTATATGGGTGGGGGTGTCTACAAGTTGTTTGAGACCAAGATTGGCCAGGTTGTCCAGAAGGGTGGTGGTGTTGCTGTCGTTTTTCTTTTCCAGGTGGAAGTTGAGGTCTCCCAGTAGCATGTAGTTCTCGGAGGCGAGGGCATGTGGGCTGATGAAGTCAGTGATGTCTTCGCTGAATTGTTTACGGGTTCCTGGTGGTCTGTAGATGAGGGTGCCTCTAAGTGTGGTCCTGGGGTCGGTGTGGATCTGAAAGTGGAGGTGTTCGGCGGTTGCAAGGTTATCGTCGAGGCTGGTCGTGATTCTGATGGTGTTCTTATGGACGAAGGCGATGCCTCCTCCTGTTTGGTTGGTGCGGTCTTTTCGGATGATCTTGCAGGCACAACAAACAAAATCGCAGCGATAACAATACAGTAACTGGGCGAGATTGGGGGCACAGATATGGATGACGATATGGGCAGATAGTACCGGCACAATCGGTCTATTATTACAAAAGCGGAAGTTATGCAATGCGAGCGCTTTGAAAGTAAGCGTATCCAGCTGCGAGCAGTAAAATGCGATATCAGGCAAAACACAGAGATTAAGCGCTACGTCACCAAGCAAACAATGCACTAGAGCGCTACGATACCCAGTCCTCAAGCGTCTAGCAGGCAAGCAGTATTTGCAGAGTAATTTAGACAGGGAGCGTGGGGAGCGACCGCTTCTCGCGGAGCAAGAGGGCTGCGGCATGGGCATGGGCTGCGGCGTTCCCTCTGTGCAGATTAGGATGTGACCGCCAGGGTGGCGGTCACATCCTCTATCTTTAACATTGCGGCGGGTGCAGCTTCAAGCTGCACCTGCCGCAATGTTAAAAATGCATGCACGGCATTTGCGTGCAGAAAGCGGCAGGCACCCCCCACCACCCCTTCACCTAGGGGGCCCGCAATGGGCCCCCGAAGTGAAGGTCCGTATGCTTTTCCACGGCAGAAAAGCCGCCGTGGAAAAGCATAGAAGTGCAGACATCCTAATATGCCTGGCGGTGTCTAATAGACACCTCCAGACATGTTAGTGCTTTTCCACCGCGGTCGGAAAGCGATTGCGGCGGAAAAGTTGCGGACGGAATACCAGACCCACCAGCCATCCTAATTTGGCGGTGGGTCTGTGGAGGCTCCGCAGCGGTTTTCCCGCATCCTCCGGTCCGGCGGTGGCTTCCGCCGGCCCGGAGGATGCGGGAAAACCGCAATCATAATATGCCCCTTAGTTCGGAATTAGAGCATTATTTGGCAGTGCTGATTTGAGCTCAAACTGCTTTTGAATCTTTTCAAGTAAATGCCCAATACAGTAGTGTAGCAGCAGAAAAACATCACGGAAACCTCACATCTCCTGAGACTTTCATGGCCACTACACTTCTCCATGAGACTTCCCAGGGACCTTGCAGGTGCTCTGCATGGAATAAGCATCCTGTCCTTGTGGCACACGCTTTTCTACACATTATCAAATCCTCATAAATGAATCTGGCAAGAGAAGTGTGGTCAATAAATACATTAAGTTGGACGCTCAGATGTAATGAGAGATATTCTTTGGCCGTTCCTGTTCCATGCTATCAAAAGCGCCTCTCAAAGTAAAAACTTCTTCCAGGTGGGTCGCCCCCCCCTCCGCACAGCACCGCCCGCGCCAGTTGCACTTTAATTTAATTTATTTCTCCTTCTCATATCTCCTCTCAGTCTGCTCTATTTCTAATTTGTTTCTTATTTTGATTCTGCCCACACTCCCTGCCTACTTTCCCGCCGTGTCTTCCCCCTTCCATCCCACGTCCCGCTGCCGCCTCTCAGCCGATAGTCCCTCTCTCCTCCCCTACATATGTCGGCGGCTACACTGTCACGCAGTGGACATGTGCAGCGGGTGCGCCGTTGGCACGCAGAAGGCGCACCAAAGGCAAGCCCGTCGTTGGCCATCCGCGCCTGGACCGCGCCCAGCGCCAGAACCCCTGGCCCCCGGAAACACCACAACACCCGTCTGCACTACGACACTAACACCCTCCACGCACTCAACCCCAGTCGAGAACACACCTGCTACCGGGCAACCCCGAAGCGCCCCCAAGGACCCTTCACCTGCCAGAACTGCAACTTCTCCAGCATCCGGCCAGCCACACCGCCCACCAAGGAACCCAACTACCTCAGATGCATCCTCCTCAACACCCTCTTTGCCCACAAACACGCCGTAGAGCTTTGGGACCTCCTCGACTCTACCTCCCCTGATGTCGCCTTCCTGACAGAGACCTGGCTGAACCCTGCTTCCACACCCTACATCGCCATCGCCATCCCAGAAGGATACAAGATCACGCAAAAGGGCCGCACCAACGGACCAGGAGGAGGAATCGCCATCGTCCGCAGGAACACCCTCAAAGTATCGACCAATGCCGACGACACCCTCAGCACTGCCAAACAAATGCACTTCCAGATCCACACCGATCCCAACACCACCCTCAGAGGAACCCTCATCTACAGACCCCCTGGACCCCGACCACAGTTCAGCGACTCCATCACAGACTTCTTCAGCACATACGTCCTTGCCTCCATGGACTGCATCCTCCTAGGAGACCTGAACTTTCATCTTGAGAACAACAACAACGACACCAACTCCACCACCCTGCTCGACAACCTCGACATTCTCAGACTCAGGCAGCTCGTGACAACACCCACCCACATCGCCGGCCACACGCTTGACCCCATCTTCACCGCAAGCCCCCACGTCTCCTCCAACCGCATCACCGAACCCCACTGGACCGACCACTACTGCATCCACCTCACCTTCAGGAAGACCACCATGCAGCACCACACCCAACTACTGCCTCGACGATGCTGGAGCAAAGTCACCGATGACCAGCTCACCACCGTCCTCGCCCAAAACCCACCCGCCGACACCACCGACCCTGACCCCGCCACCCGCAACCTCAGACAATGGATCGACGACTGTGCCAACACCCTCGCCCCGCTCAAGACACCGTCCAACAGCCACACCAGCAAGAAAGCCACCTGGTTCACCAAAGACCTCCAGGCCCCCAAAAGAACATGCCTAAAACTGGAGAAGAACTGGCTCAGCAAACGATCCCCAGACAGCAACACCGCCCACAAGAACGCCAACCAGAAACATCACCAACTCATTAGAGCTGCCAAGAGGGCCTTAATCAAGGACCGCCTTGACAACAACGCACACAATAACAAGGAGCTCTTCAACATCGTGAAGGAACTCTCCAACCCCAGCTCCAAAGCCAACGACATCCCGCCGTCACAAGACCATTGTGACTCTCTGGCTACCTTCTTCCACGGCAAGATCACCGACATCCACAACAGCTTCAAAACCATGAATGCCCCACCGACCACCGCCCCCCCAACACCACCACACGCACCAACCATCTACTCTCCTGTACAAGCATCAACGACAAGGACACCATCGATATCATGAAGACCATCCACTCCGGCTCACCGCTCGATCCATGCCCCCACCACATCTTCAACAAAGCCAGCGCATCCATCGCAACCCATCTCAGCAAGGCCATCAACATCTCCTTTGAGACAGCTACCTTCCTGGAAAGCTGGAAACACGCCGAGATCAACGCCTTACTCAAGAAACCAAAGGCGGACCCCAAGGACCTCAAGAACTTCCGGCCCATCTCCCTACTCCCATTTCTGGCCAAGGTCACCGAGAAAATAGTCAACAAACAGCTGACCCGCTACCTCGAAGACAACAACATCCTGAACCCATCCCAGTACGGTTTCCGCAGCAACCACAGCACCGAAAACACCGTCCTCATCGCCGCCACGGATGACAGCAGGACCCTGCTAGACAACGGAGAAACAGCAGCCCTCATCCTCCTGGACCTATCAGCCGCCTTCAACCCAGTCTGCCACCGCACCCTACACACACGCCTACACAACGCCAGAATCCAAGGGAAGGCCCTGGACTGGACCACATCCTTCCTCACCGGCAGAACCCAGAGCGTCCACCTCCCCCCTTCCACTCCAATGCCACGAGATCATCTGTGGCGTTCCCCAGGGCTCTTTCCTCACCCCGACGCTGTTCAAAATCCACATGGCACCCCTCGCTCATGTCGCTCGTCGACACAACCTCAACATCATCTCCTACACCGACGACACCCAGCTGATCATTTCCCTCACCAAAGACCCTCACACGGCCAAAACCAACCTCCACGAAGGAATGAAGGCCGTCGCCGACTGGATGAGAATCAGTTGACTGAAGCTGAACTCGGACAAGACGGAGGTGCTCATCCTTGGGTCCACCCCCTTGGCCTGGGACGACTCCTGGTGGCCGACCGCACTGGGAACTGCACCGACTCCCACAGACCACGCACACAACCTCGGGGTCGTCCTCGACTCCACCCTCACCATGACTAAGCAGGTCAATGCCATCTCCTCCTCCTGCTTCAACACCCTCCGAATGCTACGCAGGATCTTCAAATGGATCCCCACTGAAACAAGAAGAACAGTCATCCAGGCCCTCGTCACCAGCAGGCTGGACTCCGGTAACGCCCTCTACGGAGGAGCATTGGCCAAACTCCTAAGATGGCTGCAGCGCATCCAAAACGCCTCGGCATGTCTGATCCTCGACATCCCCCGCCGCAGCCACATCACTCACCACCTGAGAGACCTACACTGGCTCCCGGTCAACAAGAGAATAACCTTCAAGCTCCTCATCCACGCACACAAAGCCCTCCATGACAGCGGCCCAGCGTACCTCAACGGACTACTCAGCTTCTACATCGCCACCCGCAAGCTTCACTCTTCCAACCTCGCCCTTGCCGCTGTCCCCCGCATCCGAAGAACAACAGCCGGAGGCAGATCCTTCTCCCACCTCGCCTCCAAGACCTAGAACACCTTACCCACCAACCTACGGCAGACCCAAGACCTACTGGCCTTCAGAAGACTACTCAAGACCTGGCTCTTCGATCAGTAGCAGTCCCCCCAGCTCCTTGAGACCCTCACGGGTATGTAGTGCGATTTACAAGTGTCCTGATTGATTGAGTGATAAAAAACAGTTCCTGGTTTTCAACTCTTTCTCTACAACAGCGTTACTCTCAGACTTACATATTAAGTATCAGTTTGTAAAATACATTTCAGACAGAACGGGACATTGTCTAAACATATTACAGTTTCCAAGCCTTGCAATACTGATTCCGCCTCACTAGTCAACACTGTAGATTGAGAGGTGATTATTTGATTACATTTATGGCTCTCCTTGTGAAAAATAGTATGAAAATCCATTATTTACTAGCCTGGCCCTAGAAAGAGTGCCTCTCCTTTCTTTGTAGATGACACTGAAAGCATCAATATGGTTTCCACTTTTTCCACTTGTTGTCAGACATAGTGTTTTACAGGGGTGTTGTCAGTCACACTTAGGAGTGTTGACTACTAGGTTTGTCCCAATGTCTGGATGGCAATACTTGCAATGCAGAAGACTTGGTTCCACTTTGAAACAAAAGCCAACAACGTCATACAAATAGGCTGCTCCATAATCATTACGCATTATCACTGCTCACTTTGGGATACTAGGTTGGCTTCAATACAGAATCTTATGTTATTAAGTTTTGTTAAGTAAAATTCTTTATTGTTTGATTAATAAAAATCATTACAAATAAAACAGTGATGCCATGTGTAGAACCCAGTTCATTAATGATATGGAATTAAAATATGTCAGTTAGCTAGAGCCATTAGAATTTCCATAACCGTTACTCACTATGCAACTAAACACAAAATGCTTCATTTAGTTACATATCCTACTGGGACATTAATACCACATATGCACACCTTTATCACAGCGGCAGACCCTTTACCACAGTAAGCGTACCAAGTGGTTATTGGATTGTACCAAAAGACAGTTTAACTAAACTGTACTCAGTGTGTACTATTGTGCAAATGAGCTGTAAAGTGTCTCAGGGCCTACACATAATTATAAAACCTGTTATTAGCATAAGTAAATGACTACCCATAGGACCATAGTATGTATTATTACTTTGTAAAAAAAATGTTTAAACCTTTTTACTACACTCCATGTCAATTTATATAGATTTTAAATCAGAATTCATCTAGAAGGATAAATTTAGTAGATTAGTCAGTCAAACAAATTGATCTTCCAGATAGACAGAGAATTATAGCTTGACGACATTTTCTCACTCCATGTTCTATAAATAATGGTTTCAGCAAAGTTTGGCATACATGGAGTAATCGAGGGCAGGCACACAGTGTGCAGTAAGGATTCTTTAGAGATACCACAAAGTCTGCAACTGTTCACTGACCATTGTTGAATCCATTTAGGGGCGCCGTCCTTTGTTGGATATCTGCCAAATCTTAACTTAAGGAATATAAGTCCCTTTTATACGGTTGCAGATGAGCTCGTAGATTGGGTTGGAGCTCAAGTTTCTCAAATGTATTAATAATGTTCCAGGGATGCTTTTTTGATGCTAAGGCCCTCTTTGTCCTGCATAAAAGATAATACATTTGTTGATCTGTTTAGGCGATGCCTAATCAGGGCTTTACTTACATCCAGTTATTCAAAAGGCTGAAGGTTAAAAGTATATAAGCTCTCTGTCAAATAAATCCTCCACACATTTGTATAATTATATTTTGTAAGTTCAAGCAACATAGATTGTAAGGGTGCCATGGTCGGATAAAAAAAAGAATATAAACTTTAAAAAAAATGCAGATTGTCTCACCACATTTTGCCACATTTTGTCTGGCCAGGCCAAATTCCATTCAGGTTTCTGCATAACCAATGTTTCTCGGAACCTTAAAAGTAGATTTAAACGCTTTAATTTGTAATTCATCCAAGAGTTGGGAGTCCTTGCCTCGAAAGCTTACTGATCCATAGGCCAAAGAAGGAATCAACTTTGCCTTCATGATCTTTACTAAGTGTTCCTAGCTGGGCAATAGAAGCTTATCATGCAGAGTTCTAAAAGCGATTGTAAGTGAACTTGTTTGCCTCTAAATTATTAAAATTATGTTTAAAAGACACTCTATCATCAAATGTAATTCCTAGATACTTATAATACTTCACCGATTCAACCACTGTTCCACTAACTTTCCACTCTCGTGGTCGTGATTTACATCGGTCTATTGACTTGATTTTTGGTTTTCTTTATATTCATTTGTAATTGGTTTAAAATGAGATAATTATTAAAAGATGTTATAAGCCATTGTAAAACTATTGGTGTAGGACTTAGTAGTATTGTTAGCATATTGTAAATATTTTATGTTACAGCCTGAAAGATTAGGTGGATGAGCAAAACGATTTTGCAGCTGGAGTGGTAGATCAGCCTTAATAGATAAAAAAAAACATGGTGCTAGTACGCAGCCTTGATTTAAACTGATTGATGTTTCAAACCGTCGTGTCAAACGGCTGCCGTCCCCCAATTTTAAATGAACCAAAGTGTTTGTATATAGGAGTATTATCATATCTTGTAATTTCTGCGGTACCCCCCATGCTGCCAACTTTCACCATATCAAGTTACGAGGGACAGTATCAAAAGCAGTTTTCAGATTGACAAAGCAGATGTATAACTTCTGCTTTTTATATATTGTCCTCTCGGCCATCAGTGTGAGGAATAGTAGATTTGTAATTGTTGACTGTCCACTCCAGAATCCTGATTGATGTACTGGTATAATTATAATATTTGATGATGTTGCCCATTCTTCGAGGTCTTAAGCAGACAATATGCAAATGCCTTAGTCTCCGCATCTGCTATAAGACTATAGTTAGCTGGATTATCTGGAGAGTCGTTTTTATATGTAGGATCTAAAATACTACCTTGCCATGATTCTAGAACCGCTTTTGTTGCTACTACGTCTCCAAATAACAGAGTCAATAGTCTTGCCAACAGTTCAGGGTTTGCTTTAAAAACTTAATTGGGGATGCCCGTTTTATCTAATTCCTTCTATAGTGGTATCATTTCCTAATTTAGTATGCCTATTAGTTAATAGCCTTTCTTTATAAGGACTTTCACTCCCGAGAGGGTGATATTTTATGTCACTTGAGATGGTTATCATGTCCTACTGGAAAGATTTTTCTGTGTGTTTTTCAGTGCAGACTCCGTACAGACCAGAGATTAAAATGCCCCAGCTTGATTCTGAAAAATGTGCACTATTTGCCCTCCTGCAACTGTTCTGCAAATCATTAATGGTTCTCCAAAAGGCCTGAATGTTGTTTGTTTTGCAAGTATAATGTAGTCTTGACCATGTTTCCTAATGGTAAGCCCTTTTGGCCTTCCAGTTCTCCTGTTTGTAAGTTCTGCTAAAAATGTCTGTCATGACTTGAGTTTTGATTTGTTTGCTTATATACTGCCCTTGCTACTTTGTTGAGAGACTTCTTTTGCAAATAGAGCTTATGCGAGTACCACCTGTTATAAGTGGTTTATATGGGGTTTCCCCTAGCTGAGGCTGTTGCTGGAAATGTTCTTATTAAGGATGAACATAAATAAGACCACGTATCTGTCAATGATTTTCCATTTTGAAATTCATAATGGGCCTAGTCTATTTGATTCTCCCCACATTTCAGTTTTTCCGGTTGTTTTGTTGATTGCATATCAACCTTTTCAAATTAAAAGCATTCCGCATTTGTTTTAAATTATTGGACTTTGGTTGATAATGGGCTGCTAGCGCCAGTATAATGATTTGAGGATTATGATTGCTTTACAATCCCCGAATGACATTATATCCATCAATTTCAGACACCAAGTCCCTTGAAATGATAGTGTAATCAATTATAGAATGGTGCTTTGAATTTCATAAGTTGGCACACTTTTTGAATTATGCAGTAGGTGTTCTTGCAATATTACTAGCCATATTTTTGCAATTGTGCACAGCACAACTGTATTATGTCACTATTTGAATTATCCGAAGAATTTCCAATGACCTTGTGCATATTAAGGTCTACTGAGATAATTAGAATGGATGTTGAATATTTTTGTGTTAGAGTTTTAATTATTTCCAAGAAGAAAGTAATCTGGGTTGTCTTGATCAATGTCTTTGAACTCTGGTATATATTGAATAAAATAATTGACATCTGTAAATTAATTTTGATACATAGAAGCCATGGCAATTGAAGATCAATTTCTTGAGGCTTGGCATCTAGTTCTAGAGATAGAAAAATGTAAATCGCACCTTTTGCTCGACCAAACGTAGAGGAACGTGTTGCAAGAACGAAGAATTCTTGAAAGTCAATAATGGCAGTAGGGTCCTTTTTCCAAGTTTCCTGGAACTTTAAAATTGTATAGTTCTGTAAGAGGTCTGTTGCATCTCGATCGTCCAGTAATCGTGTAAGGCCATTTACATTCCAGGAACAGAATCTTCAGATTTAGGTATATTTCAACAGAGGAGCCCAAGGCGCTTGTGTACAATTCCTTTTCGTAAAATATTCTGTACCGTTTGCTGAACTACCTTACCTTGTACTTTAGGTATGGCTTTTGGATTGACATCCTTCTTTGGTTCTCTTAAGAGGTAGTGTAGTATTAACCCCTTCCATGCTGGTGACGGAACCGCTCCGTCACCAGCCAAGGTCGCGCTGTGCTGGTCACGGAGCGGTTCTGTCACGGCCCGCTCGGGGCGCCTGCGCGGCGCTGATTTTGCGCCTACCCGGCGCGTTCTGTTGAGTGGGCGGGCCTGACGGAACCGCTCCGTCACAAGCACAGCGCGCCCGAGGCTCGTGACGGAGCGGTTCCGTCACAAGCATGGGAGCGCTGCGCGTACCCCCCCCCTCCCCCAGCGCTGTGGCAGAATTACCGCCGCGGCCAAGGGGTTAAATGGGCGAACATCACTGTTACATTGGACCAACAATTCACTTTTGGTAATTCACAGTTTTTCCTAAAGTGACACAGGTATGGTACCAGGATATCGTATCTTACATATTGTCTGCACAAATATTGCCCCCATTAGAATTGATAATAGAAAATCTAAAGTCAATAAAGAATATTTCTGCATACAATGTTCTTACATACAACCATCACAATAACGTCTGCCAAGCAGGATATATTAGACATCCCCATCCCTTTTTCTAAGTGGTCCGTACTGATGAGAGCCATCAGCTACAGAACTATTGGGAATAATATTTCAGATGGTTTGAACAAGTTTATATGGTAAATTGGGGACATATTTTGCCTGTTAGGTAATAAGAAGAGTTTGGCTTCATTGGTTCCTGAATCGCGCAGGGACAATAACACTCAACCATGTGCTTATGTTCTTCAGTGCAAAACTGGACTAGATAATGTTCTTTTTAAATAATGGGTCAAAGAGGTTTATTTCTATCATAATAAATAGCCAGCTATGTTGAGGGCTTTTCAGTGTTTCAATTGGATATGTAATACTATTTGCCTCTGTGTTTATCCTTTCTCATGACCATGTTCCTCTTTTTCCAAAATATTCATATTTTTTATTATATTTCCCCATCCTCCCCTTAAGGGAAACAAAGGGGCTGCAGTATCATAGAGGCAGACTTGACTGCCAAGGTTGTGTACCATGTACGAGAAATGGAAATAGAATTGGATCTGCTGTCCATTCCGATGACCCTGCCTGCAATGTTTCTAATTACTATTATTATTTTTATGACATTGTTGGGACCTCCTGCATTCACTTTTTTTATTTCTAATTAAGGGGGCTCTCCTTCTCTCCACTGCTTTTTGTTTTCCGTCTGGTTTATGGCTGCATGGTGCTGTGCAGGCAGGGGAAGAACTGGTGATGAAAAGTCAGCAAGATCTGGAGGACGTATGCCAAGAGTGGCATTCTAGTTGGTATTATTTTTCCAATTTTCCTTGGCTGTGTCACCACAATTTCTGGATCGCCTGCCAAATAGCAGCTAAGAGACAATCTGTGGATGCTTGATGAAAGCTGAAGGCAGAGTACAGTATTTCGCATAAATGTTGATTTGCCAAAATACCCTGGTTAGTGGAACGCATGTCGTACACCTTTTGTCTTGGGATGACCTCACAGGGTTGACTCTTTCTCCAATCTTTTACCGCTCAACAGCCTCCTATTTGAGGGGTCAGGGGAAAAAGAAAGTGCACTGACTGTAGAAATAAAATGGATTCCGGTTTACTTTTGTTCCTACTAGTGCATTTGTGCCCCACTCTGGAGACCAGGGGTAGCAAACGCAGTGCCAGGTCTACCAAAAGGCAAATAGCACCTGCTCCCCTTAGATATTCTGAATTTACCTCCATGATTGTTCCAATTTTCCATAATTTCTTCTATGCAAATGTGTTTGGTGTGTTTGTGTCTCCCCTCTTGCTCTTCAGCTTCTGGTGGTAGGCTGAGGTCCAAGCAGCTTTTCTGTCGAAAGTGGCCATAATTCAAGCAGCTGCATTTAAACACTGCCTTTTGGAAAAAATACCCTTTATAAAAATGTCATCAAAACTATACATAATCCAGCTAAAGAAAGATTTTAATTGGGGAATTGCTTTGAAAAGTGTGGAGCGCGATCAGCTGTCTCAGTAATTATTTTCACAGGTTCTCCACCAAGCTGAGATTAAGTCAAAACGCTCTGAATACTGCTGCTGGAAGGGACAGGCAAAGACAAAAGCACCAAAGCAACCATGCTGCTTTACAGGAGCTAGGAAATAAAAGGAAAGCTCATTGCATCCTGCTGTGGAAGTCAACAGTAAAGTACATGGAATCAGAATTGACTCATTTATTGTCCCTTTTGTCTAGTAAACACCAGGAGACGTTTTGGCTTTACATTAATGCATTAAATGACAAATCTGTTGTCAGAGGGAACAGTGTCCCAGCAACGAAATATGAAAACCCAGACTCCACGGTTTGCCATAGTGTAGCTGATATGTTGAAGGGATCAGACCTGGACAATGAAGAGGTGGCAACGGGGTCTACAATATTCATTCAAGACTCCTTATCTGAAGTCAGTAATGCCCTGAGAACCAATGGGCCCGGGTCCTAACGGGCTGCCAAGCGCACTCTTTAAGACTGATGCACAGATCTGGGCTGTCCACCTCACTCCACTGTTTGTGGCCTGTTTTCAAAGTGCAAAGGTCCCACAATCCTAGAAGGGATATATCCTTCATCCAATTCATAAAAAGGGGTGAAATGTCAACACAGGAATCTACAGGCTAATTGTGTTGCTGGATGTAAAGGCTAAAACATACGCAAAATTGTAACTCCATGAACTTAAGACATGGGTGGCTGTAACTAACAACATACCCTTCTACCAAACTGGTTTTAGACAACATTCTTCTACCACTGACAATATAGTCATGGTGTCATATCTGACACACAGCGCTTTTATTCTTTCACAGCCGAAACTGAGTGCTTTGTGGATTATTCCGCTGCTTTAAGCTGTCAGGCTTGGGTATCCATGACAGCCTACTTAGTGCTGTTATTGCATTGTACTCTGTCACGTGGGTCCGTGTCCAGTCTATAACTCCGGGACTAACCCAATTTCTACCACACTGGGCCTAAAGCAGGGGAGCATCCCGGATCCAATGCTGTTTAAACCTTACACACCACAGACAGAGGTCATTCACTAGCAAGGGCAAACTTAATCCCACCAAAGATCAACTCCATTAGGCTCCTAATGATTCAATATGCAGATGATATGCTTACACTAGCTCACAAAAAGATTGGTGTGCAGCGTGCTCTCAATGAGCTTTATTCTTAGAACACAGCGAACACACTGGTGGCGAACCCAGATAAAACAAAGGTGGTGATTTTCAACAGGTATAAAAATAAGAGGAACCCAGGAAGCATGCTTGGCAACCAATGGATAACAGCAAACATTTAAATACAATTACTTTGGTGTCTGGTTTATAGATACAGACTCCCCACTATAAACAGATTAATAGGAAGTCCTAGGCGTTTACATATGCCTTATGCAAATTATATCACCAGCTTTGCTCCCCAACAACGGAGGCCATACTGCAAGTTACTCAGGCAAAGCTGCTACCTAACCTCTGATATGGTCAACATACTTACCATGGGGGATTTATATCCAGTACTGAACAAGGCACAGTGCCATGCTTGTAGGAGGCTGTTTCAACTTCCAAAATATCCTCGATGTGCGGTACTTCGCTCAGAGTTTGGCCTGCATGGCCAAGATATTGGAAGCAAGGCTGCCTGCCTTAAGTATTACTACGCAAAGCAACGAGTAAACCAAACTCCCTGAAAAAAAGGTTCTCCAAGTGCTTTATACTGCCTCTTCTTCTCCATGGTCCTCATCCCTTAGAAAGGCGGCTTCTGATCTAGATGGCAATTTGGAAACATTGATACCCCTAAATGCTCGTTACTCTAGCATAAAGGCTATTTCGAGGAAACAGACTGCATTCACCCCGAAGAGAGACAATTTGGCAACTGTCTACTCTAGAATCTATGCTGCTCCCATTTTAAAATCATAGGAGGACACAAAACTGCATCCATATTTAAAGTCGGCATTAACCAAGGAATCCAGGCATGATCATGGTTCCAAGACTACTCTATCACTTCACCAATCTACCAGTAATACTGCAGTGCCCTTTCTTTCGGGAGCTGGATACACTGCTAACTGACTGATATGGGGAGGAGGTCGTCATAGGGTAGCCTTAACCACACTGTACTTGTCCAAGATTCAGGGAGGGCTGGGAGCTCCAACCGTTGAAGCATACTTCCTGGCGGCTCAACTCCAGTGGTTATCACACTGGACGGCGTAGCGTCATATAGGAGAAACAATCACTGATGAGGGTCGCGTACCCCTGCCGGCAATCCGGAGAATGCTCATTCACCGTACCAAGCCACTGCGCATCGATTCCCTGCAGGTGTCCATACCCCACACGTGCATGCTGAAAATTAATTGCATGTCCAGAGAGAAACCTCTATACTCCCCTCTACTCCCACTAGTAGGGTTTCCCCGACAGGATAAATACTATACCACCCGAGCCCTTCAGGAATGGACTGAACACTCAGTCACGGAGGTAGAATCCCTGTTCAAAGATGGACAGCTAAGGACGTATGCCAGAATAGCTGAACAATATGACCTTCCGCCGGGCCACTTCCTGCTGCACAGGCAACTATTATACAGCAGTCATCACTACTGGGATCTAAATGAGGGGGAACCTCTGACACACCCGGTGCTACACACAGTTCTGCATATGGGAGCGGGTAGACATTTAGTTACCAGGCTCTACAAAGCTGTCCGGGAGCTGATCCCCAACACCCTCTACACTTGTTACAACAGACATGGGAAAACGAAGTAGGGCGGGTGTTTAATGATAAAGAATGGGAGGCGGCCCTAGAATACCCCAAAAAGTTCTCCAAGAATACGTGTTTCAAGAACTTTCAATTCAATATCCTCCACAGAGTATTGCTAACACCACAACGCCTCCACAGTTTCTATTCTGACACACACTTCGCCTGCCCCCGCTGCCAGACCCCTGAGGAGGACTTCAAACACATGTTTAGGGGTTGCTCCACTATCCAACAGTACTGGGACAAAATACACCGGACACTCCGAGTGATAACCAAAATTATGACCATGTCCACATGGGAAGCCTATGCCCCTGGAATCTTCCGCAGGGGGAAGACCGAAAAAGTGCAGTGCAGCTTTGCATCCTTAGCCATTCTCTTAGCCAAAATAGGTATAGCCATGCATTGGCGGGCCCCGGTGGGACCCCCCTACACAGCCTAGATAGGTGCCATGAAAAAGTAGGGTGCGGCGGAAGAAGAGATATTGAGGGAGGAGGAAGAGAAGGGAATACGTAAGCCCCTATCCCCCATGGGACTGACAGAAGACAGTGCAAGGCCAAACTCAGACACCTAAGGCCGGAGATATGATAGGCGACACCTGGTGATCCCATCTACAACATCAGGACGATCCATCACGGCCCCCCCACACGCATGACCCCACACCATGCAACAGAAAGACAACCAGCGACAACTTTGCTTTTACAGGTATACATTCCGGCAGCTCCCCAACAGCTTCCCCAGTTCATCCCCAGGGTTAGTAGTTTTGTATCTTCATTGGCTGTTCCGAAACCGATGGCTTTTAAATGTAAACGCATTCACTAAATATTATATGGGATAGCACAAAAAGGTAACTGTGGGGATAACACAACAATCCGCGATCCTGGGAAACTCACCCAGCCAGGTTCTAGCCAGAATACTAGTACAGAAACAAAAGTCAGGCAAGAGGGTACCTTCCAGAATATTTTACTGTACCTTGTCTAATGTGTTGGATACGCAATAAGGTTGTGAATTCTGTTCTCCTCAGTTATCTTTCAACTACCTACAGATGCATGTCAATATATTATAACAATATTATGTCAACTTGTAAAATGAAATGCTAAATCCCAATAAACAAATGTAAACAAAAAAAATACCAAGGAAAGAGCACGACTCATGGTTTTCCGAATTAATGAATTTCGTCTAGACTAGACCGGTACACAGGGGAGCATGCCTTTTAGATTCTGAAAGTACAAAAAAGAATGGAAAGGGGCGACCACTCGGTCCCCCCGAACGTATGGCAGAGTGCCTCGATCCCCCCGGGAAGCCATTTTGGGCGGGAGGCGCGTCTCGGCTGGTATGCCCGAAGCGGCGTAGCCGGGGCGCGCTTTTTCCCGCCCTAGAGTGGGCTGGCCTAGACACTGGCGCGGCTGGCCACGCCCTCGGGGCAGGCAGGGGCGGGTTTACGCCCGCCCTGAAGACGGATAAAAGGAGAAGCAAGACCAGAGGACATCCTCTTGTTCCTGTGCTCTGAAGCTGCACCTCCTCGCTGCACGTGAGCTCGAGACGGAACGAAGAGCCAATTTTGAGCGTTTTAATCGTTCTTGTTTGTTTTACAGTTACTTTGTTGGAGAATGCCGAAGAAGGTGGGAAAGCGCATGACTACTGACCAGATGCTTCGTGTTCTCATGAAGGAGATGTCCGAGCTAAAGAAGCGGGTGGACAAGAATGAGGAAAGGGGTCCAAAACGTCCTTTGGCGGGAGCAGCCCCGGGAGGGAAAAACAAGAGGCCCAGGAGGGGGGCAGCGGGTGAAGATATCCCGGGTCCCAGTGCCCCGCTCGAGGCTCCAACTCCCGTGCCGGAGGAGGGGAATCCAATTCCCGTTGTGGTCACCCCCGTGTCCGAGGATGATATGCCGCCCGAGTTGGCAGCTCAATTGGCAGCGTGGTTGGGCAAAGGTAACGAGGGCGCCACGGCTGTCGATGCGCAGGCGCTGATGAAGCAATTGCGTGAGAAGCGGGAAGCAGCCAAGGTGCCCGTGCCGGCTGCAGTAGGGGACAAGACACCAGGGACGATTGCGACCACAGAGGCAGCGTCAGGTGCAGGTAAGCGGCCATTGCCGATCGCGAGGGATGAGTCAACACCCTCGCGGAGAGAAAGGTTGGGGCAACATGTTCCTTTGGCAATTAAGGAAAAGATTTGGGCGGGGGAGTATGTGAACATTTTCTCACTGCTTGTTGATCATTATGAGGTAGAGCATGTAAAGAGTCAGAAGGATCTCATGCATCCGAGTGTTTGGCGCGCAAAAATGGCCGCCTTTAAAGTGAATGAGAATATCGGCAATTGGGGCAATGCTTGGGGAATCTTTACATCAATCTTGGGGGAACGTAGACCTGAGTTGCTTTCCGAGTTCCCAATCTATCAATCACGAATCATGGGGTACTCGACATCGCACCAGGGTAATCATTGGTTCTGTTACGATAATCTGTTCAGAAAGGAAAAGGAGCATAATAAAAGTTTAACCTGGGATTGTTATGATTCCTTGACTTGGGATAAAATGAAGGAGTCAGGGATGTTAAAAATGCCGTTGGTGGGAAGTAATGTTGGCGAATCCTCCCGGCAATATGCGGGGACGCCCTTTCGATCAGGTACGGGTACCGACGAGTACTCGAAACCTGCCGGCAGTACCGGGAAAAAGGGTTTCTGCTTTAATTTCAACAGGGGTAAATGTACTAGACCCCAGGGATCGTGTAAATTCAAACATGAATGTAGTGGTTGTGGGTCGTCCCATCCTGAGTCCTCGTGCAGAGCCAGAACGGGTGATAATGGGGGGAGAGGAGGTGCCAAACAGGTCTAATATAGTCCGAGGGGCGCCTTTACCTACCCCGATTGATACCCTGGCGATGATTCCCTGGCTCAGTGAATACCCGGATCGTACTTCTGCTGGGGTGCTGCGGAACGGTTTTTCGTATGGTTTCCGCATCCCGGTAGGGGACTTTCAGGGTGTGGAGAAGTGTAAAAATCAACTTTCCGTCCTGCAGCATACGACCGTGGTACAGGATAAGATCCGAAAAGAGGTGACTCGAGGTCGGGTCGCCGGCCCGTTTAGTGTACCCCCGGTCCAGAATTTTGTTTGTTCTCCCTTAGGGGTAGTCCCCAAGAAAGACCCCGGTGAGTTCCGACTGATTCACAATTTATCAGCTCCGCGAGGTCTTTCCGTAAATGATGCAATCAATCCAGAAGTGTGTTCGGTGCGGTACGCATCCTTCGATGAGGCCGTAGCCATTTTGAATCGCCTGGGGCCCGGGGCGCTGATGGCAAAGTCAGATATCGAGTCAGCGTTCCGATTGCTCCCGGTACACCCAGACGACCAGCGTCTCCTGGGATTCAGGTTTCAGGGTAGTTATTACATGGATAGGTGTATGCCAATGGGGTGCTCTATATCCTGTGCTTATTTCGAGAAATTCAGTAGTTTTCTACAATGGGTCTTCACAAAGAAAACAGGTTTTCAAGATGTAATGCACTACCTTGATGATTTTCTGTTTCTTGGGGCGGCCGGGGATCTTGAATGTGGCCGGGCTTTGGCCGAATTTTGTGTGTTAATGAAACAGTTTGGTGTGCCATTGGCGCCGGGTAAAACAGTGGGTCCTACGACTTGCCTCGAGTTTCTGGGGATCGAGTTGGACTCCATTGAAGGGTGTTTCCGTTTGCCAGCTGAGAAAGTGTTGAAGTTCAGGGCTGCGCTGCAAATGTGTATAAATGCATCAAAAGTTACGCTGCAACAATTACAGCAGTTGGTGGGACAGTTGAATTTTGCCCTGAGGGTAATACCAATGGCCCGCCCCTTTTCCCGTTCAATTGCCCAAGCGATGGTCGGCCTTAAAGAGTGCCATCATCGCACGAGACTATCGGCCGAGATCCGCCAGGACATGCGTATTTGGTTAGCATTTCTGGCGGACTTCAATGGTAGAATCGTCTGGAATGAACCAGCCGTGTCTTCTGAGGAGCTGGGGCTATGGACAGATTCAGCAGGAAGCATAGGTTTTGGCGCCATCTTCGGCACGAAATGGTCGGCACGAAGATGGCCGACATGGTGGCATGAGATTGGTCTGACGAGTAATATTGCTTTCCTGGAACTGTTTCCCATCTTGGTGGCCTTGAGAACATGGCCCGATGGGTTCAAGGATCACTCTGTCATATTTTGGTCTGACAATATGACCGTGGTCGAGTGCATCAATAGTCAGGCAGCACGATGTAAACTGATTTTAAGACTGCTTAAGGAAATTGTTTTACTATGTATGCAATTGAACGTGCTATTCAGAGCAAAGCATGTGCCGGGGGTGATGAATCAGGCGGCTGACGCACTGTCTCGTTTTCAAATGCAGGCTTTTTCGGGTTTCCTCCCCTCAGCGGACCCAGAGCCGGCACCCTTTCCCGAAGCTCTCTGGTCTCTCGGTGCCCCGAACTTCTTCACCTCGTGGGAGAGAGTCTAGCACCAAGGACGAGGAAGGCATACGAAGGGGCGTTTCGGGCCTATTTAGCCTTTTTGGGGAGTGATAGAGAGCGACTTTGGGGTCACGAGGAAGGGGTAGTGAATTTCCTGTTGTCCTTACGTAGGGCTGGGAAATCGGTGGCTACGGCCCAGAGGCATCGTGCTGCCATTTCCTTTGTTGCCAGAGCGCACGCTATCCAGGACCCAACAGCGTCTTTTGTTGTACAGAAAGCGCTGCGTGGGTGGCAACGCCTTGAGGGTCGCAGAGTAGATGAAAGGCGCCCGATAGGTTTGGATAGATTGTCCCAGTTGTTGGCCACACTCCCGGCCACATGTTCATCTCAGTTTGAGGCGGTGCTGTTCCGAGCCGCTTTTTCGCTGGCATTTCACGGAGCAATGCGGGTAAGCGAACTAGTTGCAAGGAACAAACTGGATGTGGCAGGGGGTTTGTGCCAGGAACACGTTCAGATCAGGGGAGAAACAATGACTGTCTCCTTTGTAAAATCCAAGACTGATCAAGATGGGATGGGTGACTGCGTCATCATACGCAGGATTCCTGGGTCCTCCATGTGTCCGGTAAAGTGTTTAGAGGATTACCTAGCACGAAGGGTGGCATCATGGGGGGGGACTTTGTTAAGACACGCTGACGCCACCCCACTGACGAAATTTCAGTTTCAGCGGGTGCTTGCGATGTCAATTGCCGCTGCGGGCTTGAACCCGGGCGAATTTGGGACCCATTCCTTTCGGATAGGGGCTGCTACGGAAGCTACAGCCAGGGGTCTTAATGTTGAGCAAGTGAAACGAGTGGGGCGTTGGGCCTCCAATTGTTACAAAAGATACGTGCGGTTGCACATGTTGTGAAGCTGTAATAATGTACTCACGCTTCTTGTTTTTGTTTCGTTTTCAGTTACGCAAGCCTACGAGGCGGGGCGGACTATGCAGTCGACCCTACACCGGGCCAGCGGTCAGACATCACCGGCTGTGAAAAAGGAGGTGTGGGTCGTGGGCCACTCATACGTGAGGCGTGCCGCAGACGTATTCAAAGCAGGTGACATGATTCACGTAGCTGGGGAATACGGGTACAGGATGTCCTTCTACGGAAGGGGCGGTCTCTGTATTGACCAGTTTCAAACATTTTTCGAGGGTTTGTTAGGGCGGACAAGGTCACCGCCGTCTATAGTTATAGTGCATGTTGGGGGTAATGATTTGGTCACCATCGGTAGACGACTACTCCTGGAGGCAATGCTTTCCACCGTAAGTTGGTTGGCGAGGAGAGTTCCGGGGTGCACGATTGCATGGTCCCATTTGATTCCACGAAAGGTGTGGCGGGGGGCTATCTCTATTCCTGCTTTGAACCATTCTGTTAGAAAGCTTAACAATAAAGTGAGTAGGTTGTTCCGTTCCAGGGCATTGCATTCTATTTCTCATAACTGTATTAATGATGACAGTATGTATTCGGGGGATGGTGTGCATTTGTCTTGGGTGGGGAATGAGTTACTCTCTTAGGAGACTTCTTAGCATGGTTAAAATCGTTGAAACATGACCTTTAGGTAGGAGTTGTGTGGGGGGTCCGGATAGCCGGTCAACTATCCGGCCTGTGGCGGTAAGGTCATGATCGGTGAGCACTAATTGGAAGATCCCTATGAGTGGGCGTCACCCAACACGGATGGGAGCGCTCGGGGGAGGTGGCCTTTGGCCCCTCAACGGGGAGGCGGTCCCTTCTAAGGATGGGTCGCCGAAAGAAGAGGAAAGGCGGTCAAGGCCCCTTCCTGTGTAGGAGGGGTTACAGCCCCCTCCTGGGGAATTTCCCGGGGCCAGTGACATCTGCGACGGCAGATGCGGTAAGTTGTGTGGGGTTGGGGGGAGGTCTACGATACCTTCTAGATACCTCACACGAGTCTTCGAACGACCTTTAACTGGCGTCGAGTTGATAAGTGCCCCCGTCAAGTCAAGGGAAATTGGTAGTAGTTGCACTTGAGTACGCCTCAGTGCTGTCGCCCCTCCAAGTGGGGGGGGTATGTCTGGTTAGGGATCTTGACACCGGTTACGACCTTGCCGTTGGCCCTTAAACGTTAGGATGTACAATTTCAATATTTCAAGTAAATGTTTTGTAGGATGTTAGTTCGGCTAGGAGAACCTCTGTATTAGAGAATCTGTTAAGGTTAGCCAAACATCGCAATGTGGTATGAAATTGTACATTAATGTTTAAAATGTTTTTAATTTTTTGTTTTAATAAATACGGCCGGGAGGGTCACTCCCTCCCACTTCCAAAAACTTCAAGAACTGTTTCCGGATTTCCTTCCTTTGGGGATTGTGTTGAGAGGGGGTGGCGGGTATCTCAGCCATATGGAAAGGGGCGACCACTCGGTCCCCCCGAACGTATGGCAGAGTGCCTCGATCCCCCCGGGAAGCCATTTTGGGCGGGAGGCGCGTCTCGGCTGGTATGCCCGAAGCGGCGTAGCCGGGGCGCGCTTTTTCCCGCCCTAGAGTGGGCTGGCCTAGACACTGGCGCGGCTGGCCACGCCCTCGGGGCAGGCAGGGGCGGGTTTACGCCCGCCCTGAAGACGGATAAAAGGAGAAGCAAGACCAGAGGACATCCTCTTGTTCCTGTGCTCTGAAGCTGCACCTCCTCGCTGCACGTGAGCTCGAGACGGAACGAAGAGCCAATTTTGACCCACCCACCAGCCCCTAATGACAGCAAGTGGTGTTGAACAAAGTTAATGGATAACTCTGATTTTCGTTTACAGGTTGTGGTATTATCGTGATGATTTTGAGTATGTAATAAAGAATGTCGATTTGTGGTACGTTTTGCAAATAAAGAAATTCTGCTTTAGTGTTCATTGGTAGCATGCTTTTAATGAAAGTATAGTTGCTACTGTAATTTTAGTTTAGTCATTTAGTTAGCATTGTCGTATTTATTTTGGTCGGGCGGTAAGGTCATGATCGGTGAGCACTAATTGGAAGATCCCTATGAGTGGGCGTCACCCAACACGGATGGGAGCGCTCGGGGGAGGTGGCCTTTGGCCCCTCAACGGGGAGGCGGTCCCTTCTAAGGATGGGTCGCCGAAAGAAGAGGAAAGGCGGTCAAGGCCCCTTCCTGTGTAGGAGGGGTTACAGCCCCCTCCTGGGGAATTTCCCGGGGCCAGTGACATCTGCGACGGCAGATGCGGTAAGTTGTGTGGGGTTGGGGGGAGGTCTACGATACCTTCTAGATACCTCACACGAGTCTTCGAACGACCTTTAACTGGCGTCGAGTTGATAAGTGCCCCCGTCAAGTCAAGGGAAATTGGTAGTAGTTGCACTTGAGTACGCCTCAGTGCTGTCGCCCCTCCAAGTGGGGGGGGTATGTCTGGTTAGGGATCTTGACACCGGTTACGACCTTGCCGTTGGCCCTTAAACGTTAGGATGTACAATTTCAATATTTCAAGTAAATGTTTTGTAGGATGTTAGTTCGGCTAGGAGAACCTCTGTATTAGAGAATCTGTTAAGGTTAGCCAAACATCGCAATGTGGTATGAAATTGTACATTAATGTTTAAAATGTTTTTAATTTTTTGTTTTAATAAATACGGCCGGGAGGGTCACTCCCTCCCACTTCCAAAAACTTCAAGAACTGTTTCCGGATTTCCTTCCTTTGGGGATTGTGTTGAGAGGGGGTGGCGGGTATCTCAGCCATATTCTTATTACACTTATTATGTTGCTGTCTGGAGTTTTTTTCTGATGTCCAGGTCAAATGGGGTCGCCACCTGTAAGGAGGTACTGGAATTTTGCATGACCACTTCTGTGCCTATGCATCTTGCTCGCTTCAGCAAATTTGTCAAAAAGGTCTTTATTGACACCTGGAAGCGAAGGATCTAACTGTGTTTGCCTCTGCCACTGTCAAAGCACTAATGTCATAAAGTATTATTTGCTCTTCAATGTTCATGATTTTATCTCTTGGTTTGTCGTTGTTTTATAATTTTATGATTTTCTGCGATTAATTGTATTGATTCTAATTAATTAACACTTATAAAACTTACTTCAATACATTCTTCCAGTATATGGACTGTTATATTTCTGCTGAAAATACCACACACCTCCCTTTCCACAACCATGAAATGAATAATACAACTAATAATGAATAACATGATAAAAATCACAACCACACCGATTTAAACATTAAAACCCATACTAGGTTAAAAAATTTACAATTATCACTTATAATGACAAAATCTGTATATTTCTCAGGTCTTCTCAAATCTGTAGTATCTTCTATGATTGTCCTTTCATTGTGGAACTGTCTCAAGAAACATCTTGATCACCACCTTTGCACTTCGCCACTCTGTTGAGATTCTAAATATTGGAATCTTCCATCTGAGCAGACTTTCTAAAGATCTTTATATCCTCATAGGTTTGCAGAACTTAGAAGACCTACTAGAGTTTTGACTCTCACTGAATGTCCCACATCTGCATTTTCCAACAACTTTCTTATGATACACACATTCATTACTCACTTTCAACTTTTCCACTTCTCTCACTCTTCACTCTCATTTCCATTTTCCACATTCTTACTAATATTAGTTTATGCAGAACAAAGTATGGAGTTAGTGTTCCTCGATCCATGGTACAATGAGGTGTGACCTTCAATCCATTTCATACCTACCACTTTCAAGTTTTTCCAACCATACTAAATGGTTTGTTTAAATGTTTTGTTCAACCTCTTCACTCTGCCTTAGCTCTGGATGGCATTAAGAGCATGCCTAGTTTCCATCTCATTGGCATCATACAAAATTTCCCCAACACCCCACATTCTGCATTCTTCCAGAGAATGTGGAACATTAATACTCTGAAGATACCACACCATGCTGTAGATGTTCTTATATAGCTGGGCAGTGATATTTATTGCCATGCATTTAGAGCCTGGGTCAGGCATTCACATGCAGCCAACAAGTCCGAAGCCTAGTCCCTGAAACTGTTGCCTTACCCTAAAGCAGGGTGTTAGACATGGCAACCTTAGGGTGGTTCTTCCCTCAAACATTTTGCCTATTCCCCTCCTATTTGTTTTTTTGTGGCCCTAGGACTCTGTGCACTTTACCACTGCTATCCAGTGCTAAAGTGCTCCTCCCTAAAACATGATAAAATGGACTTACACTTTTGGCAAATTAGTCCCTAGTAAAGTGATATACCATATACCGGGGGCTGGTAAACTAAATGCTACTAGTGGGACTGTAGCATTCATTGTTCCACCTACTTAAGTAGCCCCTTGAAACATGTCTCAGGCCTTCCATTGCAGCATGTGTGCAGTTTTTAACTTCCAATTCGACTTGGTAAACGTAACCTAATGCCAAGCCTAAGCCTCCCTTTTTATAATATTTAAGTCACCCCAAAGGTAGGCTCTAGAGAGCCACAAGGCCAGTGTGGATTTTAATTAAAAAGCTGGACATGTACTTTTATGTATACATGTCCTGGTAGGAGAAAACTCCCAAATTCATTTTTCACTACTTTGAGGCCGACCTCTCCCATAGGAAAATGTTGGGTTACCTTATCACAATCAAAAAGTGATAACTTTTGTTTGGGAGCAGGTAGAAATGTCATGTGTTGTGCCTAGAAAATTGTTATTTAAAATAATTTGAATGGTAAAGTCAGATTTTAAGTCACAATTCTGAAAATGCCACTTTTAGAAAGTTGGCATTTCTTAAACATTTTCTTAAACTACCTTTAGTATAGTTAGCCCTTGTGTATTCCTTCCAAACAGTCACACAATATAAGGAGAGGATGTTGGCAGAATAGGCTACCGAATGTAGGATGGGAGGCTGAGCTGTGCACAGCCCTATTTGCACTTTAAAGACACTGTCTCAGCTCACACACAAATAATTTTACACTAGCCTATTGGTACTGCAGGCACACTGGGACTAGGGCAGGGAGGCAGAACATTCCAGACACTTAAGTAGGGGGAAAACACCAGAAGTTTCTTCCACTTCAAAGCTACCATCAAGTATAAAATAGGACCCTCACACCCACTCTTCAGTTCACTTTTGGACTTGCAGAAGGACCCTCAGAGGACTGTCCTGCTGCCGGTGACCTGCTGTGTACTTCAGAGGGCTGCCATGCTGCACCATGAGGACTTCCCTGCCACCTGCAGCCTGCCCTGTGAGCTTAGAGGATGGCTTGAGTTACTATGGATCTGAAACATATACTGTAAGGGATTCCTAGCGACGTGGACAATTACAGACCGCAGCTGATACTCATCACATTAGGACTGGTGCTAGCGAAAAGAGATGTAGGAAGGTGCCCGACCCCACTGACAATAAACAATTGGAAGGCAAGAATGGGCATATACATGGCAGCAGAAAGGGTCATATACAAGGGTAGAGGCTGCCCAAGAAAGTTTGACGGGATATAGTACAGATGGAGGAAATTTTATGGGCTCGACCTACTGGATAAAGGAACACAGACGATATACACCTAGGGGGTAGGATAGATATCACCACACGATCGGCTCAGGGATGATGTGATACCCAAAACAATGATAAAATAATGAAAACATGAAACCGTAGGTATGGGACATGGATGAGATAATACTGAGTTACTGCAGATATGCTGTACAGAATATGTATTAAGCTTGTATACAGTCGAAGGACCACAGGGAGATGGGGGGGAGGCACCTATGACTATGTGCGACAACTGTTATGTTTTCTTTTATTCCTCCTATGAAATTGAAAATCAATTAAAAAATAAAAATTAAAAAGAATACTTTCTATGTATTCATAGAAATTAATTTGTGATTCAGGGATAGGCCAAACTCTCAGTATTTTGGCTCACATGTCAGTATGGGGTGAATTTTAATGTGTGATACCCTGAACGACCAAGGATGCTTGTATCTGACAGCACCCACCTTCCACTGCATTTTAAGGACACTGAAGTCCAAGTGCCTTCAGATATTTCAGCACTCACGGCGCACCATGAAAATGTTATTTAGTGTGTCAGTTTTTTTTACTGGACTATAGCAGCAATTTCACTGATGGGTATCAACCCTCTACAACAAGTACAATAATAAAGATGCTATCTTGCAGATTTCAATATTTTCAAATCAGAATATGTGTCAGCTGAAAATCTGCAATAAAATCCTTCTCAAATTTGTTTTAGGAATGGGATAAGTGAAAGCAACCCGATTGGAACATCTTGGACCCAGCTTCAGTACAAAACCTACACGTTCAGACACCTGTCACAGGACCTGGGCTTGCTGTGGGTACTCACCAAGGACCAGATGATCCTGAGATGCAAACTGTAAAGCAGAAGTGCGCTCACCAGCTCAACCGTGGCAGATCTGTTTCAGGCACAGAATGGATCACTGCCTTCTCCTGATCATTTCTTCAATTGAACATCTTCTACTATTGTGTAGTCTCACCCACTGTGTCACTGCGATTCCTTAGCCTCTCCCTATTTCTTTGCCTCTATTGTACTATAAAAGGCACATAGAATCTCACTTTTTTCCTCTCTCCTTTTAACACCTATTTTTCTTTACCATAGTCTTTGATTTACCCAAGCGCCGTGGGTGGAGAATGTGACATCGCACACTATTTGACCACTATTAATCAAAGGAGTGTACCCTACCACAAATACTCCCACAATAACTTCCTGTTTATTGCTGAGAGACTAGTGGAAAGACATGCAAATGAAGGATACAGAAAGTAAATAGGGATCATCTGAATCCCTTTCATCTTCCTTTCCCATCACTGCCTTAATAATCAGTTCAGACTAGAGGTTTCAAAGCCAGTGTCAGAAGTACCAATACTAATCTCCTAGGGTCTGACCACCCTGCTTAATGTTTCACAGGTGGGAAAAAATCTGCTATCAGAGGCAGCTCTGGCTCCACCAAGGTTAAAGCCAACTTGAATGGCTAATCAAGGACCTGTAGTCCACCACCAAGTCTGGTGGAGAAACATTGCTAGGGGAAGTAAGCATGGTGTCCATGAGCCACTAGCACTGACCCACTCATGAAGACCTGACGTGTGAGTAATGTGCCCATGTTTTGAGGGTCAATTTCAGTGCTAGCATTTGGTGGTGGAACTTTTAGAAGCAGCAACAATCCTTGGTCAATTGTTTCCTAGATGTTCTCTCCATTAAGTGGCTTATCCCATGGCAAAAGCAGGCACTTTGGTGAGGAAATGTTTGTTGTCAGCTGAAAAACTCAAAATGTGATAGATATACCATTACTGCTTTGGCAGAGGAGAGAAAATCAGTCATAGCGGCCACAAGAAAAAGAAAAATGAAAAAAGAAATGTAATAAACTTTAAAGCAGCCCATCTTTCACTTTCTCCCAGCTCACTTGCTATTCCCCTTTTATACAGTCTCTTCCGCTCTGGCAAAAGCTCTCCTTCTCGCTTTTCATTACACCCATCAACCTCTATGTTCGCGATGCAATGTATATGAACAGTTTCATTAAATTTAGTTAATTTAATCATATGTGGAATTTGTTTGGCCTTTTTTTATAAATACATTGTATTCAGTTTTCTCCAGACCTTATAACATAGACAAAACATAGTTCTCATCCCAATCAGTATGCAATTTGCGGCCACACATCTGTCAACACTTTCTCTGTGTCTTTCCCACAATCAATCAATCAGGGGTTTGTTAAGTGCACCTACTTGCCCGTAAGGGTCTCAAGGTGCTAGGGGAGGGGGGCAGGAGGGGGGGGTCACAGGTTCCGGTCCATCAAGCAGGGGGTCTGTGGAAGAGACATATTGGGGGTTTCTTGCGAAGATGGGGAGCAATGTTCTCTGTCTGTGGTGGAGAGGAAGGTTGTTCCAGGCTTTGCCCGAAAGGAAGGAGAAGGAGTGGCCCCTCTGCAGTTGTTACATACATAATACCCATTAACTGTTGGCCGAAAAAGTTTGCATTTCCTTGTCCAAATTCCATGGTGAGGGCCTGAAGGGTTCATTCAGAATCGCTCTAAATCAGGCCCAGTCCATCCATATCCTCAAATATGTGTGTGGGCAACACTTTGCTGTATTTATTGGGCATTCCATCCTCATGCAGTGACCGATACCCTTCCTCCAACCCTTCAGCGGCGAGTGTGACTTACCTTTCTAATTTTTAGCAATTTCCCTGTTTGCAGCCACAAGAGCAATCCTGTCATCTACTACTATCTAGACCCACCTGTGTGTGTAAAATGGCCATCCTTGGTTCCTGCGGGATACACCCTCAGCCCAAGACGTCACTTATTGTTGAAATAACCTACTCCCAGGAGAGGGTCAAGACCCTACTACCACTATGGGTACCAGGACGTCTCAGAACTCTAAACAATGCAGGCAGCATGAAGAAGCCCGAACCCCTCTCGCCATAACTGTATCTCACATAGTATGTACAGTAAAGATAGTGCAGCCGAAAAAGTTTGAATTTTTCTACCACCACTACCTCTCTTCAGTGATGATCTGTGAGAGGTCCCAGGTCAGCCTCCCATGCATCCCATACCTAGGGGAAAGAATCAGGTATGTTAATCACCAGTGACCAAATAATGTGAGAGATGTTATGCTCTCAGAGATCATCCACCAGTATTTTCGCCTTCAGTTGATTGAAATCTAGCAGCCCGAAAGGTCCCCCTCATAAGGCACCAGGGCGCGACACAACTGGAGGTACCTCAAAATTAACTATGGTAGAGGTCAAACTCCATCTGCAACATGGCAAAGCACTTCAAGGTCGCTCCCTGCATGACACCCCCTAGCTTGGTTATCCCGATTGTTAGAACTGGCTATTTCTGGTAGGCTAGGGCTGACGCCAAAGCCAGGCAGAAACCACCATTCTAGTCAGGGCAAGGAAGTCACACGCCAAGATAACCCCTGCTCACCCCCTTGGTAGCTTGGCACAAGCAGTAAGGCTAAACTCAGAGGCAATGTGTAAAGCATTTGCGCCAGCGCACAACAGCAACAACATACTAGGCACACCACAAAAGGAACTCCACACAAGGTTATTATAAAAATAACCTTTGTATTGTAAAAACACATCAGATAAAATCACACATATACTTTGTGCCAACTGGCACAGGCAATATTCACATGGGATTATTTACAAGACAGGGCCACATGGGCCACTGTCTGAATCAGCACTTAGTAGAAATGAAATACTGTCAGAAATTAGAATAAAAGAATATAAAATCACTGTAGCTCAAAGTAACAGTTACAAATCACATCCAGTATCTACTGGGAACAGGTACCAGGACCTCACTAGGACCGCCTGTACTAAAAAGAACAACCACCTAAGAATAAAATACATTCAGGGGTATAAACCAGAACACATTACCCATGATGCATGAAAACACATTCAGAGGAGTAATAAAGAGAAACACATGATGCCTAAAACATTCAGAGGTGTTAAGAATAAAGCACATGATGCAATAAAATACATTCAGGTGTGCAGCGCAACAAGACACATGATGCCTAAAACATTCAGAGGTGCAGCGCATGGAAAGAAAGACACATGATGCCTAAAAACATTCAGAGGTGCCAGAACACAATAGCACAAAAATCACATGATGTCTAAAAACATTCAGAGGTGCAGGAATAACACATGATGCAAGAGAACACATTCAGAGGTGCAATAACCATACAATTGCGCAAAAACTCACATAAGCCACTACCTGTGGCAGTCCCTAGGCCAGCTGGCCTTGTGGGGCAAAGATGCCCTGAGTCCAAAGTCAGGGTGCGCTGCCATGCAGCGCCAGTCTCAAAGTACAAAAGCCTAAACGTGGCAGCTGCCCACAAAGTGCTGGGCAGCTGGAGAATCAAACTGCGCCAGGTTGGAGCCACACAGGCTCTGACATTAACTGTGCACCCAGCGTTGGAGTCCCCCCTCTGGGGACTCGAAATCAACAAAATGGCACCAAGAGCCTCGAGGGCTCTAAACAAACACTACGGCCAAATGCTGGAGCCACACAGGCTCTGGGCATATTGCACATGCCCCCGACGTTGGAGCCACACAGGCTCTAAAACCAATGTGCTCCCTGGTAGGAGGGGGCGGGCACCGACAATGTGCCCCGGCGCCCCCCTCCAATTAAAATGGCCCCATGGGAGCCTCTCGGGGCTCTAGAACGTTGGGGCGACCCGCTGCCAATCGGGGCCGCCCTGACTCTGCATTCACGGTGGAGTCCCCTACGGGGGACTCTAGCTTCAAAACATGCCCCCAGAGCCTCTCATGGGCTCTGCCACCACGGTGGGGCGACCCACTGCCATTCGGGCCGCCCTACCTCAGTGCCTCGACCGGCACCAACCGCAGCCACACGAAGCCCCCCCCCCCCAGCCCTGCTGACTCACCGGGCTCTCAGGGGCAGGCTCCTCCGGGCGGCGACCTCTCTGGGCAGCAGGGGCTCTCCTGCATTCGTGGTGGGGGCAGGCACCGGCAATGTGCCTCGCGCCCTCTCCGCTCCTGTCCTAATGCCGCTCCTCTCGTTGCAGGGCTCCCTCCGCTCACGGGAGCCCTGTAAGCCGGCCGCCATCACTCTTCTCCTCTCTCTCCCCTCGCCTCGCGGTTGCCATTCCTCGGCACCCGGGCTGCGGTGGCGGGACTTCCGGCCGGCCGCGAAGGGATTGGCCGGCCGGCCAGGTACTTCCGGGTCGCAGCGGGCAGCGCGGCGGCCCTTGCTAGGCAGGCAGGCGGGCAGAAATCGCGAGGTGGGCACTCGCTAATTAAATAAATAACTGGGCAAATCCAAGTCGGCAAAATAAGCGGAGTGGGGTCCTGCGCCGATCCGCCGCCGGCCTCCAGCAGCAACGCGCTCCCAAGCGCTATAGAGGCACATAAAGCGCTCCAGCACTAGAAGTGTAACCAATGCGTCATGGGCAGGAAATAAAGCGCTCTCAGCGCTATGAGCAAATACAGCGCTTCCAAGCGTTTCCAGTAAATGAGTCAGCCCCCAAGTCCTTCAGGAGTCCAGCAGGCAAGGGGACAGCCAGGAAGAGTCCCCCAGCAGTCCATCAAATGTCCAGGAGCTGGGCAGGGCCCAGGGATTCCCCTGAGCCCCAGCAGCAGCATGCCCCTGGCAGATTCAAGTTAGAAACAAGAACATTTTGGAAGGGGACACAGCCCCTTCTTATACAGTGAAAAATCTTTGAAGTCCTTTGAAGTCCTTTGAAGCAGGCAGTGTGAGAACCAGCTAGAACTGGTTATAGGGAAGTCCCTTCAGTATCAGGGACAGAGGTGACAGTCGCCCAGCGGGAGGTGGAGCCAGCTTTGTAGTTAGGCAGGCACAGCCCTTCACTATCAGGTGCCATCTCCTCCCACTTCCCTGGCAGCACATACTAGAAAATATATTATACTTTATTGCTTGATTTAAAAAAACCTTTGCAAGTTACAAAAGATAAAAGTATTTAAAAGTGTACATATGTAAAAAAAGGAATGCAAATTCCAGTCCAGTATAAATAAAAGTAGCAAATATTATGCTGATGGAAGGTCACTTGGATCGATCACATCACAAACTCTTTTTTCTGCTTGGTCCAAGAACCTGACCAGGGCACAATTTAGTTCGGTGTTCCGGGGATCAAAGCATGCCAGAACTGCAGCCCTGCATGATCTCACCATATTTTTGTTCCAAAGTTTCCTTAAGAGGAACCGTCTTTCGTGCAACAGGTTTGGGCAGAGGCATAGGATGTGTGTGATGTCTTCTTTGTGTTTCCCACAAAGTCGACAGGGTTCGTGGCCATTGACTCTTTTCCATTTTGGCAAGTGACACGACAAGTTGATGAGTCCCATTCTTAATTTTAAGAAGCTTAGTTTTGTACGTGCAGTGAATGTTAAGGTTAGGTACGGCTGTGGAAACAGCTGGACATAGGATTGCAAGGTCATCCAGCCGTGACTTCTTTTTGCTAGCCGAGCCTTGTCTTCCACTAAAGAAAGTTTTTTAGCGCTTATTTTTGCTAATCGTTTGAATTCATTTTGGCTTACTTGCAGATTCCAAAGGTCGTTCAAACCTAGGGTTCTTAGCCCTTTTTCCCAATAGTCATGTCCTGCTCGCCAAAGGTTCTTGTTAAGACTGGCCCATAGGTGTTGGCCTAGGCTGCCTTCCTTCGATGACCTCAATTTGTGGCAGCATATTAAGAAGCTCTTGGCTCTGGCCAATGATTGGTTACAGATGCCCAGTTCCAGCCTGATTTGCGCCGGTGATGTTTGGTTTGGTAGCTTGAACACTATTCTATAAGTTTTTGCGATGATTTTATCCAAGTTGCCACTGTCCAATACTTTTAACACCTCGCTACCATAGGTTAATGTTGGAATGATTTTTGCCTGCGCGACCTGTATTGTTGGTGCAAATGTTGGGCCAAGTAGCTTTTTGTGTAGGGTGCTGATTGCGAAAGCAAGTGCTGCTCCCTTCTTTTTTTGTTCTTCAAGGTGGTTTTTATATCTGCTGTTGTTATTAAAAAAGACGCCAAGGTACTTATGGCAGCTGGATTCAGCAATGCTTTCCCGGTTCAGGACCCAAACCAGCTTCTTTGCCCTTCCTGGACGCACCGCCAAAATTTTTGTCTTCTTGTTGTTGATCTGAAGCTCATTTTTGGTTGAATATTCGGAGAATGCATACCAATCTTTGTTTTACTAAGGAGGACCACATCGTCGGCATATAGCAGGTTTGACAAAACGAAGCCAGCTGCTTTAGGAGCGTGGGAATTTACCTTATTTAAGGCATCAGGAAGGTCTGATAGGAACAAATTGAAAAGGGTGGGGGCCAAAACACATCCTTGTTTTAGGCCTTTTGTTGTCAGAATTGGGCGTGATAACCTAGAGCCGTCCCCAATCTTGATCCTCACCCATGTGTCCTGATGCAGAAGCTGTATGGCTCTTAAAATGTCTTCTGGGACGTTTAACCTGGAGAGCACATACTGCCTTTCATCCATCGGCTGACTTCAGACAACCTCCTGGGCTCTCCAGCCTCTGTCATCCTCAAACCAGACAGTTAATCCACAAGCAGGCCCAGGCACTCTGAGCCAGGCTCACCAGCCAATCACACGCCAGCAACAACTTACACAAATATGCCAACTTCCAAAAGTAGTACTTCTAGACTAGACACAGTCATGCCGCATATATAATTTTGCAGCATTCATTCTCACGAGTTTGTACATACCAAACTCGCCCCTGCACTCCCCACACATCAGGAACTACCATGGGCATACATATTCCCCATTCATTCCTATGGGAGGGCAGGTCACTCACCACTCATTGACAGAGAGCTCAAGCACTTTACATTGTACCACAGTGAAAAAGTGCGCAGAGGCCTAAAATCACCAACACCAGGTTCCAGAAACAGGCTAGGAAAAATCAAAAAGTCTGGGGGTGAACCTGCCCAAAGGGCCGGGTCCAACACCGATCATATTCCATTGCTGGTGTCCCTTGAGTAGAGCACATGGGGGAATAGGGCTGTCATCCCAGAAAGTCTCTCCCACAAACCTAGCAACTTCATTGCATCATGCCAAGTCTTTATTACCATCTTCATGTCCAGGGGAAGAGTAAACATGGTAGTCCCCTCATAGAGGAGGTGTAATAATTGAACTCAATGCGTCACCCCCTGATTTGGAGCGAAAGTCGGGTTGGTTATCCACCATTTGTTAAGAATCACTAGGTAGGCAACTTTGCAATAAGAACCTATATCGGCTGTTGCTATAGCCCCCATCATAAGTGGATTTGTAGCATTTATGTAAGGCAAATCTGACAACTCCGTCCTGTGAAAGAAAGCCCCCCGGGCTTTGATGATTTTAATGAAGAAACTCTTAGGGAGTATTTAAAAATAATTCTGTAGCTCCTAGAGCACTCTGAGTAGAGAGACCATCTTCAAAATCACTGAGCTGCCCAGGAGAGAGGTAAGGGAAACACCAGAACATACTGATAGGCAGCAGTCTAATAGAGGATGGATATTGTGCTGCCATGCTCTTTGGGGTCTTGCGTGATGTATAGGCTCGCAGGTAGTGAACACACCTGCCAGCTGGGTGCTCTGAGTCCACGTCATCTCTGAAGATTGGTCACTGAGGAGTAACAAGGGGGACTTAGTCTCATTTAGATGCAGGCTTGAAAAAGGCACCAAACGTGCTAAAATCTCTGCATCAAGCTGAGACCAGACCATAGCATGTACTCAGAAACACAAGAACATCGTCAGCATAATGTGGTTTTGTCCTCAACACCTAGTGCTCACTCAAACCCTCTAATCTGGGTATCAACCCTGTTCTGCTCTGTCAAAGTCCCTGTCGCTAGCATGTCTGGTGCCCCCCAAATCTGGGACAATCCCTAACATAGGCCTCCAAATCCTAACCTGTTTCATTAGATCTGTGTACAGAAGCCTTACGCAGTGGTAAAACTGTGAGTCAAAGTTGAGCCGCTCCAGTAGGAGGCTGATATAAACCCATCCCACCGAGTCAGAAGCTTTTCCGAAATCTGCCAGAAAGAGCGCCGATGGGCCTGAAGCTTGTCCCACAGTTTGAGACCCAAATAATGTTGAGTGTGGTTGCCCATTTCAGCACAAAGCCTGATTGATCTCTTGCCACCAATTAGCCAATGACTGATGTCAAGTGGTTCACCAGTGCCTGCTAGATGTTAATCTGGAAACATAGGGTGGTCATGAATGCCTCCCAGAGGTCTCCCGGGAAGGCCACAGAGCCCACGTTTAGCAGGAAAAATGAATTTATCTACTCTATGAAGTGGCGGTTGTAGTCTGGGGTCACCAGTAGCCAAGAGATCAATTGCTATTCCTGTCTGTCAGTCCTAAGGCCCATCCTCCACTCATGGAGGGACGGTCAGACAGTCCACGTGACAGAATCCGAACACTCACCTCTCTATTAATGTTTATGTAAGTTACCAGGAAATAATAAAGGCAGGAAAAGGATTTATGGGACACTGAATCGAAGCAGTAGCCACGCTCCCTCCCCCAATGCACAGTCCATGAGCCCGTAAGGCCCAAAGCCATCACAATTTAACCAACGGAGTTGCCCCTGTAGTGAACTTGGCTGTATCTCTAGAGCATTCCCACTCCCAGCTCACCTTACCATTGAAATCCTCTTCGATGAAGCCATGGTCCCTGAGAGAATCATGCCAAGAGTGTCCCTATCATTTCAAGAAAAGTCACCGTCAGGGGTGGAGGGCATATAGGCAAAGTTATGAAAGCAGCACTCTGTGGATGAGAACTGTTATGCCTATTATGTTATATATCTACCAAGTGAGTCATGCCACACCTGGTGAGCCTCAAGAGGCAAGCCAATGTGAAGTGAAGGAGAATGGCCACCCCCGGAATTCACTGGTGAACCCAGCATGGTAGACTGGTGGGAAGTCCATTCTCGTCAAAAAGTGGCACTTGTTGTCCACAACGTGGAAAAGTATGCCTAGGTTTTGGCATTTTGCCGCTTTCAAAATGTCCCCATCTTGCTTAATGTATCCAAGGATATCATTCCCATTCCAGGAAAGGATTGTCACTAGCCTCACAACAACCTTAAGATTTATAGCCATCCATTGGGGGTCAAGGCTGGGATGCAAGATGAATCCGCAAACCCAGGGCGACCTGGGACTACTGTACAAATAAAAACCATCAGCAGGTGCGGTTTCCAACCTACCCTCCACACCTAGCAAGGAGACAACCCCCCCACCCACCAGATTGGGTTATCTCCTGGATTGGATTATAAGAGCCAAGAATAAACAGGGAGACCCAGCACCAGCGACAGATAATACAGGCAGGGGGCGAGAGCAGCGGGCCACATTCGCCACTGCGTCTAGACTGCCAACTGCTGAACCTCCTGCCGCCCAATACAGAGTACGTCACTTCCGGCACATCAGCCTCCAAACAGCCCTTCAGTCCATGCCTCCCAGGGTCGCAGATGGCTGCGGCTCTCAGGACTACGTTTCCTGAGTCAACAGTTTAGGGGGTCTAAAGGCACAGAGTATGTCCACCTCACACGCTTCGACAGAGGGTCTCGCAGCTCCGCTCCAACCAGGGTTGGATTGGCAGGGCGGGCAATCGGCCGGGCCCGAGCTCCCTGTGGCAGAGGTCAGCTTGTGGGGCTATTTTTTCATCTGCGGATCAAGGAACTCCATATACCTGGGCAGATTTTTTTCCAATGGAGCTGCAGCTTCAGGTGAGAGGTAGTCTGAGCAAGCTACATATTAGGCCCATTAATTGTTATTTGTAGAGTAACAATAGAGCAGCCGGAGGACACACATCATGTGATGCACCTCCTTCCATCCAATGCCTTGGAAGGTGCCAGTGAGCCTTCGTGGGAGATGCACCTTTTGAGCAGCACAATTAACAAGTCTTTGGTGTGGGGAGAAGGCTTTTGTCCCCCACAGCTGGTCACAATGACCAGACAGACAAGCCGCAGGTGCCTGCTGCCAGTTTTCTACAGTCTTGGTTAGGCGTTTCATTCAAATATTGTGCAATGGAATGAGAGAACAAATCACAAAGAACCACCAAAGTTTTAAATAACTTTTCAATTTAAAAAAAAATCTGAATACAAACGGATAAGAATAAATCACCTTTTTCGTCAGTGTTGCATGTAAAACAAAACAACTCATCCATCCTTTATCTGGGGTGTAAAGGGAGAGGAAAGAGGAAAAAGGAAGGAAAGGGAGAAAGAGTCACGGAAAGGGACAGGGGGACTGACAGAAGGGGAGAGGAAAGACTAGGCGGAAAGAAGGACTGAATGTTAGACTGGGATAGAGAGAGAGTGAAGGATGGGAAATAAAAGTGGAGAGAAAGGAGATGGCAACGGTATAGAAAGAGTGACCGCGAATGATGAAACAAAGCGTGGATGGAGAAGAAGATGTTAGAAGTTTCCTGACCAGTGAGAATAAGAAACAGGTGGATTAGTGCCTCATACTCTCTTTAGTTCTCTGATGCTTCAGTAGTCTATTGCTTGATTTAGAAGTAGGTGTGCATCTATAGGAAGTGCTGACTCTACAGCGGAACCCACAAATGGTGTTTCCTTAAACAAACATAATGCAGTAATGGAACACCAGTCGATTCTCCTCTCCAGAAATAGGTGGCTTTTCTATTACCGCCCAAACCTGAAATCAGGCTATGGGTCTATACACTACCAGAGCTAACTCAAGGTCCCTCCACTTCCCCGAATCACCTTTAGAGTACAGAACTTAAAGTACTTACAAAGACCAAAATCCATTGAAGTTCTATTGAGAATGGTGGTCTTCAGCAAATGTTGAGGTTTGCTAGAGCAGGTAGGTACTGACTGCAACAATCCAATAAATAGAACACCACAAAATATAACATTAGGTATTGAACAGGACACATTGGAGTTCAAGGGATGGATACAAATTAGTGTGAGTGACAAAGAAAAACACAGCAGAAGAAAGGGAGAATTTGCAAGACAGAAAATAGAATTGAATTAAAACTCAAAGTGGAGTGAGATATTAAGAGGGTGGGAAATAAAGACATTGGAGTTAGAAAAAGAATGAAAGAAAGTGTACATGGCAGCCAGAGGAATGAGAGAGAGGGTAGATTTTAGATGGAAGAAGAAAGAGAAGGAAAGGGATCGAGGTAAGGGAAATTGGGAAATGAAAGAAGAATGGGGAGAGAGACAAAAAAGATGGAAAATGAGAGAGAGGGGTCAAGTGAGAGGGAGAGTGATAAAGTGAGAGAGTAAAATGGATGAGAGCAAGGTTGAGGGAGGGAGACAGAATGAAACGTTGGTATTATAGCTGAGGAGACAGAAATAGAAAATCCAATAGATGCACTGGGTGAGAATGAGAGATAAGAGGTGAAATGGGGGAGAAAAGAGAGGTGAGAGAGGGATGAGTGCCAGAAAAATTAGAGAAAGACTTTTCGTATATGTGGTTCAGCAAGGGTGAGTAAGGCTACAGATAATATATAGAAAACGAAATGAAAGGCTCCAGTTGGAGTAATTTCCTGTAGTATGTCAAGCATATTCAGATCATGTTTCTTCTCACAACATAGAAGTCATCAAGTACTGAGCTCTTACACCCCCCAATATATCACATGCTGAGAGGCCTCTGTGTGACAACCTAAAGGGATATTAATTAAAGCCTAAATTATGTACAACCATCCACCTCTGACGTTTATCAGGGAGTTTTGCAACCACCTACGTGTTGGCAGAAGCCTTAGGGGACTTCAGAGTGACCTGGAAAATTTGTGTTCAGAAAGTAAGCAAGAACCGTTGGTTGTGGAATTGAGGAGTTTGAATGGCCTGAAGATGAGCAGGAATCCCAGAGGCCTAAGGTTAGCCAGAGCTTTGATGATCAATGACCCTTAGAAGAAACTTCTGGGCTCCTGCGTAGAGCAAGGAGCCACAAATAAATGACAGGGAGGAGCAATGGGCAGTGCATGGCGGGCAGGAGTCATTGAGGCAATCAGGAGCCTTTAAGACCTGAGCATGAGAATGAACCTCAGGAATCTGAAGGTGAGCTGCTGATCGAGGGACCTACATGAAGCAATACTCCTGAAGCAAATATTCACCCCAATGCCCACTGAAAGTAAATCGGAGCTTTAGAGATCTGTTGGTGACTATCTGCTAAGCAGAAAGGAAAGTACGCAGAAATCTAAACTTTGCAAAAATCTCCTGGTGAACATTGTTTTCGTGAAGCTTTTAGGTATGAGTGAGCAAGAGCTACTGAGCCTGAGGGTAAACAGAGAAATCAGGTGACCAGAAGATGAGCTGGAATCCAAAGGCACCAGAGAGTGAGCTTGAGCCTCTGGGATTTGACCCTGAGCAGTATCCTCGGGGGAACAAACAAAGGGAATGACCTTTTGGTAAGTGGGTAGTTTAGGCACCAACAGATAATGAGTAAGAGCCTCAGGTCCTTAGAATGCACAGAATCCATGGGTCCTTGAAGTGAGCAGAAGACCTGAGGATGAGTGTGAACCTCTGGGACCATGTGGGTTAGAAGTGACTGAAAATCCCTAATGATGACCAACAGTTTTAGATCCTGACATGGGATCCAAAGGGTGAGCAAGGCTTGGAGATCTAAGAGAAAGCAACTCTTTCAGGGACCTGACGGTGAGAGGTTTATTGACTTGAAGGTATGTGTCAGAAGCCAGGGGTGATTCCAGTTTTGGATGATACTACTGGCCTTTGAAACATTAAAATGCATAGTCTACCACAAATTCTCTCCAAAATAAGCTCCTTATGCTAACCACACAATTATTATGAAAGGTTTGGAACATCAAATGTGGGCCATTTTTGATTGGATGCCCTTGCCCATTTTTTATCACAATCCAACCCTGGCTCTAGCCATCAATGGCGCTCTCACGCCAGGTAATTACCAGCGGCGTCTTTGGCCTGTCGTGCCAGGTGTCTGAACAGTCACCCTCCAGGCTCCACCACAAGCTCCGGGACTATCATATGCAGGGCCACCCTTCTATAGGTCAAAGAGCTGGACATATTCAGGATGAAGTAGGATATACTCAAGGGACCTCGCAGAGCTGAGTTAACGTGCAGCTGCCATCTTCAATGGCTTGGCCACACCCCGCTGTTTTTGGTCTTCTTAAGCACACAGGAGACCAAGGAGCCTTCTGTCATTGAAACTCCAGTGAACCAAGAGTCACCAAATATTGTTGTGTCTTCCTAGTTTTGGAGAACCTCCTACACTCCAAGAGTTAAAAGGGGGAGACTTGCACATTTGGAGGGGGGAGGCGAGGAGGCCCCCACTGCAGCCGCCACCGCCAGGAGTCAATTTTTGCTGCCCACAGCGCCGCCGCCCCGGGACTACATCTCCCCGCAGCCTCAGTGGCGGCGCTGCATTCAGACATCAGGAGAGCGCCAGGAGGCGCCTTAAAGCAGCGCTCTGCTCGGCGGAGCGTGGGGAGACTTGCACATTTGGAGGGGGGAGGCGAGGAGGCCCCCACTGCAACCGCCACCGCCAGGAGTCAATCTTTGCTTCCCACAGCGCCGCTGCCCCGGGACTACATCTCCCGGCAGCCTCAGCGGCGGCGCTGCATTCAGACATCAGGAGAGCGCCAGGAGGCGCCTTAAAGCAGCGCTCTGCTCGGCGGAGCGGGGGGAGACTTGCACATTTGGAGGGGGGAGGCGAGGAGGCCCCCACTGCAGCCGCCACCGCCAGGAGTCAATATTTGCTGCCCACAGCGCCGCCGCCCCGGGACTACATCTCCCGGCAGCCTCAGCGGCGGCGCTGCATTCAGACATCAGGAGAGCACCAGGAGGCGCCTTAAAGCAGCGCTCTGCTCCGCTCCGCGGGACGCCGGGCGAAGCCCTGGCAAAGGGCGGGCCCTCTGTGGCCCTCAGAGGACCTGTGGAGGACGGGACAGGCCCCCCCATTTGACTCTATCACAGGAGGAGGTATTGTGATGCTTCAATCTTTTTGACTATTTCGGCGTTTCCATTACTATTATAGACATCATGTCCATTTGGGAGGAGCTCAACGCCCTGTGTGGCACAAAGTACGTCCCTGATGCATTAACCCCCCCTACTGTGGGCACTAACTGTGTTATTTCTAATGGCTTCCCACGGGACCTAGCTTCTCCGGTAAATAAAGACCAAAATCAAGTAAACGCTTCGACCCTGGATCCCAATATTAGAGGGAAGCACAACAGCGAAATTGACAATGAGAACTATGCAAGTACACAAAATCTGTGCACCAGCCCAATATCATCTCCCTCTAATTTAACAACCTCAATGGAGGACACGGCCACGGCCAAAGTAGACGACCCTGTCTTGTCCCCCCAATTGGCTTTATTGGCCCAAATTGAGCAACTGTTGTTAGCTGTCATTTCACCCATGGTTTTAAAAATGAACGACTTGGGGGACAGGCTGACAAGCATCGAGGAACTAATCAAAAAGTATTCTCCTTCAACTAATATAATGGCTACATCCGTCCGCCCTAACCCTCCAATCACTCCCGAAAAACATAAGTCTGGTATATGTAAGAACGGTGTAACTCAAATACAGCCTCCCAGTATACCTACCCCAACAGGCCCCAAAGTAATTTTAAAACCTGCGCCAAAAACTCACACAGTGGCTAGATCTGCTCCGGTAAGAATGCCACGTATCAACTTACCTCCTGAGGCCGCCCCATATGTGTCTGTCCTCTCTGGGGTCCCTGCACTCAGCCAGGGAACACACAAATCACAGCAGGACCTGTTAAAGAAGGTCATTTTCTAGCTACAAAACAATGGACCTTTGCCACCTGAGCTAGATGGTGGTATTCTGAGTGTCAGGAGGGTGGGGTGGTTAGGCACGCTGCCCAAAGACATCGCTGGGGACCTGGTGCTAATTAAATTTAAAAACAGGAATATCGTCCCCTATTTACGATTTTGCCACCCCAAAGATACACATGGCACTATTCACATTTGGGACTTGCACGATTTTTACCCGAGCTCCCCACATATCCCGTTACATAGACCGGCGGCAAAGAATTACTACTCCTGGGGAAGGGGACCCCGTCCCTATAGCGCAACTAACCTTTTAGCCTCCAATGGTTTTGAACTTCTGTCCAAAAATTTTATTTTTAAGACCCCACCACTAAGAGGCCACTCATGAGTGGCCTCTTAGTTAAACTGACAGGGTAGTATGTAACTGATAAGTATATTACTGATAGAGGTTTGCTTAATGTTCTTCCCCGGCTCCTCAGTATGTACGTATGACTTTGTTTTACAGCTATTTTACTGACAATGAAATCTTTCCATATTGATTAGCTGATTCGTTATACCTATTTAATCTTGTTTTAATAACTTTGTAATGAAATGTTAAGGTGTTTATTTATGTATTGTTGATGCTTTTATGATTTTTAAACTAAAATCGAATAAAGCTTATCTGATCTGATCTGATCTGAGTTAAAAGTCAAAACAAGCTTTATTCGGTATATAAAAGAGTATATCTATAAAAGCATTCTACATAACAAGACAAATCATCATAAATTAGACAGTCATCAATAGATTTTTCAAATGTAATTTCTACTTTTACCTTTTCCCCCCCTAATAAAGTTATTTAAAAGGAGAGCTCATGTTTCAATAATATAAATACCTCATAGCAATCAATTAATTCCTCAAATCGGCACCTGAAAATGCAAAAGTCATAAATACATTTAAAATATGTTTAAAAAAGCCAAATCACAGACTGTACAATTTAATCGTAAACAAGAGATTCCAAATAGGAAAACTCCTTTCTTCGCTTGATAGCTAATTGAGTGTAGGCAATTACTGCTTTACATATATAAGCGTGTTCTAAATCACAAATAAAATAAAAAGCCGTTTTATAGGAGTACAGTATACTCGAGGGGCCTCGCAGAGGTGAGTTAACGTGCAGCTGCCATCTTCAAAGGCTTGGTCACACCCCGCTGTTTGTGGTCTTCTTAAGCACACAGGAGACAATGTCATAGAAACAACACATTTGAATTGAACTCCAGTGAACCAAGAGTCACCGAATGTTGCTGTGTCTTCCCAGTTTTGTAGACCCTCCTACACTCCAAGAGTCAATTTTAGAATCAGATCTGGTTCAGCCTTTCTGTGCCCTTCGCTGTAAACTATAAGATCTCACCTCACCTCAATCCATTATCATCTAGTTGAGCCTTGCTGCTAATTAGCACTTGCATAGCAAAATATAGCATTAGTATAATATCACAGCACCTTGTGGTATTCATGGCTATTGCTTTTTCAAATGCTTCTGTCACAGACAGGAGTCTGATTCGGTTTTGCAAAGGTGTGTGGTGAGTATGGGGAGTATGTCAGTTTGAATAAGTTGTAGAATTTTTGGTGGCTGAAACCTGAATCAAATTTCTTAGCTGCTTGGTTGTTAAAGGTGCGAATTGCCAGGCAAATTTATGAGTGTGGTATGTACCTATGAGTAGCAAATCTGAAGTTAGGATAGCAAGTAGGAGTTAGAAACTGCAGGGAGGCTTCGGTCCTGTGCTTCACTGAAACATGGCATGCATCCTGGCAAGAGTTGGGAATTTCACGAATTTCATCAGGATTGCACTCACCGAGTTGCCACAGATCAATACCAGTCCCTCGCTGGCCAGCACATCACACTTAATCATTTTCCCTCCCTCAAATTTGAAAGTCATTGGTAAGTTATAAATTAATGAAAAGGAAGCTAAAGGGATAGCACTTCGCACTTTACCCCTTCTTTTTCATAGCACAGCACGCTCCTTTTTCCACTAGAAGGAGCTCATAGCAAGGGCCTCAACTGACAACCTATTTTAATTGGTCTGGGACACCAGGATTTGCAACGATTTGCCAACAGGCGAATGTGAATCTGGCAATATATGGCGATTTTCATCAATATCGCCTGAAAACCAGCGATATCTGAACTGCTCTGTTGAAAATGTTGATGATAGGGCGAAGTGGATGTAACCTTACAATCCACCTCCCATTATGCACATAGCTTAGTCGACAATTATTCAGATGTTAGTATTCGGCGATGTACACGGTAGCGCAGCTTTTTCCATTGCTACCCTTTGTCTTGGCCGGCTTGTTAATATCACGATGTGCGGTTAGAGAGCATTTTCATGTTGTTTCCTGTAGGTACTGCTACTTTGCATCTCATTAGCGATGCGAAACAAGGCGATACCAAAACGTCTGCTAACATGCACTACTGCATGTTAGCGCTACCTAGTTAATAGGGCGATGTAATTTTTGCCGCTCTTTTGACTTTTAAAGCCAAAAATGTGACGAAATGGCCTTTGATAATATGCCCCCAGGTTTTTATTTATGTATTGGTTTTAGAATGTGACATGCTCCTATCCATGATATATAAATGACTGGATTTGAGAATAGGCAGGTTAGGTGCCTGAGGGTGAGGCATAGAAAAACGTAGTACAAAAATGGGACTTGGTGTAAAACTCAGTGAAAGTTAGCTATTGAGTGCAATAATGGGATTAGTGCAATTATTATTGTCACCTTAACTATGATATCTGTGATATCACAGAGGCATGACGAAAGAAAGGTGTGCAGAAACTTGTGGCCTTGACCTGTTCCCCCCTAGGGGTTCCCGTCTTTGCCCTCATAGGAAGGGGTGCGAAGGCTGCCTTCGGTGGGCGCCTTTCCTCCTGGGGCATTCCCTCAGGCCCTCAATCTTGGAGGGTGATGGATAACAACAAGCTCCTGTTTGAGAGTTTGGATCTGCCTGGGTCAAGGGTGCCAGAGTTGGGTGGAGTAGTGTTATCCTTTCCTCAAATGCGTGACACCCCATCTACACCTGTGTCAGAGTCCCTTGGCCCTTATTTTCTTTTTACTTGTTTTGGAGACATCCTGGGAAATTACACCAATCCCTGCTAATACATGTATAAATCCCAATGCTAGTTTGTATCCCCAAATCAAGATCTTCAGACCGTCCTTGTTGCAGAATTGCAAGAACCCAATCCTACGTAGTATTGATTGTACCAGTAGATCACTGAAAACCTACAGCACCCCCCTCCACTATCCGTGCGCTTGTTCCCAGCCCATCCCACCAACCCTCTGTTGCCCTTCTGAGACAGGGTATGTGCTGTCTAGGTAAGACCAAATTAGGACATAAAAGGTGTATTCAGATGGTTTAGTGTTGTTGGTGAGTGTAGAAAGGGTTGTTCAGGCTGCCCTTTTTCATGCCTTCTCATTCATTGTAGAGCTGGGGCCCCGGCTCACTCTCTCTAGGACCAGTCCTCAACAAGGCCCTTCCATGGCTGCTGAGGATTTGTCCACGACTCCTCTCTCCCTCGTAGCCACACACAAACAAAGGAACCCTTACAATAAATTGGCAGTTCTAGATGTCGAGGTGGGTGGATGTGCTTGTTTTTACTCACTGAGCACTGTCTTCTACATAAAAAGTGCTAATCCTTCTTGTCTTTATTCACATCTCTTGATTTCAGGTGGTATTTTAAATGTGTCTAAACCCTGTTTTATTCCGTGAGTGCATTTATTTTGAGTGACAGCTGTACAGTTTCCTGATGACAGAAGTAGAGTTTGCGAAATCCCAGTGATTGATCTGCTCTTTGCATTTGCTAAGGTTTCAGTGTTACTTAAAACGACACGTGCATGTGCTCAGGTTGCAATTGGATGCCGCGAATGGAGTTTCCTGAGTGATATTTCCCAGTCAGGCTTGAGTCAGAGACTAGGAATTATCACACAGGAAACTTACTCTGCAACAATCAGTTGCACTTCAGTTTTAAGAGGAAGGTGACCGCCTCTATAAAAAGCATTGGCATATCCAATAGGTCTTGCCTTTGAGACCTTCTAAGTGTTTAGCCAAGCAGCACCTTATCCTGGGTGCTGTGCCACCAGGGACTGAAGAGGCATACAACCACTACACACTGGATTATGTAATCTGATTCAGGAATGCATGCTAGCCTCAGGAAACATGTATTGATATGTTCCAAGGCTTTTTAATGCGACGCCATACTCACCACCAATGCACTGCACTCTGAGATCTCACATGTACCACCAGTGCACTGCAGTTAGAGCTGTTATAGGTGTCACAGGTGACGCAGTGAGGAACCCGAATCGAACTGTGGTTTATAACTGCCCAACCCCTGAAAACGACTACAGAAGTAGGGTTCCCCCATTGGGGCGTGGGGGCGTAGCCCCACTGCTGTCTCACAATGCGAGAAGGCAGAAATATAAAATGGTAAAACTACCATTTTATGTTTCCGCTTCTCGCACTGCAAGAAAGCAGAAGTGCCTGGTTGGGGGCGGGCGGGTGGGCGGTCCTGCTCGAGGGCATGGGGGAAGTGGCTTGCCCTCTTTTGTGGGTACTGACTGTTTTGTCGGCCCCAGGGCCGAACAAAGCAGTTTTGCGTATGCCTCCTTTTTCTCTATGTAGGGAGAAAATGGCCCAGCTGGGTTGCTCTCCGCTGCGCCTCCCCAATCACAACCCTGCCAGTGCAGCATTGTGATTGGCTTAGGGGAGCAGAAGGAGGGATGCTGCCTACGCACCAGGACTCCAGAGCGGCAGGAGCTGAGGCTGCGGCACGGTCGCAGAGAAAGGTACGTTTTTGTAATTATATATAGATTACTTCCCCCCCGCGACAACACGCCCACCCGTTTTGCTTGCCGTGACTGCAGTTAACACGGGGCGGTACTAAACAATATTTTACAGGTGGAGGTATTTTCTCTTATAGCGTTGATAGGATCTCCCCTTAATTCACAGCCCTACCCAGTGTAAAATCCCCCTCATGTCATGCGCGCCGTTGCTTTGCTTAGTCAGTCATATAAACTGCCTGGCCTCATAAAACAAGAATTCTGCCAGGAAATATGAAACTAATATCTGGGGTTGTCTGAGGCAAACACGCATACCTCAAATAGTTTTATTTACGCAGCATTGCATTGGTAAAAAAATTAGAATTGCGAGAGACAGGATTAATTAAACACGAATGTTTTCAGTGTTTAACTTTCCCTAATGAATTTAAGTACTTGCTATGCTATAGTCCCGAGCCCAACGTTTCCCCATTTACACCGCAAGAAGCAGATACGTTTACTGATCAGTCAGCAAAACACAGGCCAAATACAAAAATCATAGGTTTCGCCTCTCAGGCGCATGCTGCGTCAGCATCGCGTTAGACCATTCAAATGAATGCCCTTCTAACACACTTTTTAAAAAGTGTCCTCAGGGGAGACAGCTGCGTGAACAGCAGCGGGTACCAAGGTGAGTCCCCTGAAGATATTACTTTAACATTAAAAAAAAGTTATTTTCCTAAAATACATTGGTCTTCGGTGATTGTGAGGGGAAGACGGGATAATACGAATTGTTTTTATATCTATAAAAATCAAAAATAGAGCCAACACAATAACATCAGAGCGGTCTAAAATACTGGAGCAAAGGTGGTATCATACATTACCTGACTACGGGCTCGCTGGGGGCAGAAGGGAAGGCGTGCCCCTAGCGCTTGGAAACCCCAGTCTAGGGTTTATTTCTCTGGCAAATCGCCTCTTTCCCCGAGCAGGAGGTTGTGAGGGTGTGAAGCATTCCAGATAAATATCATTGAAGACACAGGAAGGCTGGTTAAATGCAGTTGATTCCAGGAGAAAGATCCCATTCATCACAAACCAGCATCAGTTTCAACTGACCACTTTACATTCTCCAAGCATAGAACCTTGTTACTTACATGGAGAAGCGTGGCTCAATGGTTAGAGTGGCAGACCCTGATACAGAGGTCTGGCCCGATACCAGGGTTCAGTTCACGCCTCGGCAGCTCTTGGACACAATCTCGCCGGACCTGATAATTCTTGCCTCGGTGCCTAGTCTAATCATGGGTCCCACTCTGTGACTCTGTGCAATAGCTGGCTTAATCTCCACAATGGCCCCAGCAGAGCTTGGATACCTGGCTTCACCTTGGGGGTTCCCAGGAGTGGACATCTCACAGGAAAGCCAGGAAGGGTTCCACAGCGGTATGAATACAGCGCTACAAGACCTCTGGGTAGAAGGCGCTATATAAATACAAACACATTTACATTTACCTACATAACGTTCCAACATGTTAACAATGGACTGCCATAAATAGTATTATTTCATTATTTATGAAATACTACACATCCCCCTTCTTTACCAAATTAAAAAAAAACATTTTAACATAGGAAATTACTTTTTTTTTAAAGAAAATATATGATTATACAAAATCGTCATAACGATAAGATGGTTTAATGCTCCTTGATGAACGACGTGCATTAAGGATAACACTATCACCTTTGTTGGTTGAACAATATGCATTGGGCATAACATTGTCATCTTTGTTGGAGGAATTATCCTGAATTTCACCATCAAGCATACCCTTGACAGCCACAACTCTATTTAGGTTCCAAATACGATGATCTTGTGTCTGTATAGCATTATTAAACACTTTAAGGACTTTTATTGGTTTCATGAATTTTAATGAGGAACTTCCCAACATCCCTGGACGCTTTATCATCTCCCAATCACAACCTTCACAATGGTATTCTTAACAGCTTTTTTTGAATCAAAATATTTCTTCCTAAATTTGGCTTTCTTCTCATCTTTCTTTTGTATTACACGACCATCACATGCACTTTCTTTCCCTTTGAACAATTTATACCTATTGACCCAAGAAGGCTCAAGCACTGTATTAGGCATTCTACCTCAAAACAGAAGAAAAGGAGTTTTACCAGTGGTTGCATGTGGAGACAACCTATACTTTTCCACCTTTTTCTGAACTTCTTTTTCCAGTCCAGAGATTGAAATTTTGCTAACATTATGGTTTCCTTAACAACCCTATTAAATCTCCCAATCATGCCGTTGGCCTCAGTATGATATAAAGAACAGGTTTTATGTATAACACCCTTAGAGGATAGAAAATCTTCCATTTCTTTGGAAATCAATCGTACAGCATTGTGGCTCAACAAAGTTTCTGGAAAACCTTCTTCTGCAAATACCCTTTCTAAACACTGAATTATGCAATTAGTGTCAATTCCAGATAGAAAAAAATTATGGGCCACCTTGAATACATATCAATTATTGTTAAAGCATAAGATGATGACCCCTTACCCTGGATAGGACCAACAATGTCCAAAGCAATGTATGGCCAAGGCTTATTAGGGTGCTTTCTTAACATCATGGGTTGCTCATGAGTACATTTAGATTTGTCACTCAACAAACAGGGAACACAATCTCTAATGATCCTTTCAATCATCTTGTCCATCCCTAGCCACCAATACGACATGCGTAATCATTCTTTAAACTTTGAAATACCAGAATGAGATGTGTGAACTAAATCAATAAGTTATTTCCTGAGACTGCAGGGCTTAACCAGTTTAGTTCCACAAAATAGTAAACATTTGTCTATAGATAATTCATTCCGCAATGACCAAAAAGGTTTAGTGTTCTCAGAGCCACACATACTACTATTCCACTCTTTATGAACCAGAGACATGACCTCACTTAAAATCGGATCACGAATAACTTTTTCACTCCACTTTTCCTGAGAGATAATATCCTGGTCCACAACACAAACCCATTCATCATCATCATCCAATCTTTCTTCACTAGAAGCGTCTGGGGAAACAAGACGAGATAACACATCAGCAACCCCATTGATAATGCCTGGTAAATACTTGAGTTCAAAGCTATACTCTTGCAAGCTTATGATCCACTTAGAAATCCTACTTGAAATAGAATCCAAGCCCTTTTTATTAAGTATCTCAACCAATGGTTTAAATTTATTTCAAATTTTACGATGGCTCAAGTTACTGCAAGGGATTCTCTTTCTACCACAGAGTAGCGGATTTCAGGGTCTCTCAAACACCTTGATAGAAACCTAACAGTTTGGATCCCTAAAGAACTACGTTGTTTCAAGACTGCACCCAACCCCTTTTTGCTTGCATCAGTGATCAAGATAGATTTTACAGAGGGATTAAAACTCCTAATAGATGGAGCTTCATTGAGTTTTGTTTTAATGTTGACAAATTCCTCTTCAGATCTTGGTGACCATACAAAATCCACACCCTTGTGCAGTAAACTTCTCATATTAACAGTTGAAGCAGCAAAACCTTTTACAAATTTTGCATAATATTCAATCATGCCCAGAAATTTCATCCGCTCAGTCTAATTTAACAGAGCACACAAGTTATTTATCGTATTAACCAATTCAGTCTTAGGTTTAATACCATCACCTGCTATGTTATGTCCAAGATAATTGATTGAATCAGATCTGAATTTACACTTTTCAGCTTTGACAGTAAGGTTATGATTGCTCAAATGTTTTAAAACCCCTCTCAGTCTAGCATCATGCTCACACACATCCTTAGCAAATATTAAGATATCGTCTTGATATATACACACACACACCAGGAAAACCCTTGAGAACTTTTTCCATAACCCGCTGAAATACCGAAGAAGCCGATTCTAGTCCAAAAGGCATGCGTTTAAACCTACATGTACCAAAGGGCATAATAAAAGAAGTGTTGTCTCTAGAAGACTCATGCAACTCAATCTGGTGATCGGCAGACTTTGGGTCAATGTTGCTGAATATCTTTGCCCCACCAAGAAGAACCAAAAGTTCTGTAATTTTAGGTAAAGGATACCTATCAACCACGGTATTTTTATTCAGATGTCTCAAATCTATGCAGAGACGAAGATCCCCGTTGGCTTTGCGTGCTGCGACAACTGGTGCCAACCATTCTGTACCCTTGAATTCCTCAATGATTCCCCCGTTTTTTTAAATTTTGAATTTCTCCTTTCATGTCATCCCTGACAGATATGGGAACATTTCTTACTTTGCAGCATATGGGAATGGAATTTCCTTTTAATTTTATCTTATGACAGTATCCTTTTAAACATCCTAATTCTTCCTTAAAAAATTAGTTAATTCTGTCTTTAACTTGTGTACAAATTCATCGGCAGCATTTTTTGACACAGAACACATTTCTTCTCTAAGTTGAATGGGAGGATCAGCATTGGGATCAAGGTAAACCCCTAAGTCCCCTTGATGTAATCAACTAACTAAACTGTCTCCTCTCTTACAGCCTGATTCATCAAAGACCCGTTTTGCAAGTCTTTAATAGCGATTCATAAGGAATCGCTATTACAGGCTCGCAAAACGGGATTCATGTAGGAATCGCAAAATAAAATGCGATTCCTACATATTCCTTATTTACGATTAGCAAATTGCTAATCGTAAATAAGGAATAACTCCCCATTCATTCCTATGGGCCAAAAGGCCCATAGGAATGAATGGGGAGTATTCCTTATTAGCGATTAGCAATTAGCTAATCGCAAATAAGATTGCGATTTAAAGGGTGCCAGGGGTGTCCAAAGGACACCCTGTAGCACCCCTTAAATGAAAATTTAAACAGGTGTTGCGCACACACACATGTCCAAAGGACATGTGTGTGTGCAACATGCAACTTAGAAAAAAGCTTTTAAAAGCATTTTTCTAAGTTTTCGCTATTTACCACGAGGTTTGACCTCGCAGTAAATAGCGGCCCGAAATAGCGAATTCACAATTTGAAAATGGATGATGAATTGCATTTAAGGAATCTCAAATAGAGATTCCTTAAATGTAATTCCTCGCAAATATGCGAATTCGCTATTACAGATTTTTGCATTTGGGATGATGAATCCCAAATGCAAAAATTGTGCTCGCAAAGGGCCAGATTCTGAGAATCTGGCCCTTTGCAAGCGCTATTCTCCTTCAAGAATCTGTCTGTTAAAAACATAAATCTTTCCAGATATTAACCTGTTTCTATATTCTATGAGACCTACAAAATAGCCATGTAATTTGATAGGCTCTCAGCCGTAAGCAAGAGGAATTATGTTAGGTTTTAACAACACCACCTTCTCTTTCAATTTCTTAATGTAAAATTCATTTGATATTAAAGTAATTTTATCACCAGAGTCAAAAAGGACTTGTTGACTCACCTTCAATCAAAATTTCATCAAAAGGACTCTGTTTGCGTTGTTGATTACTTTCCACTTGAACCACTATCTGACCCCATTCAATATCATCCAAACTAGATTCAACTTCATAATCATTATACATTTAGACTTTCTTAACCTTACACTTTTGTTTGGTTTTGCAAAACAATGTGAAGTGACCTTTTTTTTACATGTACTACAGATTTGCTTAAGTGCAGGACACTTCTTATCATTAGCGAGATGATCAGATTTGCCACACCTATAACATTTCCTTTCATTGCCAGATTTTATATTATCATTCTTGTTTTTAGACATAGTCTTCTCAAATTTCTCCTTGACAATATTAAACTTTACCTCCTTATTGGTATCTTTTTTAATGACTGCCACACATTTTAGCGAATGCTCCATTCTTTTTGCCACTGTTAAAACTTCATCCAATGTGGGCTTGTCACGCAACCAGAGTTCCTCCCTAACCTTTTCTATGTTACATCCAAACATAAATTGGTAACGTATCCGCTCATCGGTAAGATTATCGAATTTACACGAAGAAGCAAGCTTTCTTAAGTGAGTCACATATGCTTCAATTGATTCTTCTTCAGCTTGCATGCACTTGGCGAACTGATACCTTTCCAGTATAGTACTAACCTTAGGAAGGTAATGATTATTAAGTTTTTCAATACATATTTCGTAATCATTTAAGCCTCTGGCATCTGTGGCAGAGATATCGGGTAGAGGGTCAAATGTATCCTGACCCTCGGACCCTAAACAGTGAAAGAGAAATGCAGATTTCCTCTCCCCACTGAGAGAAGGACCACACACTCTTGCATACCTTTCAAAAATGACTTTCCGTTTTTTCCATTTAATAGGAGAACCTGAATTAGATAAGAAAAATGGGGATGCTGTGACGTTTTGCATTACTAGCAACTTAAATTTCTATTATATTAAAGTTTCAAAGCTGTTACGTTTTGAAGTGACTTTCTACTTCAAAAATCTACAGTAGTTTATAAGGTTTATCCAATTTTTATATAAAACTTCTAGCTTACATGAGGATGACACTGCTGAAATGTAGACACACCAGTTATATCAGCACGTTATTAAAGACCATCTTCAAGTGTAAACAAAAATCAACTTGAATTAGCAGAGCACACTGAAAAGAATAAGACATAGTGAGCGTGAAAATCAACTTGAATTAGCAGAGCATGCTGTAAGAATAAGAAATAGTGAGGTGTCACCGAAGTCCTAGAAAAGTGTGCATGTCACTGCAGAAAACACTGACAAAACACGCTGTAAAAATAATGTTAGTGAGCGTGTCACTGAAATACCATAAAAGTGTGCGTGTCACTGCAGCCTGTATCAACAGAGCACGCATTAAAGATGAACAATAGTGTGCCTGTCACTGAAATGTTAAGACCTAGTTGCTCACCAAATAGGAAAACAGCTCTGTAATGAACTCCCAAGTATGTTGTGAAGAAACCCCGTTATTTCTTGAATGTGCGCTTTATTGAAATAAGAGTGCAGAAAGTACTGAAGAGTTACTTATGAATACGCACACTATCTAGTAAGTGTGCGCATTACTGTAACTTCCATAACGTGCACAGAAATCCATGTCCATCTGCCGCTTTAATAAAGATTCTGCTTCAAACAAAATGGCCGCTTCGCACGCTCAACATGCGTTATGACATTGTAAACCACTTCAGAATAGAGGAGTGCAGCTTGGCAACAACACTACGCTGCACATGGACTGACGCAATAGATGACCAGGAGCAGGAAACACTTCAAGGGAGACGGACAATGGAAACTCCAAGGTCAGAAGTATACTTTTAAAAATACGCTCGTTGTACGCTCGTTGAAGAAGTCAGCACGCTACGAGCGGTTGAACAATGTTTGTTGCTCGTGATGATAGTTTGATCATCGCAACATCCAAAACTTGAACTGTAACTTGCCTAGATCAGGTTACACAACCAATAATTTTCCAAATAAATTCCAAATAACTCCAGGTGATGACTCGCTCACTTTTATCAGCTTGCTCTTTAAATTTACAGTACAGAATGAATTGCTCTTACTTTGTACCAATTAAATAGCAGTTAATGGGAGTCACCACTTCTCCAATTAAAGTCTCCTCACCAAACTCGTTGCTCCACATACGCTGTGCAGGCTTTGAGGTTTAAATAAATGTTTAAACCCCTCTACAGCGCTATACAGAAATACGATGTTCTTTAATCCTCATACCAGTCAGTTGGGATATATCTCCAAAGTAAGTTTTTCCCTCAATTTAACTTAAAGTGATGGAGAGAAAGTTTGAAGAAGTCACCAAAGATACAGTTGAATTGAGGATGAGACTTGAACTAAATTCAGCTTAAATATTAAATACTGAATATAGTCATGAATTTAAAATTCAAAAATTACATAAAAGAAATTCTTTTAGTTTCAATAAAATTGTTCTTATAGTTCAATGTAGCAGCTTGTTAGTTGATGAAAGAAATAAGTCTTTAAATAAGTCTTTTGATGAAATTGATATAAATCCAAAATGATCTTGCACCAATCCTTTGAGTAAGGTACTTCTACAACACAACTGCCAACTACGCCAGTGAAGCATTTCAGATAAATATCATTGAAGACACAGGAAGGCTGGTTAAATCAAATGCAGTTGATTCCAGGAGAAAGATCCAATCCATCACAAGCCAGCACCAGTTCCAACTGACCACTTTACATTCTCCAAGCATAGAACCTTGTTACATACATAACATTCCAACATGTTAACAATGGACTGCCATGAATAGTATTATTTCTTTGTTTATGAAATACCTCTAGGGCGCTGTAGGCAAGACCTTCATACTGAACGGGATTTGCAGTGGAGAGGCTCGCCCTGACCAGCCGCTCTCTTCCCTGGGTTTGCACCGGGAGGTGCTTCGATCAGCCAAGCGCTTCCTTCCCAGGTGTGGGTCCAAGCTGCCGCAGCTCTCATTTGGTTAGAAATGAATGGGTGGCATGTGGACAAACACGTACAAGCTGGAGGTGCACTCTCTCTGGTTTAGCGACCCCCTCTGAGGCGTGTGTGAATCAGGTGGGAATGGCTTTTGTGCAAGTTTGTCATGCACTAGACTGTGTGAACCAGCAGGTAGGGAAGGTTACACTAGCTTCTTGTGCACGGGGAGTGTGCACCACCTGACAGGGAAGGTTCTCTGTGCACCAACTTCTTCTGAACGGGGAGTGTGCACCAGCAGGTCCGGACGGCTCTTTATGCACCAGCTTCTTGTGCATGGGGAGTGTGCATAGCAGGTCGGGAGGGCTCTCTGTGCATTGGGTTGTGAGCACCAGCCGACAGGAGAGACCCGGGACTCTGTGTGTGATGTGAGGCAGCTACCTGCTGGGCCAGCTCTCGTCAGCCGCCTCTCCCTATGAGCCGCGTGTGTCTGCAGGGATGCATTCAGCAAGGTATCTTGTCTCTCCACGACCTGTTGCTGTGTTCGTGACAAACCACTCATCCTATTCCAGGTGTGCACAAATCCTAGCATGCATCAAACTTTTATGGGAGAACCAGAAGTGCCAGTGCTGGAGAAATAAATCAGTAGCCCTCTTTTGGGGCCTTACCATTTCATAAAAGAACATTTTGAATATCAGGCAGTGCTTGTATTACTATTAATCCAACCCCCCCATATAGGTCTACAATCTGCCATTAATTACCAACAGAAAGTCAAATGATGTCTGCTCACTGCCGCCATGAAATCCAAGGTGTTTACTTGCAGTTAAATGAAATAAGGCATTTGTTTATTGAATGGTTGTTTATGCATTTCTAATTGAATATAATGAATTGCTGCTTCCACAGTGACTGAAAAGTCATATAACTTTTGGTGCTGGATTGAATGCATTGTAACAATGAGTGAACACATTTGCACTCAAAACTGGACAATTTGTCAACAGTGCTAACGGGATCATGATTGTTAATATCAAATTAAGAGAAGGTCATCCTAGACAAACGTCTTTGTTTTTTGTTGTGTGTAAGGATGATCACTCCACTGGACTGTGCTGTTGTTGAGCTTGGTGGTCACTTGTCCATTTCCGGCCTTTGCAGGTACTTTCCCCACGGCATCTCTTGTCGAGTCTCTCTAACAGCCATGCAGTATTGTGCTGCAGAGTGGGTGACATCATGTTCAAGCTGCCTGTTCAAGTTGGTTTGGTCAAGGACACGGACTGTTTGTTGAGCTTGCAGTACTTTGCGTGCTGTCTGGCTCTGGTGCCTTGTTTTCCGACCTCAGAGTGTTTGACACCTTCTGGCTTTCTCAAATTTGCTTGAAAATGCACCGTTTGGAGACTCTTTTTTCAAAATCTTCACGGAGGAGGACCCCCCTGAACTCCCAATAGGTGCTTCAGACTCGCTCGCTACACTCCCCGCAGTGAAGTACAACAATTGTTTTACGCCTCACCCCTTTCAAATGTCACCAGTCGCCTCTACACTACAGTGGTGTGCCTGCTAGTTAATTTGCACACAATTTATACCACTGGATGGCTTTAGCGCTGGTGGTACCCAGTGCGATGTTTATTTTTGGTGCCCCCACATCCTATGACCGCCTCCCTGATTATCTCACTACCACCGGGCAAAAGTTTCCCTCATATCTCCAATCACAAGTTATTGCTAAACACAGTACCCCCACCCCATGAGGCAGCCCCCCCTCTGTAGGTCAGTGCCTAGTGCGACCGCACTGGTCGCACTGCCCAAAAGCCGGCCCTTCTGGATAGGGAGCATCTTTTCGGTCACCTTTCCTCTTCAAGTGAGACATTTGGAGATAACAGTTTTGTTAGTCTCTAAACTATGCTTCCTAGATGTGTGCTTCCTTTTGATACTCTGCAGAAACACACTAAAGCGAGGAAAATACACAGCAGAATTTACGCTTCCCACTCAGCTGCAAAACAAGATGAAAACACAAACAGGAAGCAAGCCAAAGCAGCTTTTGAGTATATGGGGAAAGCAAAATGCAGGGCGGCTCTAGGCTCATGGCGGCCCTGGGCAGCGAGTGTAGGTAGGGGGCCCCAGAAGAGGGGGTCTGGGCGGGGCGGAGCCCCCCGGAGCTCAGGAAGGTATTTTAATAAAACGTCCAGAAAAGGCATTAGATGACCATTACTTCTGGCTGCTCCTATCCTTCCGAATTTGTCTCAGAACGATAACATTTAGGAGGAGGAGGGTATTGTGACAAACGACGTGAGAGAGTGGGTAGGGTACAAAATAAGCCAATCAGGAACAAGGAGGAACCCAGGCGCGGAGGCCAGTGAAGAGGGGGGGTCAGGGTGTTTGGAAGTGGAACAGAGCCGAATGCCGCCAAATCCCTGCCAGGGGCCACCACGCCAATATGTATCCATCCTCAGAGGATTATTATATTAAGGATATATATTGGCGGCCCATTGGGTTTGAGGCCCTTTTCAGGTGCACAGCTTGCACATGCCCCTGCAAAATGCCTGAACAACTTCTCAGCAGAGCAGTGCCAATCACAAGTATCAATATTGTTAAGTAAAAATGTTTCTCTGTTTCCCTTAAAGAATCCTAGTTTTTTTAATGTTTTTTTTTGGTGACAATTTGTTTTTATGGTGCTCTGGGGAACAACATAGCGGAAAGAGGAGCAGTAAATTAAGTGACCATTTGTTTAGTGTGTGAAGGAGTTTGGTAACCGTGGTTGTTTGCTGTTGGGTAGCTTTGAGTGTGCTTTCATAAACGCCTACCTCAAACTCCAATGCCTCACTAACTGTGAACCTAATGTTCGTATTCCAACTGACTCGCGATACTCGTCAGCCAATCAGGACCTACCTACCTGTCCTGGAATGTGCCACCAGCCTGATGCTGCCCAAGGGTGGACATTCTATGAATGCCACGCCCAGGAGCCCTCAATTTCAGTTTACAGCTAATAGCTGAAATAGTGTGCCCAATCTCTCTATACATAGGCATATCCAAAAGCATGTAACTGCTTAGTGCCACAAGACATTTTAGTCCACAGTGGGCGCTCCAGACGGGCTACCACTTACTAATTCAGAATAAAGCACACCATCTCCTCCAAAATTCAGAATTATGAGCGGAGTCGACACCAGAATGGGACCCGGTGCCCAAAAGATGTTGAGCAATAGATCTGGAAGGTGCAGGTTTATCATTTATTAAAGAGTCTGTTATTTTATTGTAGGCTCCATAAAGCATATTGTTTCCACTTGTCTGTACGTTTGAAGTGAATGCTGAATTTCAAACGCTAAATTATGGATTTTGCACTGTGTTTAGAAGAATTAATGTATTATGAGAGGGGGGCTGGTCTCTTTCATGCTTTGGTTATTCAGGGAAAGAATACGGGGCAACTGACTACAAGCGGATGTGTCCAGGATCACACAATTTGGTTACATGGAAAAGATGAGATTAGAGCTCCAGGGGGTCCCAAACAAAACAACACAACACATTTCTCAGGCCACGGCCGAAGACGTCCCTACCATGTTTGGCTGCGTAACCATTGGTATATAGTAATATAGGGCCAGATGTATCAAGATTCCGTTTTGCGAATCCTAAATAGCGATTTTTTGCGAATCGCTATTTAGAATTCGCAAAACAGTATGTATGTACAAAATCGCAATTTTTTGGTGAATCCTTATTATTCTTTATTTGCGAATTCGCATTTTGCGAATTCGCAAATAAAGAATAATTTCCAATGCATTCCTATGGGCCAGGAGGCCCATAGGAATGATAGTGCAATAATTCTCAAATTACGAATTCGCAATTTGCTAATCGCAATTTGAGAATTATTTCAAGGGTGCAGGGGTGTCTCAAAGACACCCTGCTGCACCCCTGAAATCTACATGTGTGTGCATGTGGCACACATACATGCCCTATGGGCATGTATGCGTGTCACATGCCACCCTCACAAATGCCAAATAGGGCATTTTTAAAAGAAATCTCAAATTACCACCAAGTACAAGTTGGTGGTCATTTGCGATTCCTTAACTAAAAATCGCAATTTCAAAATGTGACATATCATTTAAGGAATCTCTAAATTTGTGATTCCTTAAATGCTATGGCAAATTAAGGAATCGCAAATAATTGCGATTCCTTAAATTGCGATTTTTTCATACATCTGAAAAAATGCAAAACGGCTGTTTGCGAGTCGCAAAAGCCTTGATACATCTGGCCCATACTCATTGTCTGCTGGGGGACATATGGCTTCGTGGGTGTAATCTATGCATCCGATCACGTGTGGAAACTGTGCTACTTGGTAGAAGCCGAGTTTAGTTTGGGTCAATTCCTGTTGGGTTGTGGGGAAGGTGATGTGGTTGGGGATCATAGCCATCATGGCGGCCAGGAAGGATTTAAAGAACTGTGAAAGAAAGGGAGCTTTCTGGTACCGCTCCAGCTTCTGCCAGCACCCCCTGGAAACTGCCTGAAGCAAGTAGGTACAGGCAACATAGCACCTGGACATGAGTTGGGATGGCATGGGTCCTAAGTGTCTAGCGCTACCTTACTGGTTCCAATTCAGCTATTAAGTAAAGTATCATTGCAGCATTCAGCCTGTACTTATCATATATTTGCTCTGCTGTTTGTCCCAACAAAATGATGCACAGTCGGAAGATCCTCTCCTGTATTCTCCTTCGGACCTGGCCTGCTGCATGGATCCTCATCCTCCTCGCAAACACATAGAGTACTGCCATTGTGAAAGGCCTCTATGGCCTCATGGGTCAGTTTAAATAGCCTTCTGATGATTTTTTACCACCTGATTGTGATTCCCATTAATCTGCACTTGCTAAATAGCGATTTTCAAGGAAATCGCTATTTGCTATTTTTCATGCATTGTATTGCGATTTTTTTTAGCGATTCCTTATTTGCCTTCGCATTTTTGGTTTATCACTATTAAGAAATCAAAATATCTAATTTCCCCCTTTTAGCGACTCTGTATTTTGCGATTTGGGAATTTTTGGTTGATGCATTGGAAATTGCTAAAAAGCGCTCGCAAATAGCTATTCGCTATTTTTGCAAGCACTTTTTACCTTGATGCATGTGCCTGATACTGTCTCTAAACAGAAGGATGCAGGAAAAAAGACAAGGAAATACAAGTAAGGGAAACGTTCGTATGATTTGTAGAGCCATCAAAAATGTCCCTGGGCCCACGATGTCTCTGTAGACTCAAAGAATATGAATATCACAGCCATTTTTTCATCATCACTCTTAATAGCATATGCATTTTTTTTCATGCCTAAGCTGAAACCACGATCAGTGGCACCAGTCTCCTGGGTGTCGGATATGCTTTGTGCCTCACTTTGATAAAACAGCTTGCTTAGCTGACAGAAATATATAAGTCCATTAGATACTAGGAAATACCACAGGTAAGCCCTATAGGGCATCTGGTATCTTTTTCTTTAGAGCCTCTCTGATGTCGTTAAGTACTTCACCCCAGAGCTCCTAATTTCAGTCCATCAACACGTATTCATGTTGCCCTTGCTCCATACCCTTTTTATCATCTGTCTGGTTTTATTGATCTATAAGTTTACTACATGGTTTTTAGCCTTCTGTACGAATAATCAGTTTCCTAGAACCTCTCGCAATAATGTTCCAGTATACCTCTGTCTAATTCCTGCCCAGTTCCTCCTTCCACTTTGATAGAAACGTCTACATTTCCTGTGTTCCTGCTTCTTGAAGAACCTTAAGTATTTTCTCTCAATGAGATGGTTTTTCTCTGTTATCTTTTGAAACATAATATTGAACATGATCAATTGGTGTGTGGCTTTATCTCCGAGTTCAAGACCCAGGCAGCTAAAGCATTTTGATACTTGTAGGCTGTATTGCTCTCAGGGCTTTTCAAATTACTTAATTTTTCCATCATGAAACATAGTAACCGGTTTCGTGCATTGGGCCTCTCTCCAAGCATTGTATGCCTCTCTAAGCCCCGAGTAAAGGCCAGGTTCCACAATATCTGAGTGAAAGGGACAGGTGAAGATGCAAGGCCATAACGCAGGGTAAGTCCCAAACACCAAGGGTTGGTTCTGTTATCGATGAATGGGACATATTAATTGGTCTATATTTATGGTTAAACCAGAGAACCTCCTACAGGGATCCGCCTGCCAAAGTATATTCAGCTAAGCACCACTGTCACTCAGTCTCTGCTTTGGAGGATTTCAGTAGGTACTGGAGATGTACCGCCTACTAATTCCACGATACCATCTCTCAGTTTCATCAGCTGGAATCCCAATTTTTTCTGTTTCCTTGCTCCTCCCTCTCACTCATGAAATGAGGATGTATTTGTTGCATTTGTGTAAAAACTGTAGGAGAACTGTTAAAGCAATGGTCTGGAACAGAAAAATTAGTTTGAGCTGCAGGGACAGTTTGATAGTAGAAATAAGGGTTAAACGTCAAATTCAGCCATCTTTGAGTATCGGCTCTAATTTCTGCCAATAATGGGTGAAAGTTGACCTTGTAAATGTTGGAATATTGTTACGACTAAGTACACCCCAGGCACTTGGTGCTGATGCTTCTCTTAAAGTGGGCGTGTGTCTGCAGCCAGTCTGTCTTTTCTAGAGGGATGCTGATAAATTCACTGATTTAAGATTAATTATAAAACCCAAGACCTTGCTAAACGTGTGCAGGATATTAAGGAGTCTGAAAACGTGTTCTCTTAGATGCTAACAGAGATCCATCAGAAATTGTCTGGTTATTGCAGCATCCCTTACCAGAGGGTCCTACATATTGGTGAGTTGATTTAACAATGAGGCAATGGAAAGTAGCAATGGCTACTCTTTGATAGCTTTAACTGATGGTTGCTTTGGTCAGAGTGGAACAAGCGTCTTACTTGTCCGCCATATTAGCCACGCCACCACTGTCTAATTTTTAGCCTAATGCTCGTGAGTTTCGAAACGATGGGGTATTGTCTCAATATGTGTTTTAATGCCGTTACGCTGCATAGTCTGACTATCAAATGGGGCTATTAGAGGAATGTTACACATACGAGTACTCCTCTGATGCTTGGAGTAGGCTGATCTAAACCCACTGTTTTTGCAATTTAGAAAGGGTATGACATTTGGCTACTTTTAAAGATGGCACTGCGGGAATGTGCTCACATTAATAGTGCAGAGACATGATAGGCACTGAATGCCTCAGGCAAAGGGTTGCTTTTTATAAGATTTGTTCATAAGTAACTTAAGATAAATATGCAGTGTAATAAAGCTGGTTTATCTGTGTGTTTTTTAAAAACATTTAAAAAAAAATATATATATATATATATTTTTTTTGCGCCTGTTTTTAGCACTCGCTGATGGCCGAGTTCTGGTTTTCTTCTTCTCTCTTGTTTTGAATTTGGTGACACACGAACAGGGGACCAGATACCACAGACCATTTGAGAGACCAAATGAGACTAAGAAGGTATAAGCTTCATTTGTATGTGGGTCTGGGTGTGGAATGCCTGTTATGTTTTTAGACTCGGGTTTAGGCAATGTTCCAGGTGATCCAATAGTGATTTTTTAAAATCATTAGTGTTACCTAACCTGATGTTTTTTGCCATAGGACCTGTTTGAGAAGAATAATTTTTTGATTACGTTCTGTCAACTAGCCAAGACGTGGTTCTTGGTTCTCCTGAAATTAGGTATTTCTCTTTGTAATAAAATTATATATATATTTTTTCTGAACATTTTCCACATATTTGGTTAATGCTCACGGGTGTGGTAGTGTGGTTTGTTTCAATGTGTGGTTTTCTTCATATTTGGCTTTTTTTACACGTAGTGTTAGGTTTTCTCTCTCGGAGGCTATGTATCTGAAATGACTCTTGTGAGATCCATTGGTTTCGGCATGAGATCATTAGATTTTGTTTTGGATAAGAAAGGCTAAATTCTTAGCCTGAAGTGAGGTCTTTTGTCAATCAAAAAGAGATATGCATCATGCCATATACCCATGTTTTCTTGGGTCTATGGTCTCTCTGTCTCCACCAACTTTGCACTAACTTTTTGTGTTTTACACAATGGTATGTTTGTATGTTTTTAGTTTCACCTTCTACTGCATTACACTTGCTTTTCATATGTGAAGGTTGGATGAAATTAATGTATTATTATTTGCATTTTATGTATGTTATGTGTGATCTTGTGGTTTTGAATTACATATGATGTATTGTTTTTTGACAGCCCTGACAAAGCCCGCATGGGCGAAACGCGTTGGCTGTATGAACGAAGAATAAAGGAAGATTTTGTCAAGGAGTCAAGTTTCTCACATTAATTTGTGTCTTTATATTGTGAATATTATTTGCTTTCTTCTTTGTTCCTCTAAGGGCAATTGTTTTGGAAAGCCCTATAGGGCATCTAGTATCTTTTTTTTTAGAGCCTCTCGGATGTCGTTCAGTACTTCACCCCAGAGCTCCTAATTTCAGTCCATCGATACGTATTCATGTTGCCCTTGCTCCATACCCATGAGCTGCAGGGACATTTTGATAGTAGAAATAAGGGTCAAACGTCAAATTGAGCCATCTTTGAGTATCGGCTCTGAAAGTTGACCTTGTAAATGTTGGAATATTGTTACAACTAAGAACACCCCAGCAACTTGGTGTTGATGCTTCTCTTAAAGGGGGCGTGTGTCTGCAGCCAATCTGTCTTTTCTAGAGGGATACTGATAAATTCACTGACCTTGCTAAACGTTTGCAGGATATTAAGGAGTCTGAAAACGTGTTCTCTTAGATGCTAACAGAGATCCATCAGGAATTGTCTGATTATTGCAGCATTCCTTACCAGAGGGTCCTACATATTGGTGAGTTGATTTAACAATGAGGCAATGGAAAGTAGCAATGGCTACTCTTTGATAGCTTTAACTGATGGTTGCTTTGGTCAGAGCGGAACAAGCGCCTTACTTGTCCGCCATATTAGCCACGCCACCACTGTCTAGTTTTTCTCTAATCACATTTTCATTGCCAAACGCCAGGCTCAATATTCATCCTTCTGGCCAGTGGCAGCAATCAACACCACTTAGAAATTCTTTTTGTGGAAAGAAAAAGAGGTCACAGAAAACTTTTCTCTACAAAACCAAAGAAACAGCTCTATGTATCTGCTACAGAAAACAAAATTCTGGAGGGGAGCAGAAGAAAGCACTTGTACAAGAATGGCAGTCCAGCACTACAGACGTAGCTGTTGTTTAGAATTAGTGGAAACTCTAACAAAAATAAGTTTAACAAAAAAGATCTGTGCCAAGTTTTCAAGAAATAGAAGTGACAAGCAAGTACCTTTGCATACAATAGGCAGCAGAAACACTGGAATAACTTGTGCCCTCTGATGAACTGAAATTCAAAATTCTTCCATGAAATTCTGAACTTTTCCTTGTCAATTTCGAAACCTTACTCCTTTTCAATGAGGCATTTTTTAAAATTAATTCTGGTTATCTTTGAGAAGCCAATTTCAGAGGCAACAGGCCACAGACCAATCGCATGAAACTTGGTCGAGCTACCTCCTCCATTTTTACTAATCTTGTTTTTGCTGGGCTCAGGCCTGCTAACCAGTGCCAAAGTGCAAGTACTCTCTCCTTAAAATATGGTAAAATTAGCTTATGCCCAATTGGCATATTTAATATAATTATAACAATATGTCTTCTCAAACAACATCAATTACACCATAATGTGCTTTCAGTCGTTCATTTAAAGTTGAAATTTGACGATTTGTATCTCATGGACTTGCGTGTCTTGGACGTAAATGGTTAGGAGAATTCTTACACTTCCTTTGATCCCCAAACCTAATGAGTGTGAATAGAGAATCAAAAGGCAGTGTAAGTGTTGGTTTGTGGATGTATTGCTGTATACAAAATGTTAACTGTACTGTAATTATGCACAATGGATATGATGCTCTGCTAATTCAATCCGTATAAATATTGTCATGTCACATCATTGGTTTTGTACATGAGCTTTTTGTTGATGTCATTGGATACTTTTCTTGACCAGCAGAAGATTAAGTTGAGTAGAAAATAATTCCTCCAGGAGCATATTCTTTTTGAAGATTACATTACCCAGTTTCTTGGGGACACTGGGTTGCCCTGTCTCAATATATACTAGTGAGCCTGCAGCACTGATTGTGCCATCCACTTAATTAACAGTTGAAACATGTCTCAGGCCTGCCATTGCAGATCATGTGTGTTTAGTTTAAACTGCCAATTCGACCTGGCAAAATAACCCTTTTGCCAGGCCAAATCCTTCCTTTTTAATGCATATACGTTGCTCATAGTGTAGACCTTTGACAGCTCAAAGGACAAGGTGCAGTTTATTTAAAAAGTTGGACATTTACTTTTTTTGACAATCAATTTTATTGAGTTTTGAATGTAACAACAAACAGCATCATTCAGAGCTACATTGTACATTGTCAGAGTAGGGAAAAAACCCATCACAGTGACTTAGAGGCTACAAAAGTAAACCAATAATGACGTATCCATGTGTGCCTGAGGAGAAGACCACTCCATATCAGTCTTCTATTACTCCAACCCTTTTGCCCCACATTTCTCAGGGCATCGCCTGGTGACTTAAAGAGGCCGCTCCTGCGCAAAGCACCAGTTCACCCCCCTGCTCCAGCGCCTTAGAGTGGGTGCGGTACTGCCCAGCCAGTGAGCAGCAATGTCTCTTTTGGCAACCACCAACGCTGTATTGAGGAAGAGCTTCTCAGCCCTGGAGCCATCCAGTCCATCGGTGACGCCCAGCAGGACATGTACTTTTATGTTTTACATGTCCTCATAGTGAAATACTCGTACATTATTTGTACACAATTGCAAGGCCTACCTTTCGCCTAGGGTCATATTACTTGCTTACTTAAGCTTACTACCCCTCCTGGGGTATAGGCCATCAACCAGGACTGTCCAGCCACCTCTGTCCTGGGCTTTTCTTTCAATCTGGCTCCAGGTGTAATCCATCCCCTTGCAGTCAGCTTCGAAGCCTCCATTGCAGGTGTTTCTTGACCTTCCTCTTTTCCTTTTCCCTTGAGGGTTCCAGGTCAGGGCTTGCCAAGTGGTATTTGATGCAGACTTGCGGAGGGGTGTGGCCTATCCGGCCCAGCGTCTTTTCACGATTTCTTCATAAGCAGGGAGTTGGATAGTCTACTGCCATAGGTCATTGTTGCCAATTGTGTTCGGCCAGCGGGTTTGGAGGATTTTCCTCAGGCAGGGGTTGATTAAGGTCCGGGCTTTGTTGGTAGTGGTCACTGTTGTCCTCCAAGTTCTGCTCTATACAGAAAGATCAATTTTGGGTTAGTGTTAAAAAGCCATATCTTAGTTTGGAACGTTAGGTACTTGGAGTTCCACATCTTCTTTAGCTGAATGAAGGCAGTCCTTGATTTGCCGTTTTTGCATTCCTTGTCTGACACTGCCCAGGTAGGTGAAGCCCTCAACCTCTCCCAGTGCATCGCCTGCAAGAGTAACTGCAGTTGTGCTGGCAGTGTTAGCTTTCAGGATATTGATTTTTATTCTGTAAATATTGAGGTCAAGTTATGCTGATGTGGCTGCAAGCTTGTCAGTCTTCCGGGTCATCTGCATATATGTATGGGAGAGTAGGACCTAATTGTCTGCAAAGTCAAGGTCGTCGAGCTGCTTCCAAGGTGTCCACTGGATCCCATTTCTTCTCCTTTTCATGGTCGAGTCTATGACCAGCAGGAAGAGAAAAGGTGAGAGCAAACAACTCTGGCAGACTCCAGTCCTCCCTTGGAAGGCTTCTATGAGTTGTCCTCCATGGACAATCTTGCAGGTCATTTCCTTGTAAGAGTTCCTGATAATTCTTACAAGTTTATCTGGCACGCTATAGTGGTGGAGTAGTTTCCAAAATATCCCTCTATCCATGCTGTCAAATGTCTTCTTATAGTTGATGAAGTTGAAGTAGAGTGGGGGAAGTTCAATTCCATCGACTACTCAGTGATGATACACAGTGTTGTGTGTGCAGGATCTATCTTTGCAGAGGTCAGCTCGCGGGTCTTGTAACTGAGCATCGACAGTCCCTTCAGTCTGTTCAGGATGACTCTGTTGAACACTTTGCCTTGGGTTGATAGAAATGTTATTCCTCTGTTATTTGCACAGTTACTCAGGTCACCTTTTTAGGGTATCTTGATGAGATATCCCTCCTTAGAATCTAATATCACCTTGTCTTCTTCTCAGAAACTGCCAAACATTGTGTAGAGCATGTCTACTGATGTTTCAATGCCTGCCTTCAGTGCCTCTGCAGGACTGTTGTAGGATCCTGTTGCCTTCCCATTTCTAAGATGTTTGATGGCTTGCCGTATTTTTTCCTTGGTTGGTCTGATGTAATCGATTGGCAAGTCCTTGTCAGCTGGCTGTATGTTTGGTGGAGAGTGCGGCATGGCTGCTTCAGCATTTCTTGAAAGTGATCCACCCACCTTCGTTGTTGGCATTCTTTACCCATGATTGTCTTCCCAGCTTTGTCTTTAAAAGTTATTTCTGGCTTGCTGTATCTGCCAGAGTTTCCTTGTTATGATGTAAGAGTTATTTCAAGATTAGATGACTTTTGAGTTATCTTATTACTTTTAATAAGCTGTAACTTCCAAATGGGAAGAAGTACCTAGTTCATATTTGGAATTGTAATGAAAAATCCTCTCTTATGGCAAAGTCAGGATTAAAATTACAATTTTGAGAATGCAACTTGGCATTTTTTTGCCTCAGCCATTTAGTGCGTGTAGCTTGTCTCTGGCTCAGATGAATAGGTGCAGCTGACAGTCAAGCTTTGTGCATTCCTCCTAGACAGCCACAAATATTAGAGGGCGTAGGTGTGCCTGGATGGAATATCCATGCAGGATGGGAGGGTGGAACTGGGCACAGCCCTACTTGCACTTCAATAGGCTGTATCCTGCCGCCACATAAAGGGCTGCCATACCCCTGCCATACCCCCCGTGGTTAGTCCGGGGGCGGGGAATGCAGGAAATCTGCACACTTCTCCACTACTACTACTTGAAAGAAGGCTCATAAATATTGGACCTCAGACACCAACTCTTCAGTACACTTCTTGTAACAGGCAGAGTGATTATTCCATGTATAATCCATTCTGTGACTTGCCTTTCAGTGACAGTTAATGGCAATTTTCCAGTTTTTCAATGCTCAGCATCGTGTAGTCTGCTCTCCTCTGTGCCAGTTTGATCTGTTTATCAGGGAGATTGAATTCTGCAAACAGTGACGTGGTATTGATTTAACGCCAAGGGACATAGCCTTAACGCAGGTCCAGCCTAATAGCACGATAGAACTTAATTGTGACTGACCATGTTGCAACATGACCAAGTCCTGTTCCATGATGTCTATGGCAGAAGATACTATGCTGTCCAAAGAATATATCCTGGACGACAGAGTCTTTAACCCATTGTCAACTACAGAGAAAGTTTTCTCTAAATTAATACGATCAATTTCTCGTATTCGTTCTGCAGTCTCTGCTTGTGTAATCTTCCATGCTTCATTATAAGCAGCATGGATACCGGCATATATAAAACGTTTATGACGCAGTGTTCTTGGTCCTAGCAAGAATTCCCTAAGATCAGCGCCATTTTTAAGTAAAGATAGGCGTTGTTTTACATCACTAAGTGTAGATCTATGTAGCCATTCAAGGCAATGTTTCCCAACACTGTATGTTGTTACTATTCCTGGATGCTGTCTCTGAACATATATTGGATCTGGCCTACTGAATGTGAACCCCCGTGTTTTATTCCGGTATCTATCTTGATAGTTGTTTGTGTCTGTAGGTCAGATTAACCATTTTTTCCAATCTGGATCTGTTCTGTTGTGATGCAAAATAGTATGTACGTCGACCTTCCCCACTGAAGTGTTACTGTTATCAGGTGTAGGTGTAGGTATGGACAGATTGTTTAAATCTTTTATCTTGGCTAATCCAAGACAAGATGTCTGTTGGACAGTGTCATTGAAAAACATAATTTGCTCTGGGATGATGCAGGCTCTAAAATAAGGCTTCTATCCCGTGCACTTGCCAATTGTTTGTGCCCCAGACAGTTTTCATCTCAATGTTGTCTTTCCAAAAGTCAAAACCTAATGTAGAAAGCTGAGCATAAAAGGCTGCAGAATAAATGTATTGGTATTTTTCAACATACTTTTCATTCCTGCCTTATTAACATTTTTAAAAAAAATTTTTTTTATTAGTTTCAAAACAAAGAAAGAAATAGACATATCAGGTGCCATACATTCAGACATAATAATAAGGCGAACAGACGTAGATACAGGATATATACTAAGCAATGAAGAAATGGTTGAGACGCCTACGCTAATGTATGAGAAACAGGATGTGCCACAATACAATATACGATTCACATTAAGCGCAAGCCCTCAGAGTCTGCCCACCCCTAAAATCAGGATAATCAAAGAAGCATGGGCACCGGATACTGGAATACCAACAAAATCAGGATGTTCCACCAACTATACTTATAAAAGGAAAGTGAGAGAGAGTGTAAGAAAGAGAAACCATACAAACAAAAATGAAGACAAAACAATAAACCCATCCTCCCCACCCTGCACCCCTGCATATGGCTATCGTCTAACCCCAACTAGCAGTGTGCCTGTCGCCCCAACTAACTAAATACTAAAAGTAGAAAATGGAGGAGGGCATCTTCATACATGCCCCCGGTCTCCCTTCTCCTCCGCCAGAGCCAAGAACCCCCCGACTAAGGTCTTGAAGTCTATTATGTTGCAGATGCATAGCGCAACAGGGGAAAGTCCAAACACCGCCCAACCTCCCGAAAGCATCATGGTTGCAAACCCCGTGTCCAGTAATACCCGATGTCAAACTCAATCACACAGTCTCATCCTTGACCCTTCCGATCAGACATGTAAGCCCCTTCTGGACGAACTGTCGCCTCCGCAAAATAGTCAATGCACGAAAAAGCTGTAGCAAAGTTCAAACCAAGACGTAGCAGAGAGATGAAAGTGTTGAGAACTCCGCTAGGTCCAAAGACTCCCCATACCGTCATGGATTCCCAAGGTTGTTTCCTCCGCCATCTTAGGGGATACATATATATATGTATAGGGGAGTGACGCAGTTTCAAACCAACAACAGTTCCCATCAAAAGTCTCCGGAAAGGGAGCATCAAATAGTCCTTCCATAGTCGGCAACGATCGTAAGCCTGACAATCCATTTGTGGCATCAAGCTTGCTCCCATCCCCAAAAACATTGGTCAGAGGCTCCAACGCCTCCCGTAGTACGGGGTCTGCTTCCTCCATTGAAGTGGCCATCTTGGGTATCTCGAGTCATTTCGTTTCTTGTAGTGGACCCGGGTCCGGTCCCATCTGCCCAATTCCAGACAAACGCGCTACCATTTTATGAATGTGGGCTTCAACGCAAACATGAAGTGACCCTATGGCTGCCAACACAGTTCGTAGTGAGGGGTCACTCTCGGTCCGCTCCACAACACCTTTCTCGGTTTCGGTCATATTCGCATCCCCAGAGAGCCCAGTCTCCCTGGGGGGAACAGGAGGATGCGGAACGGACGACTTCAGAGGGGGACTTATCGTTGGGGACAATAACAATCCGGACTCAGCCACCGCAGGCGGAGATCCCAACCCAGCGAACACCGGCGGGGCCCTAACCGGGTCACCGGGCCAGGGACCCCCGTCCACCACTCCAATTGTGCGTCGTCACCCCTCCTTCAATGTTCACCTATTCAGCCAACCATCATCAACTTCAGTCCAAGAAAATATTTCCCACCTCGGTAGACCGGACCCTGTCACACAACTACAGCCGATGTTGTTCAACTGAAACCCGGCTGGGCCAGTACTCGAGACCCCGGCTTCCAGGCTGGTCTAGGCCGCAAACTGCCACACGACATATCTTCGTCTACCAAACTGGTAGAAATCTCGGGATTGCAACGTTAAGCTCCAGTCCGGTTCATACACACGGAGGCAGGGCGCAAAAACAGGATAAATAACAGGATCTTCTGGCAGGAGTCGGAGGTCAGCGGAGCCGGGAGCTTACGCGGCCATCTTTTTTGCTAGCATAGCTCCTCCCCCCTTATTAACATTTTTAAACGAAAACGATTCTGGATTGGATACATTAAATCCTGAAAAGTATGAAAATTTACCATAAAATGTTTTTGATCTACCCTTTGGTGGTGTAAGACATTGTTCCCATTGGTTATACAGCAATATATTTCTAGGATTTGCAGATTTGTGCAAGAAATGATGACCATAGTGATTATAACAATACATTTGTTTATAATATGATGAACCTTCTAAGTATTCATGATTTGTAAATACAGCAGACATTTCTAAGTCTGACATCATATTATTAAGTCTCGAAGTCCCAATCATCAGAAAAGGTACTAGATGAAACAAAGTCATTCAAGGAAATCTTGAACTGGTGTGGAATCTTCAACAGCTCTGACGGGCCAAACATGTCATAGTCAGTCCTGTCCCAAGCTATACCCCCTGGTATAGGAACGGCTGTGATGTTCACTGATGACAAGTCTCTTTGTTCACGATGAGATGATTTGTGTGGCTTGAGGAGTAAGTTGATGTTCTAACTTGCTATGTCCTTTTTTACATTTATCAGCATTCCCAAAGGTATTACCAGAGTCAACCAACGTTGATGAAAAAGCACACCCAACACAATCCAAAGTTCAATCCATCGTGAAACCAGATAAGTCTTTTCCAGGTGATGAAAAAGTTCTGTTGCTTGTTCTTTTGAAGTTTTTTTTTATTGGCGTCGTTTCAGGTTTGCTGGGATCCTCGGGAAACGTATCAAAGTTAATGAAATAGCCAGAGGTAGTTCTGTCAACTGTAGGGATTGCATCAGGATTTGTTGCAATCGCCGGACCCACTTGATCACTTGTTACATTTGTATAGTCAGATGCTATTTCATTGTAGACAGGTATTTCTTGAGAAACTGTTATTTGAGTTTCAAGAGGTACAATTTCCAAAGCTTTGTTGCTTAGTCCTTCATTTTGCACTGCAGATTCTTCAAAGGTGATGAGTCACTCAGTTTGAACCTCTTAGAGAGTAGCCAGATTCGGGCGTCTGCTACATCTTTGGAGTCCACTTGGCCTACTGCTTATGATTGGCCACATGATGTGGTTTGACCAGGTCGATTGACACAAAGCTGTTCTCCTTCATTCCAGCAACAGGCGGCAGTAATACTGTTCTTGATCCGTGGATGGCTAGGACAGGTACTGGTTGTCTGTAAGAAGGCCCAAATTCCTTCTTGTCAGCGATCTTTTCTCTGACTAGATCCCGAATCTTTGGAATACAGATAGGCCTTGCTGGGATGGTCGGTTTCTCTCCAGTGGTTGTTGGCTTCAGGAACACATTAGTTTGTTTCGTTCTTATTTCATTTAAGTCCTGTAAAACAGCCAAACGATCTTTGATATCAAAGGGATTTTGTTTTACCACTGAAGTCTGACAATCGAGGTCTGGTACTATCATTCTGGTAACAAAAAGGACTTCATATGGAGTGCTACCCGTAGAGAACTTCTTGGCAGACTATTGAGCCTACGTTGGACACTTATTAGATGTTTAACCCACCTGTCACCCGAGCCTAATACCCTAGCTGTTATATATTGCTTTATGTCCCGTTTTTTTTCTCTCCACTACCGAATTTCCATCAGGATAAAATGGACTAGAGTACCGCAATGCAGCGCCCAGATTGGCCATGGCCTCGAGAGCTATGCGCAGGACCCTGGTCAGAATGTAGCGTGCAGACTGCGTATGTGCTGATAAAGACTTGCAAATCTTTTATAACAGTTCGAGCGTCAGCCGAGCGCTGAGGCCATATCCAAATGAATCTTGAACACGAATCCACTGCGACCATGATATATTTATAGTTACCATCCCTATGTAAGGGACCGCAGTGGTCCAGGTAAACGCAAGCTAATGGTTTATCTGAGAATAACAGGGGCGTCTGCGCAGGACATTTCACAGTAGAAACTTTCATCTTTTGGCAGATTTCACATTCCAAAACATATTTTCAGGTCTGTTTCCTCATGCGTTGCCACCAGTATCTCTGTTTTAATAACAATACTTTGGCGGAAACACCTGCCTGTGCAGAGGCAAGCCCTTCATGTGCTGCTCCGATTAGTCCTAATCTATATTCCATGTTTGGAATTACTCTATCCCCCACTCCAGGGATTCGAGCAAATGGAACATTATGCGCATCAGTTAGATATGAGTATTTGAGTGGAATGCCTTTCGGTAATGTTTTACCACTGTCTTTGCCTGAAGCATTGACAGCTTGCATTATTTCACTGTCTATTTTCGTTTATGAACAAGTGATTGCAGCTATGGAAGCTGTTTGCACAGCTGCCTTTGCGGCCTCATCAGCCAATGAATTCCCTGGAACGTGAACGCAATCACTTTGATGACTCAGTGTATGCATCAGGTGAATGTTTTGTAGCTCTTGTCGTAACTGAACTACTTGTTCCCAAAGCAACTTATACTTGATTGTGCCTCCTTTTGCATCTTTGTTACAGTTTTGAATCCAGTTCTGCAAGTATTCATTGTAAGATTGAACACAATAATACGAATCGCACACTATGAGTGTGGGGAATTCACAATCTGTATTTTCAAGCGCCATCTTAAATACTTGTAGTTCAGCTCACTGAGCTGTACAATCTCCTAGAGATTGTGTTTTACTGACCATTGGTCGGAATTTGCAATTGCGCCAGCGACCTTTAACGATAGCGCACACAGCACTATAAGCTCGTTTACTCTCCGTAGCAGGCTGTGCTAATCTGTCAGTATAAATTATACATTCATATTTTTCTAGAGGCAGAATTTCAGTAGGCAGAGGGCATTCTTGTTCATATTGTAGAAATTCCTGTGTTTTTATATATGGATCAAAAACATATTCAACGTCTGTTGCAGCCAGAGAGTTAAACCATTGTATCCATCTTGGATGTGATGCTTTTGCTACTGCAGTTTGAACCGCTGTCAGATTTTTTTCTGTTGGAATGAATTTAATTTCTGCTTGTGTGTACAAGTGGGATTTGTAAGCTATTGGCACTTTTTCTCCTTCGTTAAAGGTTAAGTGTGTGAATCCGCATTGTCCTGGAATGATTCGGATCACTAAGTTGCATACGTTTACGCATGTTTGCAAATGTTTAATTGCAAACATGTCTTTTTGCTGTGAACACAAATTTCTGTGTGTTTTTGTGACCAATTAACTGTTTTAAAATCAGGTTGATTAATTCGGAGAGAGGTTTAACCCTTTCTGCGTAATTTAGAATGTAAGTTCTTCCGAAGTTCAGGAAACCTAGAATTGACTGTACGATTTTCAGCAAGGTTGGAGCAGCACCCATTTCTCTATAAAGTTTGCTGCCAGGCTTTTGCCTTCACTTGAAAGTTTGTATCCTAGAAAAAGGACACTGAGATGGGCAATTCATGATTTTTTAAAATTGAATTTATACCCTTCAGAGGCGAAGACAAGTATGATGGTGTTCACCCTGTTCAAGTGCCTATCCAAGTCATCGTCTGTCAGATAGATGTCATCTACATATGATAGAGCTTCGTCATCATACGTGTGTAGTAACTCTGTTACCTTTGCTGAAAATAAACCAGGACTATTCTTGAGTCCCTGAGGGAGACGACAGAAGTGACGCTAAGTCCCCATAATTGAGAAAGTGGTCAAATACCTACTTTCTGGTGTAATGTTTTGACAGAAGAAACCGTTAGAAATATCTAATGAGGTTTTATATTTTTTACACACAATGTTATTCATTAATGCTGCACTGTGTGCATTTTGTACTGCAAAAGTTTTTCAATGTGAATTTAGATGTCTGTAATCCAATACTAGACGATATGTATTGTCTGGTTTGGAGACAGGAAACAAAGGATTGTTCATTGACGAGTAGCATGTTTCAATCACCCCTTGGTATTCAACTTGATCGAATATCTCCCTGACCTGTTTTTTGTAGCTTCTTGCTTAACTGAAACTGCCTTTGTGCAGTTGGTTGATTTTTTAACTGGATTTTATTGTGAAGAGAATCCTCATCCCATCCTACATGATTTTTGTATAATGCAGGTGCCTGGGCTACTGCCCATTTCCTGGCATAGGTATATTTTGAATGAATTGGAATGTGGTTGGAGGAGGCTGGCATAATGATGTCTTCGCCATGTGGGCACTCCCTGACAAATTGTGGTGGCCAGTCTTGTTCAGCGAGAAGAATGTCATAACCCTGAGAGAGCGGCTCCCAAAAGAGTGCTCTTATTTTTCTAGTTATATCTCCCTCCATCCGGAGTGTTAGATCATATAAATTATGTGAGGAACTAACCCTGATATCTGCAGTTTCAACTAGAATGTACTCATTCAAGTCCATTGTCTCCGGAAGATCCTTCAAGTTCTTGCGAGCTATGGTGGCTTCTGCTGCGCTGTCCAACATTAAGCCCACTCCCCGTTCTTAAGTTGTGTCCTCAATATCCTCGGCATGTCTGCTTTTTAGACCTGCTACCTTCTTTTTGGTGAATTGAGGTTTCTTGTTTTTCTAAACGTGTTGATCGTCTTTGGACTGCACGCGTTCTTCCTTGCGTTCTGACCGTCCTCTTCTTTCGGATTTCTGCGACAAAGTCTGAAAGGTAGGAGAGGAATGCATATCATTATCTTGAAATCTATCAGGTTTTCTCAAATTATCCCTATTCCTCAGGTTATACCTCCTTTCAGTGGGCTCCTTTGAGGAGACCTAAATCTGGATTGAGAATGCTTCTCTTTAGAAGTTTGTTTAGTGTTCTCCCACTTCTTTTTAGGAAGAGTAGGAGTGTTTTTATTAAGGACCTTTTCAGGACTTTCTGACAGTTGGGGTTTAACTGGTTTTCCACCCAAGCTGTCTCTGCCTATTTCTTCATAGGACTTTTCAATTATTCTGGCCAGTTCTTGTGGTTGCTCAGTTACATCAAATTCCCTTAACTTTTGGAGGATCCCCACGCATGCTGCTTCACCTTTAATATTAGCTAATATTATTGTTGAGACCTGTTTGAAATCCTTCAGTAATTTCATTCCCAGATTTAAAGCAGGCTCTGCCCCGTATTCATTTTGAATCTGTTTCAGGACGTCTGGTATTACCGCCATAGACGGAACACCATGTGTTTTGGTGTAGATTGCAGCAAAGACTATACCCCAAGTATCGCTGTCCTCCAGATGTGGTGCGATCCCCATTGGTAAACAGATTGTTAGAATTAAGTGTTTCTCATGAGGGGTAGTATCAGGAAATACTGCCTCGATTTGAGTTATTTTTTGAGCTATCCAGAATGGAATATGTTCCCGTTTTGCGGCTAATTTACCAACGACTGATGTAGAGTCAGTGGTGTAATTTTTAATTGTGTTCCCCTGGTAAGGGGGATGTTGTGGAATCCTTATTACCGGTTGGACTGTTAGTGTCCGCATGACACATTGGACCAATTGTCTACAGATTTTGATTAACTCTTTGAGATGAGCTAATAGTTCCTCATCTGTCATTATATTAATTTCAGGATGTGGTGTATAGCTGGCTAATACCAGCCATGTTGCTTTACCTAGTGGACCGAGCCTGGTAATGTGATTTATATGTTTTAGGGCACCTTTAAACCAGAGCGCCTGCTCTTGGTATGTTAGTGGAATTTCAATATCCTCGAAAGGAATGTATTTTGTTGGTGGATCATCTTCTTTGAAGAATTGAAACACTTGTGTTCTTGGATTTGCTTCAGGGAAGATTATCCATGAATAGAACACCTCTGTCTGGTGATATTCATGTGCCTCTATCACAAAAATGACCCTACCACCTCTTTCTGATAGGCCATTTCGTATGAGTTTTGTAATGATGGCTTTTCTTAACTTTTCAGCATCTTGGAGACCTGTAAAGTTTAAAGCTTGTACGGCGTTGTCGCCTGTAGCTCTACCAGCCTCGGTATTATTATCGAGGGACATTTTATTGACTGAAAGTTTAAAGAGCAAGTTCCAAGGAAACAAAGATAAGGTGCACAATATTTTGGAACACTGTATCCTTCAACGTTGAATAAACCAAAAAGCTAATACATAGGATTTTTGTCCTACTCTGCTATGGCAGATATTTTATCCTTTTACCCACGCCAGACGTTTATTGGAGCATTATAGAAAAAAGGGTCTCTGAGAAAAGCACCACTTACTTTAGTATCTAGTGTTAAATGAGTGCCTTACCAAACGTTGCAGGCCATGTAGTGTAGTTCCTATATTCCCAATAGGCTCTGCACATTGGAATAATATATCCTATAGATTGACATAGGACTTAAGTCAATAGGTCTCTATCGAATATACAAAACTTAATTGTGTGTGTGCCAGCTAGCTCAGAGGTTACTAGAAAATTTCTAGAATTCACAAGAAGGGAATAGTTTCTGATAACCGCATAAACATGACAACTTTGTTTCCCAAGAATAAGAATATATTATATCTCTCAGAGTCGTGGAAACAATAGATAAGTATTTCACTCATTCAATCGTGCATGCTTCGTTTCTACAGAGTTGCAGAGAAATAGAGAGACAGGCATTTTCAATAAAAGATTTATTGAACAGTCTTCTTTCTCATGCAAGAGAGGTGAACTGCTACAATTGTTAGACAGAATGCAAAGTATAATGCGTACAGCGAGAATAGTATTATAAAATAATACTGTAAAAGCATTGTATGGTTTCTAAGCCATATAAAAATACATACATAAATACACAGGATAAAATACTCAACTGGTACTTCTAAAATACGCCTACTCCAATGTACCTAACCTAAGTATAGTACGCGGGAAGAAGTAAGTATGGTCTTTTTTCATAGGTTTAGTTTTGCAAAGAATCAACCAAAGGTTTCTCTAGGTTCTAATCAGCTCCATACCTTCAGAATGAAGGAGGTCTGGTATCTCTGTCTCATGACTCGATTTCCCAACACCCCGCAAGGGGAGTCAGAACCACTGAAGCTAGATTGCTCAGCAGAGGAGGGCACCTTCATGATCAGTGCGTCAACTGGAGAGTCGGCTTCCTTTGGCACTTGCTGTAGCGAGCTGCGTCGGGCAAGTAGGTCGTTGAACTGCTCCGATCCACCAAGCTTTGCCATTGCAAGTGAAGGTATATTTATACCTTGAAGGTGTTTAGGAATGCCTGGTTTGACATAAAGTCGGGGATATGAACGTCATGAATGAACCCCTGGGGGATAGTTGTTCATTGTAAAACTAACTGAGTTCTTGGAGAAATCAATATCCAAGCAAGGTGAAGTCCCTAACGGCTTAAGCTGGTTTTCCAAGAAATAGTTGTGACGTTTGGTGAACGGATGGAAGTAGCCATGCCTGTATTTGGGTGGCATGGGCTATGCCTAAATAAGGGCTTGATTTCTATGCCTATATATAGGGCAACGTGAATTGTACCTATATAAGGGCATGAATTGGGAAAATTCAATCGGAACCTAAAATGCCACACAACACCATGTTTGATCTAATGTGCCTTGACCTTTTCTAAAGCCTGCTTCTGAAGCAGTAATAATCTCATCATCTATAAGCCAGCTTTCCAGATAAGTAAGTTACAATTTGGCTTACATCTTGCCAATTGCTGCAAGCAAAGAAATTGGGTGGTAGTTTGCAGAGTCCTTTGGTATGGAGCAGGACAATAAGTGCAGTCCTCAAAGAGGCTGGAACCTTCTCCTGGAGCCAAATTGCACTGTAGGCCATCATTAGTATAGGTCCCCTAACAGAATGTTCAAGTTGATTGTATCAGCTGGAGGCCCATGTGGTCCAGGAGTCTGCTTTACTGTTAAAACATCGGGCAAACGGGTTTCATTAGGAGCCCATCCTGGTCTCAAATATTAAGATCAGTTTCTGCAACAGGCAGAGTAGTCATTGTTGACAAATAGTTTTTCCGAGAATCAGGTTAGAGGTTAGACTCTAGATTTCTCGGTCTCCAATCAGAACCCCTTATGACCAATTCCCTCAAATGTTTGCTGTTCTTGCATCTCTACAAGTCCTTGAGGGCCTCCCATACCTTTATATGCAAACAGGTTTTTTTTATGTTTTGCAAGATGTTTATACTCCTGTCTTTAGTATTTTCAGATGGACTTTCACACCTGGAATAAAATGTCTGAGTTTTAAAGCCATTGATAATGATTGCTTTCACTTATATCATTTGGCATCGAACCAATCCATCAGCAGAAAATTTGTGTTATTTGGGGGCTTATACAATGAAGTTGGTCGAAGAGTGCTTATCCCTCGGGTTGACGTTACCAGATTTCCAAGTCTTAAAATCACTTCTGGATCACATATATCATGAAGTTTATTAAATTCTTTATTTGGGTTGCCATTGGTGGAAGCTATATGTTGACCTGGGTCCATAGTACAAGTGCTATGCCAGGCAATGGATTTCATGTTTGTTTTTACATATAATTGATGATTTGTCACTGTTTGAATTAAATCATGCTTGACAGATGCTCTGTTTGAAAGTTTAAAGAAAGCTATCAATGGATCATACTCAAATCAATGATTTGTTCTACAACAGTGTCAGCAACCATCTGCCATGATTCCAGATAATGATTGTTGTTAGACATGAGGGCACATTAGGCCATGTAAGAGATTGGGCCAACAAAGCACGTCCTGCCATGACAGGGCTGGCTCCTCAACATATATAGCTCTATGTTGAGCTCTATGTTGAGCTATAAGGTTTGGGACAACGTAACCAGCAGTGCACTGAGGGAACTAGGTGATGTTTACGACAAGGTACACCCCCTATATGTCAGTGGCAGACAGAGAGCCACGAGAGAAAGCATAGGGATGCTTGCTGGGCTGGGGTAGGCCGTAGAGCTGGGGCGCTCATAACCACCTCCAAAAGGGTGAACTTCCTGTCATCTTTGGGGTTTACTATCAACGTGACAAAGTCACACCTGTTCCCCTTCATTTGAGCCATTCTGTGCAACATTCAGTTTCGTGCTTTTCCCTTGGGAAAGAGTCCAGGACATTCAGGCTATGATCTTGATCTTTCATCATCAGTCCTGGATTTCAGTGAGGTTGGCTCTGAGGCTGCTGGGGCTCATGGCCTCCTGCATTCTGCTGGCCGAGCACGCCAGGTGGGACATGGGGTACTGCAGTGGCTTCTGAAGTCTCAGTGGGCCCAGCATCAAGGGGACATATCCAACCACATTCGGATTTTAGAGAAGACTGCAGAAGACTTGCAGTGATGGTTACTGAACTGTGACTAAGACAGCAGAAAACCCCTCACTTTCCTCTATGACTGTGGTGGCCGATGCATTGCATCTGGGTTGGGGTGGCCACATGGAGAGTTGGAGATCAGAGGCCTCAGATCTCAAATGGAGTTCCAGCTCTACCATATCAACTTTCTGGAGCTGAGGCTGATCTGGTTGGTGTTGAAAGCCTTCCTTCCTTCCTTCCATCCTTCAAGGGAAGACTGGTATAGTTGCTCACGGACAACACCAGCTAGGGTGACCAGTGTCCCAGTGTCCCGACACTTTGTTGCAAATTAAAGAAATGTCCCGGTTTTTGCATAGTGCCCAGGTTAAACAGATAAATGTCCCAGTTTTTAAATAGTGTCTCGCTCGGTGCGCCTTCTTTACTTCTTACAGGTGCTGAGATGGGTCTCTATTAGGCTCTCCATTTTTGCCCTCACTGAGAAAAAAAAGCTTACTGCTGCAGCAGTACCACCCTTCACTACTTTTAAAGAGACCCGTTATAGTTCTTTCATTCCAGAACTGAGGCATTTTCGATGTTATGTGCAACGAAGCCAAAGTTGTTGCTGATTTCTCTTACGCAGTTAACAACTGTTGCCAAAGCCAATAGTCCAGGCTTGTTCTAGGTGTGATGTTACTCGTTATATTGTTGACAAAGTCAACAGCCAAGGCTTGTTCTTGGTGTGATGTTACTTATATCATTTATCTGGATACAGTGACAGAAGCAGTACATTTTTCGGGCGGGACACTTTGCTACGTGCAGATTTTTTTAGCTTATGTGTTTTAAGCCATGTCCTTAATTACATCAGTGACGCCCCTTGAGAGACACCCCACCCCCTCCCCCAGTTTTTTCATCCCACTTAAAGCCATGGGTACTTCTGTCAGTCCTATGTCTATGTCAATGACACCTGCCCCGATTTTATGTTTTGAGAATCTGGTCACCCTAACACCGGCGCCATGTGGTACTGCAACAAACAGGAAGAAATAAGCCCTTCATCTCCTCAAATGGCTGTATCACCAAGGAATTTTCCGAGTGGTGAACCTCCTGGCTGTATTTTTAAGTGTCAGACCAGAGAAACTCAGCCATCGATGTCTAGCGGATCACAAATGGCAGTTGCACCGGGAGGTGGCACACAATCTCATCCTCCTATGGGGAAAACCTTGGCTCAATCTCTTTGCCACCACAGAGAACTCACAATGTCAGTATTCCTGCACGCTGATTATCCAAGGCATCTCTCGCTAGGAGACACATTCCGTCTATGGTAGAACTGAAGACTCTTTGGCCTTCCTTTGTAGGTAGTTTATGTCATCTTGGAAGCCAGGTATCCCTAGTATACGCTTGCTGCAACAAATCTGTGGTTTGGTGCAGAACACACCAGATTGACCCCCCACCCCAGGTGAAGTTATCTGAGATTTTTGTTGGTCCCTTTCCCAGTAAGGCTTTGCTCTAGGCACAATTAAAAGGTACTTTTTCAGCTATTTACGATTGTTGGTCCAGCCCTCATTATTTAAATCACCTGCTGTGATGTATTTTTTTAAAGACCTACAACATCTGTTTCTTATATTTTGCCACATCGGTCGAAATATCACCTTGCTGGCATATGTTGCTCCACCTTACCCATCTGAAGAGGAGGCGAGACTCCAGGGGATATTCTCAAGAAAGTGTGATAATTATCACAAAATTAGCTTAACGCAAGTCTTCACATCACAGACTATTGCGGGAAAATAACGCTGTGTTAACGTTGTATTCTCAACATGGCGGTACCATGCGATGTTCTTACGATAACGTGTAAAATGTCTGCGATAAAGTCACCAGGATGGCGACAAAAGGGTAAACCCCAACACAAAAAAAGTTGAGATGGGCCCAACCGCAATTAAAAAATCTGCAAATATCTTTCCCTGGCCTGCAATTCACACACGTCAGGTGGAAAAAATTACTATAAAAGTAGACAAAAACCATACAAATAAAAAGCCAAACAACAGCGAAGCACAATGGAGGGAGCCGGAGCAAGTACAGGGGACAACCAGAACCCCTCAAGCCCCCCGCAGAACCAGCTTGGGACCTCAGGGTCAGGGAAGGGCAAGGACAAGAAGAGTAGGAAGAAGAGGTTCAGTCCGCAGGAAAACAGGATCCTGATGATAGAGGTGGTAGAACACCATCAGCTACTGTTTGTCACCTCCACTGTCTCATTGGCAAAAACAAATGAAATATGGCACTCCATCGTGGACAAGGTGAATGCAGTCGGAGTGCTGAAGAGGACAATAGAAGAGGTCAAGAGGCGCTGGAATGATGTGAAGCGTAAAAACCAAGCAGAAACTCACCAACAACCAGAAGGTAGCAATGCAAACTGGAGGTGCGAGTCCAGCGCCACAGGAGGACCAGGACGAGATGGAGGAAATGGTGTCCACAGTCATCAGTGGGGAGATGGTGGCAGGAGTTGGGGGACCAGACACTTCTCAACATGATAGGACACAACAGCACCAGGTTGAGTAACAACTAGGGACTGGGGGGCGGGGGGAGATGGGCACAATGGCACACATGCACAATTACGTAGAGCACATCTGCGGACAAACCATGCCCCAGACCTCAAGCTCACACCAAGAGACCAATGGACCCAAGTATGCAACATCTCAGCACTGTATTAGCACAGAAGTCAAAGGCACACTGCATGAAAGGGATAAGGGGCAGAAAAATCAGAGTTGCAGGGGCAACTCCCCTAAAATGTAGCACACACACATTACATGCAGATCACATCAACATTGACAACAATGTGGTACAAACCTCAACCCGTCCACAACAGAACAGAGGACACAACTGGTGCCGCTCGTGTGCAGAAACTGGCCAATCACATGTGGCATAGCACGGAAATGTGAGTAGACAATGTACAAGTACAAACACACATCTGTGATGTTGTCGAAATGTCCATTGTCCCGCATCACACAGGCAGCTCCTCACAAACAGTCACAATGAATACTGTCATGCAATCTGAATGTAAACATGTACAATGTGTCAACAAACATGCGGACACAATGTTAAAATGCATCTCCCCTTCACATTGCAGAGGGAAATCCAACACCTCCTGCAGAGCAGACTGAACCTCTCTTCTCTGATGACGAAGAGGATCACCACACCATCGCCCTCCAACAGCTTGTGGAGAGCCTCCGCACCCCACCTTCAGAAGCAGGGCAGCCCAGCTGCTACGAGGAGACCCCATCCCCTGCACAGAACACACAGCAGGCAGCATCCACCACCATGGCTGCCTCCCAGGACCCCTACGAAGAACACGCGGCCTTCGAACACCATATGTTGGGGTGCCAGGAGAAGCTGGATGAACAGGTACGGATGGGGTTCGACCGCATGGCAGCCAAACTAGATTCCGTACGTGTATGTCTAAGTCCCATCTCGGACCACTCCCAATCCCTAACGGACACCCGCAGTCTGCTCCATGCTCTCCAACAAACCATGACTGACATCACTGGAGTCCAGAATCAGACAAAAGTGGCTCTAGCGATGTCACTCTGGAGTTGAGACACATGCGTAGGATCATGGAGAACATGGAGAGGACGCAGACAGAAAGAGCGGCTGGCACGACTGCACACCAGTGAGAGGTAGCTGGGTTCCTCAACACCCTAAAGACCCTTCTCATGGCATTGCTGCCACGAGGCCTGGCACTGATGCATGCTGCTGCTACCTCTCCATCCACATCTCCGCCCCCTGAAGTGTCAGTGCCACACAGTGCAGCAGACATTCCACCTCCAGCCCCTGAGGTATCACTGCCACACAGTGCTGGAGACAGAAAACCACCAGTCACACGTGAGGCACATGAAATGAAGATGTGGAGGAATCTGCCTTCGTGTTGAGAATGACGCAGTAGCATTCATCCCCGCCATATTGCCAGTTTCTGCTTGGTTCTGCCCTCTGCATCATCACCGTCCACAGTCTTCCGATACACTCTGCAACACTCACCTTGAACCTCAACATGGACTGCCATATTCTGTTTGGTCACCAGTGACACAGCAATCAGACTGCAGACTGAGCTCTTCCCCTTCCGTTGCACTTGTCATTCCCTGAAGGACTATGTCTGGCCCTACATGGGCCAACAATGTAAAGTGGGGATTGCATGGCCCTGTACTGCTCCGGCTAAAACACTTCACTGAATGTGCATTAAACATTCATATTCACACAGATGTGTCATGTCTATTATCTTACAAGTGTAGAAGTATGGATGAATGTGGGTTCGGTGATTCCCCTGTATGTCCGTGTTGCTCATGTTGTGGGACTTGGGTTACAGGGTGATAAAGCAAAAGACACACAATTAATGAACAGAATGCAGAGCAAATTAAAACATTCACCCCCAGTCAAGAGATCTGGGTTCAATCCATCATTCTTTTGCTCACCATGCCACCCCAGTTTAGATCTGGCCATGTGCAAATCAGTTTTGACCCTGTGCCTCATGGAAACAGTCTAGCCCGAACTGCCAAACCAGGTCCTCCCTGGACCAGAAACAAGCCTCCTAGGACCAGTTTTGGGATTTCACCCCTCTTCAGCTAGGGTAGCTGATTCCAGTGGCACAGTGAGCCCAGGACTCACGTCTGAGCATACCTGGCGCACTTAGGGTGAGAAAGCAAAACACATACAATTGATGGACGGAATGCAGAACAAATCAAAACATTGAACCCCAGGCAAGAGATCTGGGTTAAATCCATAATTATTTTGCTCACCATGCCACCTCAGTTTGACCTGGCCACATGCAAATCAGTCTTGATCCTGTGCCTCATGATGAGGGCTGAAAGCCCGAAACCGGTCCTAGGATGCTTGTTTCCAGTCCAGGGAGGACCTGGCCTGGCAGTTCGGGCTGGACTGTTCCCATTGGGCAAAGGGTCAAGAATGGTTTGTATGTGGCTGGGCCCAAACTGGAATGGCACGGTGAGTAACAAAACAATGGATTTAGGTCACGATCTCTGTACTTGGGTGAATGTATGATATTGTTTTACATTCTGTCCATCAGTTGTTGTTTTGGCATTTGTCACCCCAAGTAGGACGTGCATGCTCAGACGTGAATCCTGTGCTCTCCATGCCACTGGAGTCAAGCTATCCTGGCTGATGAGGGCTGAAAGCCTGAAACCGGTCTTAGGACGCTTGTTTCCAGTCCAGGGAGGACCTGGCGTGGCAGTTCAGGCTGGACTGTACCCACTGGGCGCAGGGTCAAGACTGATTTGCATATGCCTGGGTCCAAACTGGAATGGCATGGTGAGCAAGAAAACGATAGATTTAGGCCCAGATCTCTGTACTGAGGTGAATGTATGACATTGTTCTGCATTCTGTCCATCAATTGTTGTTTTTGCATTTATCACCCTGATTGGGACAGGTATGCTCAGACGTGTGTCCTGTGCTCTCCATGCCACTGGAGTCAAGCTATCCTGGCTGATGAGGGCTGAAAGCCCGAAACAGGTCTGAGGATGCTTATTTCCAGTCCAGGGAGGATCTGACCTGGCAGTTCGGGCTGGACTGTTCCCAGTGGGCGCAGGGTCAAGACTGATTTGCATATGGCTGGTTCCAAACTGGAATGGCATGGTGAGCAAAAAAACAATGGATTTAGGCCCAGATCTCAGTACTGGGGTGAGTGTATGCCATTGTTCTGCATTCTGTCCATCACTTGTTGTTTTTGCATTTGTCACCCTGAGTGGGACGGGTATGCTCAGACGTGAGTCCTGTGCTCTACATGCAACTGGAGTCAAGCTATCCTGGCTGATGAGGGCTGAAAGCCCGAAACCAGTCCTAGGATTCTTGGTTCCAGTCCAGGGAGGACCTGGCCGGGCAGTTCAGGCTGGACTGTTCCCATTGGGCGCAGGGTCAAGAAGACTGATTTGCATATGGCTGGGTCCAAACTGGAATGGCATGGTGAGCAACAAAATTATGGATTTAGGCCTAGATCGCTATACTTGAGTGAATGTATGACATTGTTCTGTATTCTGTCCATCAGTTGTTGTTTTTGCGCTGATCATTCCGAGTGGGATGGGTATGCTCAGACGTGAGTACCGTGCTCTGCATGCCACTGGGGTCAAGCCATCCTGGCTGATAAGGGCTGAAATCCCGAAACCGGTCCTAGGATGCTTGCTTCTAGTTCAGGGAGGACCTGGCCTTGCAGTTCAGGCTGGACTGTTCCCATTGGGCGCAGGGTCAAGAAGACTGATTTGCATATGGCTGGGCCCAAACTGGAATGGAATGGTGAGCAAAAAACAATGGATTTAGGCCCAGATCTCGGTACTGGGGTGAATGTATGACATTGTTCTGGATTCTGTCCATCAGTTATTTTTGCATTTCTCACCTCGAGTGGGATGGGTATGCTCAGACGTGAGTCCCGTGCTCTCCATGCCTCTGGAGTCAAGCTGTCCTGGCTGATGAGGGCTGAAAGCCCGAAACTGGTCCTAGGATGCTTGGTTCCAGTCCAGGGAGGACCTGGCCGGGCAGTTCAGGCTGGACTGTTCCCATTGGGCTCAGGGTGAAGAAGACTGATTTGCATATGGCTGGGTCTAAACTGGAATGGCATGGCGAGCAAAAAAACGATGGATTTAGGCCTAGATCTCTATACTGGGGTGAATGTATGACATTGTTCTGCATTCTGTCCATCAGTTGTTTTTGCATTTGTCACCCCGAGTGCGATGGGTATGCTCAGATGTGAGTCCTGTGCTCTCCATGCCACTAGGGTCAAGCTATCCTGGCTGATGAGGGCTGAAAGCCCGAAACTGGTCCTAGGATGCTTGTTTCCAGTTCAGGGAGGACCTGGCCTGGCAGTTCTGGCTGGACTGTTTTCATTGGGTGCAGGATCAATGCTGATTTGCATGTGGCTAGGTCCAATCGGGAATGGTGAGGAAAACAACGATGGATTTAGGCCCAGATCCCTGTACTGGGGTAAATGTATGACATTGTTCTGCATTCTGTTCATCAGTTGTTGTTTTTGCATTTGTCACCTCAAGTGGGACGGGTATGCTCAGACGTGAATCCCCTGCTCTCCATGCCACTGGAGTCAAGCTAAACTGGCTGAGGAGGGCTGTAAGGCCGAAACCGGTCCTAGGATGCTTGTTTTCAGTCCAGGGAGGACCTGGCCTGGCAGTTCGGGCAGGACTGTTACCATTGGGCGCAGGCTCAAGACTGATTTGCATATGACTGGGTACAAACTGGAATGGCATGCTGAGCAAAAAAACGAAGGATTTAGGCCCAGATCTTAATACTGGGGTGACTGTATGACATTGTTCTGCCGTCCGTCCATCACTTGTTGTTTTTGCAATTGTCACTCCGAGTGGGACGGGTATGCTCAGACGTGAGTACCATGCTCTCCATGCCACTGGGGTCAAGCTATCCTGGCTGATGAGGGCTGAAAGCCCGAAACTGGTCTTAGAATGCTTGTTTCCAGTTCAGGGAGGACCTGGCCTGGCGTTTCGGGCTGGACTGTTCTCATTGGGCGCAGGATCAAGACTGATTTGCATGTGGCTGGGTCCAATCAGGAATGGCGAGAAAAACAACGATGGATTTAGGCCCAGATCCCTGTACTGGGGTAAATGTATGACATTGTTCTGCATTCTGTTCATCAGTTGTTTTTGCATTTGTCACCCTAAGTGGGACGGGTACGCTCATACGTGAATCCCCTGCTCTCCATGCCACTGGAATCAAGCTAAACTGGCTGAGGACGTCTGAAAGCCCGAAACCGGTCCTAGGATGCTTGTTTCCAGTCCAGGGAGGACCTGGCGTGGCAGTTCGGGCAGGACTGTTACCATTGGGCGCAGACTCAAGACTGATTTGCATATGGCTGGGTCCAAACTGGAATGGCATGGTGAGCAAACAAATGATGGATGTAGGCCTAGATCGCTGTACTTGAGTGAATGTATGACATTGTTCAGTATTCTGTCCATCAGTTGTTGTTTTTGCACTGATCACTCCGAGTGGGATGGGTATGCTCAGACGGGAGTACCGTGCTCTCCTTGCAACTGGGGTCAAGCTATCCTGGCTGACAAGGGCTTAAATCCCGAAACCGGTTCTAGGATGCTTGCTTCTAGTTCAGGGAGGACCTGGCCTTGCAGTTCAGGCTGGACTGTTCCCGTTGGGCGCAGGGTCAAGAAGACTGATTTGCATATGGCTGGGCCCAAACTGGAATGGAATGGTGAGCAAAAAACGATGGATTTAGGCCCAGATCTCTGTACTGGGGTGAATGTATGACATTGTTCTGCATTCTGTCCATCAGTTATTTTTGCATTTCTCACCTCGAGTGGGATGGGTTTCCTCAGACGTGAGTCCCGTGCTCTCCATGCCTCTGGAGTCAAGCTGTCCTGGCTGATGAGGGCTGAAAGCCCGAAACTGGTCCTAGGATGCTTGTTTCCAGTCCAGGGAGGACCTGGCCTGGCAGTTTGGGCAGGACTGTTACCATTGGGCGCAGGCTCAAGACTGATTTGCATATGACTGGGTACAAACTGGAATGGCATGCTGAGCAAAAAAACGAAGGATTTAGGCCCAGATCTTAAACCTGGGGTGAATGTATGACATTGTTCTGCCGTCCGACCATCACTTGTTGTTTTTGCATTTGTCACTCCGAGTGGGATGGGTATGCTCAGACGTGAGTACCATGCTCTCCATGCCACTGGGGTCAAGCTATCCTGGCTGATGAGGGCTGAAAGCCCGAAACTGGTCCTAGGATGCTTGTTTCCAGTTCAGGGAGGACCTGGCCTGGCAGTTTGGGCTGGACTGTTCCAATTGGACGCAGGGTCAAGACTCATTTGCATATGGATGAGTCCAAACTGGAATGGAATGGTGATCAAAAGAACTATGGATTTAGGCCCAGATCTCTGTACTGGGGTGAATGTATGACATTGTTCTGCATTGTGTCCATCAGTTGTTGTTTTTGCATTTGTCACCCCGAGAGGAACGGGTATGCTCAGACTTGAGTCCCGTGCTCTCCATTCCACTGGAGTCAAGCTATCCTGGCTGATGAGGGCTGAAAGCCCGAAACTGGTGCTAGGATGCTTGTTTCCAGTTCAGGGAGGACCTGGCCTGGCGTTTAGGGCTGGACTGTTCCCATTGGGCGAAGGGTCAATCCTGATTTGCATATGGCTGGGTCCAAACTGGAATGGCATGGTGAGCAAAAAAACAATGGATTTAGGCCCAGATCGCTGTACTGGGGTGAATGTATGACATTGTTCTGTATTCTTTCCATCAATTGTTGTTTTTGCATTGATCACCCCGAGAGGAACAGGTATGCTCAGACTTGAGTCCTGTGCTCTTCATGCCATTGGAGTCAAGCTATCCTGGTTGATGAGGGCTGAAAGCCCGAAACTGGTGCTAGGAAGCTTGTTTCCAGTTCAGGTAGGACCTGGCCTGGCGTTTCCGGCTGGACTGTTCCCATTGGGCGAAGGGTCAAGCCTGATTTGCATATGGCTGGGTCCAAACTGGAATGGCATGGTGAGCAAAAAAACAATGGATTTAGGCCCAGATCGCTGTACTGGGGTGAATGTATGACATTGTTCTGTATTCTTTCCATCAATTGTTGTTTTTGCATTGATCGCCCCGAGTGGGACGAGTATGCTCAGACGTGAGTCCCGTGCTCTACATGCAACTGGAGTCAAGCTATCCTGGCTGATGAGGGCTGAAAGCCCGAAACCAGTCCTAGGATTCTTGGTTCCAGTCCAGGGAGGACCTGGCCGGGCAGTTCAGGCTGGACTGTTCCCATTGGGCGCAGGGTCAAGAAGACTGATTTGCATATGGCTGGGTCCAAACTTGAATGGCATGGTGAGCAACAAAATTATGGATTTAAGCCTAGATCGCTGTACTTGAGTGAATGTATGACATTGTTCTGTATTCTGTTCATCAGTTGTTGTTTTTGCGCTGATCATTCCGAGTGGGATGGGTATGCTCAGACGTGAGTACCGTGCTCTGCATGCCACTGGGGTCAAGCCATCCTGGCTGATAAGGGCTGAAATCCCGAAACCGGTCCTAGGATGCTTGCTTCTAGTTCAGGGAGGACCTGGCCTTGCAGTTCAGGCTGGACTGTTCCCATTGGGCGCAGGGTCAAGAAGACTGATTTGCATATGGCTGGGCCCAAACTGGAATGGAATGGTGAGCAAAAAACGATGGATTTAGGCCCAGATCTCTGTACTGGGGTGAATGTATGACATTGTTCTGCATTCTGTCCATCAGTTATTTTTGCATTTCTCACCTCGAGTGGGATGGGTATGCTCAGACGTGAGTCCTGTGCTCTCCATGCCTCTGGAGTCAAGCTGTCCTGGCTGATGAGGGCTGAAAGCCCGAAACTGGTCCTAGGATGCTTGTTTCCAGTCCAGGGAGGACCTGGCCGGGCAGTTCAGGCTGGACTGTTCCCATTGGGCTCAGGGTGAAGAAGACTGATTTGCATATGGCTGGGTCTAAACTAGAATGGCATGGCGAGCAAAAAAAACGATGGATTTAGGCCTAGATCTCTATACTGGGGTGAATGTATGACATTGTTCTGCATTCTGTCCATCAGTTGTTTTTGCATTTGTCACACCGAGTGCAATGGGTATGCTCAGATGTGAGTCCTGTGCTCTCCAAGCCACTAGGGTCAAGCTATCCTGGTGATGAGGGCTGAAAGCCCGAAACTGGTCCTAGGATGCTTGTTTCCAGTTCAGGGAGGACCTGGCCTGGCAGTTCTGGCTGGACTGTTTTCATTGGGCGCAGGATCAAGACTGATTTGCATGTGGCTAGGTCCAATCGGGAATGGTGAGGAAAACAACGATGGATTTAGGCCCAGATCCCTGTACTGGGGTAAATGTATGACATTGTTCTGCATTCTGTTCATCAGTTGTTGTTTTTGCATTTGTCACCTCGAGTGGGACGGGTATGCTCAGACGTGAATCCCCTGCTCTCCATGCCACTGGAGTCAAGCTAAACTGGCTGAGGAGGGCTGTAAGCCCGAAACCGGTCCTAGGATGCTTGTTTCCAGTCCAGGGAGGACCTGGCCTGGCAGTTCGGGCAGGACTGTTACCATTGGGCGCAGGCTCAAGACTGATTTGCATATGACTGGGTACAAACTGGAATGGCATGCTGAGCAAAAAAACGAAGGATTTAGGCCCAGATCTTAATACTGGGGTGAATGTATGACATTGTTCTGCCGTCCGTCCATCACTTGTTGTTTTTGCAATTGTCACTCCGAGTGGGACGGGTATGCTCAGACGTGAGTACCATGCTCTCCATGCCACTGGGGTCAAGCTATCCTGGCTGATGAGGGCTGAAAGCCCGAAACTGGTCTTAGAATGCTTGTTTCCAGTTCAGGGAGGACCTGGCCTGGCGTTTCGGGCTGGACTGTTCTCATTGGGCGCAGGATCAAGACTGATTTGCATGTGGCTGGGTACAAACTGGAATGGCATGCTGAGCAAAAAAACGAAGGATTTAGGCCCAGATCTTAATACTGGGGTGAATGTATGACGTTGTTCTGCCGTCCGTCCATCACTTGTTGTTTTTGCAATTGTCACTCCGAGTGGGACGGGTATGCTCAGACGTGAGTACCATGCTCTCCATGCCACTGGGGTCAAGCTATCCTGGCTGATGAGGGCTGAAAGCCCGAAACTGGTCTTAGAATGCTTGTTTCCAGTTCAGGGAGGACCTGGCCTGGCGTTTCGGGCTGGACTGTTCTCATTGGGCGCAGGATCAAGACTGATTTGCATATGGCTGGGTCCAAACTGGAATGGCATGGTGAGCAAAAAAACGATTGATTTAGGCACAGATCGCTGCCCTGGGGTGAATGCATGACATTGTTCTGTATTCTGTCCATCAGTTTTTGTTTTTGCATTGATCACTCCGAGTGGGATGGGTATGCTCAGACGTGAGTCCCATGCTCTCCATGCCACTGAAGTCAAACTATCCTCGCTTCCCACATACGCTACTCATTATCTAGCAGTAACTCCAGCTCTGGCAGCAGAGGGTACGACAACACACGCAGAAACCCACAACCACCACCACTGGGTTATGGTGTATCACCTTACCAGGGTGCCCCCACAGGTGGGTACCCGTATCAGATGTACCCTCCAGGACCACTGCATGCCTTCCCACAACCCTATTATCCCCTACTTTTTTAGGCAGAGGCTGGGGCAGAGGGAGAGGGAGAGGAAGAAGAAGAGGCATGCATCAGAGGCACGTCCTGTGGCAAACACCAGATACGGAGATCCCACGACAGACCTGGAGTCAAACGGCCAGCAAGAAAAACTGATTGCCAACTTGTCCACCAGATCCCTCACTGGGATGGAAACGTCCTCTGCAGGGGCCTAGAGTTTGTCCCTACACCAAAAGTAGATAAATTCAGGACCGCACAGGACCTACATTGTTTCTTCGGGAAAATCAATTTGCAGGTGTTTTTCCTGGACAAGTCACATGTGGATACCATTGACTCAGGCCTTCATAACCCCTTGCCATTCACTCCAACAACTGGGATGGTCCCCACCGAGGGCCTCACCTTTGAGAAGGCACTTCTCAAAGATATGGAGCAATACCCACGCAAGAATTCCTTTTTCAACATGTCCATATTAGAGACCGAATCGATGCAGGAACTCAGGCGCAATAGCTCCATCACCATAAAGCCTGCAGATAAAGATGGAGCTATTGTCATCCTCCACACTGTTGATTGCAACCTGGAGTGTGAACGCCAACTATCTAATCATGATTACTACAGGCCTATTAGGGAGGATCCCACAGGACGACTAAGCAAGCACATAGCATCTATGGTTTTTGCAGCAGAAAAACAGGGTTGGATCAACAAAAAAGAATCTGCTTTTCTGATCACGGTCCATCTGAAGATATCCTACTTCTACCATACTGAAGACCCATAAAGCTACCAGACCACCACTAGGGCGACCTATAGTTTTGGAGATAGGGTCCATCCTCTAACCCCTTTCACAGTTTTGTGACCATTTCTTGCAGCCATTGGTAACAAAGACCCCATCTTTTCTCAAAGACACCACTGCAGCTCTGAACCTTCTTGAAAGCTTGGGCGAGGCCATTACCATCAACCTCCTCTTCACCCAAGCTGTGGAAGCCCTGTACACAAACATACCCCAAGACGCCACCTTGGAAGTAAAAGAAACAATCCTCAGAGCAGATGTTTGGTCATTGTAGCCCCAGTTAGCTTCATCACGGAGTGCGCAACCGTAGCCCTGAAGGAAAGCTTTTTCTAATTCAGTGACCAGTTTTACCATCAAATACAGGGTACCTCAATGGGGTGTACCTTTGCTCCTAGCTTGGCCTCCCTCTATATGGCCAAATGTGAAAAGAAGTATAGCCAGAGCGACAGCAGCCCCTATCAGACCAATATCTTAATGATATTCTCATCTTGTCGTAAGGCACACACGATGCCTGTCTTGAGTTCTTGAACGGATGAACACCCTTGACCGTTTTATTAGATTCAGCAGAAATCTTTAGAGCTACCCTTCCTTGATCTCTTGATCTCCCTCCACAAAGTCAAACTCTCTACTAAAGCATACAAAAAGCCCACCAACAGTAACAGCTTACTCAGGTATGACAGCCATGATCTTAAACACCTGTGCGATAATCTTCCGTTTGGGCAATTTTTGCGACAACATCGCAATTATATCACCATTGACGACTACAAACAACAGGCCCAATCCTTCAACACAGATTTAGTGGCTAGACACTATCCCCAAGCCGTGGTACAGAGTGCTTACAATAGAGCAAGGAACAACAGCAGGGAGGGCTTCCTGGAACCCCATGAATGGGCGCCCTACCATGTGCTCACTTGCGTCACATCTTTCACACCTCAGTTCAACCAGATCAAAAATATCATAAAGAAGCACTGGTCTATACTACGTTACTACATACTGGCTGTCAGGATTCTTGTCGTGCGCTGAGCGCTGCTACAACACAACGTAACGACAGCGTTTGCAGTGCAAGCAGAGAACCACATTACCCAGCAAGCCATGGGACACGTTGCGTGCGTGACGTAGGCACGCAGAATCAGGAAGTAAAGAGCTCGCTGAAGATGCCGACATCGCCGATTATTCTTGCCAGATGACGGAGTGGGTTGGTATGCAGCCGTTCCAGTAAGGTCCTTCTTGGTTCCTCTTTTGCCTTGGGACTAATGGTACCCTGCTCTGGGTCGGGTACACTACCTAAGTCGCTTCAAGTCGAGACTCGCTCTAAGCGGGATATTGGGGCATTTCTACGTATCCTTCACAGTTCGTGAACTTTCTCCCTGTTGGAAGATACAAGTCCTTGCCGTCTCATTGCAGGGAGAAAACAAAGACTTGTCACTATTGGATGTTGTGAAAGAACCATTTGTTCACGGATCTCTGCGAAAATCTATGCTACCTTAAAACCAGTAGAGAGCATTTGTGCACAAGTTGCTTTCTGACTTATTTACATTGATATGTGATTTCATGGTCGTCTAAGAGTCATTAGACGCCTGTGGAGCACAGGAGCTGTGCAGGTTCGGCTGAACACATTGAGATGATTACACTCTTGACTTCTGAATCTTTATGGGTTGTCTTCACGCTGTTTTGTTACTCTTTTCATCCCTACACAGGAGAAACGAGGTAGGGGTTTCAAGTCAGAGGGATTGTTACAACCACAGAAATGCAAACAGACCTTGTTTGGTATGCAGAGGATAGTTGTTCATTAGTTCAGCTTCGTTTGGGAATGAGAGTTACATGATATATTGTGCCTTCTATTGCAGTTGGTTATAACACCCTGGCATCGCCCCGAATCTCTTCTCCTAGGTTTCAGGTCCACCGTATTTTCCTTTACAGGTAGGGGTGACACCAGAAGATACGAGAAAGGAAAGGAAGTGGGGGGTTTTCATAAGGTGGTACGGGGGTTTATTCTACTTGTCTGTCATTCTCGTTTCAGATCTCCCTCCCTGCTGTCCCCTTCCTTTCCTTCCCCTGCAGGACTATCCTAGTTGCCTGTGTTTACAACGTCAGGCTCTGGGGGAGTTGTGTAGGGGACGTTATAGGTAATTCAGCACAGCCCAGAAGAAATCAAAAGAAGGAGCCTGACACTGGCGATGTGTGCCCTGCCACCCGACAGTTGATCTTCAAACGCACCGCCAACATCAAAGACATAGTTGTACACACCAGACCACCCTGTAGAAACACATCAAGGCAACCACAGCTCTGGGGCCTCCCGCCAGTCACAGGCTACAATCCTTGTGGCTCATGCAGTGTATACCAACATACACGACCTTCCAACCAAATCGAGCTGGGCCCTTCAGATGTCTGGATCTAAAAGTCACATACCAATTGTTATACTCCCAACTGTGTGTACATGCTCACATGCCCATGTGCGAAATTATACATCGGGATGACAACTAGGGCAGCAAAAGTAAGGATTACAGAATACCGTAGCAACATCAGGTGCGGCACAACTATGACAAAAATGCTCACTCATTACACCGAGATGGGTCATACACCAGACGAGCTACATTTGACAATTCTTGAATCCCATGCAATCATTACCAACAAGCTCTCTTCTCCAAATAACAATAGATTTTTCGACTGACCGCGCACCTTACAGAACTTAATAGTGATATCTCTTGGGGTGTGAGGATATACTGAAACACTCTCACACTACAACCTCTGTCCACTCACATCTGTCTCTCTCTCCAGTACTGGGAATCACAAATGCTCCATTCCAGGTCGATTCTGCATTCCTTTGCAGTACCACTGCCAACCCTAAGCCTGCACCACAATGGAGCGAGTAGCCTGTCATAATTTGCTTTTTATGGATGTCCCTTATGGGTCCTTCCCATACCTGAGTGCCCATTTTTCCTCCCTAAGAATCCCTGTCAGTTTCCCTCCCTCTACCATAGGGCCTCCATACTCCCAATAGTCTTTACCCCATTATGGGACTGTTCCCTTGATTCACTTTCCACTCCTCTCCATTGAGCATATAAGGACTAATCATGTGTCGATTGCCCTATAGGTCTAATATCTTCCCTTTGGTCCACCCATGACCTCTTGGCTTTATTCCCATCCCTAATATCCCTTTTGTCCCTTTGCCTCTGGCATCGCCACCTCCACATACCAGCAAGCCTGTTCCTTTTTTGTGAACACCCGAACAATGTGGAGCCTATCTCCCCACTCCTTCCATTCATTCCAATATGGCACCCGTTTTGGGTCTCTCTCACTGTGAGTTTGTTCACAAGCTAGTCTTTCTATTCTTCATGCGAGCATACAGATAAGACTGCCCAGTCACAGATCCTGGCATCCCTGCTGATGTCCGGATGTGGGTAAGTCCCATGCCGTGGAGGGACTCATACTGAATAAGTACAGACCATGTTTACCCGGTTATCCTTCTTTACAGGCTATGTTATGTTATGTTATGTTATGTTATGTTATAACATATTTATAAAGCGCACGTACACCAAGGTTTCATGGCCACCTACCAGCTTCTTCATTATATTCATTGACAGGGGCTACTGCGCGCTTGTCCTACTGCGTACTTGTTCTGCAAAGCACCCTACGCAGAATCGCCACCCTCCATGGCATTCCCATTCTGTAGGCTGCTTGCCCCTTTTGGCACCTCCGGCCCATCTCCCAGGCGGGCAACAAACTCCCCTCACTATCTGCCCTCCCCAAAGCATCCCCCCAGGAGTTCCTAACTACACTGCATGCAGGGGCATCACCGGAAAGCAGCGCCTCTACTTTGAGAAATTTCTGAGGGTTTTCCCCGGCAGTCTGTCAACCCACGTTGGACATGACCCTCGATTGTTGACCCCTACTGGAGTGGACAGCATTCCAAACACACCCAACCCAACCTCTAACTTTTTCCAGTCTCAGCGCCCTGTCCGCCAATCACTGAACAACTAACAACCCCCGAGGGAGTCCCTAACTAGACTGCGCGCACGGATACAACGACCGTGCGGCGCCTCAACTTCTAGCATTTTCTAATGATTTTTCCTCTGCAGTCTGTCCACAAACATTGGACGAGACCCCCGATTGTCGGAGCGGAGAGGGCACGTGGCACCTCACACCCTGTAAGTTTGCCACAATTATCTTTGCACCGCAGGGTACCATTACATCGAGGATTTTCTTCCTATCTACTGCCACTCCTCCATTGGTCTGCATATTTGGGACATGTCCCCTGGCAGACGACGCCTACCAAAACTGGTATGTAGCTCCTCCCATCTGGTACACCCACTTCTGTGTGTCTCTACTAAAGTAGATGAGGATCCCCTGGTCCTGAAGAAATGCCATAGATCCTATTGGACGATTTAGGGCATAAAACACGTCAACTATCTCCACCCTACACAAATCACTTTGAGCTGTAGCAGGTATAATTTTCTTCGCCTGCTACGACTTTGACAGTCGGTAGTTTTTTATTTGCAGCAGAGGAATCCAGTGAATAGAATTGGTTTGGAACCCGTAGCTACTTTTATAGGCACCTTTTGCCTCCCACCTTTACTCATTACACATACACCCCCACATCACTCTTTAGCTTAACGGCAGCAACTAGATAAGACCTCCAGCAGAGAGCCGTCATGTGGGGCCCATTGGGCAATGCGCACCAGACCAACGAGGAGCTGCCCTATGATAAAGAATGACACGTCTTGGGATGTGTGAGGGCCCTTGCTCTTAATTGGAGCGATTCCATTTACAGTTCGCCTTCTACACTGGGAACACATACCTTCCATTTCCCTTCCGCCTCCACTTCCATGCCCTCTTCAGGAACTGAATACCTCTTTTCTTGCCATATCTACCTAGGGCCCGCATGCTGGACCTACCAAGCTCCAGTCCCTCCTTTTTGTGATAAATACTGAAATAATGTACATTGAGTTTAGAGTTTCTTTTATTAACTCCAATTGGCGATATTTCTGCAGACAATATATAAGATATGATATTCGGACAGCAATGTTTGTCCACACCTGTGTCACATTTGGAAAAAACATGAATTGCCAAAACTGAATTGTTGGTTCAATGCAACAGTGATGTTGTCTTTAACCTTCTGAGGGAAGCCAACTTACTACAACACTACCTCCTAAGAGAAGCAAATAATGGTGTCAATCCACATGTCATACCCAAAGTAAAGGGCAAGGTAGTACAACAAACCATACAAAATATTTTATAATGATTATAAATAGGATATTATAGAACTGTTCACTAGCACCTGGGACTCCCCAATCGAATTATACCCATAATTGATGTTTCTAAAGGATTCTGTATTGAACACAGCATTGTCTCCTAACTCAATTTATTGTTTTGGCTCCTCGCCATACAATTTTAAAAACAGCAACAATACATTATTAATAACAAAACTACACTGTAGATCCTAGTCCAAGCCGTAAAAAAGGTTTGTGTAAACTGCTCGATAAAGCGCTAGATTTCGTGCAAAATGACGAGCTCTGAGATCACTCACATAATCATGACAGGCTCCTTTAGAACCTAACGACTCAACTTAAGAAAAAAACATTCACAACTTATTGTACTCACAATAAATCTACGTAAAATATGCAGTTAATATTCAGGACCATTGTGCTTCTAGCACAGTCATGATCAGCAGGCTTGGGTATTTTTTTGCTATTGATATGTTTGTGCCACGAAGATTTGAAGGGTGACAAAATAGTGATAAACACTTTAGTTGTATAAGGGCATCAGATGAGGGTTTGTTGACGTCCAGGTGGAGTTGGACTGTGGTTAGTTAATAACCGTGATGAAAGGTCTCAATGCCCTTCTTATAATAAACCACACTCCCTTGCTGAAGCAGAACATAAGCTTGTAGACAGTTTACAAGGCTGATTTGACACAAAGATATGTTATGTTAGTATGAATTTGTAGAGCGCTCACCCTGGGGTTTCTTGGCGCTGTGTACCACTGGGGAACCCGTCCTGGCTTTCCCTGTGAGATGGTCCCTATTGGGCATACCCAAGGTGAAGCTAGGCATACCCAGCAGCGAGGGGGCCGTTGTGGAGCTTAAGCAAGCTATTGCCCAGAGTTGCAGCGTGGGACCCATGGTTAGAGAGGCACTGAGGCGAGATTTATCGAGCCCGCTGACATTGGTTCCATACCCTGCCGCGTCGGGAATCGAACCCTGGCCCCGGGCCGACCTCTGCTGCGGGGTCTGCCGCTTCTAACCGGTGAGCCACACTTCTCCACTTGCGTTGTGCGTTGGATGGGACATCAGTTGCCTGGTTGACGCAATAAGGGATTCTCCATTGCCGATCAATAAGCCATGTTCCAATAGTGCAGCGTGTCACAGGCTTGTAGATAGTTGGCCGATCTGATCTGGCACAAAGTTCTAGTGTGCCTTTGCAAGATGTAATTAAAAACTGAACAGTGGGATGTCCCATTTTATGCGTAAGTGTTTGCTTTTAGTGCAAAATAGTATAAATCATGTTTTGGACTCCTTACTGCCCACAGTGCAGGAATATAGCATGCTAGAACGCAGCTTTTACATTATGTTCCATTGCAAAGTGGCTGTCATAACAACCACGCTGTTAGAACACAATACCTTTACAATGGAAGTCATTAGATCGACTTCCACTAGATGGCGCTCCTACCTTAGGAATAGTATAATTTACTATTCCAACTCCACCATGTGCAACAGTATGGCAGGCGTGGGAATCGTATATCATACTATTCCTAAGGTTAGAGCGCCATCTAGAGCAAGTCGATCTAATGACTTGCGATGTAAAGTTATCGCGTTGTAACAACCGGGTCATTATAACGACCGCGTTGTAAGGGTAATACGATGTAACAATCGCATTATACAGGTAATTTCCCCTGTGGACTCGCAGAGTTCGGAGATGGTGCAGCCTTAGAAAATTTGCAATGTACATTTTAATGGGCAGAGTACCTGAATGGAACTTTGAATATAAGGTGCTGCGGGACTAATGTCGTTGAGGTATTGCTCAATACCCAGGGTATGCTGTGTGTAAATAATTGCAGGATAGAACAGAAAAGTGTGCTTTCCCAAAGCATGTCTTAAGTTTGGTGTGCAAATGTTCAAAATTGCTCCTGTCCTATGGCGTTAGTGGTGCTTTTGATGTTGACTGGCTCAGACGTCAGATGCTCGAGACCAAGGTTTCAGACACAGCTTTTCACAAAACCTGCCCACGGTTGTGATGTGTTTCCCTGCCGGGAACACTTTGAGGACTGCTCTTAAAAAAGACTCTCTGTGTCAGTTGTGATCTGGGCACAGCCAGTACAGTGCATGGTTGAGGGCTATGAGCTCAGAGATGGGTACCATGCCTGTTTCTAGGTGCAGGGGGAGGAATGGTGTGCCAGGGCTCAGGTGCAATAATGATCTCAAAAATGTGTTTTCCGGGGGGGGCGTGGCCAACTGCCGAACATGGCGGCAGCTTAACTCGGGAGCTCCGCAAGGCAAACCGGCCCGCGCAATAATCCGCATACACATCCGTCTACTGACCAGCCCGAAGGGGTGAAATCGGCTCCGGGACCCAAGCGGCGCCCATCAAGCCGCCCCCGGTGCAAATCCGACGCCGGGAAGTGCTCCATCCGCCGGCGGTGAGGCGAGGCCTACGACAGCTCAGCAGCACCGGCCTAAAGTACTGGAACGGGCCGACCGGAAGCACACCTTGCCCGGCCGGAAGAAGTCGACCTCAGCCGGCACCCGCACCTCCCCGCCTGGCGCCAGGTCTCACCACAGCGCTTAAATAACGCTGCATCCGGGATCAACCTCCGGTCCCCCTGAGCCAAGACTTCGACACCATCAGGGGTGGGCGAGACCCCGCACAACGTTGGAGCCGTCCTGGATCTGCGCTGCCGGGTGGACACCCCGCCACACGCGGCAAGGTAGGGCGGAGGGCGCCTGGGTCGGCGCAATCCCCCCGCAGCTCTGAACTTTACTCCGGGACACCGTTGGGCAAGAGGGCCACGTACACCGTGGTGGCGCCAGTCTCCGACCGCCCGTTACAGACCTAGAAGGCGGCGGTGCGGCCCACGTGAAGCGGGAAAAACGTAACGGAGTGCGAGTAGTGCAAACGCCGACAACAACACAGCAAAAACCCTTCCACTGACTCCAACGGCAGCAACCATAAGGCTAAACTCCGGGCGGGGAACGACCTGGGCCCAGCGGTACGCCACAATCCGAACCTTTACCGGCTGCTTCAACGGCGAACCCCAAGGGGAAGGTTTGCACGGTAGGAGGCCGGGCAGGGACCAACTGAAAGACCGGACACTGTAGACCCAAGCATAACATAATGACGGGCAAAAACACGAGGAGCACGACAACGACGCAAGCAAAGCTTGATAAATTTGCCTATGCCCAAAGCGGCCACTCACAGGGGCCTGGACGACACTCCGCCGGTGCTTCCGCCGGCGCTTCCACTGACGCAAATGGAACTGGGAAAGTTACCCTGGAAGCCATTATGAGAACCCTCACAGAGGTCCAGGCGACAGTAGGCACCATCTCCACCGAGGTGAACCTGCTGCGAGCAGATTTTAAGAAAATGTCGGAGAGGGTGTCGCAAGTAGAGGTAGTCACAAAATCCCTCATTGAAGACACCTCAGATCTTCAGGTGGCGATGGAGCGACTGGAAAAGACCACTAAACAACTACAAGAAAAATTGGATGACCAGGAAGGGCGCTCGAGAAGAAATAACGTCCGCATCCTAGGCCTTCCGGAATCGGAGGGGAAGGGGGCCATGGACCTGTACATCGAAGACCTCATTAAGACCAAACTGCAGCCTAAAGGCCTGTCCACCTTCTTCTCCATCGAGAGGGCACATCGTGTCCCGGGGGGTACGGCCAAACCAGGGGCCACGCCACGGCCGGTGCTGGCCAGACTCTTCAACTTTAGGGACAGGGACGCCATTTTGCAGGCAGCCAGGGTGGCGCCGCCGGTGAAAATTCTAAACTCCACTCTGGCGTTCTTCCCAGACTACACAGCCGAGGTGGCCAGGCGTCGAAAATCCTTCAATGAAGTCAAGAAGACGCTACGAGACAGGGGTCTGCCCTATTCAATGCTCTTCCCCGCCAAACTGCGGATTGTGGCTGAGGGGAGGACATGGTTCTTTGACAACCCCGAGGTGGCACGAGAATGGCTGGATGACTGGAGACCGGTGGGCAAGCCTCAACGCCCGCACAAAGACCGCCAGGACCGCCGTAGTGAGAGGACGCCGGACCGCCGTGCGGCCAGCCCGGCCACTGAACAGGGCGCGGCCGGGGGCCTAGAATCTGATCTTGAGAGGGACCCGTTTGATTCTGGTCAGCCTAGCAGGGGCTGAGTGACTGAGATGGGAGCAACAAGATCTGGACACAGCCCTTGGGACCTTGGGCCGATGGAACTGAGTAGGGCGGGTTATGGCCGGTGCCTGTAGGGGACTCACCAACCCCACAAGCAAGTAAGACTAGATAGGGGGGGGACAAAAGCACTCTGCCAAGTTGGGGATGCGGGCGGGAATTCGTCCGTGGTGCAGGGGAGCAGGGAGGGGGTGGAGGGATGGGAGTTACGAGGTTCAAGTTAATGTTAAGTTTTTTGGTCATCATCATTGCGATCTTACAAGGCACAGAAACATTGCTAACTACAGGCGGCATGCACCACCTCCGCACACTAGCTTCCTTATCCTGCTGCACATAGAGAGCATGGTTCATACACTCAAATGGCACGACAAGACCAAGCTACACCCGCTGTGGGTACCCCTGTAACGACAAAGGTGCCCCCACTGAAGCTCCTTACATGGAATGTCAGGGGGTTGGGGGACAAAATCAAACGGGGTCTGGTGCTGCAAACTGTTAAACGTCATAGATCTGACCTAGTGCTGCTGCAGGAAACACATCTAGCAGGGACCACCTGTAAGGCTCTAAACAGGCGTGAGTACACCATGGCAGTACACTCCGAGTTCACCTCAGGCTCCAGGGGCACCGGGATACTCCTCAGAAACAATTCCCCCTTCTTGGTCACTGGCCACAAGACAGATGATCAGGGGCGGTTCGCAGCACTCTCAGGCCAGTGGGAGGGGAGGGCCCTGAATGTGATATCTGTATACATCCCCCCAGCACTGCACGCTACAGCCTTACCAGCACTTAGCCGATTCCTTATTGATCTCCCGGAAGGGGACGTGATCCTGGGGGGGGACTTCAATGCTATCACAGACCCCCTACTGGACACCTTTCCCATACGGGATCGCCAGAGAGGGACTGCCACACTTCCGGGATTCTTGTCAGCTATGGGCCTCACAGACGTCTGGCGTCACCTGAACCCCACAGCGCAGCAATACACACACTACTCAGCACCCCACAATAGCCTCTCACGTATCGACTACTTCTTCTTTCTAGGGGTTGGGCTGAGCTCCGTGGATAGACTTGATATCCTGCCACGAGGCATTTCCGATCACTCCCCGATCTCCCTTCACCTTTCTACTAAAGAATGTAAACGAGCTAGGCTGTACCCGATCTATCCCAATTATCTACAGGTACCTAACATTAGGAAAAAACTCAAGTTAACCACCACACACTATTTCAATGAGAACACAGGATCGGTCACCTCACCCTCAGTTCTGTGGGAAACTTACAAGACGGTCCTCCGAGGGGCGTCCATATCAGCCATTACTGGGTATAAAAGGGAGTCTAGAGCCACACTGGCTAATTTGGAATTAGCATTACACACGGCGAACACTGCGCATATGGCAGACCCCACCCCTGAGACAGTCCATGACCTACAGCTCCGTCAGCAGCAACACCAGGCACACCTCACTATGATCACCAAAGGGCACCTCGCGAACACTGCGCACCGAATCTACGATGTGGGCGATAAGGCAGGGAAGATGCTGGCATGGCTGGACAAACGGGGTGGCAGTAACAAGGGGATACACGGGCTCTACGATGCGGCCGGCGTGCTGCAAACTCACCCGGAACAAATAATCCAGGCTCTAGCTCGCCACTTCCAGGGGATCTATACACCGACACGGCCAGTCACTGAGCAGGAGGCCACAGAATCACTTAGTCACATTCCCGTCCCCGTGCTCACACCTGAAGCACAGCAGGAACTTGATGCAGACCTGACAGAGGGAGAGGTCCAGTTGGCAATACAGGCGCTGCAGTCAGGCAAGGCCCTAGGCCCAAACGGAATTCCTGTGGAGTGGTACAAGACGATGGACTCTGTGCTGGCCAAGCCCCTCTTAGACATGTATAAAGACAGCGCAAAAAAGGCGCTGCTTCCACTCGACCAGCGCACGGCCACCATTGTGGCCATCCCCAAACCAACCAAGCCACCAACAGACAGTTCCTCGTACCGACCCATTTCCCTGCTCAACACAGAAGCAAAGGTCCTGGCGAAACTCCTGGCCAGTCATCTAACCAAGCATCTGAGTACCCTGATACACCCTGACCAATCGGGCTTTATGCCACACAGAAGCACAGCGCTGAATCTACGGAGGGTCCATGGGGTACTGGCGAAGGCGCATCTTCTTACGGAGCAGGCTGTGATACTTTCCCTAGATGCTAAAATGGCGTTTGATTTGGTGGAGTGGGAATACCTTTTTGCTGTCCTAACCCGCATGGGTTTCGGACCCCAATATCTGGCATGGGTGCGACTACTCTACACCCAACCGATGGCGCAGGTGGTTGCAAATGGTCGCATATCTTCGACCTTTCCACTGGGGAGGGGGACTAGGCAGGGGTGCCCGCTGTCGCCCCTGTTGTTTGCGATAGTGCTGGAACCACTGGCAATCCTGCTTAGATCAACGCCGTTATTCCGGGGCATCACTTGGAGCGATGGGTGGGAGGACAAGGTCTCCCTATACGCCGACGACATGTTAGTATACATGGCCGGCCCAACTGAAGGGGTCCCCGCCCTGTTGGCAGTTTGCGATGAACATGGCAGAGCCTCGGGATATACCCTGAACTGGTCCAAATCTGTACTATATGTCCTTAAGGGCCCGGCTCCGGTGCTGCCGGCTGACTGTCCTCTCACAATAACCACCTCCTCCTTTAAGTACTTGGGTATTTATGTGACAAATGACTCTAAACAGTTCTACATCGAAAACCTGCAGCCGCCTCTGCAAAGATTGCGTGCTGATGTCAAATACTGGGCTGCACTGCCACTGACCCTTCTAGGGCGCGCGGCGCTCTATAAAATGATGGCTCTCCCGAGATTTCTGTATGTGCTTGAAAACTCCCCTTATGTGGTTAACCCACAGTACTTTAGACGGGTAGCGGCGTTAGTCTCCAGCTTGTTGTGGAGTAATGGCCCGGCGCGGATAGCGCAGGCAAAACTGGTGAAGAGCTGGTACGAGGGGGGTATTGCATTACCCGATCTCCAACTATACTACTGGGCGTCACAGCTTAAGGTTATTAATCATTGGATACACGTCTCACGGGAGGACCCCGCATATAAGGCGGACTGGTCGCAACTGGGGACTGAGGGCATGCTCTCGGTGCTGTACAACTACCCGCAAGTGAAAACCCTGCTTGGCCCCACGTTCCACACAGCGACAATCTGGCATACGGCACAAGCACGCCTAGGGTGGAAGGGTAAAATCACCAGGCTAACACCGCTATGGGACACCAAAACACTGGGTAACCTACGGACTTGTAAGGGGTTTGCGAGATGGGACGACATAGGGATCTCGGTGGTGGGGGACCTCTGGGACAAAGGCACGGTTATTCCCTTCCAGCAACTCCAGCAACAATACGGCCTGGGGCCCACTGAAACGTACCGATATGTACAAATCCGGCATGCTCTAATGCAAGCGATCCCCCCAGACACCACACTCCCAGAATCATCGCCACTTGAAGATAGGCTACTCACCGAATTCATGGAGCAAAAAGCGACCTCACTCACGTACAAAAAATTGATTAACAACCTGCCGGATCCCACACACAAACTTAAAGAGAAATGGGTGGAAGAATTGGGCGACATGGATGAAGCGGAGTGGAATGAGGCACTGGCCTCGCCGAGGGAAGTAGGCATATCAGCCAGATTCCGCCTGGTGCAGCTCAAGGTGTTACACCGCACCTACTACACTCGCACACTACTCCACAAAATACAGAGAACACCACACCCATACTGCCTCAGGGGATGCGGAGAGGAAGGGACTCTCCTACACACGTTATGGGAATGTCCACAAATCAGGGAACTATGGCGACAGATTATGCGCACAGTCTCTCAGGCCATCAATGTCTCTGTCCTGCCGGAACCTCGTAAATGCCTGTTGAACATTTGGGACCCTACAGACTTAAACAGGTATGGACAACTGTGGGTCACACTAGCAGTGACAGTGGCCAAACGAGACATTGCACAGAGATGGGGCACTCCGGAGTCACCGACGGTGGCAGGGTGGATAAGAAACATGGACCTTCTCATGGTAAAGGAGAGAGCAGTATATGTACTAAGAGCCTGCCCCCGCAAATGGAATCGGGTGTGGATGCCGTGGAACAAATATAGGGGTGACCCATGTGAGGCATTGCCGGAGGGTGAGGACTCGGAATCGGAGGAAGACGAGGACTAGTGGCAAAGGATATGCCAGCATAATCAGGGGAGGGACCGGGAGGCGGAGGGTATGCACCGCTACTGAAGACGGAATGCTGAATGTATGAGCCTGTAGGATATTATATGTGAACACACACACTTATTTATATGATGATGACCGTTGTTGGATTTTTAGGCTTGTTTTCTTTTTTCTTATATGTTCCCGCTAATACCACGTATGGGTGAAGTCAGACTACTGAATCGAAATCGTATGGACGGGATGGGCGTTAAGAAGAAGGGGTGAAATTGGGCCATGTAATACGTATGACTGTTCTATTCACTGTTCAACTACTAGGCCATAATTGGACCTGATAGCTGTTGATGCAAATTGTGTTAAATCCTTTTCCCACTGGGGGCTTATAATGCTGTTATGTCGCTACAACTACAAAATGTCGATATGAATATCTCTTCTAAACTCCTGACAATAAAGAATTTTCAACAAAAAAAAAATGTGTTTTCCAGCTTACAAAGCTCTTCACCGTTTCTTGCTGCAGCCATTTGTATTCTGTTTTTATACTGTAGCACAACGCTCACTGAGTGGCAGCATATTTTTTTTCCTGAGCCTAAGAATTGCGTTGGCAGACTGTTGCAGGGTGGCAGCTGCTTTGTTAACGTGAGCACACCAGGACAACTTGGACTAGTTGTTGAAGGAGATCCCCAAGTAATCGTAGACCTTGACTATTTTGAGTGTCTTGCCTAGAATTCTTCGAGATTTTGTCAATGCTGGAGATAGCCCCAGTGGCATTACTTTTGTCTTTTGTATGTTAATGCCAAGATCTTTTTGCCTACATTTGCTCTCAAAGCTATCCAACCTCCTATGCAACTTGCTTTGCGTGCAAGATAAAATTACTGCATCGTTCACGAATAAGCTTTGTGACTTTTATTTTGCTGCCCAGCTTTGGTGCATCTGTTACCCCATTGAGTAGGAATTCCTCTTAGTCATGTAGGAAGAGCGAAAATAGTAGCGCGGCAAGGACGCATCTCTGGCGTACCTCTCAGCAGATATCAAAATAAGGAGTGCATTCATCTCGGGTTCCATCGCGAATGCCTGTCTTTATGAAGTGTTTTGATGGGTTGCAAGCTGTTTCTTTCACCTCCTTGTTTGTTGAGCGTGCCCCATACTTTGACTCTATTGACCAGATCGAAAGCCAATTTTAGAACAATGAAAATTAAGTAGAGAGGATACATATTCACCTGAGTATTGGACGCAGATCACGAATGGTTGTGAGGCTTGATCAATGGTACTAATACACATGCGGAACCCTGCATGGGCATCTATAACGACAGTGTTTTTGTCTGCCCAGCCTGCAATCTTTTCAAAGTGACCCACATATAGATTTTCCCATTGCCATCCAAGAGCGAGATTGGTCTGTAGTTGCAAGGTAACAGCTTACTCCCTTTTTTATGAAAGGGGACTATAATGGCGGAATGCCAGGAACGCAGGACTCAGGGGCGGCTGGTGACATTTGAAAGTGGTGGGCGTAAAAGTACAAAGTGTCCTGGGGAGAGCGAGCGCAGCGAGCAAACTCGACAGTCATAAGGGGAGTTCGGGGGGGGGGGACTGTTCTGCAGGGCTGCTTCTTAAAGAAAAGAAATGCTTTCAGGGACTTTTTTTCTGTGAATTTAAGGTAAACACAAAACTACATAAAGACGTTTTACACAATAACCAGGACGTGACCCAAAAAATCCGGACCAGCTTTTATTACCAGATGTGTGAACGTGCAGGCTTGTTTCATGTTTAATGCAACGATGAAGTAGATGTTTTACACAATCCAATTTACTCTCGCATTTTGAAAGGACAGTACCAATAAAATAGCATCTACGAGCTTCCATACACTGAAAAATGATTAATTGCTCATGAATAGGGACTTCAGATTGTGTCCGTTGTCTTCCTTACAAAACCTGCTTATTTTTATAGCACTGGTATCAGTGTATAAAAATATCAAAATAGCTAGACAGAAAGCATTTAACTGCATGATAGGCCACATAATTCCCCACTTTCTGGCTCTTCATTTGCCTTTCCGTGCCGGTTGCATAATCCCAGTGGCTGGGATGATAAGCAGCCAAGCATTTTACACCCTCCCTTTTGGATTTACTAATACTACAGTTTGCTAAACTTTACACAGCAATTTCCGGAGGAGTTTTCCCTTTTCTGCAGTAGACAGTACAATCAGTATCTCTGACTCTGGTGTGGACAGTCCAGTCATAGTCAACAAAAAGCGTCCCAGTTGAAATGTTAATCTTTTTTCCTGCGGGGCTGAACAAAAATAAAACGCAAACAATGCCTTTGCTGCCCGTTCTTTCTGAGCCTCAAGGACGCGCATACCAGAGACACTTCCTGCCATGTTTTTAGATATATTTCACGGAAGCATGGCTGAAAGTTAAAACATGAAAAAACCACTATGACGCAGTAACCGCTGGCCACATCAAATACCTTTTTTTGATTGATGGTCAGGCATCTACACATTCCCTTCTTTCAAGATGACTCTGGCCCGCAGTTCTTTTATATAAAAAAGCGCTAAGACTTGGTGTCCAGTTGTGGCTCGCGGCGGGGGGGGGGGGGGGGGGGGGGGGGTGAACTGATTCAGTTTACTTAAGTTCAAAGATGCCGAGGGAGCTGCGGGCGGGGGGGGGGGGCTACCCCCCCCAATGGACGCACCGCGCCCGGCAGGACTTGCCTGATCTTTGGACCGCGCTAAATATTGTGGACAGGGCTACAGACCAGGCCTTGTGATCTGGTCAAAACATGTCCACTGCTACACAGTCCGGGGCAGGTCCTATATTGGCTTTCTGATCTAGAGTTGCTCTTTGTACCTCTGGGCGGAGAACAGTAGCTTGTGCCATTAGCAGGCAAGTCTTACAGTCAGGCAGCATTGTTGATGTACAGTCACCGGCAGTGTATATGGTCTTCAAATGGTCTACCCAGGTCTGTGCTTTAATGTTATTTTCCATGGCCCCTACACCATCTCTAAATATTTTGGTGATTTTTCTCCAGAAGAATTTGCTGTCAATGTTTTTGCTGCCTTGGTTAGGTCTTGCTATACTTCTTGCTGTATCCCAACTGAAACCTTTCACATGCCTAGCTAGGACAAAGTGATTCAAATCCTTGGATCATTTTATATATTTCACCTCATTCAGATCATGCAAAGAGATACTTGCAAAGCGCCTTAACGCTAGAGGGAATAAAGCACACCCCAACAGGTGTGATTGAAACCATCCCAGTAAAACACCATTTAAAGTAGACAAGATGGAAACCATTTCCAGCTTTCATTGTTGTCTACAAAGAACGGAAAGGCCCTCTTTCAAAGGATAGGTTGGTAACAAATGTATTTTCATCCTATGTTTCACACGAATTTACTTCAAAAATCATCTCCCAGTATACAATGTTGGACGAATGATGCCGGATCAGTATTTCAAGGCTTTAAAATTGTGATATATTTAGACAATGTCTTGGTCTGTCCAGATTGCTCACAGAAGACTATTTTCCAAATTGATGCTTAATTTGCAGGTCTCAGAGTACAGGTCTCAGAGTAGTGCTGTCTCCGTTAGATAAAGAGAGGAACACTAGGTACTGCTTTTTTTTCAAGCAAAAAGCTTTTACTTTGAGGGGTTCATTTTGATAGCATTAAAAAGGAATGCCCAAGGGTCCAATATGACGTAGAATATCTCACATTACATTTTGGGCCGACAGCGCAATTTATTTACTGACCGCGCTTTTGTAAATGACCCATGAGGCATCATTATACAAATTCCACAATACTGAATTGATACTTTGTAATGCAGCCTGTCATCAGGCTGGTCACTGTCAAGTATGTACAGGTGTATTATCCTGACACCTCTGGTGCGGCAGTATCTCGGAGGGGGCTTATGGCAGTGCCTGCAATGATGTATGTTTTCACTTTTATCAGCCCTTTGATAGCAGAAGATGGACCACTGAAACCACAATAAGAAATGTGATTTTTAACAGCTCAAGAGCGATCGCAAGAAATCTCATGACTCCAAATGTCCCTACAAAATCTTCCAAAAGTAGGATCCTCCTACATTTTTGTGAGGGTTTACACATTTGTAGAAAGATATGTACAGGATCCTGATTCACTTGAACCCTGCAAGGAGTCCCAAGGACCCTAGAAAATCCAGTGAATGGATGTGGTAGCCATGAAAGTCTAAGGAGATGTGATATTTCCCTGACGTTTTTGTACTGCTACAATATTGTATTTCGTTACACAACCACAGGTAGACAAATATGGACAGAGGTAATCAAGCAATATGCAAACACGGTTAACTTACAAAACATAATTTAAAACATTAGTCTGATAACAAAAGTGTGTCTGTAAAACAATATATATAAAAAGGATAACAAATGCGTGAAAGAAAACAACATGACCAAATATTATATTATAAAGAATAGTTGGACAACTAAATGAATACACTGATTTATAAGTGAACACATGGTTCTAGGGATAGAAGTAGACCACATAATTGATCACACATTTGATAGAAAAATAAAGGGAAGTTGACTTTGCACAGTTCCATATGTGAAGTGTTTGTCTAAAATTAACCTCATAGATGCTATTAAACATTCCTCCCCAGTGCTGCGCTGTCCATTGGAACTAGTGCTGAATGGACGTCCAATGGTCGTGCGCAGCACTGGGAAGGTAGTGCTGCCGTCGGCCAATGCACCGAGGCAGCACTTAAGGGGTTAAAGATCATAGAAATGTTGCTCTACAGTGATGTACGGATTTTAACAACATTTCAACTGCATGCGAGTGAAGCAGGTCATCATAAGGATGGAAAACAATTGTCTGATTTGATAGGGTCAAATTCAATAAGGTGATGACTACTCAGAGCAGACTTGAGGCACTAGTCCATAGAAGGTGAGCCATTTTAGGGTAGTTGCAGAGTAATCCTGAAGTGTCTGTCGGAGACCAGAAGGAAATTCATCCAATAAATAAAAAAGTCAGTCGGCCAAAAGATCACATGATGCATTAAAACCTTTCTTTTTAATAAAAATCTCTGATTCTGCGGCTTTATTGCGATGTTGTGTATACCTTTCTTGGCGCCAGGACGCCCCTTTGCTGGGGCAGCTGTGCGCGGTAAAAAAACAGCTAACATAACATAACATAACATATTCGTGACAAGGATCTTCAAAGTAACAGTTGGGCACCTGAGTGCAATTAAAAACTATGGGGCAGATTTATGATAACTGGCGCATCCCCAGGGATGCGCCAGTTTTGCGCCACTGCTCCGCCACCCATGGTGCGCCGCAATGGGGGCACAATGGGGCAAAAACGGCACAGATGCGTGACGCATCTGTCCCGTAAAGGTGACGCATTGCTGGAGTTGCGTCGCAAGCGCGACGCAGCTCCAGCAAGGCTCGGGGGTGCCCCATCTTTACAATGCTGCGTCAAGACCTACGCCTGCTTCAAGCAGGAGCAGGGTTTTGACGCAGCATTGGCCTGAAAGTGACTGAGTGAAATCTTATAGATTTCACTCAGCCACTTTTGCGAGACGCACCTGCCCCGGAACGCCCACACTGCGCCGGAACGCCCACAAGTGGCGCAGGGCTTTACAACGTGACGCATCTGCCTAGATGCGTCACGTTGTAAATGGGTCGTAGGGATGTGCCACGTTTACGCCGCAGTTGCGTGACGCAAACGTGGCGCATTCCCAACATAACTCTGCCTGTATGGAAGGGAATGCAGTACAAATGCTGACCTGGTACGAAAGAAATTAGTGATACCAGAAAGCAAATTTGGTTAGAAAGTCAAGAATGTTGTCCACAGGATTTTAAGTAGTAATGCCATAATTTACATTTTAAAAAATCAGAAAGCACTGCCAAGGGGAAATGGACATCATTTATTGGTGCAAAAAACGTATTATATCCAGTAGCCGAATAAGCGTATAGTCAACAAGGATCTGATGCATAAATGTCATATTGGGCATTTACTCTAAAAAAAATCAAGAGCGGATTGTACTCAAATCAGCCCTGCCAAATAATGCTCTACTTCTGAACTAAATGACCAGCACATGCTGCCTTTCTTGCAGTGTCTGCACGAGAACTAAGACCACTATTGCTCTGCAGAATGTAACACGGAAGCGAGGCCCAATAATCCCCGCCCCCTGAAAAACCTTTGTAAAAAAAAAGTTGTCCTGACATTTTCATTTTTTATTTGAGTTTTTGGATCATTAGAGAAGTCATTTTTCTTGGGTAAACACTGCTGTTCTAGGCCGAGTTTTTCTGGACAACATGTAAAACAAGCATTTGCAATGCAATAGGTCTCGCATTATTTAAGTTTGAGCTATTGGCATTGCTAAATACTGCAACACCAATAGCTCAAACTTTAATAATGCGAGACCTATTGCATTGCAAATGCCTGTTTTTAAGGAGGAAGGATTTAATTACCTAACTTTCTTTTAATATTGCAGCACCACCACCGCGCACATCTACACCTCCTTTCCCTAAGCCCTCCTACCCGCACGCACCAACTGGCAGGGACAAAAGATCTCCGACAAAGAGCCCCATTTGGGTGCCCGTCAGGCATTGCACCGCCAGCTTGACGAGGAGCAAAAACCCATATGATGAAGCATGACACCTAGCTTGCTGGGTGTGTGAGGGTTTTAGGTCCCGAAAGGGAGGACCCCCCTCCCTCTTCTTACCTTTAGTTAGCTCTCCGGGAACCTTACTTTTAGCCAGGCCTCCCGGTACATACACCTCCCTCCCATTTTCCTCTCTGCACACCACTTCCCAGCCTACATTCACACGCGTGCACCACTTACATCCACGCGCATCAATCGCGTCGACTTTTTGCTCGCGCACGCACACAACTCCCGCTTCTCCCCCTCCCCCACCACATCTCGCGGTTGCTCGTGGGCGGGCAATGCTTGTTATTGATAGTATTCGAGCTGGGTACTGATTGAAACTCATTGAGCTGGATTCATTCAACACACCAGCGGTTTACATTTATTACGTGCATCTTGGTGAACTGTTTCAATCAATGCAGCCCAGTGAGCTGCATACTTTAAATCCATAATGGAGATTCCTTTACCGAATGCAAATAGGTAAACTCAATTCAATTCATCCTAGTTTTATTATTATCTTTTCACACACCCACGTGATCTATGTTTATGAATGCATCTTGTTGAACTGCACGCAAGCAGAGTGTATTTGTTTCATCGCACCCCACCTCCGGAACGTCATTAACAACTCCCTCACGTCAGCCACATTCCCTGAAAGCTGGAAACACGCAGAAATCAACGCCCTACTGAAGAAACCAACAGCGGACCCCAAAGACCTCAAGAACTTCCGCCCCATCTCTCTCCTCCCCTTCCCGGCTAAAGTCATCGAGAAGACCGTCAACAAACAGCTGACAGCATTCCTCGAAGAAAACAAATCGCTCGACCCATCCCAGTCCGGATTCCCAGCCAACCACAGCACCGAGACCGCCCTCATTGCAGCCACCGATGACATCAGGGCCCTGATGGACAACGGAGAGACAGCAGCCCTCATCCTCCTCGACCTCTCGGCAGCCTTTGACACCGTCAGCCACCGCACCCTAATAACCCGCCTCTACAACACTGGGATCCAAGTAAAGGCCCTAGACTGGATCACATCGTTCCTCTCCAACAGAACCCAGAGAGTCCGCCTCCCACCATTCCGCTCCGAGGCCTCCAAGATCATCTGCGGCGTACCCCAGGGCTCCTCACTCAGCCCTACCCTCTTCAACATCTACATGAGCCCCCTCGCCGCTATCGCACGCAAACACAACATCAACATCATCTCTTACGCCGACGACACCCAACTGATACTCTCCCTCACCAAAGAACCCCTCACCGCCAAAGCCAACTTCCAGGACGGAATGAAAGATGTCGCAGAATGGATGAAGTTCAGCTGTCTGAAGCTCAACTCGGACAAGACGGAAGTCCTCATCCTCGGACAATCCCGATCCGCCTGGGACGACTCCTGGTGGCCCACGACCCTGGGCACCGCACCGATACCCACGGACCACGCACGCAACCTGGGATTCATCCTGGACTCCTCCCTCACGATGACCAAGCAAGTCAACGCAGTCTCGTCCTCATGTTTCAACACGCTGCGCATGCTCCGAAAGATCTTCAGGTGGATCCCCACCGAAACCATAAAGACGGTCACCCAGGCCCTCGTCACCAGCTGGACTACGGAAACGCCCTGTACGCAGGAACCACAGCCAAACTTCAGAAACGCCTTCAACGCATACAGAACACCTCCGCACGACTCATCCTCGACATCCCTCGCCACAACCACATATCTGCCCACTTGAGAAACCTGCACTGGCTCCCCGTCAGCAAGAGGATCACGTTCAGGCTGCTCACCCACGCACACAAAGCGCTCCATGACTCGGGCACCGAATACCTCAACAACTGCCTGTCGTTCTACACTCCCACTCGCCAGCTCCGCTCCACCAGCCTCGCCCTCGCCACCGTCCCTCGGATTCGCAGAACCACCACCGGAGGAAGATCGTTCTCCTACCTGGCAGCCAAGACATGGAACTCCCTCCCCGCACACCTACGACTGACCCAGGACCATCTCACCTTCAGGAAACACCTCAAGACCTGGCTATTCGAGCAGTAGCGGCACCCCCCCTACCCTCACTTCAGCGCCTTGAGACCCTCACGGGTGAGTAGCACGCTTTACAAATTGATTGATTGATTGATTGATTGAAAGCCTGCTCAGATAAGGTGCTTGAATTTAATGAACCAAGTTAGATGGTAGTAATTGACTGCAAGCCAGTAAACAGCTTCGTCTCCATCATGTACCCTGGAAGAGTACATTAAATGAATGCATCTTAGTGAACTGCGTATGATGCGTTTATCTGAGTAAACGCCTTTAAAGTAGCAGGGGTTTTAAATACCACATAGGATCAGATCTGTTTTAAAGGCAGAGAGTCGCCCATAATAACATCAGACGTCGATGTGTTAATTGTCTTCATTCTAACACGTCCTCTACAAACAAGTAACTCATTTTATTCTTGTGAAAAAGTGAATTGTAGAATTGGTCTTAAATATTTGCACAGCATCTCACACTCGCTATACCCTGACCAAGCGCCATGCAATAAATCATCCTTTCCTAATGCACCCCAATAATATGATTGTTGAATTGATAATACCTCTCGGTCCCATTGGAGTGGGCGGTTTTTCATACAAATATGAAATATATATTTTAGTATTTATATATGTTGTACATTACTGGTGGCTTGCAATGCTTCCAGGTGTTAGGCATACACTGCTTCTCATCAGCACACATACACTGCTTACTTTTTGGCAAGCCTTCCCTTGTAGGATAAGGGCTTCTTCTTGCTCGTGTGGCTGTATTCATACAGCATTTACTGGTGGCCTAATGTTGCTTCCACTTGTTGATTATTAGTGCCTCTAGGGGTACCGTCTTTGTCACTCCTATAAAGACACACAAAGTATATCACTTGTGGAACCCTCTTATCCTCATTAATCAGTTGCCCCTCAGAATAGCTTGAGCAAAAATATTGTAGGCAGAATATCAACCATCATAATATAGCCAATAGGTCTCGCCTTTGTTATGTTATGTTATGTTATGTTATATTTAATTTGGGACCTTATACGTATTTGGTTATGCAGCACAATATCCTTGGAGCAACAACATCAACTGTTGCATGGCCAAACACTTATAAGGTCCCAAGTGAAAGACCTATTGGCTATGCAAATGCTTCTTATCCTGTGGGTTTGCTCTTCAAATGTTGCACGGCTGCAGCGGGACATCACTTCTTTCCCCACAGCGGTACTAGGCAGGTGAGCGGGTTCGGGAGCTCGTGGGTGCCTTTTCTTGTCTTGGGCGTCAGCTGTCCTTCAGTGGGCACAACACCACAGACTCTTTGGCTGTCAATGTCACTGGGTGCTGCAGCTACTTCAAATATGGGCCACAGCAGCCTTCTTAGAGCTGCGGGCCTGTTGCTCACTTTAAACTGATGCGGTAACCACCAATGGCCACTAGGTGGCACTGCAGCACTATTCACAGAACCCAGCAGCTTTCCTGAAGCTACGGGCCCGTGGGGCATTGGGGACATCGGTGCGGCGCAAAAGGCCACTCCAGGGTAACCTGCAGGCGCGCACCAGGCAGGGTTAGTCTTGGCAGTCTGTGAGGTCCAGAGAGTGGGTAAAGGGAACACGGCCTCTGTAAGTAGTGTAGTTGGCCATCGGGCCGTCAGCATGAGCGAATGAAGAGAAACCCACTCCCCAGCAGGTGAGAACATCAATCAATCAATAATACAGTACCTGTAAAGCGCTGCTTGTCACCCGAAAGGGTATCCAGCCACTGTGCTGCGAAACACACAGTGTAGGCCGGCTTCCAGGGGATGACAGGGCTCCTGGCTATTGCTGGCCAGCCTGCTTCAGTGCTGGTGTGGGGCTAGGAATGCCGATGAGGGGCTTCTCTCTTTGGTTTCCAGCTAGTGCTGTCCGGCTATCGCGGGAGTCTGTCTCGTGACCTCTACTCATGCAGCTTAGCTTTCATCAGGCGTCGGGCTCCGTCAGCCCTACTGGTGCTGTGGAGACAGACTCGAGGCATGCACTTCCAGTAAGGCTTGTCCTCTGTGATACTTCACCCCCTTAAACTCAATCCCGGCACATGATTTCAAGCTGCTATCTGTGGGGCCCACCTTACACATGGTGGGTATGCGGCCACTTTTCCTGGTCCAACACTGCAATACTGGGGTCGAAGCCAGTGGCGGCTGGTGACATGTGAAAGAGGTAAGGCGTAAACTTTGTGTCTGACTGCACCGTGGCGAGTGAGCGCACTGAGCGAGCCCAAACCTCATGATGGGGGCTTGGGGGTTGTCCCCCTCGAAAATTTTGAAAAAAAGTGGGTAAACAGTGCATTTTCAAGCAAATTTGAGAAGCACCGAGAGTAGACCTGCAATCACACATAGAGCCTGCTGCAGCACTGTGACTAGAGCAGTAAATAAGTGGGACAACTAGAAACAAATAGTAGTGCCATACATACACTAAACAGAACACGCTTTCAAATAACAGACACCCCAAACAAAGTATGCTCTATACCCAGATGAGCGCAATGGGCAATTAAAAATCATAAAATAAAGGGCACACGGAGTTTACACATGGAAACAGAAATACCCGAAATACCACACACACACACTCAGCAGCAAGCAGAATGTGGACATCAAATACAAACAAAAGGCAGGCCCAAATACAGAAATCGTCACAGACACTCCGAAAGTTAAACACTAAATGTCACATACATATTAAATGGCATAAAGAACAACGGGCACAAACATACAGACGCGTACCGTCTGGAATATAAAGGTAAGCAGCAAACACAATGCTATATGTACAAACAAAACGGAACACATCCACCCAAATGACAACAACACCCACGCACCAAAAACTCAAACGTACATAATACCAAAGAGGAGACAGAAACTAGTTAACAGATATACAAGAAAATTAAATAAACTCCAAATAGCAGAAAGCAAGTGAAATACACACAAACCAAAAGGCACACAAGATTAATCTGAACCCACATGTGCAAAATCTGCACGAGACACTGTCAGATAATTTGGGCTGAGTGAGGAGGCTGTGGACATTCAGTCACTCTGACACTGCAACAGCCTATACCCAACACAGACCCGCAAGCATGAACGACGAGAATTATACATTGCTATTAGTTTTAAAAAGGAAATCACAAAGCTAAAACCTAACACAGGAACTGGCAACACACAAGCTGAGTGCCGTTTTGCATGAAAATATGTTTAGAAAAAAAGTGTTGCAGCATGAAAGTGATTTCTTTTCTGTAGCCCTGTTACTACGTTTAATTAAAGTAACTATTCAGAAATAAGTCTGAGCTGAGATAGGCGAAAAATGTTAAACTCTTTATACGCCATGACTTTGCCTTTTGCACACCAAAATACAGAGCTTAAGTTTACTCGAGCTACAGAGCTTGATTCAAAGCACAGACAAAGCATATAGCATAAATAATGCATCCACCACAGCGTAGGAGTGTAAACGTAAATGTTTAAAAAACACATAAACAAACTCTGGCCTGAAGATGAAAATGGTGCGTGCCAGGTAGGCAGTCACAAAGCAAACCTTCTGATTTACAGGACATGTTTACACTACACATCACCTGACTCGGAGGGTGGGACTGGGAGAGTCTGGGAGTAACAAAATATGAATACCATTTCCAGGGCATAGGTGTTGTTTTTTAAAAGCATGTTTCTGCTCAAATGGCACAGCTGTTCTCCAGCCCCACGCATACCACTGTAATCAGGAAAGTAAACACTCCTGTCTATGTACATTTCTGGTCACCAGCTAATAACTTTCAAAAGCACGAACCTTTTGTGAAATAATTTCCAGAAGTTGGTGTAGTTTAGCGCTGCATAACAGTCACTCAGTAACACTCAGTAAGGTCGTCTCATAATTTACATTCATTACGTTAATTTCTGCTAACCTACCATATCTGCATGCACATATATACATTTATTTACAGTTTTTGACTGCGCATTCAGGATCTGGATGTTTTGGAGCACTCTAAAAGACCACGATCTGTACCTCTCATTAATTTCCCTTTGCCTGTTTTATTACTCTTACACGCAGCCTTGACACATAACTGTGGGAGTAGACACCAAAGTGAGTGTGTTGTGGGGAAACCGTGTGTCTTCTCTACTTGTTACCTCGTATTACTTTACTGGCTGGGAGCTACCGCCATGTGGTACACCCCACTGAGGTCACAAGAGTGCTAACCATAACAATGAATAAACAATCCCACCCCCACCAGAGCACATCAGAGACAACAACACACACTCATCTGACAGAGTTCGGGCAGAGTGGGCTGGACCTCACAGGAGCACTCCACCTCCATAAAGCAATGTGAAAAACATAACATATCACAGTAAGGACCACCCTAAATCCATCAGCTGACCTGCACAAAGGGGCACAGTGCCCCCCACAAGACTCCACACCCTTAAACCTTAAGTACTTCAGGATTGGTGCTGTGCACAAAAGCGCTGTACTCCCAGAAGAGACCCAGCCACAGTGGTAAGGCGTCTAGCTATTCACATCAAACACCACAATCTACCATTACAGATACAACCAAGCATAAGCACTACTAACCAGCAGCTATTAACCACACTGACGCTACTGATGAGCCAACTTCAACATCCAGAAGGCTACCACGGTCTCTGACTTACTTTTTTTTTTACTTATGAGTTATTTTTATTTATATTGCACAGTTACTTAAAACCATTTGCAACACGTCTTACAAACAGTTTAAAAGGAAATTGAAGAAACAATTATAAAAGAAAGAGATTTACATGCAGCACTATCAAAGAATTGTGAAATAAAAATAAAAAATTTAAAAAAGTAAGTATGTGCATTGGTAAGACGGCAAGAAACTGCCAGTTCAGCATTTTTGCAAAGTTTCATGTAAGCTAAAATAACATCTTCACCGACTGGTTGGTGGAGACATATTACTTATTAAGCCAAATTGTCTTTCATCTTGCCTGGCCCTTCTTCTTCCATAATCCTAATTCGAAGCTCGGCCATATATTTCCCAAACCTGGCCAAGTCCGACGGTAGAGTACTGGAAAAAAGTACTGAAACTGCTTCTTTTACTGTTCGAACCCCATTACTCAGCCAAATTTGTTTTAAAAGAATCTGACGGGGCCGAAGCATCCTGGGACAGCAACAAATGAAGTGTAGCAGAGATTTGGGTTTATAGTTGCAGAGTCTGCATCCGATATTATGTTCAAGGGACTTCCATCCAGGGTTTGATTCGTTGATTTGGAGGGCACTAGTCTGGCCCATATAATGTTTCTGAGTGCTTTCCTTCCTCGAGCTTGATTAAGATAGGGCTGGATTTTATGCCCAGTATATGATGTTAACAGCCCAGGTGGCCCTCTTCCTGTTACATATTCCTCCAGGTCATTTGTGCGCGACAATTGGAAACATTGTTTATTAATTGCGTTTTTAATCGTCAGATAGCTTATTAACCCTTCCTGCCAATTTTCAATTGCCAAACCCAATGTTTCCACCGTTTTTTCTTCATAACCTTGCCACGGGTTGGTTGTCTCTCCATAAGTTGGCTTAAGCATGCGCTTTAAGCTTCCGGCTGGAGCTGTTAAGACTTGATAGTAGTACTTTGCATGCGTTCCCAGGCATTCCTTACTTTGTTGCCTTAGGCCGAATTACAAACGAATTAGGCTATTGTGAGTATATTTGGGAAGTTTAAAAATCCGTTTATAGGCCAGGCATTGCACTTTGTCCAACATTGCATCCATTTTGCCTGGAAATACCTGCTGTGCATAGCCTGCACTTGCCCTAATTTTAGCTTGTATTACTTTTCTCATAGGGGCTGACGTTGGACTGTGCATTAACTCATTTAATTTGCTTAGCGAAAAGATTGTTGACTGTGCTCTGGCCTTCATTTTGTGCATATGTGTTGTTGCTATACCTGTTTCACTTAGCCAGCACCGAGGTAATTGTACGATCTTGTGGTATTAATGATTTCCTCTCCCACATGCCATTTCAATAAAGCTTTTTTGAGTGTTTATTATAAGCTCATTGCTTTCATTGTACTTATTGAGGGTGTCTAAGCCTCTTTGTAGCCCGATTTTTGTGTGATCCATTACCACTAAGTCGTCTGCATATTGTAATATTTGCAGTATGTTGGTTCTGATTTTCGGGGTTACAAGGCTGGCGTTAAGAAGCTTCTTCCCCAGATTGACAGTGTATAAATTAAACAGTGTGGGGGCAAGTACACATCCCTGTTTTAATCCGCGGTTTGTCATGCACTTCTTCGTTATGGTGTTATCTGCTAGCTTCACTTTGATCCAGGTGTTGCAATATAGCAAGATAATGGCATTGAGGAGACCTGCTGGAATATGCCAATTGCTCAATTTTTCCCAGAGCTTATGTCGGGGTACCCCATCAAAGGCAGATGAATAGTCAACGAAGCATGCAAAAACTGATTATTGTTTTTGCAATTTGCTTGCTGGGCTCAAATACGATATAGCCACGATGTTATCAACTGTGGAGCAACCCTTACGGAATCCAGTCTGGTAGTGGGGGAGGATTTCGTTCTCCTTAATCCATCTGTTTAGTTCCTTCAGTAAGGTGCTAGCATAGGCTTTTCCTTCAATGTCCAGGAGGGCAATTAGTATATAGTGTTTTGGGGCTGTGTTGTCCCCTCTCTTAAAGATTGGATGCAAGAAAGACCCTCGCCAAGAGTCTAGCAAATTTTGCTTTCAGTCTACATTCGATGAACAGTTTAGATAGAATGTTACCCCAATAAACTGGATCTTCTCTAAAAAAAGCTCCTGGGAGGCCATTGGGCCCGGGTGCCCCATCTTTTCTTATCCTTTTTATTACTTGTTTGACTGTGACACAGTCTTGATTGTTTCCCAAGGATTCCATAGGGGCCTCCGTGTCTGTATCTACACTATATAAGAGACAGACCTCGGAGCTCTCAGGGTCTATGGAAACTACTTTCTCAGTATAGATTGACGTGACATGTCTCAGCCAAGCATTGCGTGTACAGAGTTGCGCCTGTCAACTTTACCTTTTTCCAGGTTTGCTATGTATTGTCAAAGCTGTCGTTGTTTGTGAGGTTTTGAGAGCTCATGTATTGTTACCCAATCTTTCTCTAATTTTTCTTGTTTGAGAGACCATAGCAAATGTCTGCGCTTTTTAGATAAGTCTTTACACCTCTCCCTTGTTTGTTGGGTTCCTACGATTTTTTGTACTCTTTTTGCCCTCTTTAGCTTACGTATTATTGTGGTTAGTTTTATGTTTTTATGTCTGAATCGTGAGGTATGCGTTGTAGTACCCAATGAGCTGACTTTGTGGTCATTAACAAATATGGCTTTCAGTGTTCCAATCCACTTTGTCCAGTTTTCCATACTAGCTTGATTTCCTGGATACTTCTCTTTTCTCTCTTGTTTTTCATTCCAAACGAAAAACCGCTTTACTTGGTGCTTGTTCCATTTTAGCCTTCTAACTAGTGTGTGTTCTTCAATCCCTTTTGACTGGGATACTATGGCTGCTTGTTCTCTTTGTAGAAAGTTTAAATCCACTTGCAATAATGTGTGGACACTAGTTTCATGTGCTTTCACTTCAAAGTTGACAATTTTCTGGAATAGCAGGTTGCATAGAAAGATGTAGTCAATTGTGGAACAGTTCTTAAATGTGGCCGTACCCGAGGGCTTGGAGTCAAGACTTTTCCGGGTTTCACTGGCGGATTTTAGGTCATAGTTTTTTAGGAAGGAATTGAAAACCCTTTCAGAGCTGGTTAGACCCAGCCTGTCATTCTGATATGTTCCCAGGTGATGCAGATTAAAGTCTCCTATGATTACTTTAGCCGAAAGCACATTAGAATATAAGATTTCCTTTATTAGGGTCATGATATTTTTAATGGCCTCCAATTTTTTCTGACCGTGTATTTTTAGGTATAGGTTTATGACTAGGATTGGGGCACTTTCTTTTCTGTCTCTATCGCCCTCTATTAGGAGCGCCTCGAAAGCATCAGACTCGATTTTTACCCTTTTTACTGTCATCTGTTTTAGATGTTTTACATAAATCGAAATGCCCCCCCGAGGGTTGTTTTTGGTTGCTAGTATATGAAAGCCGTCATAGCCTTCGAGGTGTACGTAATCTGTGGCCCAGGTCTCTTGTAGGCATACGATGTCTCCTTCCTGCAGTATTTTTGTGGCAGTTTCATATTTAAGTGCCTTACGTATTCCTGCCACATTCCAAGAGATGATTTTGAGATTGGAGAGTGATTTGTGATTGGTATAGGGTACACTGAACGTTTCTGATTTTAAAAGGTTTTACAATTGGAGACCCTTGTTGATTCCATAGGGTGTCTAATGTGACCACTTGGACATCAGTAGTATTGAGTGCCTCTTTGTGGCTCTCGGCTTGTCCTATTAAATTGGTCGTTCATTTGCATTTTGGGTAGCCTGTCATTTTTTACACCCCTTCTTATAGACATGTCCTCCTGTCTCCTAACAGATATGGTTAATTTCTTGTAATTGTTGTCTGCATGTATTTTTGATGTGCCTCGGAGTATCCCTTGTGAGTGCTCTTTCCTGTTCATTGTACTATTTTTTGTGTTTACTGGCTCCTGAAGAATTGATGGGTACTTTTCTTGTTCTGGTGCACTTACACCGATGCCACAGTTTTTAAAGATGTCTTTTTCTCTGAGCACAGCTTCAGCAGTGTGTTGGTTTAACCAGGGTACTATGGTGTCTTCTTTACTGATATCGTCATTTTTTTAATCAAATTGGATGCAAACTATGTCCTCACTTTTTATGTGAGACAGTGAGGGTATGTGTTGAAGGAGCCGTAATAAGTTTCCCCTGTTCAATATATTGTGTCTCCCCTTTGATTTGTATTGCGGCTGAAGAATTGTTTTAAACCTATTTCTGACATAGATGGAATTTGATATTGTACCTGACGGAGGTTCGGGGTGTGTTGTATCTGTGTACTGTTTCTCCCCTGTTACGTTGTCAGAAGTAATAAGCCCGATTCTTTGATTTCTAGATCCTTCTCCCATTGTTTCCTTAAGTGACCCATAGTCAGATTTATCTTTAACAGGCTAATTTGTTATTTGTGCAATTTCCATTGTTGTACTGCCCTTTTCAGTGCATGTTAAGACCTGCAGCGTTGGTGGACTTGATATAACCTTGTCTGTGTGGTCATCTTCACCCAAGGATTTGTTTTGTTATTGATTTTTAGTAAATATCGGGTATAATTTATTTGATGTTCGCCTTTCCTGTTTTTGGGGGGAATTGATTGTAACCTTTGTAAAGACGTGCGTGGGCTGACCCCTGCTCCTTATGATTTGTGTAAACTTTTGGCGTTTTAATTGTTTTTTTAATTTTTCTTCATATGTCGAGAAAGCTTTGACTCAGTATTACTAGTTAAAATTTCCTCGTTCCTTTCCTTATCAGGGGTTCTAGTAGTTTTCAATTATTTGATTGGTGGTTGGTGGGTCCGAATTTATATTTTAAATTAAATTTGTACAGATTGCTTTTGTAATCTTTTTTTGGTTCCTTTCCTTATCCGGGGTTCCAGTAGTTCCAATTATTTGATTGGTGGTTATTGGATCCACATTTATATTTGAAATTAAATTTGTACAGACTGTTTTTGTAATCTTTTCTTGAATGAATTGTTTATTTGTCCCAATTATTCTATTACTTACTGTTTGAGTTGTTTGTAGTTTTAGGTCTTCAATAAGAGTGGTAAGCATTTCTGGGATTGATACCAATTTATCAATTGTTGGCCCACAAGCACAATCTGTGTTTAAGGAAGTTGCATATTCTTGGGCTTGTGCTATCAGCTTATTCAGGTTAGCTAATTTTTGTTCAATCCCTGATATTGTTGTTGCCATAATGTTTAACAGGTCCACTTTGACGTCCATCTTATGTGATTGGTAGTTCATTGCTTCTAGTGTAAGTTGAGATGTTTTAAAGAAAATATCCCATATTGATCCTGCGTCTGTTATTACTTCTGCGTGTGTAATGTTTTGGCAGTGGTTGGCCCTTGCCGAAGTGTTATTAGGAAAGGTTACACTTTCAGCTGTTAGATGAGTCGGGTAAGTTATTATGTTGTCTTTACTATTTGGAGCTGTAGGTTCCAAGATCTGAACCAGCCTGCTATGTGCTTTAGCTCCCTCTCCACCATGATTTTTCTCTCCTGGTCCCTCATTTATTATGATATTTTGTGTGTTCTGTGACTATACTGTATCAGTTGGTCTTTGTGTTTTAGAGGCCATAGCACTTATATCCACGTATTGATCCGCATGTTCTATGAGGTTTGAGGAGGGCTTGATGACTTTTACCTCTACCTCAATTGGTTGTTGGGCTTTATTGATGTAAAATTGCTCCTGAGCATTTTGTAGCATTTGTTTAGTGGGGGTTTCAATAGAGTGCTTGTCCCGCTGAAATGTGAGATCTTCATTTGTCACAAGGTCCTGATCCTTGATTGACCCCCAAGATTAGTCTGTTTGTTCCATATGGCCATGGACTTGTTGGGGCCCAATTGCAATTAAGGGCTCTTAGTTAATTTGGTCTTTCTTCAAATTTTGAGCCCCTACGTGAGTAGATGTTAAAATTGGGTCTGTTTTAGGTGGGATAACATTACATCCGCTGGATCTTTTAAAAAGTTAAACTTATTTGGTATGCTGGTTGATTTAGCAAACATTCTGTACACTGGTGCAATTAAAGGCTGCACCCCACCTTCTGATTTTGCTTTGTTGTTTTTTACCGTTGTTCCTTCAGCTTTCTTTTTCATTTTTGAGGAGGGAATGAAAATGCCTCTTTCAGGAGAATGAGTAAAATCTCTTTAATGCGCTTATATGGGTTGCGGTCTTAAGTTCCATATGCTGAATATGAGAAATAGTTTCTAGTGTCTGAGAAAAGACTCTCCCCAGGTAGGTATGCGTCCTTACAACCTCGACTGGTCTCCCACCTAGCTTCCAGTCAAAGAGACTGTAATGTTTCCTTCTCCTAAACGTTACCACTTTTGTTTTAGAGATGTTTACTTTTAGGAAGTTAGTTTCAGTATACCTAAAGAGAGCGTCCATGTTACGTTAAAGGCCAATAGGTGTGAGGTCAAAAAAGACCACATCGTCAGCGTACATTAGAATATGAATATTTTCTGATGCTATTTTGTAAGCATTCCCCTTATTATCATATTATGTCCCTGAAAGGAGGGGGTCATGTAAACATATTGATTTATTTTTATCATAACATTTGTGATCAATGTTGTTCGTATGTGGTCGAGGAATTAGATTGTGAAATTGATAGACACATTAGGAATTGTCACATGCTTCCAGCAATTCTTTGGGTTGGAGATTTTAACACACATCTATGTACGTTTCCCCAACAAAGAGATATGTGGGTTCACTGACATGCCAGGGATGGATAATCCCATTTTAGGTATGATTTTTTTGGCGAGTCAACAAATAATTTAATAATAAAACATAATTTAGTTCTTTACCACACCTGATGAATTCTCACCGATAGAACCCATAGTGTGGCATGGTTCAGGTAGGAGCAGGCCAGGAAGCGAGATCACCAACCGACTCACCCGGTTCTCCTGGCCGCCGACGGATACCATCGAGTAATGCTGCATCCCCCACCTGACTGTGGGCGGCCGTTATTTCCAACACTCCACCGCCTTCACCCATTGAGGTTAACTGGCATTTAAAGGCTAAATGATTGTTAAGGCTTTCACTGAAAATGTCCTGATGATGGTCCCCGTGATTTACTAGGGGTCCGAAACGCCGTCGACCTTTTAGGTACCAAAAACAAAAACGTGATTACTATGTGTTTTAAGGTGCTTTGTTGAAATACTCTGTACAATTGCATTTATGACAGAGAAACGTGTTTTGCCTTATAAAGCCCTTCTTTGCTCTCTATATCCACCTTCTGTACCCGTTCTGTAAGTGCTGTGCACAGGCTTGTGTTCCACACTGGCTGACCTGTGGAAGGTACTCTGTGTGATATAACTACATGAAAATTGAGTAAACTATGAAAGACCACTGTCTGGCTGGACATGTCTCTCTTAATATAGATTGACTCTGTCTATATTTTATTCCCTTTCAACTTTCTTGTATGCATGGGACCAATGTTGTTTGAAAAAAGTATGTTCCCCGAGGTCCCTGCTGACTGATTTGGGGCCCCTTGTTGTTGTTAAATTTTGGTTCAGGTAGCAGCATAGATTTTATCTTATTTTCATCTTGCTTCACAAATCTGATGACTAATTCCCCTATAATATCGAAATGTATCAGGGATTAAAGTACCGAAAAATAAGTTACAACCCAATAGAGCTATACTTACGAATAGCCCTGATACCAATTACTAATAATCAATCAGTTGGCAGTGTAGAAGGTCCAATCGTTTATTTTAACAAACAAACTCTGCCAGAGGAGCCTCTCGCGACCTAACCCCTCGAGGTCCGCCGAAAAGACTGCTGGCACATTTTCAACAGATCACATATATACTGTTACATTTCGAAACCGTTACCTAAGAAGGAAAAATACAAGTTGGTACAGATTGGTGCAAAGGAAAGACCATATATGGGACACAAATCTTCCTTAGTTTATCCCAGCTCGTTATAGCAAGGTCGAGAGGGTGACTCCCTTCTGCTAGCTCTAGGAGAGTCTGCACAGCGCCTCCTGGAATGTGCTTATCCAGCCTACCCCCACCTATAACCTTGACAGGCCTAACGTGCAGAAACAGCAGTTTGTTACATTTGTCAGACTATTTCTCAGGAGAACGGCTCTAGCTAAGTGTAATAGTAGGTTTCCACTAATGCTGCAAGCAGACTAGGCCACAAAATGGCGCTGGTCGGGTCAAGCTATATTGCCTACAAGGAGATGAAAAATATAATGCGTATATTAGTCCCTAAGATATTGCATATGTGGGTTTATTAATGCTCGAATACCTATACTGCCTTATTAGGTACATCACGCTAATTACTAATAGTGACTATATTTGTTACTAGGCCTAATTCAGATTCCGGTTCCTCAAACCCTCCTTTTAGCGTGATGTAGCTAGCTAAAGGAAGTACTAATCCTGGAAAACTTCCTCATCAATGGCCATTAACTCACAAATCTCCTGTTGGAGCATCTGAGACTTAGAAGGAACAGGAGAAGGGACGAGCATGGCTGTCAATTTGGTAGCACAGTAGGAGCAACAAGCTGGACCACATTGCATTCAAAGGCAGCAAGTAAAGAGGATACCTGCAGCTCCAGCTAGTATCATCAATAATTTCCAACCCCAAGTAGATAGAAGCCCCCAAAACCAGCTGGAGAGTGACCAGGACCCATTCTCGGTGTGCATTTCCGCTGCAATGCGATGCAATTTCTGAATAGCTAAATGAACCGTGGGGGCGGAGTCTGGAATGTACACACAGCAGGAGCTGCCGATCACCCGGCATGCTCCTCCCCGATCAGCCAAGATAACGTCAAGAACCATCCGGTTTTGGAGCGAAACGAGCCTCGTAGTCTGAAGTTCAACAGTAATATTTGTCATAATCTCAGTAGTGATATTAATGACATTCTCTACTATTCTGGACAATCGTCTTATTTCTCTACTATTGAATATTGGCCCCCAGAAAGGGACCAATCCTTTACTAAAATCTGTAAACTGTTGTAAGGAAGTATCAGTTTGATCAACCTCAGTCATTCCGAGCTGTCTTCGCTGTCTGTTGGAAGCCACTTTTGTGCTATGAAGTTGGTGGGTTTTATGATAATCTGATGGTGATATGTATACAGGGGGGTACAGGAAAGATAGGTAGCATTGCCCTGCCCATCCCCGTGGTAACCAGGTGTAAGCATTTTCCCCACATACAAAATACACATTCGGTGGTGTCAACAATGGAGGGCTGCTGAAGATTTTCATTCTATATGTATAATTACAAATGCAATTTCCAACTTGAACGTGTCCAATTCCTTGCACACAAAAATCGGAGGAAGTATTCAAAATGGGGACGGGCATAATGCGCTCACTAGTGACATTCCTGGTGACAAACTGTTGAAAATACTGAGAATGATTAAAATTAGCAAAATCATAGAGTTAATCTCTTAACCAAGAACTGTTTTCATTAATAGTATACAAATTCATACAAGCCTCCGGGTCCAATGACCCCTCTCCCCCATTTCCTGCTGGATCGAATCCCTGGTGTGTTTTAATGTAGGCTAGAATCATGTTATAATCCTTTTCTGAATACTGTTTGGGGTTTTCCACATAATGGTTATACATGGCAGAGAACATTTGAAACCACGCTTCACAGCTACCTAAATATGATAAGGGCAGTGAGAGAAATAGGTCGTGTTTATGCATAACTGATGGCAGAAGTCCACGCACCAAACAATCAGTCATATTAGTAGTACTATGGGTTTGGTGGAGCATTTCTACAAATACATTCTTAGCATAGGTCTGGCGGTGTCTTTATGAGGTGCTAAGGTGAACATCAAGTGCTCAGGCGGGGCAATGGTAGAGGGCATCATCGCTTGCATGGGATACTTATACTCTAAATATACGAATATACTCATAAAAATGGCTAATATAACTGCTATTACTAACACAAAGGCTAATTTTACTCCCATGGTCCAAGCAGAAAACATTGGCTCATAAAATGGCAAATATCGTCGTGCAAAAGGAAGTTCTTCTTCAGGTACAATACGACCAAAAGTGTACATTCCTAACTAGAAGTCCAAAACTAAACTCTGGCACAGCCGTCCGTCCTGCCAGAGGGTTCTTCTCCCTGTGTCTCACAGGCAGACTCCTATCGTTCATCTCAAGAAAACAAAACGTCGTCATAAAGGAAATCCAATGTACAACCTGGCCGTTTACATGTGTCAGTCTTTCTTTCTGAACAGAGCACAACAACAAAGTTCCAGCTCTCAACGAGTTCAGTCCAGTGTCTCGCTCAGTACCTCAGACCCGAAATCTAGCAAACCCTTTCTATTCAAGTCTTTCCTTATCTCCTAGCCGTGGTGTCTGAGGCACCGTGGTGGTTTCTTGGCCGTAGGTTGTATTGTACATGACCCGGAACTTCCTGATCAGAAAGTAGCAAAGAAGGTACTTTTCCTTCATCGGAGCCTCTGCTTACTGGAATATCGGTGACAGGATTAAGGGCAATTACGGATTGAACCAGGGTCGTTTCGCCCGATCCCGTCACTCCTTCTTCTTGCCTTTGCTCTGTTTCACGGGCATCAGAAAAAGGAACAAATGCAGTGGCTCTCTCACTTTTCTGGGTCAAAATGCCACCAGAGTGCTGCTGATCATGAGGAAGCGGGAGTGGTAACCGTTTCAGTTGAGAAACATGGATCCAGTGTTTCTTCCCATCCACTTTTACAGCCGTCCGCGTGGCAAGAAGGATTTGGTGGGGCTTGGACCACCTCGGGCCAGGCTGGTGTCTCGTTCGTACTTCTTGACCAGTACCCACTGGCACGGCTCCAATCGATGTCCGGGGCCCTCTGGCAGGGGCTGCAGTACAGATGCTACCTGCTGATGCATAGAACGGAGGTCTTTAGTCAAAGTATACAAGTAATCAATCAACATAGGATATTCAACATCAGTAAATGACCGCGGTCTGGGCGCTCCCCATACATTAGCATGTTGCCCGAAGATGACTTCGTAGGGAGAGAGACCAGAACGCGAGTGAGGGGTAACTCGTAATGACATGAGGGCCAGGGGCAAGGTATCGGGCCACTTCAAACCAGTACTTTCCTAAATCTTAGCCATTTTTAGTTTTAAAATCCCATTACACTTTTCCACTAATCCTGCCGACTGAGGGTGTCGAGCTGCATGGAATTTCTGTCTTATCTGCAGCCCGTCACAGATATGTCTTCCAAGGGCCCCATGAAAATGTCCCCCGCTGTCCGACCAAATCAAATGGGGCAATCCGTATCTAGGGATAAACTCCTTGATGAGAGCCTTCGCTGTAGCCAAAGCAGTGTTCTCCTTAGTTGGGTAGGCTTCCACCCAGTTACTAAAGGCACAAACCACTACCAAAACATACTTTAAGTTGTTGACGCGCTCCATGTGGATATAATCCATCTGGAGTACTTCAAACGGTAAAGTTGGGGGTGCAAAATTCCCACTCAAAACACTTTCTCCCTTTCCCGGATTGTGTTGCAAACAGACCATACAATATTGGACCAAATGGACAGCCATCCTTTGAATGTTGGGGTTATTCCATATTGGGTCCAGCAAAGCACAAATTTCTTTAGCTCCGATATTGGCTGTACCGTGGGCCATAGTTACGACGGCTAGTACCAAGGCATTGGGTAACAGCCATCTTTGTTTTTCTGTCAAATCAACCCAACAGTTATTTTCATCCAATCTTCCCACTTCCTGCTCCCATCGCACCAATTCAACTGGAGTGGCTTCTTTCTGTATTTCTTTCACGCTCTCTATCGTATTATCAAACAAATCAGATTCTTCCACCCACCTTGCAGAAGAAGTTAGAAACATAGCCGATAGTGTGAACTGAGCCATCTGATTAGCAACCTGATCAGCAAAAGCATTCCCCTCACCCACTTCGTCCACTACTGCCTTATGGGCACTGCATTTTATTATGGCTAGCTTCTTGGGTAAGGTTAGGGCAGCAAGTAATTGTAACACCAAAGGGCCATTCTGTATTTTCTGACCATGAGAGGTGAGGAAACCACGCTCCCTCAACAGCCGCCCAAAGCCATGGGCCACGCCGAAGGCGTATTGGCTGTCTGTATAGATGTTAACCTCGAGCCCTTCACTTAATTCACAGGCTCATAATAATGCCACTAGTTCAGCAGCCTGGGCTGATCGATAGGGAACTCGAGATGTTTCAACTACCGTTTTTAGCGTGGTGATTGCATATGCAGCTGTTGTTGTGCCATCTGTTAACTTGAAACAAGACCGGTCCACATATAATTCCACTTGAGGGTCAGATAGAGGAATGTCAGTGAGGTCAATCCTACCCTTCGTTTCTTCCTCAGTTCGAAATATGCAATCATGTACATCATTTGTAGTTTCACTTGAAGGGTGAGGTAACAATGTGGCAGGGTTTAAGGTGGCACATCGCATAATCGTAATATGTGGAGCAAATAGTGTCAATTCATAACCAGTGAGGCATGCACCTGTAAGATGCTGTGTCTTAGTTTTATTTAACAATGCATCCACAGCATGTGGCACCATCACGGTTAGACTGGAATTTAGAACGAGCCCCTCCGACTGCCGGATGGCCACCGCAACAGCTGCAGTGGCCCTCAGACAGCTAGGAAGTGCTCTGGCAACATTATCCAATGTGGCCGAAAAATAAGTGCAAGGCCTTTGCTTACCACCAAATCCTTGCGTTAACACTGAAAGCGAGCAACCGTCGACCTCATACACATATAGTACAAAGGGTTTACGGTAAGCAGGAGTACCCAAGACGGGTGCAGAACAAAGAGCAGATTTCAAAGAATCAAAAGAATGCTGACATTCGTCCGTCCACGGGAGGGGTTCATGCACATCTTTAGTGGTTAAATGCAACAAAGGTTTAGCAAGAAGAGAAAAATTAGGTATCCACTGGCGACAGTAAGAAGAGATGCCAAGAAAAGCACGAACTTCCCGTTGGGTGCAAGGGACAGACATGTTAGAGATAGTAGTAATACGTTCAGGAGTCAAACGCCTACCCTCCTTCGACAGTAGATGACCTAGGTAGGTCAACTCCGGTCGACAGTATTGAAACTTAGATAGGGACACCTTATTACCCTTCGCCGCCAGATGGTGTAGTAATTTAACAGTGGCGTCCTTACAACCCTCCTCAGTGTCAGACGCAATCAACAAGTCGTCCACATATTGCAAGTGTACGTTACCTGCAGGCAAAACTAAATCGTCCAACAGGGCCTTACGGGCCTGACTATAGATGCTCGGACTTTCAGTATAGCCTTGAGGTGCACGACAGAATCCGAAGCTTCGGCCAGATAACGAAAAGCCGAAGATCTGCCGGCTATCAGGATGAATCGGGATACTGAAGAAGGCGTTCTTCAGATCAATGACCGAAAAATACTGGGCAGTTGGTGGGATCATTGTGAGTATGGTGGTAATATCAGTCACTACAGGGTACTGGGGCACTACAATCTTATTAACCTCCCGCAGGTCTATCACAAAACGATATGCATCAATATTCCCCGGGGATCCAGAATCAGAGCATTTCTTTAAAATCGGCAAAATAGGACTGTTACAAATATTTGCAGCTGCTTCCTCAACCACCCCTTTGTCAATTAAGTCCTGGATAATTGAGAGCAAGGCTCGCTCACCAGCCGGCGAAATTTTGTACTGAGGTATACGTGGTAATTTCGCACCAGGTTTCAGTGTGATATGGACAGGTGGGATGTCTAATTTACCAACATCCGCATCCCCTGTTGCCCATAACGCAGTAGGGATGGTATCAAACTCAGGGGGAAGAGGTACATTTTTAGCAAAACATTGTTTCATATTGTCAGCGTGGGGTTGTATCGTCAAATAAACACCGTCTGGGGAACAATATATTTTCGTGTTCAACTTCTTCAACATATCCAAACACAATAGGTTCTCGCCACAATGTGAAGTCAACAGAAAAGGAGAATCAATAGTAACAGGACCAATAGTGAAGGGGAGGGGTTTAGAGATGGGGCTTACCTCCGGAACTCCTGAAAATCCCACAGATACATTATTTTGCCCAGACAGAGCTGCCCCTGGAACCAATGATCGAGCAACTATTCATTGCTCCTGTGTCAATTAGAAAATTCTCAGAAGTCCCCATCAATTCCCCTTTCACATAGGGTCCTTGTTGATTGACTGGGATCGACACTTGGCCCCTACTCTGTCCCTGGCTGTCCTATGGATGAACATATCCATCCTGATCTCCAAATGCATAGTCCTCATTAAAGTATTGCCTACTTTGAGGGTTATCAAAGTGGTTCCATTCAGGCTTGCCCTGAGCAGTTTCTTCCCTATGCATATCACTCCGGTCTGGGCCACTTCGCCCGCGTCCTCGTCCCCGAACCGCTCTGTTCTGGGTAAAGCAGTAATGGACACTGAGCTTTCCAATGTCCTTCCTGTTTACAATGCGCATACTGATTTATCCCTAACAGCGGGACCGCGCCTGCGCCTCTGCCTGTCCCCACCCTTCTAGATACTGGCCCTCGGACTCCTCTCCCTCCTCCTCTCCCTCCTCCTTGTCCTCGAATGACTTGCTATAGCAATACTCGGGTCTTAAGATCCTTGGCCCTTTTTTCCACTTTATCCTTGCTCTGATTTTCCCTGTGCTCATAATATTGGGCCATACTTAGTATCACGGAGGGAGTAGAGGTAGTCCAGGTACTCTCGGGGGCTTGTAACCGAGCAGAAATTTCAGGTATCAAGTTGGTCACAAACGGATTTACAAACAACCGGACCCCGCCTTCTGTGGCTAGGTCCTGTCCTCTGAAATCAATGAAAGTTCCTTCAAACTGAGTGAAAAAATCAGAAACACTTTCGTCTTTCTTCTGTTTACAAGCTGTCAATTTATCCCAATCGACTTTACGGGGGGAATCAGTGCGTGCATGTAGGCAATTATCATGAACCTGTCGCCATATATCCACAGGGACCAGTAACCCGAAGAACAGTTCGACATCCGCTAAAGTCATTACAGCCGAGGCTGCAGCTTCAGTTAGTTCTTTATAGTAAGCGGTGGGGTTCTTACGAGGGTCAGGCAGCTGCGATTTTAAAGCAAGGACCTCGCTTCGTTTCCACGGTGTATATACCCATTGTTCCTGAAACCGTGCGTCTACTCGAGCTCTTGTAACTTGGGTATTACCGTCACGCGCTTCAGGCACTTCAGGATGAAAATTAGGATGCACTTCCCTCATGGGATGCTGAAAATCCCAGTTGGGACATTTCACAAACATTCTGCCTCGGTATTTTACTAAGGTTTCTACATTTTTGTACACTTCCACCGGACTTAGATCAAACTTATGAGCTCGGTCCAAGATGTCATACAATATTTGAGGTGCTGATCCATCCTGAAAGCATTGTTCCCATGCATCAATAAGATAGCGGGACATTTGATGCAAAGCATGTTGCTGCATAACCGGTTCGAGATCCCTTATGGTACTCCACAAGTCGGCTACTGTATATACATCCTTCCGTATCCATTTAACTGCCTTTTCTGCTATAGCCTCTTTCTCACTATAGCCCAAAGAGGCTCTCGTAAATAATCATCTAGCATTCATTCCAACGGGATCCCCCAATGGAGTACGCTCCCTATCTTCAGGGGTCGTACTAGCTGATTGAGATGTCCATATGGGACTTGGGGCTGCCAAACCTATCGGGAAGTTCCTGGGGGCTGCCGTGTATCGGGGATAAGAGTAGCCGTGTCTCTCAATGAGGTAGAAGTGCCACATCTAGTGGTATAGAGACAAAATATCGAGTTTTTATTATCGACTAGACATAATATCAAGTTAAAAATATAGAATAGAAAATATATCGACTAGACATAATATAGACTACCAAAATATCGACTAGAAAATTTCAATATCGAATAGAATGGACATATTATCAAATCAAAAATTTAGAATGGACATAATATCGACTAGACATAATATAGACAACAAAAATATCGAATTTAAGGAAAGTTAATATTATTTTTTAATTTTTGTGTAATATAAAATTAATTAAATATGTTATTTTATTTATTGTTATTTATTTAGAATTAATATTTAATTAATTATTAATTGGCAATTAATTAAAATATAATTGGAAATTAATTCTAATTGATTAATTGATAAATATGTTCATTTTAGTAATTTATTTTCTGTAGCGGGTTGTGGGTTTATAGGGGAATAGGGTGGGTAGTAATTTAATTATAATAATTAAATATGTTAATTTATTTATTGGTATTTATTTAGAATTAATTGTTAATTAATTATTAATTGGTAATTAATTAAAATATAATTAGTAATTTATTGTAATTGATTAATTGACAAAAATGTTACTTTTATTACATTATTTTCTGTAGTGGGTTGTGTGTTTATAGGGGAATAGCTTGGGAAGCAATTGAATTGTAAGTAATTACATTTAAAAAAATGTGTCTAATTTTTATTTATTTTTATATTGTAAATTAATTTATTGGTAATTGGTAAATAATTAGTATTAGTAGGTAATTTTTATTATTAGTTAATTTTTATTTGTAATTTTAACTGATTAATTAACATGTTTTATAAAATTGTAAAATATTTTAATTATTTTGTAATTGGTATTAATATTTATGTTATTTATATTTATATATGAAGTATTTACTTTCCCTACTATTGCACTCACTGGAGTGGGAATAGTAATTTTTACCCCTACGCTATCCAACGCTTTTCCTACTGTTGCACTCACTGGAGTGGGAATAGTAATTTTTACCCCTACGCTATCCAACGCTTTCCCTACTGTTGCACTCTCTGGAGTTGGAATAGTAATTTTTACCCCTACGCTATCCAACGCTTTCCCTACTGTTGCACTCTCTGGAGTAGGAATAGTAATTTTTACCCCTACACTATCCAATGCTTTCCCTACTGTTGCACTCACTGGAGTGGGAATAGTAATTTTTACTCCTACGCTATCCAACACTTTCCCTACTGTTGCACTCACTGGAGTGGGAATAGTAATTTTTAGCCCTACGCTATCCAACGCTTTCATTACTGATGCACTCTCTGGAGTTGGAATAGTAATTTTTACCCCTACGCTATCCAACGGTTTCCCTACTGTTGCACTCACTGGAGTGGGAATAGTATTTTTTATCCTTACGCTATTCAACGCTTTCCCTACTGTTGCACTCTCTGGAGTAGGAATAGTAATTTTTATCCCTACGCTATCCAAAGCTTTCCCTACTGTTGCACTCTCTGGAGTGGAAATAGTAATTTTTACCCCTACGCTATCCAACACTTTCCTTACTGATGCACTCTCTTGAGTTGGAATAGTAATTTTTACCCCTACACTATCCAACGCTTTCCCTACTGTTGCACACACTGGAGTGGGAATAGTAATTTTTACTCCTACGCTATCCAACACTTCCCCTACTGTTGCACTCTCTGGAGTGGGAATAGTTATTTTTACCCCTACGCTTTCCAACGCTTTCCCTACTGTTGCTCTCTCTGGAGTGGTAATAGTAATTTTTATCCTCTCACTATCCAACGCTTGCTCTACTGTTGCACTCTCTGGAGTTGGAATAGTAATTTTTACCCCTACGCTATCCAACGCTTTCCCTACTGTTGCACTCACTGCAGTGGGAATAGTAATTTTTACCCCTATGCTATCCAACGCTTTCCCTACTGTTGCGCTCACTGGAGTGGGAATAGTAATTTTTAATCTTATACTATCCAACGCTTTTCCTACTGTTGCACTCTCTGGAGTGTGAATAGTAAATTTAACCCTCTCGCTATCCTACGGAAAAAATATTGTATATGTTTTGTTAATAATATGTATGTATATATATATATATATATATAGCAAAAACAAGGAGTTCATGGTACTCCCAAGGTCCGGTGCACTCTCGGGTTGTGTGTCGGCTAGAAAGTATCCGCAGACGCGTTTCTGGCTCTTGCCGTCATCAGTGCGGAAAGCCGTCAGTAAAGCAGCACAGTTATTTAAACGGAACTGCCATGTGGTTGGTAGATCCTTGGCCAATGAAAGGCAGATGGCGCTCCCATAGCGAAAAACTTTATTGGCAGCCGTAACAACTGTGCCTGCACATCCCCTCGCCTGCCGCTAATAGAACAAAGACGCTGTGAGTGTCACACAATGGTGGAGCACTCTAGCTTTGTATAAGCCACAACCTGCATGGGTCAACAGCGTCCGTAAGTGGCGTTTCGGCAGCCCAAATTGAATCCAAAACACAGTATCCCACCTGGGGCCAGCCGAACTCGCGGCGGGTGCAACCGGGAAGCGGTGGTGGAAACCGCTTGTAACACAGCAAAAACAAGGAGTTCATGGTACTCCCAAGGTCCGGTGCACGCTCGGGTTGTGTGTCGGCTAGAAAGTATCCGCAGACGCGTTTCTGGCTCTTGCCGTCATCAGTGCGGAAAGCCGTCAGTAAAGCAGCACAGTTATTTAAACGGAACTGCCATGTGGTTGGTAGATCCTTGGCCAATGAAAGGCCGATGGCGCTCCCATAGCGAAAAACTTTATTGGCAGCCGTAACAACTGTGCCTGCACATCCCCTCGCCTGCCGCTAATAGAACAAAGACGCTGTGAGTGTCACACAATGGTGGAGCACTCTAGCTTTGTATAAGCCACAACCTGCATGGGTCAACAGCGTCCGTAAGTGGCGTTTCGGCAGCCCAAATTGAATCCAAAACACAGTATCCCACCTGGGGCCAGCCGAACTCGCGGCGGGTGCAACCGGGAAGCGGTGGTGGAAACCGCTTGTAACACAGCAAAAACAAGGAGTTCATGGTACTCCCAAGGTCCGGTGCACGCTCGGGTTGTGTGTCGGCTAGAAATTATCCGCAGACGCGTTTCCGTGCTCTTGCCGTCATCAGTGCGGAAAGCCGTCAGTAAAGCAGCACAGTTATTTAAACGGAACTGCCATGTGGTTGGTAGATCCTTGGCCAATGAAAGGCCGATGGCGCTCCCATAGCGAAAAACTTTATTGGCAGCCGTAACAACTGTGCCAGCACATCCCCTCGCCTGCCGCTAATAGAACAAAGACGCTGTGAGTGTCACACAATGGTGGAGCACTCTAGCTTTGTATAAGCCACAACCTGCATGGGTCAACAACGTCCGTAAGTGGCGTTTCGGCAGCCCAAATTGAATCCAAAACACAGTATCCCACCTGGGGCCAGCCGAACTCGCGGCGGGTGCAACCGGGAAGGGGTGGTGGAAACCGCTTGTAACACAGCAAAAACAAGGAGTTCATGGTACTCCCAAGGTCCGGTGCACGCTCGGGTTGTGTGTCGGCTAGAAAGTATCCGCAGACGCGTTTCTGGCTCTTGCCGTCATCAGTGCGGAAAGCCGTCAGTAAAGCAGCACAGTTGTTTAAACGGAACTGCCATGTGGTTGGTAGATCCTTGGCCAATGAAAGGCCGATGGCGCTCCCATAGCGAAAAACTTTATTGGCAGCCGTAACAACTGTGCCTGCACATCCCCTCTCCTGCCGCTAATTTTTATCCTCTCACTATCCAACGCTTGCTCTACCTTTGCACTCTCTGGAGTTGGAATAGTAATTTTTACCCCTACGCTATCCAACGCTTTCCCTACTGTTGCACTCACTGCAGTGGGAATAGTAATTTTTACCCCTATGCTATCCAACGCTTTCCCTACTGTTGCGCTCACTGGAGTGGGAATAGTAATTTTTAATCTTATACTATCCAATGCTTTTCCTACTGTTGCACTCTCTGGAGTGTGAATAGTAAATTTAACCCTCTCGCTATCCTACTGAAAAAATATTGTATATGTTTTGTTAATAATATGTATGTATATATATATATATATATATATATATATATATATATATATATATATATATATATATATATATATATATATGTTTTAAAATTAAAAAAACATTTTTACGTTACATTAATTATTTATTAATTTTAAGTTTATTTAAGTATTTTAACTATGTTTAAATTAATTATATTTATTATGATATTACTTTTAAATTACTTTTAAGATATTTAAAAAAATATATATTTTGACTGTCTATATTTTTTCCTATTGATATTTTGGAGTCGATATTTTTGTACTTACCTGTTTGTAGATAGGAAGTCGATATTCTGGCATTCTATATCTTTACCTCGATATTTTGGCAAGTCGATATTTTGACTGTCGATATTCTGTCAGTGATCCACGAGTAGTACCTAAGGGGATGAGAGACACGTCTGCCTCCGGGGCAGAGGCTAGAGAGGCAGTGGCCGGCTGAAGAGGCACAGCGGGGTATATGCCTTGAGGCGCATATGGTGGGGAGGCCGCACATTCAATAAATCAACTATCTCATCTTCCGCTTCATTTTGAGTCACATAACTTTTGTCTACCTCTAACCTGAACTGGCTATCTAAACACTCGATGTTTTGCTCGGTCTGATTTTTATCATGAGCAATGGCTTTCTGAGTTATGGTCTGTCTTTGCTTTACCTTTATTAATTTTCCGGCCCTGATACGCCTCCGCTTTGCTTCCTTCTGCCACTTATTAAGAGTATCAAACCTAGCTTGTCTGCTGCGATTAGCAAACAGACGATCTTGCAAATACTGGATCTTTTTCTCATCAAAAGATCCTGTCCGCGGCCATTGTAATTCTACATTATCTTTGGTGTACTTATTCCATACGGTATTAAATAGGAGTGGGCCAATCCCATGTTTATAATACATATCAAGGCTGGGGGTTCCCTCCGGAGGGTTTGCCTGGCTTTCGTCCAGCCTTGTACCTCCTTGGCAAATACAGCCGAAGCATAACTTTCTAAAACACAGCATTGCCCCTCCTCTAGAATTTAACTACTTCTAGCTGAAAATAAAAGGGTTATTTACAACTCTCTCATACACATGACCATGTTTACAATCAAATCCAATTTCACACAAATAAATCGACCACAGTTTTTACATTGACATAAAAAGACAAACAAACTTATTTGAAACAAAAGGTGGAGCCCGTTGACTCCCACCTATTGAGAACTCTTTCCAAACCTCCGAAACAGAAGGACCCAAAAGCAAAATCAAACAGTCTTGTCTTTAGGCTGCCTAGAGATAGCCACACAGGTTTCTTCAAACCACAGACCGACCTACGGACCATCCGGCAACCTTGATGGTTCACCTCCCGGACTATTCTGGCTGAGCCCGCTTTTTCAAGCACCGCTCAAGATCTGTCCGAGGGCTACCCAATCTCAGCCGCCAGCGTTTCCGAGAGCAGTCCGGCCGGGTGTGAACTTCTTTCACAAGTTACACCAAGGCATCTGGTCCTAATCTCTATTATTATTCCAAGACAGGAGCGTCTGCCCGTGCAGTCTCAATACTGCCCCGTCAGACCCCCCTTATGAGTTCTCCGTGGCCTGAAGCCACCAAATTCCAAATTCAAATCCAAAGGATATCCCACATGAAACAAGACAAATCACTCACCTGGTGCACTCAGGTTTGATTGCGAGCTTCTCCACTGCCAACTTCTGTAGACCAACGTCATCCGTTCTCGGGTTACACCTGTAGGACTTGGGCGTGGGGTCACTAGCAGCTGGGGCTCTCTCGATCGGGAGAGCGGAGCAACCCCCAAACTTTTCGGTCGGTCCCCCCCCTGATCAAGATCACGCTCCCCAATGTCCCGTTCCTTTCTGATTACAGAGGGACGACCCCAACGCAGAGTCCCGGCGGAGTCGCCAACTGAAGTACCGAAAAATAAATTACAACCCAATAGAGCTATACTTACAAATAGCCCTGATACCAATTACCAATAATCAGTCAGTTGGCAGTGTAGAAGGTCCAATCGTTTATTATAACAAACAAACTCTGCCAGAGGAGACTCTCGTGACCTAACCCCTCGGGGTCCGCCCAGAAGACTGCTGGCACATTTTCAACAGATCACATATATACTGTTACATTTCGAAATCGTTACCTAAGAAGGAAAACTACAAGTTGGTACAGGTTGGTGCAACGGAAAGACCATATATGGGACACAAAGCTTCCTTAGTTTAGCCCAGCTCGTTATAGCAAGGTCGAGAGGGTGACTCCCTTCTGCTAGCTCTAGGAGAGTCCGCACAGCGCCTCCTGGAATGTGCTTATCCAGCCTACCCCCACCTATAACCTTGACAGGCCTAACATGCAGAAACAGCAGTTTGTTACATTTGTCAGACTATTTCTCAGGAGAACGGCTCTATCTAAGTGTAATGGTAGGTTTCCACTAATGCTGCAAGCAGACTAGGCCACAAAATGGCGCTGGTCGGGTCAAGCTATATTGCCTACAAGGAGATGAAAAATATAATAAGGCGTATATTAGTCCCTAAGATATTGCATATGTGAGTTTATTAATGCTCGAATGCCTATACTGCCTTATTAGGTACATCACGCTAATTACTAATAGTGACTATATGTTTTACTAGGCCTAATTCAGATTCCGGTTCCTCAGGACCATAACCCACTATTGATCACTTTGAAAATTGGAGTAAAAGTAATTGCAGGAAAGGTATGATCCTTAATGGATCTAAAAATAAAGGCCTAATGTTGAAATTGAATAAAATCGGCACAACAACATTGTTGTAAGATCTCTTCACCACAACCTGTGCAGCATGTTGGGAATGTCTGGTGTATGAAGCAGAACCACAAGCCAGCATACATTGCTTTGGCTCTCTCTGTGATACTATTTGTTAATTACTAAGAAAGCTTTATGCTGCTCTCAAAAAAGCCCCATGATCAAGGGAAGGCATTCAGGAATGTAGGAAAACATAGCAGAAGGCAATCACAGAATAAAAGAGAAACATCTTGGGAAGATCTGGTAGCAGCCAGTAAAATAAGAGATCGTGAGGTATTATAGAGGGTGGTGAACCCCTCTTTTTTCTTGACATTAACTGCTCGATTGTTGAGAACCTAATTCCTGTAGACAAGTGGGTTGAATACTTTGCAAATGTAACCCAGGTAAGTTTAAATCCCCACCTGATTTGTCAATGATAGACAACATTCGTGACCCTGTGGGTCCCTACATTTTGGTCATTCTGTTTAGGTGGATGAAGTAAGTGCTGCACTTAAGAACAGTCTTTCAGGGAAAGACATATAAGGGGTACAAGATTATCTTTTCAAGCATATTTCCCTGTGGGCCCCGCTGATACATTTAATTCTAGCAGCTGTCAACAGTACTGTACCCCAAACATGGACCGAGGCTATCACCCTATTGGATAGAGTTTTAATGTCGGGACTGGAAATTTTAGCGGAGGGTGATCATTTGTTTTTCACACATTCAATATGGTTTGCGCCCATACCTGGGCATGGTTGAGTAAGGTCCAACCCTATCCTTAGTAACTGTAAAATAGATCAAAGCTAAGAGGTGATCCAGCCATGGGGTTCATGGGACTATGCAGCCCTTGTGATACCGTTAACTGTTCCAAGCTCTGGTTATTGATGGAATCTGTGGAGGTGATAAAAAGTGAATTTTTGTTGTTGTGCCATTTACATCATGACAGGACTGCCAGGGTTAATGTTGGGTTTAATGGGGAGTGCTCTGTGAGAATTACTTTGCAAGACGGGATATATCCAGACATCAGTTTTGTGTACTGTTCACATCAACAGGCGGGAGAAGCATCTGATTTACAAATGGAAGGATATGCCTTAATTGGGGAAACGGCCCCTACCAGTATTACTGTATGCGGGTGACACAAATCTTCTATGCAGAACAGCAAATGGTCTCCAAATTATGTTGGATGAGTTAACCGCTTTTATGAAGGCTCTAGACCTAAACACCAATTTAATAAAATTCTACAATCATGCCATGTGGACATAAAACCACTAAGGTCAGAACTCATTTTTATCAGAAATAAAGTTGTAGAGTGTAGAAAAAGCATTTTTCATGTTAAGGTCTTCTATTTGCATCCTCTTTAGATTGTAAACATTTACTCACCATAAGACGGCAACACTTTACACGATCAACAGAGGCCATGCAAAGATTTGCCTCTAATGTGGGTGAGAAGTCAATTAAGACAATGTTAGAAATTTACAAGAGCAATTGTATCTCGATTGGTCATACTGGAGCCGCAGTTTGGGTTTCTTTTCATCCGGATCCTCTCAGAAGGCCGAGAATACTTTTTTTACACAGACTCTTGTCAGTCCCAAAAGCTTGCCCTACTGTTGTGTGCCATTCCAAGTCTTTATTGCGCCACATTAAAGATCTAACAAAACTCTGACCAATAGTGTTGTGGCTTTTAATCCGCGGTAAATCAGAAACAGGTTCCTCCAGAGCATTTGTCAAGGATTGCCCGCTGCTGGACATCATGAAAGGTATTCTTTGGCTGTGATACATGAAGAAGTCTCTGAACGTCTTGGGGATGCGCCTGAATCCTTCGAAAATCCAGAATGTTTTGATGCCTCCTGGGAGTGGAGTATATATAGGTAGTGTATATGAAGTATATGTTACTCAAGCATTATGATAGCATAATTACAGAGAAAGAAAATGTTAAGCCAACTGTATTACACCATTCTGCTGTGTTATCATCAGGAATTGAGCCTAATTTAATATTCTTCCGAAATATCCAGCTCAGATTTTACCTTAGGCACAGGGCGTGGCTTAATTTATTTCTTGTTTGTGACTCCTGGTTTCTGTATCTTTCCAACTGTCTGTGTGATGTCTCTTGACAAAGCCATTTACATACAATGCTTTTTTGTACGCTGTATAGTGCCCCCTAAAGCGGTCCCCTAGTCCCTTTATTTATCACTTTAAATATCAGAATTTATACAATGGCCTAACTGTGCACTAGCGTAGTGGTGTATTTTAAACTACTCTGACAAGATGTTACAGGTGACGTCTGAATCGTAGAAAAAAAGGGAGGAATGAGCTCAAAAATTCCATCCCCCACAACGTGAAGAGACAGTGGAGCACAATAAGTTGCACAAACTTTCTAGATTTGGCTTAGTGAAGGGAGATTGCAACATGATTCATTCACACCAAATCTTCTGAAAACGTAGAGATAAGATCCAGGGTGTGCCGTGTGTAATTGGATATTTTCCAATTGCGCAACAATAACAGTACACAAGTGGCGCGCATGACGTGCGTACACTACGCACATGCTAATGTACTACGTGATGTTTTCACTGGCGGGACTGTGCCAGAAACCATTGATGCACTAACATTGGATGCACAAAAGGCATTTGTAAATTACTCACCAATGTTTTACGAAGCCAATGGGATATTGCGACCCAAAGCAATGATCCAGTGCTTATTTTGTAAAGTAATAAGAGCTGGGACCACATTTGTCAAGTAAGTCCGTCGCAGCTGCCGAACTATGGGATTGCTGAATACCAATGCCTCTTTCTACCACCCACACACTCTCCCTGCATTGTTATCTCCCTCCTTGGGGGATATTCTCAAGAACGTGCGATAATCAACGCCAAAATCGTTTGAAGCAATGTTTCACATTGCCGTCTATCGTGGGAAAATAACTCGGTGTCAAGTTCCTATTCACAACACTGCCGTAACATGCAATATTATCCTGATAACGCGTTAAACGTCCACGATAAAGTCACCGGTACGGCAATAAAAATCAAAACCCGAACGCGAAAAAAGTAGCGATGGGCCCAACCTCGATAAAAAAAATCTGCGATAAGCTGTTCCAGGTCTGCAAGTCACACACGTCAGGTGGGAAAAATCACTATAAAAGTTGAAAAAAATACAAACAAAAGCAAAACAACTGCGAAGCACAATGGAGGTAGTCGGAGCAAGTACAGAGGACAACCAGAACCCCACACGTCCCCCGGAGGACCAGCCTGGGACCTCGGGGTCAGGGAAGGGCAAGGACAAGAGGAAAAGGAAGACACGGTTGAGTCCACAGGAAAACAGGATCCTGATAACGGAGCTGATAGAACACCATCAACTACTGTTTGTCACCTCCACTGTGTCATTGACAAAAAAATGGAATATGGCAGCCCGTTGTGGACAAGGTGAATGCAGTTGGAGTGCTGAGGAGGACAATGGAAGAGGTCAAGAGGAGCTGGAATGATGTGAAGCGCAAAACCAAGCAGAAACCTGTCAACAACCAGAAGGCAGCAATGCAGACTGGAGGTGGGAGTCCAGCGCCACAGGAGGAGCTGGATAAAATGGAGGAAATGGTGTCCACAGTCATCAGTGTGGAAACGGTGGCAGGAGTTGGGGGACCGGACACTGCTCAACATGACCTGACACAACAGCAACAGGGTGAGTAACGACCAGGGACTGGGGGACGGGGGTGATGGGCCCAATGGCACACATGCACAATTAAGTATAGCACAGTGCAAACCCACAATGACTCTGGAGCATGCCCTATCCCCTTGGCACACTGCAGCACACCTAGAAACAGCAAGTAGGCCTCCGTTGACTATGTGCCCAGAGGAGGTCCTTCCCACACACCACCAATCTCACAACCAACCCATGCACATGTGTTAAACCCAGCAAGCGGCGTGTCTGTGTGCAACACTGACATTGCAAGTGACACTGCATGACGAATAGCACTGCTGCAGTCAATATATCATGAACTGTTGCATGCCATGACACTGAGGTGGCTGAGTGTGGACCACATCTGTAAAGGAGCAGGTCACACTCTGACACATCCACATGCCCAAACAACGCCCTGACGTCAACAACACATCTGCAGATAAACCATGCCTTAGACTCCCAACTCCCACCAAGAGCCCAATGTACACAAGTCTGCAACATCTCAGCATTGTATAGTCACAGAAGTCAAAGGCACACCGCATGAAAGGGATAAGGGGCAGCAAAATCAGAGCTGCTGGGGCGACTCTCCCAAAATGCAGCACACACACACACATAACATGCAGAGCACGTCAACATTGACAACGATTTGATACAACCCGCAACACGTCCACAGCAGAACAGAGGACACAACTGGTGCCGCTTGTGTGTAGAAACTGGCCAATCGCATTTGGAATAGCAGGGAAATGTGAGTTGAAAATGTACAAGTACAAACACACATCCGTGATGTTGTGGAAATGTCCAACGTCCCACATCAAATAGGCAGCTCATTCCAAACAGTCACAATGCACCATGTCATGCAGTCTGTATGGAAACATGTACAATGCGTCAACATACAAGTGACACAATGTTAAACTACATCTCCACTTCACATTGCGGAGGAAAAACCAACACCTCCTGCAGAGCAGACCGAACCTCTCTTCTCTGATGATGAAGAGGACCACCCCACCTTCGACACCAACACCTCCAAGAGTTCATTGATAGCTACGTCAACCCACCTCCAGAAGTAGGGCAGCCCAGCTACATCAATGAGACCCCACCCCCTGCACAGAACACACAGCAGGCAGCACCCACCACCAAGGCTGCCTCCCAGGACCCCCACGAACAACACGTGGCCTTCCAAAGCCGTGTTTTGGGGTGCCAGGAGGAGATGGCTGAACAGGTGCCGGTGGGGTTCGACCACATAGCAGCCAAACTGGATGCCATTCATCGGTGTTTAAGTCCCATCAGGGACCACTCACAGTCCCTAACGGACAACCGCAGTCCGCTACATGCTCTCCAATGATCCATGGCTGACATCGCTGGAGTCGTGACTCAGAGACAGGGAAAACTGTCTAGTCAGAGTGGGTCCAGCGATGTCACCCGGGAGTTGGGACACATGTGGAAGATCTTGGAGAACATGGAGTGGATGCAGGCTGTAACAGAGACTGCCATGGCTGCACACCAGCGAGAGGTAGCTGGGTTCTTCCGTGCCCTGCAGACCCTCCATATGGCATGGTTGCCGCAAGTTGATAAATATGAGCTCGGGAGAAACCCGAGCTACTAGAGGCACAACATATGGGCCATAAGCCTGTAAAATGTTATCAAAAAGTTCCTCAAGTTCACATATATATTATGTACTAAATTTGTATTATCTTAGTTTTTAACTTTTGAAAAATGAAACAATAAACTGTGCATTCTGTGTGCTACAATTTTTCATATTGAGTTTCTATTCATAAAAAACATCAAAGAAAACATGTAAATCATTCAGCAAATTAAACAGTTGTATTGAGTGATCATGTTATATCTCCACAAGATTCACAAACAATGTCCCAGAATCCCAATGCATTTCGGGTTCATACTGAACCCTTCATAAGGGGATAAGCTAAACAAGAAGTCGAGTCTTTGAGTTAACAGCGCCCTGTGGTGATGTCTTTTGAGGATCTACAAGACAGCAACAGAAATATTGGTACATTGCTCCATAAATATTTACATATTCAGAGATCAACAAGATAGAAAGGCAATGGCTAGGGAGTGCCGCTGAGAAAGAACCTTGATATAAGGAAGAAGTGCAAGTGCAGTATCAAAACCAGTGTGACGTGCTCATAACCGGAGACTCAAAGTGAACAGTTCTCATGTGAATGTTAAAAAATAACATGTAAAATACCTGTGGGTTGAGGAGGATAAAAAACCTAAACTGGTGCAACCCTCGTGTATTAAAACGGTGCAAACCGGAAAAATAATACTCGTGCCAACCAGTGATGACGGAAAACTAAACTCAAGACCTGGTCATGTAAGTTATCTTACCAGACGATCGTCCACTAAGGGCACGAGTCTGTGAACCACTGTTAAACATTATGGCGGCCAGGTTTTTCAATTCGGATAACCCTAAAGACATAACAAACGTTAAGTTCCCTCAATTCAACCTGTGTTAGAAAACAGACCCTGCTCACCCAGTGTATTGCTTACCGATATAAGTAAACGATACGCAAATATTCAAATGCCTCAGTTCCAAGTGTCTGAAAAAGAACAATATAATACAGTCCTCACAAACGGAGATTCTACAATGACCTGAAATCAACTCAAACAATCGGACAACTCCTCCACCATTACCTCGCTCTTCGTCTGCCGCCATGTAAGTTGTATTGCCAAGCGCGGGTCCGCCCAACAGGTCACGTGGTGCGGAACTCGCGAGTTTAAGAAGAGAGAGTAATCAAATTTAAGAAAGGACTGCCGACTGAACAAAAAACCTTACCTAGAAAAAGAGAATGTGCTATGATACAAAGTGTATCTCCAAATGCCGCATAATCTATGTACTTTGAAACCAAATAAGGATTTGAAAACAACAGACATTTTGTACTCCGTGAACTGTATTATGTGTGTCTGAAACGAAATGTCAAATGTACGACAAAAAGTGTCTACTAACCGATATCGTATCACTCACTGTGTCATAAGGTAGCTATAACCTTAAGTGTAAAATACACGGCCTTACATACACTAAAAAGGCTGAATGAAACTAACGGAGTGAAATCAGGTACAACTAGTAAAGATCTGACAGAAAAAAGCGGGAAAAAAATGAACGTGCTAGACAATGTTTAGATAATCAAATAATATACAGGTCTAGAAAACCAAAAAGTGAAAAAATAAACTGAGAAAGTCTCCGCGTACTCCCGTGCAATCTATTGAATACAATTGGTTGATTATAAAAAAGAAAGTAATTCCTAATGGTCATTAAGACCCCCTGGACTTACTGTACCTAAAGTCGTTATCCAGTGTGTTTCCCTCCTAGCTAGGAGTGTGTTGGGTTTAGAAACATCAGTGTATAGAAAACCAACGGACGTCAATAATGCTCTTCTGTTCACCAGAGCCCATCCACATAGTTTGAAAAGACATCTTCCAATATCCCAGATGATGCTCATTAAAAGGATTACATCCAATGCTGACCAATGCCAAGAATTAATTCACAAACAAATCAGAGAGTATAAGGATCGAGGTTATCCTGATGACATACTACAGGAAGCGGAGTGCATTATATCCCATAAAGCTTGTGAAGAACTTTTGACACCTAAGCCAAAAACTCTGATGAAACGCGAAGTATGTGTTATAAAGAATTCGGCTCAAGCATCACACATCAAAGCCATCATTAGAAATCGATGGGAATTGATAGAGAATGAACCAGACTTTGCACAGGTGTTTCACGGGACCCCACTATTTGCACACACAAGGGCAATAAATGTACGCAAATTTTTGAAACCAGCTAAAAATCCTATCAAAACTAGAGAGAAGGGTATGATGAAATGTTATAACTGCGGACATTGCGGGAATGTCATCACGGGCAATCAGTTCATGCACCCACATACAGGTCAAAGTATAAAACTTAGACATAATGCAGATTGCACTACTGCAGGAGTAGTGTATGCCATCAAATGCCCGTGTGGACTAGTATACGTGGGCAGAACCAGCAGAAAGATTAAACATGTATAGTGGAACATAAAAGTCCCATCAGAAACCAGAACACGTCTTCACCATTAGCCAGACATTGGGTTGAAGCAAAACACACTATTCCCCAAGTAAGATACACGGTTTTGGAATGTATCAAACAAGTACCAGGAACTGACTTTAACACACTCCTAGCTTGGAGGGAAACACACTGGATAAAGACTTTAGGTATAGTTAGTCCAGGGGGTCTTAATGACCATTAGGAATTACTTTGTTTTTTATAAACAACCAATTGTATTCAATAGATTGTACGGGAGTACGCTGAGACTTTCTTAGTTTCTTTTTTCACTTTTTGGTTTTCTAGACCTGTATATCATTTGATTATCTAAACATTGTCTAGCACATACGTTTTTTTTCTGCTTTTTTCTGTCAGATCTTCACTAGGTGTACCTGATTTCACTCCGTTAGTTTCATTCAGCCTTTTTATTGTATGTAAGGCCGTGTATTTTACACTTAAGGTTATAGCTACCTTATGACACAGTGAGTGATACGATATCGGTTAGAAGACACTTCGTGTTGTACATTTGACATTTCGTTTCAGACACACATAATACAGTTCATGGAGTACAAAATGTCCGTTGTTTTCAAATCCTTATTTGGTTTCAAAGGTCATAGATTATGCGGCATTTGGAGATACACTTTGTATCATAGCACATTCTCTTTTTCTAGGTAGGGTTTTTTGTTCAGTCGGCAGTCCTTTATTTAATTTGATTACTCTCGCTTCTTAAACTCGCGAGTTTCGCACCACGTGACATGTTGGGCAGACCCGCGCTTGGCAATACAACTTACATGGCGGCAGACGAAGAGCGAGGTAATGGTGGAGGCGTTGTCCTATTGTTTGAGTTGATTTCAGGCCATTGTAGAATCTCCGTTTGTGAGGACTGTATTATATTATACTTTTTCAGACACTTGGAACTGAGGCATTTGAATATTTGCGTCTCGTTTACCTATATCGGTAAGCAATACACTGGGTGAGCAGGGTCTGTTTTCTAACACAGGTTGAATTGAGGGAACTTAACGTTCGTTATGTCTTTAGGGTTATCTGAATTGAAAAACCTGGTCGCCATAACGTTTAACAGTGGTTCACAGACTCGTGCCCATAGTGGACGATCGTCTGATAAGATAACTTACATGACCAGGTCTCGAGTTTAGTTTTCCGTCATCACTGGTTGACACAAGTATTATTTTTCCGGTTTGCACCGTTTTAATACACAACAAGGGTTGCACCGGTTTAGGTTTTTTATCCTCCTCAACCCACAGGTATTTTACATGTTATTTTTTAACATTCACATGAGAACTGTTCACTTTGAGTCTCCGGTTATAAGCACGTCACACTGGTTTTGATACTGCACTTGCACTTCTTTCTTATATCAAGGTTGTTTCTCAGCTGCACTCCCTAGCCATTGCCTTTCTATCTTGTTGATCTCTGAATATGTAAATATTTATGGAGCGATTTACTGATATTTCTGTTGCTGTCTTGTAGATCCTCAAAAGACATCACCACAGGACTAACTCAAAGACTCGACTTCTTGTTCAGCTTATCCCCTGATGAAGAGTTCAGTATGAACCCGAAATGCATTGGGATTCTGGGATATTGTTTGTGAATCCTGTGGAGATATAACATGATCACTCAACACAACTGTTTAATTTGCTGAATGATTTACATGTTATCTTTGATGTTTTTTATGAATAGAAACTTGATATTAAAAATTGTAGCACACAGAAGGCACAGTTTGTTGTTTCGTTTTTCAAAAGTTAAAAACTAAGATAATAAAAATCTAGTACATAATATACATGTGAACTTGAGGAACTTTTTGATAACATTGGACAGGCTTATGGCCCATATGTTGTGCCTCTTGTAGCTCGGGTTTCTCCCGAGCTCATATTTAACAAGTTAACACAGTTCAGGAGTAGGGCACGCTCCCTCACAAATAGAGAGCACGCTAAAAACATAAATTTGATGAATAACTTGACCCTTAATACTGAAACGTTGGTGTGCGGATCCACTCTCCTGATTAATTGTTGCCGCAAGGTCTGACATGGATGAATGCTGCAGCTACCACTCCATCCACATCTCCGCCCCCTGAAGTGTCAGTGACACACAGTGCGGCAGACATTCCACCTCCGGCCCCGGAGGTGTCACTGCCACACAGTGCTGAAGACAGAGCACCACCATCCACATGTGAGGCACATGAAACAGCAGGGGACAAAGATGAAGATGAATCTGCCTTCGTGGTAATAGGAAATCTGTAGCATTCATCTCTGTCATATGGCCTGTTTCTGCTTGGTTCTGCCCCCCGCATCATCACCTTCCACTGTCCCCCGATGCACTCTGCGAGACTCACCTTTGACCTCGACAAGGACTGCCATATTCTGTTTGGTTACTAATGACACAGCAATCAGACTGCGGTCTGAACTCTTCCTCTTCCGATGAACTTGTCATTCTCTGAAGGACTCTGGCTGGCCCTCCACGGGCCTACAATGAAAAGTGGGGTTTGCATGGCCCTGTACTGCTCCAGCTACAACACTCCACTGAATATGCATTAAACATTCATAGTCACACAGATGTTTCATGTCTATAATCGTTCAAGTGTGGAAGTATGGATGAATGTAGGGTCAGTGATTCCCCCTTATTTCCAAGTTGCTCATGTTGTGGGACTTGAGTCACAGGGTGCATCATTACCGATTGCGGTCCGGGTGGCACCAATACTACAACGGAGACACACACATTAGTTGCTTCCTTGTTCAGCACAGGACAGAACCACGCCCAGAGCCCTGTGGTCATTTTTCACACCCCTACGCTGGACAGGTACACACCAGGCCAGCCCACTCCGCTGACGCTTACAGGGGACGACAACGCTACATGTCCCAGGTCTTCCCTGTAGTGATCTGCTGATAGTTGTTTGCATGCCACAGCCACTCCCTCACAGCTGGTTTACACTCACACTATACCCATCCAGCACAGGCGTCACAGGACATGTGACCCTGCCAATAAAAAGGGCCGGGCGCACGTGCTGGACGCCATTTCCACTCTCTATCTGGGTGTATCTGTGTGGTTACTATTTATGCATGAGGGTCTAGGGCCCTACCACATCACATTCCTCACTGCCAGAGGTGACATGATGGCACCCGCACCATGAGACTCAATCATAAATCTATCAATCAATTAATCAATCAGTGTACTTGTAAAGCGCTCTACTTACCTGTGAGGGTCTCAACGCACTGAGGGAGGGGGTGCCGCTACTTCTCGCAGAGCCAGGTCTTGGGGAGTCTTCTGAAGGCGAGTAGGTCTTGGGTCTGCCGTAGGTGGGTAGGGAGGGTGTTCCAGGTCTTGGAGGCGAGGTAGGAGAAGGATCTGCCACCGGAGGTTGTTCGTTGGATGCGGGGATCATCGGTGAGGGCGAGGCTGGCGGAGCGGAGCTGGCGGGTCAGGGTGTAGAAGTTGAGTCTGCTGTTCAGGTAGGCTGGTCCGGCATTGTGGAGTGCTTTGTGTGCGTGGGTGGGGAGCTTGAAGGTGATCCTCTTGATCACGGGTAGCCAGTGTAGGTCTCGCAGGTGGGAGGTGATGTGGCTGCGGCGAGGGACGTTGACGATCAGTCGGGCGGAGGCGTTTTGGATGGGTTGTAGTTGTTGTAGGTGTTTGGGTGGGATTCCTGCGTAGAGTGTGTTGCCGTAGTCCAGTCTGCTGCTGATGAGGGCCTGTGTCATCGTTCTTCTTGTATTGGTCGGGATCCACTTGCAGATCCTGCAGAGCATGCAGAGGTTATTGGAGCAGGAGGAGGAAATGGCGCTGACCTGTTTAGACATGGAGAGGGAGGAGTTGAGGATGGTTGCGTGCATGGTCGTGGGCGTCAGTCCTGCTCCCAGTGTGGTCGGCCACCAGGAGTCATCACAGGCAGAGGGAGTGGGTCCGAGGATGAGTACCTCCGTCTTGTCCGAGTTTAGCTTCAGACGGCTGTTCTGCATCCAGTCGGCGACGGCCTTCAGTCCCTCGTGGAGGTTGGTTTTGGCGGTGTGCGGGTCAATGGTGCGGGAGAGGATGAGCCGGGTGTCATCGGCGTAAGAGATGATGTTGAGGTCGTGTTGGCCGGCCACTTGTGCGAGGGGGGCCATGTAGATGTTGAACAGCGTCGGGATGAGGGATGAGCCCTGGGGGATGCCGCAGATGATGTCGGTGGCCTCGGATTGGAAGGGCGGGAGGCGGACGCTCTGGGTTCTGCCGGAGAGGAAGGACGTGGTCGAGTCAAGGGCCTTCTCTTGAATTCCAGCTTCTGGGAGGCGTGTCTTTAGAGTGCAATGGCAGACCGTGTCGAAGGCGGCTGACAGGTCCAGGAGGATGAGGTCTGATGTTTCGCCGTTGTCTAGTTGGCGCCTAATGTCATCTGTGGCGGCGATGAGGGCTGTCTCGGTGCTGTGGTTTTGTCTGATCCCGGACTGGGACGGGTCCAAAATATTGTTGTCTTCCAGGTGGCGGGCCAGTTGCATGTTGACGATTTTCTTGATGACCTTCAACGAGAACGGGAGCAGGGAGATGGGCCGGAGGTTCTTGAGGTACTTGGGGTCCGCCTTGGGCTTCTTGAGAAGGGCGCAGATTTTGGCGTGTTTCCAGCTTTCCGGGAATGTCGCTGTTTCAAAAAAGATGTTGATGACCTTCCGTAGTTGGGGTGCGATGGCAGCGTCTGCTTTGTTGAATACATGGTGTGGGCACGAGTCTGACGGAGATCCTGAGTGGATGGAGTTCATGACCTTGCGTGCCTCGTCGTCGTTGACGAAGGACCAGGAGGTCAGGTGGGTGGCGCTGGTCGTGTTCACAGGGGAGGTGGGGTCTGGCGTAGTCGGCGTGGTCATAGTGTTGAAGCTGTCATGGATGTCAGCGATCTTGCGGTGGAAGAAGATGGCTAGTGAGTTGCACAGGGCTTGTGAGGGCGGTATGTCGGTGGCGTTGGCGCTGGGGTTTGAGAGTTCCTTTATGCTGCGGTCTTTGAAGGAGGATCTCTTGGCTAATCTGATGAGGTGGTGATGTCTGCGGGTGGCGTCCTTGTGGGCTGCGTGGTTGTCCGGAGTGCGTTCGTGGAGCCATATCTTCTCCAGTTTCTGGCAGGCGCCTTTGGAGGTCTGCAGCTCGTTGGAGAACCAGGTGGCTCTCTTGCTGGCGTGGTTGTTGGAGGGTTTCTTGATTTGGGCAAGGGTGTTGGCGCAGTCGTCGATCCACTGTCTGTGGTTGCGGGCTGCAGCGTCTGGGTTGGTGGGGTCAGTGGGTGGGTTCTGGGTGAGGGTGGTAATCAGCTGGTCTTTGGTGACTTTGCTCCAGCAGCGGCGAGGCGGCTGTTGGGTGCGGTGGTGCCTGGTTGGTTTGTTGAAGGTGAAATGGATGCAGCGGTGGTCGGTCCAGTGGAGTTCGGTGGTGTGGTCAAAGGCGACTTGGGTGCCTGTGGAGAAGATGGGGTCCAGTGTGTGGCCAGCGGCATGGGTGGGTACGGTGACAAGTTGTCTGAGGCCGAGGTTGGCGAGGCTGTCGATCAGGGTGGCAGAGTTTTCATCGTTGTTGTTCTCGAGATGGAAATTCAGGTCCCCGAAGAGGATGTAGTCTGTGGAGGCGAGTGCGTGGGTGCTGGCGAGGTCGGCAATGGAGTTGCTAAATTGTGCTCGGAGTCCGGGTGGTCTGTAGATGAGTGTTCCTCTGAGGGTGGTGGTGGGGTCGATGGGGATCCGGAAGTGCAGGTGTTCGGCGGTGTTGAGGATGTCGTCTGCGTGGGTGGCGACCTTGAGGGCAGACTTGTGGACAATGGCTATTCCTCCTCCGATTCCGTTGGCGGGATCCCTGCGGATGATCTTGTAGCCGTCTGGGATGGCTATGGCGATGTTGGGCGCCGAGGAGTCGTACCACCAGGTCTCGGTCAGGAAGGCTACGTCTGGGGCGGAGGTGTCGAACAGATCCCAAAGCTCGACGGCGTGTTTGCGTGTGGAGCGGGTGTTGAGGAGTATGCAGCGTAGGTGTTTGGGTCCGGTCCTTGGAGATTTGGTGGTTCTGTCGCAGGTGAAGCTGCAGGTGTGGCAGGTGAAAGGTCCATGAGTCCATTTCTGTGTGGCTTGGAAGCAGGTGTGGTTTCGGCTGGCGTTGAGTGCGTGGAGGGTGCTGGCGTCATAGCGGAGACTGGTGTTGTGGTGTTCGCGGGGTCCAGGGTTTCTGGCTCTGGGCGTGGTCCAGGCGCGGACGGGCCCAGACGGGCTTGCCTTCGGCATGCCTTCGACGCACCAGCGGCGCGCCTATGGCGCACCCGGTGCGCGGTCTCCATAAGAGGTGGGTAGGGAGGGAGGAGCAGCTGGGAGGGGGGAGCGGGGTGGCCAATGAGTGTCAGGGGGGGCGGGGCCGCAGGGACGGAGCAGCGGGAATTAGGGAGCGGGAGACTGCGGCGGCAGGAGCAACGAGGCGGCTGGCGGCTGTGTGGTGGCGTGGGGAGTGACCTGCCTGTGAGCCGGGTCAAAAGTCCATGACTTGCGTTGCACAGACTTGGTATCACCGGATACACCCCGGCCGGCACAGGCCTACCGCCACGGGACGGTGACTTTGGTGCACTGAGGTAGGGGCACCTTTAATGCTGAGCGGGTGTGCAGCCTGCGATGATGCCCCGTCCTGGCGGTCCAGACTGGTAAGGATTTGTGCGAGCCCTGTTGGACCACAGTGTAGGCCTGAGCCAGCGGGCAACTCGAGCCTACCGCCATGTGGCGTTGCCTCACGGTTTAGATAGTTAGAGGCACCTAAAGAGCTGAGCGGGTGTGCAGCCGCTATGATGCCGTGTGCACTGATATGATCTCTGCCACTGCGAAATTAAGACCCAGAATCAAGTGTGTGACCTGGTGGCCCGCGGTGCGGCGCTGCATGATGAGGAGGCTGCCAAGGTCGCGGGCTTGGAGCTTGCACCAGCACCTAGTGAGCCCTAATGGAGACACGCCGGGGGCGGAAGGTGAGCAGTGAGGCCTGGGTGCGCAGGGCCGGGCAATCACCGTTGGGTGGCTGGAGGGGCTGAGGTGCAGAAGCCTGTGTGCGCAGGCTCGGGCAAGCAATGATGGCGTGTGCAGTTGTATGGACTCTGCCATTCATGAATCAGGACTCTGTTTCAGATAAGGGACCTGGTGGACTGCAGTGTATACCGGCACGTGGTTGGAGAGCAGTGAGACCTGGGTCCGCAGTGTCAGCAGTGCTTAATTTGTAAAATATGAAGTGCAGGTGCTCAAATGTTTGTCGGAGGCCACACCCACTTTTTTCTGGCTCCGCTCACTCCCTCCACTGGCTCCACCCACTTACTCTATTAGCTCCACCCACATCATCACGTGGCACTGCTAAAAGTCAAATATAATACCTGATCTGAATTTCAGAAAGGGAGCCTTCGTAAGGTTTTGATAGGAGGTTCCCCGTGAACCATTTTGAAAAAGATTAAAGCGGGGTGTAGTAACCAGCCCGGGCCCGGTTAAAGGGTAGGCACTGGCACTGAGCTGCAGATGCATGTGTATCGGCCTTGGCACTATATTAATTTACAAGAAGGCGGCGACTGGCAGTGGCAGCCAGCAAGAAACAACGGGCCAGGGAGGGGCACGGCACCTGCTGCTTAAAAAACCAGAGAGTACTGAGATCCATGTTACTCCTTTTCTATCCACCTCAGCCAGACATGTTTTTGAGTGAATTTCCCATACTGACTTTAGATTCATTCCACTACCCTGATGTTTGGCTGTCTGCTTCAACCCTCTACTCCCCATATACTTTCAGTCCTATTTACAAGGTCATGACTAATCTGTGCAATGTCTTTAAAGACTCTGCCTTCTTGCCTGCCAGCTAGCAACAACAAGCTATGATGCTCTTTCTTCTGCTGCCAAAGTCTACATTGGCTCCCTGTTAGGAAACAATGCACTTTTAATGTCTTGTGCATTTATGGGAGGGGGTCCCAGGTCTAGGTCCTAAACACTATTTAATACATTGGTTTTTTATAACAGCCATCTCCTAGGTTCTCATAACGAGTGATCCAATTAATTACAATATGTGTGGTAAGTCCTGTTACTAGTCAAGTATCACAATTAGGAGGCTGGTGGCTAACACCAAACTTTCATAGCTTTCCCCTCAATACATTTTGTCAGGTAAAACCTGGGGAAATTTGTCAAGTGAAAAATGCGAGATAGTTTGCAGGGCAGAAAGATGTTGGTGCATTAAGCGTAAAGATTCACGGCAGAAAGATTTTGGAGCATTAAGCGTAAAAATTCACATTATTTCCTATTAATGGGGACAAACTTGTGATTGGATGTTATTTAGCAACCAATAAATTCTGACCCAGTGGAAGCTACGATAAAAATGTACCCAAACACTGTGCCACTCTAGGACTCCATCTATAGGAAAGTCCTGTCCGAGAGAAATTAGTCAATCCGGTTAAAAGTATTTGCTGATGCGATGCCCTGGCCATCAAGCTGTTGTTGATTCAATGGGGTGCTATGATCAGTGGTACCAAAGTCCAAACACATCAGAGAGGTCATACAACAGTAATGCTGCCTCCCCTGGTCTGCGATCATACAAAAGTGCTCCCTTATATATATCGCGGAGGGATCTAAACCGAGGTTGCAAGTCCTCTAGTAGACCAATGGCTTCCATTCCATGTGTGATGAAACTTGCTGTATTACCACAGTGCCCATATTTTTTACAAAACAGGGGATATCTAATATTGTGCTGTAGCGCTGTACTGGGCTCAATGATGGTTTCTGTAGTAGTGGTGACAGTCGTGTCTGCTTCAAGTATTCAGGAACTTTAACCTCCATGAGGAGCAGTTCAAATTCGTGTGATGACAGGAACAGGCTCCTTTAACAAACCATGGCAGAGTGCTGGGTGGAAATCATGGTCTCTGGGATGCCTTCACTTTCCACAAATGTGATGTGATAATAAATCAAAGGGTCGGTCGGACCACAGGAGAAGGAGATGGAAAAGTCGCTGCTGCACAAATAGGGTTAGAGGATCTCAAAAAGGCAGGCACCGCATTCCTCGTCACACTCACATCCCCTGCCCAGAATAATTCTCTCTCTGATGGTAGGCATTATATGAACAAAAAACTTCTGCACAGTGTGTGTCAGTATTTCATAGGAGGCATTTGAAGATTCAAACCCCTCATTGCCTCCCTTAAAATCTAATCTAATTACAGAGTGTCCACTCCACTGCTAATTTAGATGAGTGATGCCATGTCAGTGTTTTAATAATAGAGCAGGAGCCAGCATTTACTCCCCTTATTTGTGTGCCTTGCTTCCACCAGCCCAGCCTAAGGCCAGCTCTTACACCTCACAAACCTGATGCCATTTTTTCTTATCACAGACAGGCCCGTTACTCTCCATGCACTCTCCCTTACTACTCCATATAATGCCAGTCTTGCACCGACCTTACCTCTTCCAACCCAGTCTCTCCTAGACTCATCACCTGCACTTTGCGACCCCCAGACCAGCCTCTCCTAACCCCGGGTTCTATACTTCCACTGCTTTGTTTCTTACTACCAAAGCATTGCCCTGTACAATGCCAGTCTTGCACCTTACTACCCACAACACCAGCCAGGCCATTTACTCCCACTGCATGACTCTTTATATTTCTAGTCTTGTACCTTACGGCCCAACCCATTCCCTCCTAACTCATCCCTTGCATCTTACGACCCCAGGAGCAGCTTTCCTACTCCAGTTTTGCCTCGAGGAGGGCTTGTAATTGAACACACACACACATGTGCTGATTTTTGACAGGCTATGGCCATGCAACACAACTTGCACCTCCACCCTTAAAAGTCAAAGCTTGTGGGAGTATCTCTAGAGATTCGGGGATACCAGCATCAGTCTCGGCAGCGAAAAACACCAGGCTCAAATTAAGCACTGACCACACAATCAACCCTTCTAATCTGTGCTCCCCTGAGCAACCTGTGACAGCGTTTATGTCCAAGTTGCACCCTTAACACCGATATTTTTTCACTAATTAGCGGCATAGTATTGGTGCACTGCACGCGCTTTGCTACCAGAAACAACATAATGTTTACACTCCGGCACCAAGCAGACCTACTTTGCCTATACACGTTATGAAAATTGTGCCACCCTTCCTGAGGCCTGGCCCGTCCTTAGACATTTTACTAGAACTCACAGCAAAGCATACGGGCTGCAGTCACCTCAAAGTTCATACCGCATATTTAAAGAGGACACGTACCGGGCACTGATTAAAATGGCTGCTGATTTAGAGGGCTTGAATGCAGGCTTTTTGTCATTCCCCAGTTACTAAAACCCAAGCCACTTGCCACACAGGCAACTAAATGATCCATAAACGTGTGTAATCTTCCTCATTAGGGAAATCACTCTCCCCGTACCTTTCTTCTGCTCTCGGTGTCCGGACGGTAAAGGCATTCTGATTCTGCAGTTGCAGCACAGCCAGGAGAGGCAGCCCAACTCTGCCCTTTTGCTTTGTCGTCGTTGTTGGTCGTGTCGGGCCAGGGCAGCCGGGCTAACTTAACGTGGATGACTCATGGGCCATGGCGTGGGGAGCTGCCACCTGCCGCAGTAACTGCGCTGCGCAGTGGTTATGCTGGGGCATGGCAACTGGTGGCAGCCTGAGCCAAAGTGAAAAAAATCTGCGCACGCTTCCGCGCGCACATCCCCAACGCCCATCAGAACCTCCAGCCCGGCCCCACCTCTTGGCCTGGGCAGGGGCAGCAGGGCTGCTAGTGCTACTACCTCACGTGATTAAGAAGAAATGTGAGTCGCGGCTGGCGGGCACTCACTCGTAACTTGCAAGTCGCACTCGAAATACTAAACCGTTTAAACGCCCCGATGCTAGTGATGACAGTATGACTCACACTCGGCGGCCGGCGGGATACATACACATGAAAAATCACGCTGCGGCCGCCGGCCGGACCTGTGGCTGCAGAGAGTACAAGTTCAACAATAAAGGCAGTGAAAGGTATATACCGTATATTTATTTTTATAAAGCAATTCATCAATGTGGGTGTGCGTGCAGCAGATGCGTAGCCCCGGCCCTGATATTTAAGTGCTGGTGCTAAGCACCGGAAAGCACCGGCACAAATTAAGCACTGGTCAGCACTCTCTCTCCCTCTCCCTCTCTTCCTTTTACTGTCTCTCCCTCTCCCTCTCTTTCTATCTCTCTCCCTCTCCCTCTCTCTCTTTCTCTTTCTCTCTCTCTCTTTCTCTCTCTCTCTCTCTCTCTCTCTCTCTCTCTCTCTCTCTCTCTCTCTGTCCTTTGGTGAGCGCATGACACACCTCATCTTGAGTTTTGTCTTGCAGGCTGTGACTTACAGATTGTCCAGAGAAAACCCGCCATGACTCTTCCAAATAGTTGTTTTGAGTTTAATTGAAAAAAAATTATGTGTTAGGAAATTCGAAGATTAATGAATGATTCTCCTTTTTCTGTCCACACATGAATGCTAATTGTTGTAATTGTGCGACATCAGGTGAATTGTTTTGTTCATGATTTTGTAAAGTTGATGTGACATAACTTTGTCTGAGAGGGGGTGGATGACGGTCCTGGGGTTGGTGGTGGTGGGTGTTGTGGCCCTCTTGGGTGTCCAAGCTGCATGATCAGCAGCTCCATGGCATCTGTTGTTCTTCAGGTGGGGCTCTGGGCTGGGCTCCCTTTTATGGTGCAGGTTGTCGTCCGACTTTACAGCAGGTAGGAGTAGGTGTTAAATCACTGCTGCTAAAGCGCCGTATCGCATGTTTTGTGTTCTTATCGGCGATCTGGCTGGTTGTTGAGAATGTTGCGAAGTGGTGTTTTTGGTGATTTTTGCACAGGAACGCCTGCTCTGCATCTCATTAGCGTCAGTTACCGGGGTAATTTGTGGCGATGTGTTTTGCGACTGATATCACAGATAAACTGGTGATATTTGCTGTTAGTACCAGCTTGTGAATAGGGCGATATATATTTTCGCCACTTTGGCTGTGATAAAGTGCCGCTAACTCAGTGATAAGTCCTTGACAATGTGCCCCTTCGTTTTTTAGGTCTCGACTATTCTATCCCGCAGGGATAGATAGGCGAGATTATAGTCAAAAACTCTACCAAACTGCGGATCGCGTACAGTTCATGTGATCTTTGCTCGTGCACGTCATCGCCAGCCACATAACACACCACCATTTGTCTGAGCCCTGGCAACAGACTTCAAAGGCTGCCGCTCCCTCGTCCCCCCATGTGCACATTGCGCACCACCATTTGCCTGTGCCTCAGCATCAGACTTCGAAGGCTGCCGCTCCCCCGGCCCCTGCATCAGACTTGAAAGGAATGCGCTCCCGCTCCCCCGCCCCCCCCACAGCAATGCCGAGAGCTTGTTTGTAATTGCTCACATTACCAAACTCACTGCACGATTACTGCCCGCACCTAGCCGCAACACACTCCCTGCCCACACTAAACTATTACTCCCTCTTAGAATAACCTCACCTTCCACACGATCCCTTTTAGTAAGCTGATTATACAATGCCCATACTTAGCAGTTATTCTTGCACAAATGCGCCTACCATCACGGCACAAAATCCTACCAGCCCAATATTTGACTTTCCCTCTCACGACCCTATTATAGCAGCACCCTTTTTGGAGTTCCTCCTTAAGATACCGCATACCAACCGTCGCTCACAAAAATGCATCCATAACACCTACCCGAATAATCTACCACTCTGCATTGATAATTTAACAACGGCTCGTGCATGACTCCTGCACTTATGTGTTTTGAACGTTTGTGATAGTTTTATTACACTATCTCTCTGCCCGCAAGTGCACCATGGATGCTTCAGTAATGCTCTCTTTGTATACGGCATAGTGTTTGCGTATCCCCGTCTAAATCAGTCTCGCTCTTCTTCCCCTTCTCCCATCTCGATGCCCACCTTTGGATCCTACATCGGGAAAACAACTAACTGTAAATATATGGCTATGTCCGTTTAAATTTCTGCTTGTTATGCCACATGCGGCATCTTTTCCGACATGCTCTTTCTCTGCTACACTTCTATCTCTTGTCACCAACGTTTTTATTGATTCATTGTAACCAACTGTTGAATGAGATTACTGCTGCATATTGCATCCCTCTCTTTTTTCCTCATACTCGGGCACAAATGTTTTATCGCGCCCCTTCCACCCCATGCGCTTGGAAAACCTCTTGAACCTTACATGGAATCTGTCGCACTCCTAAATAATTTCTTTGCGACCACTCGGTACACAAATCTCGGGGATATATATTATCAAAATGCAACCTATGAATGTATAACCTTTATGTAATGTCAATTTGGATTTTCCTTCATGTACTTTGTTGGTGTCCATATACCTCCTTCTGATGTTGTCTATATAACTTCTACATGGTTGAATGCCTATGTCACTCTATCTTCACACCCAATATCCTATCCAATAACGTTTGCACTCTCCTGTACCTTCCGTTGCCAATCTAAATTGACCTGATCAAATATGTACTAATATGATACACATGTCACTACTGTTCTCATGCTTCCCACCACCACCTCTCCACGTCTCTTTACTCTCCTCACCCCCCTCACCCTCACACCCCCTCACACCCCCTCACCCACACACCCTCTCACCGTCACACTCTCACCTCACACACCCTCATAACCCCTCACCCTCAACACCTCACCCTCACCCCCTCACCCTTATTCTCACACACCCTCACACACCCTCACCCTCACACCCCCTCACCCTCACCCACCCTCACTCACCCTCACTCACCCTCCCTCACTCTTACCACCTCACCCTCACACCCCCACACCCTCACACACCCTCTCACCCTCACACACCCTCACTCACCCTCACTTACCCTCACACACCCTCACACACCCTCACTCACCCTCACCCTCACTTACCCTCACAACCCTCTCACCCTCACACACCCTCACCCTCACTCACCCTGACACCCTCACCCTCACACCCCCTCACCTTCACAACCCTCTCACCCTCACACCCCCTCACTCACCCCCTCACCCTCACCCTCACACCCCCTCACCCTCACACACCCTCACCCTCACACCCCCTCACCCTCACACACCCTCACCACCTCACCCTCACACCCTCAGACCCCCTCACACCCCATCACCCTCACACCCCCTCGCCCTCACACACCCTCACACGCCCTCACTTACCCTCACACCCTCACCCTCACACCCCCTTGCCCTCACAACCCTCTCACCCTCACACACCCTCGCCCTCACACACCCTTACCCTCACATACCCTCACACACCCTCACTCACCCTCACTCACCCTCACACACCCTCACCATCATAGCATAACAACACATATCATAACAAAACACAGCATAGCATAGCATAACAAAATAAAAGCATAGGATAGCAAAACATAGCATAGCATAACCAAACAAAGCATATGTTAGCAAAACATAGAATAGCATAACATAACAAAGCATAGGATAGCAAAACAAAACATAGCATAACAAAACAAAACATAGCGTAGCAAAACACAACAAAGCATAGCATAGCATAACAAAACACAACAAAACATAGCAGAACAAAACATAGCATAAAATAACAAAACATAGCATAACATAACAAAACAAAGCATGGCATAACAAAACATAGCATACCAAAACATAGCAAAACACAACAAAACATAGCATAGCAAAACAAAACACAACAAAACATAGCATACATAACAAAAAATAGCATAGCAAAGCATAGCAAAACATAGCATAGCATAACAAAACACAACAAAACATAGCATAGCATAACAAAACACAACATAGCATAGCACAACAAAACAAAGCTTAGCATAGCATAACAAAACATAGCATAACAAAGCATAGCATAGCATAACAAAACATAGCATAACAAAACATAGCAAAACAAAACAAAGCGTAGCATAATAAAACACACCAAAACATAGCATAGCATAACAAAACATAAGATAGCATAACAAAGCATAGCATAGCAAAACACAACAAAACATAGCATAGCATAACAAAACACAACAAAACATAGCATAGCATAACAAAACAAAGCATAGGACAGCAAAACTAAACATAGCATAGCATAACAAAGCAAAGCATAGGATAGCAAAACAAAACATAGCATGACAAAACATAGCGTAACATAACAAAACATAGCATAACAAAACACAACACATAGCATAACAAAACATAGCAAAGCACAACAAAATATAGCATAGCTTAACAAAACACAACAAAACAGCATAGCAAAACAAAACATATAATAGCATAGCGAAACATAGCATAGCATACCAAACACAACAAAACATTGCATAGCATAACAAAACATAGCATAGCAAAACACACTATAGCATAATAAAACCCAACAAAACATAGCATATCATAACAAAACATAGCATAGCATAACAAAGCATAGTATAGCAAAACATAGCATAGCATAGCAAAACATAGCATAGCATAACAAAACACAGCATAGCATAGCATAACAAATCAAAGCATAGGATAGCAAAACATAGCATAGCAAAACAAAACATAGGATAGCAAAACAAAACATAGCATAGCATACAGCATCACTCACCACCACCACAGCATCACTCAGGGGCATCACAACATCACCATGCACTACCACAGCATCACTGAACGCCACAACATCACTCATTCACCATCACAACATCACTCAGCGCCACCACAGCATCAATCTGTGCAACCATTCAACACAACTGGTTCAAATATGTTCTCTCAATGTTTCAAGCTTTATTGCAAATGTAACAAAAAGATGTTAATATTTCACTTCTGTTCTTTGATTTTCGTCACAATAAAATACACTGAACATAATCTTCACAAAAGTTATTTACAAAAGTTAAAGCTATTGCCATTATGAATTACAAAAACTTTTATTGAAGTATTAATTATTAAAAAAATTAAAGCCATTGTTATTTGTATTGTCAATACATGAAAATCACGTAAATACAACACATATTGCATTACAAATGCTACAGGTGTCATATTTGCTAAAGTTATAACTATTGCATTGTAAATGACAAAGCTATTAATTTCGCTATTTTCAAAAACAAAACATAAATAAAAAAATTGTCATTTACAATACCAATAGCTCAAACTTTCTTAATGCGAGACCTATTGCATTGCAAATGCTTGTTTTCATTTGCGTTGTTTCTGTTTGTGATTTCCAACTAAGTACACACATTACTTGACCTTCCCTTAGTCAGCTGTACATTCTTCGAAATCTGTATTTTAGGGAGTGTCTCACCTGAGGCAATGTTCACCTGCCCCTGTCCTGAGGCTCAGCGCTAACTCGTATTCATTTGTTGCGCAGACATACGATTTCCTCGGGTGTTACCCACCCGCTCGCGGGTGGGATATTTATTGTACACGGATTTATTACGATGTTCCTGGAACTCTGGCCAGGCTCCGCGGCTTCATCATCCCCCCGCCCTAACCGGAGCAGGCCGTTCTCCCTTTGATGTTAGATTACTCAGAGCGAACATGTCACATTTCAAACACCTTCTTTTCCCTCCTTCCCCCTGTGTTGAGTATTTAAGTGCTCGCGCCGGCGTCTCTGAACTCAAAACTGAAGATGAGCCTCCCCGGTGTGCTGCTGTTTCTGCCCCTGCTGGGGCTCTGCTCAGGTAAGACGGAGACCGTCAAAGTATATCAGACGCCACCCAGCCTGGCCTCGGAGCGCCTGAAAGGTGCGAAAGAACAAGCCATAAACGCTGATCAAGCTTTGATTGCGCTTGCATAACAGACAGATTTTAAGATAGTGCCAAAGTGGCCATTAATAGATGTAAAGGTAAGTAAAAGTGCAGAACACAGAGTATAAACATAAGTTGGCGAGAGAAACAGGTCATCCTCAGAACAGAGAAGATCGGCACACTGGTCTTACCGCAAAAAGAGAACAGAGAAAAGCACTCTTCGTTCCTATTTCACCTCTTTCTTCACTGCCCCCTCGAGTGTGACCCACTCGCACAGGGCTGGCTGTATCGCTGGTGGCGCCCGGTGCAACAATCCCTTTTGGCGCCCCCACTTCTCATAGTCACAACCGCCTCCTCGGATTCTCTCCCTACCACCTGCAAAAGTGCCCCTAATCTCTTCTATCATAAGATATTGGTAAACACAGTGGCCCCCTGAGGTTACAGCGGCCAGTGCGGCCGCACCAGTGGCACTGCCCTAAAGCCGGCCCTGAACTCGCCAAGCTGTCCTCGGCTTCTCTCTCCTCTCAGCTCTCCTGAAGCTTCCCGTCTCCAGACCCGCCTATGCCCTAAACTCTTGTAATGCCTGTCTCGCTGAGACTGTGTTAATCTCTCTTCAGCCACCCTGGTGTCTATCTCGCCGAGAGAAGCATATCTGGTTTCAGAAGGAACCTCTCTTGCCTTTATCTTCACCAGCGAGTGCCACACGCACATTTCCCCCAAACACTCTTAATTTTGCCTTTGTGTGTTTCTCAACTAAGCATTTCATCATGGGCCTATTTCCCTCCTCTGTTTAACCCCCTCCTGAATGTCCACCAACCCACATCTCCCTCCATTTGCATCTTCCCTTATCTAATGTTGGTCTCCCCCAAATACTCTTGGCTGCCCCTCTGTTTGAAACCCCCTATATGTCCACTTCACGAGAGCCTTCTTGCTTTTTGACTGTCCTCAGCACTTCCATTGCTCCCCACCCCCGAGGCTCCTGCGTTTCTCTCCGTCACAATCTTGTATACCTGTCTCCTTAGCTCCAAGAAGTTGTGCCTCCTCAAAGTCTTCCCATGTATACGCCCACCTTGTCGTCATCTCTGCCAGATCCTAACATGTGTGTTCATAACCGGCCCTCGCCCTTCTGGCCTACCGGGGAAATGCCCGGTGCCCGCCAGGGCCAGTCCGGCCCTGTGACAAGTTATCAATATCTAAACGCTTAACATTTTGAGTGTGTGTGTGTTTTCCAGACCTCCAGCCTCACTCACCACGAGTGAGCCTTACACATCTAGGGGGCCTGGTAGCACACTCACTCACACATGACGGATACCTGTTGGGGACCAGAACCAGAACTCCAAATGAGGCTTTCATTAGACCCAGGTTCCTGCAGATCCGCGCCTGACCGATGAGAAGGATGCAGAAATACCTCCCAACACAGAGGAAGGCCTCCAGCAACAGCTGCTCCTCTGCACACAACAGCACGAAAGCTATCACATGTGCGCTCCACGATTTGTGATAATAGTATTTCCAACTGGAAAGGTGCACATATTATGCATCCAGTGCAATGTTCTTTATGTATCTACTTGATGTATCTACTTGAGTAAGGGTTATGAACCTTTCAATGTCACCAATATGCTAATTAGTTCTCACACCTGAGAATTTGGATAACTATGGAGCTGTGCTCTCCTAAAACATCTTGTGTGACACTCAGGGTCGGTCTTCCATGAGCCCCATCATGCATCTGGTCCTCAGCGCCCCAGAGAGTGTCTGCCTCTGTTGAGGCCCCTTGAGTATGTGCAGAGCCCCCAGTGTTTCCGGCTCCTGTAGGCCCTCGTTTGTGCCCATCTCATCTTAGCTCATTGTGTGTCTACCATTTATACATTCTCCAGTGTATCTAGAGAGGTCATTTAGGGTTGAGCACAGCACGAAAACCACCCGCCTCGGTTCTCCCACCCAATCAGATTCATGGTTCCCCCACCCTATTTGCATGTGAGAGGGGTGCCAGGTATGCATCCGTGCAGCTGTGCTGCTGTGGGATCCTTCAGCGCAAATATTTTCCCAACAACTAGCTCGTCAGATCATAGAGACGGTCATACATTACCACCAAGAGTGATCAGTGCTGCTGTAATTCCTATATAGTGTGGAACATTCCATAAAAAAGAGGCTGTACCCAATGTAGAGTGCTTACTATGTTTTCTACTATCAAGATGGGGCCTCTAATTCCATAATTCATAAAAACAAACGTTGGCAATTCCAATAGGTCTCGCATTTGCGATAGTTAGAACTATTAGTGTTGTAAATGACAATGTCTTTTACCCATGTGTTTTGGTTTGGGGTGGAGTGGATGTATGTGCTGTGGAGTGGAATTATGTGGTTTGGATTGGAATTGTTAGTTGTGGAATTGTGTCGGGTGCAATTGTGTGGTGTGGAGTGGATTTGTGGAGTGGAATTATGTGGCATGGTCGCTGGATAGAGGGGAGAGATGCTCAGAATAGACAGGAAGACAGAGAGGGATAGGTTGTTTGTGTAAAAGTGCTGAATGAACTCTAGACAGAGGAGCAGAAAGAGTGTGTGAGAAAGAAAGAAGGGGAGAGCATTCAACAGACCCATAAATAAGGAGTATCTGTGTAAGCAGAGGACACCCCAAGATTAGGAGGAGAACGTGGGATTGAGGGACGGAAATCTTGGAAAGGCACGGGAGAGAAGGTGTGCTTGAAGACCTGAAGTCAACCACATGAGAAAGGTGGGAAAAGCGCATGAGAGAGTGAGAAAGAGGGACTGGTCGCTCTTCCCAAAGAAACCTTATTAACCTCAAAGTCAGGCAGGTGTTCAGAGAAGCGATGACCACCCGCAGATGATGGCAGGTCACTAGGTCTCGCAATGGCTACATATTTTAAAAAAAAAATCCTGTTACTTACCTTGGTATGAGGTGCACCAACGTTTAATAGCACACGCTGCGGGCTTCTCAGCAGCGTTCCATGCACAGGCACTCTTTCTTTAACAAAGTTAGCACGACATATACATACAAAACAAAAAAAGCAAAATGACCCATGATGGACATAACCACCGGTCTCTTAAATGGGGATATTGCTCTTAAATGCACTACAGAAAAAAACTGTAATGAAAGAAAAGAGAAAATGAACCTTCAAGTTTAGCTATAAAAAATACCTAATTTGAATCTGACAGAGAAAATATAGGCCAAGGTTGTAAAAACATGAGCGCTCACTGAGAAAAAATAGTTAAATCAGGATGAGGGGAGGAGGGGTTTAGCATGGCAAGCAGCGAGTGGGAGGTGGTGGATTGGTGACGGCACCACATGGGGAGATTACGTGCCGAAGCAAGACACAAGCAGGAAACCTTTAAAAGAAGACACAAGAAGGAAACCATTAAAAAAGAGTTCCCCAAAACAAACACATGAAGACAAATGCATAGAGATCAGTAAGTGGGCAGTGCACTGTGGGAGTAATCAAAAAAGAAAAGGACGGGACATGGGCATCCGCAGAAATGTTTCCAGGGGGGGGCAACATTTTAACTTCATCACCATCCTCTGACATGATTGAGCACTTGTATTAAATACATTTAAAAAAATCTAATAAGACAAAGAGCTTAAATAAACAAAGAAATCCATAGGGGGAAGAGAAAAATTTTGTGAGGCGCCACATCAGACAACCTGGTAAAACAGAGGGAAAACTAAAAATGACCAGAAAAAAACAAAAACATTCTAAATCAGGTGGATGCGGTTCTAGAGCTCATACTGCCCATGACAATGGAACGGCTGTCTCTGTGACCTGCTGGGACTCACACTCAGGCTGTACTGTAGCAGCCTTTCAGGTGTCGCCTCAGCAGGAAAGTCGGCCCAGGTATGTGGGCCCATCCTCTAGAACCGGGCCTGGATCCAGGGGGGGCAAGCACCCTCTCTTGCCCCCCCTGCGGACGCCCATGGGACGGGACAAAATTGAAGGATTAACTAACAGCAAGCAAGCATTTTTGATTGACAATTGAAGGGATGAAGAAAATGGCAATGGGCTGGCTTTAGCCCCACAGACTGAATACAGCATGTCTGGTAGACGGCACATGCGTGCTACCTAGGCTAAAAAGATGAGAGAACCAAAGATGTCTCAAAGTTTATTGTATGGGACTGCGAGGAAACCAAACCTCAGCCAACAGTTTATTCTTCCAGGCTGCCCAGATTTCTTAAAAGTTATGTCCGCTACCAATGCATGTGGCAGAGGAATATAAATGTTTAACTCCTCAACACCTTTTTGATTACATTCAAAAGTGTAGGCCAGTCGCTGTTGTGCACTGATAAGAATCTGGGTGGCCATTCTCTATCATTTGTGACTCTTAAAATGTTTTTAATGTATATTTCAATTCACCCTCATTCACCCATGACAGTGTCAAAACGGTTTAATCAGTTGGGCTCAGCATCATATTTATGCCTTCTTCAAACCCCTTTAGAATTGGTAGTAGAACCTACAACACGCCTTTCTTTATATACTGACAAATATGTGGTCCAGAATAAGAAGCTTGTCTTAGAAAGAAAAAAACAGAGACATAAAATGCATACACAGATTTGTAGCAGTCTACAATTTTGCAGTTTTTCACAGAATTATTGATAAACACAACTTACCCCTAAGGGTTTAAGGACCCTCCCTCCTTTTCCTTCTCCTTCTTTTTGTATTATCAAAATTTAGCTACATGGGTCGTTTAATTTGAATTATATTCCAACTTCCCCATAGCGTTGCCTCACCAGATAGTTAACAGTATCCATAGAGACACAAGAAGAGCAGTTCCTAGTATGTCCAAAAAAGTTACCTCCTTTCTTCCTGCACAGTGTCCTTTTAAACCTGTAACCGACTGGTCGGCCATTTGGTCTCTGTCGTCTATTTGTAAAATGGCCACTGCATCTCCCAGAGCGTATGGTCAACTTGCTTCTAGGTGACTCCACTGCATAGGTACATCAACCTAACACCACTACTCAGCCATGTGCATAGGTCAGCAGTGGACTAGTTTTATGCTAGGACGTGATCCTGATCTCCAAAATGTGACTTTACATGCAAGATCATCAGAGACTAGTGCCGCTATACACAGGTGTTTATGGTTACAAAACTAGACAACTGCCTATTATGTCAACAACATTTTATAGTGGAGGTTCTATATTGTAAGGGTACTTGTAATATTTCTATCCATAATAAATTAATCCGTTATTTCACACAATCTGTATGTGTAAATTGCAAATATACATCATAACATATTCTTTTTGTGTGCCTACTCCAAAATGATGAATTGAAATGCCAAGGATGCTGACAGTCACCATTTTTGTACTTACACTGTACTCATTACAAACCACTGTAACACACCTAAGAAACCCCATCTCATGTCTTATCTCTCTAGATATAGGCATTTGTCTGCACTGTAGTAAACATAGAAAAAATGATTTCTTCAACCTTGAAATCATCACAACTGTTATTGTCCAAACAATTAATTGACTATAATTGTTCATTGTCACAAATATAATACTGCGATGAACATAGCCTCACTTCTCATCCTTACAAATAATAACAAGAACTCATGGACATTCAGATATTGATTGTGGAGATTGCCTTTCTTAAAGCCCATTCCAAATTAGGAAAGAGCTGAAGGCGCACCCTTTTAAGAACAGTTATAGGCCAGAATATTGATGACAAAAATATGTTGGTACAAATAAATTGTTGTGAAAATATTGACAAGCAAAATATAAAGTATACATGCATACAATGCATATTATAAAGTCCAACAATGTGTACTACCAAAATAGAGTGGCCAAAATACCTACTTTATAACAGCATTTATGTGCATTTGATTAAAATTATCATTATTTTAAGTAAAATGTTAAATTGTTATTGAAATTTTTTTTATCATATCTAAATATTCACTGAAAACAAAGGTGTCAGGGACATTATAGGTAGGTGTAACCACAAAACCCAGACAGGGTCCGGGATGAGGAAACCTGAGGCACGAGGTGCTGGGAGTCGGCAGCCTCCAACAGAAACTGTTAATCACAATAAAGCCGCTCCCAGGGAGTTGTAGCTAGTGCTAGTGCCAATTAATTAGTGAGTGCAGGCATCTCACAAAAAAGTGAAGGACTGGTCTCACACACCACCTGGTGTAATGCTTCATCATTGACCAGTGCTCGTCCTCTAAACACTTAGTTTGATAGAGGGCGGGCATACACCTGACGACTGGGAGGCACTTATAAACTAAGTGGGGGCCCTAAGACAAATAGTGACGTTAAAAAGCCATTATAGATGTCAAATTGCATTTTAATGGTGCTGGCATCTATATGGTAGTTAAAATAAAGTGATCGGTGTAATGGGGTTATTATTGTCCCCCTACCGATGTCAATGAGGTCGACATGTTTCTGCCAGTGGCCCAATAGGGTCCATGGCATTCATCAGGACCCGAACGAGTGAATCAACAGCGGGTTCCACTCTTACCAAACTGTGTTGAGAGGATTTCCACTGGGTGGGATGATAGAGATCACTCTCCACCGCGATCTGGCCTGTATCTAAAGGTCTATGGTTGGGACACTGTGCCCCAGAGGAGGGTGAGGGCAGGAGACCCCTTAGGTCAAACGTGATACATGACGTGGTCCCTGTCTCTGCGCCTATGTCTGTGCTCCTCCACTCCTCGATGATGATCGAAGACACATGCACCTGGAAGGAATTAATGAACCAAGAAGGTGGGCAACTATGCTTAGAGTGAAATAATTCGAACTTGAAAAATGCGTGTCTTTGGATTTTAAAGTAATTATAAAGATGCCCTTGGCAGCAGCTGAAGGACGTGAAGTAGTGTGGCTCACTGGTTGGAGGCGGCAGACCCGAGAGCAGAGGACGGCCCGGGACCAGGGTTCGATTCCCGGCGCGGCAGGTTTCTGGACCAGGGTCAGCGGACTCGATAATTCTCTCGCCACGGTGCCCACTCTGATCAGCGATCACACTCGGCAACTCTGGGCATTAGCTTGCCTCATCTTCACTAACGGCCCCACCAGACTGCTTGGGATGCCTGGTCTCACCCTGGAGATACCCATTAAGGGACCATCTCTCAGGGAAGCCAGGAAGGGTTTCGCAGCGGTCGAAGCGCCTTGGGACCCTACGGGTAAGTAGTGCGCTATATAAATGCCTATACATTTACATTTACATTTACATTTATGAAATCTAGTCCCGGTTTTGGTGAAAGTAGAATAAGGCATGTTGGGAGTTTTCTATAAATAATATGAACTGAAGGGCATAAGCACAGAATAAGCACAGACTGAAAACAATTCTAAAAAACAATTTAGTTTAAAGGTTTTTCACTGTTGCAGTTTTCGAAATAACTTTGATTATGCTTTGTTTAAAGAATCTAAGGTCATCAGCCCACATGCTCACTTGTACCTAATCGCTGCGCAGTGTGGTGCATCTTTTGTTTTAATGAATATTTGTTTTAAATAGAAGCACCAATATGGCGCATTACAGGTTGAGAAAGCCAGCCTGTCTGCCGAAACGCGTTCCTGTTTGTCTAAAGCCTGATGTAAGCTGCGCAATAGACAAGAGAACCCCCACTATGACGAGTGCTTGCTCCTTAATCAGATTTGGTTGGGGACTATTTCTTGTACATTCTGGGCGCTAGCAGTAGTACCACCTTCAAAGCACCACCAGCGATCTGGCAGCACAACAGCATTACCTCCTCGTCCTGTCTTCCTCGCCACAGTAATCACATATGAGCCTCTGGCTCCACACAGAACTCCAAGTACAAACAAAACAGCGCTCTAGTCTCCCTCTCCCTCCTCCAATATGGCCCCCAGTGGCTCCAGCCAATCCCATAAAGGGACACAGAATCACCAACACGACCTGTTCTATTTTTTCTGCACTTCTCCGAGTGCTGTGTTCCCTGCTGGTCAGGTGAGTGGGGCTGGGTTCCTGCTTTAGCGGTTCCCTTTGTCCGTTGGTATCTAGTTGGGGGAAAGTAGTGTTTGGATTTCTCCGGTTTTGCGTAATGGGTCGTCATTACCAGTTCCAGGTATTGCCTTTTGGGCTCTGCTCTGCCCCCAGGATCTTTACTAAGATTCTATCTCCTCTTATTGGATATTTACATGGGGAGGGCATTAGTGTTTTTCCGTATCTGGACGACATTTTAATTTCTGCTTCTTCTCTTTCAAAGGCGGAGTTGCATGTCCAGAGGGTGTGCCATGTCCTGGAGCATCATGGGTTCCTCGTGAATGTACCAAAGTCCTCCCTGGTTCCTGCGCAGGAATTGACTTTCATTGGGGCTCTGTTCAAGACTCAGTTGGGGATGGTGTTCCTGCCCCCTCCCAGAATTCTATCCCTAATGTCTGCTGTCCGTGCCCTGTTGGTGGGGCATTCTCATCCAGTGAGCCTGTGGTTGAGAGTTCAGGGTCTGATGTCTGCTTCATTGTTGACGGTGCCGTGGGCTCGCCTCCACATGTACCCGGTGGTGTCCCACATTTTGTCGCATTGGGACCCCTGTTCCCTCGATATGGGTGTTCTGGTTCCTATGTCGGAAGCTGTTCGGGTGGTCCTCAGTTGGTGGTTGGTCGACGGGAATCTGTCCAGGGACCGTCCCTTTCTGATTGTTCCCACCCGAGTGGTCACTACCGATGCCAGCCTGCTGGGGTGGGGTGCTACTCTGGGGGTTTCAACGACTCAGGGGGTTTGGCCTCAGTCGATGTTGTCATGTTCCTCCAACTACAAGGAGTTGAAGGCTGTCCTTCTGGGTCTCTTGGATTTCTCGGATCTTGTTCGGGGTCACCACGTGCAGATCCGTACGGACAATCAGGTTGTCATGTCTTATGTGAACCATCAAGGGGGGTGCAAGGTTCGCTCCCTCAGTTGCCTCAGCCGCCAAATCTGTTGTTGGGCGGAGTTGCATCTGGAGTCCATATCTGCAATTTACCTGCCTGGTGCAGAGAATTCGGTGGCGGATTGTCTGAGCCGGGTTTTTCCTTCCATGGGGTCCTTGTCCCTCCCGTGATAGATGTTCAAGAGGTTGCAGACGATGTTTGGGTATCCGATTGTGGACCTGTTTGCATCCCAGGGCAATGCCCAGATCCAATGCTTTTGCACGATTATGCCTTGCCAGGATGCCTGGAAAGTGGACGCACTTTCGTTCCTTTGGCCGAAGGGTCTGTTGTATGCATTTCCCCCTGTTCCCTTGATCCCTGCTGTGTTACGGAAGATCAAGAGGGAGAGGTCCTTTGTGCTTCTGGTTGCTCCTTGTTGGAGCCGTCGCCCTTGGTTTCCCCTTCGTTTGGAATTGGCTGTGTCTCCGGGGTGGGCATTGCCGTTCGTTCCTTATCCTCTGCTGGGTCCTCTTCTTCCTCTGCCTGTGTTCCGTTCCCTGGGTCTGCGGGCCTGGCTCTTGAGAGGGATTCTCTGATTCGTGAGGGTTGTTCGGTGGCTGTGGCTGGGGTCATTCAGCAGTCCTGTCGGCCTTCTACGCTTAAGTCCTACGCCAAGCACTGGGATCATTTTGCTTCTTGGTGTGTTGGTCGGGGGCTGTCATTGGAGTCTTTGGATCCGGCTCGCATTCTGGATTTTCTGAATGATGGGTTTGTGTTGGGCTTGGCCATTTCGACTCTGCGTGCTCAATGGGCAGCCATTCGGGCTTTTCATGTCCTCCCTTTGGTTTCTATTTCTCCATTGGTTTCTAGACTGTTTAAGTCTCTTTCTTTCCAACTCCCCCGTCCTATCATGTGTCCTCCTCCTTGGGACCTTCCTTTGGTTTTACGTTCCTTGCAGTTGGCTCCTTTCGAACCTTTGGAGTCGGTGGACTTGAAATTTTTGACACTCAAGGTGGTGTTTCTTGTGGCGATTGCTTCTGCCAGGCGTATGGGTGAGTTGGGTGCTTTCCTTCGTTCTGCACCTTTTTTGTTGGTTTTGACGGACCGTGTGGTCTTGCGCCCTCATCTTACCTTTGTTCCTAAAGTGGATTCATATTTTCATCGGTCTGCTGCGGTGGTTCTTCCGGTTCTTTGTCCTGATCCGTCCTCGGCTGAGGAATCCCTTTTGCACTTATTGGATGTTCGTCGTGCCTTATTGATTTATTTGTCACGCACGTCTTCCTTTTGTAAAGTGGACAACTTGTTTGTCAATTTTGGTCTGTCACATCAGGGCCTGAAACCCTCCCTCTCCACGATCAGTCGTTGGATTAAGGAGGCCATTATGTTGGCCTATGCTTCGGTTTCTGAGGTTTCCTCCCTTCCTGTTCAGGGTCGTTCCTCCAGATCTGTTGCTGTATCCTGGGCTTCTTTCAAAGGGGTGTCCATGGAGGATGTTTGCAGGGCTGCTACGTGGTCTTCCCCGCATACCTTCATGTCCCATTACTGCCTCCAGGTTGGGGGTGGGGTTTCTGTTTCTTTTGCCTCTTCTGTTTTGTCTGCGGGGGTTCCTTGAGAGATTTTCTTTTTTGTTGCTATACCTCTGTATATTAAAATATGTTTTCACTGCACTGATGGTGTGGTCTATTTCCTTACATGAAGCTGATTGCTTTGGTATCGGCTCATATGTGATTACTGTGGCGAGGAAGACAGGTCGAGGAGGTAATGCCCCGGTTACTTACCGGTAATCTTCATTACTCCGAGTCCATGTCTTCCTCGCCACAGTATAGTTTCCCTTCCCTCCCGGCCCTGGTGGTGGCTTCATGTCTGCGGCTTGGTTCTTCAGGTCGTGTTGGTGATTCTGTGTCCCTTTATGGGATTGGCTGGAGCCACTGGGGGCCATATTGGAGGAGGGAGAGGGAGACTAGAGCACTGTTTTGTTTGTACTTGGAGTTCTGTGTGGAGCCAGAGGCTCATATGTGATTACTGTGGCGAGGAAGACATGGACTCGGAGTAATGAAGATTACCGGTAAGTAACCGGGGCATTACTGGAATTTGGATTCTGGATGTTGAGGCAAGCGTGCCCCATGGAAGGAGTGTAGCAATGGAGAAGAGGAGAAGACATCTTTGGAGGAGAGAGTTCAAACGCTGAGAGCCTCTGCTCTCTTGGCAGGGACTGGAGCTTTTCTACCTAACTACAACATCCTCACCCTAGTATAACCTCTCCTACTATGGAGCTGGGCACCGCTGGTGGCACTGGTCAAGAGAGCGGTGGTCTCGTGGTTCCATGCTGTTGCTTATCGGGGCCGTTTGCATTGGACATGTGGATTCGATACTTTAAGAAGTTGCCGCCGTAAATCTTTCCCTAAACAACGTGAACAATTGTTCCTAAGCAGCAAAGCATCTCCGAGTAGAAAGCAGATTGCCCTCAAAGGTACATGCACCTGGAAGGAATTAATGAACCAAGAAGGTGGGCAACTATGCTTAGAGGGAAATAATTCGAACTTGAAAAATGCATGTATTTGGATTTTAAAGTCTTTATAAAGATGCCGTTGGCAACAGCTGAAGGACGTGTCTGAAATCCAGTCCGGGTTCTGGTGAAAGTAGAATAAGGCATGTTGGGAGTTTTCTTTAAACAATATGAACTGAAGGGCATAAAAACGGAATAAGCACAGACTGAAAACAATTTAAACAAGCATTTGCAATGCAATAGGTCTCGCATTATTAAAGTTTGAGCTATTGGTGTTGCATTATTTAGCAATGCCAATAGCTCAAACTTTAATAATGCGAGACCTATTGCATTACAAATGCTTGTTTGAAGATGTTATGGAAATACCGAGCAGTAAATGGCCTAAAAAGAGTGCCGGCGTATGCAGCTCTGCGAGATCACTCATCGGTGCTTGGGCTGTTTAGATGTGGAATGAAAGATGGCGGCCCCGGATCTCCGCTGGTGGGTCAGTGGGACGCGCAATGCAGATGTCAGGGAGCAACGGAGGAGAGGGGAGGGAAGTGAGTCCAGGCAGTGATGAAGTGTCTGGGAGTTTGGTAGTTTTCCAAGCCCTCTGGAAGCTTCCCACTGTGACCAAGAATAGGCCCATTTTGTACGCCAGAGCGCGCCTCCTGCCGAGAGGGCACGCGGCGCAGGAAGGGTGAGATGACAGACATAGAAAGACAGTAAGAGAGGACAGACGCCTATCTGCTGAAGAAGAAGCTCAAACTAAGGGTCAGAATTAAGTTGGTGAGGGCGGCATATCAAAGAAGAAAGTGACGTGTGAAAAGAAGGTCAAATGGCAACAAAAGGTAGAAAGGAAACAAGAGTTCTGGGAGCAAAGCAAAGAGGACGAGAGATATATTTAAGATCTGAGTCATATCCACTTTAGGGAGAAAGCGATGAAGATCTTTTGTAAGGGGCTGTGCCCAGTTCTGGAAAGAGAACTTTCTAGTCAGGGGTGCCTACGTCTATCCAGAAGGGCTGTATCCATGCCACATATTCTGGGTACAAACTGATATTTATATGTCCATTTAGAGTGATTTTATGGAAATTTATCCCATATGGCTAATAAGAAAATTCTACGCATATCTGGAACTTTAGTGAACATCCCTGTTCTAAAGATCACAGAGCTCTGTGCTATTAGAAACATGAAACAGGTATTATAATTTATCCGTGTATTAAGGTGTTTTTTTGGGGATAATATCTTTGGGGCAGATTTACAATAAGTGGCGCATCCCTGTATATCAGCAGGGATGCGCCACTTATTGTGCGCCTTGCCTCCGCCACCATGGATGCGCCGCATTTACAATGCGGCGCATCATGGGGCAAAAACGGCACAGATGCATCACGCATCTGTGCCGTAGAAGTGACGCATTGCTGGAGTTGTGTCGCAAGCGCGATGCAGCTCCAGCAATGCTCTAGGGGGGATTATTCTTACAATGCTGCGTCAATCCTTACGCCTGCTACAAGCAGGCGCAGGGTTTTGACGCAGCATGGGCCCCAAAGTGACTGAGTGAAATCTTGTAGATTTCACTCAGCCACTTTTAGGAGGCGTTCCTGCACTGGAACGCCCCCCCTGCGCCAGAACGCCTCTTTCTGATGCAGGACTTTACAACGTGACGCATCTCCCAGATGCGTCACGTTGTAAATATCCCGCAACATGGCACATCTTTTGCGCTGCTGCTGCGTCACAAAAGTGACGCAACTGCGGCGTAAAAGAGGTGCAAGGGGCTTGTAAATCTGCCCCTTTATTTATTTATTTATTTCATTTATAAAGCGCTCTATCACCTGACAGGCATCCTGGCGCTGGCAAACTCAGAGTACAAGGTAGAGAAACGTGCAGCAGAGAGACAAGGGTGGAGCCCCCCAAAGAAAATACTGCACCTTAAATTTTCGGAACAGCACTGTTTTCAGTCTTCTTCTAAAAATAAGGAGATCACTGACTTGTCTCAGTTCCAGAGGAAGCCCATTCCACAATCTGGCCGCAGCATCCGTAAAGGTTCTGCCACCCGTTCTGACTTTCCTAAACCTCGAGATCTTAACTAATCTTGCCGAGGCGGAACGGAGGTTTCTAGCTGGAACATACCACTCAAATTTCCTCTGCAACGAGACAGGGCCCAACCCATGCAGGGCTTTAAACACTAGACAGAGGGACTTAAACTGAATTCTCTGTCCCACCGGGAGCCAGTGCAGTTCTGCCAGGGCCCTGGAGGAGGAGGACCTTCTAGGCCAGCCCAAGGCAAGTTTGGCTGCGGTGGACTGGATTCTAAAAAGTCTGTCCAAAAGAAACCTTGGAGATTCTAGCAGAAGGGCATTGCAATAATCCAGTCTGCACAGGACTGTACTCTGTACAACTAGTGCCCGTGCCTGAGGGGGTAATAAAGGAAAGATTTTCCGTAAGGATCTGATAATCGCAAGGCGGCTGCCCACCGTTTTAGTGACCTGAGCCTCCATAGTCAGCTTGTTATTAAACAAGATGCCCAGGTTACGAACCTTATCCACTGGTCTCACTGCAATTGACATATCGCTAGGCCAAAAGTTACTGGGCAACACCGAGGGATCCCTACCTGCAGAGCAGAAGAGCACCTCCGTCTTGCCAGCATTAAATTGCAGTGAATTACTCTTCAGCCACAGAGCCGTATCACGCAAGCAACAATGAAACTCCTCCAAAGAGGTAGACTGCTCTCCCTCCATTGAGAGAATAAGCTGCGTATCGTCGGCATAATTTACGATGTTAATCTTATGCTGTTTAATGACTGCAATCAGAGGTTTCATGTATATATTAAATAGAATCGGACTGATTGCAGAGCCCTGTGGCACCCCATGTGTGATGTTAATCAGATCCGAACGATAAGGAGGAAGAGACACTGCCTGCGTTCGACCCGTAAGGAAAGATTGAAACCACTGAAGGGCACAGCCCTTCACCCCCACCTCCTCCAGCCTGCTCAACAGAGTCCCATGATTGACCATGTCGAACGTGGCAGACAGGTCGAGCAGAATAAGAATAGCTGCCTGACCCCTGTCTGCCCGCATCCGAAGTTCGTCCATCACGGTCACCAGGGTAGACTCTGTACCATGAGCATGCCGAAAGCCAAACTGAGCCTCCTCCAACAATTTATGCTGCTCCAAATAGTTGGAGAGCGTCCTACTGACCACTTTTTCTGTAATTTTGGCCGGAAAGGCCAGAAGAGAGATCGGAATTCTTAGGACATTCCGGGTCCAGGGAGGCCTTTTTGAGCAGAGGAGTCACTAAAGCTTGTTTCGACTGCAATGGCACTACCCCACTATTGAGGGACTGATTGCAAATTAACCGCAGAGTAGGAAACAATTCTGCCTCAAATACCTTCCAGATTTTATGAGGTAAGGGATCTAAGGGGGAGCCTGATGAAATGCCCTGTGCTACTTTACAAAAATCTTTCGAGGTCAAAGGCGCAAACTCGGTTAAATAATTGCCATTCCCGCTATCTGGGAAGGTGATAGAGACATCATTACCCCTCTTCCCCTTATCACTGACACCCACAGTGTCAGTGGTTTCAAGAACCACTTGCTTATTCCCCTCTCCCAACTCATCAATAATAATTTTAATTTTAAGATGGAAAAACTTGGCTAAGTTATTACACAGTTCCTGGGAGGGGGGTATCTGCTTGTTTGTGCACTCGGGGTTGGTGAGACTATTTAGAATATTAAAAATAGTTTTGGAGGTATTAGGGGTGTTAAGAATCATGTTAGAGAAATATTCCCCCTTAACCCTATTTATCTCCTTTTTATAACACATGATCTTAGATCTCCACGTGTGTTTGTCCAAATCCGAGTAACCCCGTCTCCACGTCTTCTCTGAACATTTACAATCCAATTTCATGTTTTTTAAGTTATCATTGAACCACAGAGCCGATGGTCTGCCCCTGGTTCTATGCAAATGCGTCTAAATCTGCCGTAATCTTCGCGGAGAGGTAGGTATAATTTTCACCTACCAGCTTATTTACCGAAAAGCAATCATCTACCAAAAACAAAGGGGCTAAACCCCGCTTGCGTAAAAACGCCTTCCAGTCTCTACCAACATAATCTTTCCTAACACCAGTTACTCTGTGGTTATACTTAGCCATGTCCACTGCAAATGTAATCAAGAAATGGTCTGACCAGACTAAAGGAAGGATTACCGAAATATTAAGATGCTCTTCAGGAAAGATCAATTCGAGTATGTGGCCTCCCTTGTGGGTTGCTTCTTCCACCCCCTGGAAAAGGCCAAGACCCTCACACGAGTGAAGAACATTGAAATACCCTGAATCAAGGGATCCATTCAGCCAAAGATTAACATCTCCCAGAATAACCAGTCTACGATGAACAGCGGCCAGGTTAGTAAAGATCTCCAGTAGTGACTGCTGCTGAAGCACCGTAAAAACCCCAGGGGGCCTATAGCAAACAATCCCTGTTACAACATGGGCGTGGACTTTTTTAATAGAGAAGCCTAATAGTTCAAATCCTTCAGCCTCGTTAATATCAATGGTGACCAGATCCCAGGAGTCTTTATAAATCACCCCAGCCCTCCCCCCCTCTCCCACCCTGTCTTGGTTTATGACAGAATTTATAACCGGGTGGACAAGCCACACCCGAGTCAACATCACACTCTGGACGAGTCCAAGTTTCCGTCATAAACACAACATCCAAACCATGATGCTCCAGCAACAATTGGATTTCTACACAGTGTTTGGGCAAAGACATTACATTTAAAAGCCTGCAGGACAACAGGTCTTTATTCGCGAAGTCTGAGGTCGGTGAATCTGATTCTGCAAATCGAATACTCCCTGTTAGACCTGACATCATTGGCTTGAGTCTCTCCTCCATTTTTTTCTGTTTGCCTCCACTGTTTACGATGTTTTTGCTGGTATACTGCTTTGGGCACTGTGCCACTGCTGATCAGTGCCACAGTGCAAGTGCTCCCTATGTTAAATTACTGTATTGATTGAATTCCATGTTTGGCTTATTTGGTTTACTGTCAGTCCCTAGTCTAGTGCACCAGGAGTGCCAGGGCTTGTAATTACAAATGCTGCTCGTGGGCTTGCAGCACATGTTGTGCCACCCACAAGAGCGGCCTAGTAAAAGTATGTCTGAAGGTCTGCCATTGCTAGACCTACGTGCAGTCTGGTACTGTCACGCTGACTGTGCAAGTACACCTACTTGCCAGTCCCCAAACCTTCCCTTAACTTCATGTTAGTCACCCCTATGGTAGGCCCGAGGGCAGGGTGCATTGTAAGCATAAGGTAGGACAAGCCTGACCAAGTTGGCATGTCCTAATAGTGAATTACAGCCGTATTCGTTTTTCATTATTGTAAGGTAACCTGCTCTACATTAGTTAGAATGGGCTGCCTGGGTTAATAATGCTATAATCCTAGCTGGCTCGGGGAGCATGGTGCAATGTCGAGTTTGGTATCCCTGAACTCGGGGTTTAATCACGCATCCATTTGTGTGGATGGTTTTTGGACTCTGGGTTTGAAAATAGCACTTTTAGAAAGTGGCTATTTTCTTGTCTAACTATTTCTGGTTTCTGCTGGTTTGGTGTGTGTGTGACAGGATCTGGGTGGCTCCAGAGATCTGCTGAGTCAGTGTGGGATGAGTGGGACATTTGCATTGAGAGTAGGGGGAGAGTAGCTTCTGATAGCCTGCCCTGCCTGATACAATGCTGGCTCCACCTCCTGCCAGGCGACTGATGGCTCTGTGCCTGCCAGGGACGATCATGGCCCCACCTCCTGCCGGGAGGCTGATAGCTCTGCTCCTGCCAGTGGCAATACTGGCTCCACCTCCTACTGGGTGGCTGAGGACTCTGCCCCGCACCGTGAATAGGCCAGGTGCCTCTGCCTGGCTACACCCACAACAGACCCAGGATGTTGGGAAATTCCCATGCATGGACAAAGGGATCAAAGCTGCTTTTCGATACTTGTTTACCCGGTCCCTTACTGGCTCTTTGGGTACCTCCCTCCTTGTGTTGTGGGAATCCTGCATGTGCTTCTTTATTTTTGTCAAGGAACCAGGAGAGAGGAACTGTGTGTGTACTCTCAAGCTTTGCTAAAGAAAATTTCCAAGGACTGGAAGAGTGCCAGTCTCCTGCTGAAGTCACAGGGCTAAAGGACTTCATTTGCTAAAAGTGCTTGTTGCTGGAACTTGTGAATCCAGCACCTCTGAAAGAAACCAGCAATCTCGACACCGACGGACGCCGCCGAATCCAGCTCGACATCGTGAGTAACGGCTCCAGTGTCCCGCTTCCTCGACGCCGGCCGCCGGGCCCGATCGACGCCAGCAGCAACGCCAGTGAGTAGCGAGTTCGGCTCCAGCTCCAAGTGACCCCGTGTCTGGACCGCTGCTGATCGCATCGACTTCGAGCCCTCTCGACGCCGTGAGCGCTGCTCACTCTTGCAACATCATCGACATTGACAACGACGCCGTATCCTGCTTCACCTCGTGAGCGCTGCTCCTGCCTGACATCTGTCGACGCCGCTGCAGGTCGCCCCGACTCCGAGGCCGGATCGACGCCGAAGACGCGACGCCGGACATCTCGACGCCGCTGATCATCGTGTGCTTCGCTTTTCCAAGGTACTGTGTGTGGGGGTCCGTGTGACTCCGGGCTCGACGTAGCGCTCCTCGCGGTCGACGCCGAACCCTTTGGATTAACTTTGCCTCGACGTCGTGTGACTCCCGTGTGGGGACATTGTTGCCAAGAACTGTGTTTTAAAGAAGAAGAGTTGCTTTTGATACTAAAGACTTTTTGTGCTAAGAAGAAACTACCGTTAAACTATTATTTTTCCTTCCCAGAGTATTTATTAAGATTGTGGTATATTTTTGTCGTTATTTGGTCTTGTGCTAAGCCTTATATAAAAATCCTTATTTTTATAATACTACTGTGTCATGTCCATTTGTAGTGTATTCACTTTATCACTGTATGTGGTCATAAATGCTTAACTCACAGCCTCTGAGATAAGCCTGTCTGCTCTGCCAAGCTACCAAGGGGGTGAGCAGGGGTTATCAAAGGGTGTGATCCCCTTGCCTGACTAGAAAAGGTGTGTCCCTATTTGTCAGAAGTGCATACCTCTGCCAACTAGAGACAGCCGGCTCTAACATTGGAGGATTTGAACCTTGCATTTATGACCCATGTGCAGTGATTAGTGTACGCTACATAGTGAAAGCAGACCATAGCGCAGCCACAATCTAATTTGGAAGGATTCTATTTTTGTTCTCCGCTTTTCTGAAGCTTGATTTTTGGTTGGGTAAGGGGCAGCAAAGTGGAAAGTTATGAAGCTCTTTATGATTTGTTTGCTTGGGAGCACTTGTCTAATAACTGTTTTCCAGAGCTGCGCCAGCACCTTATTGACAGCAAGATATCTAACCCTAGAAAACTTGCTGAGGAGGCGGACCGCTGGGTCAGTACCAGGGTCCACAAGGGTCCAGTGGGAGACTCAGCCAAAGGTGGGCAGGGTCCCCAGCAGAAGAGTGGGGGGGACAAGGGAAAACAGAAGGAGTTCCAGAAAGGGCCCCAAAGCAATCCCCAAGGGAACCAAGGGAAAGGTTCCCAGCCTCCCCCTGTGAAGAAGCCAGGGGCCCGACAGGTAAACCTGTTCATAGGGGCCCACTGACCAGCTACGTTTGTGGGCAGGTGGGACACCGTTATTATGATCCCCAGTGTCCCATGAAGAATTCTGATGCACCACCACGTGCACCCCCCCCGTCAGTTGTCGAGTGTAGCCCTGAGGGGGGGGGAGATGGTTGCCTCTGGTGGGAGGGGTCCCGCAGAGATGTCCCTGGTCTCGCTAGGAGACATGGAAATGGTCCCTCCACCCCCTCTGCCTAGTAACACTAATAAATATAGGCAGTGGGTGACCATTAATGGCCATAGAGTGGAAGCTCTCAGAGACACCGGAGCGAGTGTGACAGCTGTCAAGTGTCACTTGGTGTCCAGAGAGCAGGTGGTTCCCCACGCATTCTACCCTGTGATAGCTGCTGACAACTCCCAGAAAGAGTGTGAGGTAGCTCAGGTTCCCTTTGAATTGGGGGGAGTTTCAGGTACTCTTCAGCTTGCAGTAAGGCCCGCCATGCCTGTTTATTGTCACCTGGGCAATGATTTAGAAGACTCCCCTTGGGCTAAGGTGGAGAGGGAGACACATTTGAAAATGTTGGGTGTGCCAGAGTGGGTGCGTGCAACCACTCGATCCATGACAGCAAGTAAGGGTGTTGATGGGGTCCCGGAGCCTGAAAGTATGGCCCAGGACCCAGCTATGAAGAGAAGAGGCAGGAGGCGCGGGAAACCGGCCCCCATAGTTCCCGTGGTCCAGGAGGAGGTAGACCCTGAGGGGGATGCCCTGGAGCCCACAGGGGAACAAGTTGCTGAACTGGGAGACCTGCCCGAGCTGACCCACTGGCAGCAGGATGGTGGTCCCTCCCGGGAGGAATTTTGTGCAGAACAAAAAGTGTGCCCTTCTCTTGTGGGTATGAGGCAGCAGGCCTCAGCCCAAACCTCAGGTGATCAGTCAGGGTCACATTTTGTTTACTGGGAGAACGACCTCCTGTATAGCGAGCCTAAGGCTGCTGAGCCTGGGTCAGCCCGTGTGCTGGTGGTACCCCAGCGCTTTAGAGCCTTCCTACTGGGTTTGGCCCATGACGTTCCTTTAGCTGGACATCTGGGGCAGGACAAGACATATGACAGGCTTGTCACCCATTTTTATTGGCCTCAGATGAGAAGGGATGTAGACATCCATTGTAAAACCTGTCACACTTGCCAGGCAAGTGGGAAAAGCGGAAGGAAGCAGAAGGCTCCCCTCCAACCTTTTCCAGTGGTCAGTACCCCCTTTGACCGGGTGGGGATTGACATTGTTGGGCCCCTGGACCCCAAGACAGCCCTGGGCAACAGGTTCATCCTGGTCTTGGTGGACCATGCCACACGGTACCCGGAAGCCATCCCTCTCCGAACAGTGACGGCCCCCGTGGTGGGACGGGCACTGATGGGTGTTTTCTCCCGCATGGGGTTCCCCAGAGAGGTGGTGTCAGACCGGGGCACCAACTTCATTTCCAACTATATGAAGTCTCTGTGGAAGGAGTGTGGGGTAACCTACAAGTTCACCACTCCTTACCACCCTCAAGGAAATGGGCTGGTTGAGAGATTCAACCGGACCCTTAAAGGCATGATCATGGGTCTTGAAGAACCAATGAGGCGGAAATGGGACGTCCTCTAACCATGCCTACTGTTTGCTTACCGTGAGGTGCCACAGAAGTCTCTAGGGTTCAGCCCCTTTGAGCTTTTGTATGGTCACCCGGTAAGAGGACCTTTGAGTCTGGTCAAAGAAGGCTGGGAGCAATCTCCCAGGAAACCTCCCCAGGATGTATACAGTTACATGCTGGCCTTTAGGAACCAGACTAGGCGCTTCAGAGATCTTGCTCAGGCAAATCTGGAGGCCAGCCAGGAAGAGATGAAGCGGTGGTACGACCGGAATGCCACTCTGGTTGAACTGCAGCCTGGTCAAGAAGTTTGGGTCATGTCCCCTGTGGAACCTTGTGCGCGCAAGGACAGGTGGACTGGACCGTTTAAGGTTGTGGAGAAGAAGAGCGATGTCACCTACTTGGTGGACTTGAAATCTCCCAGGAACCCCTTGAGGGTCCTGCATGTCAACCGTTTGAAGCCCCACTTAGAAAGGTCCGAAGTGGGCATGCTCCTAGCTACAGATGCTGGAATGGAGGAGGAGAGTGAGCCTCTTCCTGACCTCCTGTATGCAAAAGAGCAAGATGGGTCAGTGGATGGTGTTGTCCTCTCTGACACACTGACCCTTGAGCAGCAGCAAGATTGTCGCCAACTGTTGGGACAATTCCCTGATCTGTTTTCCTTGGTTCCTGGTGTCACTCATTGGTGTGTCCATGATGTGGACACCGGAGACAGCACTCCTGTCAAGCACAAGGCTTACAGGGTGACCTACAAGGTCAGAGCATACATTAAGGAGGAGGTCTCCAAAATGTTTGCCTTAGGGGTGGTTGAGTCCTCTAGCAGTCCTTGGGCCAGCCCACTGGTCTTGGTCCCGAAGGCTGCGGCGCCTGGTGCTTCACCAGAACTTCGGTCCTGTGTGGATTACCGAGGACTCAATTCAGTCACCAAGACTGACGCGCACCCCATCCCCAGAGCTGATGAGCTCATAGATCGGTTGGGGGCTGCCCGGTACCTTAGTACGTTTGATCTAACGTCTGGGTACTGGCAGATCGCCTTAACTGATGGGGCAAAAGAGAGGTCAGCATTCTCCACACCAGATGGGCTCTACCAGTTCCGGGTTATGCCCTTTGGGATGAAGAATGCCCCTGCCACCTTCCAGAGCTTGGTCAACCAGGTCTTGGCTGGACTGGAGGATTTCAGTGCCGCCTACCTGGACGACATTGCAGTGTTCAGCGCCAGCTGGGAGGAACACTTGCGCCACCTCCAGGAAGTGTTGTTGGCCCTGCGCAGAGCAGGCTTCACGATCAAAGCCAGTAAGTGCCAGTAAGTGCCAGATTGGCCAGGGTTCTGTGGTGTACTTGGGACACCAAGTAGGGAGCGGCAAGGTGGCCCCCCTGCAACCCAAGATAGATACCATCCTGGCTTGGGCCCCGCCCAAAACCCAAACTCAGGTGAGAGCCTTCTTAGGTCTCACGGGTTACTACAGGAGGTTCGTCAAGGATTATGGTAACATTGTGCACCCCTTGACGTCGCTGACTTCCAGGAAGCAGCCACAAAATGTGATCTGGACTGACGCCTGTCGAACGGCCTTTGACACCCTGAAAGCTGCAATGTGCACAGCACCTATACTCCAGGCACCGACTTTTCTAAAGAATTTATTGTCCAGACGGACGCTTCAGAGCATGGTGTGGGGGCTGTTCTAGCTCAGGTGAATGAAGAGGGCCGAGACTTACCTGTAGCCTTCATCAGCAGGAGGTTACTTCCCAGGGAAACAAGGTGGAGTGCGATAGAACGAGAAGCATTTGCTGTGGTCTGGGCGCTGAAGAAGCTAAGACCCTACCTGTTTGGGACTCACTTCCGGGTTCAGACAGACCACAGGCCCCTCAGATGGCTAATGCAGATGAGGGGTGAGAATCCAAAACTGTTGAGGTGGTCCATTTCTCTACAGGGGATGGACTTTACAGTGGAACACCGCCCTGGCACAGATCACGCCAATGCTGATGGTCTGTCCAGATTTTTCCACCTTAGTGATGAGAACTCCCCAGGGGAAGGGTAGTTCTCCCCACATTTCAGCTGGAGGGGACACGTGTTAGACCTGACATCATTGGCTTGAGTCTCTCCTCCATTTTTTTCTGTTTGCCTCCACTGTTTACGATGTTTTTGCTGGTATACTGCTTTGGGCACTGTGCCACTGCTGATCAGTGCCACAGTGCAAGTGCTCCCTATGTTAAATTACTGTATTGATTGAATTCCATGTTTGGCTTATTTGGTTTACTGTCAGTCCCTAGTCTAGTGCACCAGGAGTGCCAGGGCTTGTAAATACAAATGCTGCTCGTGGGCTTGCAGCACATGTTGTGCCACCCACAAGAGCGGCCTAGTAAAAGTATGTCTGAAGGTCTGCCATTGCTAGACCTACGTGCAGTCTGGTACTGTCACGCTGACTGCGCAAGTACACCTACTTGCCAGTCCCCAAACCTTCCCTTAACTTCATGTTAGTCACCCCTATGGTAGGCCTGAGGGCAGGGTGCATTGTAAGCATAAGGCAGGTATTGTAAGGTAACCTGCTCTCCATTAGTTAGAATGGGCTGCCTGGGTTATTAATGCTATAATCCTAGCTGGCTCGGGGAGCATGGTGCAATGTCGAGTTTGATATCCCTGAACTCGGGGTTTAATCACGCATCCATTTGTGTGGATGGTTTTTGGACTCTGGGTTTGAAAATAGCACTTTTAGAAAGTGGCTATTTTCTTGTCTAACTATTTCTGGTTTCTGCTGGTTTGGTGTGTGTGACAGGAGCTGGGTGGCTCCAGAGATCTGCTGAGTCAGTGTGGGATGAGTGGGACATTTGCATTGAGAGTAGGGGGAGAGTAGCTTCTGATAGCCTGCCCTGCCTGATACAATACTGGCTCCACCTTCTGCCAGGCGACTGATGGCTCTGTGCCTGCCAGGGACGATCCTGGCCCCACCTCCTGCCGGGAGGCTGATAGCTCTGCTCCTGCCAGTGACAATACTGGCTCCACCTCCTACTGGGCGGCTGAGGACTCTGCCCCGCACCGTGAATAGGCCAGGTGCCTCTGCCTGGCTACACCCACAACAGACCCAGGATGTTGGGAAATTCCCATGCATGGACAAAGGGATCAAAGCCAAAAAGGGGTATAAGAGAAGGGCCCCTGAACCAAGACTTTAGATCACTTCTGACAAGGAACCCTGAAACCAAGGACAAGAAGCCTGCTGATCCAAGGACTTGCCTACCCCTTCTGCCAGTGTGCTGTTTGCTGGGGGGAATCCTGCATGTGCTTCTTTATTTTTGCCAAGGAACCAGGAGAGAGGAACTGTGTGTGTACTCTCAAGCTTTGCTAAAGAAAATCTCCAAGGACTGGAAGAGTGCCAGTCTCCTGCTGAAGTCACAGGGCTAAAGGACTTCATTTGCTAAAAGTGCTTGTTGCTGGAACTTGTGAATCCAGCACCCCTGAAAGAAACCAGCAATCTCGACGCCGACGGATGCCGCCGAATCCAGCTCGACATCGTGAGTAACGGCTCCAGTGTCCCGCTTCCTCGACGCCGGCCGCCGGGACTGATCGACGCCAGCAGCAACGCCAGTGAGTAGCGAGTTCGGCTCCAGCTCCAAGTGACCCCGTGTCTGCACCGCTGCTGATCGCATCGACTTCGAGCCCTCTCGACGCCGTGAGCGCTGCTCACTCTTGCAACATCATCGACATCGACGACGACGCCGTATCCTGCTTCACCTCATGAGCGCTGCTCCTGCCTGACATCTGTCGACGCCGCTGCAGGTCGCCCCGACTCCGAGGCCGGATCGACGCCGAAGACGCGACGCCGGACATCTCGACGCCGCTGATCATCGTGTGCTTCGCTTTTCCAAGGTACTGTGTGTGGGGGTCCGTGTGACTCAGGGCTCGACGTAGCGCTCCTCGTGGTCGACGCCGAACCCTTTGGATTAACTTTGCCTCGACGTCGTGTGACTCCCGTGTGGGTCACATTGTTGCCAAGAACTGTGTTTTAAAGAAGAAGAGTTGCTTTTGATACTAAAGACTTTTTGTGCTAAGAAGAAACTACCGTTGAACTATTATTTTTCCTTCCCAGAGTATTTTTTAAGATTGTGGTATATTTTTGTCGTTATTTGGTCTTGTGCTAAGCCTTATATAAAAATCCTTATTTTTATAATACTACTGTGTCATGTCCATTTGTAGTGTATTCACTTTATTACTGTATGTGGTCATAAATGCTTAACACACAGCCTCTGAGATAAGCCTGTCTGCTCTGCCAAGCTACCAAGGGGGTGAGCAGGGGTTATCAAAGGGTGTGATCCCCTTGCCCTGACTAGAAAAGGTGTGTCCCTATTTGTCAGAAGTGCATACCTCTGCCAACTAGAGACAGACGGCTCTAACACTCCCCTTACCTTTACCCCACTCCCCTATGTTGCGTAGCTCATCACTAGTATACCTAATAGAGCACCCACCTACAGCAGATCCAAGATCTCCAAAGGGAGGGGCAACAGCATGGCTGGCGCTGAGCGCATCCTTGACGCAGGCGGGAGCAGACAGGCTTGCCTTCGGCGTGCCCGCTGCGCGCGAGCGCCTCATCTATTTTCATGCCCAGCCAGCGTGGAGAGCTGAACCGCTAACTCCAAATATGGGGGGGTTCGCTTGCATGGACGGACCCCACGATCAGGAGGGCGGTCCGAGAGCGTAACGTGTGGGAGGAAAGGTAATCGCCCCCTTAGCCTGCCCGAATTAAGTCATTTAAAAATAATCACAGCCCTTACAAATACAACTTATAAGCCCTGTTATTAAATCTTTCTAAAGTGCGAACAAATATTGAATTATAAAAAATCCTTCCTACTAGGTCTATTAAGCAGAGGCCATTGATCATATGTCAAAAACGTTTTATTGTGCAAAAAAAGAGCAAAGCTGTTTGCACCACATAGAAAAAGATGGACCGATTTTGTCCCAACCAGCTTTTTTTACCTAGTAAAAATGGAGGAAATGGGTGGTGAAAGGATATGCAAATCATATCTTACTTAAAAAAAGTTTGAAAATGCAATTGAAATTTGAATGCACAAAATGTAGTCCTGGTCTAGGCCTGTGCTCACCTTCACTGGGTGCGCCTAGTCCAGAAGGTGACGCAGGGAGTGCCTGCAGCTTCCTCTCTGTGGGACAATATATGGGAGTGTCTACTCTGGACATAAATGTCATGTACAAGAACATGTTCCTATGTGTTTTTAGGACGAACACCGAATGAAAACAGCCTTCATTCAGAGCATTTTACCTGAACCACGAGTGCGCCACAACACCAGTAGCTCTCGAGGAATCTGAAAGGAAGGAAGTGCGGGGCCATGGGAGGGGCAGGGGGGCTCACGGCTGCTGTGCTGGTGGACACATAGGGTGACCAACTGGCATAGTTGCAAATTCAGGACTGAGTTTAAAAATTCAGGACAAAGGGTCTGATCCAGCGCTCTGATTGAAAAACTGTCTCATAAACACTACCTATCACCTCAAATACTCACCATTAATCATTAAACATATAAAAAGGCCCATAATACCAATGAGACAATTTTGAGCAACTGAATCATGTGATCTGATTAATTAAACTACTCACACATTACTTACATTATTATATACATCTGAAGTTTATCTCTCTTTACCATGGTTTTAAACATTTATTATTTATTAATCAAATCACTAAGGCGATTGGATCAACTGATGGAAACTAGACCATGAATAAACAAGACCAGCTTGTCTCTTCAAATCTAATTTTATTAACTTTATTTTTCATAAAGAAAAAGCATTTACGTTTTAGAATCTTTATTTTATAAGCAAGTAAGAAAGCAGCATTTTGATAAGGAAATGAATTAAAACTGACATATCTAAAGCAGCTCAGAAACATGAAACATTAGCAAAATAACAGTTGCCATTCCCTAAATCTAATTCCCTGTCTATTTCTCACTTCACCTAGAAAGGAAAAATCATTTACTGCTGTCCTTACGTGTGCCAAAAGTCCAACAGCAAGACACCTCACTCAGGAATCAGAAAGCAAGAATTTTTTTCCCCTGGTCTTTGTGTCAGGTTTTATACCTTTCTCACTAGCTAAACTTTCTACATTTTACATTCTTTCAAGCAAATCCGAGCTTTTCATTGGCTGTTCTGTGTCAGTCCACATTAGGTCATCTCAAATTCTTGACCAAGTCCAGGCTTCAATATAAGCCCTATTGTCTTTCATTTCCACGTCTTTCAGCTTCATCGAGAAAGTTACTTTTTCCTCAAGTTTCGAACATTTACTTCCTAGCCTTGGCAGACACGTTAAGTTCCTGTCCTTGAGCCTTCTTTATGAGCACGTTCAAGCACAACCAAAGAACTGCTTTTTCAATTAATGATGACATTGCAGTAAAAATCTTCACAGCTACGCATGTGCAAGAATTCACTCTGGACCAGCTTTTGCGTCTGCAGCTCTGTCAGCCATATTTTCTGAGCCACCTTTAGGCCTCACTTCGGAAACTAATATTAAACAAACACAAGACATCAATTAATTAAAGAATTGAGACCCATTCTGTTACCCACCCCCTTTACTAATTAATCCTGTTAATTATGTTACTTAGCAAAAAGCACAGTCAAGCAACATTATAAGTACCGACAAAGACCGACAAGATTAATTTATTATCATTATAAGTATTGACAAAAACAATAGACAAGGCTAATTTATTATTTGCAACATAAAGCACATTAGTTTATCCCACGTGTATCGATGAATGTATTCTTAAACTAAGTTGATTAGTAATTTCACCACAAACTTATTAATTTGATTACTTGTTATAGGAAGTTAACTTCACAAGTTTGAACAAAATTTTGTTCTTCACCTTGCTTCATCAACTCCCTCATCTGGTGATTTCTAAATCACCAAATAATACCCAAAATGTTATAAATGTTCAACCCTTGAACATGTTTTGGACTTTCTTAATATTAGTATTTCTAAACTTTAGATTCATTTTGTTTTCTGCATTATTCATATTGAATTCTCCGAAATTCTTCTAATTCTATTTCTTTTTCTTTTTCTTTTCTTAGTTTGCAAATTCTTTTCTTTTTTATAACATGTTTTCTTCTCTTGTGTATCATACAACTAATTTTTAACAAAATTATCACTATAACTATGATCATTAAAGGAAAAACTATTTTTCCTATAATTGAATTACCAATCTCTTGGAACCAGTTTTTAATTGCTGCAAATCTTTTACTTAAACGTTCTGAAAAACTTTCATCCTCTAAAGGTTCAACCTCATTATGTAACTCAGTTATATTTTTTATATACATTTCTATATTCTGACTTTTGTCAGGTATGTTAAGTACAACAATGTTGAACATGCAAAATTCCACAGACTCCTCCCTCTTTTGCCAGCAAAATGTCAAGAGCAAGACGATTTTGCATCACCATAGTTCTCATAGCAACAAGCTCTGTATTCACTAATTGAAATCCACTTGCAGTATCTGTTGACAATCTATCAACAATTGTAGACATTTTTCTGATTTTGTTCGCATTCAGGGTTATACCTACCATAGGTATTAATGCACCAAATATATCTCCCATTATTTCTGCAAAACTTTCCCTTCTAAATCTATTCAGGTGATTGCTAATTTCAAATGAACCTTTTGCATTTCTATCTACATGACACATTTTTGGAAAAACTAAACCTACATAACATGTTCCATACCAATGGTCTGGAAGATTGCAATAAGCCTTATTCCCACAAACAAAATAAATTCCAGGAAAAATTGGATCCTTGCCTCCTTTAAATCCCCAACCCCCTATAATACGATAAGTGTCTTCAGATTGACTTGCACCTACAAAATAATTGTCATACAAAGTATTATCTCGTCTTATACAACATTTTCCACTAACAGGTTTATCTATGTGTATCGCAACATTTTCATTTCTACCATTAAGCTTTCCATCTTCCATCTGCCAAAATTTAGACCTAATAGGTTTCAACATCTCTTTTCGTTTATAAATTGCCCTTCTCTCTTCCACCATATTTAAGAACGACTTCTCTTCCGTTCTCAATTTACATGTTAAGTTATTTCTAAAAGCATACTCATAAGTGAGTTCACTAGTTATTAGGAAAAATTCCCTCATCTGTTTAGCATATCTCACTTTATTCAAGCTATTTTAAACTTTTAAATTTGCAAAAATCTCATCAAAATCTGAATAATAAAATTCCAAACGTCCAGTTTTATAAAACAAGCTAGCTATTACACTACATGTTATACCATAAGTAAGAGGAAGCATATTATATGTAACACCTTCAGACACAGAAGTAGGTAACTTCACACAAACATAGCAATCTTTTGCGTCCATCACCTTAACATATTCAGGTAAAAGTCTTGAAAAGATATTACTAGAAAAATCTCCCACAGATCTATCTTGATGAATCTCTGGTTTATGTACAATAATTTTATCTGTCTTATCAACTGTATCATAATAAATCATAACTTTACTAGTCATGTTAGTTTTATACATCTCTTTATCTATTCCAAAAGGAAAAATGACAGCTAAAATTAACCAAACTAAAATTATCAAAATTACACATATTGAAGATAATCTGCAACATCTAGGAGCCATAACTGTGGAGCATAGAAAATCTTTGACAAAGCCGATACAGCCAGCACTCCAAGTGTATGAGGCAAAAGCCATCAGTTCAGCTCTGTACGGTGCCGAAATCTGGGGCTATGACAACTTAGGCTCATTAACACTTGTTGAAAATACATTTTTGCGAAATCTTATTGGTCTCCCCAAAAGTACACCCATGAAACCGTTGCGCTATGAATTGGGAAGGAAAGCGCTTTCGGATATGGCCAGATTGCGACCAATTTTATATTGGCGTCGTATCTGGGTCACCCCGGAACTTGCGCATTATGCCCAGGGTCTCTTGGATGTAATTAACACTGACACATTTCACAAAATAAGCTGGCTTAAAGAATTGACCAAAGCATTATCTATAATGGGCATGAAGGGGTTGTGGGAGAATCCTGAGCTAGCCCAGTTTCTATCTAAATAGGTTCTAAAAGCTAAGTACTGGGAAATGGTTGCCTACCAGAACTGGAATAATGCTGATCCTTCCTCTATGGAGAGTCGCTATTTGGAAGTGAAAGTCTCTCCCAGTTTGGAATCCTATTGGGATGATATTACAAAGCCGGGGGATCCGAAACTCTATTTCCAGCTTAGAGTAGGGTCACTCCCTGTTAGATCATTAACAGGCAGATGGGCTGTAGCCAATTCCAATGTTTGCCCGGCTTGTAACAATGGCGTCGAGACCATTGCCCATCTTCTCTATGTCTGTAGGGCCTACTCAACCCCGACACGTTTGGCTACTAGCAATGTGCAAACTGCTAGGCACTAGGGACAGCAAGGTGGCCCAAAGATTAATTTGCACTAGCACTTTGCCGTTTATTTCATTGGCAGCTGCCAAATTTCTGGGGTGGGCATGGGCAATTAGAAGGAAATTTGTACCATGAGCTGTGACTAATTTTTCTCTCCCACCCTTGATTTTGATGTTTGATTTATTGATGTTTTTAAATAATCTGTCGAAATGCTTTGTACATCTAATTCTAGAAAATATTGTTCTTTTTTAACCTTAAATGTACTTTTAATAATGGAATTTTATTGGAGTTTACAAAAATATTTTAACATGGAACAAAACTGTTTTATATTGTGCTTTTATGAGTTTTTTATCTCGAATAAAGCACATTAGACATGACAATACATGACATGGCAAAATCTTTTGAAAATTGAGTATTTCGAATTATTATTAGTATAAGGCATCTTTACTAAAAATAAAAACAAAAATTGAAAAATTACTAAATATACTCCCCTCTTTTTTTTTTAACGTTTTAAAACAGATAATTTTCTAACAGCTTTTCTTCGACCTTGCATCATACATCAATGTGTTTTACAGCTAACACAATTTCTTCGACCTTGAGTCACCTAACACAATTTCTCCAACCTTGTGTCACCTAATGAACAAATTCAATCATTATCACTTGCATCATCTAAATTTTCTTGACTACTATTTACTTCTACCACTGGTGGAATTATAATATAGGTCCATTCAGGTGATTTGTACTTCTGCTTTGGATTTATTACTCTTTTTGCTCTGCTGTTTATTACTTCTATTTTCTTTCCTGCTTGTTTTTCTTTATTTAAGTATTTTTCTCTTTGACTTGTGATCTCATTCACTTGCTCTTTTGCTTTATTCACTAATTTAAATTTTAGGCCTTCGTTTTCACTTGGCCAATTATCTCCCTTTCTTGATCATTTCTTTTTTGGTTCCGCTAAATTATGCTCCACTCTCCAAGCTCTTTTCCTTGATCTTTTCACTTTTGATTAATCTCCACTATCATCTGTTTCAGATTCTTCTTTAGATTCAGGTACTTCTTTACTCGGCAGTTTCACTCTGTTAGGAACAGCATTCTTATAGCTGGTACTTGAAATTACTTCTTCTTCTTCTTCTTCAATTGCTTCCAATTCACCAGTTTCAGAATTTTCGTTCCTTCTTCCAGAGCTTCCAATCTGCTTTTCAATACTCTCCTGATCTTGAATTACTTCTTGGCCAATTTCCTTTTCTGCTTCTTGATCTAGCAGATCTTTATCATTTTCTTCTTCAGAATTTTGTATCACAATTTCCTCATTTTCTTCATTCAATGCTTCATTCGCATTTGAATTTTCCTGATGTCGACCTTCTTGTCGATCTTCAAGATCTGGATTTCTTCCAGGTTCATCTTCTGAATCTGAATCAGCTGTTGTTTCACCTTCGTCGAGATTATCATGTGCTGGCACTCGCATGGTATGGCTAGCATGAATCCATCTCTTCAATCCTCTACACTTTACTGCATTTGTTGTGACTAATATCACCTGTCTTGCCTTCTGCCACCTTGGTACTAGGCAATTTCTTCTTTGATGTACTCTTGTCCTTACCCAGTCTCCTGGTAACAGATCATGAGCTTGTTTATTTTTATTTATTTGAGAAATTTATAGAGCGCACAGCGGCCCCAACGGGGCGTCCCGGCGCTGAAACAATGAAAAACAAAGGGAGGTCATAGGGGCAGATATCCAAATTTATGAGGAGAACAGATGTGTTTTCAGGGATTTACGGAAAACTAATTCAGTCTGACAGGTGCGTAAGGCTAATGGAAGTTTATTCCAGCACTGAGAGGTACAGACCTCAAAGGTTTTGCCACCGGCCCGAGATCGTTTAAATCGGGGGGTTTCCAGGAAATGGAGGGTATTGGACCGTAGAGTCCTGGAGTTGGCATAAGGTCGAAGAATGTTTTTGAGGTGTGCCGATCCCTTGCCTTTTGAAGCTCGAAAGGCCAGAGTCATGGCCTTGAATACACATCTTTTTGCTATGGGCAGCCAATGTAACTTACGGAGATGAGGAGTAATATGGTGTCTGGCCGGGATTCTCTCAACCAGCCGTGCGGCGGCGTTTTGGACCGTCTGGAGCTTGTGGCAGAGGCCCGCTGTGATACCAAGGTAGAGAGCATTAGCATAATCAAGATGGGATGAGATCAGGGCCTGGATCACAGTCTTACGGCAGTCTGCCGGCAGATAGTTGATGAGGCGTTTTATGATTCTAATCTTGGCGAAACAGGAGGTTGCTACTGTTTGCACCTGATTTTTGAAGCTAAGTTGAGTGTCCCAGCGGACTCCGAGATTTCTCACCGAGTCTTTAGGGATGGGAGCTAGGCTTAAGTCTTCTGGCCACCATATACTGGAATCCAAGGGGGATAATGTGTTGAAAAAAAGGATCTCTGTTTTTCCGGCGTTGAGCCGGAGGGAATTGGTATCCATCCAGCTCGAGATGTCCCTGAGACAGGATTTCAAAGGATCAAAAGCAGAGGCAGAGTGAGAATCGAAAGTGAAAAGAAGCTGGATGTCATCAGCGTAGGAGGTAGATTTGATCCCCGTCTGTGCAATCAGCTTGGCCAGAGGGGTGAAATACACGTTAAAAAGGAGCGGGCTCAGGGAAGAGCCCTGTGGGACTCCCCATTTGAGTGGTCTGGCCAGAGAAGAAAAAGGGGGTGTGAAAACCTGCTGTGTGCGGTCCGAAAGGTAGGATGAAAACCATTTCAGGACAGCTCCACCCAGCCCAAGGTCCTCCAGTCTTTCCAGCAGGATTTTGTGAGAGACGGTGTCGAATGCTGCCGATAAATCCAGCAGCACCAACACCGCCCTCGATCCTTGGTCAAGCGTCCACCTCACCGAGTCGGCCATTTCGATAAGGGCCGACTCGGTGCTGTGGCCCGACCTAAAGCCGTGCTGGGAGTCGTGGAGAAGACCATGGGTTTCAATGTATTTCGACAGCTGGGAATGTGCCAGTCTTTCCAAGATCTTAGCTGGGGCAGGCAGGAGAGAAATAGGCCTGTAATTACTGGGATTGTCTGGATCTAGGTTAGGTTTCTTTAGGATGGGAACTAAGGAGGCATGTTTCCATTTGGCAGGGAAACAGCCCGTTCTGAATGAATCATTCCAGATGAGATTGAGGTAGGGGTTGAGAAGGGGTGCATGTTTTTTATAAAGCTTGGCAGGCCAGGGGTCTTTGGGTGAGCCTGATTTGCATTTGGTTAGTTCGGCCAGAGAGTCTACTTCTGATATGGTGTCAAATTCGAATAGGGTAGGTAGCTGGGGCGAGGGGGTAGAAAGTTTCTTTTTTTGCCCTGCAGTTTTGGGGAGGGGGAAAGAGGAGTAGATGTCCTCAATCTTATCCTCAAAGAATTTAGAGAGTTTGTCGCAAAGCGACTGGGAGGCAGGCTGAGTACGAGTCAGCGCAATGGGGTTTGTGAAGGATCTCACTATGTTGAAAATTTCCCTAGGGCCATTACTGGCAAGTTGGATTCGGGATGCCAGAAAATCACGTTTGTGTCTTTCAATCATTCTCCGATATTCTTTAAGGGCTGATTTGTAGGTAATTTTGCTGTCAAGGGAGAAGTTGAGTCTCCAAAGGCGTTCGAGGGATTTACAAGAGGCCTTTTTCTGCCGCAGCTCATCAGAGTACCATGGTGCGGAGGGTGTCGCCCTGTAGGTTTTTATGGGTTTGCTGGGAGCTAAGGCATCCAAGGCCTGAGTAATCCATGAGTCCAGATTATCGATCAATATGTCCGGATCGGACGACAGACAAGGAGGAAAGTTTTTGAGGTGTCCCAGGAGTGATTCAGGAGTGATGCAACTCCAGTTTCTACCTGATGATTTAGGGGTGATGGCAGGTCTAGCGTGGCAGGTGATGTCAATCTCGAAAGGGATGAGGAAGTGATCCGACCATATAACCGGGATGGGAGATGTGACTCGGATAGATGGTAGATTGGAACAGATCAGATCCAAAGTATGACCGGCTTTATGGGTAGGTAGGGTAACTGTTTGGACAAGCTTACAAGCGGCTAGCGTCGAAATGAAATTACTGCTTGTTCTTTCTCTTTTGTAATTGCTTCAGTTCCCACCTGATGGAACACAGAAGTCACCACATCAGATAGATTTTTGCAGTAATCCATAATGATGCTATCATTAATGCTCAACAGTTTATCAACTGGAACAAATGCTTGCCTCATGATTCTGCCCATTAATATCTCGTGTGGACTCAATCCTGTTTTTCTATCTGGAATGCTTCTCAAAGACATCAAAACAAGTGGAAGTGCATCTGTCCACTTCATTCCTATTGCTAAGCACATTTTTGCTATTCTGTTTTTTATTGTACCATTCACTTGCTCAACAACACCTGATGTTTCTGGTCTGTAAGCACAATGTAATTTTTGCTTTATATCCAGTCCTTCACAAATCAATTTTAGCAATCTGTTTTCAAAATGTGTGCCACGATCTGTCTCAATCGTCACTGGGAATCCATACCTTGGTATGATTTCTCTTAAAAGCAATTTTGCCACAGTAATTGAATCATTGCAGCGTGTTGGGAATGCTTCTACCCATCTTGAAAACAAACAGATTATCACCAAAACATATATGAGTTTGTTGTGAGGTGGCATGTCAATGAAGTCAAGTTGTATTCTGGTAAATGGACCACCCTCCCGTCCTATGGTTCCCATGCTTACAACAGTTTTTCTGTTTGGATTGATCTGTTGACAGATAAGACTCCTTTGACAAAGGGACTCTGCAATTATTCTGAATTTTGGATTTTACCATATTTGCCTAAATAACCTAATCATTGAATCTCTACCAATATGTCCTGGACCATGGTACATGCGTGCCATGTCAGAAATCATACTATCTGGCATTACTAGTCTGTCATCTTTGTAAACCCAAATCTCATCTTCTTCTCTTTGTCTGCATCCTGCTCTTAACAATGTGTTTTTCTCCTCATCATTTGCCTCATCTTGCAACTGTTTTACTTCCTGCCAAGTCTCAACTACAGATGTTAGCATAAGTGAGTTCAAAACATGTTCATTTTCTTTTTCCCGATTCATGGACACATTATGTTTTGCACAGAATTTTGCTATTGAGTCAGCATATGAATTTCCTTTTGTTATGTAATCTTGACCTTTTCTGTGTGCTGTGCATTTTACCACGGCAATTTTTTCTGGTAACGGAATTCCATCAATTAATCTTTTAATTACCTGTGCATTTCTTATTGGTGATCCCGCAGAAGTTAAATAACCTCTTTGAGACCAGAGCTGGCCATAGTCATCGACTACACCATTACCATATTGACTATCAGTCACTATGGTAATTTTGAGCTCTTTTCCCAATTCACATGCACGAATCAAAGCAATTAATTCTGCTACTTGAGCTGAACGAATTCCTTTGAGACAGGAAGCTTCAATTACATCTGCAACTGTACATACTGAATATGCTGCACTCAGAACACCTTCATCTGTTCTTAAGCATGAACCATCAACAAATAAAACATAATCTGATTCAGCTAATGGGACATCTTTTATGTCTTGTCTTGGTTTAGTGCAATATTCTAATACATCCAGGCATTCATGATCAACCTCATCTCTAATTTCTGTTTCAGTAGTGTCAGGCAATAATGTTGAAGGATTTAAATTCACACATCTCGCAATTGACACATTGTCTGAACCAAGAATAACTTTTTCGTATTTTGTTAGCCTATTATTTGTCAAATGTTGTGTTCTGCTTCTAGTGAGGAGAATTTCAACTGAGTGTGGTACATATACTTTTACTGGAAATCCCATTATTATTCCTTCACTTTGTAAATGTAAATTGATACTTGTATAGCGCACTACTCACCCACAAGGGTCTCAATGCGCTTGTAAGAATACCGCTGTGGAACCCATCCTGGCTTTCCCTTTGAGGCGTCCACTCCTGGGCACCCCCAAGGTGGAGGCCAGGCATCCTTAGCGTTGTGGGGGCCGTTGTGGAAATTAAGCAAGCTATTGCCCAGAGTTGCAGAGTGGGACTCCATGATTGGAATAGGCACCGAGGCGAGAATTATCAGGTCCGTGGAATTTTGATGCCCAAGACCAGCCGAGGCGGGGAATTGAACCCTGGTCCCGGGCTAGACCTCTGCATCATGGTCTGCCGCTCTAACCATTGAGAAAAAAACGGGGGGTTTCCTTACTGTGTTCTTCAGTTAAGGCTAGGCTATTTAGCAAATATCAGATAGACCACAACAGTTTTAACATGACATGTAGACAGTAATCAAAAACTAAAGAAGCTATTCAAGTTCCTTGTATCTTCATATATTTATTATACACATGAAAAATTTAAAATCTCAATTTCACATAAATTAAAAACAAATGCACAGACCATATGCCCTTAGTGTTCATATGTTATACAGTACTGAATGGATCTATGTTGGCATACATTACATGAATTATATAAAATTAACATCGATACAGTTATATACAAAAAAGATAAAAATTCAAGTGGAGTCCTCGTGTTGACGCGTTTCGGTGCTTTTAGTTTTTATAAGTAAACACCTTCCTCAGGACAGAACTTTTGATAAAAACGAAGTAGATTCTAAAAAGGAGAATACATACAATTAGTTTTCATTGTTTAATCTATACAGTATTTAAAATCTATTCTAACATGTCATGTGTCTGTCTGTCTATAACAGATCTTCTTATTTGTTTAAAAACCCTTGATATGTTCACTTTGCTTTTTTTATATAAGATATAATCAGAGCTGTTTTCTCATTTCACTTGAGTACAGATATATCCAACTTACTATTTAAGATATATCCTGCGCTATTTTCTCATTGCGCTTGACCATCAATATCCTCTGGTATGCTGTGAGTCGTTAGGATCAATCACGCAATCTGTTTAGAGTGAGTAAATAAATTATCACTAATGTGTACTGTGAATTACAGAAGGCTTACAGTTTGTGAGGGTAAGTTTAGATCAATATCACTTACTTCTCAATAAAAAATGCAGTGGATCATCTGCTACTCTTATGTATTTATTCTTTTCATTTAAGTTGTTTTGAGCCGGTATGTGGTTCTGGCGTCACCTCAGAGATCTATTAAATTTAGAAGATAAGATAGAGATCACAGTGTCGGTTACCCTTACGCTTAGGGGTGATGGAGATATAATTAATTTTTGTATATCAACCATCTACTTACTTCGGGACCCTCGTGCAGCTGTTTTTTGTGACTGTTTCCCTTTCGTCAACAATATGCTTAAAGAGTGCATGGGAATATTTTCTTTGTATCCCTCTTGTCTTGGCCAACTCTGTAGGACTGTTGCCGGGGTCCCACCTAATGGCGGCAAAAAAAAATATATATATAGGGATCTTTGTATGCAATAATTTTTATAAGCAGTCTTTTAATATTAATTAATCACAGAATTGAGTATTATGTATTGCTGATATCATCTCTATACCAATCAAGACACTAATTTTAATATGGTGGTGGTCTTGAAAACAAGCTCACTAGGAATTACACCATGCTTAAGAAAAACCTGTACCGGTCGTTAATTACTGCAGTCATCACGGTTTTTTCTTAATGTGGATCTAAAGTCTTGTTGTCAACCTTAAGTTCTTAAGGCAGAGTTTCCAGACTGCGGTAATGTTATGAACCTACCAACTCGGGATTGTATCATGTTTAGGAAAAACCGAGTTGAAAAGCAAGCCGAGACCGAGCGCAGTTAATAATTGCAGTCTTGCGGCTCTGTTAAAATAGAGATAGCACACCTCAAAGGAGGCAGGCAGCTGTACGGCAAAGTTTAGAACACAGAATAACATAAATTAAGCTACCGGAAAACCCTCGGTTGTGCAGCCTCTTACCTACATCGGCTTCTTCCTCACTTGAGCGCGTCCTCTCCCGCTTCCGTCAGCTAGTGTTATGCTTAAGGGCAAATCTTGTTTTTTATACTCTACACTCCTGGATATTGATTGAATAATTAAAAATTACCCACACCTAATTTTTTTTAACGCAAATAGGGTCCGCCATATTTGTAGTTTTTAATAACCCGGAACCACTATATTTCTAATGGTTTCTAGAGATTGTATTAACTACCATACCCGGTTCTAGGGGTTCCGAGACTCACTTATCTCGAAGGCTCTTTTAAATATGATTGTTATCGTGTGACAACTACTTGTGCTTGTAATTATTCGCTCGGGTCTTACCACTGATCGTATTATTAGTAAACTTCAATTATGTCCGCCATTTTTGTAGTTCTGTGGAGATCGTTTTTTGTAGTTTACTGTTTTTTTCAAAATAAATTTACGTATTGAGCCTCAATATATGGGGCATATATCCTTTAATCCTTATTTATCTTAGTTTATTGCGCAGTTCAGGTTTACTCGATGGAATTACTCAGTTATGGCTGGGTTTCTTAAATAATTTATATCACTGATTGTTGTTCATCTTTATCTAACAATTATAATAACACAAACTTTGTTTTTCTCAATAAATACATTTCAAATATACTGGAGATACAACCACATCATTATTGTCCATAACCCATTGTTTTTACTTATATCTCTTGATATGCTTATAAAGTGATATGCCACATCTGTTACTTCGAAAGGCTAGTGCTGTAGGACAATTCTCATGTTCGTTTCTTACATAAATAAGCACTCAATTTTACATATAATATGTTTCCGTGATACAATTACTTCCTCAAATGTCATTGGGCATCATGCAGGTGTTGCGCAATCCTTGTCAAATGTGTCTAATTCACAGAGCAAGACTATATTAATCCGTGGATCAGTATATGGCTAAAGTTATACTCTGTATGGGGTCACCCTCATCCATATACTATAGTTGGGGTCGCCCTTACCCATATTTTGGTATAAAGGAAAAGTGAAAAAATGATGTCATGATGGGACCAAAGGTTATTATCCATTTCCACAAAGATCCCAGCTGTGCCTGCATGATGCTCAATGGCTTACAGTTTCTTAAGACCAATGTTCTAGACATCTTTTAGTCTGAGCCACTACCTTGTATCTATCTCCAGAGAGTCATTTCATTATCACTCTTGTTTATTATTAATACAGCATTTAGTTATCTCCGGAACTTATCAGGTCACTGTCAAGGCTTACTACCTTACCATTCTTTCCCATTCCTCTCTACCATTTAATCCTAGATAGTAGCTTTTCAACTTGGACATGAAAAATTGTTCTCTTTGTTTCCTTCTCTTGTCTGTGTCACCTTCTCTGGCTGATGGTTTAATTTTTTCGAGAATGAACCATTTAAGGTCATCCTCTTTATGTTTTTCAGCCATCCAATGCTCAACCAACGGAGCATTTTTTTAATGGTTTTTTAAGGCCGATCGATGTTCTGTTAGGCGTAGCCTCATTTCACGTCCAGTCTCACCTATGTAACATTTTTGACATGGACAGACAAGTAGATATACTACATTACTGGTCCTACAGTTCACATGGTCATTCATCCAGTGTGTGATACCATTGATTTCTATTTTGTCAGTTTTTATCATATTCTTACAATGTGAACAAGTTCCACATGGCAAGTTCCCTCTGATGGGGTTATTCCCTGTTATACTCATTTGATACCCCTTGTTGGGTTCTCTGAATGTTTTAACCAAATGGTTTCTGATGGTTTTGTTCCGTCTATATGCATAGATTGGCTTTTCCAGTTTAGCCTTACCAGGTTTATTCAATAAACCCCAGTGTTTGTTGATCAGATTTTTTACTTTATAACTGAATCCATTTCGCCGCCATTAGGTGGGACCCCGGCAACAGTCCTACAGAGTTGACCAAGACAAGAGGGATACAAAGAAAATATTCCCATGCACTCTTTAAGCATATTGTTGACGAAAGGGAAACAGTCACAAAAAACAGCTGCACGAGGGTCCCGAAGTAAGTAGATGGTTGATATACAAAAATTAATTATATCTCCATCACCCCTAAGCGTAAGGGTAACCGACACTGTGATCTCGATCTTATCTTCTAAATTTAATAGATCTCTGAGGTGACGCCAGAACCACATACCGGCTCAAAACAACTTAAATGAAAAGAATAAATACATAAGAGTAGCAGATGATCCACTGCATTTTTATTGAGAAGTAAGTGATATTGATCTAAACTTACCCTCACAAACTGTAAGCCTTCTGTAATTCACAGTACACATTAGTGATAATTTATTTACTCACTCTAAACAGATTGCGTGATTTATCGTAACAACTCACAGCATACCAGAGGATATTGATGGTCAAGCGCAATGAGAAAATAGCGCAGGATATATCTTAAATAGTAAGTCGGATATATCTGTAGTCAAGTGAAATGAGAAAACAGCTCTGATTATATCTTATATAAAAAAAGCAAAGTGAACATATCAAGGGTTTTTAAACAAATAAGAAGATCTGTTATAGACAGATAGACACATGACATGTTAGAATAGATTTTAAATACTGTATAGATTAAACAATGAAAACTAATTGTATGTATTCTCCTTTTTAGAATCTACTTCATTTTTATCAAAAGTTCTGTCCTGAGGAAGGTGTTTACTTATAAAAACTAAAAGCACCGAAACGCGTCGACACGAGGACTCCACTTAAATTTTTATCTTTTTTGTATATAACTGTATCGATGTTAATTTTATATAATTCATGTAATGTATGCCAACATAGATCCATTCAGTACTGTATAACATATGAACACTAAGGGCATATGGTCTGTGCATTTGTTTTTAATTTATTGAAATTGAGATTTTACATTTTTCATGGGTATAATAAATTGATGAAGATACTTGAATAGCTTCTTTAGTTTTCGATTACTGTCTACATGTCATGTTAAAACTGTTGTGGTCTATCTGATATTTGCTAAATAGCCTAGCCTTAACTGAAGAACACAGAAAGGAAACCCCCCCTTTTTTTCTGATTACATATACCCAGTCCTTTCTGGTTAAATTGGGAAGCTCTCTTCTTTTTGATATTGCTCTAACCATTGAGCCACACTTCTCCACTTTGCTCCAAATTTACACTTGTTGCAGCTGCTGCTTTTAAGCAACCTGGCAATGCTTTTGCAACAGGATCATGAACAGCTGAGAAATATGCTATTGGCTTTCTCAATCTTCCATGTCTTTGAATCAGAACTGATAATGCACATCCTTCTCTTTCACTACAATACAGCTCAAATTCTTTTTCATAATCAGGCATTCCCAATGCTGGAGCTTCACACAAACTTTTCTTTAACTGTTCAAAAGCTTCTAATTCAGTTTTTGTAGGCTAATTGGGTCTTTTATGTCTGCTTTTGTCAGTCTCTGCAGTGGTTTTGCGATTACTGAAAATCCACTAATCCATTGGCGACATTAACCTACCATTCCTAGAAACATTCTAACCTGTCTCTGTGTTGTTGGAGGTTGCATTGCTTGAATCATTTTTATTCTTTCTATTGTCACTTGTCTGACTTCTTTTGCAATTCTGTAACCAAGATATTTTACTTCTTGTTTGCAAAACTGTAATTTCGCAGGAGATACTTTATGTCCCTAATCTGCCAGATGATTTAAAAGAGTAATGGTATCTGTTACACAGTTATCTCTTGTTTTTGCAGCCACAAGGAGGTCATCAATGTACTGAACTAACATAGATTTTCCAGGTAAATCTAGATTTTCCAATGATTTCTTTAGCAACTGATTAAAAATAGATGGACTTTCGGTGTACCCTTGAGGGATTCTACACCATGCTAAAATACGCTCTTTGAACCGGAACGCAAACATTTGTTGGCTTTCTGGATGCAATGGAACAGTAAAGAATGCATTACACAAATCAATAACCGTATACCATTCTGCATCATCCGGAATCTGATATAAAATTACCGCTGGGTTTGGTACAACTGGGCAACATGGGACAACAATTTTATTAACCTTTTTAGGTCCTGAACAATTCTGAAAGTTCCATTTGGCTTTTTGATTCCCATAATAGGTGAATTACATGGACTACTCTCAATTTCTTTTAGAACACCTTGTTTTATGAATTTGTCTATTACAGGAGTTACACCTTAAATCACTTCTCCTTTCATTTTATACTGAGGAATGTTTGGATAATCTACTCCTTGTTTTACTGATATTTTTACTGGGTCTACGTTTTTCATCAAACCCATTTCATCTCATCATTTCATCTCCAGTGAAATCCCAAATTTTTACATTCACCGTTTCTTTTAGTTCTTCAGGCAAATTATTCTTGTCAAACACAGGAAATAATTTACTTTCTTCTGCTTCAGCCATTGCTATTGTTAATCTGTAAAGCCCATCTTCTTCATCTGGAGTTTGGAGCTCAATACCATCTGGTGAGCAATATATTGCACAGTTCATTTTACAGAGAATATCCCTACCTAATAGATTTACAGGACTGCTATCACAAACTACAAATCTATGCTTGTCTTTAAATTTGCCTATTTCAACTTCAACTGGTTCAATTAAATCCGTTTTAATTTGCTGACTAGCTACACCTACTACTTGGGTTTTATCTCCAGAGAGAGGAAGGTTTTCTATTTCCTCTGATCTAACAGTAGAACGGGTAGCACCTGTGTCCACTAGGAAAGTAATTTCTACATCATTCAGTTTACCATTTACAAATGGACCAGATTGATCTACCTCAAGAGTGGCTCCAAGCACACACTCTTCCTCCTCTCTCAGGCACCGTCAGAAGTAATCTTCAGATTCACTCCCTTCATCTTCTTTCAACCAATATTGTTGAGACACATTCGACACATTTACTCTTGGCGATATGTTTACCTGTTCACCTTCGCTGAATCCAGTTTGGAAGTGGCGGTTGTGGTAACTGACTTTGCTGAATCACTACCTGTTGCTGTAGCTGTTGCTGCTGATTTATCTCATTCTGCATCTGTGGATTTAATGATTGATTTTTTAAATGAATTCTGGGCGGATTCTTACATTCACGCTTCCAGTGTCCAATTTTGCCGCAATTAAAACATGGGAGTTTCTGTTTTAACTCTTCTATATTTCCCATCAATTTTGGTTTATTATAATTACCTTTAAATTTCCCTTGATTCTGATCAACATTCTTATTTCCTAAACTTGCTATTTGTTGTTCAGCCACTTTTACCTGTGCCCACATAGCCTTTTCTTTCAATTTCTTTTGTTTAGCTTCTATTTCATCACTACAGTATTTTGCTTTTCTCAAAATTTCATCTACTGTGTTTGATTGCCAACCAACTATTCCAGTTCTTACCATTTCACTAATTTCAGGTCTCAAGCCATATACAAATCTGTATATAAAATGGCTCATATCTTTCTCACTTAAATGTTCATAACCACTGTATTGTTTAAATACCAGCAGTAATCTTTCATAAAATGAATGTACTGATTCCTTTGGCTCTTGGATTGTTCTACCTATTTTAACCCAATCTATTTCTTTTGGGGGAATCTTGTTTTTGAAAAACACAATTACCTGTTCGTACTTCCTCATTACATCTGGTTAAGGACCACCTGTTACTTTATCTCGAGGGTATTCTTCCCTAGGCCAATCTATAGTAGTTTACATTATGTAATGTTATGTTATGTTAAAATATTTATTTAGAGCAACGTACACTGGATAGGTTTCTTGGCGCTTTGGAGACAACACTCTATGTTACTGGAAAGGAAATCAAATAGAAAAGGCCTGACGAAACAGCCATGTTTTCAGCTCTTTTCTAAACTGGAGATGAGAGTGAGTGGAGCGTAATGAGAGGGGGAGGGAATTCCATGTTTGGGGGGGCCAATGTGGAAAACCGGGTTCCGCCATGTTTAAGGCACTTGTATCTCGGGGCGATCAGAAGATGTTGACAAGATGAGCGGAGAGTACGGGAGGGGGTATATTTCCTTATCTTTTTAGAAATGAACTTAAGACCTTCACCTAGTAGTGCCTTGTGTACGATGCAGCCCAACTTAAAGATGCTGCGCTGTTCTACAGGGAGCCAGTGCAGTTGTTTAAGTAGTGGCTTTACGTGCTGATGGGCCGGGAGCTGGAAAATGAGTCTTGGCGCATGATTCTGTATTAATTGAAGGCATTGTAATTGGTATGCCAAGATTCCTATATAGAGTGAATTGGCGTAGTCGAGTCGCGAGATGATGAGTGCGAGGACGACCAGAGTTAAAACCTCCATTGAGAGGAAACGTTTTATTTTTTTTATTTTCCGTAGCATTCTGTCATTCCGTCCAAAGATCTGATGGGACAACTATGTCCAAGAATCCATCAAGATCAACCCACAAAACTTTTGAAACTTTCACGAATCTGTCTACCTGTCGATACCATTCTACAGGTTTTTCTCTTAATCGAGGAAAATCATTTGTAAACATTAAAATGTCCTGTCTTGTCCATGGGACATGTACATACCCTCCTCCTGCTATTTCTCTCATTGGAAACTCATTTACTACTTTTTCCTTTTCTCTGATAGGAAAAGCTAAACTTGTTCTGTCTTCGTCTCTTTTCTTTGTCCATTTCGCTCTCCATTTACTTAATTCACCCCATTTTCTCAAAATCACAATTAAGTCTTTTATATGAATAATTCTTCCTGTGGTATTCATATTTTTAATGTCTTTTTCAGAGAAATCCACCCTATAATTTTTCTGCAAATTCTTCTGCTTACTTAGGTCTACTTCTAATTCTAAAGCTATATCCTCTAATTGATCATATTTGTTTTTCGTTTTCCATGTAATGCTTTTACAAATAAATAATCATTCATCATCCTGATATGCCTTCAATCTGTCAGTTCCAATTGTTCCTTTTATTAATTCCTCTAAATTTGCCTTCAATTTTGTAATATCAAGTATTTTACATTCCGGGATTTGTGTTAAGTCTATTTTACTCAGACTCTTTTCCGGAGTTCCAGAATCAGATTCTGCACCAGATGGACTTTTACATGATAAACTTTGATTAAAAGTTAAGTCAGGCATCCTTATTTTCTCTCGATGTATTTCAGACAAATCTGAATAAAAAATTTCTGTCACTTTCTGTATTTCTGAATTTAATGGAACAGTTAAAGCTGAATGCCTAATTTCCTTTTGATCAAATACTGGAAGAACAGGTCCAATCGTTACAGGTACTGTTACTGTTTCCATGTTTTTATTTAGCTGCTGTATTAATTCATTTGAAGAACGAATATATTCTGAGGTATTTGGTAATTCCTCATACCTTTCTGTTCTATTTCCATTTCTTGGGGTTTCATTTCTTTGAACTGAAGTTTTAATATAATTTCTATTTTCTCCTAATATACTTGAATTACGTCCTGTATCTACTCTTTCAGGTGTTTCTCTATAATTCGAATTTGTTTTAGGAGATGACTCATCAATAATTTCTCTTTGAGGGGCACTTGGAGAACAAACTGGTTGATAAGGTGGCGGTTTTCTAGTATAAATTTCTTCTAATACCGCATCTTCTGAATCACTTTCTTCACTATTTCTATTTTTCTTTTGGGTACTCTTTTGTCCAGTTACCTCTTCAATTAATCTCACTGGGTACAAGCCATCATACATATCTTCTCTTCTCCATCGACGCATTCTATCCTCATGTGTTTCTCTATCAAGACCTAATCCTGTCCCTCTTGATATTCCTCTACTCTCTCGATCTAATTCAAACATTTCATCTTCCCATTCAACTAAAGCTTCAAATTGAGTAGGTCTAGGCTTTGGTACAAGTTTCATCATTCTTTCTCTTAAATTTTTCAAAACCGCTATGTTAAATGATCCATCTTCTGGCCATGCTAATACACCATCATTTTCAGTATACTTCATCCAATTTTCAATCCAAAGACAAGTATGATAACCATATTCACCCAACATATAAGCTGCAGGTGTTTTATACTTATGAAGTAATCTTCCACCTCGAGTTGAAATTTTCTTGTCAGGTTTAATTTTGTTTTTCAATTTCTGAAACCATGAAAGCTTCTTTTTCTCCTTCATGTAATAATAATCCATGTTTTTAAACAATTTCCTTTACTTCTGAAAAGATCGTAATAACTTCCTTGTTGTTCCGCAGCACCAACCAATCCGTGCGCGAAATTCACCAACAAACCAATCAAGTTATGTTTCGTCACTATTTTGCTCAACCAATAGAATTACTGTTTTTCAGGATGAGCCAATCCGCTGCGAGCCTGCCTTAGTCACATGAATTAATCACAGCGCGAATACTGTGACGTATGCTACCGCTGCAGCTGCTCTGTCCCTCGCTCCACTCCTTAAACTGACCCCTCCTTTACAAAATAATTTCACAGAGCCATATTTGCAAATCTTTCAAATAAATTCAGTTAATAACTTCACAAATAACAAACCATTTGTCTGTTTCACTAAAATAAAGTGATAGTTTTTCCAAACATTCAAGTATTCTTTTCGCGTCAAATAGACGACGCTATTCTCACAGAATATTTAAATTCGTCGATAAAGTAAGGCTACTTTACCCTTCTAGCAAGTAATAACAAACTTGTTTCTCTCTAAATGCACATACAGAGATATTTTACACCTCCTTAGAGACAATTTAGAGTTTCACTCGATCGTACATTACAAATTCATTTACGCACGTTCATACGGAAAAATCCCTAACCATGCATATGTAATCTTTAGTAGGACTTTAAACCACCAATAGAAAACCTCATTCGCCAGTAATATAGACGACGCTTCCATACCCTTCACTCAAGTTTACATAAATTCTACTACTCTTTTCACAGTGAGTTTTAAAGCAGGAGCCAAGTCCCTATACTCGAAAGCTTTCATAGACAATCCTCACTATACATTCTACCTTACACACCTAAAAGCCCTAAACTTCTGCTGTACGACCACAACACTTGTGATATACGGCGATACCACTATTTTGAACCAGAACAAATGCACTGTGTAACTTCACCTGTCACACTTCTCAAGCCGGCACAAACCAGGAATTTTCACACTGCTGGAAAAAAAAACCTTTTGACTACATATAACAACTGAACAAACTTAACATGTTTTAAAACATCAATCCTATGTATTACCATGTAACATACTAGTTACCATAGAAACCGTAACTCTGCTACCAAGTAATTGATCCAGCGCTCTGATTGAAAAACTGTCTCATAAACACTACCTATCACCTCAAATACTCACCATTAATCATAAAACATATAAAAAGGCCCATAACACCAATGAGACAATTTTGAGCAACTGAATCATGTGATCTGATTAATTAAACTACTCACACATTATTTACATTATTATATACATCTGCAGTTTATCTCTCTTTACCATGGTTTTAAACATTTATAATTTATTAATCAAATCACTAAGGCGATTGGATCAACTGATGGAAACTAGACCATGAATAAACAAGACCAGCTTGTCTCTTCAAATCTAATTTTATTAACTTTATTTTTCATAAAGAAAAAGCATTTACGTTTTAGAATCTTTATTTTATAAGCAATTAAGAAAGCAGCATTTTGATAAGGAAATGAATTAAAACTGACATATCTAAAGCAGCTCAGAAACATGAAACCATAGCAAAATAACAGTTTCCATTCCCTAAATCTAATTACCTGTCTATTTCTCACTTCACCTAGAAAGGAAAATCATTTACTGCTGTCCTTACGTGCGCCAAAAGTCCAACAGCAAGACACGTCACTCAGGAATCGGAAAGCAAGAGTTTGTTTCCCTGCTCATTGTGTCAGGTTTTATACCTTTCTCACTAGCTAAACTTTCTACATTTTACATTCTTTCAAGCAAATCCGAGCTTTTCATTGGCTGTCCTGTGTCAGTCCACATTAGGTCATCTCAAATTCTTGACCAAGTCCAGGCTTCAATATAAGCCCTATTGTCTTTCATTTCCACGTCTTTCAGCTTCCTCAAGAAAGTTACGTTTTCCTCGAGTTTCGAACATTTACTTCCTAGCTTTGGCAGACACGTTAAGTTCCAGTCCTTGAGCCTTCTTTATGAGCACGTTCAAGCACAACCAAAGAACTGCTTTTTCAATTAATGATGACATTGCAGTAAATATCTTCACAGCTACGCATGTGCAAGAATTCACTCTGGACAAGCTTTTGCGTCTGCAGCTCTGTCAGCCATACTTTCTGAGCCACCTTTAGGCCTCACTTCGGAAACTATTATCAAACAAACACAAGACATCAATTAATTAAAGAATTGAAACCCATTCTGTTACCCACCCCCTTTACTAATTAATCCTGTTAATTATGTTACTTAGCAAAAAGCACAGTCAAGCAACATTATAAGTACTGATAGACAATAGACAAGATTAATTTATTATCATTATTATCATTATAAGTATTGACAAAAACAATAGACAAGGTTAATTTATTATTTGCAACATAAAGCACATTAGTTTATCCCACATGTATCGATGAATGTATTCTTAAACTAAGTTGATTAGTAATTTCACCACAAACGTATTAATTTGATTACTTGTTATAGGAAGTTAACTTCACAAGTTTGAACAAAATTTTGTTCTTCACCTTGCTTCATCAGGTCAAAATTCAGAACAAAAATTCAGGACAGAAGATCAAATTTCAGGACAGAAATTTCAGACAAAAGGTACGTTTTCAGACACATCAGAGGAGGTCGTACAATAGTGTATAAGTAAGTAAATAGAAAACCAACATAAGTACACGTCAAAATAAGTTTATATGAAGTTGAGACAATCGTGCATCTCACCGTTTTGATATGTGCACAGCTTTGAGCAACTGTGCAGGTCTTTTTGTGGTATTTCATATGATATTTTGTTTACAGTTTGGAGTTCCTTTGAAGTGTTGTCCCACGCACCCTGCAGGGGATGCAGAGGCCTTCAGCATTCATTACACCCCTTCACCAAAGACCTCCTTCTTCACAGGTTCCATCACTAACTACCTCCCATGGTGCCCCTCATCTGTATATAGACCTACGCTCATGTATATGTTATTTATTTTACAGTGATGCTCAGCCCAATGTAGAGTGTTATGCGCTTTAGCTTACACACTTATTGTTCAGAGACAATGACTCATATAAGTATGTAAATCAATATATAGGAAATTGTTACTTAAGGCAAGGAGGGCTACAAGGTGTATGAACCACATGGCATCCATACTGGTAGGTACTATATGCAGGGCCACTGGAATTATGCGGCAGGGAGGGCCAAATTATGCTGCAGGGTTGACTAAATTATTTTGTAAGAAAAGGGAATTTATGAAGCGGAATGCTGCACATTTTGTCATAGTATTCCCATATTAATTTCTCATTTTTGCACATTTTAACATTTTCTGGTCATAGGTTGCACCTCATTAGTACCCATATAACACCCAAATATAGTAATATGTAAAGGAAGATGACCAGTCAACCTTTGCATAGGGCCTTTGCAACACACCACTGCCTTTTTTGTTATTTTTTAACTATTTGAGGAAGAAACTTTTTAATTTAGAATCTTCAGCTATATTCAGCTAGTGATGGATTATGTGGCACATGTGGTAAATCCATAATCATGCGGAAACTGTTGAAGCCGCACAATCACATAATTCCAGTGACCCCGAAATACAAACTGTGGGTATAACACATAACATAGTGGTTGGGGTTGTCTTTACAATTATTATACAAATAAATACTTTGCTCTTAATGTTACACTTTGTGCTTTACAAGAGGTGCATTATGCCTCTATGCTTTTTTATGATGAGTCAAAACAGGGATTAGTGAAACCTCAGATCTCTCCAAGAGATACATTAATCACCCGAGTTAAACAGACATTTTTGTTATGGCCCAAACATTGCAGGCGCGCAAAGCACTCAGAAGGCTTTGTCTTTCATCCTGACGGATATTTCAAAATGTAGCTAGGTCCTCCAGCATGGCTCCTCCACAAAAGCAGCATGCTGTGCCCTAGAACTATGCAGAGGATGGCACACCACATGCTATAACTACACAAGGGCCCATTGAAATTGTTCCCTGTCCAGATAATGTGCAATGCAAGAAGCGGTTGTGGTGTCCAATGCATAGTAGTAACTACGTAAAATACATGGCATGTCAACTGCTGTGAAAAGCCCTGGATTCCCAAATGGTAAAAGTAAATAACCAGGGGCTTAAAGCAGAAGACAAAGAGGTTGCTAGGTAAAATACATGGAATCTGACCCTCGTGGAGATTGCACATGCCTTATGAAAGAAGGCCTAATACCACGTCCTACGTGGCCAAAGTCCTGCAGGATAACAGTTCCGTGGGAAGCAGTTATACACAAAAGTGCTGAACGCACAATACACTGTCGCAAAGTCAGTTGTACTTGCCAAAGGTGCCCATTATTTGAAGGGGGGGCTGAATCTGGAAGGCGACGGCAGGCAACAGCATTCTTCATGCCATCAGCAGTCACCCAGAAACTCTCAAATTGAGCATTCCTTTTGGGGAACTGCTGAGGTCAAAAAGAAATTGCAACACAGAGGCTACATATCAACTTGAATGCACAGAAATGCTTGAGCGTTTTAAAATCAGAGGTTATCCTAACTAGGTACTCAGGAAGGCTGATGGCATTCCGAGAATGTCCACATTGGCAGAAAAAACATCTGTTATTAACGAGGACATGGGAGAGAGCACCCGCCTCATGAATCGAATCACATCCAAATGATATTATCCAAAAACTGGGATATTCTGAAATGCAATAACATCATTGGGGAGGATGTCCCCAACAGACCAAGCGTAACATACAGGAAAGGTAGGAACATCAGGGATATGCTGGTGCGAAGTGATATCACCACTTGCTCAACAGGACAAGAACATGGCCTCAGGGGATTCTTTCCCTGTGGCCACTGTAAAGTGTGCAAAAACAGCACTTTTACTAAGAAGGTTGAGTACAATGGCATCAAGAAAGAAATCAAACAATTTCTCACCTGTATCTCCACCTACGTGATTTACGTGATTGAATGCCCTTGTAAGCTCTGGTATGTAGGGGGCACCACCCTATTAGCCAAGAAACGTGTCCTAGAACACAGTCGGGCAATCACTCACAATGATGAAAAATATCCAATGGCCAGGCATTTCAGGGACAAGCATTTTTCCAACACTTCACTCCTCGAATTTTTCATCTTAGAACAGATCATCGGAAACCCCAGAGGGGCAACAGGGTGTTGAAACTGTGGCAGAAGGAATCTAAGTACATTGTCGACTTTCAGTCAAAGGACCCAGGGGGTTTAAATCAGGACGAGAAACTTGCCATACAGTTGAGGGAAGAGTAGTGACCCTTCCTGGTAGTGTTCTTGTCTGGTTTATAGAATCATCTGTGAGCAGGTTCTTCAAACATGTTTTGTGGTTTTCGCACACTCAGAAGAATCTTCTTCCAACAAGCTTAGTGCATATGAAAATGTTTATTTTGATGTATTGTTTTTAAATGTAACTAACAATGTTTTTATCATATGTTTTCCCACAGGAGGAAAGGAAGGGGCCCAACCACCACCCTCACTGTCACGGGCATCCCACCCTTCTCAACATTTCGACACTACCTTATCACCGAACACGCCTTCACTGATGGGCACCTTTGGCAAGTACTACTGACTTTGTGACAGTGTTTGTGCGTTCAACACTATTGTGTGTAACTGCTTCCCACTGAACTGTTATCCTGCAGGACTTTGGCCACGTAAGACGTGGTATTAGGCCTTCTTTCATGCAGCATGTGCGATCTCCACAAGGGTCAGATTTGGTGTATTTTACATAGCAACCTCTTTGTCTTCTGCTTTAAGCCCCTGGTTATTACTTTTCCCATTTAGGAATCCAGGGCTTTTCACAGCAGTTGACATGCCATGTATTTTATGTAGTTACTGCTGTGCACTGGACACCACAACCGCTTCTTGCATTGCACAGTATCTGGGCAGGGAGCAATTTTTGCATATATATTCCCCAACGTGCCTACAGGCTGTTGGTCCGCTTATCCTCACTTACGCAGTATCTTAGTGCGCGATCATTGTCTTGTATTTCACATGTCAAGCCACCTATCTGTTTGTGATTATTCCGCAGATTTGCGGGGGTGCGTATTGTGGATCCATGATGCCCACCCGTGACCATTAGCTGCCTAGTTGTACTTACGATGATGAGTTAATTTTGCCTAATGTACCAACGAAGAGCAGTTGAACACATTTTGTGCATTGACATTTATTTTTCGGCTGGGTAACACATTCCAATATGTCTGCCAGATGACTTGTTGAAGTAAGATGCTTTTTGTCTTGTATATTTTACACAGAAATTTTAAGTTATGGAATTTAATTCTTAAACTGTTATCAGTCATATTTCAGTGAACTGTTGACCTTATTATCTGTTTTATCATTTAAGTTTCGTAATGTGTCACACATTCCAACATGTCTGCCAGTTCTATGACGATCAGGACGAATTTCAGGTCCTTTGTTTATTTTCATACTTTGCACAAAGCTTTATCAGTATGGTTTTTGCATGCACTCACTTACATGAACAAGGCTTCTCCTGAAGCCGGAACATGTTGTTGGTGAATAAACACCCTTGAACTTTGGATTACCTGGCGTATTCTTTGTGGCTGAGAGAGCACTTACTTGGAACTCTTTACTGAGATGTGTATATATATGCGTGAAATGCACTGATGATATCACATATTACATCACTCATGACATGGTCAGTGACATCACTCATGACATCACTGATGACACCATCCAGTGAATGTGTGTCTTTCTGAAAAATAAATATGTTTTATATATGTATATGTAAAAGTCGATGGAAGAATAAATGTTTAAATAAGTGTCTAAATGGATGTTTTAAAAAAAAAATGATTGGTTAACTGGCTTATTAAGTGTATCATAGTGAATACATATATTAGCGAGTATTGTTTCAATATTTAAATGTTTGTATCAGTGTTTCACTTTGTGTATAAGTGGGTGCATGGGTTGGTGAGTACCTACATGTGTGTTTCTATGGCTTATTAGATGTTTTTTTTAGTATCAGTATAAATGTCTGTATGATTTGGTGGGGGTGTTACTTAGCACACAGATGCATCAATGACTGACTCACTGTTTGTATGTGTTTTGAAGACAGCATATGTGCCGGACTGTATGGGTGAGTGAGTGTGTATATGTATGTGTTAGTAAGTGAATGACTGTCTTACTAGTGTCTTTATCAGTAACTACATATGTTTTAATCTAGTATATGTGAGTATTGGTGTATATAAGTGAGTATATGTGAGAGTCAGACATTGAAAGAGTTCTTGTTTAAATAAGTATGTGTTTCTATAAGTGATTGTTTAAGAGAGTAAGTATGTGTAAGTTTCCTTAGAAGTAAGGTGGTAGTGTGTGTATAGCTGTATATGCAAAAAAATGGATGTTCAATATTTTATTTGCATGTGTGAATATGTGTGTGAGCAACTTATGGAAGATTGTCGGTGTGTTAACGGATGTATAGGTGTCTCCCTACATATGATGAGTGAGTATATGTATGACTGACTATATAGAACTGTTGGTGAATGAGTGGATGTGTATGTAAATGGTGGAATTACTGAATTGGTTGTTGTAACTGGTATAGGTATCTCCACTTTTTTGAAAATGTTAGTTTCTATTTTTTAATATTTGTTTCAAGGGTTACTTTACAGTGAAAGGAGGTCAGTCTCTCTGTCACAAGGATGGTGTCATCAGTGATGTCATGAGTGATGTCACTGACCATGTCATGAGTGATGTAATATGTGATGTCATCAGCAGTGCATTTCACGCACAAGTTATAGTGAGTCCAACTAACTATAACGTGGGAATTTCATAGGTTTTATGCCAGTAAAATTTCCAGGTAACTATAACTGGTGTGAAACCTATGTTTTTTTCAGTGAATTTAATAGGTTTTTTAAATGCTAATTCCTAACTATAACTGGTGTGAAACCTATGGTTTTTTCAGTGAATTTCAAAGGTTTTTTTAGTGCTAATTCCTAACTAAAAGTCTCACTTTATAAGTAAGACTGTTACCACTCTAGTTGTTCTTTAGAACACTCTGGTACATACTATCATTGGGCTATAGTTGCGCTACATCTGGCTGATATTTGGGCTACATTTGTATTTTTTTGTCTCTGGTGGCCATCTTTGGGCTACATTGGGCTACATTGGGCTACATTTGGGCTACATTTGGGCTCTAACATATATAAAGCCCAAATATAGGCCAATATATTTTTTTTTTAAAGTTAATATTCTTAAAAACAACTGGAGCATATATCTTGAGACATAGCTATCAGTCCTTACAATTTTTCATTTTTAAACATTTATTTATTTATTATTATTATTTTTTTCTTGGAGCGCTTCCGGTGAGCGCCCCGGTGAGCGCCCCAGAAAGCGTACTATTTTGAAGCGCCCCGGTGCGCAAACCGGAAAGCGTCCCGTTAGCGCCAATGTCGCGATCGAAAACAACATCGTGACGCGTCGCGTAAGCGTGACGTATCGCGTAGCTGCGTGATGCGTCTTATGACGCGCTGCGTAAACGCACCCGGAAGCGCTCCGCGGCGCGGCCCGGAGCACGTAACGTAAGCGGGCCGGAGCGCATAACGTAAGCGCATCAGGTCATGTGACCTGAAAATAACACTTTTCATTGGTTTAGAACATTTTTTTTCCCAAATGATGAAAGCCCCCACCTTTTTACCTCACTCTGACTTTCATCTTTGTGAAACGAAGACCTGTTTCTGCTTGTTCAGTCATGGCATCTGTAGTAGCTGCAGCTGGTGGACCCCCACCACCACCACAACCACCTAGGAAGGAAGGACCACCTGCACAGTTCCTTCCAAACCCAGAGGAAGAGGAAGAAGAAGAGGAAGAGGAGGTAGAGCCGAGGCAGTTCTTGCGTGAAGAGCCCCGGCAATCCCACTGCTTAGACCATTTTATATGGCAATTTTTTTCTTACCCTCGAGGGCAAAAAAAGGCCAATGCCCGGCTGGTAACATGCCTCATTTGCGATGCAGTTCTGTCCCGAGGCACAGACAAAAAGTATAGTTTTGGAAACTATACTATGCACCGCCACATGCAGAGGTGGCATCCAATCAATTATAGCGTTGCTGAGGTGCGTCACCTCCAGGATAACCCACCAACTCCTGTGGCCAGTACATCATCACAGGAAACTCTATCGGGACCAGTAGCGAGGGAGACGGTCCCAAGTATTCAAAACAATTTTGCGCACCTGAAGCTAGTGTGCATTTATTGTGGTGCACTAATTTGTTATGGGGAGAGGACTATCATTTTAATTAATAGAGCATTTGAAAACCACAAGTGCTCGAAACGCCCCAAGAAGTCATTTTTTTTTTGCTCCTGTTGAGCCCTTTCTAATGCCAGTTTTTCGTTGTTCCCCCCCCCAAAAAAACCCCAAAAATATAAAATTGTTTAAAAAATACAAAAAAATAAAAAAATGTTCAGAAAAATAATAAAAAAATATAAAACAACAAAAACAATAAAAAAAAGTTCTTTTCAGAACTACCTCCCATTTATAAAAAATTGCTAAAATGTTTAGCACTCTGGCAATCTCTTTTTTTTTGATTCGCTTCCCGGTTCGCTCCCCGGTGCGCGTACCGGGCACACCCCACGCAAAAATCGTTTTTTTTTTTTTTTTGCCCCGCGGGGCCCTTTTAAAGCCCCCACATCAAACCTAGGGGGTCAGGGAGGGTCTACTCTGCCCCCTTATGGTCAATTCCCCCTTTGTTTTGGCCACCTCTTGTGTCTCCATCCTACCGAGACACAAGATGGCGGCCGCTCCGGACTGTTTCGAATGTTTACAGACAACCAAGAACCAATCAGCTTTCTGCGCGCAAGTCGCGTGGCGCGCCCGGTGCGCTCCCCGGTGCGCTGTCATAGATATATATATTTTTTTGAACCTAAATTACTCAAAATCCACTGGAGCACATATCTTGAGACATAGTAAAGGCACATCGGGCAAACAGTCCCTACAATTTTGCCAAATTTGGTGTAAATCCATTCAGCCGTTCGGGCTAAAAGGGAGGTCGACCGACCTATGGAAATTAACATGGGGAAAACGCGTTTTGGGACCCCCCTTTTATCTCGGCCCCCGCTTGACGCATCCCCCCCAAACTTTCAGGGAAGGACCGGAGCTCGACGAGGCCATTTTGAGGAAATTTTCAGGCAGATTCGTCAACCGGCGCCAAAGTTATTCCAAATAGAATTTTGAGATTGAACATTGAAAAAAATCCTAACTATAACTACCTACTGGCGAACGCCAGTAGGTAATATATATATATATATATATATATATATATATATATATATATATATATATATATATATATTACCTACTGGCAATCGCCAGTAGGTAGTTATAGTTAGGACCTAGTTTCCATATGAAATCCGCAACATTCTATTGGGAATAACTTTGGCGCCGGTTGATGAATCTTCGTGAATTTCTCAAAGAAGATGGCCCGCTCTGTTCCGCTCCTTCCCTGAAATTTTTGAGGGGATTTGTCAAGTGGGGCTGAGAAAAAAGGGGGGCCCCAAAACGTGTTTTCCCCATGTTATTTTCCATAGGACGATTAGACACAGCTACAGCCCGAACTGCTGAACGGAATTACACCAAATTTGGCAGAGAGGTAGAGCTCGGTTCACAGATCACGCTTTTGCTCAAATGATGTAAATCCCTCCAGTAGTTCCTGAGAAAATCAAAAGAAAAAATATAGATATATATCTAGGCGCGCGTACGGTACGCGTACGGTACGCGTACCTTTCCGAGCACGAGTTGCATGCTGATTGGCTGTCAACTGTCTGTCAACACTCCAAATCAGAAATTGTTGGCAGCCATCTTGTGCCTCGGTAGACTGAGGCAAAAGAAAGCAGAAAAACAAACATTTAGAACTCAAAAAGGGGGCAGGGTAGAAGCACTCTGGCCCCCTGGGCCTGCTCAGGGGGTCCCACAAGGACCCCCAAGGCCAAAACAAATCTTTTTTTTTAACAAAAACAGTGGGGTACACATACCGTATGCGTACCGTATGCGTACCGTACGCGTACCTTTCCGAGCACGAGCTGCATGCTCATTGGCTTTCAACACTCCAAACCAGGAAGTGTTGGCAACCATCTTGTGCTCGGTAGACCAAGGCACAAGAAAGCAGAAAAACAAATGTGTAGAACGCAAAAAGGGGGCAGGGTAGAAACACATTGACCCCCTAGGCCTGCTCAGGAGGCCCCACACGGACTCCCAAGGCCCCAAAACATTTTTCAAAAAACCCGGTCTGCTTTTTTTCAAATTACTCCCCGAGGGGACCAAATCCCAGGGGCATAGTGAAAAAGAAATGTGGGGGGGCCCCAACACTGCCCCGGGGACCGCCACCCCCCGGGACAGAGCAACGCAGCCCCCTGGCACATACTGGAGGTTCCAAGGGGAATTGGTTACCCCTCTGCAAACACGCCAGGGGGCTGCGCTGCAGAGAGGTGTAAAAAGGGGCATGGCCTCATTTCACCACTCTGCAATGCAGTCCCCTGGCGCATACTGGAGGTTCCTGGTGGGCTAGTTGGCCCCCATGGACCCCAGTATGCAAGGGGAATTAGTTCCCCCTCTGCAAATGCGCCCAGGGGCTGCATTGCAGAGAAGTGTAAAAAGGGGCATGGCCTCATTACACCTCTCTGAAATGCAGTCCCCTGGCGCATACTGGAGATTCCTGGTGGCTAGTTGGCCCCCATGGACCCCCAGTATGCAAGGAGAATTAGTTCCCCCTCTGCAAACTTGCCCGGGGGCTGCGTTGCAGAGAGGTGTAAAAAGGGGCGTGGCTTCATACACCTCTCTGCAACGTAGCCTCCTGGCGTATACTGGAGGTTCCCAGTGGGCTAGTTGGTCCCCAGAGACCCCCAGTATGTAAGGGGACTTAATCTCCCAACTTAGAACACTCTACAGGGCGCGTTAGCACAGTGGTGAAGGTAGGTGGTGGGGCTTGAGGTGATGAGAGTGCAAACATGCCCTGAGGCGCGGTTTAAGTTGGGGAATTAATTCCTGTTCAATCCAGAGGTCCCCTAGGGGGCAACTAGTCCAACAGGTATCTCCAGTAAGCTCCACGGAGCTGTGTTGCAAAGTGTTGCAAAAAGGGGGCGTGCCCTTTGAACACCTCTCTGCAACACAGCGGCCTGGCGCATACTGGAGGTACCTAGTGGGCTAGTTGGCTCACAGGGGACCTCAGGATTGAAGAGGAATTAATTCCCCAATCTAGCTCACTACTATTCCTGAAAAGTAAATTTAACTGTACTTACCAGTAACTTGAATTTCCTTCCATAGAATATCATTGCCTGCTATATAAAATATATATAAATTAAAAAAATATCAAATTAAAAAAAATATATATTACAATTTAAATATTTTTAAAAATATTTTTTTCAATTTATATTAAAAATATGCAATGTAATTTAAAAAATAAAATATCTAAAAATAAATAGTTTAAAATAATGTAGTAAATTGGTATAAATAAATATAACAATTAATACATTTAATAATTATCATTTACAAAACCTTTGAAATTCACTGAAAAAACATAGGTTTCACACACGTTATAGTTAGGAATTAGCATTTAAAAAACCTTGCAAATTCACAAAAAAAAACATAGGTTTCACACATTTTATAGTTAGCTGGACATTTCACTCATACAAAACCTTTGAAATTCCCCCGTTATAGTTAGTTCAGCTAACTATAACTTGCGCGCCCGCAATGCACTGCTGATGGCGTCACATATTACATCACTCTTGACATGGTCACTGACATCACTCATGACATCACTCACGACATCTCAAATGACATCACTGATGACCCGCTCCTCCCACAGTCCCATGTGCAAACATGCGAAACTGGGGGAGAAGCATGCCCCCATAGCAACACCCCTTATTTGCTGGAATACCTGGTTGTTGAAAAGGAAAAAGCCCTGCTCTAAACAGAATTGTATCATTGTTAAGAGCATTCTATTATAAGATAAGAAATTCATGGGGTGTTTGTTCAAGTAATGTTCCACTGCATATTTATATATATCCATCCAAACAGTTGCCTGCTGTGAAAGAGGCCAACCAGGTACGTAAGTATTGCCATAGGTTTATTGAAGGAAAGCACAAATGACAACTCAGTGCTTCACCAGTAATCCAGTCCTTCCCGACGTGTTTTGTATCACCAGACACTTAATCATGGGTTCAGGGCTTTTGTGAGTTCTGAAACTGGCGATGATTTGTACTATTCAATTGTTCATACCCCTCCCAGTGGGCGTGGCCACCCGCGTGGCCTATTGGTCTTCGTAGTTTGTGTTGCTCCAGTGAGCCACCAATTCAGTTCTCATGTTAAAAAATAAAATAATTAAATCCACAGTGGGTTGGGAGCGCACTGTTGTTGCCGAAACTGCTGCTTACATCCTTCAAAGGCCGCCACCTTGCCCAATGCCGCTACTTCGGTTGGCGCAGCAGCGGGACTGCACAAGGGTGCAGCGGGGCTCTTTCTGCGGCTCAGGCGGGTCCGCATAACATCCATCCAAACAGTTGCCTGCTGTGAAAGAGCCCAACCAGGTACGTATAACCATAGTTCCTAGATAGGGAGGGTGTTATAACTAGGCACTATACTACCTGTTTTCACCATCATTGTAATATGATTTCTCCCTTTGTGTTTTATGGAATTGTAACAATGCTGACCATATTATTTCTTATGTTGGCAAAGATACTGCACCTAAGAGCACGTTGTTAAAATAAATATTTTAACCTTAGCGGTATCTCTTATTTACTCCTGTTGTGGACTGGTTGAGAGTATAACGAAAGAGTGTTCTCACTTCCCACCAATCCTGAGTTTATCCTAAGTCGCATGTTCTAGATTGTCTAATTATTGGTTCTTTTGCTATAGGACGAAGAGCTAACGTGACACTGATGCTAGCTGGTTGGGGTTTTTTAGGTACTGAGGTGAGTTTCTGGTACACCACAATTCACTGATGTCATAGGTCTCTGTGCACAGTTCTGTGTATGAGCAGGATCCTTGCAACATGGCACACCTAACGGTGTGGTCTTACTTGGAGAATCTCGAGTAGTGCTTATATCAGTCCACAACCCCCTCACTATTGTTTCCGGATGACAGTGGTGTAGGGATAAACCTACCTATAGTTAAATAGGTCTTTTCAAGCTTGATAACTTAAAACGGTTTCTGATTGAATTACTGCTCAGTTGTGCGTCGTTTCCTTACATTGTATTGCTTTCTTTCTGTGTTGTTATGGCCATTGAAATCTCAGTACACAGTCGCTTGGCTGTGCGCAATCATTTGCAGGATTACAACGTCACCTTAGCAGGCATGGCAGTGGTTTCTGCTGACGCAGCACGCCCGTTTGAACTATTTTACTCATGGGTTACGTTTCCTGCGGTCGATGCTAATACTCAAGTGTTTCATTCTTACCCACAAACAGCCGTGCCTGCGGAGTACACTCCTTAACCCCTTCCATGCTCATGACGGAACGGTTCCGTCATGAGCGTAAGTTGGCCTGTGCTTATGACGGAACCGTTCCTTCATGGTTCCATAGGCCCAATGGAACGTTCAGCACCGCAGCAAAATTCGCGCAGCACAGAAGGGGTTAAAGAACACAGGAAATTCCGATTTCTGCTTGGCAGCACACCATTTGGTTTACTGGTGCCCTCCCCCTCACTCTCAGAGCGGTCAGAATGGGAGCGTTGTCGATTCCAGGAGCAACGTGGCCTGTGTTAGCTGGATACACTCCACATCCTAATGTAGCACGGTGTACAGCTGTTGAATTGAGGCCCCTTTATGCCTCAGCGGTGGCAGTAATTAGGGGTCTGGTTAATTATGTTTCCCGCAACCTCCCGGGTGGGGCCCCTGGAGGTGCGGCGCATCCAGTTGGGCAAAATGGGCTGAAGCTTTGTCCTGTTACGGTTCATGCAGTCATGGGCAAGCGTCCTCAAGATAATGAAGAGATGCCTTTCTGGCTTGCCGGGAAATGCGACCAACTGTAGGCAGTCTTTCCTAATACCACTCTTGTGGAGAAATACAGGATCCTTACCATAAGTTTGCAGAAAGACTTAGTGCCAGACGTAAATGACTGTACCACATGGGGTGTGATTTTTGCAGCTGTCTAAGCAAGGTGCTTCGGCACACCGTCTATGGCAGTCCTACCCTCCGTCATTAAACACATTCAAGATGAATACGGGCCAGAGGCGGCTGTCGAATTGAGAATGCGTCTCTTAGGAGCATTTGATATGGTTCGCGATCTCGTCCTTGCTAATGTTAAGGGAGATGCGGTGAGTTTCCAGGTATCCAATGCTTTGCCCGATGTTCCCGAGGCAGAGACCGAGAATTATTACGGAGGAATATAAGATCATTGGCCGTAATAGTTTGGGTGTTAAGCCTTTTGCTAAAAAACAAACACAGCAGCAATCTCAGTCAGCGTCTTCTGATAAAGGTGATTGCCAGAAAGTTCAGAAACAAAATTGGAGTAAGAATAAGAAACAGGTGAAGCAGGAACAGAAACAAGGGTCCTGTCCTGCTTCCCCAGTGTCTGTACCTACTAAGCGTACATATGAGTTGCGCGACCGCACTTCGATTAAGTCATCTGATAGATTTCAGGTTTATGATCAACGTTCTCCTCGCTCTTTGCAGGAAACATTGGTCTCACCAACCGGTGGAGGAGGCGGTGGCAGAGGACAGAGTACACACCAGAGCTGTGAGCAGCCTCGTAAGGCCAACGGAAAAGGCAAGCAGGACGACTCGCCACGTCAAAGACCTCAGTTTCAGAAGAAGTAAGTTGCTGCCTCAACATCGAGATATGCTACAGATAGTGAGAACACAGCTCTGGAATCTGACATGGGCACTGACGCTACTGGACAGCGCAGCGGAGATTACCATTGTGCGAGAGGCACTGCGTCCACTACTGAAGGTGACCGCAGCTGACACTAGAGTGGCTCCCCCTGATAGGCTTTAGGAAATTGACCTTTTGATTGAAGGTGACATACAACGTACCATAGAAGTTTTTTGGGGATAAATCTAACTATTACATATGACATTTTGTTGGCGGAGGTCGACTGGCCCCCTCCTTTTGTCTTAGCAGCTCCACAAGGAGAAGAGTTCATCCTTCCCAGTTTCACGCACACAGTCCCAAAGGAGCAGGCTCCGCGTTTTGCAGAAGATTGGGCTAAGGCACTTGCACCAGCTTTGTACCGTACTCATTGTGGCTGGGATAAATTCTCAAAGATACCAATACGATAGATAGGGGTCCTAGGGAATATTTTTTAGACCTAGCGTGGACACAGCCCCCAATTACTTGACTTGAATATAAAAGAAATGTCCATGGGTCTAACAGTAGGAAAAGAGAGACTACCTCTATGACATTATAATCCTAAAAAAACGGACCAAGCAAAAAAATTCTGTGTGTATATATGAACACAACATCATCCTTGAAGTTAAGGAAAACCCATCAGTCACCACCAATGTTCCCTCTAATTTTTTTCCTCTGTGTGCGGCAGTGGAGGGTCTCTGTGCGCTGCAACCATGGCTATGTGCGCCAGGAACCAAAACGCTTGTGTCTGCGGCGCCAAATGGCACTCAAAGAGTTTACTTTAAAAAGTGAAAAGATGGTGCATTTTCACACATACAGCGCCACAATAAGGGTCTTAAGAGCAGTTTGCAAATTGGATGAGCACGCCATGACACAAATTGGTTACACTGGCAAGTATACTTCAAGTTTAGAACAGCACAAGACTTCAATGGTGGTACCATCATAAGATTTTAATAAATATTCTTAACTGGAGCACAGTTCATTGGGTGGAGAAATGTCCCCGTGCTCTCTCTGCCCAGTCTTTCCTTCTGTACCCCTTGCTGCCCTGTGTCTCTCTGCCCGTTCTGCCTTCTGTTCTAAGCTGCCCCTATATTTCTGTATTCTGTATTTTGCCTCTGTGCCATTAGTTTTTTGTGCCCGTCTGCCCTCTATGCCACTCGTTTTTCCCTCGTTTTTGTGCCCCTTTTGCCTTCTGTTCCACTTGTTTTTTCCTCATTTTTTGTGCCTTTCTGCCCTCTGTTCCACTCATTTTCCCTTGGTGCCTTTCTGCCCTCTGTTCCACTAGTTTTTTGTGCCTTTCCGCCCTCTGTTCCACTTCATTTTCCCCTCGTTTTTTGTGCACTTCTGCCCTCTGTTCCAATCGTTTTTTGTGCCGTTCTGCCCTCTGTTCCACTTCTTTTTCCCCTCGTTTTTTGTGCTCTTCTGCCCTCTGTTCCACTCGTTACTTGTGCCTTTGTGCCCTCTGTTACAATCGTTTTTTGTGTCTTCTGCCCTCTGTTCAACTCGTTTTTTGTGCCTTTCTGCCCTCTGTTCCACTTGTTTTGTGCCCTTCTGCCCTCTGTTCCACTCGTTTTTTGTGCCTTTCTGTCCTATGTCCCACTCGTTTTTTGTGCCTTTCTGCCCTCTTGCCTTCTGTTCTGCTCATTTCCCCAGCCGCTGTGACCTTTTGTTTAGGTATCGCTGTTAATCAGAGCCCCTTCACGGGCTCCGATTAACAGCAATACTTAAACAAAAGGCCACAGTCTGCCCCGCGCTTTACTAATAAAAACGTAGAGACAGTTTCCAAACACAGCGCGTACTTTAGCACACGCTGTGTTTGGAAACTGACTACCAGCCGCACAACAGACATAGAACAGCCAAGGGGCATTGGCCTGTCTCACCCTCCTGCATGAGAGCCCTGGCTGGCACCAGCCAAGGGTGATAGGGGCCCACATGGGCTCAGACCGCACAGCAGACATAGAACAGCCGGGGGCATGGTTCACCCTCTCACCCTCCAGCAGAAGAGTCCTGGCTGGCACTAGCCAAGAGTGCCAGGGGCATGGTTCACCCTCTCACCCTCCTGCAGAAGAGTCCTGGCTGGCAAAAGCCAAGGGTTCAAAGTGCCCATGTGGGCCCACGCAGACATAGAACAGATCAGCCCCAGAGGATGGAGCAGAAATGTGAACTCTTCGACAAGCCTTCATACATCTCTTCTCTGTGGCTTCGGATGTTTACCTCTGGTTGACAAGAAAATCTCACTTTAATTAGAAAAGGAAAATGCTTCCAGAGTGCGCTCTCCTTCCTCCTGAGGACAGATGCCTTGTGCCTGCCGAGGAAGGTGCATAAGTATCAAACAATAGCAGAAGCCGAAAGCATGGGTGCCGGTAACACACTGTGCATGCATAAGTGTCTCTGGCACGCAGTGCATGCATAAGTGTCTCTAGCGCGCGGTGCAAGCACAGGTGTCTGTGGTACACGGTGCGTGCATGAGTGTCTGTGGTACATGGTGCATGCTTAAGTGTCTGTGGTACGCAGTGCATGGACGAGTGTCTGCGGTACACGGTGCATGAAAAGGTGTCTGTGGCATGCATTCGTAGGTGTCGAAGGTACACAGTGCATGCTTGAGTGTCTGTGGTACTGCTACTCACTAATAAAGGAATAACCTTTAGGCATATCTTGAGGTAATCTTATGCACCTAGGACCTCTTAGCAGGAGCAAATTTTGGTTGGAAGCGCAATCTAAATTACGAAACAATAGCTCTTGGAAAGCCCCCATACAAGTTATCTAAAAGCAAGGCACGAATAGCAAGTATTTTAACTTTACCTCCAGAGAGGGGCTTCTCCGCTGCCATGTGCTGTGACAAGTCCAGGGCTTTTATTCAGTGTACGAGCTGGCAATGCAATCAGGAGACTACCTACTCTACTTCCTAATTTGTATTTTTCTTTAGCTTCCTGACTGAGCGTAGTCCGACACTTTTTTAGACACACCCCCATCCAGTAGGCCCATCTGCATGCTCCCTTCTAGCTCTGGTCAAGAAGATTTATCCATGCCCCTGTTCCTCCTCCATGGGTTCCACACCTTCCATTTTTTTGAGCATCCCCTTCCTGTATGTACCGGTTTCTCTGCCATCATTCACCAGTCCATGTCCTTTGTCCAGTCCTCCGCCCAGGCTTGAATGTCCGTGCTTGGCACTCCCACCCCCCTAACTTCTGGCTGTGTTCCTCTTAGCCACTGCCAGTACCACCATTAGCAGCAGTTTGGTGTGCTGCAGAGGATCATCATCACCTCACATACGGAGTATCAGCATATTGACGGTATTCTCTACTTTTGTCCCTGTTGCTCTGTAGAAGCCCTGTCCAACTGGAACGGCGTAGGGATGGATTCTCTTATAAGCCCACATGGTGTGTAGGAACTCTCAGTGTGACACATCCCCTGCTGCACACACTGGAGCCTGCCCTACCCATGTTATAGATGAAAACCCCGTTGTCGTATGCCCTGTGCAGCAATTGCAGCTGCGCCAGATGTAACTCTGGCCTTATCGCTATCACCCTCTGGGCCTGGAGCACCTCCTCCCACTCCCCATCCTCAAGTGTGTCCACATCTTTTTCCCAAGCAGTCCTTAGTGTGGACATTCCCTCCAGCGAATTAGACATTATTTTTCAATGTATTAGGGAGATGGCTCGCTTAGCCAATGGTTCCCTTAGTAGCCTACCCTCCAGGGTTGAGGATTCTTTGATTGTGTTGTCACTAGTGGTGTGTGCTGTCAGTGCTTCTCTTACTTTCAGGTACAGGAACAGCAAGTCCAATATTTGAGATCATCCATCTTCTGGTTGGAACTTAAGGAACCTTGAAGGCATGTGCTGATTCCACTATACTTCCTTTGGTTCATAGCCATATTCACAGCCAGTAGGACACCTGCTCTTGTCTGTCAGAGAGTTCAGTCTCCATCTTTACCTGCGCTCACGCAGTACCATTATTACTATGTAATTTGTTTTTTATTACTAATTAAGTAGCGTGTTCGTTTTTTTTGTACTTGCTTTTGAAGGTTCTACCATTCAGTCGCAAGCTGTTGAAACCAGTTTGCTTTCATTTTGCACGACCGTGTCTAGAGATGGTTGTAAGAGTGGCATGCTGTCAATGGGGAAAAGATAAGGCGATGGCAGGCTTAAGGAGGCTGGTGACAGTTCTGAGATAGGTACAGTTTGACCTAGGAACTTTTAGGAGAGTTAAAGTATTTCCTGGTCACACCTTTGAAATACAACTTCAGCACAGACTGGCCTCGCCCAGTAATGCTGGGAAGTGCCTATTTTTACCCTTGCTTGAGGCATAGTTATTGTGCGTCATATTGTGTGAATCTGTAGAGGTAGCCACGCAAGTCTGTAATTATTGCAGATGCTCTGATCTTCTGTGCACCATACCTAGGTTTGCAGGTAACCTTAACAATATTCTAAGAACCACAGTCCAAACCTATTCAGCGAGTACGAGAAACTTAAGTGCCTTGGAAGCCAAGGACTGAGATGGCCTCAACCCGGGCTAGGAAAGTCCAAGGCGGATATGTTCAGGACGATTATCCTGAGTTACAGCAGGCCAGGCAGCATGCAGAATGCAGTCCTGCCAAGCGTCACGCAACATGTGTGACGCCCACGCATTTCGGTGCTGTGATCCGCATCACCGCACTGAAATGAAATGTCACGCATTTTGCCAACGGTGCCTGTCACTGTGCCCGTCATGGTGTGGCTCTCTCTGCTGCTCAAGGTGCCGGCCGCCTGTGTCCCAGCAAACAGTTAACAGCAGTGCGCAGCTCTCTGAGAGCCGGCGCTACAATGTATCAGAGTAGCACTTCTGTGCCGGTGAGGGCTGCCTGCCCTAGTCCCGATACGTGCAGCCAATCATGATCACCGGTGTCACCAGGGGGCCGGGATTAATAAAATTCGGATGTGCTGTACTCCTGCATCACGTCTGCCGCCAGGAACTGACAGGAAGTTAGTCGGCGGGGGAATCTGAGTGAGCGTGCAGGCTGCCTCGGCCGTGTGGCTCAGCTGCCTCAGTCGGTGCAGTTGCAGTAAATTTACCCGGGCCCCGGCGATCTCAATTGCCGTCGCCGAGAGGGACACTTAACTGACGGACGGTCACTGAATTGCACACGACATGCTTTTCTGACTCGAGGACTCACTGACTGTGACCAGGTGAGTCTCAAACGGTAATTGCGGTGGTGGCTTGCGGCCTGAGCTGCAACAAGTGATGTGAAGTAAGACAGGAGTGGTGCAGTGCTGCAGAGTGTGTGTGTGACTGTGCTCTAAATGTGAACACCCATGTTTGCTGACATCTGTTTTCAGTCAAGCCATCAGTGTTTCTGGACACTGTAGCATTTTACATACTTTGTAACTATTTAAACTCACCATGATTAACAAATCTTACATTCTGTGCAACACGAACTCCAGAAACAGGAAAAGCTTTCAATCCCCATCGTTTAGGCCAATGCATATTTGACCATGGTGCCGTAAATTCAAATTGCAGAGGCCTCTGCACACCACCCAAAACGTTGCGCAGCACGGACACTCCCATGGTGCAGGCCTACAGCATCCGTACCAGACACGCTCCAGCTCGGTATCGGCCACGCAGAGATGATCGGTGAGCAATGCTTTGTGAGTGGCCCTTCACACGTCGTCCTCGCAAGGCTGCTCCAGTAGCGAGAAAGCCCAGGCCTGGCCCCCGAAACATCAGAAACAAGAAGTAGGCGACCAGCATCAAGCAATAGAGCAGGCAAGGGTTGGGCCATAGCACTGTTGGTAGCGTACTCCTCTGCACCCTGGGCTAGTACCCGCCGATGGTGCCAACGTTTCACAGCTGAGTAACAGGTATGAGTCTAGTATTGCAGCAAACATAGAGGGGTTCGAGTATTCTACATATTAGTCAGAGCTTGACTATTTGAGAGGCGTGTTTGTACAGCAGCTACACGAGTTACGTTTTGCTTGTAAACACTGGAGTAATTTAAACATCACTACCTGCAATCCGAAAGAGGCAAATGATAGTGTCCTTCTTCAAGAGGCCTGTATATTGAGCGTTGTTAAGTTGTTACACCAAAATCCATTCTTTATAGAAATGCTGAAGGAAGTGCTATTTAAAAAGTACGTTTTTATGATTATATGACTGGAAACACCTAGGCCTTGCATTCTTTTTCGAAACCCCAGTGACTGAAATGACCTCAGTTCCCTTTCAATTTACTCTTCTTAATGCAGCTGCTATGTGAGTGCATGTGGATCCATTGTTCCTGTGTCTTCATCGCTTGATTTTGCTCGAAAGAAAGTGTCACTCATAGTTTTCTAATGTCACTCATATTTACACTGAAATTATGAAAACAGTCACACAAAAGCAATCTGAAGCCTTGGCAGCTATGAGAATGCTTTATAAATGCTGCACAGTCAGTCCTTGCGAAATCGCTTGTATGTTTCCCTCTTGCTATCTGTCCATGTCTGTCTCCTAATCTCACCCTCAACCCTCCCCTCTCGCATCACAAACGATGTGGCCCTTTGTGAAAACATTTGTTAATTGCAGCCCCGTCATGCGCTGCAATTAACAAACATTTTCACAATGGTTCACAATCAGCCCCCAACCGCTCCCCCTTAAGAGAAGACATTTAGCAAGTCCGTGCTTTTGGACTTGCTAAATGTCTTCTCTTAAGGGAGCGCGGTTGGGGGCTGATTGCTAACCATTGTGAAAATGTTTGGTAATTGCAGCGCATGACGGGGCTGCCATTAACAAATGTTTTCACAAAGGGCCACAAACAGCCCGCAGCCATAGCTGGAATTACCGTTTTCGCGCCGCTCGCGTTTTAAAAGCGGCGGCGCGAAAGCACTCACAGGGTGTGTGCGCGCTTCCCTCGGGACTCTGCGCGCTCGGGGGTAAGCAAGGTGCACGCGCGCGCGCCCGCGCGGGTTACAGGGAACACTGGTCACCACTCAATACCGCCCTGGTCATCATCTGGGACTCCTTATGTTATTACCATCGTGTGACATAAATGATGAGTCTGCGGACCTGATGACAGTGTCCTACACCAAATTATGTCACACTGGATGATCTTCTAGATGTTGGCTGGTAGTGAAGAGTGATGGGAAAAAAATAATTGTAGTGCATGAAAAAAGTGTAGAAAAAAATTATTTAAAATTGGGTAGATGAGAGAGACATTATGTTTTATTATTTTCACTCAAATGCCCAAGGTTAAAAACAGAGCAAAATGAGGCAGCTCTAACAAATACCTGCCAAAGTTAGTATTCTTAGGTCGACATGTTTCAGAAATATCAACGGACACCTTTGTCCTTGCATTCCTCAGGACCTTACAAATATAATTGCTACTGCAAAAATCACATTAAAAAATGTGATTAAAATTAAAAAATATCACCTGAACTCCAAGGTGAATTTCGGTATCCTTCTGCATGTGGGTTAATAAGCTACTGGAATAGATACATAATTTCTTGTTAGCAATTTTTCGGTAGTCTGTCGAAGAGGTAGAAACAATATAGCAGGTGTCTCTTTAAATAAACATCCCAATCAGGCTATAATGCCCTGCATATACGTGTCTGCGTAGGTTTTGTTAGTAAATCCATCATGTAATGTTCTTTACATAAATGCATTGGCATTCCCGCTTACCTATTTTGCAAGAGGATCAGGCCTCACCTCACCTGGCTGCGGGCTCAGGGAGAGGAAGCACCGCTCTATACAAATCAGACCAAATGGAATGTCCTGCTGTCTCTGATAAACTTGTGCAAATCTAGATATACAATTCTCAAAAAATCCCTTGTCATGTCTTCTAAGGGGTCAACATTGTGGTCAGATTATATCACCACATCCTCTCTAATATAGTTGTACCATCTTATGTGACTAAGTAACATATCAAGCCTGAGAACCAAGCATAATGAGCCACAAAACCACTTCAGTTTTATAAACAGTCAGGTGCGCTGTTCACTTTGAAACTCGTAGTTCTAAATGGCCTGAGCAGCTACTTTTCTTCCTTGTGTATAACCAAATGCCGTGGCTATCAGAATGTAGCTACGCGCCTTCATAAGCCACTCAAAATATCTTACAAACGAATGAAGATCTAAAATTACGGTCTCTCGTAATGGACGCTGCATGGCACCGCAAGTGTTAAATGCAGTACTGGCTTTGCAAAGGTTCGCTATGTCATACAAAACTGCTACACACAGCCACTGTTCGTACGCAGAGAGCACCACTATCCCTTCGCGGTTATGTTTGTCGAGCACTTCAAAAGACTGAGAATGTCTACACGCACACCCCTCACCTGTCCGTCGGTACTCCTTGACGGCTTCCAAGCCATCTCGGGGAGGTACCAGGCAGCATTGGTGTGCTCTCTTTATCCCCGCCATCTCTGGCAATGCAGTTCCGCGTCACGTGCTAGGAAACATGTGACGCGCACTAGCAGCTTGGGAAATGTAGTCTGTTGTCGTCGTGTTCGGTATTTCTGATATATTTAAAATATATTTTAAATAGTTAGAGCTTCAGAACCTTTGAACTGCGTAACAATTTATTTAAACTGACCATTTCTTAAAAATCATCCTGGGTTTGATGTTTTAAAGTTTAAATGTTTTGCACATACCGATCCACGTCAATGGAAACATGTGTGGTATTCCAATCGCACAATCATGAGTATCATATGAGTATTGTTGAGTCTACTATTTAGGTATGTATTCAGGAATAAAAAATGGACCAAAGCCATATCTCAGTAACAAAGATTCCACACTGTAGTTTCATTATTGTGCCGTCTATGCAAAACCCACGCTGTCTGTTTCTTTTTAGACAAAACTTTATTGATGTCGAGAATATTGACAAGCCCTTGATAAAAGAGACCATTATTCATTATCAACAAGTAATATTAGAGTCCTGTGATGTTAACATTAACTGTATGTTCTCACGTAGTACTAGTAAGACTATTTTTACTATTTGTTCGATCAAAATCTGTACACTATTCAGTTTGGACTAGATGAAAAACCGACTAGTGCAAACACAAAATAGACCATATGTAGAATGTAGGTGAATCCCTATGACACTATAGATATTCGTTTAGTCATAATGGATATAAAGTCTATCTATCACGTGATCACAGTGTTGTCCACGGAATTTCATAATTCAAGGCAGTATTATTGCAACCCAATCTAAAAACCCACTTTTGCTCTTTTATCAGTAGATATTTTGAAATATCAGTCACGTGGTCTAGGATAAATGGCTGCTCTAAGACTGTCCATAGGAAATCAGTCGGACTATGTTTGGCCTCTAGAAAAAAAGGTACTCTTGTGCTCTGAAATTCGTAACTTGACCTTCCGGGTCGTCATACCAACATACCTTAGTTGGCAAGAACAGGTAATCATATAAATCATTCTATCACTGTTACAGTTCGTGAATATTTTTTGTTGCCACGGTCGATTAGTGTCAATGTCAATCGTGAGTGATTTGCTGGTTTGTGGACAAGTTACATAAGTGCCACAAGAGTGGTGGCCCTGTATGGCAGGCAAATTCCACATAGTGCCAACCTGATGTTGTATTGCATTTTCTGGCCTCGTGTGGTCCAGTTGATCCTTTAAGTTTGGTCCTCGTTTGAATGCAAATAACGGAAGTTGTATAGATTCTTCACCTGTATTCAGTATAGACCAATGTTTTCTTATTATCTTCTGAATACTGTTAGACATAGTACTGTAGGTATTGACAAACGTCAATCTTTGCAGACTCTGTTTCGGTATAGGTGGTTCCAAAAGTGCTTCCCGATTGTTGTTTACTGCACGTTTGAGGGAACGGCGTATCAATTTTCTGGGATATTTCCTCCCGCTCAATTGGTTAGAGAGAAGAGCGGAGTGTGCTTTGAATCCATCCTTAGTAGAGCAGTTGATTTGGACCCTTAAGAATTGCCCATAAGGAAGATTGTCCCTCAGGGACTTGGGATGGTAACTGTCGTAACATAACAAAGAGTTACGCAACATTGGTTTCTTATAGAGTTCGGACTGGAGACCTGCAGGTGTTGCTAAGATCAGTAGGTCCAAAAAAAGCTTACTATTTCTTATCGAACTCTATAGTGAAGCATAAAAAATCATTCCTACTGTTGAGCCAAGTCAGGAAACAGTGTAGATCTTCTGTATTCTGAAATTGATGACCTCTGAGGCGGAAGCCGGAGGTGGTGTAACTCGTGATTTTAAAACTGCTCATTTTATGTTTATTTTACATTTGTGTAAACTTTGTGCCCACTGAGAAACCCACTCTGCTTTGGTAATCTCCTGCAAGCACTTACAGCGGATTTTAGCGCTGTTCCTTGCAGAGCACTTCACGGCCGCCATCGCGAGCGCGAGGCCACGCCCACCCGTTAGGCCACGCCCACTCTCCCAGCCTATTAAAAGCGCTGATCGCAAGCGTGTCTAGTGAAATTGATGACCTCTGAGGCGGAAGCCGGAGGTGGTGTAACTCGTGATTTTAAAACTGCTCATTTTATGTTTATTTTACATTTGTGTAAACTTTGTGCCCACTGAGAAACCCACTCTGCTTTGGTAATCTCCTGCAAGCACTTACAGCGGATTTTAGCGCTGTTCCTTGCAGAGCACTTCACGGCCGCCATCGCGAGCGCGAGGCCACGCCCACCCGTTAGGCCACGCCCACTCTCCCAGCCTATTAAAAGCGCTGATCGCAAGCGTGTCTAGTGAAATTGATGACCTCTGAGGCGGAAGCCGGAGGTGGTGTAACTCGTGATTTTAAAACTGCTCATTTTATGTTTATTTTACATTTGTGTAAACTTTGTGCCCACTGAGAAACCCACTCTGCTTTGGTAATCTCCTGCAAGCACTTACAGCGGATTTTAGCGCTGTTCCTTGCAGAGCACTTCACGGCCGCCATCGCGAGCGCGAGGCCACGCCCACCCGTTAGGCCACACCCACCCTTCCTCTCCTCAAATGTGCTTCCCACGCAAGCGCAGCGGACGAGCGCAGCGGGAGCGCCGTCTGCGCGCCGAAGGCGCGCCTAAGGCAAGCCCGTCTGCGCCCGTCCGCGGTCGTACGCGGTCCAGGGCCACAACCCCTGCTCCACCAGATGGTCACATACGGTGGAGCAAGCAGGATCTACTGAACGCTTGCCACAAAATCGACGATTCCTGCAAGCATAGTCTATGCGTGGAAAACGATATGGGTTGCGAACACTGTCACTTCTCATTCGACCATGGTAAGAATACAACCAACACGAACTATACCATACAATGCGGACTGCTTAACACTCGCTCACTGAGAAAACACAGGCTAGACCTATATGATCTAATCACTGAGAACCAATGGGATCTTGTGTTTCTAACAGAGACATGGCTAGATAATGAGTCTACACCCTACGCCCTTGAGGCAACTCCAGGAGGGTATACAATACATAGACTGGATAGACCCACAGGCAGAGGAGGCGGAATCGCAATTATAGCCCGTGAAAACCTACGATGCCAGCTAGATAGCTCTCCCATCCTGGACAGTGAAGCAGGGAGCTTCACTATCAAAGTGAATAATAACTACACGCTAAAGGGGATACTAATTTACAGACCCCCAGGCCCCATAGCCAGGTTCGAGGAGAGTTTGGTTGAAGGAATCATGGAAACCGTACTGTGCACTGACAAGTTTCTGGTACTCGGGGATCTCAATCTTCATCTTGATAACCCCTCAGACCACGTCAGTAAGAATTTTGGCCAGGCACTGAAAGCCCTCCAACTTACCCAAATTGTTAGAGGCCCTACCCACCAACAGGGTCATCTGCTGGACCCCATATTTGTCAACTGGGGGGAAGCGGAAGCTATGACCCCAATTCCCATCCCATGGTCGGACCACTATTTGGTCCCTTTTTCCATACGAATCCCTGGAAGTAGACCCCCACAGTCACCAGCTATGTACCACCTCAAACGGAAATGGGCTACATTCTCTCAGTCCAAATTCTGTGCTGAATTAATGAAAGGAGGAAGCCCAGGAGGGAAGGATGCTGACACAGCCAATGCTAACCTCTGCTCACGCATTAATCAGGCACTAGACTGCACAGCCCCTTTGCTAAAAACCAAATCTGGGGGACGCATAAACAAAACTGCCCCGTGGTTCAACGCTGAACTAAGAGTTCAGAAAACTGCACTAAAAAGAACCGAAAGAGAATGGCGCAAGACTCTCTCTGAAGAAACCAGAAAGAATTATCTAACCGAGAGACGAACCTACCATGGACTAATCAGAAAGACAAAAACAGCATACTTTACGAATAGGATCAGTGAGGCTGGTAACTCGACGAAAGAGCTGTTTTCACTCTATAAAACTCTTTCAAGCGGAAACCCAGCTATTGCCCCCGATGACTGCTCGCCAGAATTGTGTGACAAAATTGCAGATTTTTTCTCAGATAAAATAACAAAAATCTACTCAGCATTCCCTACGCAGTCCAAAACCGGGGCAGACTTCGTTGAAAGCCCTAGGGAGTGGGGGGATAAACCTAGACTTACCAACTTTACTACCCCTCCCACGGAAGATCTTCTAAAAATCTGCAGGTCGGTGCAGTCGGGCTCTCCGAGAGACCCTACCACACCCAAACGCCTGACGGATAGTCTAAGGGTACTAGAACCATACATTAGACATGTACTCGATGTATCTTTTACCACCAAGACAGTACCTAGGGATTGGAAAAAGGCGGTTGTTCTGCCCCTCAGGAAGAAACCTACCATCAGTTTTGAGAAACTTGACAATCTCCGCCCAATTTCACTCCTGCCCTACCTAGCCAAGGTGGCTGAAAAAACGGTCAATAAACAACTAATGGACTTCGTGGAAAAGGCTGCCTTATTGCACGACACCCAGTTCGGATTCCGCCCCCGCCACTCTACAGAGTCCGCACTGCTTACTGCAGTTGAGACCCTACGTCAGGGGGTAGATGAGGGACACACCATGGCCCTCATCCTACTGGACCTGAGTGCAGCGTTCGACACTGTGGCGCACGACAACTTGCTACAGTGTCTGAACAACGGAGGTATATCCGAAGCTGCACTCCAATGGTTACAATCCTTCCTGACAGGGAGAAGCTTCCAGGTTCGTCAGGGCGACCACTACTCGAGAGACATAGGTTTGGGCCAGGGAGTCCCTCAGGGTTCGTCCCTGAGCCCAACCTTGTTTAATCTCTATGTCTCGCCAGTGGCTTCAATTGCCGTGAGTCACGGATTGAGCATCGTGTCATACGCCGATGACACGCAGCTGGTTATCTCCCTATCGCGTGCACCCGGTCTTGCGATGGACAGTTTCAGGAACTGCATGCAAGAACTTGCAGCCTGGATGTCCACTAACTGCCTTAAGTTAAACGGCAACAAGACCGAGGTGCTCGTTGTGGGGGGGAACCCATCTGTTTGGTCATCGGCGTGGTGGCCTCCATGTCTGGATGAAGCTCCCATACCTTGCCAGGGAGTAAAAAACCTAGGCGTATGGCTCGACGCTGACCTATCTTTTGGACCCCAAATAGACCGAGTTGCAGGCGTCTGTTTTGGTGTCCTAAAAACCATAAGGAAGGTTCTTGACCTCCTTCCTATGTCAGCACGGAAAACACTGGTACACGCCCTTGTGACATCACGCCTAGACTACGGCAACCTACTTTACCTGGGTACCACCTGCAAAGCCATGAATCGCCTTCAGGTAATACAGAACGCGGCAGCCCGTCTCATCCTAAAAATCCCTAAACGATCAGAAATCAAAGCCGCTCTCAAAACCCTCCACTGGTTGCCAGTAAGAAGCAGAGTGGAATTCAAAGCCCTCTGTACATGCCACCGCATCCTGGCTAAGAAATCTCCTATTCCACTCCAGAACTTAGTGACAAGGTATACACCTGCACGCGAGCTGCGCTCCTCATATGAGGGCCTACTTCAGGTTCCTAGGGTAAAAAGAACCCGTATGGGCGGACGCTCTTTCCGCTATCTGGCAGCGAAAAGCTGGAATTCCCTCCCTCTCCATCTCCGTCTGGATCCATCCGAATCCAGCTTCCGCAAGAACCTAAAAACACACCTGTTCTCCAGATAACGGATCACTGGTCTCCACCTCGCTCAGAGTTCTTCAGTTGCAGCGCGGGGACACGCTTTGGCGTAACCAAGCGCTTTATAAGCTACCCTTATTATTATTATTATTATTCCCACGCCCTATAACAAAAATGTCTTCAATATACCGTTTCCACACACGGACTGAGTCACGAAAAGGATTTGTTGTTTCAGTTTATGTTCCCGCTCAAAGCTCTGAACAAATAAGCTCGCTAGACTTCGAGCAAAAACGCTCCCCTAGCTCGTTCCGGAGGTTGGTAAATATACCGTATCCTCAAACCTGAAGAAGTTTTCCTTCGGGGCAAGAGTGGCACATGCCACAATAAATTGGACCAGGGTGATGGAATCTAAATCCCTCTCCATCAGTAAAGTAGTGATGGTCTCCAAAGTATCATCCTGAGGGATAGACGTGTATAATGGTTCAACGTCAAATGAAACCAGGTAGTCTGTTGTTGTATTGAAATCATTCTCTGGTAAAAGACGTAGGACGTCACATGTGTCTTATAAGAAAATAGGCATCTCTTTGATCTTCGGGCGCAAGAATTGGTCCACAAAACTTTATAGGGGTTCCAAGACGGATCCTATTCCTGAAATAATTGGGCGCCCCGGAGGTGGTCTCTGTATTTTATACACCTTTGGTAGAATATAAAAATAGGGCATTACAGGATATTCGGTCTAAAGAAATTCTGCCTCATGTCTGGTAATCCATCCTTCCGCCAATGCTTCTTCCACTATGTTGGCAATAGTTGTATTGATTATGGCTGTGCGATCTGCTTGCAGTGGACGGTATGCTTTTCTGTCATTAAGTTGCCTGAAACATTCTGCACGGTATGTGCTTGTATCTAGCAAGACAATCGCCCCGCCTTTATTGGCTGGCTTGATAGTGAGATCTTCATCAGATGTAAGATTCCGGAGAGCCTGTTGTTCAATCTTAGGTAGGTTACAAAAGGCAACGTGCTCTTTCTGACACAGTGTTGTAATATCTTTCTCCACCGCCTGTTCGAATGTCAAGACTTTCGCCGGCATTTCATGTGTGGGTGGATTGAAGGTGGATTGTCTTTTTAGTCCTGTGTTGGTGTCTATCAGATCATCCTCATCTCTTGTGTGTTTTGCGAAAAAGAAATGCAGTCTTATTTTCCGAAAGAATTTTGCCATTTCCATATGAGTTTGAAAGGGATCACCTTTAAACGTTGGTACAAAGCCAAGGCCTCTATTCAGAGCTGACTCTTCTGTAGCTGTTAAAGATTTCGAGCTCAGGTTCATTACAAGCCTGTCTCTGCACTGGTTCCCGGTTGGTCTTGGGCCTTCTTCTTGTCGCTCCTCATACTCCTCAGTGGTAGCGGAGGGCTCCAGTGTACTTGGGCCTGACAATTTTGTCTCCTGCCTCTGGAGCATCCCCGGCCAAACCCTAAAAAAGGCTGGTTGTTAAAATTCCCCGGGAACTGTGGTGAAGGAAATGGACCCATTGGTTGTGGAAAATTAGGGCCACCAAAATTCCATGGATTGGGTGGCCACCATTGTTGAAAATGGTTCTTATTACCTCCTCTACATCTTTGTTGGTTACTGCCCCTTCCTCGTCCTCTGTTCGAGGTGCCACTTATTGTTGTGGAGTCAGAGTCACTAGCGATTTCATCAGAGCTGGATTTACCATACGATGAACTAATTTTGCGACCTTTTCTGTTGAATCGCTAGTGTATGGATAGATTTTATCATGGGGAAACTTTGCTAGGTCTTTTATTAATTTCTCTATTTTCATGAATGGGATACAGTCTTTAAACTCTTTATTATTTTTATTGGTCTCTTCTTGGCTCTTTTTGAATAGAGTAGCAGTCATGGTCATTTTAATTTGAGATTCTAGTGTTTGTATCTCAATAAGAATGGTATCTGCTACTCTCTTGGCAGTTTTGATGATTAAGATCAGCCAATCCCTTGTACAGCGCCAAGCTATAAGACACCAATCTTTAAGAAATTGTTTGTCGGTAAGAAACCGTCTAGGTGTGTTTGTAGCTATTAATCCAGTTGGGGCACAATTACCCCGGAGATATTCGGCCATAATGGCACAGTGGATAGCTGTTCTTGAATGTGATTTCTTTAGCCCCAGGACCTAACCCCACACATCTTCACTACAGCTGATCACCACTGGTATTGTATCTAATATGCTAGGGTGAATGGAGAGTATGGATTGTAAATCATCATCATCAAAAGCTAAACCTCGGTTTCAGACATTATCAGAGATCAGCAAAGTCAGTCAATAGCACCTGATTAGATAAGAGAATGTATAACTGGAAACTACACAACCAATAGGTTGAGCTTGACCTAACTATTGGTAAGGTCAATAACCACAATATATTAAATGGTTGATAAATATGGACCAGCAGCCTCAGCTGACAAGAACAAAGAAACCAATACGATAGATAGGGTTCTTAGTGAATATTTTAAGACCTAGCGTGGACACAGCCCACAATTACTTGACTTGAATACAAAAGAAATGTCCACGGGTCTAACAATAGGAAAAGAGAGCACTGCACTGCAACTTTTTCTTTCCCATCACTCTTCACTACCAGCCAACATCTAGAAGATCATCCAGTGTTACATAATTTGATGTAGAACACTTTCATCAGGTCCACAGTCTCATCATTTTTGTCACACAATGGTAATAACATAAGGAGTCCCAGATGATGACCAGGGCGGTATCAAGTTATGACTGATGGGTTTTCCTTAACTTCAAGGATGATGTTGTGTTCATATATACACACAGAATTATTTTGCTTGTTCGGTTTTTTTTAGCATTATAATGTTATAGAGGTAGTCTCTCGTTTCCTACTGTTAGACCTGTGGACATTTCTTTTGTATTCAAGTCATGGGATAAATTCTCCCCAGACATGAGATTCCCTTACGGTCTATGCCACAGCCTCAACCCCAATACCCCATGCGACGGGAAGCGAAAGCTCCAGTCGCAGAAATCCTTGAACAATTGGAATATCAGGGTGTGATTGAAACGTGTGTGTCTCCAGTGAATAACCCTCTTTTTACTGTGACTAAGCCTGATGGTTCGTACCGTTTGGCATTGGATTACCGCCACTTAAATTCTCATTGTCGTACATATGCGGTCCAGAATACTCACAGTTCTGCCCTTGTGGATAGTCTCATGCGTAAGCGGTTTAAAACCACACTTGGCATATCCAATGTTTTTTTCACCCATAACCTGTCCTCCATTAGTAGTCAATGGACAGCTTTTACCAGTGGTGGCAAAAATCGTCAATTTCGTCGTTTGGCGATGGGCTATAAGAACAGTCCAGGCGTCTTTGCCACCCGCATTGTTTCTCTCTTGGAGAGACTCGACCCAGATGCATGTTTGTATGTGGATGACATCTATCTCACAGACGACGAATTATGGCTGCATCTGTGTCGCGTTGACCGCACAATTTGTCAGTTTGCGGACATCGGTTATAAATTCAACTTTGCAAAGTCACACATTGCAGAGTTTACAGTGTTGTTCCTGGGCTATGAGCTCAATAATGAAGGTGGAGGTTTGGCTCCTCACTTTCTGGAGAAGTATGCACGGCTGCGCGCACCTACAACTCTGAATGAGCTACAGTCTTTACTGGGCTTTCTGAATTTTGGGCGTTCTTACATTCCCAAATATGCCCAGCGTATCAAGCCTCTTTATGCTTTGCTACAACCTACTTTTTCCAAATCATACTGGCTGCCTGAATATTCAGCCATTTTGCAATCCTTGCAGGCTGACCTACTCGAATCTAAATTCTTGTTGACTCATGATAGCTACACCAACCTGGTGATAAGGATTCGTCCCCGGGGTGGTGGGTTTCACATACCTGACTTTTAATGAGGGTGACACAGTCCCTATCGCTTACAAGTCACACTTGTACACTTCGGCTGAGTTGTGGTTTTCCACTGTGGAAAAAGTCTTGACAGCAGTGCAGATGGCGATTCTTAACGTGCATTGTCACAGGGAAAACATATTTTGGTTGGTACCCCGTATCCTGCCCTAGAAGCAGTGACGAAAGCCAGTGCACCTAATTCTAAAGCTTTGCACCCACGTTGGATACAATGGGCCACATCCTAGACATCCCCGAATGTCACATTTATTTTTGACGCCTCTTTGCAGACTCAGGAGTTTTTACAATATGAATTTGTTCATCCCGCTCCTCTGACCATGCGCCCGCTGGAGGATTTCTATTGTATCATCTACACAGACAAGTCGTCGCAGCCCGCAACGGGGTGAAAAAATGCATTTTCTGCGGCCAGCACAATTGTGGTGGGTACTATGGGGAACGGTGAGTTCAAGTCCAATGTTGTGCATACGCAGACATTAGGGGACTTTACCGCCCAGTAGGCTGAGCTTCGCACTCTGATGCTTGCATTAGAGTACGCAGACCCTAGTGTGACTACTCTTGTCGTAAGTGACTCTTTCTACTGTGTTCAATCTTACAATGAATATCTGTTCTTTTGGTCTCAGAATGACTATCGTGATTCCAAAGGTCGCACGATAAAACATAAAATGATCTGAGTTCGAGTGGCTGAACTTAAAGAAAAGCTCCCACTCGTGTTTGTAATTCATACTCTTGGTCACCAGCGTTTCAGAGTTCACACTGTGGGCAACAGTCTTGCCGATGAGGCCTCCAAGAGAGCAGTTGCTTCATATTCAGTAGCAGCAGTTACACATAAAAGATTGATGATGACATCTTGGCAGCTATTGCGCAACAAAGAAGGGAGGCAATTTCCCGAAAGGTTTCCCTTCTAAATACTATCATCATTTAAGTCCTGATAAAGTTCCTTGTGTGAAAATTAATTACGTTGTTGACAGGTTAATTCCCAACGTGGACCGCATACTGACATTGATTACAGCAGCCCATGAGGGGATGGCGTCCGCGCATGCTGGGGTGTCAGCTACTGTATCTCTCCTTCAACCGCGCTACTGGTGGGGCAGATTGTACAAACACCGCGATTATGTCCTTACTTGTGACATATGCCAGCGGATTAAACCTTCTCCTGATGCGCGCCTGCCCCAGACACAGTTGTATATATCTAATTGACCCCTTGGTTGCGTCTACTTAGACCACTGTGGTCCTTTCTCATCAGATACTGCGTATAAGTACATCTTAGTTGCAGTTGATTCTTGCACACGCTTTGTGTGGGTGTGGTCAGAATGAAGTGCTGATTTCAGAACTGTCATAAGGGATTTGCGTATCTTTGTGGGGACTTTTGCATGTGGTACTTTCCATTCGGACCAGGGTCCAGCGTTTGCCTCTAAGGCATACAAGGATGCCATGAGTTCTTTGGGGGTCTAAGACAAATTTTCGTCTCCATATCGCCCTGAGGGCAATAGTGTTGTGGAGCAGATGAACCGTGACTTAAAGCGATCCTTGACAGCGAAGGTATTAGGTATAGACCGGAACTGGCTCGCCCACCTCCAAGGCGTACAGTGTGCACTTAATAATCTCCCTAGAAGGTTTTGTATGGGCGGACCCCATACAAAATGCTCTTTGGTATCAAAATATTTGTTCCGGACCTTGAGGGTCTAGACCAAGCTGTGGCAACCGCTCCCTTTGACGTAGATGAACATTGTACTGTTTTCCAGAATCTGATGCAGCGTTGCACATTCCGGTAGTTGGCTGGCTACCCAAAGACGGTGAATTGGTCCGCAAAAAAGTCGAGAACAAGAAAGAATTCGGCCCCTCCTATCGAGCTCCAATTCCCGTGCTTGGCATGCAGGACACAAGAACAGTAATTTTACCTCCTCTTTGTGGACGTAAGGGGAACAGGTACACCTGCGAAACTCTGTTTTAGCCCCTGATTCTATCATCGGTCCCGAAGTTGCCATTGAAATGAATACAGTTATGAATCCTTTATTGAATCCACCGGCTGGTGATCCACAAAATGACACTGAGTATACGTACCCAACTTACTTATCTATGCCTGATTTGGAGACCTGTGTGGCTAATCAATCACGTTTTTCATTTGACACTGGCTCTACAGCATCAAAGTCCCTTTCGAAAGTTTCTATTTTTGCTGCTTGGTTTAAAAAACATTTTTTGATTCCCCCTTGGACTTACATTTGACTGGTGCTTTTTTCATTTTTTTTGTTCATGTCCATTGGATTTGTGGTGTATTTTTTCCGTCTTGTCAACGGACACTATGTTAATAAAAAAACAACAATTAAACTGATAGATGGAACTTTGGCACCCCACGCCTCATCACACAGAATGAAGAGGGACCAAACATTTGTGAATGTCACTGCTTGGCCTGTCTTAGACGGGATTGTGTGGGATGCTGTTAAATTTCAAATCCATGGTCCCGCAGAGGGTATTAATTTCCCTAATGTACTTCGTGTTTCAATGGGGGATGTGGTTAAACAAAATATTCGCTCTGATGATTGGGACGTCCAAGCCATAGAGACTCTATTTTCTGATTTGAAATATTATGCTGCCTTTGATGCTGAAGATTTGTATCTCGATTCTGCTAATTATGATGACTTTTTCTGTTTCCAGCCCTATGGAAATCACTTTATGCACAAAGCGAACACATTTAGAAATGTGGTTAATTACACTCAGTGGGAACATTGTCCCGCACCTTTTGAAGGCAGCTCTAAGACTCTTTTGAAAAAGTTTTCTTACTGTACTGATTTTAATCAATCCAACACGGGCTCATTTTATTTTAAGGTGACTGAGAGGGCCTATTCATAGGTTAGACTTACCCACACAAATGACTGTATTCAAAGTCCTTTACTGACCAATTGGCTATTGGGGGCAATGAGCTATGAAAATATACTATTGATCTTAAATCTGTTTGGGGTACTAAAAGTTGGCAAGTACAAGGCACCGAAGCTTTGCAACGCGCATGTCTAGTCCTGAACCATATTTTGTTTCTGAATGCTACAATTTTGCAAACCACCTATTTTGGATTGGCTACGTCTAATAATTAAATGCACCTTCCTTTCCTGATTTGGGTGATTATCCCCATTGGAATAATTACACCAGTGCTTCAATCACTGATTTTCAGACCATGTTGAGTAACTTGTCCTTTAACATTTCTACTCTGAACCCCAAAGGCTGGTTACTAGGGCAAAAGAGTGCAGATTCCTGCCAACACCGCTTTCTGGGTCTGACCCCTGGCTACACAGCTGTTAGATCTGTCATTACCTATCCGGGAGGCAAGCTGTGCCAGAGCTGGCCCAAACATTCCACCTTGGCGTCAGAGAAATTAAATTTGTCCAAATTAACTGACACTGTCGATTTGAATGACTTTGTGAAAGGCCCTGCCGCTGGCAGATCGAAGAGATGGGTATATGCTATTTACAACGAAGTGTGGAAACTGTCCCAAATCGAAGCTTCTTCGAGGCTTAGGGCTATTGATCAGGCTAATTTAGAAAAAGGGCTTGCTGTTGTAGATAATAGCATTAACACCCTTACTTCCCGTATTAACACATTGGATAATATAGTTTCATCTATTGTTGATATTGTGCAAGAAGATGTTGCAGTTCTGTACCATGGTCAAAATCAATTGCGCTCTATTATGCAGTTTGCATGGACTTTACAGACGTTAAAATCTGGGAAGGTGCTTTGGGATTACATGAACACGTCCTCACTTTTTAGCCTTTTAATTTAACTGTTAAACAACAATCCATGTCAATGAAGGATGCCACTTTTTCACTGTAACATATTGAAAAGTTAGAGCCATTACCGTTTTCTGTGGCAGAAACAAATTATGCAGTTTGGCTTATCCATGAGTTAATAACTCTCCCTTTTCCTCTGTTTAAATTTGAAGCATGCCTTAAGCACTATGCAATAGGCAGGTTTGAACCCTTATGCAGCTCTTTTCTTCATGAAGTGTGGAATGTATCCTTTACATATAGATGCATGAGGGAAGGTAAAGAAGTTTATTTAAAGGGTGAAGACTGCACTTCCACTCCCGATCACTTTTTGGTCTGTCGCCATCTGCAATTGCATGGTTCGTGTAATGTGACGGCACCGAATTTAGCCTGTGTTTTGAAAGGCACTCCCGCCCCGCTTATTACACCTACTTTCATGTTGTTAGCAAACGGTAGTTATTTGTTATTAAATAATGAAGATTGCTGTGTATGCTTGAGGGAATTCCGTACATCGTTACTGTTTCCAAACGTGTTGTTTGCTGTAAGAATGTTCTGTTTCCTCCTCCTCATGGGAGGCTCAATGTATCCATCTGGCCTTCTATTCTGACCTTGAAAGCAGAGTTCAACAAAATGAGTCGAATAAGAACTCTATTGTCCCAGAAGGAAGTTGCCCTTACATCTGTGCGTGAGACATTCGTCCTTCACGTTGCTTATACTCGTACTGAGCTACATGCCTTGTTAAATACAGATCTGCCCCTACATTTTGGTACTTTGATCCACACAATATTCAATGCCTCTTCCACTACAGGATTGGCACACTTTTTTGAAGTAATACGTTCTGGCCTTGTGACCTCATTCCAAACTAAGGGGGTCATTAGGATGGCGGACGGACCTGCGTCCGTCCGCCACCCCCGAGGTAGAGGGACTGTCCGCATGGGCAGCGGCGGTCCCTCCATGCAAATTAGGATGTGACTGCCACCCTGGCGGTCACATCTGGTATCTTTAACCTTGCAGCGGGTGCTGCTTGAAGCAGCACCCGCCGCAAGGTACAACATGCATGTATTGCATTTACATGCACAAGCGGCAGGCACCGCGCGGTGCCTACCGCTTTGTTCATGTAAATGCTAGGGGGTACCATAGGTACCCCCATGTGCACCCCCCACCCCGACACCCTGGGGGCCCACAACGGGCCCCAAACACCAAAGACCACATGCTTTTCCACGGCGTAGACACCGCCACCATATTAGAGCTTTTCCGCCGCGGGACCGCAACGGAAAAGCTGCGGATGGTCTTCCCGACCCCCCTGCCATCCTAATCTGGCGGGTGGTCTTTTCTAGCACCGCAGCGGTTAATCCGCATCCTCCGGGCCGGCGGTGGCTTCCGCCGGCTCGGAGGATGCGGATTCACCGCAATCCTAATCGGCCCTAGATTTGGTGTGATACCAGCATTTTTTCATTAAATCTTTTCCAGCCTGTTTGGCGGTTTCCCGATAATTCTCGCCTTAGGAGCCGGTGTACTAATGTTGATTTTCTTACTGAAAAATGGTTGCACATCCTGTGCCCCTTGGCAACCAGCCCCGGTTGCTCCAGCTTCATAACCGGATCCTTGAATACTATGGATCGCTACCTCTGGCTACCTTGAGTGTGGCGTCTGTTTTATCCTTCCGGTTTTCATATTTTACATGCGTGCAGCCAGTTTTCCACTGCCTGGATTGTCCTAACCCGGATTATGATCTACCAATGAGTCCCTTAGGTGCTCATGAACTAGATTGTTCTGGTATCGGGATTATGGCCTGCGCAGTGGCTCATGGAGTCCTAGGCAATTGGAATATATAGTCGGCAGCCCATGATTTCTTGGCACACAGTTATCTTGAAGAACACCGGAGTTGTCCTCTGATGTGCTCGAGGCCCTGGTTATTTTAGAACATGTGTGTTCCTTTCCATTACTAAACTGGAAGGCTGAAATGTTTATGAATTATAACAACGTTGCGACTTACTGTGCTATACGCTGTTGGACTGAAGTGACATTTTTTTACTTCATAGACACGTACTGGACCCGTACTTTTCTCACTCAGACATTGTTTTTATCCAATATTTTTGAGTGTCAGTTTCTTCACACCATGGTGACCCATGACTGTTTTGATACGTTTGATAATTCTTAATTCAGATTTGTACTCCCTATTATCATGTTTGCCAAAATTCTGCACTTGGTTCTAACTCATTCAGGATTGAACTCTGCGTTCAACAAACATTGCCCCCTTCATTATGCGTTCTCCAATCAAGGGATAATGTAGTGAGGCCTGAGCCTAGTATGTGTTTCCTGTTAAGTTAGCATAAGCTTATTAGAAGTTTAAAAGCCATTTTACCTTTTTGGCGCTTTTGCACACAACACTACATATAATTGTTGTTGTAAGTTAGGCTGCATGAAATGCTTTACATGAGAAAAGCTTGTTTTCGACATCGACAAACTTACATCATGACCCTAGTCTGCATAGTGAGTGCTGAAGCCTTCAATGTTATCATAACATAGAAACTGTTGTTCATACTGATCGGCTAACAGTCTTAGACACAACAAATGGCAGCTGCAGGCCCGCCGAGATCCTGACGCCTTCATTATTACACTCCAGCCATGATTTGAGACACTTGGAAGATTTTCTGTTTCCAGGGATGCAGAGAGCTTTTGCTGGTCCCGATGTGATTCACTCTTGCTGAGTTGAGAGGTAATGGGGTCCCCCATACAAGCCTAAGAGACCTTCTATAGTTTATAACCATAGTTACTAGATAGGGAGGGTGTTATAACTAGGCACTTTACTACCTGCTTTCACCATCATTGTAATATGATTTCTCCCTTTCTGTTTTATGGAATTGTAACAATGCTGACCATATTATTTCTAATCATATGTCTGCTTATGTTTGCACAGATACTGCACCTAAGAGCACGCCGTTAAAATAAATATTTTAACCTTACCGGTGTCTCTTATTTACTCCTGTTGTGGACTGGTATGAGAGTATAACAAAAGAGTGTTCTCACTTCCCACCATTCCTGAGTTTATCCTAAGTCGCATATTCTAGGTTGTCTAATCATTGGTTCCTTTGCTAGAGGACGAAGAGTTAATGTTACACCGATGCCAGCTGGTTGGGCTTTTTTAGGTACTGAGGTGAGTTTCTGATACACCACAATTCACTAATGTCCTAGATCTCTGTGTACAGTTCTGTGTATGAGCAGGATCCTTGCAACACGGTTTTCTAACTTGAATGTCCCGGTAACCTCTGTTTGTTTCAGTGAATTTCTAAGTTTTTTATTGGTATTTCTAACTATAACGCCCCCGTAACCCTTGTTTTTTTTCAGTTAATTTCTACGTTGTTTTTTAAACATTAAGCAATATTTAATTATTGTATGTTAATCCAACCACCACCAGACATTGCTAAAGGAAGTTGTCTGCAAGGCCTGCAGCCAGGCCCTGTGGCCTACCTTCGCTTACAGTCAACCCCACGCCGTGCATGGCCTATGGATGTGTGCGGGGGCATTGGCAACAGGGCATGGCCAGCGGTTAGGTCTTGCAGCCAAACCTGAAAGGCAGCCAACCCGTAAGGAAGGCACACATCTCCTGGGGCCCGCCACATTTTTTGTTTTTAGGGGAGCAGCCCCCCACCCATGGCCAATATTGGTCCCGAGGACCGCACCCCCTGCATCCTGGCCAAATAAAAATGGGAGAGAGGGCTGCGCGCCCCCTTCTTCCCTGATTATAGCCCTAAGGACCCCAGCTGAAGTGATAGGGGACTGCATGGCCCCCCTCCCTGGGGTGATTTAGGCCCTAGACACCCCATCACCCGGGCCCGGCCAATAAAAGGTGGGTGCCCTGGAGCCCATCCAGGGCACTCTCTTTACCATTGATGCAGGTAATGAGGGGAGCCCCAATACCCCACGGCCATAGCCAGCTCCCCACCTCCAGCGGGAGCCAGCATTGCTCCTGCCCACAGGGAGCAGCTAAAAATGCTGCTCGCTCTGGACGGGAGTAATTCTTTCATCTGTTTCCATGCCAGCTTCCCAGTGGACATTTTTCATGCTCCTGCCCACTGGGAGAGGACTTAATGTTTACGCTCGCTTGGCATGATCTATAAGGTTGCTCCAGCAAAGCAAGAGCTAACACAGGTTTTCCTGCCCACACTGGTGGGCACCCTGGGACCTAGCAGGAGCCGGTCCTGGGGATGGGGTCCCCAGGGCCTTTTTTTGGCTCAGGGAGGGGGGCCTTTTCTCTGCACAGCCCTGCCTCCCTATTTCAAATTTTAGCTAGGCCCTTGGAGATGGGGTTTCCGGGGCTGAAATCAATCCAGGGGGGGGCTGTGTGGCCCCCTCCCCATTTTCAAAATTTTCCAGGCCCTGGAAGATGGGTTACCCAGAACCAAAATTGGCCTAGGATGGGTGCCCCTGCCCCTTTACGTATGCAGCCTGGCTCCAGGGGATAGGGTCCTTGTGGTTGTAATTAGCCTCTGGAGGAACGCAATGTGACCCCTTCCCATTAATAAATAAATAAATTCCCCCTGGACCTTGCCCACCCAGGGGACAAACAACACATACGCTGCTAACAGCGAATGCTTATAAAAAAAACAAATTCCTGTGGATCCTCTGCAAATTTGCGGGTCAGGGTATATATCTTCCCTGCTCCCTTATGTTTTGTTTGGTCATTTTTTGCTTGGGACTCGGGCAAGTCCGCATCTCAAGATGGCTGCCAATACTTCCTGGTTGAAGTGTTGGTAGCCAATCAGATCTCACCAAGAGATCTGTCAGATCTGCAAAGAATTTGTGTCCCTGGATATATATAATTTTTTTTTCTGTAATAACTCCAAAATTGCTGAATGGATTTACACCAAATTATGAAAAGTGCTCTCTCCGGACCAAGAGCTAGCTTTCTGACAAATTTGGTGTAATTACTTTCAGCGGATTGGGCTGTAGTGGTTTTCAAAATCCCTATGGGGAAATTGAATAGGGAAAACATATTTTGGGACACCATTTTTTCTTAGCCGCCGCTTCATAAATCACCCCAAAACTTTTCAGACAGCAGCTGAAGTGAGCTGTACACTAGTTTTGAAAATGGCGTGAACAATATTTCTCCAAACAGCGCCAAAAGTATTAACACAACACAAAATCTTAACTATAACTTGACTATAATGACTACCAGTAGGGTTATATATATATATATATATATATATATATATATATATATATATATATATATATAAATATATATATATATATATATATATGTTCTCTCAAATTGCCCTTAGCATTGCCAAAGCACACGACATTGCTCCGACCATCCGGTCTAACCACTCATGCATGCTTTGCCGCTTCACCTGCTATTTGGTCTGCCTGACGCGTTTCGGGGTCGGAACCCCGTCTTCAGAGGCTGCAGTAAAGGCACTTAGGAAACGCTTTGCTGGTTTGTGACTCATTTATTAAACAAACCTTCCAGTGGGCGTTGACTGAATTCATCGTTCAGTGGGCGTTGGCTGAATTCAGTTGGTAACTGGGATTTGTAGTCCGCAAAGCGCCAATTGTTTATTCCTTTGAGTAAGTCCAAGTGCACAATAACAATTCATGCTTGTCATAAAATACCTTCGTAGGTGGTGTCACATTAAAGCATGCTACATCAATTGAGGAGCGTTGTGCCTTAGAGTCCAAAACAGTTTCAGACTCGGGCCCCGCTGTGCTGGATGATACTTTTCCTCCAACAGGCGATGGTGCATCTGGCCACGGCCAGGCCGCCGTGTAGAAATGTTCTCTCAAATTGCCCTTAGCATTGCCAAAGCACACGACATTGCTCCGACCATCCGGTCTAACCACTCATGCATGCTTTGCCGCTTCACCTGCTATTTGGTCTGCCTGACGCGTTTCGGGGTCGGAACCCCGTCTTCAGAGGCTGCAGTAAAGGCACTCAGGAAACGCTTTGCTGGTTTGTGACTCATTTATTAAACAAACCTTCCAGTGGGCGTTGACTGAATTCATCGTTCAGTGGGCGTTGGCTGAATTCAGTTGGTAACTGGGATTTGTAGTCCGCAAAGCGCCAATTGTTTATTTCTTTGAGTAAGTCCAAGTGCACAATAACAATTCATGCTTGTCATAAAATACCTTCGTAGGTGGTGTCACATTAAAGCATGCTACATCAATTGAGGAGCGCTGTGCCTTAGAGTCCAAAACAGTTTCAGACTCGGGCCCCGCTGTGCTGGATGATACTTTTCCTCCAACAGGCGATGGTGCATCTGGCCACGGCCAGGCCGCCGTGTAAAAATGTTCTCTCAAATTGCCCTTAGCATTGCCAAAGCACACGACATTGCTCCGACCATCCGGTCTAACCACTCATGCATGCTTTGCCGCTTCACCTGCTATTTGGTCTGCCTGACGCGTTTCGGGGTCGGAACCCTGTCTTCAGAGGCTGCAGTAAAGGCACTCAGGAAACGCTTTGCTGGTTTGTGACTCATTTATTAAACAAACCTTCCAGTGGGCGTTGACTGAATTCATCGTTCAGTGGGCGTTGGCTGAATTCAGTTGGTAACTGGGATTTGTAGTCCGCAAAGCGCCAATTGTTTATTCCTTTGAGTAAGTCCAAGTGCACAATAACAATTCATGCTTGTCATAAAATACCTTCGTAGGTGGTGTCACATTAAAGCATGCTACATCAATTGAGGAGCGCTGTGCCTTAGAGTCCAAAACAGTTTCAGACTCGGGCCCCGCTGTGCTGGATGAAACTTTTCCTCCAACAGGCGATGGTGCATCTGGCCACGGCCAGGCCGCCGTGTAGAAATGTTCTCTCAAATTGCCCTTAGCATTGCCAAAGCACACGACATTGCTCCGACCATCCGGTCTAACCACTCATGCATGCTTTGCCGCTTCACCTGCTATTTGGTCTGCCTGACGCGTTTCGGGGTCGGAACCCCGTCTTCAGAGGCTGCAGTAAAGGCACTCAGGAAACGCTTTGCTGGTTTGTGACTCATTTATTAAACCAACCTTCCAGTGGGCGTTGACTGGATTCATCGTTCAGTGGGCGTTGGCTGAATTCAGTTGGTAACTGGGATTTGTAGTCCGCAAAGCGCCAATTGTTTATTCCTTTGAGTAAGTCCAAGTGCACAATAACAATTCATGCTTGTCATAAAATACCTTCGTAGGTGGTGTCACATTAAAGCATTCTACATCAATTGAGGAGCGCTGTGCCTTAGAGTCCAAAACAGTTTCAGACTCGGGCCCCGCTGTGCTGGATGATACTTTTCCTCCAACAGGCGATGGTGCATCTGGCCACGGCCAGGCCGCCGTGTAGAAATGTTCTCTCAAATTGCCCTTAGCATTGCCAAAGCACACGACATTGCTCCGACCATCCGTTCTAACCACTCATGCATGCTTTGCCGCTTCACCTGCTATTTGGTCTGCCTGACGCGTTTCGGGGTCGGAACCCCGTCTTCAGAGGCTGCAGTAAAGGCACTCAGGAAACGCTTTGCTGGTTTGTGACTCATTTATTAAACAAACCTTCCAGTGGGATTTGTAGTCCGCAAAGCGCCAATTGTTAATTCCTTTGAGTAAGTCCAAGTGCACAATAACAATTCATGCTTGTCATAAAGTCTGAAACTGTTTTGGACTCTAAGGCACAGCGCTCCTCAACTGAATTCAGCCAACGCCCACTGAACGATGAATTCAGTCAACGCCCACTGGAAGGACCCCGAAACGCGTCAGGCAGACCAAATAGCAGGTGAAGCGGCAAAGCATGCATGAGTGGTTAGACCGGATGGTCGGAGCAATGTCGTGTGCTTTGGCAATGCTAAGGGCAATTTGAGAGAACATATATATATATATATATATATATATATATATATATATATATACATATATATATATATATTCAGCAATTATCCAAGCATTAACCGCCTCCACCAGATCGAGAGTTGCGTCGTCACAGTAAGACTCCTTGGATCGAGTCTCTCTCATTCCATCATGCAAACGACCACGCCATGTGAGATTTGTCAAAGTTTCTTTATTTCTGCCGCTGCCAAACGCGTTTCGACTACACAGTAGTCTTGGTCACTGGTTACGGTTAGGAAAGCGCGCGGCCATTTTAAAGAAAAAAAATGTAACAGTTCACAATACGTCATTAACTGCCTGTCAGCCGACAGGAAAGACAGACTTCCATTTAACATTCTGTTGTATTTTCGTTCGTTTGCACGTTGTTTCAACATGATTTAATACATTTGTTCAAAATGCCTGGTAATTACCAGTCGAATGAATTCATGTACAACCTTTATATTTATCATAAAGTGCTGGGTGCGAGTATTCATGTTTTACCGTGTTTTTTCAACTCCATTTTGAAAACTTTATCGGTACTGACGCGTACTGACAAAATAACGTGTAGTCTGTGCATATTCTACGCACTTTGTCAAAACTATTTTCAAGTTAGAAAATATCGCCCCAGTGGGCTTAGCCTGACCATCTGCTTAATTTCATTATTAATTAACAGTTTCTTTCCCGGCTATGAAATTTCAAAATGAGTTGCTGTCTCACAACCCTCTTTAACATTGCACAAAATCAAGCTCAAGTGAGCAAATATGCTGGTTGTACCATATATGACAACAAACAGATGAATTTATCTCATCATTATTATTCATGTTGATTACCAATTGCAAGTACATTATAAAGAAGTACTGTCCACAAAATCTTAATCATAGTCAAAATTCATTTTCATGTGTGTTAATCTAGCAGGAGCTACTTGACCATCACCGAGAATTAATATTAGAGATGTCTGTGTAAATCTTCTTCAATATTAAGACCGTTTGGCTGCTTAGTGTTTAACTTTATTATATACTTAGACTCTAGTTTTCTTAATTTACTCAGTCTATTACCCCCTCTTTGACTGGCTGGAATAGAATCAATTACACAATAAGTCAGTCCTTTGACATCCTTATTGTGCATCAGTTCAAAATGCCTGGCTACTGGATAAGCCCTGTCGGCATTTTTAATTGCACGCAGGTGCTGTAAAATCCTTTTGTAGGCTTCATTGATTGTGCTGCCCACATACCGGAGCCCGCAAGGGCACTCGAGAATGTAGATCGCATAATCAGTTTTGCATGTATATTTATTGTTAATCTTTTCCATTCTGTTGGAAAGGCCCAATCTGTATTTACTACAGTTTACACCATGATTACATGCCTATATATACATATATATATATATATTGTCAGAGCAAATGTCCCTTTCTGAAGGAGGAGCGACCATTCAGCTGGTGCCGGTGCCGAGTCAAGGACAGGACTCGTAGTAACTTTTTCAAAGCATTTGAAATAATCACAGCACTCTTCTCGGATTTGGTTAAGCTTATTTAATCCATCTCGGAAAAAACTTCCTCACCTACGCGTTTCAAACAGATTACTGTTCTTGCTCACGGTAGTTACAAGTCCGTTTTTACTTTTCACTATATATACCCTCCTACCCATTTGGCAGTTAGGATGCATTATGGGAGGGGTAGTTTTTGGTTGAAACAACCATGTCAGGTTCCTTTTCCTAGTTACCAAGTCATTTTTAAGATGACGTTATTAAGGTGTTACTATTGACGGCTAAGTGCCTGATGGCTTGGAGGAATAGATCACTCCAAGGCAAGCTGAGTAGTTAACTCTCTTGCAGCAATATGTACCAATGTTGTACATATTGGTGGATAATAGCTAAGTGCTATATCCCAAGGTCATTGGCTTGTATCTTGGTCCAGGAGCCTGACATTATTTAAAACAAACGCTGTAAATAACAAACTTAAATTTCTCCATATATTCTTAGTTAACCTCTTACATTTCAAAAATCTAAACACTATGTACTCAAAGGAACTAATACGTCTAGTTTCAGTTTCAAATTTACATTTCATATGGCTATTATTCTTTTAATCAAAACACTTTTCTTTTGAGGTAGATATCATAGTCAGTGAAGACTTTCGTTGTTACTGTTGTGTGATTGTCTTATATTTTGGATCTCAGTTAGTTCATAAATGTACATATAATTCCTCGTCCCCGTTCAATCCTTGGGGGGTCTTGGTTTTGAATTTTATTATTAGTTTGGATTCCAAACGTCTGAGTTTTTGTATGCGATTGCCTCCTCTTTCATTGTCAGGTATCATTGCTATTCCTGAGTATCTCACATTTAACCAGGTTTTGTTTCTGTGAGTCATGAGGTGTTTTGCCATTGCATAAGTTTGGTCCTTGTTTTGCATAGCCCTAATGTGTTCTAGCATTCTTTTCTTAAGGGCACATATTGTCGATCCGATATATCTCTTTCCACAATCACACTCTAGAAGATAGACAACATAATGGGATTCACATGTGATCTTGTTCCGTATTTCAAATGGTTGGCCTTTCGGATCTGTTATGGATTTGAGATTTTTGCCAATCTTGCACGCTTTGCACGATGTGCATTTGGTAAATCCTTTTTGTCTTTTTTCCAGCCAGGTTTCTTCTCTTTTGTTTACGAAATGGCTGTTGACTAGAATGTCACCGATTGATGGTGCCTTTCTAAAGGAGATTAAAGGTGCATCTCCTATCACATTTCCAATGTCAGGATCTTTTTTCAATACCATCCAGTATTTAGTGACCACTTTCCTGATTTTCGCACTTTCTTTTGAATATGTCAAGATTAGGCGTGGTTTTTCCTCATTCGTTGTTTCATTGGCCCCTTTTTTCTTGACTATCAATGTCTCAGTTCTTGTTTTTTGTCGTGCTCTCATTTCTCCTCTTTTTATTGTTCTCATATTGTATCCTCTTTGGGAGAATCGATTTACCGTTTCTGCAAATTTGTGTTCCATTTCCGATGGTTCAGAACAATTGCGTTTCATCCTTAGAAACTCTCCATAAGGTACATTCTGTTTCAGGGATGTTGGATGAAAACTGGTTCCATGAAGGATACTGTTAGTGGAGGTTTTTTTTGCGAAAGAGGGTCGTGTGCATTGTATTGTCTTTAATGTATACTTTTGTATCCAAAAAATCAATTTCCTTCTCTTGGATGTTAAACGTGAATTGTAGACCAACATCATTCTGGTTTAAGATCATTATGTATTCTACCAACTCTTCCCTTGTTCCCTTCCACACTAGGAAGAGATCATCGATAAATCTCAGCCAGAGAATTATCTTGGCAGTATAAGGTTCGTTTTCTTCTCTCCAAGCTATGTGTTTCTCCCACCAACCCATGGTGAGATTAGCATAGCTTGGAGAAAATGAAACACCCATTGCAGTTCCACAGTTCTGGGAATAGATTCCATTGTTAAAGAGAAACACATTGTTTGTAAGGCATATGCGTATCATATCCAACAGCATAGCTGAATGTTTGAGTTCCCCTATTGGTCTCTGCCTCAGAAAGTAAGCAATTGCTTCTAGTCCTATCTGATGGTTGATCGATGTATAGAGTGATACTACATCTATTGTAGCTAGAAGATATGTTGGTTGCCATTGTGTGTCCATTATTATTCGTAGAAAGTCTCCAGTGTTATGTTATGTTATGTTATTGGCTTTTATACCGCGCACAGCTGCCCCAGCAAAGGGGCGTCCTGGCGCCAAGGAAGGTCAACACAACATCACACAGCGCATAAAGGGAGATCAGAAACATAAGTTAAAAAAGAAAAGTTTTGATGGCATGTCTGAATTACAGTAAATCCTCCATAGCTCGGATTTCACTGGGAAGAGAGTTCCACAGTTTGGCCGCCACTACCCTGAAGGAGCGGCCACCCATCCTGCACAGCAAAAAACGTGGAACAACAGACAAATTCTGACCCATCGATCTCAAGGATCGAGAAGGAACATAAGGGGTCAGTAAATTCGTCAAGATCGGTGGAGCCATACCTTTCAAAATTTTAAAAGCTAGGCAAAGCACCTTAAACTCGATCCGACGAGCGACAGGCAGCCAATGGAGCGATTGCAGTGCTCTAGACGTCGGGCAACGACGGGGCAATCCCAGAACCGCTCTTGCGGCCGCATTCTGCACACGTTGCAGCCGCATGAGTTCTGCCTTGTTCGCACCTGCAAGTAAGACACTGGCATAGTCTATCCTGGATAGGATCGAGGCCTGGACTACCAGCTGTCTAGTGGCGGCGTCAAAAAATTTGAGCACCGGCCTGATACCCCTAAGTATGCCAAAACAGGAGGCAGCCACCCTCTTAGTTTGGCAGATGAAGCTCAGTGTAGGGTCCAACCATACCCCGAGGTTTTTTATCTCTATGGCAGGAGAAGGTATCGTTCCTAACTCAGGGGGCCACCAGTTGTCGTTCCACCATCCAGGTTGCTTTCCCACCACCATCACCTCAGTCATCTTTGCGTTCAGTTGGAGACAGTTTAAGTTCATCCAATTTGCCACCGCACGTAGCCCCTCACAGAAATTGCGGGCGTCCACAGCTGAGTCTCCACTTAGTGTGACCGCCAGCTGCGTGTCATCCGCATAGGACACCATTGTCAGGCCCCAGCGTTTGACTACCGCAGCCAGCGGACTCACGTATAGGTTAAAAAGAGTGGGGCTCAAGGATGAGCCCTGTGGGACTCCCAAGGTGAGCGGGTGGGAGGTGGATTTGCCAGGTGGTATCGCTACCTGAAAGGATCTGTTGGTAAGGAAGGAGCGGAACCACCCTAGCGCCGTGCCCCTAACCCCAGCTTCCACTAACCTCCGCAAAAGTATCTCGTGGGACACCGTATCGAAGGCGGCACTCAGGTCTAACAACAGGAGTGCCGCTGTTCGTCCGGTGTCCAGCACGGAGCGCAGATGTTCAACCATGTATAACAAGGCGGTCTCCGTGCTGTGGCCTGCACGAAATCCATTTTGCGTGGGATCCAGGATGTTAGCTTTGGCAAGATGGTCGGCCAGGATCCTATTCACGTGGGCTTCGGTGATTTTAGCAGGCCACGGTAGCAGAGAAATGGGGCGATAGTTTTCAGGTTTTACAGGATCTAGGGTAGGCTTTTTTAGGATGGGAGTAACTACCGCTTGCTTCCACTTGGTGGGCACCACCCCTGAAGTCAAGGACGTGTTAATAAGGGCCAGCAAGGGAGGACGACATATCGCCTGCATGTTTTTGAACTGAGTCGGAATGAGAGGATCTGCTGGGGAGCCGGATTTGATTTTTTGGCTCAATAGATCGAAACCCTCCTCAGAAAGGGGGGCCAGCAAATCCAAAGTCGGAGTATTGTCCTTTATACCGACATCCAAGTCCAATAGATGCCCGGTAGTTGGGAAGGTGCGGTAGATGGTAAGCACCTTTTGAACAAAGAAGGAGGCCAGGCTCTCACAATGAGAGTCAGTACAGATTTCAGCAGCAGAGGCCCTCTTAGTCGTCAACTCTTTTAGAACCTTGAAGATAAGTTTAGAGGGGTTAGGGCAGTCCCGGAACTCCTGCGCATAATATGCAGCGCGCGTACGGCAGACCGCTCTATGGTATGCCTTGGACCGAGTGAGATAGCAGGATTTGCTCACGGGATCATAGGCTTTTCTCCATTGCCTTTCCGCTTGCCTGCACTCTCTCTTAAGACACGCCAGAGTCTCATCATACCACGGACTATGCGCCTTAGTGCGGCACTTGGAACGAACCAAGGGGATAAGGGAGTCTAAGGCCGTTTCAATCCAAGCGCAGAAGGAGTCATACCCTCCATCGACATCCGAGAGGATAGGTAAGGGAGTCTTTCCAAGTAGAGAGTAAAACTCATCTAGTTTTAATTTACTCCACTGGCGAGAGAAAGAGGTTTTGTTCTGTGCCACAAATATAGGGTCTGCCACAGGAATAGCTGCCTTCACCAGCATATGATCAGTCCATATCAGCGGGACGGCTGGATACATAATTATATCCTCTAGGGTAGTGAAAAACGGGTCCAGTGTATGACCACCTGAATGAGTAGGGGATAGCACTTTTTGTAGGAGCTGCAAGGCTTCTAAGTCGGCTAGGCAGCTCTTAATAGCAGGTTGGGATGTACAATCAAAATGCAGATTGAGATCACCAACCACATTAAAATTAGCGCAGCCAAGCGCTTCTATGCTAATAACGTCCGGGAGAGCGGCTCTAAAGGCCGCATCGCAGCCCGGAGGCCGGTAAATTAGAAGACCTGAGAAGCTGTAGCAAGGGGAAAAAGAAATTCTAAAGCGGGCACATTCGCAGCCCAAGATTTTTAATTCTTTCCATTCGAAAGGGAAACAACGTTTCACTGCCATTGCAATGCCACCCCCTCTAGAGCCGCGGTTGAGAGTGGCCACAGTGTATTCTGGGGGAAAAGCAAGATTTAGGATCGCGATGTCAGCGTCCTGAAGCCAGGTTTCGGTGATAAAGAACACATCTGGGGAATCGTTAGTCACAATATCTAAGATCTCTGCCTGATGTTTGACCAGAGATCTGACATTTAGACTGTATATACTCACAGTATTCACCCCAGAAGCGTTATTCAGCCGGGCGGAGGCCTCTAAGGAGCGGCAGCGAGAAGAGGAGGGCAGACACCAACAGCAGTGGGAGCACCTATAAGGACCCCTTAGCGGCGATACAGGCGGAAGAGAACAGATGGGAACTTGCTTCCGTAACGCCAATAGATCTAATCTACCATACCTGACAGGAGGGGAAGCCATGGCGGAGGAGAGTACTCTGCCGCACGCCGCACTTCCTTAGCGCTGACGGGCGCAGACGGGCAGACTCTGGCTCGACTCAGGCGCGAGTCAGGCGCTACCGCTGCGCGTCACCGCTGCGCGAAGGAAGTGAGCTTTAAATGCCGCCTCACCTGGGCTCCCAACGGAGCACTAGAGCGCTGCAACAAGTGGCGCGCTGAGAACCAGCACCCCCAGTATGGCGGCCAAGCGTCACCAGTAAGGGATGTTGGGAACACAGAAAACTCCGCTCTAGAAGCGGTGGGGGGCCCAATTTATCGTGCAAGTATGTGGACAATCATTCAGCAATTAAAAACACAGGTAAGCTTTAAATAACTGAGAACCACAAAAAACGAAGAGGTTTTAAAATATCAAATAGCGCTGCACGCGAATTATGCAGAGGTCGAGGAGCGCGCTAGCAAATGCGCGTTAGACTTTCCTAAGAACGCGCTGCACTCTACGCTCGCCTTAAATGTCGCCTTAAGTGTCTTTGATGAAGGAGTTTAGTGTTGGCACTATGGGAGCTAAGAAATGATCAACATAAGAGGCAATATTTTCATATAGCGATCCACAGCTGGAAATAATTGGTCGAGCTGGGGGTTTGTACAATGTCTTGTGAACTTTCGGCAGAAAGTAAATTGTTGGTGTTATCGGATTCTCTACTGTCAAAAACTTGGTTTCTTCTTGACTTAACAAACTGTTTTCCTGCCATGTTCTTATTTGGTGATGTATTTTCATTGTCATCATCGCTATTGGATTTTCTTCCAATTTTGTGTAGTTTTTTGTATCCTGCAGTTGTCGATAGGCCTCTTCTATGTAATCAGTCTTGTTTAAAACCACAATATTCCCGCCTTTGTCGGCTGGCTTGATTTCAATTTTCAAGTTCGATTTTAGAGAGTTTAATGCTTGGTGTTCCTCCCAGGTTAGATTTTCCTTATTTTTGTTGTTGACATTTTTCATTTTTTCTAGTTCTGTGGTGATCAGGTCATGGAACGCATCTATTCTGTTACCAGGATGTAATATTGGGCAGAATTTTGATGGATTTTTGAAAGTTGTTTTTGGATGCGTGTTATGTGGAATATCCATTTCTTTCAAAATTTGTGTCTCCGTTAATGATGTGTCATTGTCATCATTTGCCAGGTCATGAGCTACTATCAGTGCTGGGAGATCTGAAATTGTATATCCTTCTTCCTCTCCACTGTTAGTGACATTGGACTCATTAGTACTTTTCTTCTTGGATTTGACAAAAAACTTTTTTAATTTTAGTTTTCTTATATATTTGTACATATCAATCTTTGTTTCCACATCATCCTGATGTTTTTCTGGGCTGAATGTTAAGCCTTTATTTAGTAGTTTCCTTTCATTGGTCGTTAGGGTGTAGTCCGATAGATTTATAATTAAATCTGGACCAGTGTCGTTTTTCTTTGTATTGTCCGATATTATTTCTTTGACAGGGTGCGATTGCGCAATGGGTATCTTGGAGCGCTTTGCTCTTCTGGTTTTGCGTTTGTGTTTGAGTTTGATGATTGGCCCCTTCCTCGCCCTCTCTGTCTTCCCCTTCCACATCCTCTCCCTGATGTTCTCGGGGTTTGTTGGTCGTTGTACAGCATTTCCATCTCCTCTAAAAAAAAAGAACTGTTTTTGATTGGTTGTTCTTTCTCTCCCTCTTTGTTCCCCTTCGCTAGCGTCAGATTCAGTTTCACTTGCCCCAGGCTTTGGTTTGGATTTGTTAGTTCCTTGTTGCTTCAAGACATTGAATCGTTTGGCAAATGTGAATATTGCACCGTTTGCATAATCGTATTGATCTCTCCTGAATTTGCGCTGTTTGCGTTCTTCTATCTCATTTTCGTGTTTATCTAAATTGTTTTCCATTATGGTTCTTAGTGTTTTCATTTCATCTTCCCCTTCTTGTGAGGCCTTTATTTGTTGTTCTGTTTCCTCTATTTTAGTGTGTAGGTCTGCTACTCCAATTTTTGCGTGTTTGATTATTATCATTATCATTCTTTTTGAACACTCCATGTTATTGTGCCCCCATTCCTCAAGCATAGCAGGGCTGGTGTCTGGATGATTTGGAAGGGTGAATATACATAGGCCCCTAGGAACAAGGCCCACTTCCAAATATTTTTCCAATGTTATTATCTCCCAGGACCGCGATATCTCTTTGCGTAAGAGTTTTTCTAGCTGTTGGAAAAGTTGTTTTAGTGTTGTTTGCGTTGTTTTGGAGGTCGTAGCTTTGGGATCCGAAGCTTGGTTTCTCCCCGTTTGTTGGGAATCTGAAAATAAACTTTCCGCTTTTTCCAGGCGCTTGGCTGCTCTTTTTTCCATCTTGCTTAAGAGTTAATTGGGTCAACAAGACAAAGAACACTATTTGTTTGTGTTCGTGTTATTTATTCGATTGTTTGTTGATTTACTTGCGTTTGACGAACAGCTTGTTAACTAAACGTGGGAAGTTTGTTCAATTGTGATTGCAAGGCTGGCTGCCTTAGCTGGATGGACGCTTTTCCGAGAAAATGAGAAATTGTTTTTCTAAATGCGAAGTACCATGTAGTCTGGAACTTGGCATAACATTCGCTGCAGCACTGTCAGTTACAAGCTGGCATACACATATACACACTTTGGCGTTCACTTACCCGGGAGTCTCCTGGAACGCTGAATGCCCTCCGGCACTTTCGCGTCAGCGCTCAACCTGGTAATCGGTAGGTGTGTGCTCCGTTCTGCCGGTAACTTGATTGTTTTGTGCTCCGTTTGTGAATCGCTCTCGATTTTGGGTTCAGTCCGTGATTTGGAAAAGGCGTCTTGGCTCCAGTCAGTCTGTGCACCTTTCCGACGGCTTTCTCCCCTTTATTTCCTCGCGTTTCACGGTGTTGGTTGTTGCAGATATACGGAGTGATGAAGTGCTGGGCTCTCTCCTCACGTAACGAAAATTGTCAGAGCAAATGTCCCTTTCTGAAGGAGGAGCGACCATTCAGCTGGTGCCGAGTCAAGGACAGGACTCGTGGTAACTTTTCCAAAGCAATTGAAATAATCACCGCACTCTTCTCGGATTTAGTTAAGCTTATTTAATCCATCTCGGAAAAATCTTCCTCACCTACGCGTTTCAAACAGATTACTGTTCTTGCTCACGGTAGTTACAAGTCCGTTTTTACTTTTCACTATATATACCCTCCTACCCATTTGGCAGTTAGGATGCATTATGGGAGGGGTAGTTTTTGGTTGAAACAACCATGTCAGGTTCCTTTTCCCAGTTACCAAGTCATTTTTAAGATGACGTTATTAAGGTGTTACTATTGACGGCTAAGTGCCTGATGGCTTGGAGGAATAGATCACTCCAAGGCAAGCTGAGTAGTTAACTCTCTTGCAGCAATATGTACCAATGTTGTACATATTGGTGGATAATAGCTAAGTGCTATATCCCAAGGTCATTGGCTTGTATCTTGGTCCAGGAGCCTGACATTATTTAAAACAAACGCTGTAAATAACAAACTTAAATTTCTCCATATATTCTTAGTTAACCTCTTACATTTCAAAAATCTAAACACTATGTACTCAAAGGAACTAATACGTCTAGTTTCAGTTTCAAATTTACATTTCATATGGCTATTATTCTTTTAATCAAAACACTTTTCTTTTGAGGTAGATATCATAGTCAGTGAAGACTTTCGTTGTTACTGTTGTGTGATTGTCTTATATTTTGGATCTCAGTTAGTTCATAAATGTACATATAATTCCTCGTCCCCGTTCAATTCTTGCGGGGTCTTGGTTTTGAATTTTATTATTAGTTTGGATTCCAAACGTCTGAGTTTTTGTATGCGATTGCCTCCTCTTTCATTGTCAGGTATCATTGCTATTCCTGAGTATCTCACATTTAACCAGGTTTTGTTTCTGTGAGTCATGAGGTGTTTTGCCATTGCCTAAGTTTGGTCCTTGTTTTGCATAGCCCTAATGTGTTCTAGCATTCTTTTCTTAAGGGCACATATTGTCGATCCGATATATCTCTTTCCACAATCACACTCTAGAAGATAGACAACATAATGGGATTCACATGTGATCTTGTTCCGTATTTCAAATGGTTGGCCTTTCGGATCTGTTATGGATTTGAGATTTTTGCCAATCTTGCACGCTTTGCACGATGTGCATTTGGTAAATCCTTTTTGTCTTTTTTCCAGCCAGGTTTCTTCTCTTTTGTTTACGAAATGGCTGTTGACTAGAATGTCACCGATTGATGGTGCCTTTCTAAAGGAGATTAAAGGTGCATCTCCTATCACATTTCCAATGTCAGGATCTTTTTTCAATACCATCCAGTATTTAGTGACCACTTTCCTGATTTTCGCACTTTCTTTTGAATATGTCAAGATTAGGCGTGGTTTTTCCTCATTCGTTGTTTCATTGGCCCCTTTTTTCTTGACTATCAATGTCTCAGTTCTTGTTTTTTGTCGTGCTCTCATTTCTCCTCTTTTTATTGTTCTCATATTGTATCCTCTTTGGGAGAATCGATTTACCGTTTCTGCAAATTTGTGTTCCATTTCCGATGGTTCAGAACAATTGCGTTTCATCCTTAGAAACTCTCCATAAGGTACATTCTGTTTCAGGGATGTTGGATGAAAACTGGTTCCATGAAGGATACTGTTAGTGGAGGTTTTTTTTGCGAAAGAGGGTCGTGTGCATTGTATTGTCTTTAATGTATACTTTTGTATCCAAAAAATCAATTTCCTTCTCTTGGATGTTAAACGTGAATTGTAGACCAACATCATTCTGGTTTAAGATCATTATGTATTCTACCAACTCTTCCCTTGTTCCCTTCCACACTAGGAAGAGATCATCGATAAATCTCAGCCAGAGAATTATCTTGGCAGTATAAGGTTCGTTTTCTTCTCTCCAAGCTATGTGTTTCTCCCACCAACCCATGGTGAGATTAGCATAGCTTGGAGAAAATGAAACACCCATTGCAGTTCCACAGTTCTGGGAATAGATTCCATTGTTAAAGAGAAACACATTGTTTGTAAGGCATATGCGTATCATATCCAACAGCATAGCTGAATGTTTGAGTTCCCCTATTGGTCTCTGCCTCAGAAAGTAAGCAATTGCTTCTAGTCCTATCTGATGGTTGATCGATGTATAGAGTGATACTACATCTATTGTAGCTAGAAGATATGTTGGTTGCCATTGTGTGTCCATTATTATTCGTAGAAAGTCTCCAGTGTCTTTGATGAAGGAGTTTAGTGTTGGCACTATGGGAGCTAAGAAATGATCAACATAAGAGGCAATATTTTCATATAGCGATCCACAGCTGGAAATAATTGGTCGAGCTGGGGGTTTGTACAATGTCTTGTGAACTTTCGGCAGAAAGTAAATTGTTGGTGTTATCGGATTCTCTACTGTCAAAAACTTGGTTTCTTCTTGACTTAACAAACTGTTTTCCTGCCATGTTCTTATTTGGTGATGTATTTTCATTGTCATCATCGCTATTGGATTTTCTTCCAATTTTGTGTAGTTTTTTGTATCCTGCAGTTGTCGATAGGCCTCTTCTATGTAATCAGTCTTGTTTAAAACCACAATATTCCCGCCTTTGTCGGCTGGCTTGATTTCAATTTTCAAGTTCGATTTTAGAGAGTTTAATGCTTGGTGTTCCTCCCAGGTTAGATTTTCCTTATTTTTGTTGTTGACATTTTTCATTTTTTCTAGTTCTGTGGTGATCAGGTCATGGAACGCATCTATTCTGTTACCAGGATGTAATATTGGGCAGAATTTTGATGGATTTTTGAAAGTTGTTTTTGGATGCGTGTTATGTGGAATATCCATTTCTTTCAAAATTTGTGTCTCCGTTAATGATGTGTCATTGTCATCATTTGCCAGGTCATGAGCTACTATCAGTGCTGGGAGATCTGAAATTGTATATCCTTCTTCCTCTCCACTGTTAGTGACATTGGACTCATTAGTACTTTTCTTCTTGGATTTGACAAAAAACTTTTTTAATTTTAGTTTTCTTATATATTTGTACATATCAATCTTTGTTTCCACATCATCCTGATGTTTTTCTGGGCTGAATGTTAAGCCTTTATTTAGTAGTTTCCTTTCATTGGTCGTTAGGGTGTAGTCCGATAGATTTATAATTAAATCTGGACCAGTGTCGTTTTTCTTTGTATTGTCCGATATTATTTCTTTGACAGGGTGCGATTGCGCAATGGGTATCTTGGAGAGCTTTGCTCTTCTGGTTTTGCGTTTGTGTTTGAGTTTGATGATTGGCCCCTTCCTCGCCCTCTCTGTCTTCCCCTTCCACATCCTCTCCCTGATGTTCTCGGGGTTTGTTGGTCGTTGTACAGCATTTCCATCTCCTCTAAAAAAAAGAACTGTTTTTGATTGGTTGTTCTTTCTCTCCCTCTTTGTTCCCCTTCGCTAGCGTCAGATTCAGTTTCACTTGCCCCAGGCTTTGGTTTGGATTTGTTAGTTCCTTGTTGCTTCAAGACATTGAATCGTTTGGCAAATGTGAATATTGCACCGTTTGCATAATCGTATTGATCTCTCCTGAATTTGCGCTGTTTGCGTTCTTCTATCTCATTTTCGTGTTTATCTAAATTGTTTTCCATTATGGTTCTTAGTGTTTTCATTTCATCTTCCCCTTCTTGTGAGGCCTTTATTTGTTGTTCTGTTTCCTCTATTTTAGTGTGTAGGTCTGCTACTCCAATTTTTGCGTGTTTGATTATTATCATTATCATTCTTTTTGAACACTCCATGTTATTGTGCCCCCATTCCTCAAGCATAGCAGGGCTGGTGTCTGGATGATTTGGAAGGGTGAATATACATAGGCCCCTAGGAACAAGGCCCACTTCCAAATATTTTTCCAATGTTATTATCTCCCAGGACCGCGATATCTCTTTGCGTAAGAGTTTTTCTAGCTGTTGGAAAAGTTGTTTTAGTGTTGTTTGCGTTGTTTTGGAGGTCGTAGCTTTGGGATCCGAAGCTTGGTTTCTCCCCGTTTGTTGGGAATCTGAAAATAAACTTTCCACTTTTTCCAGGCGCTTGGCTGCTCTTTTTTCCATCTTGCTTAAGAGTTAATTGGGTCAACAAGACAAAGAACACTATTTGTTTGTGTTCGTGTTATTTATTCGATTGTTTGTTGATTTACTTGCGTTTGACGAACAGCTTGTTAACTAAACGTGGGAAGTTTGTTCAATTGTGATTGCAAGGCTGGCTGCCTTAGCTGGATGGACGCTTTTCCGAGAAAATGAGAAATTGTTTTTCTAAATGCGAAGTACCATGTAGTCTGGAACTTGGCATAACATTCGCTGCAGCACTGTCAGTTACAAGCTGGCATACACATATACACACTTTGGCGTTCACTTACCCGGGAGTCTCCTGGAACGCTGAATGCCCTCCGGCACTTTCGCGTCAGCGCTCAACCTGGTAATCGGTAGGTGTGTGCTCCGTTCTGCCGGTAACTTGATTGTTTTGTGCTCCGTTTGTGAATCGCTCTCGATTTTGGGTTCAGTCCGTGATTTGGAAAAGGCGTCTTGGCTCCAGTCAGTCTGTGCACCTTTCCGACGGCTTTCTCCCCTTTATTTCCTCGCGTTTCACGGTGTTGGTTGTTGCAGATATACGGAGTGATGAAGTGCTGGGCTCTCTCCTCACGTAACGAAAATTGTCAGAGCAAATGTCCCTTTCTGAAGGAGGAGCGACCATTCAGCTGGTGCCGGTGCCGAGTCAAGGACAGGACTCGTAGTAACTTTTCCAAAGCAATTGAAATAATCACCGCACTCTTCTCGGATTTGGTTAAGCTTATTTAATCCATCTCGGAAAAATCTTCCTCACCTACGCGTTTCAAACAGATTACTGTTCTTGCTCACGGTAGTTACAAGTCCGTTTTTACTTTTCACTATATATACCCTCCTACCCATTTGGCAGTTAGGATGCATTATGGGAGGGGTAGTTTTTGGTTGAAACAACCATGTCAGGTTCCTTTTCCCAGTTACCAAGTCATTTTTAAGATGACGTTATTAAGGTGTTACTATTGACGGCTAAGTGCCTGATGGCTTGGAGGAATAGATCACTCCAAGGCAAGCTGAGTAGTTAACTCTCTTGCAGCAATATGTACCAATGTTGTACATATTGGTGGATAATAGCTAAGTGCTATATCCCAAGGTCATTGGCTTGTATCTTGGTCCAGGAGCCTGACATTATTTAAAACAAACGCTGTAAATAACAAACTTAAATTTCTCCATATATTCTTAGTTAACCTCTTACATTTCAAAAATCTAAACACTATGTACTCAAAGGAACTAATACGTCTAGTTTCAGTTTCAAATTTACATTTCATATGGCTATTATTCTTTTAATCAAAACACTTTTCTTTTGAGGTAGATATCATAGTCAGTGAAGACTTTCGTTGTTACTGTTGTGTGATTGTCTTATATTTTGGATCTCAGTTAGTTCATAAATGTACATATAATTCCTCGTCCCCGTTCAATCCTTGCGGGGTCTTGGTTTTGAATTTTATTATTAGTTTGGATTCCAAACGTCTGAGTTTTTGTATGCGATTGCCTCCTCTTTCATTGTCAGGTATCATTGCTATTCCTGAGTATCTCACATTTAACCAGGTTTTGTTTCTGTGAGTCATGAGGTGTTTTGCCATTGCCTAAGTTTGGTCCTTGTTTTGCATAGCCCTAATGTGTTCTAGCATTCTTTTCTTAAGGGCACATATTGTCGATCCGATATATCTCTTTCCACAATCACACTCTAGAAGATAGACAACATAATGGGATTCACATGTGATCTTGTTCCGTATTTCAAATGGTTGGCCTTTCGGATCTGTTATGGATTTGAGATTTTTGCCAATCTTGCACGCTTTGCACGATGTGCATTTGGTAAATCCTTTTTGTCTTTTTTCCAGCCAGGTTTCTTCTCTTTTGTTTACGAAATAGCTGTTGACTAGAATGTCACCGATTGATGGTGCCTTTCTAAAGGAGATTAAAGGTGCATCTCCTATCACATTTCCAATGTCAGGATCTTTTTTCAATACCATCCAGTATTTAGTGACCACTTTCCTGATTTTCGCACTTTCTTTTGAATATGTCAAGATTAGGCGTGGTTTTTCCTCATTCGTTGTTTCATTGGCCCCTTTTTTCTTGACTATCAATGTCTCAGTTCTTGTTTTTTGTCGTGCTCTCATTTCTCCTCTTTTTATTGTTCTCATATTGTATCCTCTTTGGGAGAATCGATTTACCGTTTCTGCAAATTTGTGTTCCATTTCCGATGGTTCAGAACAATTGCGTTTCATCCTTAGAAACTCTCCATAAGGTACATTCTGTTTCAGGGATGTTGGATGAAAACTGGTTCCATGAAGGATACTGTTAGTGGAGGTTTTTTTTGCGAAAGAGGGTCGTGTGCATTGTATTGTCTTTAATGTATACTTTTGTATCCAAAAAATCAATTTCCTTCTCTTGGATGTTAAACGTGAATTGTAGACCAACATCATTCTGGTTTAAGATCATTATGTATTCTACCAACTCTTCCCTTGTTCCCTTCCACACTAGGAAGAGATCATCGATAAATCTCAGCCAGAGAATTATCTTGGCAGTATAAGGTTCGTTTTCTTCTCTCCAAGCTATGTGTTTCTCCCACCAACCCATGGTGAGATTAGCATAGCTTGGAGAAAATGAAACACCCATTGCAGTTCCACAGTTCTGGGAATAGATTCCATTGTTAAAGAGAAACACATTGTTTGTAAGGCATATGCGTATCATATCCAACAGCATAGCTGAATGTTTGAGTTCCCCTATTGGTCTCTGCCTCAGAAAGTAAGCAATTGCTTCTAGTCCTATCTGATGGTTGATCGATGTATAGAGTGATACTACATCTATTGTAGCTAGAAGATATGTTGGTTGCCATTGTGTGTCCATTATTATTCGTAGAAAGTCTCCAGTGTCTTTGATGAAGGAGTTTAGTGTTGGCACTATGGGAGCTAAGAAATGATCAACATAAGAGGCAATATTTTCATATAGCGATCCACAGCTGGAAATAATTGGTCGAGCTGGGGGTTTGTACAATGTCTTGTGAACTTTCGGCAGAAAGTAAATTGTTGGTGTTATCGGATTCTCTACTGTCAAAAACTTGGTTTCTTCTTGACTTAACAAACTGTTTTCCTGCCATGTTCTTATTTGGTGATGTATTTTCATTGTCATCATCGCTATTGGATTTTCTTCCAATTTTGTGTAGTTTTTTGTATCCTGCAGTTGTCGATAGGCCTCTTCTATGTAATCAGTCTTGTTTAAAACCACAATATTCCCGCCTTTGTCGGCTGGCTTGATTTCAATTTTCAAGTTCGATTTTAGAGAGTTTAATGCTTGGTGTTCCTCCCAGGTTAGATTTTCCTTATTTTTGTTGTTGACATTTTTCATTTTTTCTAGTTCTGTGGTGATCAGGTCATGGAACGCATCTATTCTGTTACCAGGATGTAATATTGGGCAGAATTTTGATGGATTTTTGAAAGTTGTTTTTGGATGCGTGTTATGTGGAATATCCATTTCTTTCAAAATTTGTGTCTCCGTTAATGATGTGTCATTGTCATCATTTGCCAGGTCATGAGCTACTATCAGTGCTGGGAGATCTGAAATTGTATATCCTTCTTCCTCTCCACTGTTAGTGACATTGGACTCATTAGTACTTTTCTTCTTGGATTTGACAAAAAACTTTTTTAATTTTAGTTTTCTTATATATTTGTACATATCAATCTTTGTTTCCACATCATCCTGATGTTTTTCTGGGCTGAATGTTAAGCCTTTATTTAGTAGTTTCCTTTCATTGGTCGTTAGGGTGTAGTCCGATAGATTTATAATTAAATCTGGACCAGTGTCGTTTTTCTTTGTATTGTCCGATATTATTTCTTTGACAGGGTGCGATTGCGCAATGGGTATCTTGGAGCGCTTTGCTCTTCTGGTTTTGCGTTTGTGTTTGAGTTTGATGATTGGCCCCTTCCTCGCCCTCTCTGTCTTCCCCTTCCACATCCTCTCCCTGATGTTCTCGGGGTTTGTTGGTCGTTGTACAGCATTTCCATCTCCTCTAAAAAAAAGAACTGTTTTTGATTGGTTGTTCTTTCTCTCCCTCTTTGTTCCCCTTCGCTAGCGTCAGATTCAGTTTCACTTGCCCCAGGCTTTGGTTTGGATTTGTTAGTTCCTTGTTGCTTCAAGACATTGAATCGTTTGGCAAATGTGAATATTGCACCGTTTGCATAATCGTATTGATCTCTCCTGAATTTGCGCTGTTTGCGTTCTTCTATCTCATTTTCGTGTTTATCTAAATTGTTTTCCATTATGGTTCTTAGTGTTTTCATTTCATCTTCCCCTTCTTGTGAGGCCTTTATTTGTTGTTCTGTTTCCTCTATTTTAGTGTGTAGGTCTGCTACTCCAATTTTTGCGTGTTTGATTATTATCATTATCATTCTTTTTGAACACTCCATGTTATTGTGCCCCCATTCCTCAAGCATAGCAGGGCTGGTGTCTGGATGATTTGGAAGGGTGAATATACATAGGCCCCTAGGAACAAGGCCCACTTCCAAATATTTTTCCAATGTTATTATCTCCCAGGACCGCGATATCTCTTTGCGTAAGAGTTTTTCTAGCTGTTGGAAAAGTTGTTTTAGTGTTGTTTGCGTTGTTTTGGAGGTCGTAGCTTTGGGATCCGAAGCTTGGTTTCTCCCCGTTTGTTGGGAATCTGAAAATAAACTTTCCGCTTTTTCCAGGCGCTTGGCTGCTCTTTTTTCCATCTTGCTTAAGAGTTAATTGGGTCAACAAGACAAAGAACACTATTTGTTTGTGTTCGTGTTATTTATTCGATTGTTTGTTGATTTACTTGCGTTTGACGAACAGCTTGTTAACTAAACGTGGGAAGTTTGTTCAATTGTGATTGCAAGGCTGGCTGCCTTAGCTGGATGGACGCTTTTCCGAGAAAATGAGAAATTGTTTTTCTAAATGCGAAGTACCATGTAGTCTGGAACTTGGCATAACATTCGCTGCAGCACTGTCAGTTACAAGCTGGCATACACATATACACACTTTGGCGTTCACTTACCCGGGAGTCTCCTGGAACGCTGAATGCCCTCCGGCACTTTCGCGTCAGCGCTCAACCTGGTAATCGGTAGGTGTGTGCTCCGTTCTGCCGGTAACTTGATTGTTTTGTGCTCCGTTTGTGAATCGCTCTCGATTTTGGGTTCAGTCCGTGATTTGGAAAAGGCGTCTTGGCTCCAGTCAGTCTGTGCACCTTTCCGACGGCTTTCTCCCCTTTATTTCCTCGCGTTTCACGGTGTTGGTTGTTGCAGATATACGGAGTGATGAAGTGCTGGGCTCTCTCCTCACGTAACGAAAATTGTCAGAGCAAATGTCCCTTTCTGAAGGAGGAGCGACCATTCAGCTGGTGCCGGTGCCGAGTCAAGGACAGGACTCGTAGTAACTTTTCCAAAGCAATTGAAATAATCACCGCACTCTTCTCGGATTTGGTTAAGCTTATTTAATCCATCTCGGAAAAATCTTCCTCACCTACGCGTTTCAAACAGATTACTGTTCTTGCTCACGGTAGTTACAAGTCCGTTTTTACTTTTCACTATATATACCCTCCTACCCATTTGGCAGTTAGGATGCATTATGGGAGGGGTAGTTTTTGGTTGAAACAACCATGTCAGGTTCCTTTTCCCAGTTACCAAGTCATTTTTAAGATGACGTTATTAAGGTGTTACTATTGACGGCTAAGTGCCTGATGGCTTGGAGGAATAGATCACTCCAAGGCAAGCTGAGTAGTTAACTCTCTTGCAGCAATATGTACCAATGTTGTACATATTGGTGGATAATAGCTAAGTGCTATATCCCAAGGTCATTGGCTTGTATCTTGGTCCAGGAGCCTGACATTATTTAAAACAAACGCTGTAAATAACAAACTTAAATTTCTCCATATATTCTTAGTTAACCTCTTACATTTCAAAACTCTAAACACTATGTACTCAAAGGAACTAATACGTCTAGTTTCAGTTTCAAATTTACATTTCATATGGCTATTATTCTTTTAATCAAAACACTTTTCTTTTGAGGTAGATATCATAGTCAGTGAAGACTTTCGTTGTTACTGTTGTGTGATTGTCTTATATTTTGGATCTCAGTTAGTTCATAAATGTACATATAATTCCTCGTCCCCGTTCAATCCTTGCGGGGTCTTGGTTTTGAATTTTATTATTAGTTTGGATTCCAAACGTCTGAGTTTTTGTATGCGATTGCCTCCTCTTTCATTGTCAGGTATCATTGCTATTCCTGAGTATCTCACATTTAACCAGGTTTTGTTTCTGTGAGTCATGAGGTGTTTTGCCATTGCCTAAGTTTGGTCCTTGTTTTGCATAGCCCTAATGTGTTCTAGCATTCTTTTCTTAAGGGCACATATTGTCGATCCGATATATCTCTTTCCACAATCACACTCTAGAAGATAGACAACATAATGGGATTCACATGTGATCTTGTTCCGTATTTCAAATGGTTGGCCTTTCGGATCTGTTATGGATTTGAGATTTTTGCCAATCTTGCACGCTTTGCACGATGTGCATTTGGTAAATCCTTTTTGTCTTTTTTCCAGCCAGGTTTCTTCTCTTTTGTTTACGAAATAGCTGTTGACTAGAATGTCACCGATTGATGGTGCCTTTCTAAAGGAGATTAAAGGTGCATCTCCTATCACATTTCCAATGTCAGGATCTTTTTTCAATACCATCCAGTATTTAGTGACCACTTTCCTGATTTTCGCACTTTCTTTTGAATATGTCAAGATTAGGCGTGGTTTTTCCTCATTCGTTGTTTCATTGGCCCCTTTTTTCTTGACTATCAATGTCTCAGTTCTTGTTTTTTGTCGTGCTCTCATTTCTCCTCTTTTTATTGTTCTCATATTGTATCCTCTTTGGGAGAATCGATTTACCGTTTCTGCAAATTTGTGTTCCATTTCCGATGGTTCAGAACAATTGCGTTTCATCCTTAGAAACTCTCCATAAGGTACATTCTGTTTCAGGGATGTTGGATGAAAACTGGTTCCATGAAGGATACTGTTAGTGGAGGTTTTTTTTGCGAAAGAGGGTCGTGTGCATTGTATTGTCTTTAATGTATACTTTTGTATCCAAAAAATCAATTTCCTTCTCTTGGATGTTAAACGTGAATTGTAGACCAACATCATTCTGGTTTAAGATCATTATGTATTCTACCAACTCTTCCCTTGTTCCCTTCCACACTAGGAAGAGATCATCGATAAATCTCAGCCAGAGAATTATCTTGGCAGTATAAGGTTCGTTTTCTTCTCTCCAAGCTATGTGTTTCTCCCACCAACCCATGGTGAGATTAGCATAGCTTGGAGAAAATGAAACACCCATTGCAGTTCCACAGTTCTGGGAATAGATTCCATTGTTAAAGAGAAACACATTGTTTGTAAGGCATATGCGTATCATATCCAACAGCATAGCTGAATGTTTGAGTTCCCCTATTGGTCTCTGCCTCAGAAAGTAAGCAATTGCTTCTAGTCCTATCTGATGGTTGATCGATGTATAGAGTGATACTACATCTATTGTAGCTAGAAGATATGTTGGTTGCCATTGTGTGTCCATTATTATTCGTAGAAAGTCTCCAGTGTCTTTGATGAAGGAGTTTAGTGTTGGCACTATGGGAGCTAAGAAATGATCAACATAAGAGGCAATATTTTCATATAGCGATCCACAGCTGGAAATAATTGGTCGAGCTGGGGGTTTGTACAATGTCTTGTGAACTTTCGGCAGAAAGTAAATTGTTGGTGTTATCGGATTCTCTACTGTCAAAAACTTGGTTTCTTCTTGACTTAACAAACTGTTTTCCTGCCATGTTCTTATTTGGTGATGTATTTTCATTGTCATCATCGCTATTGGATTTTCTTCCAATTTTGTGTAGTTTTTTGTATCCTGCAGTTGTCGATAGGCCTCTTCTATGTAATCAGTCTTGTTTAAAACCACAATATTCCCGCCTTTGTCGGCTGGCTTGATTTCAATTTTCAAGTTCGATTTTAGAGAGTTTAATGCTTGGTGTTCCTCCCAGGTTAGATTTTCCTTATTTTTGTTGTTGACATTTTTCATTTTTTCTAGTTCTGTGGTGATCAGGTCATGGAACGCATCTATTCTGTTACCAGGATGTAATATTGGGCAGAATTTTGATGGATTTTTGAAAGTTGTTTTTGGATGCGTGTTATGTGGAATATCCATTTCTTTCAAAATTTGTGTCTCCGTTAATGATGTGTCATTGTCATCATTTGCCAGGTCATGAGCTACTATCAGTGCTGGGAGATCTGAAATTGTATATCCTTCTTCCTCTCCACTGTTAGTGACATTGGACTCATTAGTACTTTTCTTCTTGGATTTGACAAAAAACTTTTTTAATTTTAGTTTTCTTATATATTTGTACATATCAATCTTTGTTTCCACATCATCCTGATGTTTTTCTGGGCTGAATGTTAAGCCTTTATTTAGTAGTTTCCTTTCATTGGTCGTTAGGGTGTAGTCCGATAGATTTATAATTAAATCTGGACCAGTGTCGTTTTTCTTTGTATTGTCCGATATTATTTCTTTGACAGGGTGCGATTGCGCAATGGGTATCTTGGAGCGCTTTGCTCTTCTGGTTTTGCGTTTGTGTTTGAGTTTGATGATTGGCCCCTTCCTCGCCCTCTCTGTCTTCCCCTTCCACATCCTCTCCCTGATGTTCTCGGGGTTTGTTGGTCGTTGTACAGCATTTCCATCTCCTCTAAAAAAAAGAACTGTTTTTGATTGGTTGTTCTTTCTCTCCCTCTTTGTTCCCCTTCGCTAGCGTCAGATTCAGTTTCACTTGCCCCAGGCTTTGGTTTGGATTTGTTAGTTCCTTGTTGCTTCAAGACATTGAATCGTTTGGCAAATGTGAATATTGCACCGTTTGCATAATCGTATTGATCTCTCCTGAATTTGCGCTGTTTGCGTTCTTCTATCTCATTTTCGTGTTTATCTAAATTGTTTTCCATTATGGTTCTTAGTGTTTTCATTTCATCTTCCCCTTCTTGTGAGGCCTTTATTTGTTGTTCTGTTTCCTCTATTTTAGTGTGTAGGTCTGCTACTCCAATTTTTGCGTGTTTGATTATTATCATTATCATTCTTTTTGAACACTCCATGTTATTGTGCCCCCATTCCTCAAGCATATCAGGGCTGGTGTCTGGATGATTTGGAAGGGTGAATATACATAGGCCCCTAGGAACAAGGCCCACTTCCAAATATTTTTCCAATGTTATTATCTCCCAGGACCGCGATATCTCTTTGCGTAAGAGTTTTTCTAGCTGTTGGAAAAGTTGTTTTAGTGTTGTTTGCGTTGTTTTGGAGGTCGTAGCTTTGGGATCCGAAGCTTGGTTTCTCCCCGTTTGTTGGGAATCTGAAAATAAACTTTCCGCTTTTTCCAGGCGCTTGGCTGCTCTTTTTTCCATCTTGCTTAAGAGTTAATTGGGTCAACAAGACAAAGAACACTATTTGTTTGTGTTCGTGTTATTTATTCGATTGTTTGTTGATTTACTTGCGTTTGACGAACAGCTTGTTAACTAAACGTGGGAAGTTTGTTCAATTGTGATTGCAAGGCTGGCTACCTTAGCTGGGTGGACGCTTTTCCGAGAAAATGAGAAATTGTTTTTCTAAATGCGAAGTACCATGTAGTCTGGAACTTGGCATAACATTCGCTGCTGCACTGTCAGTTACAAGCTGGCATACACATATACACACTTTGGCGTTCACTTACCCGGGAGTCTCCTGGAACGCTGAATGCCCTCCGGCACTTTCGCGTCAGCGCTCAACCTGGTAATCGGTAGGTGTGTGCTCCGTTCTGCCGGTAACTTGATTGTTTTGTGCTCCGTTTGTGAATCGCTCTCGATTTTGGGTTCAGTCCGTGATTTGGAAAAGGCGTCTTGGCTCCAGTCAGTCTGTGCACCTTTCCGACGGCTTTCTCCCCTTTATTTCCTCGCGTTTCACGGTGTTGGTTGTTGCAGATATACGGAGTGATGAAGTGCTGGGCTCTCTCCTCACGTAACGAAAATTGTCAGAGCAAATGTCCCTTTCTGAAGGAGGAGCGACCATTCAGCTGGTGCCGGTGCCGAGTCAAGGACAGGACTCGTAGTAACTTTCCCAAAGCAATTGAAATAATCACCGCACTCTTCTCGGATTTGGTTAAGCTTATTTAATCCATCTCGGAAAAATCTTCCTCACCTACGCGTTTCAAACAGATTACTGTTCTTGCTCACGGTAGTTACAAGTCCGTTTTTACTTTTCACTATATATACCCTCCTACCCATTTGGCAGTTAGGATGCATTATGGGAGGGGTAGTTTTTGGTTGAAACAACCATGTCAGGTTCCTTTTCCCAGTTACCAAGTCATTTTTAAGATGACGTTATTAAGGTGTTACTATTGACGGCTAAGTGCCTGATGGCTTGGAGGAATAGATCACTCCAAGGCAAGCTGAGTAGTTAACTCTCTTGCAGCAATACAAGAATATGATATTCCTAAAGGACATTTTCTTACATTTTGGCAAAAGTGTGCTGCATGAATATTGGCATATAAAGACACAGCGAGAGCTTTACACAAAATGGGAATTGGACATTCAAAGACTACTTTACCACTCAGAGTGGTCTCGGTTACAGATAAATTCATATAAAATTTTGCGAAATGCGAGATTCAAAAGAGTGCAATTTTAAATGCTAAATAGAGCCTATCTAAAACCATGTATGCATAGGAAATGTATTGTGGAGCTGCCTCCACCAGCCACGTTGTAATGGCTGGACCCTGACCTCTCCCATATGCTGTGGGACTGTCCTGAACTGGACCAACATTGGGAAGGGTTCACTGCTTTTGAAAATAAAATATAATATATTTCAGAGCTAGTGAAACATAAAAAAATTAAGTAATTTAAATGCAACAACATAGTAAAATAGCAATAGTAAAATAAAAGTCAACATATACAGTTTTTAATTTAAATATATTCTAAATAGTGTTGCATTCCAAATAAAACTCATGAATTGTATAATTCAGGCTGGAATAGCATGTAGAAACTAACTCCAATCCAACCCTTACAAAACATAACTTTATAAAACAACAATTCAAATACACAAACTACAAACCTGCAATCAGTAAGGAGAATGCATGTATTATGTGCCAGAGAGGTCAGATTTATTTTTGTGACTCCAGTCTACCAGTCTAACAAATATTAGGGAACATGCGTACATTGAGGGAGGTAGGGGGAAGGAGAGGAGGTACATTTACCATACTGTCTCTAATCTAACAAATATAAGTAATAGGTCTTACATTAAGGGTGGGGGGCAGATTTGGGGCTTGTTTTAGTTTGGAAGATAGTTTACTCTGCCACAAGCGTCACTGATATCCCATCTGCTGTATTACAAGTGCCATTGAATATAATACATGTTGGGTGGGATTTCCGTCATGTTTGGGATGGAGTTACCTGTGCATTGAACTCTAAATCGAACCCTTAGTCTTCTAAAAAACATTGAACAAAGAACATACATTGGGGATGGTGTCGGATTTGTTATTATAACTATAGTCTAACAAAAACTGGGGAAAGTACATACAAATACAGAAACTCCAGTCTATCAATTTTTAGAGAGAGTGCACAGATTTCAGATTTACAATTCTAACAATAGTCTAAAAACAATCAGGGAAACTACATACATTGTAGGGGTGGGGTTAGATTTATCAATCTAACTCCAGTCTAACAAACATTATTATTATTTTTAACTCTAGTCCAATTAACATCAGAGAAACAGCATAAACTGAAGAGGTCTAGCTCACTTCATCAAAACTGTTAAGTAGCTATTTAAAATTGTCTAAAAGACCTACTTTTCACTTAAAAACCACTGCATTTCTTCATGAACACTTCCACATAAAGCGCAGGCACCCCAAATAAATTGATATCATAATGAAGAACCAAACACTTAGTGTGCAATTTGAAAATGTTACATATTTAATGCTGTAATAATTTTGAATTTAATGTATCAAAAAATGCAAAATGATTTATAAATTAATATAATTAGTAGAATTATTTGATGTACTATTAATTTGAAGACTACCCACCCAATCACCAACTAAACACCAAAAATAAAAATAAATATTTATACAATTAAAAGAACAATAATAACAAAGAAAGCAAATATAACATAGTAAATAAGTAAAAATAATTGATATCCACTTTAAAAATAACACTATCTTTCTGATCCTTCAATAAACCCCATAGCCCCAAATCTAAATGTATTATGCAATAAAAACATATTGAAAAATGTAAACATATACATAACAAAAATAATCAACATATTAATCAATTAAACCTCATGAATATATCATTGGAAAACCTACCAACCCAGAGCCCCAATACCACAACTCATTGAACAATACTTTAGTCTAATATATTTTAAAAAAATTATAAATTGGTTTCACAAAAATATAATGAAATGAAAACATAATTCAATAAAACATTGTAAAAATGATACAGTAAACTATATTTTAAACGTTGCTATTATTGTAAAACAATACACTTGATATACTTATCTTCTATGTTATTTTCCAGAATATTTTTGTAGTCATGATATTTTGACCTCGATATTATGGTCACATGATATTTTCAAGTTGATATTTAGATGAAACGCTGAGAATCCAGTTACCACTTCAATCACTTTAACTGTAACTTTGCCAATGCTCTATGGTGCTCCATTTGTTTTTGACTGTTTGCGCTCTGCAAATTCTATTTACATGCATAGAAACATGACTATCAAGTTTGAAAAGTTAACTCAACACTAGTAATGCCTGCCCTCTAATGTGTAAATCTATTCCTAGATCTCAAACATTACTCCCTTTCAAAGAATGTTTGTGTGTCTTTCATCAATAAAGCTCTGCCATAAAAATGGACCTGCTCCAAGTTCTTTGAAGCCTCATTGCAAGAGTGACAGCGTCTGCTGAACATTATATTGAGAAATGGTTTCCTAAACAGTTTTGAAGACCTGGCATTTTTTGGCAGCCAGGGTCTCAAGAGGCAACCACAGGTCAGCATCCCAAAATGACCACATCCCAGCCAGCACTGAATATACTTTTGTCCACCTTCTCAGTTCAGTTCATAAGCTTTATTCGATTATTCATAAACATTCATAAAATCATACAGTGTTAAAAATATCACTTAAAAATTATACAAAAGGTAGAAAAACAGTGTTAAAATTCCAGACTTTTTCTATGGGACACAGCTTTTAGAATAAAGGTAGCGGTAAAAAAACAAATATCCAGGGTATCGAGTGCAAATAGTAATTTCATGGCATGAGCAGTTGTAGACACAGAGTATTTCATAAAAACAGGTTTAAAATAACACAAACGAAGGTGCAAATACAGTGGGCAAATTAGCATAAAGTGCAATGTGCTCTGTTTGGTGGTACCATCACACAGACAAGGGCTTGAACTATAAATTTTCATCTGTGGAAATCCCACCAAATTATGGACAATGCCTAATCTCAACCTTGTGAGAACAAACTGATGTGACGGTAATTGCTTTTAAATACTTAGGCATGCCATGACCTTCCTCCTTGTTAGAGGTATAAAAAACATGGGTTGTAAAATTGCTACATTGAACTCTACGGTATTGGATTTGATCCCCCCAAAAACTTTTTTAACCTCCTGTTTGGGTATATTAATAACACATAGGGGGTCATTGTAAATATCCAAATCAAAGATTTCCTTATAGGACGTTAAAACATATTTTAGCCAGGGGATCTTGCGGACTTTGTCCAGACGAAGACAGTCTTGAATAATTCGCCTGGTAAATCCAGTTTCGTCCTTTGCCCAGATTGACCTCCAAACCATAAGGCGTCGCAATCCCGTTAGATCTGTCAAATGTTCCAACCAGGCCTCTTTATGAATCAGTTTGGTGGATGCCGAGGGGGGGAGGCAAAGAAGTCTCTTAAGGAACGAGTGCTCAATTACTTGCAGATCCCCTTGGTTACGATGGCCCCATAATCCTGAGCCATATAGGGCAATGGAAGCGCATCTATGCTGATAGACATTTAGCATATCAGGGATGCGACGACTGCCCAATTTGGAAGCAATGCGAAATACTCCTGAGGACCCTTTACCCATCTTGGTCTTGACATTTAAAATCTCAGATGCCCACGACCCACTACTATTAAAAGTTATGCCCAGATAACAGAATTTATCCACGACCTGTATTCGGTGTTCCTTGAACTGGAATGATTTAAGTTGTTTCACCTTTTTCCCACAGGCCATGATAAAAGTCTTAGAATTATTAATTTTTAATTTCCTCCTCTGAATAAAATCATAAAAGTAATTCATAAGTTTTTGAAGACCTATTGGAGTTCGCAAGAGAAGGACCGTATTGTCTGCATATAGCAGTACGGGTACTGGTTGGCCCTCTATTTGAGGGGCGTCAGCTTGAACCCTCTTCAGTTCGGACTCCATAGAATTTATAAAAAGGGAGAAGAATAACGGGGCCAAGACACATCCTTGCCTTATATTTGATTTAACCCTGATCTTTTTAGTGCATTCCCCCGCCTGGCCAAAGCGAATCTGGGCTGACAGCTTATTATATAGTCTGACCAGGAAATAAATTATAGCTGTTGGTGCTCCCATTTCAAGTAGGGTGGACCATAGGAAGGTATGGTCCACCAGATCAAAAGCACTTGAGAGGTCTGCGAAACAAAGAAATAATGAGCCCTGTTTAGCTTTAGTGTATTTCCCTATGATAAGATCTAGGTTAATGCACTGCTCAATTGTGCCAAGACCGTTTCGGAAACCAAATTGGGAACCCGCAAGGATATCATTGGCTTCCGCCCACTCCTCCAATCTCATCAGTAAGGCCCTGCTCATGATTTTTAATGAGGAATCCAGAAGGGAGATAGGGCGGTAGTTCTTGGCCTCTCCTCTATCCCCCTTCTTATAGATCGGCAGGATTATGGATTCACTCCAAGTAGATGGTGTACTATCACTAACAGATGCATTAAACACCTGGGTCAGGAGAGGGCTCCAAAAGGCATTTTTTGGCAGCCAGGGTCCCAAGAGGCAACCACAGGTCAGCATCCCAAAATGACCACATCCCAGCCAGCACTGAATATACTTTTGTCCACCTTCTCACTGCCCCTAGCCGCATGCCCCTAACTCCATGAGGGCCTTAGTATATCTCGACACCCCTTTGTTGACCCGTACTTTTTTGCTCTGGCTTTCCCTCCTTTTTGATCAATCCTGACTTAGCCATTGAGAGCCTCCCTTTGCCATTCTTCTTGCTGTCCACATTCTTTTTTTACCTTGGCCTAACGTTTCAGAGAGTTCACCTTTTATGCTCTTTCTTCTGATTTCCTCTGATTTAGCCCATCCTTCTTCCCCAGGTTCCAGGAGGGCCTTTTATACAGCACCATCCCTGGGTTGTCCCTTCATGATTTCACCAGTCTTGTGTACTGAGGCACATTTACTAGCACCAAGAGGGACTTGCATTAACTTTTGAGGTTAGACCTAAGATACATATGTTCATCACAAAAGTATACGTGGCTTTTTACGATGTATGTATAGTTGAAGCCAAGATTCCAACCAAGTGTGGATGGTATCTACCATATGGACCTCCCTGGCACCACCAGGTGAAGTGTTCTGGAATGGAGAAATCAGAAGTCAACCTTACATCCGGAGACAACTAGAGTTCAAAGCTCCATTCATTTCATAATGCCTTTATTCTTGTGTGTGAGGCCCACTTTGGAACTGAGTCTCTTCCGACACAAGATGAAGATAGTTGTCCAACCCTCCCCAGTTGGGGTTAGGTGGTGACATGTCGCTAAGTCCTGATGGGAACCACATGCAGAATGAATGGGGTGAGGTGCAGGTGGACATTGCTGGAAGGGGGACAAATTTCCCTTATATGCTCCCAGGCACTACTGGTAAGAGACTTCTTAGAAGGGCAGAATATGATGGGATACAAGCTAAACCTGAAGGAGAAAAGCACAAATGTACTACAATTTAGACCTGAAAAAACTAATCAGCATTTTGTATTGAAATACTCTTACTAAAGGTTTTGCCTTATTAACATTGAGTACACACATCAAATAGCAAGATAATATATGCACAGAAACAAATATAAAGGAATACCCTTGATAAATAGTAAAAGTAATACAAGCTAAGAAATAATGACCGTTCAGTTCTTTTTAGTGGTCTCCACTAGTGAAATCATTTCTTTTTGTTTTTCAGTAAGATACTCGAGAACTGGTGATCTAGAAGTCATGGTCTGCGGCTTGTGACCTATGCTGACGACACTCAATTGATAGTGTCAGTCACTCAAAATGACCTTACGTCTGCTGATAGGTTCTGCGATGGTCTTTCCTCTGTGATGTCATGGTTGGAGGCAAATTTCTTAAAACTAAAGACCGAAAAAAACGAGATCTTGGAATTTGGCAAACAACCCTTATTTTGGAGCGATTGTTGGTGGCCCCCTGAAGCCGGCATTTGTCAATCGCCGGTGGGTATAGCCAGAAACCTCGGTTTTCTCATTGATTAAGGTCTTACCTGTGCTTTCCAGATTAACCAAGTAGTCTTACCTGCTTTTTTACGCTTAAGATACTACGTAAAATCCTTCCTTTTATTTCATTTTCCCTTAGGAAAACGGTGGTCGGCGCTCTTATTCTATCAAGGATAGATTACTGCAATGCACTCTACTTAGGTGCAGGAGTGAAACAGCTGTATAAGCTCCAGTCACTTCAAAATCTTGTACGGTCTACCTAAATATCACTCCACCTCGGCCAGCATCAAACAACTGCATTGGCTGCCAGTCAGGAGCAGGGTGGACTTTAAAGCATTATGCCTTGGGCACAAAGCACTTTATGGAGGTGGGGCGGAAAACATACAACGACTCTTCCCCCCGGTATGCTCCATCACGCTGCCTAAGATCGCTGGATTCTGGGCTGATTCTTCCTCCATTGATAAAGCAAAATACATGGGGCGGGAAACGTTTCTCCTTTTTAGCAGGTAAGTTGTGGAACGCTCTCCCCGCCTCACTTCGACTACAGCCCTCGCGGACCATCTTTAGGAAAGCTATAAAGACCAGGCTTTTTATGCAAGGGTAAAGTTAGTGTCTTCCTCGATTTTGTACCCAGCGCCAAGACGCCTTGGCATAAGAGTGCTTTATAAGTACCTTCATTCAGTCAGTCAGGATGCAGCACAACTCTTCATCATTAGAAAGTTATTGAATGTCTGCATGTTCACATTCTTGACACATCTCTAGGTGTCATAGTGTCTAATGTTTCTAAGTCCTATGCATTTTTCAAAAGTGCTGTAATAAGCCCTTGAGACATATAATCTTAAATTCAGGGCATTCATTGGTTCCCTACGTGACTTCTTTAGACTGGTTATCTATTTTAGGACCCCCTGTATTAAGAATCAGTTTTATTTTGGAATTTAAAACCGATTGTATTACTTCTCATTGCAAAGTATATGATTATACACTCTTTTATACAAAGAGCATTATCCAAATCCTTCCAAAATTGCCCTTTGTTTTTAACACTGTCCATGGAGAATATCAAACATTGTTTATTGGTCCTTTTTTTTGTAAGTGGGATGTGTGAGTGTGCAACTACACAAGAACAGGGCAACAGACGTATATGTGGATATGTGTACATTCAAAGATCTCATGCAGTTTGGCTTGGCAGTTCGGGCTGGACTGTTCCCATGAAGCACAGGGGCAAGACTGATTTGCATATGGCCATGTCTGAACTGGGGTGGTCTGGTGAGCAAAATAACAATGGATTAAACCCAGATCTGTGACTGAGGGTGAATGTTCTGCCATTGTGCAACATTCCGTCCATCAATTGTTGTTTTTGCATTTGCCACCCCGAGTTTGATGGGTATGCTCAGACGTGAGTACCGTGCTCTCCATGACACTGGACTCAAGCTATCCTGGCTGATGAAGGCTGATAGCCAGAAACCGGTCCAGGGATGCTTGATTGCGGTCCAGGGAAGACATGGCTTGGCAGTTCGGGCTGGACTGTTCCCATGAGGTAGTCAGGCAAGGAAGTCCCACAGTTGGCCCTGATTGGGCGGTATGACCTTGTGAATGCCCAAACTTATGTTTTTACAAATACCAATCACACATTGTTGTATGCAAAACCTAACCGTAGCTATGGTAGCTAGTGAAGCGGCCAACACCTAGACACAAACAAATCAGAATATTTTAGGTGCTCTTACATTCTTTTAGTTTAATCAAATTCTAAAAAGGACAGGACGTGTAGGTTTTTAGAAAAATATAACAATGTATATTTATTTCAAAGGTCATTCGCAAAACACAGGTAATTAAAAACAATTTATACAATAACTAGATTAAAAACAAGATTAAAAATACAGTGGTATGTACTTCAAGACAAAAGTTCATTCATAAGCAATATAAACACAACAATTTATTACAAGAACAGGGGTCGACGCGGCGTTTCGGTTTTTTGGAGAAACGATTAAAAACCTTCTTCAGGACCAAGTTCTAAAAAGAAACATATAATTACTTTTTTGCGTATGACAAGTATCAAGTATATATACGAAACATTTTTTCTACTACTTTTTTAACCTAAAACACCTCCTGACTGTTGTAGAGACAGAACACTTTGTTTCTATTCATGGTTGGCCGTGACCTGTTTACAAAACTAAGTAAACATATTGGTATTTGTAAAAAACATGTTAATTCCAAGACGGGGCATGTCACACTAGCTACCATAGCTACGATTAGGTTTTGCATACAACAATGTGTGATTGGTATTTGTAAAAACATAAGTTTGGGCATTCACAAGGTCATACCGCCCAATCAGGGCCAACTGTGGGACTTCCTTGCCTGACTACCTATTCTCCCCTGTCCCAGAACTGACAGTTAAGGGGGCCTCCTTCATTTGTTACCTGTTCCCATGAGGCACAGGGTTAAGACTGATTTGCATATGGCCATGTCTGAACTGGGGTGGTGTGGTGAGCGAAATAACAATGGATTAAACCCAGTTCTGTGACTGGGGTGAATGTTTTTCCATTGTGCAACATTCCGTCCATCAATTGTTTTTACATTTATCACCCCAAGTGGGAGTGGTATGCTCAGACGTGAGTCCGGTGCTCTCCATGCCACTGGAATCAAACTATCCTGGCTGATGAAGGCTGATAGCCAGAAACAGGTCCTAGGATGCTTGATTCCTGTCCAGGGAAGTCATGGCTTGGCAGTTCGGGCTGGACTGTTCCCATGAGGCACAGGGTCAAGACTGATTTTCATATGGCCATGTCTGAACTGGGGTGGTGTGGTGAGCAAAATAACGATGGATTAAACCCAGATCTGTGACTGGGGGTGAATGTTTTGCCATTGTGCAACATTCCGTCCATCAATTGTTTTGCATTTGTTTTATTCACCAGCAGCAGCCAGTGAGGTTGCCAACATTTCTTCTTGGCCAACGTGCTTTCTGAGTAAGGGACGTCTCTGCATGTTAGAGTAAAATGAACTACTGCCTGTCAGTGGAGCCAGGTAGTAGAGAGAGAGAGATGGGGACTACCCAGAGAAACAACAAAACAGGTTTCTCAATGCTGACTCCTGGCTGCGCAGACCCTATTTTAACCACACTGGCTTCCCAGACCAAACAATAACAGCCTCCTTGCAAACTGGGTTAAGTTACCATTAACATAAGACCACTTCTTCCCGGAGCCAACGGCAGTGGCAGTGGTGGACTTAGAGTTGTCATCCTTGAAATTTCCATGAACATGAAACTGAATCAAAGATCCTTCACAAAAAGAACATTAATAAATGACTTACACATATGTTCCAATAAAATCACCAGCATTAACCTGGTCTAAAACTTTTGTCTTTTAAAACTCTCACTTCTAGGTCAGGCTGTTCAACTGAACTGCCAGCAGGTGCCTGGAGCTCTCAAACAAATCGATGCCGGCAACGGGCAGGTGTTCGGAGTGAATGCAAAAGACAACATTTACACCTTCTACAGTAGCGGCTGGATACAGATCCCCGGTGCTCTCAAGCACGTCACAGTGGGGGCTGCTGGAGTCTGGGGCGTGCACAGAAACAACAACATCTACAAACTAGTGGGCGGAGTCTGGGCCCAGATTGATGGTAGGTGTAAGTCAAGGTTACTGCTTTTGAATGAATTAATAAATTAAGTTGGGTGGCTGTCTCGCGAATCCCTATAACCTGCAAAGCCTCAAAGCGCTTTCTTACACGAAGGGGAGCAGAACAGTCCAATAAGGTAAGGTCTCAACCTTTTATGCAAAAAAAGGTAAGGTCCTAAACTTTTATGCAAAGGGCTTCTCAGGTAATAACATGGAAGGCAGTGAAAACTGACAAGAAATAAGAGAACATGGCCAGCAAAGTGTATAGTTCCTGATACAGGCCCCTTGTTTGAGCAAGAATATATTTTAAGACTGTTCTATAACCCCTTCCCGGGACTAAGATATGCAGTGCAACCTACCCCTTTTACTTTCTCTGATTGATATCCCTACAGTAGTGACAATGCCTGCACCACTCACTTATTGTCTTGTCTGGAGTGAGTAGTCTCTGCACTCTACTGAACCCCGCTCCATCACTAGCCTTGATTGATTGGCAGAGAATGACATGAAACAGACTAGCCACGTGGAATCACCCTGCAGTGGTTGGAGTCAGATTAGTGTAGACCCATCCAGCCTTTGGGTACAGCAAGGTTCTGTCTTGCCTCTTCCCTTCCCACTGTGACTTCAAAAGGTGATTTCTGTTATCTTCAGCCCTCCTTCAAGTGTGGCACAGGATCTCCAATCTGTGCGTTACACCGTCTCCATTGCTCCTGACATTCTCAAAAAACTCTGAAACAACAAAAACGTTCCCACTTCAAGCATGATCCAATGAATCTTCAGCAGGCACCACCAATCAACCAGACCACGTATGAACTGTGGAGTCTCCCCCTCTTCCTCCTTTTTCTGGTACACCTGCTCTTTGCAGGCAGAGTACTTGGCATTGAAACATCCTGAAAGTTCTTGCTGTAAGGAAGAGGTCCTTACACCCAGATCTTTCTGACATTGTTAAAGCACCCCGGAGTACCAGAGCAGGGATTCTCACATTTACAAAGGGGTCAAGTCTTCTGCAAATAATGGAATCGATGTCACAGTTATGTTATGTTATGTTATGTTATGTTATGGAATATTTCTATAGCGCCTATCACCGCCGGTCTCTAAGCGCTTAACAGAAGAACATAACACACTGGTACCCATTAGAACCCTCAGCTGTTACACCGCCTAAACTGTCATCAATGCCTTTCTGAATAGATGGGTTTTCAGTTTTTTTCTGAAGGGTAGTAGCTGTGATTCTTCCTTCAGGGTGGCCGGGAGCTCATTCCACAGTTGCGGGAGAAGCACAGACAGGGCCCTGCCTCCTCTGGTTTTTAGTTTGAACCTGGGTTGAATCAGATTGGAGGTTGTTCCTGAACGCAAAAGTCTCCCAGGAACATACCTCTTCAGACGTTGCTTGATGTACTCTGGGGCTTTCCCAAAGAGTGCCTTATGGGCCACACAGAGACATTTAAACTGGACTCGAAATTTCACTGGAAGCCAGTGCAACTTCTGAAGCAGGGGGGTTGCGTGCGAGTTTCTGGGCAAGGAGTGGATCAGCCTAGCTGCATCGTTCTGTACTACCTGCAGCTTCTTCAACAGCTTCTGTGGCAGGCCAAGATATAAGGCATTGCCATAATCAAGTCTCGAAATGACTGTGGCAGATACGATCGTTTGCAGGGTGGAGGCAGATAAGATGGGGACTAGCTTTCGTAATTGCCTCAGCACACCTATGCAAGATCCGACCACAGTAGAAACTTGAGGGGCCATTGAGAGGTCCGCATCGATCCTCAGCCCCAAGCTTTTTACCACTGAATCAGGAGAAGGGGTGGTTCCTAACTCTGGAGGCCAATACAGGTCACTCCAGGTATTCTCTCGGTTGCTGATCACCAGCACCTCCGTTTTATCAGCATTCACTTTCAACAGATTGTTAGTCATCCAGTTGACCGTGAAGCTGAGCAGATTCCTCACTGATTCTTGAGCCTCTTTAGTGTCATCCAGCTGGACCAATAGCTGGGTGTCATCTGCGTAGTTGAAAATTTCGCAGTTCATATGCATGAGCTCCTCCACCAACGGTTGTAAATAGATATTGAAAAGCAGGGGGGATAGAGCCGACCCCTGGGGCACCCCCCAAGTCACATCACCGATCCCGGACAACTGGTCTCCCAGCTGCACTCTCTGAGTTCGACCTGACAGGAAGGATTCCAGCCACTTAAGCACCTGGCCTGTGATCCCCAACTTCGCGATACGGTCCAGCAAGATGGTGTGGCTGACCGTATAAAAAGCCGCCGATAAGTCTAGGAGAATCAGGGCGCATGGCTGTTTATTGTCTGCCCTGACTCTCAGCTCATCGGCGACCGAGGCCATGACTAGTTCTGTGCTATGTTGGGGCCGAAACCCAGCCTGCCTGGCATGAAGGAGATGGCAGTGGCACAAGTTCCATTAGCAACACCCAAGTGAGGCACATAAGCGGTGGTCTATAACTTATGCTTCCTGTTACCAGAAGGACTTTGGGAGGGTAACCTACAAAAGTCTAATCTGCCCACCCTTGCTCACTGGTTGTAATCAAACTGCAGCTACCTCAAAGTGAGTGATCAGGCTTCTCCTACTGCCACTCAATGCCCATGGGGCTTAGTGAGACACGAGGAAATCCACCAGGTGTCTGCACCTGAAGGTTTAATTGGCTCAGTGTGCTCAGCCCTTCAATTTATTAAAGTATCCATTCTAGGAGCAGACCCAACCAACTGGCTGAAAGGCCCCAAGCCTTCCTGACCAACAGCTGACTGCTTCCATTAACTAGTACGATTTGCGGATATTTCATTGCGTTGAAAACACAAACACGCTCTTGATACTGGTGTTTGCCCCACCGGGATGGCCTCTTGCTTTCATATTTTTTAGCGGGGAGTGCCCCCCATCATACCCCTGCTCCCCTACAGGCATTTCTCCACCTACAACCACAGCACCATTTAACTAAGAGCTGCAGTGAAAATGGCGAAGTGTCCGTTGGCAAAAAGAACGCTGCAAGAAATCTGCAATCTATTCTATTATTCTAAATGTATAGAGCGCATGGTACCCAAGAGGCCTACTCAGCCCTGGTAACAAGTATTAACAAATAGTACTGCTTGCATGCCCTAAAAAGCGGAATAGTGTTATATAGTTCCTATAAAACCTATACAGGATCTGTACATTTGGATAAAATACACTGTAGGATTGGTGTCGGACTGATTCTGAACACCCCCACTAGGTATGTTGGCCTTTTGTATCAGCTAGCTCACAGGGCCACTACAATCTCCTCTTATCAAGGAGAGAGTAGTTCTTGGCAACCATCGAACATGACGACCCTTATCCCTCCTGACCTTGGAAAAGCCATACTACTTTATGGTCAGTCACTTGTGCTTACTTAGTCTGTCTTAGAGAGCTACAAGGAATAAACAGGCTGGGCGTTTTCAATAAGTGTTTATTGAACAGTTGTCATTCTGGTGTAAAATATATGAGCTGCAAAAACTGTTAGGCAGTAAAAGATTTAAATAATTAACAGTACTATGAAAGTAAATAGATGGTATAGCTCTACCATCTTGAAGTAATCATGAATACATACAAGTACATAAAATACATGATAATAAAAAGATACGTACTCCTACGATGTTTCCCTAACAAGATGTACCTAAGTGTACCTAGCATGTGTGTAGGTGTTTAAGCCAAGAATCCCTCTAGGATAGTGTGAACCCCATTGCCTGAAGGGAGAGACTGTGGTACCCTGTCCTTGTCTTAAGTTTGACACCACGCGAGGGATGTTAGACCACTGCGAGCTGGGGTGTCTGTATGCAGGAACTTCAGCGTCTCTGGTCAGTGTGTCTGCTGGGAAGTCCTGGTCCCCTCTCTCTATCTTAGCAAGATGTGATGTATATATACCCATAGGTGTCCCCAGGGGTCCTACCTTCCTGTATTACTCTGTCGGCCTAAGGATGACAACGGGCATGAACTTTATACATAAATATTATGCAGGGGATGGTAGTCCTGCTGTGCTTCCAAGAATCCTCATGCAAAATGTATGAGATTTCGAACTAGGGAAAACCCGTGTTCTGAATGCAGTGTTGTATCTAGGTAAAAGGTCAGTCTATGTAAACTGTTATAAATATAATGTAGGGAAGAATATAGGTGAAGGGTATTGAAGTAACCTGGGCCTATATTATGGTACCTATATGGAATATAACAATAGGAAGGTTTTCAAAAGGCTTTCTGAAGCTAAGCTCTGACTGGTCAAGTCTAATATATGCTGGAAAAGAGTTCCAGAGCGTGGGTGCCAGATATGCTATGGAACGTCCTGCCCAACTTTCTCTCTTGATCCTTGGCACCTGCAGTAGTTTGGTACCCTTCTCGGAGTATAAAGAGTCACCAGATGCTGAATTAGCTGCAAAGCATTTTTATGAATGGCACAATGAATCTTGAACCAGTGCAAGGTTTCTAACGCTGGTGCAGCTGATTGGTGCTTAGGAATTTTGTGGAGAACTCGCATGCTGGGATTCTGGACTGTCTAAAGTCATCTTCTCACTTATTTGGGGCTGCCTGAGTACAGGGCGTTCCCACAACAAAAGGGTGGAGAAGGGCGTACTGCATGAGGATATTTACGGAAACATATCAGACCAAATATTTTACTAGCCAGGTATTGATCAGGCACAGCACAGACTGTTGCAAGTGTTTACAGAAATCCAGCCTCAGTAACACTCATGAGGCAGGGTTTTCTCCATGAATACTGGCAGCTACAAGTAAAGGTAGAGACAGGGGTCTGCAAGGCAGAGGCCACCTTGGTATTCTTAAAGTGCCATTGTGGACAGGTCTTGCAAGGGGAAAAAGGACCACTTTGGGAAAGGCACAACAGTAGGAACCTGAAGAGATCCAAAGGACTTACTCATGCAGCTGTTATTCGCACAGTTGACATCTTCCACTGAGTGTATGTTTACCAACTGATAAATGTAGTCATTTCCCGACGGTCATACCATGACATTATCTGGGATAAGCTGCCTTTAACACCTTCGCTGCTAAGGCAATTCCCCTCCTGTGCTGGAAATTGCTATATTTCATTGTTTTATGACGAGCTGGGCTCGTCATCAGCACACGACCACTGTGCACCATGACGAGCCCAGCTCGTCATCAGCATCGAAAGGGTTAAGGGACTATACATGAAATACTTGGATCTACTTAGCTCGGCAAACATTTCATGACTCTTGTGTAATGGTGGCCAAATCTATCAAAATAATTTTGTTCAGCTGATCCTTCTGATTTCGTCTAGCCTGTAGCCAACACACTTCACAGAGATTACCCTTTTGATAACTTTATATATATGAAATTTCTCAGAGTACATCTCATGTTTTATATGAAGTTGAACAGTATGATCCTGTATTCAAAATCTTTGGCGTGACCAAGTCTGAAAGTAAACACCTCAAGAAGTACAAGAACGTCATCAGATTTCTCAACAACATTTCCAGCAAACACAGACATGGATGTTCTGGAGTTAAAAGAATTACTAACATACCAACGTCTCTCAATCCATGTATGCGCTAAACTTCTTTGCAACATATTTTTGGGAGTCATTTATTTCACTATTGATTGTGCAACCTCACAATATCCCAACATATCTTTGTATTTATCAAATGTTTTTGGATTCATATCCAATGCTCTAAATGTTACGTAGGCCTAATATGGTTAATCATATATAACATTAATAGACTTGTCACACTTCACCAAAGATGCTTTCCTTACTAAAATGTAACAGTTGCATGACAGAACCATGCATGGCATTACAACACATTTCTTAATGATGCGGTCATTGCAACTGTGTCTTTACATTGCATGCCTTTGCAACGCATGCCTTCACCACGCATGCCTTTACAACGAAAAAAGTATTTAGTAGGTAAGTATAAATACTTTTAATATTAAAATATATATATAAAACAGGTTTTTAGTTATCTGCAAAATACTTACATGTTCTTTGAAAAGACATGCATGGTAAGAGCATATGCACTTAATATATGACCCACACTTTAGTCACTTGACCGTAAGAACAATGGGCACTCCTGGTAGCGAGTTCAAGTAAGTCTTTATTTTTCCAAGATTAACGCACTGACACATTTCGGCAAAAGCCTTTTTCGAAGTGCATAAACTCCCCCCATCATCACCAGTGTAGATACATGTTTGACAGCAAGACATAGAAAAAATACTATTTTACATATGAAAGGTGTAACTATAAAACCTCAAGAGCAAAATTAAAAACAATTCAAACAATAGCTCAAAAGACACAAATCTTTTCCCTATTTTCTAAACTTCATTTCTACCAACACTCTGCTGTGTCAATGCAACCCCAGTCAGTGTCCACTTTACTGCCCTCATGACCAGAAACATTCACAGCGTTTCCCTCTGGTCCAATTTTGGCAACCTTTAGAATAAATATGTCACTTTCATCACAACTCTGTTCACATTCCATTTTATGTAAATTTGCCATATGTTTGCATTTAACAACCCTTCAAGGGTTCCACAATTTACCTTCTTGTGTCACAGCGCTGTTGGTAAACCCCAATGACATTTATCACCTTCCCATACTAGGGCTCACCTTTGTGGAGTATACCAGGTTTGAGAATCCTCACCCAATCTCCCATTGGTTCTTTAATATTCCAGTTGACATCATACCATTTTTTAGTCTTCCTCTGCTTCCCTTTGACTCTCCTCCTCACACTATCCACATCCACTACGTCTGCTATTACCACATCTTTTCCTGAACCAAGATGGACACAACTTGGAAACAGGATCTCTTCCTTTAAGTAACTTGAATGGACTGCATCCACAAGTTTTCCCTTAGAACATTTCTCCATTAACAACCACTCTTATGTGCATCTACCACATAAATAATCCTTTAAACCATGGTTGAATCACTCTACTAATCCATTACTCTAAGGTTCATTTTACGTGTCAGTGGCATGCCATATTCCACACGATTTGAGAAATCTTTCCATTTCTCTCGACTTCAGCCGAGTTTCATTATCCGTAATTAAAACATCAGGACATCCTTCTCTAGCAACAGTCTCCTTAAAAAACTCAATTACTACTTGAGTGGTGTTTTGCATAGTAAATTTTACTTCCAGTGACTTGGAGTGATAATCTATCATCACTCAAGCAAACCTAGCCTTTTGAGGTAAAGAAGAAAATGGACCAGAAATTTCCAAGGCAATTTTAGCAATGCAACTGGTTTCAAAGGTGCAGGATTAACCTTTAAGGTTTTCTCACCATTAACATATTGATCACACTCTCTTATTACCCTGTCTGGTATCATGTCCATACCTCGCCACCAAAAACACGTTCTGATAAGCCTCTTCATAGCCGACATACGAATATGCTCCTCATGAGCCAGACACAAAATCACTTTTCGCATATTAACTAGAGCAATACGCTTACCTTGTTTGAATAATATTCCACCTTCCACATCCATATCTCTTGAAGCCTTAAAAAATGGCAATCACTCTAGCGAAATCAACTCATTAGGCCCACATTCCAAGACACACAGTTCCTTGCCTGTTGCCATAACGTATCCCTTGTTTCACGCTATGCTCACTTATTCTCTGTAATGGCATAAAAAGTCACAGAAACAACATCTTTTATAGTAGCAATCATGTCCACTTCACTCAAACTTACATTAATATCCTCCAACCAGCAAGGTAGCCTTCATAAGCAATCAGCCATCACATTGCACTTCCCAGGAACAAATTCTGCTTTAAAATAATACTCTTGTAGTCTTGAAGTTAATCTGGAAATGCGTGCAGTGGCATTCAACCCCCCACCAGGTGATAATATGTTCACCAGCGATTTGTGTTTCATCCTTAATGTGGATAGACTTGCCCACATGTAATTTCTAAAATTTTCAATAGCCTATAGGAATGCCAACACCTCTTTTTCAATCACTGCATACCTCCTCTGAGTATCATTTAAGTTCCTGGATGCAAAAGCTTCATTCCACTCTTCTTTATCACACCCAGCGACGGCTCGTGGAGGGAGTTACGGTAGGGCAGGAGGGCGGGGAGGGGGAGGGGCAGGGTGGAGGTTGCTAAAAACCGGCATATGGATAATTGCAGGTAAGTAAACAATTTAATTAATAAAACGAATTTCGTAGTGCGCCTTGCATCGCAAAATGCAATGCAGTGCGAGCTACGAAATTCGTTTTATTAATTAAAAAGCAAGTGTAAAATGATGTCCAATGGATTTATTTCCCAGTACAACTAATCCGTATTTTTTTAAAACAAGAAGCAGGAAATATTGTCCAGTGAACATGAAGATAAGATCACTTTTGCAATAGAAGTTTATTCCTCGGACGACCGACATCTAATAGAATAGATTGCAATTTCCAGCAGTCAGATGGCGTGATACACTTGATCCATACTCTTGAGCAATCATCCAATGAAAAAGCACATCCGCGCACTCGACACAGGACGTAGTACACCTAAACCAGTCCCTCCATGCTCACAAGCATGAGCAAGGTGACACACTTATAAATGCTTCACTCGCCAATTAAACAGTGCACTCAAGCCGGCAACTCTGTGTCCTCGAGTGATCCCAAAATGGGCAAAGGTGGAAATGAAATGTAAGCGAGTCTCCAGTAGTTGTACTAGTTCATCAACTGTTATCACAAAAAGGTTCCTTGAAAGGATACACGGGCAACCGTAGTCACACGTAGAAATCGAAATTGAGTCCATAAATAGAGATCATATTGTTCATGTGCCGCTATGATGACAGAGGTAAGTAGACATAATATCAAGTTTTTAATTTCGACTGGACACAATATTGAGATTTTAATTTCGACTAAACATAATATCGACTAGACATAATATAGACTACACAAATATCGACTAGAATAGCAATAATATTGAATCAAAAATATAGAATGGACATAATATCGACTAGACATAATATAGACAACAAAAATATCGAATTTAAGGTAAGTTAATATTAATGTTTAATTTTTGTGTAATATAAATCTGTAGCGGGTTGTGGGTTTATAGGGGAATAGAGTGGTAAGTAATTTAATTATAGTTGATTAAATATGTTAATTATTAAATTGTTATTTATTTAAAATTAATTGTTAATTAATTATTAATTGGTAATTAATTTAAATATAATTGGTAATTAATTTTAATTGATTAATTGATGAATATATAATTTTTTGTAATTTATTATCTGTAGCGGGTTGTGGGTTTATAGGGGAATAGGGTGGGAAGTAATTTAATTATAATTAATTAAATATGTTATTTAATTAATTGGTAATTATTTCAAAGTAATTGTTAATTAATCATTAATTGGTAATTAATTAAAATATAATCGGTAATTAAATGTAATTGATTATTTGTTTTTTTGTAATGTATTTTCTGTAGCGGGTTATGGGTTTATAGGGGAATAGGGTGGGAAGTAATTTAATTTATTTAAAATTAATTGTTAATTAATTATTAATTGGTAATTATTTAAATATAATTGGTAATTAATTTTAATTGATTAATTGATGAATATATAATTTTTTGTAATTTATTATCTGTAGCGGGTTGTGGGTTTATAGGGGAATAGGGTGGGAAGTAATTTAATTATAATTAATTAAATATGTTATTTAATTAATTGGTAATTATTTCAAAGTAATTGTTAATTAATCATTAATTGGTAATTAATTAAAATATAATCGGTAATTAAATATAATTGATTATTTGTTTTTTGTAATTTATTTTCTGTAGCGGGTTGTGGGTTTATAGGAGAATAGGGTGGGAAGTAATTTAATTATAATTATTTAAATATGTTATTTAATTAATTGGTATTTAATTAAAATTATTTGTTAATTAATCATTAATTGGTAATTAATTAACATATAATTGGTAATTAAATATAATTGATTAATTGATTAATTATTTATTTTTAGTAATTTATTTTCTGTAGCGGGTTGTGGGTTTATAGGGGATTAGGGTGGGAAGTAATTTAATAATCATGAATTAAATATGCAATTTAATGTATTGGTATTTATTTCGAATTAATTGTTAATTAATTATTAATTGGGAATTAATTACAATATAATTGGTAAATACATTTAAATGATTAATGAATAAATATGTTAATTTAATTAATTTAATTTCTGTAGTAGGTTGTGTGTTTATAGAGGAATAGATTTTGAAGTCATTAAATTGTTAGTAATTAAATTGTTTAAATAAATATATTGAGTTTATTTTGTAAAATATTTAAAAAAATGTAATTAATTGATTGTTAATAGGTAAATAATTAGTATTAGTAGGTAATTTATATTATTAAATAATTTTTATTTATCATTTTAATAGAATATGTAATATAATGTACACAATTCTTAAATATTTAAATTAATTTGCAATAGATTTTACTATTTATGATATTTATATTTATATAAGAAGTATTTACTTTCCTTACTGTTGCACTCACTGGAGTTGGAATAGTAATTTTAACCCCTACGCTATCCAACGTTTTCTTTACTGTTACACTCTCTAGAGTTGGAATAGTAAATTTTACCCCTACGCTATCCAACGCTTACCCCACTGTTACACTCTCTGGAGTTGGAATAGTAAATTTTACCCCTACACTATCCAACGCTTACCCTACTGTTACACTCACTGGAGTTGGAATAGTAATTTAAACCCCTACGCTATCCAACGCTTTCCCTACTGCTACACTCTCTGGAGTTAGAATAGTAAATTTTACCCCTACGCTATCCAACGCTTACCTTACTGTTACACTCTTTGGAGTTGGAATAGTAAATTTTACCCCTACGCTATCCAATGCTTACCCTACTGTTACACTCACTGGAGTTGTAATAGTAAATTTTACTCCTACGCTATCCAACGCTTTCCTTACTGTTACACTCACTGGAGTTGGAATAGTAATTTAAACCCTTACGCTATCCAACGCTTTCCCTACTGTTGCACTCACTGGAGTGGGAATAGTAATTTTTACCCTTACGCTATCCAACCCTTTCCCTACTGTTGCACTCTCTGGAGTGGTAATAGTAATATTTACCCCTACGCTATCCTACGCTTTCTCTACTGTTGCACTCTCTGGAGTTGGAATAACGCTTTCCCTTCTGTTACACTCTCTGGAGTTGGAATAGTAATTTTTACCCCTAAGCTATCCAAAGCTTTCCCTACTGTTATACTCTCTGGAGTTGGAATAGTAATTTTTGCCCCTACGCTATCCAACGCTTTCCCTACTGTTGCACTCACTGGAGTGGGAATAGTAATTTTTTCCCCTACGCTATCCAACGCTTTCCCTACTGTTGCACTCTCTGGAGTTGGTATAGTAATTTTTACCCCTACGCTATCCAATGTTTTCCCTACTGTTGACCTTACTGGAGTCGTTACAGTACATTTAACCCTCTCGCTATCCTATGGTAAAAATATTGTATATCTCTAGTTAATTATATATGGTAACAGGGAGAAATCCCTCAGACAATTAGAAAGCAAGTACATTTTACTACTGGACACGAGGATCCCAAACGGCCTTAATACTGGGGAGGACCTTCATTGCTTTTTATAACATCATTTCCATTGATTCAGCTCGCTGACTATGTTAGGTGCATTATTTAGCTCCCCTGGGTGGCCACTATCTAGCATCCTTAAATTTTGGGATAGCCTTCTAAGAGTTATTGGACTTGTAAGAAGTGTGGACAGTCCATATTGTACCATCATACCTGCATCTATATTAAGAACTCCATCTTATTATTGCAGTGCTGTCTGAGGCTTTCACCAGTATGTGTTAAATCAGTTCCCCTCTCTTTTGTGTGTGAATATCTTCTGTTTAACACATCATTGATTATAATTTGGACATCTTGTTGTATTCCATCTTCAATTCTGTGTTTACCAGCTGTCAAGCAATGTCCAAACTGTTACGTTTTGATACCCTTAAGGCACTATGTCGGAATGTTATCTCTTATAGTTGAGATTGTATATACACTCAGGTGTTTATCTGTATGGGGTATCCAATTTGCCAATACTTTTGTCACGTTTCATTTAAGGTTGGGAAGCAGGTTAAGTAGGTGTATTTACTCTTGCACATGCAAACCTCCTAATTGGCGCAACATGGTTAAGCATGAGTATCTCCCAATTTTCATACTTTTGACCAGTGTGTTAAAACTTTAATACTAATCACAAATGAATTTACTTATTTTGATCCCTTTTTTGAATTTTGGGTTATGGGTTTGTCTTTTCCCCCCCCCGTTTTTTGCACACTAGGTGGTCACGTTAGGGGTTCAAATACCAATCAACTCGGGAGTGAGAGAGGGGATTTATATATATATATATTGAATAAGAAATATAACTGCACACCATCCTTTTGATTTTGCAAATATATGTAATGGAATAGGGCATTAAGTTTGTAAATATATGAAAACAGCAATCTCGATGGATTCACATGTACATAATGTATAGTAACAATGATACAATGAATTGATGTTTTTTTCTATAGTGTGTGCGTGTGAATAGTGTAATTAGTATATGGATTGTAAATAGTCAGGTAATTTCAAATCCATTTCTTTGTCTGTTTTCCATGACAGGAAGTTGTGCATGTAGAGATTCTTTCAGTTTCCATTAACTCTCCCGCCCCTTTTCTTGATTGGTAGCCCTATATATACATTTTCATTGGTTTTGTTCGTCATGTGATCAAGGTCACCGTGGAGTGACCGAAACGCGTCATGCTGGCGAAATCGTGTGAATAAACTTGAGAAAATTTCATCTTTGCGCTGTGGAGTGGTTTGTACCTGTGTCATCCGGTGTGGCAGATAGGATCTTGGTCCTGATTTGAGGCAGCGGAACAGGACGTTGAATTGCATATATATATATATATATATATATATATATATATATATATATATATATATATATATATATATATATATATGTATTAAACATTTTTTTTAAGTTACATTAATTATTTCTTAATTTTAGGTTTATTTAAGTATTTTAAATATGTTTATATTAACTTAATGTATTGTTATATTACTTTTAAGTTACTTTTAACATATTTAAAAAATTCGATATTTTGACATTCTATATTTTTTACACTCGATATTTTGGAGTCGATATTTTTGCACTTACCTGTTTGAAGATAGGAAGTCGATATTCTGTCAGTCGATATTTTAACCTTGATATTTTGTCCTCTCAATATTTTGTCTGTCGAGGTTTTGTCAGTGATCAATGACAGAAACACCTCTATAACTCGTCGCCAATTGTTGCAAAGTAATAAAATTCAAGAGGAAGTTGACAGCTCTTCATTAGGGCAGACAGCAGCTGCTTTCAGCCAGGCAGTCAAAAGAGGAATTCACCTAAACATTCTACATTTTAATAGGAAACCATGGAGCCAGTTTCTCAGCTAAACATAAACAATACACGAACCACGATAGCCAATTTAATGTAAGATCAACATCTCCATTCTAAATACCCTCCAGAGATTCTGATGAGGAATGTTTCTAGGTACTTAGCCACTCCCTTTTTATTGAAAAGACTGTGATGACTGCTACATTAACAGTGTAAAGAAAAAAGTCTGTCTTCTTTAAGTGTTTGGAAATATCATATGTATATAGATTGAAGATAAATGAGCTGAGAATTGATCCCTCCCTGAGGCACTCAAGCAAGAATAGGACGTACTGTTGAACACTCCTCTCGTACCATAACATGAAAGGCGCATTATGCCTGGTAGCCAGCTGGTTTGCTGGCAAACAATCTTAATGAGCTTGTTGACCTGTGTGCCAAACCCTGTAAAAATGCTTTGGCTATAATCAGAAACACTACTCCAGTCGATCCGTTGATATTAAATCTAGGACTTGTTATGATCTTAGCAAGATGATGCAGTGTGTGTTTGGGAGCATCTAGAGTGCCTGGTTATTATTCCATTTCTTTCTGGTGCCTTGCACTTTTTCAGTTTTTTTACAAAACTTAGCACGTCATCTCTTGAGCATTTCTCAATGCTGACAGCTAATTGGTTTGAATCAGTGTTATTTCTGCTGGTAACTCTAGTGTAAGTCCACGGTGCCATCTCATCAGTAATAAGCATTTGCAATGCAATAGGTCTCGCATTAGGAAAGTTTGAGCAATTGGTATTGTAAATGACACATTTTTTATTTATGTGTTGGTTTTGAAAATAGCTACATTAATAGCTTTGTCATTACAATGCCAATAGTTTTAACTTTCGCAAATGTGACACCTATAGCATTTGTAATGCAATATGTGTTGTATGTAAGTGACTTAGATGTATTCATATTACAAATAACAATGGCTTTTATTTTTTTAAATAATTATTACTTAAATAAAAGTTTTTGTCATTTATAATGGCAATAGCTTAAACTTTTGTAAATAATTTTTGTGAAGATTATGTTCAGTGTTATTGTGACAAAAATCCAAGAACAGTAGTGAAATATTAACCTCTTTTTGTGACATTTGTAACAAAGCTTGAAACATTGAGAGAACAAATGTGAATAAGTTGTTGTTGAATGGTTGCACAGATTGATGCTGTGGTGGAGCTGAGTGATATTGTGGTGGTGACGAGTGATGCTGTGGCGTTCAATGATGCTGTGGTAGCGCATAGTGATGATGTGGTGCACCTGAGTGATGCTGTGGTGGTGCTGAGTGATGCTGTGGTGATGCGATAGATAGATATAGTGAGTGCTATAGCTAGAGTGAGGGCGATAGATAGAGTGAGGGCGATAGATAGAGGGAGGGCGATAGATAGATAGAGTGAGGGAGATAGATAGATAGAGGGAGGGAGGGCAATAGATAGCTAGAGGGAGGGCGATAGATAGAGTGAGGGCAATCGATAGATAGAGTGAGGGAGACAGATAGATAGATAGATAGATAGATAGATAGATAGATAGATAGATAGATAGATAGATAGATAGATAGATAGATAGACAGATAGAGTGAGGGTGATCGATAGATAGAGTGATGCCGATAGATAGATAGACAGATAGATATATAGATAGATAGAGTGAGGGCGATAGATAGATAGATGGATAGATAGAGTGAGGGCGATAGATAGATAGATAGATAGATAGATAGATAGATAGATAGATAGATAGATAGATAGATAGATAGAGAGATAGAGAGATAGATAAATAGATAGATAGATAGATAGATAGATAGATAGATAGATAGATAGATAGATAGATAGATAGATAGATAGATAGATAGATAGATAGATAGATAGATAGATAGATAGATAGATAGATAGATAGATAGATAGATAGATAGATAGATAGATAGATAGATAGATAGATAGATGGATAGAGTGAGGGTGATAGATAGATAGACAGATAGAGTGAGGGTGATAGATAGATAGACAGATAGAGTGAGGGCGATCGATAGATAGAGTGATGGTGATAGATAGATAGACAGATAGATAGATAGAGTGAGTGCGATAGACAGATAGAGTGAGGGTAATAGATAGATAGACGGATAGATAGAGTGAGGGCGATAGACAGATAGATAGATAGATAGATAGATAGATAGATAGATAGATAGATAGATAGATAGACAGACAGACAGACAGACAGACAGACAGACAGACAGACAGATAGACAGATAGATAGATAGATAGATAGATAGATAGATAGATAGATAGATAGATAGATAGATAGATAGATAGATAGATAGATAGATAGATAGATAGATAGATAGATAGATAGATAGATAGATAGATAGATAGATAGATAGATAGATAGATAGACTGAGGGCGATAGAGTAAGGGCGATAGATATATAGATAGAAAGAAAGATAGATAGATAGAAAGATAGATAGAGTAAGGGCGATAGATAGATAGATAGATAGATAGATAGATAGATAGATAGATAGATAGATAGATAGATAGATAGATAGATAGATAGATAGATAGATAGATAGATAAGCACCGTTCCCTTCAATACAAATATGACAAAAGAATTGGACAGGTACTGGTTCATCAGCTAGCAGACAACAGAGGTAACAAGGAAGCTGAAATAAGATGGGGCCATGTGCAACAGCTGGAAAGCTGCCAGCGAGGTAGGAGGCTCCTCCGAGCAACACGGACATAAACATCCATTAAACAACAAGGTTGATAACTCCACCACCGTGCTGTACGCCTCTCTAAGCAAGCTGCATGAAAAATAATTATGTAACAGTATCGAGTAACCAATAAGGAATTACTAAATATGCAAGGAGAATGTTTTTTCATTTTAACAAAATATCACTCTTTCCTCCTGTAATGTACCGATTGCTACCTCCATGTATTTTGGTTGCTCACTATTGTCACTTTTGATTCATGTAACTTAACGTTTGCTTTGTAATGTGTTCACTTGTAATTTTCTCCTCATGTATCATTACTGTTCCTATTGTGAAGCGCTCTCACACCTTCAGGTAAAGTCCGCGCTATATAAAATCGCATAAATAAATAAATAAAATAAGAAGGTACTGAGGACGGACTACACATCCTATGATCCCAAGGGCAGTTTCCATTCATGCACCATTCTTACCCCAGTTTCAAACACCATACCCCTTGTAAGTGAACACTCTGAGCCTTTCTCTCCGTGTCACTCTCGACTGGTATGCTCCTGCCCTCTGTTTATTGTGCAGTGGCAGAGCCCCTTTGTAGGGTGACCAACCGTCCGTAAATTTCACGGACAGTCCGTAAATTGGACCTCATGTCCGTTGTCCGTTAAGATCCCTCTTACGGACGCCCTTTGTCCGTAATTTGGGGGTTTACTGTGACCTGCACATGCTCACCTTTGTGAAGCCTCAGTGATCTGCGAGCTCCCTGCTGGGGCCGCCTTGCACTCCTCTCGGCTCAAGAGCAGCGCCTCCCCAGCCTCTCACAGACTGTGATGGGCCATTGTCATTCTGTATGCCGGCTGATTGTCGCATACAGAATGACAATGGCCCAGTCTGGGCAGTTAAGGCATGTGGTAATGTGCAGTTTATGTAAGTAAGACTACAGCTGAACACGATGTTTGGTCTAATTTGCAAGGGTGTTTCCAGATTACATGCAGTTTTTATTCACCACCATAAAGGGATTTAGTTTATCACCTTTAGGCAAAGGGTAGGCACGTTATTTCACACTGCTCATGGGCACTGTGCCAGATGTATCGTTAGTGTCCTTTATAAAATGCTAATATTTTCAAGCAACATATTTAGGAACATTTTTTGCAGGATAAAAAGTCGGCCCTATTTAAAAAAATATCTTGGTGTTGTGGGTTCCACCTTCTGTCCCAAGCCCTTTCATGGAGGGCCATTCTTGCTCAGAAACTCTGTGCAAAATGGGTCTGCGGTTCCGGTGCTGCCTTTGGCTGCTTTTCATCCTTTGATGAAGTGACCGGAAGCACAACAACTGCAGAAGGACTACACTATCTATTCCTCATTTGTTGCTGATTCAAGGCCAGAGTATGGAACGGTGTAAGGATTTTTAGCGTTCCAAGCAAAATAGGAGGTTTTTTTGTGTGCTCCCTCTACAGAAGAAATAAGGCTGTTTTCAGACCTTTATTGTGTTTGGTGTAACCAGTGGCAGTTCTTGAAGGGTCCTGTCTTACCTAGCTTTATGAAGTACCGGCCCTGCCTCCTGGCTCCATGTTTCCATTCCTGATATTTTCATTTGTAAACCATTACTATCGTTTGTGTTAGTCTAAATAGGTCAATGTAAATAAAAGTTATTAGTAAAAGCAATCCCAACCAACATGTTAGGTTTTAACTTCTGAGTTTCTAGTTACCTAAGCAACCCACTCTTAAGATATAATACCTACCAATATAGATGACATTCGAATCTTACACCTTGTAGCCTCATTGTCTTATGTAACATTTCCTATACATTGACTTAACATTTATATGAGTCATTGTCTCAATATAATTTGTGTGTCATTTAACGTGCTCTGACACCCTGCCATACATACTTGGCATGACAAGTACTATGTATGGGTTCCAGTGTAGCGTGCTACTCACCGAAAGAAAACACTTCAACCCCCCATCAGGGGTAGCAACCGCTATATAAATGCAAACTTTTTTTACCTTCTCTATCCCTCCACTATCCTTCTCAATCCAAATAATCTGACTGACATATCCACCACTCAAATTACTTTCATATTTTCACTATACGAATTCACCACTAATCCTTTATGGGTTCCAAAGTAGCATGCTACTCACCAAAAAAGCGCTTTAACACCCCATTAGGGGTAGCAAGCGCTATATAAAGCAAACCGTTTTCCCTTCTCTATCCGTCCACTATCCTTCTAAATCCAAATAACTGACTAACATATCCACCACTCAAATTACTTTCATATTTTTCACTATATTCAATTTTATTTAAATATGATTTTGGAACTCCTTGGAGATCCACATATTACATAGTGGCAGGCAAAATATAATAAAATAAGACCACATGTAAACAACTTATACTAGCAAAGAATATACAAATGATCATACCATTCATCTAATACATTTCTAAAAAACATTTGAAAAAGTTAAAAATTCTGTTACAGAAAATTTCATTTGGGGGACTAAAAATGGCATCTATCAGAGATCTTGCAGATAAAATACCAAACTGAACACATACAGGCTTTACCCAAAGACGGCGGTAGACCATTAATGCTGGACAAACTAGCAAGACGTGTATAGAGTCTTGAACTGAGACATTGCAAAAGTTACATACATTACATATACCGTGCCATTTGGCCAACAACTTATTCAAGGGAAGGAGATCCTGCCTAAGAAGTAGCCAAAAACGGCGCAAACCGTGGGGTATATTCCAGGAGACGTAAGGTTGTATTTGTCTAAATAAACAAGAATCAACAACTTGCGTAACCCCCTTCTTTTGTACAATCAAGTTGCGATCCCTTTCGTAGCTTAGCTTCCATGTGGCTTGTTTTAATGTTAATTTTAATTGGTGCATGGAAAGGTCCAAAAGAGTAGCTTCCTCCAAATCCAAGAGTATAATGGCCTTCCTGTAATTCTTTATAAGAATCGAATGCTCTTTTAGGGGGCCCATCAACTCTTTTGTAATTAGGGATCTTAGAGTGGCTGGCTTTCCTTTGATCAGACATATAACCCAGCGGATGACTCCTGCTAGGCCCTGTGCCCAGCTACTTCTTAGACCGAATTCTAAACGAAGGGCTGCTGCACTGCAACTATTATTAACCGAAGTTAAGCTTCTCAAGAGGATGCCCTCGATAGTGTCCAAGAAACCCCATTCGACTAAGTCGATTAATTCTACGCCGTAGAGCAGAGTTGGGGGGACTTTTGCCCGGAAAGCCTCCAGCAGGTAACCAAAGTGTCTTTTGCCGGTTGATTTGTACAATGCTCTTAAACCATTTCCCTGTGACTTTGCCTTACGGGAGCTATTTTCTATTTGGGATTTGTTGCTCAAGTTGCTATTAACAACCTTGCCCAGGAATACATATGCTTTTACTCTTTCTAATTTTTGGCCTCCCAGCTCCCAGCTAATGTGTCCCAACTTCAGTTTTTTTTCGCCCCTCCATACACATTACCTTGCTTTTGGAGATATTTATTTTCAGGAAATGCTCTTCGGAGAAAGTGTATAATGAGTGCAGACGGTTGTTAAGGCCTTTTGGGGTAAGGTCTAAAATTAGTATATCGTCCGCATACATTAGACAAGAGATATATCTGTCTCCCAGGCGTGGCGCAATTCCTTCGCATGCAGATATGGTAAGGGGGAGATCGCTAACGTAAAGGGAAAATAAGAGGGGTGCTAAAAGACAGCCCTGTTTAAGGCCGTTCGCCGATGGAATGAGCTGGGATAGGCCCCTTTCTCCTCCCAATAGCACTTTGCACCACGTGTTATCGTGCAGATCCTGTACCAAACATAAGAGTCTATGAGGCATTCCCAAAGCATGTAGTTTTCTCCACAATACTTGTCGATCGACCTTATCAAAGGGCAATTCATCTGGGCCCATGGCCCCTGAACGCCTCATTTCTCCGATAGCTAAGTCTATGTCCTTTTCTGTAAATGGCTCTAAAGGCAAACTCATTTTGATTGGCCATACTTGAGGGGTCACCGTATTGTTGCTTGCATAAAGGTTGGAGACTAAATCCCTCCATATTTGTTCCTCAATGGGGATGGGTAGAGGACTAGTTCTCAGACCGCACCCCTCACCTATAAGGGACCAAAATTGCCTCATTTCCCCGTTAATAGCAGCTTCTCTTATTTTTACCCAGATGGCATCCTCTTTTTCTTTACGTAATGTGGCTAAAAGCCTTCTCCTTTTCCTTTTTAGCATTGTTATTTGTTGTGCTATAACACCTGATCTATTTAAATATTGGGCCCTTACTAATTTATTTATTTCTATGTTAAGCAGTCTCAGAGGGCTAGGGAATATACCAATGGACTTTTTCTTGTTAAGCTTTTTTGCCCCTGTTATCACTGACTTCAAGAACAGGGAGAAATTTTCAATTTCAAAGCCATGCCAGGAAGGAAGCTCCGATATTGCTACATCGAGCATGGCTTCCAAATTTCGATGTGCCCTTGCATTCCAGTAGCACCTTCCTGATTTGGTACCGAAGTTTATTTGATCACTGTTCAAAGTCCACTGATCACTGTTAGAAGGCTTTACATTCATCGAGATGGAGAGGATTCTATGATCACTTAGCGGTGTATCAATAACATCGATGTCCTTCAACAACTCAAATGATTGGGTCCCCAGTATTACGTAATCAAGAATTGATTCCCCTTGGTAGGATTTATGCGTAAAATTAGCCGGGGAATCCGAAGGGAGTCTCCCATTTGCAATAATCCCATCCACTTCTGCCAACTCGTTTAGTAATAGTTTGCCACGTTTGTTTGTTTTTATATTTTCAGGGAACGTTGCCCGAGGAATATGGAGAGTTTCTTCTCTGATTTTGTCGCAGAATAAATTTATGCTAGAGTTGGAGATCTTACAGTTCAAGTCCCCAACTAGAATTATAGCCGTCCTTGGATCTTTCTCCCTGATACTCTGGATATGCAGGAAGACCTTTTTTAGGGTTGCATTAAAACCACCTTCCGGAGGTATATAAGCATTTATCAGAGCCAGACGATTACCAGCTTTAGGATTACCAGACCCAAATAAAGTTACTACCTGAAAGAGGTTACTCGGGTCCATAAAATGCTCATAGTTCCAATTTATTCGGTTTGATAAGAGGCAAGCTATCCCCCCGCTAGCATGTCCTTTTTTATTTGAGGTGGCGCTACCTTCCAATACATAATAGTCTTTCCTTATTTGAATTTTGTCGGGGCACCATGTCTCCTGGAGGCATATTATATTTGCCTCCAGGGACAAAAGGAATGCTGTTTTCTCCGGACTGTTTTTTAAACCGGCTGCATTCCAGGATATTATAGATAATTCTTTGCTAAACGTGCAAATTAGATAGTTGTTTATTTGAGGATTTTTCAGCGAGTACTCTGGGAAGACAGTTCCATTGGACATTTTCCTCTCCCATATCAGATTGATAAGATAGCAAGGAAGGGTTAACATAGGATACTACACGGGAACCCTTAGACTTACATATTTTTTACTCTGTGATCTCGCCCACCTTATTTATATTACCTGTTGCTGCTTGCAACAGAGAAAAGGGGGGCTTCTGTCGAGTTTGGGATTTAGGAATATTGTTTTGTCTAGTATGCCCTAGCACCGGAATTACATCTATTCCTCTGCTCTGCAGATCTTCTGAGCGTTGCAGAATTAGGTTGGCTACTAACTTAGAGTGAAACTTCACCCTGGTTATCATCCCCACTTCTGATTTTAGTAGTTGAACCCTATCTAGATCGGCTGATTGTATAAGTTTCAGGTTGGCAGATTCTTGAAAATATTTAAGCAGGAGGGATCTATTCAGGATGCATTCAGCATCGAAGAGTGGAGAAAATTCTACCCATACGGTATCTATATTTTTCTCCTTAGATTCTATTGATGAGACACCTCTAGCGGCTGCACCCAGGAAAGATGTTGCTAGGGGGTTAAGTAATGGAGCTACTTGACCAAAGGGGTTTTGCTCATGTCCTGAAAATGTTAGATTTTTAGACCCAATTATATCCCTATTGTTGGTAACTTGTTGACAAAGGGTATTTGTATCGATTGTTAATGATGGGAGTGAAGTATTTCGGGGTTCCCAAGGCCTACACGCTCCAGAGATTACCCACTTACACACAAGAACTGTTGGCACGGAAACTGTAAAATGCAAAGAACAAGTTTATTAAGACCCCATGGGGTGGTGGTACACTCAAACAGCACCCTTCGGTAATGCTAGAGGTATCACACCGAACACCGGTGTGACCCCGTTTATATACAATTTTGGGGCAATAAAAGTTTAGGCGGCACAAGTTAAGACACAGTTTTAGAGACATATATGGTCATGTTTTGGAATACTGCCAGCTCATTGGAGAGTTTCAAACCCGCTGGTCAGTTAGCGGCACATTCCTGAAGGTTTACGGGTCAGTGAGAACTGCGCATGTGTGGCTTGACCAGTACTAAAAATAGCCTGTTGCTGGGCAGATGAGAGTGGTCAGTGGAACGGACAAAGGACTAAAGGGCACGTCGGCCACGAGGCCGCTCATGGTCTAAGATGGCCGCTGCAACATTCAAAATGGCGTTTATCGTATATAGCCAAGTTAAAGAGGACAACGTGTAGATTCGGCTAATCGCTAATCCGGACGGGCCAATTACGACAGACGACCCTTTTAGCGTTTAGCTGAATCTACCTCATAATGAACATAGTCTGGATGTTCGTCCTCGATGTCTATTAACATAATTTGAGTCACCTCTTTGTGTAGCATTATTTTGTCATGGGCAAGAGCTCGCCTCGATGGTAAGCAAGCTGATAAACACATTGAACATAAGGCAGGGCCACATTGGATACACAAGCAGATAAAAAACAGTGCTCCCACAAGTATACAGAGAATTGTCAACAGTTTCCAACCCCACGTCGCAATCATGGACCAGAACCATCCTGAAAGTGTCCAAGTCCCATTGTCTGGATGTATCTCAGCCGCTATCTTATGCAGTTTGGAAATAGCATCATACACAGATGGGGAATTGTCCGGGACGTATACACAGCAGCTGCTTCCGATAATTCTGCATGCCCCCCCACGATCAGCCAAAACAACGTCTAGCACCATCCTGTTTTGGAGGGTGACAATTCTGGAAATCTGTAGTTCCTCAGTAATATTCCCCAGGGCAATGGCAGTGTAATTCGCAACAGCCTCGACAACGCGTGTCAGTCGTCTTATTTTCCGGCTGTTCAATGCAGCCCCCACAAAGGAGAATAGTCCCAGATTAAAATCCACATACTGTTGTAATGCCGTGTCCGTTTGATCAATGTCCTCCAGGGCAACAGTTCGTTTAACTCTGTTCAGAATGAAATCGTGGTACAGAGTATAATCATTATGATACATTGGAGGGGCAATGAATACGGGAGGTAGCACAAACGATACATAGCACGTGCCCAACCACCCCACTGGAAGCTGATGGTACCCCTTCGTTCCACAGATGAAGTAGGTGTTTCGAGATGCAACAAATGAAATGCCATTCGGGCTATCAAACGTGAGAGTAATATTACATTCGCTTTTCCCCACTGCAATCGTGCCCTTGTTTCTAATGCATAAATCGGCTTTTGTGGCAATGACATTTATGACATGAGCACTGGATACATTCACATTTCGCTGATTGCTATATATGCGTGGAGCAGATACATTATCAGGCCTGTATTCTTCCCACTCGAAACGTGTACCCTCAGCCCGGGGAAACCCATCCTTGTCATGGGAACATACTTTATTCAAACGAAAAAGCACCCCCCCTTTGGTTGGCCATCTCAGAGTAAAGAGGAGGGTGTACCAGGCATTGCATGACCCATTGTGCGAAAACGGGAGTGGAATAAGTGGGGTGCCCCCTCTCTTCTGGTGCCCAGGCAACATTCCACACACCCAGCAATTAGAAGTATTGGTCATATTATGCGTGTGGTGAAGAATCTGAATGAAACTGTTATTCAAATACGTTTGGCGATGACGCTCTTCATGAAAAGGCAATGTAAAATGAAAATGTTCAGACGGTGCCGGGGTAGTCGGCAGCAAATGTTCACGTACAGGCACCACAAGTTCGACTACCCAGGCTATAACAGCGATCACCACAATGGTCAAAACAAAGAGAAAGGCACCCAATATTTTCTTATCACGTGATGCCGTTGGTGCCATGGCTCAAGAAAGTTTGTGCAAAGTCTCAAGTGGCACAAATTGTTCACAATGTTTTTCACAAATTGTCTCAGATACACGTGAGTGTATACCTAAAAAAAGAAAAATGCGGTGCTGAACTCCGAGGTAGCCGTTGTTTTCTTCTCCGGGCCAAGACGGGTGTCTCTACTCTGGCAGAACTGATCCCCCCCCCTTGGAATTCCCGGTTTCCGTTTCACAAACCTGGAGCGGTAACCAACCAGTCTTAAAAAGGAACAAAAATCTTCTTATCGCGGTCGTAGATTGTAGCGCTCTCTTCCAGTAGCAGATTGGTCCGGGAAGGCTCCCTCCACTTCGGCCGACGTCACAGCTGGGCTCTTTTCTTTCTCCAAGATCTCCTTATAATCAGTCAGCACAGCAGGAGTCACCAGATCCGGAGAGACTCGGCGACAATGTGTCGAATGCACCCACCGCTTCCTGTTGGTCACTCGTACTGCGGTGCGGGTCGCCAGGAGGACCTGCTCGGGGCCCTTCCACCTGGGCTCCAAACTGCTTGCTCTTTCAAACGAACGGACCATTACATGGTCCCCAGGGCGAAGATCGTGGCCTTCTCCAGTGGAGTTATCAGGGAGCGCTTCTCGAACCTGTTGATGAGTAGAGAGCAAATCATTTGTTAATCGTGCCAAATAATCATTCATCATAACACAAGGCACATCATGTATTAATCGCGGCTTGGGCACCCCCCAGATATTCATAGGGCGGCCAAACACCACCTCATAGGGCGTAAGGCCAGTTCGTGAGTGGGGTACTGATCTGAGAGATAGTAGTGCTAGCGGCAATGCGTCTGGCCACTTCAATGATGTAGACGCCACGATTTTGGCCAGCTTAAGCTTCAAGGTGGCATTATACCGCTCGACCAAGCCTGCTGACTGAGGGTGGAATACAGCGTGGAACTTTTGCTGAATCCCTAACCCCTTCAGTACATATTTCACAATCTTTCCAACAAAATGGGGCCCATTATCGCTCCACAAAAATTTGCAAACTCCAAAGCGAGGAAAGAATTCCTTAAGCAACACCTTAGCTGTTGTCAAAGCCGTATTGTCTTTCGTAGGGTAGGCCTCAACCCATTTGCTAAAAGCACACACCACCACTAGGACATACTTCAGGTTATTGCAGCGCTCGAGTTGGATGTAATCCATTTGAAGCACTTCAAACGGTGCAGAAGGTGGAACGAACCCTCCTTTCGGAGTATAGGTCCCCTTCCCAGGATTGTGTTGCAAGCATACCAGGCAGGTCTGCACTACTCTCTTTGCAGTATTCGCAATCTCAGGATGTTCCCAAACTCGTGTTAAAAGCCGAGTTATTGCAAGAGCCCCGACATGGGCCAGTCCATGTGTCATCTGGACCATCGCCTGTAAGTAAGCCGCAGGCAATTTCCACTTCTCCATGTCTTTGCTTCTCCAACAACCCTCGTCATCTAGTACCCCATCTGCTGCCCAAGCCGCAAGCTCAGATTCTGTAGCTGAATTTTGAATATCCCGTATCTCTGCTCTAGCATCACTCCATCGCTCGGCCTGTGATTGTACCACATACATAGGGGAGCTAGTTCGGGACATAGCCGTTTGCCTTGCTATGCTGTCTGCAAAGGCATTTCCTTGACCCACTTTATCCGTAATCTTCTTATGGGCACTGCACTTCACTATCGCTACTTTTTTAGGACTAAGCAACGCATTTAGGAGATCACGCACTAGCTCTCCATGCATAATGTGCTCCCCGTGTGATGTCAGGAACCCACGTTCCCTCCAAAGAAGCCCGAAGTCATGGGCCACTCCAAAAGCGTACCGGCTGTCCGTGTATATGTTCACACATAATCCGGCACTCAATTCGCAGGCTCTTGTTAAAGCTATCAGCTCTGCTGCCTGAGCCGATTTTTGTGGTATTCTAGCTGTTTCTACCACCGTTTTAAGAGTCGTGATCGCATATGCTGCGGAGGTCGTACCATCTGGCAGCCTTAAACACGATCCATCAACCCACAGTTCCCCGTCCACATCAGGAAGTGGCACATCCTGTAAGTCAACACGACCCTTTGTCTGTTCCTCAGTCAGGAAAACACAGTCGTGATGTTTTTCTTCCTGACCCTCCTCGGCCGGATAGGGCAATAAGGTGGCAGGGTTCAAAGTAGCACATCTTTTCAATGTTATGTGTGGCGCTAAGAGTGTCAGCTCGTATCCTGTAAGTCGTGCACTCGTGAGGTACTGGGTCTTTGTTTGGTTTAACAGGGCATCTACCACATGGGGAACTAACACCAACAATTTATGTGATAACACTATGCCCTCACTCTGTCGTATGGCTACTGCTGTTGCCGCTACCGCTCGAAAACACCCAGGCAGCCCTCGTGCTACAGGATCCAAAATGGCAGAGAAGTATGCACATGGTCTCTGCTTATCCCCGTGTATCTGCACTAACACTGACAATGCACACCCATCATTCTCGTGTACGTACAATGTGAAAAGTTTCGTGTAGTCTGGTGTTCCTAACACGGGTGCGGAACAAAGGGCCTGCCTCAACTGTTCAAAAGCTCTCTGACATTCATCTGTCCACTCAAGAGGCATCGGTGTAGCTTTGGACAGTAATGCTAACAAAGGTTTTATGATATGCGAAAAACCCATAATCCATTGCCTACAAAAAGACGTCAACCCTATGAAGGCACGCACATCTCTCTGCGTGCGGGGGACTGGTGTGTCTAAAATTGCTTGAATTCGATCAGATGTTAATGCCCGCCCCTCCTTAGACAACAGATGACCGAGGTAGGTCACCTGGGGTCTACAGTATTGAAGCTTTTTCTTGGAAACCTTGTGATTGTTTTGTGCCAAAAAGGAAAGCAACGCAAGCGTACTCTGTTCACATTGTGCATAGGAGTCGGCGGCAAGCAGAAGGTCATCCACGTACTGGATGAGCGCCACGCCAGACTGCAATTTAAAGGAATCTAGTTGACGTTTCAAAGCCTGGCTGTAGATGCTAGGGCTTTCAGTATATCCTTGGGGAACACGACAAAATCTATACGATTTATTATTGAGCGTAAAACCAAACAGATATCTGCTATCTGGGTGAACAGGGATAGAAAAGAACGCATTCTTTAAGTCAATAACGCTAAAAGTGGTGGCTGTCGGTGGAACCAGAGTAAGCAAAGTCGTGATATCAGACACCACTGGATATTGGGGAATGACAATTTTATTTATTTCACGCAAATCAATAATAAACCGATAGATCTTGCCATCTGAGTCTCTCTTAAGAATCGGTAAAATAGGGCTGTTACAGACATTATAAGGGACTTCCTCCACCACCCCTGCAGAAATCAAATCCTGAACAATATGTGTCAGTGCAATTTCACCTTCCTTCGAAATCTTATACTGTGGCACTCGTGGTAGAGGGGCCCCCTCCTTAACAGTAATGTGTATTGGTGGAATGCGCATCTCTCCCACATCCGTATCTGACGTCGCCCACAACGAGTGCGGCAGAGAGGCCAAAGCAGGGATATCTAAAATGGCATAAAATCTGTCAGGGTCAGGGCAATCCTCAGGGTCAGGGTAGTTATCATTCAGAATAACCCGCACTCCCTCTGGAGCGCAGCGTATTGTTGCTCGAAAATATTTAAGCAAGTCAATGCCCAGGATATTGTCTGGGGTATGGGGTGATAACAAAAATTGGCCAAAACTAAAGTATTTGTCAATGCATAGTGCAAGGGACTTGGACAATGGGCTGGGGGAGGGTGTGCCATCAAACCCTACACACGTAATCATTTCGCCAGACAGGGGAGCCCTCGGAACCAAGTTTTTCGACAGAGCGCTACGAGTAGCTCCTGTGTCGACTAGAAATTGATCAGTAGAACCTAAAATACCCGCTGTTACATATGGACCTTGCTGATCTACTGGCACTTCGACTGATTCCTTACCCCATCCTACGCAATCCTATGCATGCACATAATCTTGATGTTCCACATTCTCTCCTTCCGAAATCTGATATTGATTCCGTCTATCAAACGTATTTCGTTCGTCCTGGCCACGGCCCCTCTCCTCAACCTGTCTACGATCACCTCCGCCACCTCTCGTTCCAGTATAACCTCCTCTTGACCTTCCACTACCTCGACCACGCTGACTACGCTGTTCACGAAGTACCGGACAATCGTCGGCCCAATGCCCAAACTCCTTACAATAAGCACACTGATCCTCCGCAATGTCCGTACGACCATACGATGCGTTTCCTCCACCTCGTCTACCTCTATCATTCCCTCTACTCTGTGTTCCCCGGACCTGCGCCAACATCACCTTCGTTTTCAATTCCTTCGTCTTTTTCTCTACACTTTCTTTAGCCTCCACTTCCTGCCGCTCATAATATTGAGCCATAGTTAACAAGGACGCAGGGGTAGCCGTGGCCCAGGAACTTTCACTCGACTTCAATCGCTTTGCAATCTCTGGTAGGAGATTAGCCACATACTTATCTACAAACAAATGCCGACCCGTATCATCTGTTAAAGATTGACCACTGTAATCATGAAAGGCCTCCTCGAAGCGCGTAAAGAAATCGGAAACCGTTTCATCGGGTTTCTGCTTGCACGACGTTAACATAGTCCAATCAATCTTTTTGGCGGGAACAAGCGTTTTTAATGTACGCAAAATAGCTGCCGGGAGTTCTAGGATTAGCTGACAAGGCTTGCATGCTGGTGCCCTGTCTAAATCTGCAGCATTTATTTCTTTCCATGTCCCTCCCAATATTGTCTCATCATTATTTTTATGAATCTGCCGCCACATATCAGGGGGTAATATCAACCCAAAAAACAAATCTATATCTACAAGAGTCATCACACAAGACGATATAGCCCCCTCCACCCCCTCATAAAATGCCGCTGGATTTTTTCGGAGATCAGGTAAAGAATTTTTCAATGCCATGACATCTGCTCTATTCCATGGCGTATATACCCAATTATACACAAAATACCCTTTCGCATCCTTCGACAACTTATCATCATCCGTACCTTCCCCTTTTGGTGGAACATACAAAGGCGCGGCTTCACGCATAGGCATAACATGCAACGCAGAATTCTTATCTGAACCACGAAGAGAACACTCCTTAGCCTCCCCGTTATTTCCCGGCTCGGACTCCTTTTGCCTCCGTTTTCGTTCCTGTCGCAATTGGGTTGTCTCATCCCGCAGCTTGATCAATTGCTTGAACAGGTCGTCAACATCTGTAAGATCAAAATCACCTTTAGCTAAATTCTCACGATACACCGACAACACTTTAGGCTCAAGCGTATCAGAAAGTTCACGATATGCGTTTACAACTTCATCCGCCAAACTGGACAGAAAATACATTAATTCAAGATCCGACCACCCTTTCTTCTCTGTTAACAACTGCTCCTGAGTAACACAATGCTTATTCACTTTACGAGCCCAACTACGTAAATGAGCGGACCTATCCGCAGTAAACCTGAGAGCAGATACACCCTTCTGGTTCGACTTATCCTGTCCATCATCCTCGGAATCCGCAGCCGGAGCCGTCGGCAGAACGTACGGAGGCGGTGACCGATCTAACAAAGAAAAATCATCAATTTCATTATTAAGGACAGGATAGAGTGGTCGGCGAATAGGAAACTGACCAGTCGTTTGCAAATTACGCTCCCGTTCCTCCCTTTCTTTCTTCTCCTGAGCCTCCTTTTCCTCAAGCTGTAAAGCCTTATCCCGAGCAGCCTTGCGCTGCTCTTTGTCTGCCAAGGCAACCTCACGCTTCATTCGCTCACGCGCCGCTTTCTCCCACATTCGCACGCAATCAAACATGTTTTGTCTAGACCTGCGTTGAAACATACATTGCTCTACAAATTGGATTTTACTCAAATCGTACGACCCGTGTAGGGGCCATTGCAATTCGGGATCGGCCTTAGTGTACTTATGCCATAATTTACTGTACATAATAGGTGGAAGGCCAAATTTGATATACATGTCCCTATTTGGTGTTCCCTCTGGGGGAGCCGGCTGTGATTCCGCTAACCTAATTGAGGTACCTTCTCCAAAACAACACATTCCCCGGAGTGTGCTAAAAACAGGCATGTTCAAAGAGTATCACGAAAGCGTGACACCGGACAAAATGGCACTTACAGTTCTTCTCACGATTGTGCCACTCAAAGGGAAAAAACAAAGTTAGAGAAACATCTCTACATGCCTGCCTATGTGAAGTGCACTACACATATAAGTTCAAAGATCACAAATTCACAATGTTAGCTAACTCAAATCAAAGTTCCTAGAACTCGGCAAGCGTCCGAAGACTACCTCACCGATCACAAAGCACAGATTTTCAGTAAGCGTCCGAAGACTACCTTACCGAACACAATTCGTAGAACTTCAGTAAGCGTCCGAAGACTACCTTACCGAACACAAAGCTTACCAAATACTCAAATGTCCAGGTTCCAACTGCCAAGGTCTTGTAAGCCAAATCAGCCAAACGGCACTTTCTCAGCGATGCGGACACTTCGAAAACTCAGTCGGAGACCGGCGCCACCTGGAAGGTCAGATCGGAAGGAAAGGAAAAAACACCGTGGCAGCCAAGACTCGGGTCACTCGTGGCAGCGCGCGCCCATGGCGGATTTCCAAGCCTTCGTCACGACCTCTCCTTCGAGCATCCGAGTCGCCGATGAGTCCCTTCGTGGTCGCCAATTGAAGTATTTCGGGGTTCCCAAGGCCTACACGCTCCAGAGATTACCCACTTACACACAAGAACTGTTGGCACGGAAACTGTAAAATGCAAAGAACAAGTTTATTAAGACCCCATGGGGTGGTGGTACACTCAAACAGCACCCTTCGGTAATGCTAGAGGTATCACACCGAACACCGGTGTGACCCCGTTTATATACAATTTTGGGGCAATAAAAGTTTAGGCGGCACAAGTTAAGACACAGTTTTAGAGACATATATGGTCATGTTTTGGAATACTGCCAGCTCATTGGAGAGTTTCAAACCCGCTGGTCAGTTAGCGGCACATTCCTGAAGGTTTACGGGTCAGTGAGAACTGCGCATGTGTGGCTTGACCAGTACTAAAAATAGCCTGTTGCTGGGCAGATGAGAGTGGTCAGTGGAACGGACAAAGGACTAAAGGGCACGTCGGCCACGAGGCCGCTCATGGTCTAAGATGGCCGCTGCAACATTCAAAATGGCGTTTATCGTATATAGCCAAGTTAAAGAGGACAACGTGTAGATTCGGCTAATCGCTAATCCGGACGGGCCAATTACGACAGGAGGGGGGTGGGAGTAGATAATGCTGGGATAGCCAGAGGCGGAGGGGCGATATTTTCTTTAATACTCTTATTTTCGGGGTTTTTGTCTTTTTCAGCTGCCACCTGAATTTGATATACCTCGTTCTGTAAGGGGGAATTTAGATGTTTTCTAAAGAGGATTTTCCTCCGCCTATTTTTTTTATCCGTCTCAATAATTTCCTCTTATTCTTTCCGTTCTTTTTTATTATCTAAAAATTCCCTTTATTGCTATTCTCTTCCGGGATAGCATCCACATCTCTGTCCCCTTCTCCCTGTTGCTTCTTAAAAATAGGGAAGAGGTCATTCCCAGTTTTTGGCGGGAGTTCCCCATAAACTTTAATTTCAGAATCATTAACTAAAGAACAATTTAGGGTAGGGGATGGCTGGGTAGCACTTGTTTTTACATCCTCATGTACTCCATTTGGAACATTGTTAACTGCGAATGATTGATCTTTTATTCCTACCTCATCTGGTGCTAAAGAGGGTGAGGACAGCTCCTTTGGGACTGTATCCTTCTCTTTTTGAGTCCCCAATAAAACTTTCAAAATTTGGGTCACTGTATCAAGTACACAGTCAGATCCCCCCCACAAATTTTTCCAGCAATTGTAAGATGGACGACAGTAAGTGTTCTAGTATATGGAGGGAATCAGAAAAAGGTTTGTCTGTCCCCTTACATTGTAATGCATTTATCCCGGTCAGATTTAAGTTTGGGCTCATGGAAAAATTTGAGTGTGAGGACTTGGAAGGGGTACTGCTGTAGAGATGCAAGCCAGCATGGTTCGATATTACTGGGGTATTCTGGTCCATCTCGGCTTTGACCGGGACAGTCTCTAGATACCTTTGACATAGGTCTTTATCAAGGATCATTGGAGACAGCCCATTGTTGAACGAAACTTTTGTTGGTGATATATTTACTGTATGATGGGCGTCATCATGTGGAATTATCCCTATATGCAAGTTATCTTGTTCTATGTCTTTCTTTGTTTTTATGACTACCTCTGGTACAAGATCTATATTATTTTTCATTGTGGAGAATAGGGGAGGAGAGAAACCACACTCAGAGGATGATGGTGCTGCTCTTGTTGCCACTGAACTATTTTCCACAATTGCCTTGCTATTTTCAGGCATCTCTCGCAAGGTATTGGGTAAAATGTCCAGATGGATAGCTCCAGAATCCTTAATAACCTCTGCCTTATTGTCCGCCCCTGTAGCTTTGTTCTTGCCCCTTTCCCAAAGATTGAAAATCTGGCAAGTGCTTTTCAAATTAGTGGCCTGACTAAGTTTATTTCGGAGGGGATTAGATCTGGTTTTTGAACCTGATCTTCCTACCAGTATTCTCCCAGACCTTAATTTCTTTGTCATCATCTCAATCAAACAATGGACAACGGTTAAGAAGTGTAGGAGAAATTTCTATTGGTACACCTAAGCTGAACTACTTGGTAGTTTTTCTGAGATCTGAATTTAATGAACTGATCCTGTATCGAACAGTCTATGTCTGCAGAATCTGTATAGGTAGCATAAACATTCTATAACATTTCTCAAATAGGTCGAAGAGGTCAAAACAATATGTAGGTAACCAGATTTTAGAGGACTGGCCTAGCCTAGCCTTCTCGTGCCTCTGAGGGCCTCAGAGGGCCCGCCCTTGTCCCGGGCTTCTCCCAGGCGCTTCCCGCGCGCTCCCGCGCAGCGGTGTAGTGACACGTTAGATATAGGTTAGGAGTGGAGGGGGGCGTGGTCTACAGGGAGAGCGTCACCAGGTGGGTTCGGTGAAGGAAACTGCAGGGACTCTTGGGAGATGGAGTCCTGCAGTATTCTCGCTCGCAGCCCTGTCTGCCAGATGCCCTTAGTGCGATGTAATCAGGAATCAGCAAGTCACAGCTCCGTGAAGCGGGACCCGCGGAGCGGGTCCGGCGAAAGGTAGCGCCTTACAATGCGCTAGTGGTTAGCCTAGAGACGCTTCCACAGTCCTCCAGCGTCAGGCACAGACTCCAATACAGCAAGTAGCAAAGGAATGGTATCTGCCGAAGTTCCAAGTCTGGAGTCTTTTCACTGATTTGCAGGGGGCGTGGTCTACAGGGAGAGCGTCACCAGGTGGGTTCGGTGAAGGAAACTGCAGGGACTCTTGGGAGATGGAGTCCTGCAGTATTCTCGCTCGCAGCCCTGTCTGCCAGATGCCCTTAGTGCGATGTAATCAGAATTCAGCAAGTCACAGCTCCGTGAAGCGGGACCCGCAGAGCGGGTCCGGCGAAAGGTAGCGCCTTACAATGCGCTAGTGGTGAGCCTCGAGACGCTTCCACAGTCCTCCAGCGTCAGGCACAGACTCCAACACAGCAAGTAGCAAAGGAATGGTATCCGCCGAAGTTCCAAGTCTGGAGTCTTTTCACTGATTTGCAGGGGTCGTGGTCTACAGGGAGAGCGTCACCAGGTGGGTTCGGTGAAGGAAACTGCAGGGACTCTTGGGAGATGGAGTCATGCAGTATTCTCGCTCGCAGCCCTGTCTGCCAGATGCCCTTAGTGCGATGTAATCAGGAATCAGCAAGTCACAGCTCCGTGAAGCGGGACCCGCGGAGCGGGTCCGGCGAAAGGTAGCGCCTTACAATGCGCTAGTGGTGAGCCTCGAGACGCTTCCACAGTCCTCCAGCGTCAGGCACAGACTCCAACACAGCAAGTAGCAAAGGAATGGTATACTAATTCACCACTAATCCTTTATGGGTTCCGGAGTAGCGTGCTACTCGCCGAAAAAGCGCTTTTACAGGGGTAGTAAGCGCTATAAAATGCAAATACGATACAATATAATACAAGAAATTAAATGCCCATGAGAGAAGGTCTAGGTGAAGGTGAAGGGCACCATTGGCAGATGGGCCTTACCAGGCATCAGGATTTTCCACAGGAGGCTGGAAGGGTAGGAGGCTGGTTTTGTTACTGGGGGGCGGTTTTGTAGCGGTGTAGTAGTTTTGAAAGCATTGCTAAGTTCCTTGTATATCCAGCAGTTTTCAGGCAACAATAAAAGTGTCACAATACTTATGGTGATTAATGTACCTGCTGGGGAGAGATGGGAGTTTTGTCCAGAGGCAGTTTTGGTAAGGTAGTGCAGAGGATTAATATGCCTGCTGCAAACATGTGTACTGTGCATATCAAAATACAGTATTTTATGTACGCAGCTCACTGGGTTACTGCTTTTGTTACAGAGATTCTTTAGTTATTGTGCAGTTCATAAATTACAATCATAATCTAGCACAGTGAGCTATGAACGGCCATCAAAGAGCAGCTTTGTATATGTTAGAAAGTTATGGCTTCTTCCCAGTCTTTCATTAGCCCGATGTTGCTAAAAAATGCATGTTTGGGTTGAAATAAATTCATATAATTAAAGTCAACCCTAACCACGATGTTATGTTCTGAATCCTGAGTTTGTGCTTCTACAGACCAAACACACTTACAAAAATGCCTACCGGTATGGGTGACATGTGCATCCTACACCTTGTAGTCTCCTTTGCCCTATGTAGCATTTTTTATACACTGATTTACACATGTATGATTAATTGTCTCTGTATGTGTGTGTGATGTAAAGTGCTCCAACACATTGGTATGAGAAGGGCCATAAAACAAATTAAATTCATGTGAGAGAGGGACTAAGAAGAGTTAGGAGGTAATGTTGGTGATAGTGAGGGAATCGCTGAAGAGCCCCAACAAAGATTGTCCTATCCTGGTGCACAGTAAAGTCATCATTTACGATGCTTTAGAAGATAATACAGTTGAATATCTAATGACAAATGTGTTGTAGAATGCACCATGCAATCCCACATTTTCTTGGGGATGTGAAAACAAAGGCTGTAAGCTGGCAGTATTTTGTAACACTCAACAAACTTTGAATACCTGTAAATCAAATCATACAAATCAAACAGCAATTGTAAAGTGCAACACGGTCACCCCTAGGGGTATCTAGGCGCTGTGCCTCAGTCGAAGAGCCAGGTCTTGAGTCTCATTCTGAAGTGTACCAGCGAAGGGGCTGTACGGAGCTGGAGGAGAAGGTTGTTCCAGGTCTTGACAGCGATGTAGGAGAAGGAGAGGCTACTGCTAAGGCTGCAACGGATTTGAGGTGTGTGTACGAGGGAGAGTGAAGAGGAGCGCAGGTGTTTAGCGGGTTGGTGGAAGTTCAGTTGATGGTTGAGGTAGGCAGGTCCTCAGTCCTGGAGAGCTTTGCAGCTATATGTGAGGATCTTGAACTGGCATCTTTCCTGGATGGGGAGCCAGTGGAGATTGTATGCGAGGCGAGGCGAGTTAACTTGTGGAGGTCTAGGATGACTCTGGCTTCAGCGTTCTATATGGTTTGGAGCCTTATGAGAAACTTATTGAGATGCCGGCGTAGAGGGCGTTGCCATAGTCGAGGCGGCTGGTGACGAGGGCCTGAGTGATGGTCTTTCTGGTGTTGATTGGGATCCATCTAAAGATTCTGCTTGTCACATGAAGTATGTGGAGGCAGGAAGAGGCGACTGCATTGACTTGTCATTTCATGGTGAATTGGCAGTCATGGATGATGGTGAGGTTGCGTACATGGTCGGTTGGTCGGTGTGGACATGGGTCACAGTTCTCCAGGCCAGCAGCTGTGGTCTAATGCGAAGGTGTTCTTCCCAAAGACCGGTACTTCATTTGTGTTGGAGTTAAGTTGGAAGCAGTTGTCTCTCATCCATTTGGCTACGTTGCTCATGGCGTTGCAGAAGTTGGTTTTGGCATTGGAGGGGTGCTCGGTGATCGAGAGGATCAGTTGAGTGTCATCTGCGGAGGGGATTTTGTTGAGTCCATGGGATCTGCGGACGTCTGTAATGGGGGTCATGTAGGTGTTGAACAGGGTGGGGCTGAGAGAGCATTCTTGTAGCACACCGCATATGATGTCTTTGGGTGCGGAGGTGAAGGAAGACAGTAGGATGCTCTGTTTGTGTCCTGTAAGGAAGGAGGGGATTCACTTGAGGGCGCCTTGGCGTATGCCTGTGTTGTAGAGTCTGTTGATGAGGGTGTTGCGGGAGACTGTGTCGAAAGCTGCGGAGAGGTCGAGGAGGATCAGTGCCATGGTTTCTCCACAGTTGAGGAGTGCTCTGACGTTGTCTGTGGCGCCAATTAGTGAGGTCTCAGTGCTGTGGTTGGCACGGTATCCTGATTGAGAGGCGTACAGTAAATGGTTTTGTTCCAGGAATTCTGTGAACTGTTGGTTAATGGCTTTCTTAAGAACTTTGGCCAGGTAGGGATCAGGAAGATTGGATGATAATTTTTGAGATCATTGTGGTCAGCGGATGGTTTCTTTCGGAGCGGTTTGAGGTCTCGGGTTTCCATCTGTCTGGGAAGATGGATGAGTTAAGGATGCTGGTGAGTTGAGTGTTGATTGGGTTCATTGCCAGGTTCTAGAGGTGGTGGAGGCTGCAGGTGGTAGGCGTCCCTGAGTGGATGGTAGACAAGATGGCTGAGGTGGTGATGTTTTGGCTGGTTGGTTGAGGTCGTCATGGTTGAGGGTGGTAGGTTGGATGTTGAAATTGTTGTGGATGGTGGTCTTGCTGTGGAAGTAGTCTGAGAGGGGTGAATGGTCTTCATGGCTGTCGGTTTGGAGAATTCTTTCACTATTTTGAAGAGTTCCTTTGTGTGGTTGGCTGTGGAGTCAATGAACTGTGCAAATTTCTCAAAACATGTCAACAGTTAGGAAACCACAAATGGACCACTTGTTTGTAATTCAGAAGTGTGCTCACAACAAAGTTTTAATAGGATAAAAACAATCAAGGCACTTTACTTGGTGATGTACAAATGATACATATTTGCTGAAACCACATTTCCAAACATTATTATTTGTGCACCATATGGTCTGCATGTTGACATTGTTCTTCTATTTCAAAAGAAAATGTTCTGTATGTAAAAGAAAGTGTCTCCTTCTGACCTACAATAATGTCTCAACAAAGTATACAGTTTGTAGTCTGTGCACTAGTGAGAATCTGCAGTTTAAACCTTACAGAAATGAAACAGCCCAATCATATATAGGTAAAATAAGGAGGGCTAATATATGGCTAGCCAGGACATTATATAGTAATGTCAACTACTATCTAATCGTTCTGGCCCACAATAATGCCATACCACTCAGCAGTGTGCAGCCAAGCATAACTCATGCAGGGTGGTTAATAACTCAGTTTTCCTGCTTCATGCTCTTACCCTCACATAAGACCTGTCCGCTACAGGTCTTATCCATCACTCAGTACTGTACCAGCCCCATAACCAATCATCACCAGCTGAACAGAAATGGAATACCTGACGCGATCTGAGACATAATGCTGGCCACTCAGAGGACTGCATTCTAGTCCAGCACTGCAGATCCCAATTAGTTAAATTCTATGCATGCTGCTTTACATCTCACAATGGAACTCAGATATGAGATGCTGGTAACGAAGTCCATCCATCCAACCAGTTCTGTCACCAAACATGCCTTCTCAGGACCATGAACTGTAAACGAAATATCAGACTGGACAACCCAGCGCAGTAACCATATAAATAGATCATGATCATATGAAATACCACAAACACCTACCCAGTTGCCCAAAGCTGCACGAAAAACTGTGACATGCACAATTGTCTCTACCTAATATAAAAATATTTTGACTTGTACTTATGTTGGTTGTCTATTTCCTTATATATTATTGCGCTACCTCCTCTAATGTGTCTGTAAAACGTACCTTTTGTCCCAAAGTTTTGTCCTGAATTTTGACCTTCTGTCCTGAATATTTGTCCTGAATTTTGACCCTTTGTCCTGAACTTTTACACTCCCCGTCCTGAATTTGCACCCATGCCAGTTGGTCACCCTACCCCTTTGGGGTGGTGGGAGATGAACGATCCTCATCGGTAGGCCAATGGCACATGAATGGAGGAGGGTACTGCCCTGTATAGAAATATTACACCACCCCGAATACATACACACATGACTACCAATACTTCCAAGTTCACATGGCACACACTACCCTCATCAGGTAACGATACAGCGCTCCTACAAAAATAGCTCATTTCTGCATTTAAACAAGCAATCGTAAGGGCTAGTAAATCAGAGGACTAACGCGCAATGCTTTCAGGGAATACACATTTGTAATGGATGGTAAGTGAATCATGCAGTCTCTTAGGCCTGCACAGTAAGTGGTGGAGCTGGCAGGAACAGAGAGACCAGTATGAAATTGTGCCCAGAGAGACCAGGGAACAACGGTTCTGGGAGGGGGGGGGGGGGGATGGGGGGAGGGTCTGATTGACCGAAGAGTGGCTGAAAGTGAAAAACCCTCTTGGGGCCATCTTGATGCCTGCCCAAACGCCCGGGATGGCATGCAGTTGACAATAAAGAGTACCGGGTGACTAGCAATTGGAGCTCGGCCGGGGAATGGCTCCAGAGTTGGAACCTGGTTGGCAGAGGTTTGGCGGGTAGTGTGGCTGGCAGAATAGCACTGTGTAAGCTCAAGGGTCGGGGGAGGATGCTGAGAGGGGCCCCTTAAGCGTGAACGGGGAAAAGGCTAATCATTGTGCATTCCCCATGAGTGTAGTTAAAGGAAAAGGGGAATAAATGCCTGCAGTGATGCGCAACTGATCGCGCGTGTCGGGAAGCTGCTCACATATTTCAACCGTTATTGGAAACCAAATGACGTGAGCTATACATGCTTTGCAAATGTTTACTTGTCTGCCAAGTAGGTGCGAACGTTACAGTTGAAGGATGAAAGGGTAGGTTTAGGGGATGTTCCACTTGTGGAGGAACGAACACAGCAAGAGGCAAATCGATGGCGACATAGATAAGAAGGTGCTTTCCTGCCGAGTAAAGAAGTTGTAAAAATTGCGCTATGTGTGGTAAAAGTTCAGGACTACTTGCTTTCCGCGGTGAATTTAGAGGTAGACAAGCCGGTGGACATGTAGTATATCATTTCTTGCAAAAGGGATAGCTTCCAAATGTGTACAGACAACAGCGGAATTGCTTTACTAAAAGAATGTTTACAAACTTTAATACTAATCCCAAAATCTAAATCGCTTTGATATAACTCCCCCTTAAAAGGTTCGGAAAATATTCATGTGTAAAAGGCATGAACTATGTTGAGTAATGTATGTGTAAAATGTTATTAATAAAATGATTACCATTGAAGCAAAACATGTCCACCCTTTGTAAATTGTTTTTATTAGGTCTAATATTGCAATGCTGGTAAGCACATTTAGCGCCATGAAGCCCCGAGTAATGTGATAAAACTTATGTTGCCCATAAATCAACATGATGTAAATAAAAAAAAGCGTTTTTTTTTAGGCTGTGCTCTCTTCAGGTATGCTGAGCCAATGTTAAGAAAAGAAAGCACACGCACAAATAGAGTGTAACAAACCCAAAAAATAAATGATATTTTCCTTTTAGTGCGAAATCAATACAAAACACATTATACATCAAATATATTTTTAATTACATAAGTATAGACATTGTGTTTCGTAAAGAAAGGTACAAGAACTGCAAGTGATATTTTTTTATTTATTTTGAAATGTAAGTGAAACCAAAGCCAAATCAGTGTTATCAAATAGAAGGGGGCTGTAAGAATATGCGTAGTAATGGTGAAAGGGCGTCCAAAGTTGTAGCTTGAAAGCGCATATTGAATGAGTTGTAAAAGGCTGGCGCCGTCGATAAGAATGACTCTACTTATGACTGTGCGAAGGTGGCAAAAAGTCATTAGATTGAATCTTCCACTTGTGCAGTATGAACAAAGCAAGAGGCAAACTGATGGCATTAACAAGAAGGCTGCTTCCCTGCCTTGTAAAGTAGTTGTAAAAAACACCCAGCATATGTCGCCAGGAGCTAAAAAGAAAAAACAAGCTCTCTGCATTGCTGTAGCGGGAGGGTGGGCGTGGTAGCGGCAGCCTTTGAAGTCTAATGCCGAGGCTCAGACAAATGGTGGTGTGCGAGCGGCTTCCTTTCAAGTCTGATGGGGGGGGGGGGTCAAATGGCGAGCGCGTGCCCAGCGCACATGCACTGGCCATAATCCGCATTCCAAAGCCCTCTTGGTAGGATTTTCTGGTGCCCCTCTTTATCTCTCGCCGGCAGGCGAGACCTAAAAATAGACACTCCAGAACACTGATGGGCATTTTGTGGCATCTCATGTTAAATGACTGATTCCTTCCTTGTGCAGTGATTAATCAGCCACTTGGCTCCCTTTTCTACACAATGCCTACTGTTCCAATAAACTTTGTATGGTTATCATTTCACCCGTAATTAACCTGCTTGTTCTTCAGGCCTCTGTAACTGACGTGTCTTTATGATCAGGGCTACCAACTTCGGAACTGGAATAAGGTACAAGTTCTGGCGTGGGCTCAATATTCTTTGGTCTTGGGCACATCACTTAATCTACCCGTTTCTAAGAAATTAGTGTGATCTTGTGTAATGTAACTGGTGCTCACATAAAGTGCTCAAATGGCCCTTGGACAGAATTTGTGCGTTATATTTAAAAAAAAAGGTGGCACACGGGCAAGACAACAGAGCATGGAGTTTGCACAGAAGCATACTGTGCTTCAGAACTTTTGAATGCTCTGGATCTAGCCTGGCACATGGGATAGCTCTGCAGATGATGAATTTGCAAGGAGATAGAGTATCCACCAGAAATATCATTACCCCAGGTAAGTAACTTTTTCTTCTGATGGATATTTCTAGCTGCAGATTTCTCACCTGCAGATTAGATTACGAAGATATAAACTACTTTAGGAGGAGCTGGTGGAGGTTATACAAGGCAGTCCTGTAAGACAGACATGGTAAATCGGCAGTCCTTGAGCACTTCCCAATCCAGGCAGTAATATTTGGATAAAGTGTGTAGATGTTCACATAACTGTCTTACATATCTCTGCAATTAGCACTCATCTTGCAAGGGTGAAAGTGGGTGATTTGGCCCTGGTAAAAATGGTCCCTAATCTCTTCTAGAGATTTATTTCTGGCCAAAGGGGAGCAAGTCTAGATGCAGAGGATGATCCACTGGGATAGGGCTGTTTCTGCACCACTTTGCCTTTATTGCCACAAACGTATTCAATGAAGAGCTGGTCGTCCAGTGGTGTTTCCTTGCTGCCGACTAGGTAGAAGCTCACTGCTCACCTGGGATCCAACTCAGCAAATGCTCCTCCTCAGTGGGATGGAGAGGGGGATAAATAGTTGGGAAGGTAATGGACTGGTGAAATGGAAAGGAATAACTACTTTTGGCAGGAAAGCAGACTGGTTTACAACACCAACTTGTCTGGATGTAAGGAGGTGAATGTTGAACGGGAACTAAGAGCTTCTAGCGCACTCAACTCCGTTTTTGGAGTCAACATCCTTAAGGGAAACCGTGCAAGGGCTCAAGTGGAGTCGCACTGAGAAATGACTAAATTAAGGTTCCATTAAGTCACACCAAAGGAGGTTAGAGGATACAGATTTGTGGACTCCTTTACAAAAACGTATCACAATTGGAGACCTGAACAACTAAGAGTTGTCTGAAGTCAGGGGAACGCCAACAACACAGCCAAATTCCTCTTGACAATGTCTGCTGCTCATCCCCGCAATAAAGCTACAAGTGATTCCGATGGGTAAGTACCACAAGGTGCTGGTTTAGACCCTGATTATTTCTTTCACAATCAATAGTGATTTTGTACTAGACTTTTATAAATGTACCACACCTCAGTAAGTTTTTATCAAAAATATATATATTATTGCATTATTTGTTTAGTTTCTCTATTTTTCTTGCCAATTGTGCAAATAATTTTATACAAACAGATTATACCAATGGGGCTGTCTGACAAATCAATCAATCAATTAATACACTTGTATCAAGGTGCGGGGGGGGGAGGGTGAGTGACGCTACTGCTGGAAGAGCCAGGTCTTGAGTTGTTTCCTGAATGTGAGGTGGTCCTGGGTCAGTCGTAGGTGGGAGGGGAGGGAGTTCCCCATCTTGGCTGCCAGGTAGGAGAATGATCTTCCTCCGGCAGTGGTTCTGCAGATGCATGGGACTGTGGCGAGGCTGGCGGAGCGGAGTTTGCGCGTTGGAGTGTAGAACGTGAGGCGGTTGTTGAGGTATTCGGGACCTATGTCGTGGAGCGCTATGTGTGCGTAGGTGAGGAGCCTGAACATGATCCTTTTGTTGACGAGGAGCCAGTGCAGGTCTCTCAGGTGGGCTGATATGTGGCTGTGGCGGGGGATGTCGAGGATGAGTCAATGAATTCCTCTTCAATCCAGAGGTCCCCTAGGGGCCAAGTAGTCCAACAGGTACCTCCATTTTGCGTCACGGAGCTGCGTTGCAGAGTACTGTAAAAAGGGGGCGTGCCCTCTGAACACCTCTCTACAACACAGCTTCCTGGCGCATACTGGAGGTACCTGGTGGGCTAGTTGGCTCACAGGGGACCTCAGGATTGAAGAGGAATTAATTCCCCAATCTAAAACGGGCCACAGGGCGTGTTTGCACACATGTCACCTCAGGTTTCGCCTCCTTCCTTCACTATTGAGCACAATATTCCTCTAAAATCAGCGGAACTACCAATTCCGATTTACTCACCTGCTATCACGAGAGACGTCAGTGCTGCATCTTTGAGCCCAGTACCGACCCTGAAAAGTAAATCTAAGCGTACTTACCAGTAACTTGTATTTCCTTCCATAGGAATCTATTGTGTGGTTTTCACCAGCAAAGTATCTAAGTGTCTATTTTTGAAACATACAGATATTCCTCTAAAATCAGCCGAATTACGAATTCGGATTTACTCACCTGTTATCAGGAGAGACCTCAGTGCTGCATCTATTTAGCCCACTACTGATCCTGAAAGGTAATTCTAACCATACTTACAGTAACTTGAATTTCCTTCCATAGGCTAACATTGGCTGGTTTCACTTGAAAATTCTTCGAAGTGTGGAGTTTTGGAACTTTAAAAAAAAGCAGCCGAACTACGAATTCCGATTTACTCACCTGTTATCAGGAGAGACCTCAGTGCTCCATCTTTGAGCCCAGTAATGATCCTGAAAAGTAATTCTAACCATACTTACAAGTAACTTGAATATCCTTCCATAGGAATCCATTGTCTGGTTTTCACCAGAAAAGTTTCTGTGTCTATTTTCACAAACTAAAAATATTCCTAAAAAATTGCCTGTATGACTTAAACACACTCTTTCAACTGTTTACAGGAGATGCACCAGTGCTGGAACCAGGATCCACCACTGAGAAAGAAAAAGTAATGATAACACTACTTACCTGCTAAGTGAATTTCCTCCCATAGGATAACAATGGTGATTCTATGTGAAAAAAATGTGAAGTGGCAACCTTTAAAATACAATAATATTCCTTAAAAATCACTACTGTAACTAAAACACTTTTAATCAACGGTTTACAGGAGATGTCCAAGGACTGAATCTAGGGTCCAATCCTGTGGTTAGAAAAGTAATCCATAAAGTAACCAATCGCATTTAGCTAGAAAAACACATTGAGGTCAATTTTGCATTGTATTTGAAATTGTGTGGCCCATTGCAACAACTGTAACTACTGTACTTAAAAGTCTATTGCCTATTTGCAAAGTATTTAAACTAACGTAATTCATTCTGAGAAAGTATATTTTGTAATGTAATGTATAATGTAATTACAATGTAATTTAAAAAATAAAATATCTAAAAATAAATAGTTTAAAAAATGTAGTAAATCAGTATAAAAAAAAATATAACAATTAATACATTTAAAAATTGTCATTTGAAAAACCTTCGAAATTCACTGAAAAAAACCAAAGGTTTCAGTCCTGATATAGTTAGGAATTAGCATTTAAAAAACCATTGAAATTCCCTGAAAAAAACATAGGTTTCAGGCCTGATATAGTTAGGAATTAGCATTTAAAAAACCTTTGAAATTCACTGAAAACACCATAGGTTTCAGGCCTGATATAGTTAGGAATTAGCATTTAAAAAACCTTAGAAATTCACTGAAAAAACTGTAGATTTTAGGGGTGTTATAGTTAGCTGGACATTTCACTCGTACAAAACCATTGAAATTCCTCCAATATAGTTAGTTGTACTAACTATATCTCGCGCGCCCGCAATCCACTGCTGATGATGTCACATATTACATCATTCATGACATCGTCAGTGACCTCACTGATGACATCTCAAATGACATTAATGATGACATCATCCACGTGACAATACACCTCATCATACACTAGTATAACCTTTCATCACTCACAGTAAAATACAGAGTACCATATTTGAATCATTTGGCACACCAATACAAGTTTCTAAAAACCCACTCAGTGACTCCTAGATCTATACACACATCTAATCACTTACCTACAGATTCACTCATACATGCAGTCAATGATCAATAGAACACTATCAAATATACTTATTCACCTATATCGATATTACACACCATCACACATCCTATTCACTGATAAAGTCATCTTATTCACTAATGCAAACAATGGATCATACTTGACATTTACTTAGCTATACACTTATACAAACACCACTTTATCTATTCACTAGCAGCCCGTCCCGACGTTGTCCGGGTATGAATTGCTGCCGGCCAGTAGTATATTGTTTTGTAGGATTTTGTTTTGATAGCATTTCTTATCTGTGACAGGCCTGTGAAACGCTCTGATTCACAGTGCACTGCTGATGCACTTAAGAGTGCGCGTTCAGTAGTGTGTGAACTCAAGTTTCCCTACTTTATTTTTCCTTGCAATATTATATCGCACGCACTCGACAACATGGCATTAGCACAATTTACAATACAGAAGAACACATTCATTTGTGGTAGGCACGGGGAGACAAAGCGATTTGCCTGGAATCACAGGATGTTGAGCTGATGCCGAGATTCGAACGTAGCTCCCCAGCTCTAAAGTTCGTAATTCTAGATCTTGTGGCGGGAGGTGTGTCTAAAAGTGTATGTCGGTGCTGGCCATCAATGAGAGAGACCTGTGCATTTTTCAAATGGGTGGTGAAAAAATATGAGTATGTTGCTGGAGATGTGGGCCGTCGTGCCACCAATGTACTTACCGGGGGAGGGTAAACACCCATTATTCCGCAACTTTCTTTCCGCATACCATCACTCCGCATACTTCCATTACGAAATTACCATGACTCCGCAATGCCATTATAACGCATGGCATTACATTTTATATGCTTTTACCACGCATACATTTACAAGGAAATTCGTTGTAAATGCATGAATGGTAAAAGCATGTTTTTTTAAAATGTTTAGATAAGGTAAGTATGGGTATAGGGTATATGTTTTGGGGTACTGAGGTATATGTTTTGGGGTGTTTGGGTATTTTAAGGGTTCAGATATAGTCTTGGGTTATGGAGTACAGGGGTAGTTTTAGGGTTTAGGGATAGGTATGGGTTTTGGGGTACAGGGGAATTTTTAGGGTTTAGGGCTAGGTTTGGGTTTTGGGGTATAGGGGTATTTTTAGGGTTCAGGGGTAGATTTGGGTTTTGGGGTACAGGGGTATTTTAAGGGTTCAGGGCTAGGTTTGGGTTTTGGGGTACATGGGTATTTTTAGGGTTCAGGGCTAGGTTTGGGTTTTGGGGTACAGGGGTATTTTAGGGTTCAGGGGTAGGCTTGAGTTTTGGGGTACAGGGTTATTTTTAGGGTTCAGGGCTAGGTTTGGGTTTTGGGGTACAGGGGTATTTTTAGGGTTCAGGGGTAGGTTTGGGTTACAGGGGTATTTTAAGGGTTCATGGCTAGGTTTGGGTTTTGAGGTACAGGGGTATTTTAAGGGTTCATGGCTAGGTTTGGGTTTTTTTTTCTCAAAAACCTTTATTGTACTTTCAAAGTTACACAGCGGAATGCCTACAACCCCACGGGCTGGCCGCTATATCAATTTGTTAAGCATATTGCAGCAATTAAACTTCTTTGCAGACATAGCCGGCACATGAAATAAAATCGGAACTGCCGCAGTGAAAAGGTACAGTACATGCATTATAGTCCCAAACTGTGCTGGTTTTTGGTTTTCTAGTTTTTCAAAAAACAACAACAAAACAAACCAAACTTCAGGAATCACAATGCGGTCATATACTGATTGGTATCGGTCGAGTACGGCTCCTTCGTGAAATGTTACCCTTCAGTGTCCCCCCCATGCCCACTAACCTGCCTAAGGTGAGTGTCCGTGTACGTGAGTATATTCTGTCTGACTGTGTTCCCTTGCACTCCCCCTCTGCGCCTCTGCGCCTCTGCGCCTCTGCGCAATAACGCCACTTATTAGTCGCTCCCATGTCTCATGTCCTCCCCCTCAGTACTGCTCGCTAGTGACACTAGCCCTCCTCCTCTTCCTCATCCGACACATCCTGTTCTTCCTCTGGCAAGGGATCACAGATCTCCCCTCTGTATATATTCCACTTGGTCCAGATTTTGTTCCACTTCCCCGGGCAGGCCCGGTTGGAATAGACCGCCCTTTCTGTTACCATCACCCTGTCCATATTCAAGCACCATTGTGTCTTAGTTGGTACTTCTGCCACCCCCCAACGTTGCGCAATATCCCTTTTGGCTACCATCAATCCTACCGTAACCCAGAGTTGACCATGTCTAGAGAGATCAGTAGGTTCCCATATATTCAGTAGGCACCGCTTTGACTCAGGTAGTAATGATATCTCCAGTGTCTGCGAGATTGTTCGTAGTATTTGTTTCCAATATTCCTGAATCTGGGGGCATTCCCATATGGTGTGAAAAAATGTGCCCTCCTCCCCACATCCACGAAGACAATAAGGGTGTTGTGACCTGTGGATGCGATGTAGCATACTTCTTGTGTAGTACACCCTATGTAATATTTTCAGCTGCACAAGTCTCATCCGTGCGGAGACGCCCACCTCCTTAGGTGACGCTGTCGCCTCATTCCACTCATGTTTGTCCAGTTCACAGGTGTCCCCCTCCCATTTCTCCTTTAAAGATGTCATTGGGTCTGGCAAGTTGTTGAGTATTTTACGGTATGTGAGGGACGTTGCGCGTTCAGTCATGAAATCAGTGAGTAGGCGGTCTTCCAGCGGGGAAGATTCTGGTAGATCTGTGTGTGTGGGCAGAACAGAGCTGTAGAGCTCTCTTTCACTCAGGCTGTACAATTCTCTCAGTCTATTGAAAGGTATCACCTCTCCCCTCTCCCAAAGGTCTCCCACCGTGGATATCCCTATAGTGTCCCTGGCTATTCCTCATGTTACCTAAGGCTCGAGTATCCCACAGTGGGGTGAGCTTCGTTATTCTCCCCTTCCAGCCCAGAGCCGTTGTCGCTGTATGCCATAGTATCACTGTTAGTCTGGTGGGGCCCACCAGTTTGCGCATTCTGCGTTGGTCATACAACGGAGCCAACATACTGTTAGTACCTAATTGCGCCCTATCCGCCTGAAAGGCTGGCTCAGTCTGTGGAGTATGGAGCCACTGGTTGATGGGTTTAAGATGTGCGGCCCAATAATACAGTTTTAGATTAGGCAACGCAATACCCCCGTCGTACCATCCTCTATGTAATTTGGGTTGTGCAATGCGTACTGGTAGGTTCCCCCATAGGAGATTGGAGATCAATGCTGCAACTTTTTGAAAGAATCTTGGGGCCACCTAGTAAAGTGTGTTTTCAAGAACATACAGAAATCGGGGCAGCGTCATCATTTTATATAATGCGGCCCTTCCCAGAAGCGTTAGTGGTAGTCCCGACCAAAACTTGACGTCTTGTTTGAGTCTTTCCAGGTGGGGATTCAGATTCTTGTCCATAAATTCTGTGGGGTCTCTAGTTATCTGGATGCCTAAGTATTTAAAGGAGGAACCAGCTACCTTCAGAGGGCAGTCTGCATCGAGTGCCGGGACCTGTCCCTTCAAAACATACATTTCCGACTTGCTCCAATTTATCGTATATCCGGATATCCTCCCATGATTATTGCAGAGATGTAATAGGGCCGGCACCCCACTTTCTGGATCCGTGAGATATACCAGCATATCGTCTGCATAGAGCGATAGCCGGTCCTCCCAGCCCTCCTTCCAACGTATGCCCTTCAGCAAGGGTGAGGTTCTAATAAGAGTGGCAAGGGGTTCTAATGAGATCGCAAACAACAACGGCGAGAGGGGGCACCCTTGTCTCGTGCCCCTCCCTAATGAGAATGTTCGCGAGATATGCCCATTCGCCACCACCTGGGCAACCGGATCAGTGTATAACAATCTAACCCATGCGATGAAGCGGGGGCCAAATCCCAAACGCGACAGCGCCTCAAACAAGTAGTGCCATTCCACAAGGTCAAATGCCATCTTGGCATCAAGGGCCAATATCACTGCTTGGGTTGCGATCGAGTCTGCCCTAGCCAACACTCCGTGCAATCTACGCAGGTTCAATGCCGTATTTCTGCGGGGCATAAATCCGGACTGGTCCGGATGTATAAGGGACGGCAGATGCGGCAAGAGCCTGGTTGCAAGGAGTTTGGCAAGGATTTTGGCTTCTGCATTAAGCAGTGAGATGGGGCGGTAGGAGGAGCATTCCTCAGGCGGTTTCCCTGGCTTGGAGATGGCCACTATAGTTGCCATTCACTGGTCTGTCGGAAGTGTACCTTTTTCTAGACAGTCCTTAAACATCCCTAGTAGATGTGTACTGAGGGTTTCAGGTGCTGCTTGGTACCATTCTATAGGTATGCCGTTGGGTCCTAGTGCCTTACCCGGGTTTAAGGCTTCAATAGCCAGTTGGATTTCATCAGCGGTAACGTCCGCCTCTAACTCATTGGACATGTCCGGGGATAATGTTTGGACCACTATTGGTGCCAATGCTTCTCTGGCCATCTCAGGGGTATTCACATTGTCAGGGGTGTAAACTCCCTCGAAGTGGGTTGCGAGCTGGTCCACTATGTGCGCTGGGTTCGTATATACCCTCCCTTGACTGTCTCTTAATCGTTGGATTCCCCTGTAACTGCCTTCCCGTTTGTCAAGCCAAGCAAGCATTCTCCCCGCCTTGTCGCCCACCTCATAAATCCGATTCTGAGTGTCGGTTATTTGCCCCCTCACTTGGAAGCGCAAATGATCGTTGTACAACCGCTGCTGAATGTCAAGTGCATGTAAGGTGGCCGGAGTCGGGTGTTGTTCGTGTCACCGTCAAATTTCTCAACGTTAATTCCAGTTTAACTAACTCCTGAGTTTGTTCCTTTTTGTATCCCGTAATTGAGGTTATGGCTTGCCCCCTCAAGACCGCCTTATAGGCTTCCCAAAGTACCTCGGAGGAGCGCACCAAATTAACATTCTCATTGAAGTAGTGTGTCGTTGCTCTTTTAAGAGCCTTGCGAACTTGGGGAATCTTTAGATAGGTAGCGTGTATGGGGTATATGCGTTTACGGGACCTCTCTTGAGTGGAGAGCGTGAGAGTGATTGGGGAGTGGTCTGAGATTCCCCGGGGGTGTATTTCTACTGTGTCTATAAGTTGGAGTGCATCTCCCAGGGTCAGGAAGTGGTTGATTCTCATCATACTGCCGTGTACTGCGGAATGAAATGTGTATTGCTTCAAATTGGGGTGGAGGAGCCTCCACACATCAGTAAGACCCATGGCTGTCAAGAAGCGCTGGAGGTGGGGGATCCCTGCCGTGGGGGCCAGTGCCGGAAACCTATCAAGTTGTGTATCCAAAATAGCATTGAAGTCCCCCCCCAAGGAAACCTCCCCCTCGGGAAGAGTCAGCAGAAAGTCGCCCAGCTTCGGGAGTTGCACCGAGTGTAGTGCCGGTGGGATATATACTGACACTATGTTAAGAAGCCTACCTTCCCATTGCCCCTGTAAAGCAGCAAAGCAGCCCTGATCATCTGTCTTGGTCTGTAGAGGGATAAACCGTGAGGCCTTTTGGAACAGTATACCGGTTCCCCTAGAGCCCGACGTGAAGCCTGAATGGACTATCATCTTGTAGCCTCTTCTATCCATGGCTTTGGTAGCCCCCCCCCGTCAGGTGTGTTTCCTGCAATAGTGCTATGGTGGGTTTCTGTCTCTTAAGGGCGGTCAGTACTAGGCCTTGTTTCACCTTATCCCCCAGTCCCCTCACGTTCCAAGTCAGCAACTGTAGGGATGAACCCTGTTTCCCCGAGTCTATTCCCCTTGCCCCAAGGATCGGGTTCTCAGCCATTTGGGATTATGGGGTCTATGGTGTGATAGAGAGGAGGTGAGTCATGGGCGTGCGGTACGAACTTGTTCAGTGAAACGCTGAGGGGTCTAACCAAGGAAGTAAACCGTCGTCTTCCCCACCAATCTTTTAGAAACTTCTGTGAAAACATAACTTTCTTCTTTGACCGCACATGTGTACTCCCAACTGTGTTAAAACAATCCCTCCCCTTTCCCCCCCTCCCTGCATCCCTGCCTAACGGACTTTCAACTGCCCGCCCCCCCAACTGAGCAGAGTGCTTAATCCATCCCACAACCAGAGTACTTGCGTGTAGGGGGGAGAGCGTCTCCCTGAGCAGGCGGCATCCCTGCGTGCTTCCAGGGCTTTATCATGCCAGTGTCCGTTTGCAGCTATCACACAGTGTTTCAATGTTCAGCGAGTACAGTCATTTCAGGTTCTAGAGGTCGAGTCATTCTTCTCCACCAGCCCCTGCAGATCCGAGGGGAGGGGAGCCCTCCGCTCCCCCTCGACCTGATGTTTGGGATCCTGCCCTGCTATCTTCTCTGTGACCGTAGTTGGACCTATGTGTTCTTCGTGGGTGGTCCGCAGTGCGCCATCCTTCAAGCCAGTCTCGGGCCGTTTACGGGGAATCAAAAAACCACACTTTTTTGTCTGCTACTACTCGCAGCCGGGCCGGGAAGAGCATCGAATAGGGCAACTCCTTTTCTCTCAGTGTCTTTTTCACCTCCAGAAAAGTCCTTCTTTTCCTTGACACCTCAGCCGTGTAATCCGGGAAGAAGGCAATCCTTGAGTTCTGAATCTGAATGGCAGGTGCTACTCGTGCCACTTGTAAGATGGCGTCACGGTCCCTGAAGTTGAATAACCTTGCTAGTATTGGTCTTGGCGGACCTCCTGTCTTAGGTTTCCCCCCCGGCACCCTATGTGCCCGCTCTACCGAGAAGAAATTCGAGAGTCCCTTCGGTTGGAGCCTGGTTTTGATCAGTTCCTCCACATAGAGGTCCATAGCACCCGTGTCTTCAGATTCCGGCACGCCTAAGATTCGGACGTTGTTGCGTCGTGAGCGCCCTTCTTGGTCATCCAGTTTGTCCCTGAGTAGTTTGTTATCTGTTTGCAGTCTTTCCACTGCCATTTGCAGTTCGGACACATCCTCTTCTAAGGATTTGGTCACCACCTCAACCTGCTTGACCCTCTCGTTGATCTTCTGGAGGTCCGCCCGTATCAAAGTTACTTCCGTGGCCGTGGCGCCCACCGTTGCCTGTACCTGGGCCAGCGCTGCCAATACGTCCTCTAGTGTGGCCTTCTTTGTTCCCTCCGCTTCCGTCGTCTTCCCGGTGGGCTTGCGTTGTTCTTGGGGAGGAGTCTGCCTTTCATAAGCAAATTTATCTAATTTTGCCTGTGTTGTACCGTGTTTGGGGCCTCTGTTAGACATGGTTCTCTTCTTACCAGCGTTCCTGTCCCCCGCAGTTGCTATATGTCAAGGCCAATAGAGGGCTAATCACTCGTCCACCTGCAGTTTTCCGTGTGATGTTTGCGACAAGTTCTCCACAGCAGCCGGAGCCAGTGTCTCCCAGTGGGTTTTTGTTGTCTGAGCCTTTTTCAGGTGTCAACAGGGGCTCGTGCAGTAGATTATCCCAGCTAAAGGCAATCGGGTGGTCTCCCTTCTCACGCTCGAGTGCAACGTGCTCCGCACTCTCTGGTCGCTGTGCTGAACAATATGTCTACTGAGGCGGCAAGCCGAGCCTCCACAGCTGTAGTGCGCCGTGTTCAGATCATTCGGGGTTTGCACTCCAGCCTGCGCTGTTCCGGGTATCAAAGGCTCTCAGACCCGGGGCCTCCCCTCCCTGTTGTTGCGCTTCTCCCTCTCCTTGTGTGCTGCTATTCGTGTCCCTTCTGTAGAGGGGGCGGGGGGAGGGGGGTATTCCACAACTCACCACTGGCACTGAGGTCGGCCGCCGCTCGACCCGATGCTTCCGTTAACCCCGCTGAAGCTGCCGCTGACCTCCGTGTACTCTCCGGTGCGCCTCTCCGCCTACAGCGTGGGAGATGGAACTGCTCCGTCACTGTATGCTCATGGTCCCGATGGTCGGGACGGGTCCGGCACTCAAGATGGCGGAGCCGCCCCCCTGGATCCAGTCGTCTTGTTCGTCCCTGTCCGGGCCGGACCTGTTGTCGCGCTGACCTCCGCTGGGCACCGCAGGTCGTCACCCCGTCTTCTGGGGCTCAGGATGGTGGTCCGATTGCGGACAGGCAGGTCATCCGCGAGGCCGGCACTTCCGGCCGGTCATGCCCACCAAGGCACCACTTCCGGTCGGGTCCGAACCGCTAGCCACACCGCTGCTTTCTGGAGGACAATAGGCCCCTCCTCTGCCTCGTCCTGCGGGCTGATTTCGGGTTGATTGCTGGCCGCCTCCGTCTCTGAAACGCTCCACTGGGCACTACAAGGACTCCGGGCACGGTCCGCCCCTTCGGACACCGATAGTTTACGGATGGAGATCGCGGATTAATGTGGGAAGCCGCCTTTCCACGGGAGCCTCCCTAAGCTGCGGCCGCCATCGTTGGCTGCTAGCCACGCCCCCCTAGGTTTGGGTTTTGAGGTACAGGGGTATTTATAGGGTTCAGGGCTAGGTTTGGGTTTTGGGGTACAGGGGTATTTTTAGGGTTTAGGGATAGGTTTGGGTTTTGGGGTACAGGGTATATTTATAGGGTTAAGATGGGTTAGTGTTTAAGGGTGTTGGGGTATTTTAAGGAGTAAGGGTGGGTTATGATTATGGGGTGCAGGGGTATTTAAAGGGAGCAGGGTGGGATTAGCACACGATATGAGACATGGCATGAAGGGCGTAACGCACCACACGCCCTCAGCGTTTGTCACGCCCCCAGCACACGCCCACAGCACAACGCAGACATGCCCACAAGGGACTACTTTGATGGCATGGTTCTTTTACCTTTTAAATGTATATGGTGGGCGTCTGCATAGCCTATGTCCTTCTGCTGCAACTGCCCTTTCCAACGCTGTATTGGGTGTTGTGATTGGTGCTGTGGTTCCTGAGATTACCCGCCTCAAAGGTTTCGGCTCCCTCTTTATTATATTAGTATAGATATAGATAGTAAATTATACTTAGTGTGTTATAAAATCACTAATACAAGTATACAGTGATCCATACAGTCACGCATACAATCACTGAGTCTTATGTATAGTTATTTATAAACAACAACTGACACATACATTGCCTTTTATTTTTCTACTTTGTTGGACATGTACCATTAAGAGAGATATTTGCTCATCACCACACCCATGAAGATATTCACTCACCCAAACAACTGGTATAACATGTAGTCTTAATGTCATATACCTACTAAATCAACTATTCACACAACTTTGGGCAGTCAAACAGCTCCCACCGAACCACATACACATTCACTCTCCCATACAAATACTCAGTTAACTAATCAATAACTAATATAGACTTTCAAATAGCTAGTAACCAACTGGAGAAGTAGTTTTTACAACAACTGACAAAGTGATACAGATGTTCACACAGTTTATTCACTATCCAATATATTTAGAGAGACACTTTAAATTTGTCAAGTAAACAGTCAATCACACTGCTACTAAATCCTCCATCCAGATATTTATATTTATATATCCACTCATTCTTCAATGCAAATTGCTACATATATATATATAATACATATTTAAATAACAAAGCAAACCACATTCACTGGATGATGTACTCAGTGATGTCATCAGTGATGTCATTTGAGATGTCATCAGTGATGTCACTGACCATGTCATGAATGATGTAATACGTGACATCATCAGCAGTGGATTGCGGACGCGCGAGATAAAGGGCCAGATGTAGGAGACCGAATACCGGTCGGTAACTTGCCGATTTCGGCCGTTACCGACCGGTATTTGGTGTTTGACATGTAGGGGGCTTGAGATTTACAGAATCGGTAAATTTACCGATTCGGTAAATTACCAAATCTGTAAAATACCGAATCAGTAAATTTACTGATTCTGTAAATCCAGATGTAGGTGGCACAGTAAACAGTGCCACAGGCCCTTAAGCATTCGTTATTTACCACCCAATGCTATTGGGTGGTAAATAACAAATTCCTGTGTACATGCACATCTGTGCATGTACACCTGTGCCATGTGGCACACATACATGACCTAAGGGCATGTCTGTGTGTCACATGGCACACAAGCCAGAAACAGGGGTGCTACAGGGTGTCAAAGTGACACCCTGTCCCCCTTGGCAATTCGGTATTTTTACCGATTCGGTAATTACCGAATCTGTAGTTGCCATTGAGTCCTATGGGCTTTAAGGCCCATAGGAATCAATGGCAAATACTGATTCGGTAATTACCGAATCGGTAAATACCGATTCCTACCGATTCGGTATTTGATACAGAATGATTACCTACATTACATTTACCGATTCATGAATACCGAATCGGTAAAATTCGGTATTTATGAATCGGTAAATCTAATCCATAGTTAGTACAACTAACTATATCGGAGGAATTTCAATGGTTTTGTACGAGTGAAATGTCCAGCCAACTATAACACCCCTAAAACCTACAGTTTTTTCAGGGAATTTCGAAGGTTTTTTAAATGCTAATTCCTAACTATATCAGGCCTGAAACCTATGGTTTTTTCAGTGAATTTCAAAGGTTTTTTAAATGCAAATTCCTAACTATATCAGGCCTGAAACCTATGTTTTTTTCAGTGTGTGTGTGTGTGTGTTTTTGTAGATACATTAAGTAGGGTCTTCTTCAGGACAAATGAAGGAGGTGCAACAGCCTATTTCAAGGATAATGAAATTCCTATTAGTATGGTGTGAAATAAAAAATGTACAATGTGTGAGCCACCATACTCTTGGGGTACTCCCCCTTACTGGTTGGGAATGCACAAGATTAAATCTATTAACTACTCTGAGCCGGGAATGAGTTCTCATTTTCTTTTTTACTGAATTTTATATAGCGTGAACTTGAACCGGTATCGGGTATCAGAGCGCTTTACATAGCACCAGTTGTGTTACATGAGGACACATAAATTTTTGTTAGACACAGGGAGATTGAGTGAATTGCCCAGAATGCAGGATGTTCAGCGTCATTGCGGAGACTCAAACCGGGGTCCCCAGATTTGAGGTCCTATGCCCTAGCCGTTAGGCCAACTCCTCTCCCCAAAGATCATCTTATTCAAAGATCATCTGCAAATTTATGAGATTGCCAGTTACTATCTGCATCCCTACATGTGTATAGCTACTACTCTATGCGGTTGTTGCATTAATTACATGTACTTACCAATCAACCAGCTTTTCAAACTTTAGCTGTGTACCTGTAATGAGAGGGAATGACTAAGTGTACTCCTCTCCCTTTAATAAAACAACTTCACACATGGACTACTAAAGATGACCCCTCAATGTACGGTCTTAGAAACTCACCACTCTGGATGTGCTCGTCGGCCTCCAGGAGGTGGTGAGTTCAAACGTATTCCGTCATTAGAGATAGTAATTTATTGATGCCAAAGTCCATCAGGGCTTGCTTCCCAAACCTCTTAAATACAGAAGGCAACATGGACATAAAATTAATTCAAGAAACTAAGCGCTCATCAGTGCAAAGCTACCTGCTCCTTCCTACCCCCATTCCAACAACAGTCATATTCTCCTTACGTGTATTCTCGAGTGTCTCTCATCAACTCGTGGTCAAGTGAGCTGCGTCCACTGTTCCCTACTTAAATGGATTGCAAGGACCCCATGTGCCATGTTAGGTCTGCTGTCCGTGAATGCTAATGTGGCAGCCATCTGGACCTCTGTTGCCCTGTCGGGATACAAATGAGTATGGAAGCAGTGAGGTGAAGTGAATGGTAACTACCACAATGCGAAGTGAAAGAAATACATTTTCTTGATAGACGCATGTCTAGCAGAGGCTCGTGATAATGTGAGCCGAGGCTGGAAATTCGTAATTCTATAAATCAGTGCTTATATCATGTGACAATGTCACATGGTCTAAAAGAGGTCTGACACCCGTGCTAGAAACATGGCGGCCATCTTAACCTTGGTTACATCATGTAGAGTGTAAAGGCTCAATGATGTGTTAAATGACTACTCACGCCCCAAATTGAACAAAACAATCACTAGAGAGATGTGCAACACCTGCTCGTGGTTGTGCGGGTTAAGAAGAATTTTTAGGGATTTTGCACACGTAAAAAAAAAACGTGTTGGCTTTCTTAACATCTGTTCCCCCTTACTGATGAAGAAGGTTAAACAAACATATATCAGAGGGTCATACAAAAAGGAGTGACTGGGGCCTATGAATGATTTAACATATACATTCACAAGATTACAAAGTAGCACTTGAGCCAGGACCTACAGCATGGTTGTGTATGTTCAGAGCATGTCCCTCTAAACATGATTCCTTGCTGAATCAAATGGTTAGAAAACCACGGCAGAGTAGATTACATGCGACCTGGTTATGTCATTTTAATGGTGGTGGCAGTTCACATAAAAGGGTGCATAACCAAGGGGTAGTATAAATAGGTCATGCATGGTAGGTTAAGGGCAAAAATCAGTTGCATATCAGACATGTGTCAAAAGGCCAGTTTGCCTATTCATTTCCTCAACCTCATTTAAACCAGTACTTACTAAATCCAAGACATGTATCGACTTGCACTCCCTGGTGTTGAGTTTAGACTCTATGTCTCCTCCTCTTGGGTCTCGTGTCACTTTCTCAATGACCCACCGCCTTAGGCTTTCCACTGAATGTTTTTGTTCATTGAAGTGTTTCTCCAGTGGTGCCCCTTGTGTTCCACATCTAATCCAGCTGCAATGCTGCAAGATGCGTTTCTTAACCTTTCGCTTCAATTGGCCTACATAGATCCTATTGCAGGGACACCTTATTGTGTATATAACCTCCTTAGTGTTGCTGATGGTATGATGGTGTGCTGTGTATGTATGACCCAAGTGATCAAAGTTCCTGCTTTCCGTGTTAAGTTCACAGGCCTTGCCCTGCCCACACTTAAAATGCATTACTAAGGGAAGGAGGTAGGTTGTGTGCGAATATCTGAATTCTTCTCGGGTTTTCAAGAAGGAACTCACCACATAATCACAGATGTTTTTGCTCCTTCTGGAAGCAAAGAGAGGTTTCTTGTGTTTCATACCCGCTAGGCAAAGGAAAGTGCTAACTGCAAGATCTGGGACAGCTTAGACTGTAATGGGTCCACATTGTTGTCCATGCACCATCACACTGCATCCTCCTGAGTAAGCAGACTTGGCGGAGGGGCGTTGGGCTGACAATATAACGTCCACCGTCTCTGGTGTCAGTTGAGAGGGGTTCATATGTACACACTCCAGACATGAAGGTGGTGGCCTCCGGTCTGACTGACAGCTTGAGTGGACGGCAAATAGAGAAGTGCAGAAGGTCTGCGTACAACACCCTCCTTGGCCAATCCAGGGCAATGAGAACGACTTACTCCAGGTCTTTGTGAATCTTCCTCAGAAAGGATCAAGGGTATGGGGGGACCATGTAATGCAGCTAAAAGTTCCACCTCAACTGAAACATGTCCCTCAAGGCTCCTCGCAATGGATACTGGAGGGCACAGAATGTCTGGCAATTGCAGTTTTATAAGGAGGCAAAAAGTCCACCTGAGTAGTGCCCTAATGGTCAAAGATGTTCTGAACTACGCACCTGAAGACTATATAGGGGAGCTAGAGCAAGGTCTGGACAGATGACAACTACACCTGTCGTCTTTGGCCTGAGACATAAAAAGCTTGGCCTTACACTCTTTGATGGTCTTAGGTGCAGCTTCTACAGGATTCACAGGAGCACAAGTTGTGATCTGACCGAAGGCACCAGAGTCCATTTGAGGGGGTTTAATAATTGATATCGGTAGGGCTTACAACTCGAGTGCTTGGACATTGTACTGCAATTATTTTTTTCTGTGAAGATAACTTGCAGCTCTGATTAGTGAGCTCCTGATCCATGTGGAAAGTGGGGAAAAAGGGGAACTGATGTTTTGTGCCAGGGTGGACGTGATATGACTTCGCTGAGGTCATCTACTGCCATTTCTGGTGTTGACACAAAGCCAGCATCACCTGCTGTAGATCTTTGAAGTTCAGGAAGCAGTTTAGCGCCTTGGAAAGTTCTACAGGTGAGGAATCTGCAGGTAGAAATATCCATCTGAAACTATATGTATATATATATGTGTGTCTGTATAGATGTTTATGTAAGAATATTAATGCATGTTTAAAGAAACATAAATTTCCACTCAAAACCACAGTTAAAAAAATGATGGTTACAAAACATTAAGAAATTATGAAAATTTGACACTTGTGTCTTACTGTGCAAAGAATAATGTCCTCAATGACTGTTCATCACCTCACTCCTGTCAAAGATGACATGATAAATGTCTGTGGCAATCACTGTTGACATCACTTATCAATGTGCCACTACACTCAACATCTGTGCACTCAGCCACTGCGGTCCATGGTCTTCAGCAGTGAGCAACAGGAGATGGGCTCATGGCCTGGCCAAGCCACTGAGCTGTCAACTACAGCTGCACCTGGTGTTTTGCCATAAACAATGGAATTGACCATAGGGCTTGGCCTATGGCTAGACCTTGCAGCATACCCAGTGTGTGGCTAACATACCATTGTGCATGGTGAAAGGCCATGTGCAGTGGAGTTTGCTACAGATCCTGCCCTCTGAACCTGTCCTGCTGCCAACCTCGGCTATTCGCAGCCTTTGGCTACAGCCAGTCCCCTTAGGCAACCTTCTATTTGTCCAACCACACCTGCACACTGCCTTTGATTTACACAGCAGTGGTTGTCCACAGGGTGCGGCCAATCCACTGTGCAGCCTTACAATGTGTAACGAGGGTTGGCAGCAACTGGCCCGATGCCAGACCTTTTCCACTCCAAACAGATGTATATGCTCTTTGGCTACATTGACTGAAAAATCAGCATTCACAAATGTAATACAAATTGCTTACAGGATCTGTGAATTCCAAGAGAAACTGTTTTTTATTTAATTTTTATGAGTAGGATGTTCCCGCATCCATGTCCAAAACATCCTCCTTTGGGTGAGGAGATGCTACTATGCTCCCCATATCCATCATTGCACTTTTTTCAGGATGCAGGTTCAGTGTCTGGCATCTGGTAATGGATGTGGCAATACATATTTTTACTTGCAGTCAGACAATCGAAGAGTGAGAATTTGCGTATCCTCTGTAGTAAAAAGAGAAACGTTCCCTCATCCAATCAGTTACGTTTAATTTTCAAAATTAGCAGCAGTCAAATTCTCTGAGGATCCTGATCTAAGGAGAGACCTCAAGGTAATATGCCAGATACAGCTCTGAGCCCCCATCACTCTTTTATACCAGAAATATCCAAAAACTAGTAAACAGATTAAACCAGCAACAAAAAACTGCTGTCAATCAGTTTTCGAATTTAACATTTTTAAACATGTATTTATGGCTTTGCTGCAGTTTCAGAGCCAATAATTAAAACATTTAAGTTCACAGTGAAACTCCACACTGCCGAAGGACCACTCAGCGCATCCAGTGAACACATCTTACAGCCAAATGATTAAATATATTTTTATGGATCCCCAAAATTTCACTGAAAATAACATGCATGGTAAAGTAATTAGAAGACAAAGAGCATTGGTTAAAAAGTTTAAATACTCTAAAAAAAGTATTGCTATGAATCAAAGCATAAAAAACACTGAAATGCACCAGTAAGGGAACTATAACTCCTCCTCTCCTCTCACCCAATTCACTGAACATGACTTAACATATGACAGATAATGCTGGCCACAGCTGAACGCCATGCCAGCTCATTCCAGGAGCTCATCTGCGTTAAGTGCCATTTGTAGTGTAGGCATTCGGGGCTTGCTGTAACTCTTTGAGAATCTTTGGAAATATGCAGTCTTGGCCGGCATTATTCGTGGGTGGGGGCTAGTGCGGGGACGGGGTAAATTTAATAATTAAAACAAAAAATGTACCTGTCTGTCAGCCGGGTCCTGCCTTTTCTCAGCTCTGATTCCTGCTTTCCTGCCTCTGTCAGGAACATGTAGCAGGCAGCCTCCCTCCCCTCCCCTAAACCAATCACAAGGCTGCAATGGCAGCATTGTGATTGGTGGGGACACCGCCCAGCCAGGGGCTTACTGGGAGGCCCTTTTTTCCATGCAGGCTGCATAGCAGCCTCCATGGAGAAAGGGCAGAGTGCGCACGACTGGTTTGGGCGGCCCCAGACGGCCAGCCAAACTAGTCATGCTCACTGAGGAGTGGGCACACCACTCCTCCCCTGCCCAGCCCTGCTTGCAGAGCAGCCCCATCAACCAAACCCTTCTACTTTCTCACAGTGCAAGAAGCAGAAACATAAAATGGTAGTTATTACCATTTTATGTTTAAAATTTTCACACTGCGTGAAAGCAGTAGTGGAGGAGCCACCCCTGGAAACATTTGATGGAAAACATCTGCACTGCAAATCCTTATTACGGACTCTGATCTTTGTATATTTGTGCATGTGTAACATTTGTTTCTGAGGAATGTTAGTAAATATCCGATTTTAGAAAATAATCTAAGATTCTGAATGGTTTGAGATATGTTATTTGCAGATTCCCACCAGAAATCTGAGGCCCTACTTGATAGAGATTGTTATGCCATTTGATCTTGATAAATACAAAGTTTCATAACGTTACCCACATTGCAGAACCAGTTTCCAGGGCAGTGTGTAGCAAATCTACACACATACTGGCCAATGGGGAGCAAAGCACACTTTGGTGGAGAGGAAAATGTCCTCAAAGGTTGGAGGGGGAAAGGAAGTCAGTTAGTCCATTCTTTCTCTGGCAGAGAGGTAGGTATGCCATTGCACTAGCATGATAGTCTAACATTGTCACCCACCTCAAATGCATTCCAATTGATGCAGTCAATGTTTGGTTGGGCGTTTGGGGCGGTCAGTCCACCTAATCTTCAGTTGTCCTCACATATTTTGTTCTTCATTTTACTTCCAGGGGGTCTGAAGCAGATTGATGCAGGTGGAGCCCAGTTTATCTCTGGTGTTTACATGAATGAGGAAATTTATTGCCTTCACAACCAAGCAACAGTATCAACCAATGATATGTCGCCTGTTCCCTGGTCCAATATTGAAGGGAAGCTGCTGAAGTACTACAGCTGTGGCCCTCTGGGCTGCTGGGGAGTCAACTCTGCTGATGACATCTATTTCCGATCTTCCGTAACACCATGTTCCTGCAGTGGTTCCAGTTGGCAGCAAGTGGAAGGCAAGCTCTCCATGATTGAAGTGGGCAGCGATGGTTCTGTGTACGGTGTGAACAGCGTGGGGGATGCATTTCGCAGGTATGACAAGAAACATCTTCCAAGATCTGTTACTGAGATAGTTTTTCTGCCCCAAAAAGCTCAAACTTTAAGTGTTTACATATGGGCCGGGATGCCCGCCACCCCTCCCAACACCAATTCCCCATGGGAGGAGACAGACACAGATTTGAACTTTTGGAAGGCGGGGGGTCTCACGACCCCCCCAGCCGTATTTATTAAAATATGAAACAAAATTTATAACTTTAAATTAAAACGTTTCATGAATCATGTACAAATACAACTTCATATACATCTTGATGAAGACAGGTTTTTCAGGCTAACCTTAACAAATCTCTAATACAAAGGTTTCCTAGCCGAGTCTAGCATCCTGATAAATGCATTACATTTGAATTTGTACAACCTAACATTAAGGGCCAACGGCAAGGTCTTAACCGGTGTCAGACCCCTATCACCAACTTCCCGCCCTCACGGTGTGAGTGGCGCATGCGCAGAGGACTTTACCCTCGCCGCCAATTGTAACTTCCCTTGTCGTGGGGGCCCCCTTTCACTCGACGCCATCTTAAGGTCGTCTGAGTTCATGTGCGAGGTATCCGTAAGAAGGACAGCGTGGACTCCCCCCCCCCCCCCTTCCCCACACTCTCTTCCGCCGGAGCGGATATCCGGCCCCCGGGAAATTCGTGGGAGGGGCATATAGTTGTCTCCCCCTGGGAGGGGCCTATGGCCGTCTCCCCCTGGGCGACCCATCCGTAGTGGGTGCCGCCACCCCGTGGGAGGGGCCAATGGCCGCCTCCCCCCGGGCGCTCCCATCCATAATGGGTGGCGCCCCCCCTAGGGACCTTGAAATCACTGCTCACCGATTATGACCTTACCGCCACAGGCCAGATAGTTGACCGACTATCTGGCCCCCCCACACCTCCTATAGGTCATGTCTCCTCAAGCCCACCAGCCAAGCTACGATGTCTCCTATCAGTAAGTCATTACCAGTCCTGGACAGGTGCACCCCATCATTCGAATAACCGTGATCGTCCCTGATACACCCATGAGAAATGCTTTGGAGATGAGCAGAGCGAAACAGTTTCTCAATTTTATTGTTGACCCTCTTTACCGAGTGGTTCAACGCTGTCATAGACAAACCTCCCCGCCATATCCTCCTGGAATCATGTGGGACCAGGCAATCGTACATCCCGGGAGCCTTTTGGCTAACTAGCTAACTACAGACAGTATGTGCTCAACTAACACCCGTCTTCCCAGTCTCACCAAGTCATTGCCCCCTACGTGCACTATGACTACAGATGGCGGTGACCTGTGCCGCCCTAATAGTTCCTCCACAAAACCTTGCAATCGGTCAATACAGAGGCCGCCCTTCCCATGGAAGGTCACTCTGAACCCATATTCCTCAGATGTGTGGATCGCATCACCTGCTTTGAATATGTCCCCGGCACGCCTCACGTATGAGTGGCCCACGACCCAGACCACTTGATCTCCATTCCGTGATCCTTTCCCGCTGGTCAGCTGATGCTGGGCCGATCCCAATTTCCGCCCCGCGTCACAGGCTCGCGAAACTGTAATCCAAACAAAAGACAACAAGCGTGAGTGCATTTCATCAGTCTTTTACAACATGTGCAGTCGCACATATCTCTTGAAACAATTCAAGGACCAACGACCTAATTGTTTCACCTCGTCTGCCTGCAGACCCCGAGCCGTAGCTTCTGTAGCGGCCCCTATTCTAAATGAATGGGTCTCAAAATCACACGGGTTCAAGCCCGCTGCTGCAATCGTAATTGCCAGCACCCTCTGAAATTGAAATCTTGTCAAAGGGGTCCCGTCCATATGTCTAAGCAGGGCCCCCCCATGTTGTCAACCTTTGTTTCAGGTAGGCCTCCACATGCCTCACTGGACAACCGGGATTCCCCAGAGCGCGCTGCAACACCACACTATTCCACAGGGCCTCCTGGTCCGTTTTTGACCTGGCTATCGAGATCAGCAGAGAATCCCCCCTTATCTGGATGTGATCCCTGCGTAACCCTCCTTCCACATCTTTCTTATTCCCTGCCACCAGTTCACTCACCCGCAGGGCCCCATAGAATGCCAATGTGAAAGCTGCTCGGAATAGTATTACCTTGCTGGGCGAGGAGCATGTTTCGTCCAGTTTCGCCAGTAAGGTGGTCAATTTATCAAACCCAATCGGGTGCCTGTTATCCTGTCTGCGACCTTCCAGGTGCCGCCAGCCGCGGAGAGCCTTCCTGACTAAGAAGGAGTTTGTCGGGTCCCTTATCCCGTGGAGCTGTGCCATAAATGATATGGCGGCCTTATACCTATTGGCGGTTGCCGCCGACCGGCCTTCCTTATGAAGCGCCACCAAAAATTGAAGCAAGGACTCAACCTGCCCCCATCTATGCTCCCCTACCAGCCCCAGAAAGGCGCAGTATGAACGGAACGCCCCTTCATATGCTTCCCTCGTCCTGGGCGCTAAACTGGCTGCCACAAGGTTTTGTAGTCCGGGGCACCGATCTGCCATAGTGCTTCGGGAAAGGTGCCGCCACTATCTCCACTGAGGGTAGACAATACCTGAAAGCCTGCATTTTGGAACAAGAGAGAGCATCAGCCGCATTATTCAGTACACCCGGCACATGGTTTGCCCTGAACTGTACGTTCAATCTCATGCATCGCAATACAATCTCTTTCAACAGTCGTAAGATCCATTTGCAGCGTGCTGCCTGCTGGTTAATGCACTCAACCACTGTCATGTTATCTGACCAAAACACCACCGAGCGGTCCCTAAAGTCTTCTGGCCATGCCACCAGAGCCACCGAGATGGGGAATAGTTCCAGGAAACCAATGTTACTCGTCAGGCTGCTTGTTCGCCACCACGTCGGCCATGTTTGTGCCGACCACCGGTTTCCGAAGATTGCACCAAACCCCACGCTGCCCGCCGAGTCGGTCCATAAGCCGAGTTCCACCGACGAGGCTGGGGGTTTGCTCCATACTACTCGGCTGTTGAAGTCCGCCAGGAATGCCAGCCAAATGAGCATATCCTGGCGAACCTCTGCCGACAGTCTGGTGCGGTGGTGCCCTTCCCTAAGGCCCACCGTGGATTGTGCAATGGATCGAGAGAAAGGGCGAGCCATCGGTATCACTCTCAATGCAAAGTTAAGCTGACCCACTGTCTGTTGCAATTGGTGCAGGGTCACCTTCTCCGTCCGGAGACACTGTAACAGGGAAGCCCTAAACTTGGCACCCTTCTCCGTTGCCAAACGGAAGCACCCCTCCTCCGAGTCTAGTTCTATACCCAGAAACTCGAGGGAGGTAGTCGGCCCTACCGTTTTACCTGGCGCCAATGGAACCCCGAAACCCCGCATGAGCACGCAGAAGTCCTGCAATGCCCGCGCGCAGTCCCGAGTGCCCGCTGGGCCAAGAAAGAGGAAATCATCATGATAATGCATCACATGTTTGTGCCCTGTGGCCTTCGTGAACACCCATTGCAAAAACGAGCTAAACATTTCAAAATAGGCACACGAAATTGAACAACCCATTGGCATGCACATATCCATGTAATATTACCCTTGAAACGTGAAACCCAGCAGGCGCTGGTCGCGTTTTTAAATGCTTTGGATGACATTTTACCTCACAGTGCTGCTGTAGAAGGATGCTCTCTTAGCCGCCATCACCTCCCTCGAGACCCGAGGCCACGCCCCCTGAACTAGCCACGCCCCCTCCTCCTCCCATAACTATGATCACTCCTCGGAGGCGCAGCGGACGAGCGCAGCGGTCGAGCCCTCAGCACGCCGAAGACACTCCAAAGACTAGCCCGTCTGTGCCCGTCCGTGCCAGTACGGGACACGGGGCTAGTGATCATACTCCTCTACCCAGGCTCTCAAAGGTAATGTCATCTGACCTATTAAAATCTTTGCGCCCTGCCCAACATGACAATTGCACGTTGCTTGAAATCCCTCGTCTGGGCACTGCTTCCTGCCCATTTTGTAGCTACACAATTATATCATATCAGCCCTACCCCCCTCGTAGAACTAAACGTAGTAAGCAGATAAAGCCAGCACACCCTTCTAACGAAAACCATCTATTCTACAGTTTAAATTGTCGTTCCCTACCTATGCATAAGGTTGAGATTTTCGACCTGCTAATGGACGACAAACCTAGCGCCCTGTTTCTCACTGAGACCTGGCTACATGAAGGTTCAGGGCCCGATATAGCTATGGCCCTTCCTTCCAACTATGCGATCGCCAGATTGGATAGAACCCTTAAAACCGGAGGTGGAATCGCGATTGTTTACAATAAACAATTTAGTTGCACATTTGAATCGATAGTTATACCTGACAGTGAGGCTGCATCTTTTAAATTATGTCTTAATCCAAACTTCACACTGTCCGGTATTCTTGTGTACCGACCTCCCGGAAATGGCACCAAATGGGCTATGGAACTAGTAAATCATATTACCCCTTTTATATTAGCATCCAAAAACTTCTCTATCATCGGAGATTTGAATCTTCATTTAGAAGATAATTTGAACACAACATGCATAAATTTGCTGGATGATCTTTTAGCCATGAACATTTACCTTATTAACTCAGGGCCCACCCACAAGGCAGGACACCTACTTGACCCGATATTGTCAAACCTTCCCTCACTTAACTAGATAGAAAACATCCCTGTATGCTGGTCAGACCATTTTCTAGTTAAAGCCTATCTTACTATACCCAGTACCTCAACAGACCAAAACAGGTCACTGCCGTCTCTGAGGAAAAACTGGAAAGCTCTAGACATCTCTAATCTTAACGCGAACCTAAACTCAAATCCCCCAAATAAAAATCACAATATGGAAAGCATTGCCATAGCTACTCAACTATGGCTTACCAATGCGGCAGATGGCTGTTTAACCCAGACTAAGACCAAGGGGAACCTACATCGTCCCCCGGCCCCCTGGTTTACTGACTCTTAAGGAAGAAAAAACTAAATGCAAGGCACTTGAGAGAGATTGGCGCAGAGATTTCGATCCTGAGAAAAAAACAGGTATCATATAGCTAGAAATCTCTACCATACTGCTTGTAGAAAAGCTCGCACTACATATGTAGCCACGTCCATAATGGAAACTGCGAATAAATCAAAAACGCTGTTTAATAGAGTTAAAGACCTCGCAGGGGCTCAAACTACTAATCCAACGCGACCCCTAAACATGAAGCAATGCCAGGACTTAGCTCAATTTTTCTCTGACAAAATTGACAATTTGATTGTCGAGATAGGTAAAAACACTTCTACAACCGCCCCTAAGGAAGATTGGGAGTACACTCCGATCATAAATCAGACCCTTCATAATTGGCCCCCTATCGTAACGGATGCTCTCATCTCAATTATGAAGACGATAAAATCTGGTTCTCCTCAGGATCCAATTCCTATTAAGGTAATAAAATTACTTGACTCGCCTGCCCTCAAAATCATTGCGGACACCCTAAATTCATCTTTGGAGCTTTCCACAGTGCCAAAGATATGGAAACATGCTATAGTGACACCCTTGTTGAAAAAACCTACAGCCGATCCGGATAAATTAGCCAATTATAGGCCTATTTCACTCCTTCCCACTTTTTCCAAATGTTTGGAAAGACATGTGCATTCAGCACTGACGCTTTTTTCAGAGGAAAATGCCTTACTTCACTCCACCCAGTCAGGTTTCCGAGCGGGCTTCTCTACAGAAACTGCCCTACAGGGTGTTTCTGAAACCATGAGGAAACTCCTCGATGACGGTCAAACGGTTGCGCTTATTTTACTTGACTTAAGCGCAGCCTTTGACACCGTATCGCATAAAAGGCTAATCGCTCTACTAGGAAAAAATGGAATAGGCGGAAACGCACTCCAATGGATTAGATCATTCCTGAGTCACCGGACCTTTCAAATATCATCGTCAGCGGCATGCTCGGAAACCTTCAATTCCCCTCATGGAGTACCGCAGGGCTCCATCCTTAGCCCGCTTTTTTTCAATATATATCTTAGACCCCTAGCGGACCTAGTGGAAAAAGCGGGTCTAACCTTCATGTCGCATGCCGACGATTCTCAGATTGTGTTCTCACTATCTGAACCCCAAACTTCTTCTCCATCTCTCCTTAAGGCTGGCCTGCTATCCATTTTCAACTGGATGTCAACTAACCAGTTGAAATTAAATGGAGATAAGACGGAGATTCTCCTTCTGGGCAGGAAACCAGAACTTTGGAACTCATTGCATTGGCCTGCCCAGATGGGAAATCTCCCGACTCCAGTGCCGCAGGCTAGAAATCTGGGGATAATCCTGGACAATTCCCTGTCCATGATACAGCAAGTCAACAAAGTAGTGAGCATCTGCTTTACCATCTTGAGATGGCTCAGAAAGATCCTGTGGATGCTGCCCAGCCCTATGCAGAAAACGGTGGTCAATGCCTTAATTACATCTCGGCTTGACTACGGGAACATCCTGTATCTAGGTGCAAATAAAGCAGTCACAAAAAGACTGCAGCTTGTACAAAATGCGGCCGCTCGTCTTCTTTGTGACATACCTAAAAACAGCAGCGTGTCCCCTTACCTGCGTGAACTGCACTGGTTGAGGGTGGAGAATCGCATTAGGTTTAAAGCACTAAACTACATGTCTAAAATTAAAGCAGGTATCGCTCCTAAATATTTGCAGGCACTAGCTTCCCCCTACATCCCTAATAGGAATTTACGATCCAAAGCAGCTGATAAATTCTGTGTCCCCAGATTTAAGCTGGCCAGGATGGGAGGCAAATCTTTTGCCTACCTGGGTCCCGTCATTTGGAATACACTCCCAATTCAAATACGCAAAGAGCAAAACCCTCTCAGGTTTCGAAAGGAGATAAAAACCTGGTTGTTTAACCAGTAATCCGATCACCTATGCTGTCTACACTCTATACCAGGCTGTGTGTTAGGCGCCGGGAAACCCTTTTTGGGTAGCTGTTGCGCCATATAAGTTGATAAAATAAATAAATAAATAAATAAATTGAGGATGTACTGGGAGCAACCTGATGCAGATTCAATGTCTGATTTAGCTAACAATGCACCGGGGCCCAGGCGATTCAACAGTACTACTGCGTCATCGAACGATGCATACTTTACTGAGCATACCTCGGGGTCAATCGCCTCGTTTACTGAAGCCCCCCTCGGGGCCGATAGATTGTGAATGAGTCTATACTCCGCCGGGTCCTTCTTCGGTAACACTCCTAATAGGGAACACACAAAATCAGCCCCTGGTGGGTCGCCAAATGGTCCTGCCACTCGCCCCAAGCTAACCTCTTTCGCTATCTTTTTGGCGGAAACTGCTGGGTTGTGTTGAATGGACAGCTGATTTTTACAGGAAGTGCTCCCATGAAAATTGCCCGCCGGGATCCTGAAGCCATATGAGAAGCCATCCCTCAGAGTCCCGGCGGACACATGATCAGGGTAACCGTTTAGCCAAGGGGTCAAAGCCAAGATATCTACGGGCAAAGACGTTTTCTACCGGGGCACTGTATCAATCCTGCTTGGGCCCTGTTATGACCAGATTCTCAGACCAGATAGAACCAGCTCACCAGAGCAACACCAACCTGGCCAAAACGTAACCACCTCCCTCCTCAGGACCCATCTATCCAGGCACCTGAGTACCTACCTGAGGATGGGGAACTCACAATATACAAGCTCATATCATCAGAAACACCACTAAATCTATAGGGATTACTAGGAATACTAACTGATTACTAAGGACATCCATGCCCTACACCACACTCATACCTCATAGTCTCGGGACCACATGGGTCCAGACTAATCTACCCTGGGGCAGTTCTGATTATTTACCATTACACACTGACTACAGTCAGTGCTCACTCGGCACCTCTGCAATCCTGCGTGCCTACACACCGGTCTGCAGCCCTAGTGCTCTCTTCCTCACAGCCCGGTCCACAATCCGGCGGACCTAAGCACTGGTGTCCTCCCCAGTGTTCTCTAACTCACAGCCCGGTCCACAATCCGGCGGACCTACACATCAGGCTTCCACCTGATGCTCTCTTTAACGCCGCTTACCAACGACGATCACTTTCCTATGAATACCTTCAGCTCTCTCTCTCTCTCTATGTTGGGAAGTTTCTCTCATTGACTACTCAGGATATGATACTACAATATTATAGTAAAGAAATATCAAGGAGTAACCCTTTCAGAGAAAAGGGATGGGGTCATTAGATGCTCTAAAACAACAAAAGTTCCCTTTTCATAAGTTTTTTGGAGAGGGAAAGCTCCCTCTGAGGGATTTTCGACCGACAGGTTAAGGATGGACCATATGATGTATTTACGGTTGCATAGAGAATGACAAATTTACACAAGTAACATTATTTAACACCCGTGTCCTAATGAGAATATGCACAATCACAGGAGAAATTTTATAAAAATGTCTTTATTGGGTGATTTAACCGACCAATTGATTAAAAACAAGATCATTCACATTTATTTATCAAAAACATTAAAATCTTAAAAGGGCTGAAAAAGTGTCGACGAGGCGTTTCGGTGATGTCAGTTGTCACCTTCTTCAGGACAATATTTCACATATTAAAATCACTACTTGGTAGTTCATAGATCGCTTTTGTCAATTTGCGATTTCTGAGCTTATTGTTCGTTTGGCACAGTTACTTAGTTCTGTGTCCTTTCCCTTGAAGATAGAGTTTTCAATTCTCAATGTGATTATTGGGTCTACTCAAGGTTTTTCTCTGGATTGATTTCGTTAAAATCCTACGGTAGACGGTGGTATTTACTCCTTGCCCAGCCGAACGGGGAAGTTTCCCTTAATTTAGATATCAAATGTATATCTCTGTATCCTCCCACTATTTCTTGGGCAGCGGTTTATGTTCAAGCCTGGGTTTTTTTCAATTAATTTTGTTTTAGAGGCTTTTTCTGGCGTCTCGAGTGGGCATCTGCACAGAACTAAGTAACTGTACCAAACGAACAATAAGCTCAGAAATCGCAAATTGACAAAAGCGATCTATGAACTACCAAGTAGTGATTTTAATATGTGAAATATTGTCCTGAAGAAGGTGACAACTGACATCACCGAAACGCCGCGTCGACACTTTTTCAGCCCTTTTAAGATTTTAATGTTTTTGATAAATAAATGTGAATGATCTTGTTTTTAATCAATTGGTCGGTTAAATCACCCAATAAAGACATTTTTATGAAATTTCTCCTGTGATTGTGCATATTCTCATTAGGACACGGGTGTTAAATAATGTTACTTGTGTAAATTTGTTATTCTCTATGCAACCGTAAATACATCATATGGTCCATCCTTAACCTGTCGGTCGAAAATCCCTGAGAGGGAGCTTTCCCTCTCCAAAAAACTTATGAAAAGGGAACTTTTGATGTTTTAGAGCAACTACAATATTATAGCACACAACAGTTTACCAAATTAGATAATGTACTAGCTATTCTCCTCCTCAAGGGGCCCCTCTCTCCCTCATTGCTCAGTCACTACTTACCTGACCGGGAATTACATCCGTTCATGAAAACAATGCCTGACTAGAAGAACAGGTTACCCTGATTGAACAAGAATACAAGGCACATGCTGGTTCACTACTACAATAATATTATAGAATGGCCGAATTACTTAGTGTCTATCTATTTTCCTAGCTCAAGGGCTCCTCTCTCTCCCTAATTATTCAGTGGCTACTTACCTGATCAGGGGCAGCATCTGTTCTGGCTGTAACACCTGACTAGAAGGAAAGGTTACCTGCGCTTTAAGAACAAGAGACACACACTGTATGCAAGAGTTATTCCCTGATTTAAACGCTCTCTATCATAAGAACAACACATGCACACTGGTTCACTAAGAACTGGGGTATCTTTATTACAATAACAATTAAATGGGAATTGACACATACACAGATCTGCGGGGTCTCTGTAACTAACAGGAACTGTAACACACCGCTGAAAGAAAAGGGATTAGACATACAGTATAAGGACAAGGTTATCTGCGGGGTCTCTGTAACTAACAGGAACTGTAACACACCGCTGAAAGAAAAAGGATTAGACATACAATAGCCTAGGGAATAAAGACAAGATTAAGGTGTAAGTGTAAAGCAAACTAGTTTAGACTACCTCACCTATTAGAAGGAATGTTTCTCTCTCTCTCTGGTGGGATCAGGGCTCTCTCTCTCTCTCTCCGTCACCACAGCTTCACTCCTCTGGCTCAACTGCTTCAGCTAGCAGCCTCAACTCCTCCATCTGCTTTAATGCATTCTGATAAACTGGCAGCCCCAGCTGATAGTTCCAACTTTGTTCATATGAGTGCTCTCTCCAGCTTCAGCAATCATCTGCCTTCTTTCTCCATTCCAGAAAACCAATTGAACTGAACTATACTCTTCAGCTCCAGCAAACATCCTACTCTTCACTCTTCAAGAACCAAACTGACCACTCCTCCTCTCCTGCACTTCGCTGATATGGAATCCTCTCCTCTAGTGGAAAGCTCCAGCCAGTAGCCTCCTCCCACCAGGTCCATGCACCGGGCTCCTTGCTCTAGACGCTCCCACAGTGATCAGCTGCTTGTTTCGTCTAGAGACCTGAGCCCAGGGACACTTCTTGATTAGATTCAGCTCTGGCTGGTTCTCTCCGGTTTGCTTAGGACGAACAACAGCTCAAAACTAAAATATTACCTTTACCCTTCAAGCATCTCAGCTCTGCAGGGACAGAAAGCAAAATGGAGTCTCTCTAGTTCTGGGCCTTGTAGGCCTGAGAAGGATGAAATAACCCTTAGCTCTGTCAGAATACCTACACAACCCATACCAATATGTAATATAAAGTCAGGACCACAGGAGCCACCCTCTACTATAGGCAGGATAATGAAAGAACACATAATTATGTCAAAGCCAATAGGCAATAGATGGATTAGAGTCAAGAATAAGGGATCTATCATCATATAAAGCAGCTATCCTCTTCTAGGTCTGGAAAAAGGGCTTAAAAGGGCCAACACAAGGTTAGAATACAGACTATAGATGTGAGCAAGCTTAAAGTCTTCATCACTCCGAAATAGAGCCAAAAACCATGTCAGAACATTTTACCCTAGACTTTATCTTGCGAACATCTATAAACAACAACAAACTAATAAACAAACATCAACATAATCTATTAACAAAAGCAAAATCCAAAAGACTCCCTAAAATAAAAGACAACTTAAGGAAATTCCACCTAAAACATGATGTAGGGAATACAAATCTAACAACCAACTGAAAACAAATCAAAGCACCCCCGACCTGAATGCTGAAATGTAACTAAGATTGATCTGATAACAACAGAAACTAACCAAAGCACCCTTGAACTAAATGTGCCTCAACTTCTAGTGATAACTGATGAAATCTATTGATGTAGGGACATGTTTGTGAAATGAAAACAACAAAGGGCCTAAATGGGGCCTACCTACTTCGGTCAACTTAAGAACTAAATGTGCTTCAACTCCTAGTGATAACTCATGAAATCTATTGGTGTAGGGCCATGTTCGTGGAATAAAAACAAGAAGGGGCCTAAATGGGGCCTACCTACTTTGGTCAACTTAAGAACTAAATGTGCCTCAACTTCTAATGATAAAACAACAAAGGGCCTAAATGAGGCCTACCTACTTCGGTCAACTTAAGAAAGAATTTGGTGAAATCTGACAAATAAACATGACAAAGGGTCCTCAAGGTCTGGGCAAACATTACTAATAGATGTAGGACATAACCTGACTAAAAATCACACTTCCCAGGACAACTTAAAGTCTAGGGTGACCACCCTTGGAACTAATCCCACTGTTCTAAATAAGAGTTGATGAATCAAAGTGAAAGTGTAATAACAATAAATAAGGGTAACCCCATTCCTACAAAATACCTGGTGTAGCACTATGCACATCAAGCAATAAATCAAAGAAAATTATCTAAATGTGGTGTATATATTGTCTAACAGATCATAGAATTAAATTTGAACCATGCCAAAGGCAATAGGTAAAGGTCACAAATCATCTAACTCAGAAAACAGTTTGCACCTAGTTCCTCTGTAGCACATGTGTTCACCATCATTTACTTAAATTTGAACCATGCCAAAGGCAATAGGTAAAGATCACAAATCATCGAAATCAGGAAACAGTTTGCACCTAGTTCCTCACTGTATCACGCTGTGGAACACATGTGTGCACCATCATTTAAAACACTGCTTTCTCTTCCATTGGCAAGACTGTTTTGCAGAAAACAGGAAAACTATGAAATAGGTGAAAGATAAACACGTGTATCCATAATGAAATAGCGTAGCATACTAAAAGCAAAATATATATGAATCTTGAATGAATGTGGCACTGCATAAACATCAAAACCATGAACAGGACTGTGATTTTTTCAAGTGGGGCCTGTATATGGTAACTGCAAAAGTGGCATAATGTCCATCAGAAATAGAAACATAGGAAAAATGCAAGGCTCAAGAATGGAGGCCAAGGAATTACTTTCAGGGCAATGAAAATTTTTTCAAAAATTGAGTATCTAGAAATTAAGCCTGACTGCTGAGGCAGTCAACTGTCAATTTATAGTTTAAAAGTTTATTTGCAAAATCCATGATTCTCCATCTTCATAAGTATCCGTTGCTAAGGACGCACATCCTCCAGTCTGGTCAGCCGGGTACGTTTTCTTCTAATCCTGGATTCAGCCTGGTACGTCTGCTTCTAATCCTGGATTCAGCCTCGGGGGTTTTGGGGGTTGGGAAACAATCATTCCGAAAACAAAAAAAACACTGCACTCCAAAATAAGAAAATGACACTCATCCAGGGTCCCCACACGACAAAGCCATCTGAAACAAGAAACACGCATCATCAATCTTGCAAAAATACATTTTCCATTTAAAAAGCACCCCAAGTGCTTTTTATTTTCGAAAGAAACCTCCTAAATCATGAAAAGAAGTCTTCTAAATCCAAGGAATGATTTAAACATTCTATATAAATCATATTCTTTAAATTTGTTTGGGCAAAATCTAATTTTGTCATACACAGCCAGAAGGGCTGGGGCCTAGCTACTCCTTACTCATCTGAGAAACAGCCCCTCCCTTCAGAAAAATGTTCGCGCTCAAATTTTTGAATCAGCTCCAACCATAATAATCAGGAGCCGGGCTACACTGCAATGTAATTTTGAATCACTGCCAAATGCTGATCTCATTGCAGGAGCAAAGCTACTGCCAACCATTCTGTTTAAGCATCTCTAATCACTAGTCAGGGAAGCTCACTGGGCCTACTGTATTTATCTAACTCCAAGGGCCAAGCGTCTGCCAATTATTCTGCATGTGCAAGGATCCCTTATCTGAAGTCAATGAAGCTGTCTGCGCTGACAGCAAGGAAGAGCGACTTAACCCCCCCCTTATATAAACATTTCTCCGCGGAAAGAAATTGTAACATAGCCAAGAATAACAAGCTGGCTTTCTCTGCTCTCAGAAGTTACCCACGGCCTCCGCCCTTTCAAAACTTGAGCCGTGAACAGATGCCGGGCTCATATCAGTCAAGGTCAAACAAATGCTTTCAAACTGAAAACATACAGCCGTTCCCAGGGCAGAATGACTGACGATTATTTTCTAACTAACTGAAGCAGATTTAAACGTGGTAAAAAGAAAATTATTAAAGACATATTTTTTGTAACTAAGTCACATGCTAGCATTTTAAAATAATTCTGTCATGAAGTATTGCTACTAGCTGAAAGGGGGAAAAAAAACATTAGAACAACGTTGCATACAGACACATTTCATTTTTTCTTTTTGAAAATAACATGTGAAACACCATCAAATTAAACAAGGGGCAACATGTAATTTTGCATTGCATAACCAAGAATTCATAATTTAGTGTGCAAGCTTTTCTACTCTACCTATTAAAAGGACCAGATTCATTATTTTTATTTTTTCAAATAGCCATTTTTTTCTAACTGAGTGGGTTAACTCACACACGCTGTTCTAAAGGGCAGCTTGCATTGGAAAAATAATAATGCATAATTTCTAGAACACATTTTTTTTAAAAGCACACGGTTGCATTTCACTAATCAAAAGCACATTCCATGATGGGTCTGTTTTATATTTTCTTCACAACTGTGAAAGCATTAAAGCACCCTCCGTGCAAGCCCTTATCTCAATCCGACTGGTTGATTTATAACTTTCCGACCTCCGAGTCAAACACATTAAATCATGTGTTCCAAGGCAAACCCACACAAATTCGTGGACGCATTTCAAATAGAAAGTTAAATGAACACTGCTTTTTTCTCCATGCAAGATGTAACCATTCTGTCAGCAAGCTGACAAAGCACATAGGCAGACCCAGCAACCAATGAAAAAGTTAAATCAAACCATCATTCATCCAAACACTCACTGACTTTTAGTGTCAGCTCACATAACCATGCATGTTAAACAGCATGTTAGAATAAATACTGCCGTCTCAATCCAAGATATTAACCCTTTGGCAGCTCAAACACAATCATTCCCCAATGTCTGCAGTACATGGGAAATTCGAGAACTTATCACTCCACGTTTTCACATAACACGTGCGCACATCTACAAAACATTTTCTCCAAGCATTTGAAAGAGATCCAGCTCTCTCCTGCCTAACGCAACAATAGCATGCTCTGTACAAGCCATATCCACATGGCGCTATTCACAAGCCATATTTACAAGAAAGTCAACAAGTCCAAATAGTGACATGCTCTTCACAAGGCATATATAAAAGGCGCAATTCACAAGGAACACAGCAAGTCAAAATGAGAACACACTCCTCACAAGCCATATTTACAAGGAGCTATTTACAAGGAAATCCACAAGTCATATTACATTGAACACAGTTCACATTGCACAGCATAGGCAAATGCAGCAAGCAATTTAATGGGCAATTTAAAAGCATTTTTCACACACATATGTACAATTGCATCATCACCAAGATGGAATTGGCTCCCTCATGTAATGTCACCCTTCAAGCCTGACAGTTCAAACACCAAGATGAAAAGCATTTCTTCCACCCTGCATACCGTATTTTCCGGCGTATAAGACGACTTTTTAACCCCGTAAAATGTTCTGGAAAGTCGGGGGTCGTCTTATACGCCGGGTACCAAATTTTATGGTATGTTTTCATGCACTTTTTCATAGCGAGGACTTCACTCGAAGGTGTCAGACCGCTTCACAATAGGAAATAACAAGAAACAACACACCTTATGTTAAAAAATACAGCCACCGGCACTGGCAACGTCCCCACCCAGGCCCCGCGCCATGAACTGTGCAAGTATCGAAAGCGAGCGTTTTTTTCATAGCGAGGACTTCACTTGAAGGTGTCAGACCGCTTCACAATAGGAAATACGTAACAAGAAACAACACACCTTATGTTAAAAAATACAGGCACTGGCAACGTCCACACCCAGGCCCCGCGCCATGAACTGTGCAAGTATCGAAAGCGAGCGTTTTTTTCGTAGCGAGGGCTTTACTCGAAGGTGTCAAACCGCTTCACAAGCGAGCAAATGGCGCCATGAGTCTTACCTCGACTGCCGCTGCCGCTGTACACGCGCCTCCAACCGCTTGCACATCCCAAGGCAGACGAGGCATCAGGACGAGGCAGCAGGACGTCCGAAATATATAACGGGCAGCCAGCGCCGAAGATGGCAGCCCCCGCTGTGTTGACACGTTTGGCACGCGCTCCTCTCTCCATGACATGGGCATGGGCATAGAAAGGGGACTGTAGAATGTTCCAGAATGTTCCCGAAGGCAGTAGAGCACTTGCCGTGATTGGCTGGTTGTTGCGAAGAGGAAAGGCAGTCTGGTGAGCAGATATTTGCCGTACCGTACATGTGGTGGTGAAGACAGTACAGCACAGCACCAGTCTCTGCACCTGTTCATACTGTACAGCACCAGTACATCCAGTGCAAATAGCTGACAGTCAAGAACCAGGCAAGGCTCCAGCAGCACATCTAGTGCAAATGGCAGACAGTGAAGAACCCGGCAAGGCTCCAGCAGTACATCCAGTGCAAATGGCTGGCAGTCAAGAACCCAGCAAGGCTCCAGCGGTGGCAAGAAGAAGGAAATATGAAGCCAGTTACAAACTTAAAGTTGTGGATTTTGCCACAGAACATAATAACTGTGCTGCTGCAAGACAATATGGAGTGACAGAAAAGATGGTTCGGGCCTGGAGAGCAAATGAGAAAGCATTAAGGAGTATGCCAAGGGGTAAGTGTGCATTAAGAAGAGGCACCCCACATTGGCCAGAACTCGAAAAGCATGTGACCGAGCATCGGCAAAGCGGTTATGTCGTGACCCGAAATAAAATCCGATTGGTTGCACTTCAGTGGGCCAAAACTAACCCAGATCTCAGCAACAGGTTTAAGGCCACTGTATCCTGGTGTACCAGATTCTTGGGAAGGCATAATCTGGTATTGCGGCAAAAGACAAAAATTGCCCAAAAATTACCTGCGGATCTTGATGCCAAAATGCATAGCTTCCATCGCTACGTTATTAGGCTGCGCAATGAACATGGCTATGCGCTAAGTAGCATCGGAAATATGGATGAAACTCCAATGAATTTCGATATGATTGCCAACAAAACTGTCCATCAAAAAGGTGAAAAGACAATTTTAATAAAAACAACAGGACATGAGAAGTCCAGTTTCACAGTGGTACAAGCATGCACAGCTGATGGCGCAAAACTGAGACCAATGGTGATTTTCAAAAGAAAAACAATGCTGAAACTCAAGTTTCCTGTTGGTTGTTTTGTGCATGTGAATGAGAAAGGATGGATGGATGAAGAAGGGGTAAAGCTATGGCTTGATAATGTATGGAGCAGGCGACCAGGTGGACTTCTACAAAGACGTAGTCTACTGGTGTGGGATATGTTCAGGGCTCATTTAACTCCAAGCACCAAGCAAAGGCTGGCAAGACTAAAAACAGATGCTGCAGTTATACCTGGAGGATTGACATCGTTGGTGCAGCCACTGGATGTGTGCCTAAACAATCCATTTAAAGATCGCATCCGAGAACAGTGGAATGAGTGGATGGTTAGCGGTGAAAAAACATTCACAAAAGGAGGAAACATGCGTGCTCCACAGTTGGATGTTTTGTGCACCTTTGTCATAAAGGCCTGGAACGACATCGATGCAGAAACTGTCATAAAGTCTTTCAAGAAGTGTGGCATATCAAATTCATTGGATGGTATGGAGGACGACTACTTGTGGCAAGATGAAGAAGATGCCGAAGCAGAGACCACATCATCTGATACGGAATTGGTACCAGATCCATACGATGACTGCCTTACAGATGTACCACAAGATCTCATTGACTTACTTATGAGATCAGATGACGAAGAGGAGGATTTTGAAGGCTTTTAAAGGGAACGTTGTAAATCCTGTAGAAATCGCTTGGATTTATGAAAAGTTATGGAAAGTTTAATCCACTTGCACTGTTTCATGCACTAATTTATGTTTACGGTACCGTACATGTTTGATGACAAACAGGTATATTCACAAGTGACAGTTTTTCATATGGTTCTAAATAAAAAATATTGCGAGTAAAGCAATATTGTTTATACAACCAATTTGTTTGAGTTCAGTCTTTGAGTTTGTAAAATAAACGCTTAACACTGTCCACTGATAAAGCCTTACTGCTCACCCACAGGGAGGAGGATTAGAATCACTAATACGGTAAGTTCAAAATACATTCTCGGAATTGCTATGCAGGACTGCGTTGGACTGCGCTGGAAGTGGGGGTAGTCTTATACGGCGAGTATAGCACAAAACCTAAATTTTATCACGCAAAGTAGGGGGTCGTCTTATACGCCGGGTCGTCTTATACGCCGGAAAATACGGCAAGTCAAATGCCATGTACTGCAATCTCCTTACACTCCAACTGTTCAAGCCCATAGGCCAATTTTCGTGCCGAGTGCCAACCAACAAGATAAAAACAATACAGCGCACATAGGCTACGTAAACATTTTCGTGACGCCAGATGTTATGACCAGATTCTCAGACCAGATAGAACCAGCTCACAAGAGCAACACCAACCTGGCCAAAACGTAACCACCTCCCTCCTCAGGACCCATCTATCCAGGCACCTGGGTACCTACCTGAGGATGGGGAACTCGCAATATACAAGCTCATATCATCAGAAACACCACTAAATCTATAGGGATTACTAGGAATACTCACTGATTACTAAGGACGTCCATGCCCTACACCACACTCATACCTCATAGTCTCGCGACCACATGGGTCCAGACTAATCTACCCTGGGGCAGTTCTGATTATTTACCATTACACACTGACTACAGTCAGTGCTCACTCGGCACCTCTGCAATCCTGCGTGCCTACACACCGGTCTGCAGCCCTAGTGCTCTCTTCCTCACAGCCCGGTCCACAATCCGGCGGACCTAAGCACTGGTGTCCTCCCCAGTGTTCTCTAACTCACAGCCCGGTCCACAATCCGGCGGACCTACACATCAGGCTTCCACCTGATGCTCTCTTTAACGCCGCTTACCAACGGCGATCACTTTCCTATGAATACCTTCAGCTCTCTCTCTCTTTATGTTGGGAAGTTTCTCTCATTGACTACTCGGGATATGATACTACAATATTATAGCACACAACAGTTTACCAAATTAGATAATGTACTAGCTATTCTCCTCCTCAAGGGGCCCCTCTCTCCCTCATTGCTCAGTCACTACTTACCTGACCGGGAATTACATCCGTTCATGAAAACAATGCCTGACTAGAAGAACAGGTTACCCTGATTGAACAAGAATACAAGGCACATGCTGGTTCACTACTACAATAATATTATAGAATGGCCGAATTACTTAGTGTCTATCTATTTTCCTAGCGCAAGGGCTCCTCTCTCTCCCTAATTATTCAGTGGCTACTTACCTGATCAGGGGCAGCATCTGTTCTGGCTGTAACACCTGACTAGAAGGAAAGGTTACCTGCGCTTTAAGAACAAGAGACACACACTGTATGCAAGAGTTATTCCCTGATTTAAACGCTCTCTATCATAAGAACAACACATGCACACTGGTTCACAAGGAACTGGGGTATCTTTATTACAATAACAATAGAATGGGAATAGACACATACACAGATCTGCGGGGTCTCTGTAACTAACAGGAACTGTAACACACCGCTGAAAGAAAAGGGATTAGACATACACTATAAGGACAAGGTTATCTGCGGGGTCTCTGTAACTAACAGGAACTGTAACACACCGCTGAAAGAAAAAGGATTAGACATACAATAGCCTAGGGAATAAAGACAAGATTAAGGTGTAAGTGTAAAGCAAACTAGTTTAGACTACCTCACCTATTAGAAGGAATGTTTCTATCTCTCACTGGTGGGATCAGGGCTCTCTCTCTCTCTCTCTCCGTCACCACAGCTTCACTCCTCTGGCTCAACTGCTTCAGCTAGCAGCCTCAACTCCTCCATCTGCTTTAATGCATTCTGATAAACTGGCAGCCCCAGCTGTTAGTTCCAACTTTGTTCATATGACTGCTCTCTCCAGCTTCAGCAATCATCTGCCTTCTTTCTCTATTCCAGAAAACCAATTGAACTGAGCTATACTCTTCAGCTCCAGCAAACATCCTACTCTTCACTCTTCAAGAACCAAACTGACCACTCCTCCTCTCCTGCACTTCGCTGATATGGAATCCTCTCCTCTAGTGGAAAGCTCCAGCCAGTAGCCTCCTCTCACCAGGTCCATGCACCGGGCTCCTTGCTCTAGATGCTCCCACAGTGATCAGCTGCTTGTTTCGTCTAGAGACCTGAGCCCAGGGACACTTCTTGATTAGATTCAGCTCTGGCCGGTTCTCTCCGGTTCGCTTAGGACGAACAACAGCTCAAAACTAAAATATTACCTTTACCCTTCAAGCATCTCAGCTCTGCAGGGACAGAAAGCAAAATGCAGTCTCTCTAGTTCTGGGCCTTGTAGGCCTGAGAAGGATGAAATAACCCTTAGCTCTGTCAGAATACCTACACAAACCATACCAATATGTAATATAAAGTCAGGAGCACAGGATCCACCCTCTACTTTACACAGGATAATGAAAGGACACATAATTATGTCAAATCCAATAGGCAATACATGGATTAGAGTCAATAATAAGGGATCTATCATCATATAAAGCAGCTATCCTCTTGTAGGTCTGGAAAAAGTGCTTAAAAGGGCCAACACAAGGTAAGAATACAGACTATAGATGTGAGCAAGCCTAAAGTCTTCATCACTCCGAAATAGAGCCAAAAACCATGTCAGAACAGGCCCCCTCTTCCCTTCTGTGCCATTGGCCTTAGATCGGCAACTCATTTCCGGGTGTGAGGAGTTTCCACAGCTCGAGCATGCGTGCCGGAACCTACACGTTCCATGGGGCCTGTTACATGTGCTGAGTGATGATGTTACACCTCAATCTGTGAAAGATGTTAGCAATCCACAAGCTAAAACTGAAGTCCATCATTTAGTTTCTTTAGAAGACAGCTTGGCAATAGAAGGGGGGAGCTGTGATGTCTCTGGTGGAATCAATGACTCAAGTAATCTGGAAAAAGCATGTTCGAAACAAAGCAAAGAAACAAGGGTTCCACCAAAAATGACAAACCTGTCAAAAAGGGCTAGGAAAAGGCTAAGGAAAACTCACAATAAAAAAGCATATGAACTACAAACGCTTAGTAAAAAAGTGAGTATAGATCCTAACCCATTTAAAGTAAAGGGATCTGAAATAAATTCATACTTTCCGATCTTTGGCCCCAATAAAAAAATCAGGACTTATTGTAAATGTAAACCAATTATTGGAGTGTTGTACAAAAAAAACAGGGGAGGTAGAGGGCACATCCGGTGCAGTCCCCATAGGGGATGCACCAATAATAATAAAGGAAAAAGTATCCGATAAAATGATAAGTGTAAGTGCGGAAGTCCATAATTTGCAATTTGGCCAAATTAAGAATCCAGCTAAGTCTAACAGTTATTTAACAAGCCGGAGTAATGATCGAGGTACTGAATTAAGACGTAAATCAAGTAATGAACTAGAGGTTGACCAAGAAGCTCAAAACAACATTGCTAATCAGATACTAGCAAATCACACTGCCCAGCAAGGTGATAATAAAATTTTTCAAGAGGTCCATTTAGGGACACAAGAGTTATTAATCAAGGATGTCGAAGAAGGTAATTTGCCGACGGAAAGAGATGGGTCGCCAGTTATGGAAAATATATGCCCCCCTGTTATTACGAAGAAAGAGAATAGTGAGTATTTAAACCTGTCGCCCGAAACAAGGAAAGTAGCCTTCAGCCCCCAATACATATCTAGAGGCCCGCACGATATTTTAAACCGTGGTAATATTTTGAAATTACTACGTGTTATTACAGATCTTAAAGATGTGGTAACTACGGATCTCGATTCAGTGGAATTTAAGGAAGAAGATGCACACTCCGATAAGGAGATAACAATTACAACTTGGCTAAACAGGGCCATTGCAGACAAAATAATGGCGAATGTTAGTGTATTTGAGAAATGGCGTATTAAAGTTTGGAGACCACAAGAATCTTGTTATCCAATGGTGTTGATTCCAAATGAGCCCAATGATATAATGCAGCAAAAAAGTGATGAGAATAAAATATGTCTGGCTAGTCAAAAACGAGATGATAAAAAAACAGCCAGAACAGAACAGGTTAGAGTTTTAAAAAATGCATCGGGCGCAACTAAGGAATTAAACATAGCATACGGCATTAAGATAAGGAGTAGCCAATCTGGTTTGTGGAACTGTGAAGCATTGAAGAAAGTCCCAGAGTTACAAGACGATTGGAGTTGGCTTCCAGGAATATTAATTAAGCAAAATCATGAAAAGAAGGATTGATGTAGTTCAAATCCCCTGACTCTATGTTCCTGGAACACCAATGGCTTAAAATCGATAATTGAAGACCAAGGGGTAATGGATTTCCTGAAAGCGTCCAGTATAATAATGTTGCAGGAAACCTGGTCGACGTCTAATAAACCCCTGATCGGCTACATAGAATACTGTAATAAAGCAACACATGAAGCCAACTCAGGTCGCCCACGTGGGGGTCTTTCTATATACATCTCTACAAATCTTAAAGCATCTCACTTTGAAATTGACCTTCAAGTTAAATGGCTCCAGTGTGTTAAACTAATAGCCAGTCACTCAATTATCTTATTAAATGTGTACTTAAGTTGTAAAAAGAAAGTTAGATCTTCTCAAATAATCCTGCTTTGGGGAATGGTAAAAACTTTATATTATGAGCATTTGGATTCAGTATTTATTATTTCAGGTGATTTTAATATGCACTTTGATCCTTTTAATGGGCAGACTCTTGACTTAAAACGGTTAGCTCAATGGACAGAATATGAGTTCAAGAAATACAACTTAAAGATTCTGCATGATTCTGATAATAGTCCTACATTTAACAAGGGTGAATGTTCCTCTGTAATAGACTATACTATACTGTCTGAGAAATTAATTAATTTAGTAAAAAATTATGAGATTGTCCCAAGGATCGAAAGCGATCACAATCCACAAGTCATTCTCTTTGACATTGACCCGGAGTATCTGCCAGAAACTAGGACTATGATAAAAGTTCCAACAGCCTTTAATCTTAAAAGGTTAGTTTGGAATGGAAAAACTGAGGATAAAATCTTGGGCGTTCTTGGCTGTTTAATTCAGGATACGCACTCTGCCTATGCTGAAGGGCAGTCTATGGTTGAGCTTTGGTCTCATTTGTGTGATAAATTAGTAGCTAAATTTGCTAGAGATGAGCCCTGTAAGGGTATAACACTAAATCCCCGGAGACCAGGATGGTATTCTTTCCACTTAGTTTATCAAAAAAGAAAACTTAATAAAGAAATAAGATTACTTCACAGGAATAATACCAGGCTACCCCGTCTCAGTATATCATGTAAAATTAGAGAGTTAAAACAGAGATACAAGAAGGAAATATGCATAGTAAAACAAGGCTATTATGAATCAACTTGGGCAAAAGTCCATCATGCATGTAAATCCAAAGATCTTCGGTTATTCTGGAGCATCATTAATGATATTGCGAATGGTAATAATAGAGGTAGCAGTGCTAATGTTGATGAAGTGAGTTGGGTGAGTTTTTTTAATGAAAAAATTGATACAGAATATTTAGAAAATGATAAATATCATAATAATAGATTAGTTGACATGCAAAAAGTGAAAGATAAGGGGAGTGGGGGCGGCATCTCTCCTCCTCATTGTAGAGTGGATATGGAACCCTGGTCGCTCAATAAAGTAAAAAAGGCGATAAAAAGGATCAAATCCAACGGAGCACCGGGTCCAAATGGTATCCCGAATGCAATATTTAAGGCTGAATTGAGTAATTGGCCTGAATTATTAATGCTTTTATTTAATGAAATTCTTAAATCAGGTCTTCTTCCGTTATCCTGGCACGGGAGTATTATCCAGCCGATTTACAAATGTGGCCCGCAGGATAATCCGGCTAATTACCGTTTAATTACACTCACTGACGTAGAGGCAAAAATATTTGGTAGTTGCTTGCTGGAAGACTTAGAGACTTGGGCCTCACAGGAGGAGCTGATTCCTTAACTTCAAACAGGGTTTAGAAGGGGCGAATCAACCCATACGAATTTGATTTTATTAACGTTATTAGGTGAGAGAGCCAAAAGTAGGAAGCAAAGATTATATGTTTGTTTTATTGATTTAAAAGCCGCTTTTGATTCTGTAACATGATATAGACTTTGGAGGAAGCTACAGAATTGGGGTATTCCAGAGTCTATATTAAAAATGATTATATTGCTATACTCCAACACCTGGGTGCAAATCAAAATAGGCGATGGTAAACACATGACCCAACGTTTAGTTACAAATGTGGGACTAAAACAGGGGTGTGTCTTGGCTCCTTGCCTTTTTAATCTTTTTATGGCTGATTTACCAGCCCATTTAAAAAATATAAATTCGCATTCGCCTTCTATTCATGGCCAGGAAATCAAATATATGCAATATGCAGACGATACGATTTTAATGAGCCAAACAGAAATAGGATTAAAAAGATCAATTAACTCTTTTAATGGTTATGTTACACAAAACAGTCTGACAATTAATATAAAAAAGACAAAGATAATGACTATGGGAAAATGGAAGCCTAGGATTAAAGAGTGGAATATTAACGGTATGATAATTGAAAATGTGAAATTATACAAATACCTTGGAATCATGTTTGACGATGGTTTGATTTTTAGACAGCATTTTAACAGTCTTGAAGCTAGGGGTTGCTCACTTGCATTTGCTTTTAGAAAATTAAGAGACATACTATTATGCCCCAATTACGACCATCTGATAAAGGTGATGCGAGCAAAATTAATGCCATCTTTGGAATATTGCTCATTCATCTTTAGGGGCAAAGACGCTAAAGTGCTCGACGATATAGAGATTAGAATATATAAAACTGTTTTTAAAATCCCCAAATATATTAGTCGAGCAAACATAAGACTGGAATTTGGTTTGAAAAAACAATCTCTGGCGCGTCAATCTACATTCTTGAAGTCTCTTTTAACATTAGTCCGTTCAGAGGAAGGCTCACTGGCAAAGTTATGCTGGCTTGAAATCTCAGAAGGGGAATTTTCAAAAATTTGGCAGATGTATTTTAATGAATGCATAAGTAAATTTGACTGCTCTAATTTGGCTGATGAATTGAGGAGCAGGATAGTTTTTAAAAAAGAAATGAATCAAATGGCCGCATTATTAACGACTATAGCAGACAAGGAGGAATTAAGAAAAAGAAGTCATTTCTGGACAGTTGCTAACTCTTTCGGTAGGCTGTCACCTCAATCTTACTTGTCTTATCATTTAAAACCTAGGCTTAAGAATAAATTCATGTATCTAAGGCTGGGAAGATATTCGACAAAGGATGGTATACCAAAATGGGAAAATCAATGGGCATCGAGCATCTGCAGGCTTTGTAGTCAAAGGGAGGAAACACTAACACACATCGTAACCTTATGTCCAGCTTTGGCAGAGGCTCGGAAGATGATCCTAAAACCAATTTTTAATGAATTAGGAATTAGAACATGTAGGCAAGCAATTATTACCTGTTTGAGTGGGGCCAATATCAAAGTTACCTACCACTTTGTTAAGTTCATTATTATTGTTGAGAAGAAACTCAAAGACGAAGAACAAGTAAATAATTGTTTATTGTGATCCAAAGTTAAAAAAAAGAAACTTATTTTAGGAATTGTTTAAATCAAAATGTATGCCAGTTGAAGGGTCTATTAGTATAATTAACTATAGTTATGCACATTGCACTTTACTATAGCTAGCAAATGGAAAACAGCAAAAAATGTATTATACTAGTATTTCCTACTGCTAACACTGTCACTTTAAGTTAAATGCTGCTATAACAGTGATTGCTGCTAATATATTGTACTCTAGTTAATACCTGTATTTTAATCAGTGTGTAAACGCTTAAACATTATTATGGAATTGACTGTATTAATGCAATTTTAGATGATTATTTTAATATGATTATAACTCTGTGCATAGTATATGTTTGTTTATGTAGGTTGCTTTTATCTATTCTTGTTTGTAATGATTTTAATTAATCAACAAATAAAATACTTACTACTTACTACTACTACTTACTACTACTACTACTACTGTTACATGTGCCTTTATTGAAGCCCCAACACACCCCTCGCCTGCTGCCGTTCCCGCCCGACCTAGGCTGGGACTCCCCCCCGGCGTTCCCTCGAAAGGGCTGTGACTGTCTCTGAGGGAATACCCCGGAGCCGTTCGTGCTCGACCCTGAACCACTCGCTGATCCTGGCAAGAGCTGTGCATGCCATGATACTGTATCCAGACAATCCCATGTCAAGGCCTCATTAAACTCCTTCGCTTTCCTAAACGCCATATCATAGCCTTTCCATTCATCACCTCCATACTTCGCATGGAAATTCGTGATCCTGCTCTGATAAAATGCCAAGTCACTCAACACATCTGGTGTCCGCTCTGCGATAATCGCCACAAAGATAGAAAAGGCCCTGATCCAGTTCATCATTGTCTCCTCGACCCTGAATTCCGCCATCTTGGCCGGCCATACACTGGGGTTCCATAAATCCTTCTGGGTCTTTGCATACTCTAACTCTCGATGATCAGTCAACAGTGAAAACATATTAATGTACTTGTTGGCCCACACCATCTCTTTCGTAGCCATGGGAACATGTTGAGCCAAACTTTCCCGCCTTGAGGGTACCGTGCCCTCCCCCACCATTGGTAACGATCTCTTACCGGCTTCCGCCGTGCTTCCAGCCGCGTCCGTTGCTTTCTCCTGGTTGACAGCCGTGACCACCTTCGCCCCCTGCAGGGAAATAGAAGGCACATTCGCTGTCTCGGCATCCCTTGCCTGCCGCAACTGCTCGATAATTATTCTGGCCTCTTCGGCTGGGTCTCCCGCAGCCGCAGATCCCCCGCTCCCTTTTTTAGCCACGGTAACACTGCCGCTAACTGACGCGCTAATTCCGGGGGCATCTGGTCATCCACCAGCGGCGTGATAACCACGGGAATAGGCAACCCTCCATCCGGTCCCGGTACCGGGCTAGCCACTGGCGATACTGGAATTGGTGGAACTGGGGCCTCACTAGGACCCGTTTTCCCCTTCCTCTTCTTACCCTTCTCCCCTGGGGTGACGTTTGGCAAAGCCGGTCCTATGACCCTCTTAGGTCGTCCCGAGGGGGCACTCTGGGCCTCAACCTGTTTCCTGAGGGCCGCCAAGCCGCGATCTAGCCGGTCTACTTTACCGAATTTTCGGTCCATCACCGCAACTTGGTTCACCAATGTGCGCAGCATTCTTTCCATCTCGGAGCTCTTTTCGGACTTCTTGCCAGGCATGTCTGTGTTCGATCCGCACGACCTGTCTCACGGAAGCGACCCAATTTCCAGCTACGCCTTGATGCCTGAAAGAGAAAAACCACCGATTACAAGTTCTCAAAAAAGTGCAGCGTGTTCCCTTGAGGGGTCAGGAGCGACGAGTGGTGCAGCCTTCAGAGCGCAGGAACAAGAGGAAGCTTCGTTGGATTCCCGCGCCTTTTATCCAGCTGCGGGAGGGCGGGGCCCCGCCTCAAGCACGCCCATCAGTGCACGGACTTCCGGGCGGGTGTTTAGGACAACCTCTTTTGGGCGGGTGGAGCGTGTTCCGGCCACGCCGCTTCGGGCATACCAGCCGGGACACGCCCCCCGCCACAATGGTTTCCCGGGGGATCGGGGCACCCATCCATACGTTCGGGGGGACCGAGTGGTCTCCCCTTTCCATTTGAGATTGTGCCTTCAAAAGATGAAAGTCAAGTGCAGTGCTGTAGGCCTCACTGCAGCAGTACTCGGGCCTCACTTCTGCAGTGCAAAAACATAATCAGTCCCAGTGCAGACACTGCAAGAAAGGTGACAGGCGCTGATCCCTTAGTTTTGAATTAGAAATTGAGCATTAATTGGCAGTGCTGATTTGAGCACAAACTGCTTTTGAATCTTTTCGAGAAAATGCACAATACAGTGGTGTAGCAGCACAAAAACGTCATGGAAAACTCACATCTCCTGAGACTTTCATGGCTACCACACTTCTCCATGAGACTTTCCAGGGTCCTTGCGGGTGCTCTGCAGGGAATAAGCATCCTGTCTCTGTGGCACTCAGCTTTCTACACATTTTCAAATTCTCATAAATTAATGTAACAAGAGAAACGTGGTCTATAAATACATTAAGTAGGAGACTCAGATGTAATGAGAGATATTCTTTGGCCGTTCCTGTTCTGTGCTATCAAAAGCGCCTCTCAAAGTAAAAACTTCTTGCTAAAAAAACAGTACCTGGTCTTCCACTCTATCTGTGTGACAGTGTTGCTCTCAGACCTACATATTAAGTGTCAGTTTATAAAATACATATCTGTGAGCAGACCAGACAGACCGGGACATGGTCTAAACATATTACAGTTTCCAAGTCTTGCAAAACTGATTCCGCCTCACTAGTCTACCCTGTAGATTTAGAGGTGATTATTTGATTACATTTATGGCTTTCCTTGTGAAACATAGCATGAAAATCCATTAATTACTAGTCTTGCCCTAGAAAGAGTGCCTCTCCTTTCTTTGTGGGTGACACTGAAAGCTTCAATTTTTTTCACTTTTTCCAACTGTCAGACATAGTGTTTTACAGAGGTGTTGTCTGTCACACTTAAGAGATTTGCCCCAATGTCTGGATGACAAGTCTTGCAGAAGAATTGGTTCCACTTTGAAATAAAAGCTAACTATGTCATACAAACAGGCTGCAGCTTAATCATTACGTATGTTCACTTTGGGATACTAGGTTGGCTTCAATACAGAACCTCATATTATCAAGTTTTATTAAGTAACATTCTTTATTGTTTGATTAATAAAAATCATTACAAATAAAACAGAAATGCCATGTGTAGAACCCAGTTCATTAATTATATGGAATTTAAATATGCCAGTTAACTAGAGCCATTAGAATTTCCATAACCGTTACTCACTATGCAATTAAACAAAAAATGCTTCATTAGTTACATACCACACTGGGACATTAATTCCACATATGCACACTTTTATCACAGCGGTAGACCCTTGACCACAATAAGCATACCAAGTGGTTATTTGGATTGTACCAAAACACACTTTAACTAAACTGTACTCAGAATGTACTATTGTGCAAATGAGCTGTAAAGTGTCTCAGGGCCTACACATAATTATAAAACCTGTTCTTGGAATAAGTGAATGACTGCCCAAAATAGGACCATAGTATGTAATATTATAAATAAATTGTTAAAACATTTTTACTACACTCCATGTCAATTTATATAGATTTTAAACAGAATTCAGCATGTTAACAGCTAGAGGGATAAACTTAGTAAACTGACCAGTCAAACAAATTGATCTTCAGATAGACAGAGAATTATGGCTTGACGACATGTTCTCACTCCATGTTCTATAAATAATGGTTTCGGCAAAGTTTTTCGTACATGGAGTAATCGAGGGCAGGCACACAGTCTGCAGTAAAGATTCTTCAGAGAAACTGCAAAGTCTGCAACTGTTTACTGACCATTGTTGTATCCATTTAGAGGTGCCGTCCTTTGTTGGAATCTGCCAGTTCTTAGCTTAATAAATAAGTCCCTTCTATATCGTTGCAGACGAGCCCGTAGATAGGATTGGAGCTCAAGTTTCTCAAATGTATTAATAATGTTCATGCATGCTTTTTTTTGCTGCTAAGGCCTCTTTGTCCTACATAAAAGATAATACATTTGTTGATCTGTTTAGGCGATGTCTAATTAGGGCTTTACTTACATCCAGTTATTCAAAAGGCTTTAGATTAAAAGTATGTAAGCTCTCTGCCCAGTATATTCTTCAAACATTTGTATAATCATATTTTGTAAGTTCTTGCCAGCACAGATTGGAAGGGTGCCATGGTCGGATAAAAACAAAGAATATAAACTTTTTAAAAATACAGATTGTCTTACCACATTTTGGCTGGTAAGGCCAAATTCCATTCAGGTTTCTAAATGATCGATGTTTCTTGGAAGCTTAAAAGTAGATTTAAAAGCTTTATTTTGCAATGTATCCAAGTGTATGGATTCCTTGCCTCGAAACATTACTGATCCATAGGCCAAAGAAGGAATCAGCTTCGCCTTCAGAATCTTTACTGAGGGGCCCATTAGGATAGCGGGCGGATCGCCCCCGCCAGGCTGGCGGTAGCCACCGCCCGCCATCCTTGCTGTAATGACCCCCGCCATATTAACATGGCCGGGGGTTCCGCGGGGGACGGAAAGACCGTCTGCCGCTTTTCCGCCCCAGTCGCCTTGTGACCGGGCCGGAAAAGGGTTATCAGACACCGCCAGGATGTGCTTCGTCAGATGCCTTTCCGTGGCAGCATTGCAGTCTTCACTTTGGGGGCCTGTTGCAATGTTAAACATGTATGATGCGCCTGCCACTGTGGCGGGCGCATCCTAATACCCCCCACGGGACCCCCGCCCTTATGGCGGGCGGTCCCTTACTCCGATGGGGTGATGGGCGGACTAAGTCCGCCCGTCATCCTAATGACCCCTTAAGTGTTCATAGCTGGAGAATAGAAGCTTAAAAGTGAATGTAAGAGAAGTAGTTTTGCCTCTAAATTATTAAAATGACATCTAAAAGACACTCTATCATCAAATGTAATTCCTAGACACTTATAGAACTTCACTAATTCAATGACTGTTCCACTAACTTTCCACTCTCGTGTTTGTGATTTAGATCCGTCTATAGACATGATTTTTGGTTTTCTTTATATTCATTTGTAATTGGTTTAAAATTATATAATTATTAAAAAATGGTATACTTTGTAAAACTGTTGGCTTAGTAGTATTATTAGCATATTGTAAGTATTTTATGTTACAACCTGAAAGATAAGGGGAATGAGCATTAAAATTTTGCGGAGAGGTTCATCAGCATAAATAAATAGAAAAAGTTTGCAGCCTTTATTTAAACTGATTGATGTTTACAAAACGTCGTGTCAAACAGCTGCTGTCCCCCAATTTTACCTGGACTCAAGTGTTTGTATATAGGAGTATTATCATATCTAGCAATTCCTGTGGTACTCCACATGCTGCCAACTTTCACCATTTCAAGTTACGAGGGACAGTATCAAAAGCAGCTTTCAGATCACCAAAGCAAATGTATAACTTCTGCTTTTTATATATTGTCCTCTAACCCATCAGTGTGAGGAATAGTAGATTTGTAATTGCTGGCTGTCCATTCCGGAATCCTGATTGATGTATTTGTATAATTATAATATTTAATGATGTTGCCCATTCTTCGAGGTCTTAAGCAAAAAATAGACAAAGGCCTTCGCATCTGTTAGAGCTCTAAGCTATAGATAGCTGGATTATCTGGAGTGTCCTTTTTAGGTCTCGCTATTCGATGCGCACGCATCGAGCTTGTGAGGATATAGGGCTTTAACCAGAGTTTAACCAAAAAGGCGATTTGATACAGTGCACGTTGCTTTCAGGCGAGGCCTAAAGCGCGTGCACAGCATCAAATCGGCTTTTTGTGTAAACATCTGTTACTTAGCTCCACCAGCAGCTCTTCCCGCTCCGCCCCTTGCTCTCGGCCCCCTGCCTCCCCAGCCGCCAGCACCTCCCCTCATCAGTTCCCCAGCAGCATCTGTTCCCCAGCCTGCCGAGAGCAGCTCTTCCTGCTCCGCCCTCTCCCCACTCTCTCTCCCCTCACGACGCTCCTCCCGCTTTGCCCCCTCCCCACTCTCTCTCCCAGCACTCTAGCATACAGCACGGACATGTGGAAAATTTCCCAGATTCTTATAGCGCAACTTGTAGAGATTGCATAAACTGCTCGACACTATTTTGTTCTGTGATGTTGAGATCACTCACACTGACACATAGACCTTGGTCAACTCTTACTCGAACAGCCTATAATCCACTTTACAGCAACACATCGGCCATAACAAGGATGCTCCGCCAGCAGCTCTTCCCCTCCCCACTCTCTCTCCCAGCACACCTCCCCCTCGCTCCGCCCCTTGCTCTCCGCCCCCTGCCTCCCCAGCCGCCAGCATTCCACACTGACACAGCCTGCCGAGAGCAGCTCTTCACGCTCCGCCCTCTCCCTACTCTCTCTCCCCTCACGACGCTCTTCCCGCTCCGCCCCCTCCCCACTCTCTCTCCCAGCACACCTCCCCCTCCAGCATACAGCACGGAATTCAGGCATCAGCTGGACATGCGGAAAATTTCCCAGATTCTTATAGCGCAACTTGTAGAGATTGCATAAACTGCTCGGTAAAGAAAGAAAGTTACACACAATTTTGTTCTGCAGCTCTTCCCGCTCCGCCCCTTGCTCTTCGCCACCTGCCTCCCCAGCCGCCAGCATTCCACACTGACACAGCCTGCCGAGAGCAGCTCTTCACATCCGTGACCCCAGCACAGGCCCTTAAGTGTTGCTCAGTGACACCAAACTATGACACAGTACGCACTCTACGGGGATACTGCCTTTCCTACCCTTTGACCTACAGTCTGTCCCTACTCGAAGGAGATAAACTCGTTATCTTAAGACTCTAGAGTAGATGTTAACACAAGGCCTTCACACTGCCACCCCCACATACCCGTTCAATCAGTAACCACGCTCACCAGGTCGCCGGCTACCTCTCCGCCCGCACTCGGCCTCGCGCAACAACAGGATCGCCCGAGCAGTAGGACAGAGCAAGGGTCTTGAAACAAGCACTCTGATTGGCGCGCTGCAGTCGCCTCGCGAGTAGCCCACTGCCATTGGATGTTGCCGTTAGCGAGCTGCGTAGCTGAACGCGCCAACTTCTGCTGTGCTTAACTAAATCATGTGGTTTGTATATCAGCCTTAATTATCTTCATGTGAAATGGCTAGAATGAAACTGGAGTTTTTACTTCTGCTTGTCACACCACTTAATGAAGTAGTACTCTGTGCTGCAGATAAACCGCAGATGTGGCCTAACGACCAGAGCTGCCATCTAAGTCATGTAAATACAAAACATGTTGCATTACAAATGCTACAGGTGTCACATTCGCAAAAGTTATAACTATTGGCATTGTAAATGACAAAGCTATCAATTTAGCTATTTTAAAAACCAACACATAAATAAAATATTTTTCATTTACAAGACCAATAGCTACAACTGTTCTAATGCGAGACCTATTGCATTTCCAATGCTTGTTATATATGGGATGTAAAATACTCCCTTGCCATGCTTCTAGAGCCGCGTTTGTTGCTACTACCTCTCCGAATAACAGAGTCAATACTCTTGCCCACAGTCCAGGGTTTGCTTTAAAAACTGCATTGGAGATGCCGTTAGGGCTGGGTGCTCCATTTGATATAATTCCTTCTATAGTTGTTATTTCCTCATTTATTATGCCTATTAGTTAATGGCCTTACTTTAAAATGACTTGTACTCCCCATATGGTGATAGTTTATTTATTTATTTGAAAAGGTTTTATAAAGCGCAAACATGAACCTTGCAGGTATCAGAGCTCTGTACACAGAGGCAGAAGCATGCATGAACTCAGAACAGTTGTGGTCAACATTGTAAAACAACAAGAAGTAAACAATCAAAACCAGATACTGGGTAGAAGACCCTACTAGTTCAGTTTCTCATATAGTGCAAAATATTTCCCGTAACATTTGGTAAAACAATCATATAGTGGCTCGTCACAGCATAGTAGAGTAAATGACAAATCTGTAAGTAGCCCAAGAAGTCTTCTTCTATTATAGGTCCGCAAGGGCCCTAGAGTAAAATAACAGTTTAACATTCAATCAAAAATACGTAGCGAAAGATAATTTTGGGATAAATGTCAAATCTCTCAACAAGAGGACTAGAGAAAGAGTACATGATGATGCAGTTAATGTCCACTCAGGAAAAGCCATTTGGCCTGTTTCCTGAAATGGGCAGTGGAGGGATTGGTTCTCATCTCCGTAGGAAGATCGTTCCAAGTTCTAGGTGCAATGCCGGAGTTTATGTTGCTTGAGGTGGTTATCATGTTCTACTGGAAAGATTTTTATGTGCTTTTTTCAGTGCAGGCCCAGTCGGGAAACATCCTTAACAACGAAGTCAGAACAACGACTAACCGGAATAACGAAGTTTAAACAACGAAGACTCACATTCAACTAAGTGATGTTATCACGAAGGCCTGAACCACGATGGTTGGAACCACGAAAGTCGGAACCACGACTTTTCAGAACAGCAGTATGTGTTGCAAGTCACTCCTCTCGGCCTATATTCCCAACATCCTCACTTCGATTCGGCATTGCTGGAGTGTTACGTCACTCAGCTCTGCCCAATTACAATTCAGTCTTTTTCGCCAGCCATACCTTTGGAAAGGAATTTCTGCAATCATATTGACGGGCAACGTGACATTCTGAGGTAGGACATTCATAAGAAATGTTTTTTAAAAGCGTTAAAAAAATGTTAAGTCACCCCGGACTAACATTAATCTCCGCCCCCGGACTTGCTGTTAAGGCACGTCAATGTTCTCAGCCCCCACCCCTGCCGTGGTTTGCCAGAGAGGGTGAGTGCGGCAGTGCCTGTGCCCGCTGGTGTCGCCCTCTGTTGTTCTGGATTCTGAAAGCACCAGCATTCGTTCTGAGGGCGGTGTCGGAAGACAAGGGTGGGAAATCGCGCTGTAACGTTCCTCTGGCGGAGGAGGAAGGAGGTGCTATCACACACTCACAGAACCACACACCCTGCCCACCATGGGAACGGATGACCCAGCAGCAGCGCCGGGCACCAGCATGGACCCCTGGTCATAATATTCTGTGAGCCCAGTTACATCAAGGGGAGACTACGCCATTTAGGTGGGTTTGGTGTATCCCACAGTAGTGACCCACTCCCACAAAAGCAGGAGCGGAGACGTGATTCTGGGGTTTGCACTCAAAAGGGAACCCGGGTGAACCGCACCTCACAAAAGTGTCTCCAGATAGCGCTCAATCATGAGGCGCACTTTCTTGGAGATCAAAGTAAAATTTAGCACCAGCTTAGCCCCCGGGATGTGAGGGTAGTTTTAGGGTGGGTGTAATTCGTTTTTAACGGGTGGGGGTTGGGGTATTAGATGTAAAGCATTTTTTTAAACACGCATTCCTTCACAAAGAAAGAACGTGGTAAAGGAATGCGTGGAAAAAAAAGTTGTGGTTTAGACGAGGTCGTCTTTGCAACCTCGTTGTTCGGTAAGTCGTTCTTGTGGAACTCGTTGTTCCATCATACAATCGGCCCATACTGACTAGAGATTAAAATGCCCCAGCTTGATTCTGAAATATTTGCACTATTTAATAGGGTTTCCCCTAGCTGACCCTGTTGATGTAAATTTTCTTATTAAGGATGAACATAAATAAGACCAAGTATCTGTCATTGATTTTCCATTTTGAAATTCATAATGGGCGTAGTTTATCTGATTCTCCACAAATTTCAGTTTTTCCAGTTGTTTTGTTGATTGCCATGTCAGCCTTTCCAAATTAAAAGCAGTCAGCATTTGTTGTATATTATTGAACTTTGGTTAATAATGTGCTGTTAGAGCCAGTATAATGGTTTGAGGGTTATGATTGCTTTACAATCCCAGAATGACATCATATCCATTAATTCCAGACACCAAATCCTTGGAAATTATAGTGTAATCAATTATAGAATGGTGCTTTGAATTTCATATGTTGGCACATTTTTGGAATTATGCAGTCGGTGTTCTTGCAATATTACTAGCCATATTTTTTTCAGTTGTGCACAGCCCAACTGTGTTATGTCACTATTTGAATTATCCGAACAATTTCTAATGACCTTGTGCATATTAAGGTCTCCTAAGATAATTAGAATGGCTGTTAGATATTGTTATTTTAGAGGTTTAATTATTTCCCAGAAGAAAGTAATCTGGGTTGTTTTGATCAATTTCGTTGTACTCTGGCATATATTGAATAAAATAATTAACATCTGAAAATTAATTTTGATACATAGAAGCCAAGGCAATTCAAGTCAGGGACATTTGTATTGCCTACATATCACTGCCAAGAGTCTCATGCCTTGGCATCTAGTTCTAGTGATAGAAACATTTAAATCCCACCTTTTGCTCGACCAAACGGAGAAGAACATGTTGCAGGAATGAAGAATTCTTGAAAGTCAATAATGGCAGTAGGGTCATTTTTCAAAGTTTCCTGGAACTTTAACATTTTATAGTTCTGTAAAAAGTCTGTTGCCTCCCGATCTTCCAGTAATCGTGTAAGTCCATGTACATTCCAGGAACAGGATCTACAGATTTAGGTATATTTCGACAGAGGAGCCCAAGGCGCTTGTGTATAATTCTAGAATTCCTTGTCCTAAAATATTGTGTATGGTTTCCCGCACTACCTTACCTTGTACTTTATGTATGGCTTTTGGATTGACATCCTTCTTTGGTTCTCTTAAGAGGTAGTGTAGTATTATAAGGGCCTTCCCTCAAAAGTTTAAAGAAAACATCACTGTTACATTGGACCAACAATTCACTTTTGGTAATTCATAGTTTTTCCTAACATGACACAGGAATGGTACCAGAATATTGTATATGACATATTGTCTGCAAAAATATTGCCCCCATTAAATTAATAATAGAAAATCTAAGCTCAGTAAAGAATATTTCTGCATACAATGTTCTTACATACAACCATCACAGTAACGTCTACTTAGCAGGATATATTACACAGCTCAATCCCTTTTTCTAAGTGGTCCATGGTGCTGAGAGCTATCAGCTACAGAACTATTGAGAATAATCCTCGTGATGGTTTGAAGAAGTTTATATTGTAAATTGGGGGCACATTTTGCCTTTCAGGTAATAAGAAGAGTTGGTTTCATTGGTTCCTGAATCACGCAGGGACACTAGCACTCAACCTTGTGCTTATTTTCTGAAGTGCAAAACGGAACTAGATCATTTTCTCTTTTAATAATGCTTCAAAGAGGTTTATTTCTATCATAATAAATAGTCAGCTATGTTGAGGGGTTTTCAGTGTTCAACGTAATATGTTATACTATTTGCCTCTGTGTTTACCCCTTCTCATGACCATGTTTCTCTTTTTTTACATATTCATATTTTTTATTCTTCAACCCCATTCTCCCCATAGGGGAAACAGAGGGGCTGCAATATCATAGAGGCAGGGTTGACTGCCAAAGCTGTGTACCATGTAGAAGAAATGGAAATAGAATTGGATCTGCTGTCCATTCTGATGACCCTACCTGCAATGTTTCTATTTACTATTAATATTTTGTTGATATTGTTAGGTCCTCCTGCATCCGCTTTTTTGTTTTCAATTAAGGGGGGCTCTCCTTCTCTCCACTGCTATTTGTTTTCCTTCTGGTGTACATCTGCAACTGCTATTTGTTTTCCTTCTGGTGTACATCTGCATGGTGCTGTGCAGGCAGGGGAATAACTGGTGGTAAAAAGTCAACAAGATCTGGAGGACCTATGTCAAGAGTGGCATTCTAGTTTGTTATTATTTTTCCAATTCTCCTTGGCTGTGTCTCTACAATTTCTGGATCTCCTGCCAAATACCAATTAAGAGAAAAATCTGTGGATGGTTGATGAAAGCTAGATGCAGAGTACAGTATTTCGCATAAACGTTGATTTGCCAAAATACCATGGTTAGTGGAACGCATGTCGTACACCCTTTGTCTTGTGGAGACATCACAGGGTTGACTTTTTCTCCAATTTTTTACTGCTCAACAGCCTCCTATTTGAGGGGTCAGGGAAAACAGAAAGTGCACTGACTGTAGAAATAAAATGGATCCCTGTTTACTTTTGTTTCTACTAGTGCATTTGTGCCCCACTCTGGAGACCAGGGGTAGCAAGCGCAGTGCCAGGCCTACCAAAAGTCAAATAGCAGCTGCTCCCCCTAGATATTCTGAATTTACGTCCATGATTGTTCCAATCTTCCATAATTTCTTCTCTGCAAATGAGTTTGGTCTGTTTGTGTCTCTCTACTAGCTCTTCGGCTTCTGGTGGTAGGCTGAGGTCCTAGTGGCTTTTGTGTCAAAAGTGGCCATAATTCAAGCAGCTGTATTTAGACAAAGGGAGTGCACTGCCTCTTGGAAAAAGTACCCTTTTATAAAAATGGAATCAAAACAATACATAGTCCAGCTATGGCAAGATTTTATTGGGGAATTGCTTTGAAAAGTGTGGAGCATGATCAGCTGGCTCAGTAATTATTTTCACAGGTTCTCCACCAAGCTGAGATTAAGTCAAAACGCTCTGAATACTGCTGCTAGAAGGGACAGGCAAAGACAAAAGCACCAAAATCAACCATGCTGCTTTACAGGAGCTAGGAAATAAAAGGAAAGCTCATTGCATCCTGCTGTGGAAGTCAACAGTAAAGTACATGGAATCAGAATTGACTCATTTATTGTCCCTTTTGTCTAGTAAAAACAAGATGTTTTGGCTCTACGTTAACACATTAAATAACAAATCTATTGTCAGAGGGAATGGTGCTCCAGTAACGAAATGTGTAAAATATGTACACAAGTTATATGTAGACCCAGGCTCCACGGTTTGCCATAGTGTAGCTGATATGTTGAAGGGATCAGACTTGGACAATGAAGAGGTGGCAACGGGGTCTACAATATTCATTCAAGACTCCTTATCTCTGAAGTCATTAATGCCCTGAGATCCAATGGGCCCCGGGTCCTAACGGGCTGCCAAGGGCACTCTTTAAGTCTGATGCAGAGTTCTGGGCTGTCCACCTCACTCCCCTGTATGTGGACTGTTTCCAAAGTGCACAATCCTGGAAGGGATCTATCCTTCATCCAATTCATAAAAAGTGCTGAAATGTCAACACAGGAAGCCTCAGGCTAATTGCGTTGCTGGATGTAAAGGCTAAAACATACGCAAAAATGTAACTCCATGAACTTAAGACATGGGTGGCTGAAACTAACAACATACCCTTCTATCAAACTGGCTTTAGACAACATTCTTCCACCACTGACAATATAGTCATGGTGTCATATCTGACACACAGCGCTCTTATTCTTTCACTGATGAAACTGTTTGAGTTTTTTGTGGATTATTCTGCTGCTTTAAGCTGTCAACCTGGGGTATCCATGACAGCCTACTTAGTGCTGTTATTGCATTGTACTGTGGCAGGTGGGTCTGTGTCAAGTCTAGCGAAGATAACTCCGGGACTAAGACAATTTCTACCACACTGGGCCTAAAGCAGGGGAGCATCCCAGATCCAATGCTGTTTAAACCTTACACACCACAGACAGAGGTCATTCACTAGCAAGGGCAAACTCAATCAACCAAAGAGCAACTCCATTAGGCTCCTAATGATTCAATATGCAGATGATATGCTTACACTAGCTCACAAAATTTGGTCTGCAGCGTGCTCTGAATGAGCTTTATTCTTAGAACACAGCGATCAAACAAGTGGCGAACCCAGATAAAATAAAGGTGGTGATTCTCAACAGGTATAAAAATAAGAGGAACCCAGGATGCATGCTTGGCAACCAATGGATAACAGCAAACATCTAAATACAATGACTTTGGTGTCTGGCTTATGGATACAGACTCCCCACTATAAACAGATTAATAGGAAGTCCTAGGCGTTTACATATGCCTTATGCAAATGATATCACCAGCTTCGCTCCCCAACAACGGAGGCCATACTGCAAGTTACTCAGGCAAAGCTGCTACCTAACCTCTGATATGGTCAACATACCTACGCAGGGGGATTTATTTTCAGCACTGAACAAGTCACAGTGCCACACTTGTAGGAGGCTGTTTCATCTTCCAAAATATCCTCGATGTGCGGTACTTCGCTTATGGTTTGGCCTGCATGGCCAAGATATTGGATTTAAGGCTGCCTGCCTTAAGTATTACTACGCAAAGCAACGAGTAATTCGAACTCCCTGAAAAAAAGGTTCTCCAAGTGCTTTATACTGCCTCTTCTACTCCATGGTCCTCATCCCTTAGAAAGGCGGCTTCTGATCTAGATGGCAATTTACTATAGCATAAAGGTTATTTCGAGGAAACAGACTGCATTCACCTCAAAGAGAGCAAATTTGGCAACTGTCCACTCTAGTATCTATGCTGCTCCCATTTTAAAATCATAGGAGGACACGAAACTGCATCCATATTTTTAAAGTCGGCATTAACCAAGGAAACCAGTCACTGCATCCTCAGAGCACGACTCATAGTTCTCCGAATTAATGAATTTCGTCTAGACTAGACCGGTACACCGGGGAGTATGCCTTTTAGATTCAGAGAGTACAAAAAAGAATCCATGTTACACTTATTATGCTGCTGTCTGGAGTTTTTATCTGATGTTCAGGTCAAATGGGGTCTCCACCTGTAAGGAGGTACTGGAATTTTGCATGGCCACTTCTTTGCCTATGCATCTTTCTCGCCTCAGCAAATTTCTCAAAAAGGTCTTTATTGGCACCTGGAAGCGAAGGATCTGACTTTGAATGCCTATGCCACTGTTGAAGCACTAATGTCATAAAGTCTTAATATTTGTTCTGTAATGTTCATGATTTTATCTCTTGGTTTAACCTCAGATTGATTTTACATTTTCCAAGTCGTTTTTTCCGCAATTAATTGTATAGATTCTAATTAATTAACACTAATAAAACTTACTTCAATACATTCTTCCACAGAATGCGGATTGTTACATTTCTGCTGAAGATACCACACACCTCCCTTTCCACAACCATGAAAGTAACAATACAACTAATAATGAATAACATGGTAAAACTCCCAACCACACCGATTTAAACATTAAAACCCATACTAGGTTAAAAAAGTTACTATTATCACTTATAATGACAACATCTTTACATTTCTAAGGTCTTCTCAAATCCGTAGCATCTTCTATGCTTGTCTTTTCATTGTGGAACTGTCTCAAGAAAACCTCTTGATCACCACCTTAGCGTTTTCCCACTTTGTTGAGATTCTAAATGTCGGACTCTTCCATCTGAACCGCCTTTCTTAAGATCTTTACTATCCTCATAGTTTTGCGGAACTTAGAAGACCTACTAGAGCTTTGACTCTCACTAAATGGCCCACATCTACATTGGATTTTCTAACAGCTTTCTCATGATCCACATATTCATTACTCACTTTCAACTTTTTAACTTCTCTCACTCTTCACTCTCACTCCCATTTTCCACATTCTTTCTAATATTAGTTGATGCAGAACAAAGTATGGAGTTAGTGTTTCTCGATCCGTGGAGCTATGAGGTGTGACCTTCAATCCATTTCATACCTTCCACTTTCCAACTTTTCCCACTATACTACATGGTTTGTTTAAATGTTTAGTTCAACCTCGTCACTCTGCCTTGGACTTCTGGATGGCGTTAAGAGCATGCCTAGTTTCAATCTCGTTGGCATCATACAACATTTCCCCAACACTCTACATTCTGCATTCTTCCAGAGAATGTGGAATGTTAATACTCTGAAGATACCACACCATGCTGTAGATTTTCTTGTATGGCTGGGCAGTGATATTTGTTACCATGCATTTAGACCCTGGGTCAGGCATTCACATGCAGCCAACAAGTCCCAAGCCTATTCGCTGAAACTGTTGCCTTACCCAAAAGCATAGTGTTAGACATGTCAGCCTTAGGGTGGTCTTCCCTAAAACATTTTGCTCATTTCCCTCTTATGTTTTTTCGTGAATTTGTTGTTTTAGTGGCCATAGGACTCAGTGCATGTTACCTCTTCTAACCAGTGTTAAAGCGCTCTTCCCTAAAACATGATAAAATGGGCTTACTCCTATTGGCAAATTGGGGCCTAGTAAAGTGATATACCATATACAGAGGGTTGGTAAACTAAATGTTACTAGGGGGCTTGTAGCACTCATTGTGCCACCTAGTTAGTTAGCCCCTTAAAACATTTCTCAGGCCTGCCATAGCAGCATGTGTGCAGTTTTTAACTTCCAATTCGGCTTGGCAAAAGTAACCCATTGCCAAGCCTAAGCCTCCGATTTCTTTTTATATTAGTCACCCCTAAGGTAGGCTCTAGAGAGCCACAAGGCCCGGGTGGATTGTAATTAAAAAGCTGGACATGTACTTTTATATTTTACATGTCCTGGTAGGAGAAAAGTCCCAAATTCATTTTTCACTACTTTGAGGCCTAACTCTCCCATAGGATAATGTTGGGTTACTCTATCACACTTTAAAAGCGATAACTTTTCCTTAGGAGCATGTAGAAATGTCATGTGTTGTCCCTAAAAAATTGGTATTTAAAATCATTTTAATGGTAAAGTCAGACTTTAAGTCACAATTCTGAAAATGCCACTTTTAGAAAGTTTGCATTTTCTAGTCCTACCTTCGATGTAGTTGTCCCTTGTGTATTCCTTCCAAACAGTCACACAATATTAGGATAGGGTGTTGGCAGAATAGGCCACCAAATGCAGGATGGGGGGGGCTGAGCTGTGCCCAGCCCTAATCGCACTTTAAAGACACTGTCTCAGCTCACACACAAATAATTTTACACTACCCTATTGTTACTGCAGACACACTGGGACTAAGGCAGGGAGGCAGAAAATTCCAGACACTTGAGTAGGGGGGAAAACTCCAGAAGTCTTTCCACTTAAAAGCTACTATCAAGTATTATTATTATTATTATTATTATTATTATTATTATGCATACTTGTAAAGCGCACTGTAACCCTACGGGCATCCTGGCGCTGAAGTATAAAAATAGGACCCTCAGACCCACTCTTCAGTTTACTTCTGGGCCTGCAAAAGGACCCTCAGAGGACTGTTCTGCTGCCTGTGGCCTGCTGTATACTTTAGAGGGCTGCCCTGCTGTACCATGAGGACTACCCTCCCACCTGAAGCCTGCCCCGTGCGCTTAGAGGATGGCTTGAGATCTGCTTTTTTGTTTGAACCCAAGACTTTCATAGTGACTCCAAGGTCTAGTTGGCTGGCCTCCTCATCAAAGCCTCAGGGACAGAAAAGGCTCCAAAGATCTTAAGCTCACACCTGAACCAGGCCTAAGTGAGTCATGTCACTCCAAGTGGTGCCCCCTCCAGTCCTGGATCCTTGGAAGTGGTGCTAAAGGTGCCCAGATAGCCCACATCCGAAACCTAGGATTTTCCTGCCAAAACATGCACCGACAACTGAGAGAAGACCAGGACTACCCGCTCCAGATCCACCCGAAGGTGCATTTTTGCTTGGCCTGAATTAGCTACTGTTACATTCTTCTCCTCAACAGAAAATCCTGTTCAGCGCTTCTCACAAAATAGGTATCCAGCCACATGGAGCGCTTGCAGCTTCATTCCTCTTGAGGTTTTCCACTTCTATAAAAGTGGCTAAGTCTGAACGTAAAAATCTTCACTGCAACTTCATCCAGCAGCTTCCCAACAATGGTGCCTCCTTCTCAGACAGCCTCTGACGCCTTGTCCCTCTTTACTTTCCCTTGTCAGACATTTTTCTTGAAAATTTCTTCTAAGTCCTAACGTAAAAAGAGACAGAGCCTAGAACTCAGTCCACTCCGTGTAGCCGAACAGCTCACCATTACGGTCGGCCATACATTTTGACTTTGCCCTGGTCTTGAGAGACTAGATGTCTGGGGTTCACACTTTGATCTTTTAAGTACTATTTTTCACTTTAAACTTTAAAAAATCATAACTCTGTTTCTACTGATTACATTTTTTTCGTGTAAATAATTTATAAAAATTAACTCTATTTCTTTAAATTAGAGTGTGATTTTTCTTGAGTTGCGTTTACACTTTGTTACTTTTTATCCATGAGTCTCAACCCCTCAGCACCACACCCGAAATCAAAGAATATCTGAACGCAATATAAACCCCGACACTAGATAATACCGATAGACTGGACTTGTAGGGGGACCTGCCATTAATGAAGTGAAGGAAGTCAATTATAAATTACGATCTGGGAAGAGCCCAGGACCAAACGGCCTACCAGCTGAATTCCACAAGAGATGCACAGACCTGTTGAGTCTACATTTGCGGAATCTCTTTCAGGATGTATGTACTGAAGGCATCCTCCCGCTAGACCTACGCCTAGCCACAATTATACCAATACACAAAGAAGGTAAACCAAAAGACAGATGTGAATCATATCGCCCGATCTCCCTCCTCAATATTGAGGTGAAAATACAGGCGAACATTCTGTCCACAAGACACTGCTGTGTTATAACAACATTAGTCCACTGTGATCAATCAGAATTTGTGCCCGGCCAATCGACTAGTAGGAAAACATCTGTGGAACCCATAAATGGATGATGGCAGCCAGGGATGGAGACACACTTCATATACTTCTGTTCCTAGACACTGAGAAAGAGGATCTGGTGGACATAGAATATGTGGATTGGGAGGCCGTTTAATGCACCCCAGGGAGATGGCAATCAAGACATAACTATAACTTATCCAATATAAAATTCTTCACTGATCCTTCTACGACCGGGTCAGACTAAACAGTATTGGTAGGGCTGACAAGCTGAACTGCCTTAGATGTGGACAAGACCAGGGAAACTATTACCACACAATATGGGACTGCCCAGTCATACAGATCTACTGGAATGAGATCGTAGGACAACTCAGAAAAGTAATCCAGAGACCATTTCTATGGATCCAAAACTTATACTGTTAGGGATTCCTAGCGATGTGGACATTGACAGACCGCAACTGATACTCAACTCATTAGGAATGACGCTAGCGAAAAGTGATATAGCAAGGCATTGGGGCACCCGACCCTACTGACAATACACAATTGGAAGACAAGAATGGGCATACGCATGGCAGCAGAAAGGGTCGCATACAAGGGTAGAGGCTGCCCAAGAAAGTTCAATAGGCTATAGTACAGACAGAGGAAATATTATGGGTTCGATCTACTGGATGAAGACACATAGACAATATACACCTAGGGGGTAGGATAGATATCACCACACTATTGGCTCAGGTATGCTGTGATATCCAAAACAATGATAAAATAATGAAAAAATGAAACTGTAGTTATGGGACATGGATGAGATAAAACTGAGATACTGCAGATATGCTGTACAGAATATGTATTAAGCTTGGAAACACTCCAAAGACCACAGGAAGTTGGGGGGACCGCCTATGACTATGTGCGATGACAGTTATGTTTCAGAATGTTTGTTCCTTGTATTCCTCCTATAGAATTGAAAATCAATTTAAAAATAAAAATTAAAAAGAATACTTTTTATGTGTTCATAGAAATTAATTTGTGGTTCAGGTATAGGGCAAACTCTCAGTATTTTAGCTCACATGGCAGTATGGGTGAATTTTAATGTGTGATACCCTGAACGACCTAAGATGCTTGTATCTGACATCACCCACTTTCCACTGCATTTTAAGGGCACTGAAGTCCAAGTGCCTTCAGATATTTCAGCACTCACAGTGCATCATGAAAATGTTATTTAGCGTGTCAGTTCTCTTTACTGGACTAAAGCAGCAATTTCACTGAAAAATACATTAATAAAGATACTATCTCGCAGCTTTCAATATTTTAAAATCAGAATATGTGTCAGCTGAAAATCCGCAATAAAATTCCTCTCCAATTTCTTTTAGGAATGGGATAAGTGCATGGAACCACATTGGAAAATCTTGGACCCAGCTTCAGTACAAAAACCATGCTTTCAGACACCTGTCACAGGACCTGGGCTTGCTGTGGCTACTCACCAAGGGCCATATCATCCTGAGATGCAAACTGTAAAGCAGAAGAGAACTCACTAGCTCAACCGCGGCAGAACTTTTTCAGGCACAAAATGGATCACGGCCCTCTCCTGATCATCTCTTTAACTGAACATCTTCTACTGTTGTGTAGTCTAGCCCACTGTGTCACTGATGTTCCTTAGCCTCTCCATATTTCTTTGCCTCTATTGTACTATAAAAGGCTGCTATTCACATAGAAGCACACTTTTTTCCTCTGTCCTTTTTACACCTATTTTCCTTTTCCATAGTCTATGATTTACCAAAATGCCAGGGGTGGAGAATGTGACATCACACACCATTAAAATCAAAGGAGTGTACCCTTCTACCACAATTACTCCCACAATAACTTCGTGTTTATTGCTGAGAGACTAGTGGAAAGACACGAATATGGAGAATACAGAAAGTAAATAGGGGTCATCCAAATTTTATCTTCCTTTCCCGTCACTGCCTTAATATTCTGTTCAGAATAGACATTTAAAAGGCAATGTCAGGAGTACCAATACTAATCTCCTAGGGTTTGACCACCCTGCTTAATGTTACACAGGTGGGAAAAATCTGCCAGCCGAGGCAGCTCTGGCTCCACCAAGGTTTAAGTCAACTTAAATGGCTAATCTAGGACCTGTATTCCACCACCAAGTCTGGTGGAGAAAGTCTGCTAGGGGAAGTAAGCAAGGTGTCAATGAGCCACTAGCACCGAGCCATGCATACTAGGAAGACCTGACATGTGAGTAATGTACCCATGTTTTGAGGGTCAATTTCAGTGTTAACATTTGGTGGTGGAACTTCTGCCCGCAACAACCATCCTTGGTCAACTGTCTTCTACATGTTCTCTCCATTAAGTGGCTTCTCCCATGGCAAAGCAGTCACTTTGGTGAAGAAATGTTTGTTGCCAGCTGAAAAACTCACAAAATGTGGTAGATATACCACTATTGCTTTTTGCAGAAAAGAGAAAATCAGTAATAGCGGCCACAAAAAAAAATGTGTTAAAATTTGAAGCAGCCTATCTTTCACTTTCACCAAGCTCACTTTCTATTTCCCTCTTATACAGTCTCTTCCGTTCTGGCAAAAGCTCTTCTTCTCTCTTTTCATTACATCCATTGACCTCTATGTTCGCCATGCAATGTAACTGAACAATTTCATTAAAGTTAGTCAATACAAATCTTCATTTTAATCATATGTGGAATATTTTTGGCCTTTTTTTATGAATACATTTTACTGAGTTTTCTCCAGACCTTATAACATTGACAAAACATAGTTCTCATCCCAATCAGTATGCAATCAAAGGCCACACATCTGCCAACACTTCCTCTGTGTCTTTCCCACCCCTCTGCAGTTGTTACATACATAATACCCGTTAACTGTTGGCCAAAAAAGATTGCATTCCTTGTCCAAATTCCATGGTAAGTGCCTGCAGGGTTCATTTAGAATCCCTCTAAATTAGGCCCAGTCCATCCATATTCTCAAATATGTGTGTGGGCAACACTTTGCTGTATATATTGGGCATTCCATCCTCATGTAGTGACCCATACCCTTCCTCCAACCCTCCAGCGAGGAGAATGATTTACCTTTCTAATTTTGAGAAATTTCCCTGTTTGCAGCCACAAGAGCAATCCTGTCATCTGCTACTATCTAGACCCACCTGTGTGTGTAAAATGGCCATCCATGGGTCTTACAGGATACGCCATCAGCCCAAGATGTCACTTATTGATGAAAGAACCCATTCCCAGGAGGGTGCCAAGACCCTTCTACTCTACACTATAGCTAGCACGACCCCTCAGAACTCTAAACAATGCAGGCAGCATGAAGAAGCCAGACCCTTCTCTCCATAACTGTATCTCATATAGTATGTGCAGTGAAGATAGTGCAACTGAATAAGTTGGAATTGTTCTGCCACCCTTACCTCTCTTCAGTGATGATCTGTGCGAGGTCCCAGGTCAGCCTCCCTTGCATCCCATACCTAGGGGAAAGAATCAGATATGTTAATCACCAGTGACCAATTAATGTGAGAGATGTTATGCTCTCAGAGATCATCCACCAGTATTTTAGCCTTCAGTTGATTGAAATCTAGCAGCCCGAAAAGTCCCCCTCATAAGGCACCAGGGCGCAACACAACTGGAGGTACCTCAAAATTAACAATGGTAGAGGTCAAACTCCACCTGCAACATGGCAAAGGACTTCAAAGGCACTCCCTGCATGACACCCCCTAGCTTGGTTATCCCGATCATATTCCATTGCCGGTGTCCCTTGAGTTGAGCACCTGGGGAGTAGGGCTGTCATCCCCGAAAGTCTCTCCCACAAACCTAGCAACTTCATCGCATCATCCCAAGTCTTTATTACCACCTTCATGGCCGGGGGAAGAGTAAACATAGTCATCCCCATATAGAGGAGGTGTAATAATTGAACTCTATGCATCGCCTCCGATTTGGAGCAAAAGTCGGGTTGGTTATCCACCATTTGTTAAGAATCACAAGGTAGGCAACTTTGCAATAAGAACCTATATCGGCTGTTGCTAAGCCCCCCTCATAAGTGGATTTATAGCATTTATGTAGGCAAATCTGATCACTCCCTACTGCCAAAGAAAGCCCCTCAGGGTTCTGATAATTTTAATGAAGAAACTCTTAGGGAGTATGTAAAAATAATTCTGTAGCCCCTACAGCACTCTGAGTAGAGAGACCATCTTCAAAATCGCTGAGTCTAATAGAGGATGGATATTGTGCTGCCATGCTCTATGGGGTCTTGTCTGATGTATAGGCATGCCTGGTGGGTGCTCCGAGCCCAAGTCATCTCTGAAGGTTGGTCACTGAGGAGTAACAAGGGGGACTTAGTCTCATTTAGATGCAGGCTGGAAAAAGGCACAAGGGGTGCTGAAAACTCTGCATCAGGCTCAGACCAGACCATTGCAGGTTCTTCAGAAACACAAGACCATCGTCAGCATATAATGTGGTTTTGTCCTCAACACCTAGTGCCCACTCAAACCCTCTAATCTGGGTATCAACCCTGTTCTAGTCTGCCAGAGCCTCTGTCGCTAGCATGAAGAGAAATGGACAAAGTAGACTCCTCTGTCTTGTGCCCCGCAACTCTGGGAAAATCCCTAACATAGGCCTCCAAATCCTAACCTGTTTCATTAAATCTGTGTACAGAATCCTTACACAGTGGCAAAACCTTTAGCCAAAGTTGAGCCGCCCCAGTAGGAGGCCGAGGTAAACCCATACCACAGGGTGAGAAGCTTTTCCAAAATCTGCCAGAAAGAGCGCCAATGGGCTTGAAGCTTGTCCCCCAGTACGAGTGTGTTTGAGACCCAAATAATGTTGAGTGTGGTTGCCCATTTCAGCACAAAGGCTGATTAATCTCTTGCCACCAATAAGCCAATGACTGATTTCAGGTTGTTTACCAGTGCCTCAGCATGAACCTACACCTCCACATTCAATAGTGAAATCGAACAATAGGACAGGCAACACCCCATTGGCAGTCCATGTTGATGTATGACCATGATCTCGGCTAAACAGATGTCTGTGGGCAGTACTCCCTGCTCCACCGTCTCTATCAGTATTGAAGTCATGGGTGTAAACATTTCAAATGCGGGTACCTTAAAGGATCCCGTTGGGCATGGACCTTCCCATCAGTAAGCTGACTGATGGCCTCTAAGAGCTCATCTGTTGTAATGAGTACCTCTAGAGATTATCTTTCCAAGGGATCCAGACCTCTGACCGGGAGGTCTCTGATGAAGCTCTCTGGTCCCTCATCATCCTCTGGGTCAGCCAATTATAATTTGTCATAGTAAGAGGCAAACACGTGAACAATGGCTGTGACTCCCCTAAATAGGTCCCCTTAAACTGTATCGATAGAATGGGGTACCAGCTTACAGTATTAGAGCATAACCATTGCAGCCCTCTGCTTGCTTTATGGCCCCGTTGGTAAATACAATGTTAAGTCTCTGTTCAGAACTTGCAAGCTTTGTCTATTTTTATCTGTCTGAGGGTCTAAGGGTGTGTAACAGGTGACGGAGGGAGAAAATTTCACTGCATAGTTATCCAAGGTCCCTCTTATCATTTGCGCAGCATGAACCCTGCGTAGGCCCTGCTGCTTGAGTGTTATAGGCCTCAGTTACGTTGGCCTGAGCACTGCCATTTTCTTTCAGTTTAAAGCAGAAGCAGAAAGCAGGTCTGACCCAAGCTTCTCCCAGCTCCACTTCTCTGCTTGGCTCCGCACTCCTTCATTAGGCCCCCACCCTGTTGTGCGCTAGGAACGATAAAGTTCAAGTTCCTCTCGAGTCTTGCAACACACCCCGGAACACCACCTAAAGCTGTGAACGGGGAAAAGGGAAGTTCCCACCACAGCTAAATGCAAAGCTGTCCGATAAATGAGGATAAATGTGGCAAATTAGTATCACAGACTGGCACATACACGCATGAATATAATCCTTCAAAGCAATAATAACACATTTCTGTCGTCCATGATAAATTAATGACAAACTTCCAGTCAAAATGGCAGGAACTCAGTCTAGACTGGTGTACGTGCCACAATTACGAGAAGGGGCCACATTTGCACTTATGGATGGGAAAGGTACCGGGCAGGCCAGTAAGTGACGATGGAAGGGTATGTGGTTCGAGGTGACGTGAGATGGCATGACCATGGGCTTCTCACCCCTGAACAATATAAAAAGGAGGTCAACAGGAATATCGTTGAACTACTCCTCGTCTGCACTTGGGTGTCGGACAGGAGTTTTTCCCAGGGGTTACTCGAGAAGCCCCTGTTACATGTACTTAGGCTCTGCTGCTCTGTTGTATATTCTGCTGTATGAAATGCTTTTTTCTTTTTGCATTTAAAGTTATATTTCGCCATTCGAAATGTTATGTTTTGTCTGACCTTGTTTTATCTTCACTGCATTTAAGGTGTTTAACTTGTACTTGCAGGATATCTAACTTGTATACAGTGGTGAGTGTTCCCAATAATATGTGCTTAACCTTTTCTATGCAATCTGCCTCTAAGCTCACAAGTGTTCTTAAAGTATAGTCTCTCTCTCTCATAGCAGCTGTAAGCTGTATTTTGTAAATTCAAACTGGTCCATGGGACTTTCAAGAGAATGCTAGGAGCAGGACCAAGTACTATGTGGTTTTTATGATATCATTGAATATTTCTAGAAGCTGTGCCTTCTAATAAAACTTATACAACTTTCAGAAACAGTCTCCAAGGCTCATATATCCATTTTTTCCTGTTTTTAGAGCAAGAGTTCCAGGACTACTCCGGTACAAATTAAGCTGTCCCATTAGGTCCCTTGCTCTCTTTCTCAACATCCCCCCGGTGCAGGCATTGAGCCCTGCACGAGCCCCCCCTTCCAGACCAATAATTAATCTTCCCTCCAACATTTGGTGACCCCGACGTGATGGCAGAAACTAACTGAACAGGATGCAGCTGGGTTGAAGAAGGAAGTACGAAGCTGCTAAGCGATTCTGCATCACTCTCTGGCCGGACCATTGGGAAGAGCACAGCGCATGAGTAAGCATATCATTTGACTGCCCGTCGCTGCTCTTGTTCTCTCTCTTGGGTGCGGTGGAAAGGTGTGTATTATTGTGACGCAGCAGTACTCCTGCCAGTACTCCGTGCTCCCTGTCTGTTAGCCTCGCCATTTGATCTTGCGCAGAGGGAGGGATTGTGTGCTAAGTGGAGACTGAGCCTGACAGTTAGGTCATTACTGTGATTTACGTGTTTTTCTTTCTACAAATAGCTGCATGAAATTGCTAAGCCTCGTGTAGTTACAAAGAAAGATTGTATCTGTCATCTTGTAACGCTTATTTTTACATTTAGCTTTTTAATTCAGCATTTATTTAGCGGTTAAAGGGATCCCCTGTTATATAATTCAGGGAAGGAGAGATCGCAGTTGGTGTCTTTCAGCGTTTATTTAGCTTTTAATAAGGAATCCCCTGTTGCATATAAAATACAGGGAAGGAGAGAATGCATGTGGCAGTTCTTTCAACATTTAGTGTTATTGCGGTGCCTCTCTGAAGAGAGGACCTTTGACGCATCTACAGATTGTCAAGGAAGGAAAGGTAGGATTTGCATCTTTCAAGCGCTTATTTTTGCTCTCTAAGGAATCCTCTGAAAAGCAGAGAAGGAAAGGATTGCGCCTGGAATCTTTTCAATATTTATCGTGTAAGGAGATCCTCTGTAGAGATAGGGTGACAGAGAAGGGAAAGATTGGAGCCGTCGTCTTTCCAATATTTATCTAAGTGAAATATTTTTAGGAGATACTCTGTATAGGAACACAGGGAAGGAAGAGATTGGAGCCGTCGTCTTTTCAATATTTATCTAAGTGAGAAAGCCTCTGTCTGGTATACGGTGACAGAGAAGGTAACCCTCTATTTCAATAGTCAATAGGGATGAGGCAAAATCTAAAATGCGAGTAGCTAACGGCATTTTGGATGGCGCCTGTGTTGTTTTAAGTTTAAGTGGTACCCCCGGGAAGATTAAGTGTTTATATATATAACGGTGAATCGTGTATTTTCGCCAGTTAAAAGTACCCTCTGTGTTTTTCTCTTTTTTTGCGTGCGCTGTTTTACATTGCTCTTTTTTTTTAAAACACAGGTACTAATGCTGCTAATTATTAGGTACCTTTTAAAGGACTGTATGTTATTGCTTAGTGTCTAGTATCTAGTATAGAGGTTTTTATCAAGTTCAAAAGCGTAATTTTTTGGTTGTTTTTTATGGTCATTGAATGGAAGTCACTGGCTGGTACAGAGGCTGACCTTGATTAGACCATAATATTTAGGCGCACATTGTTTGTTTTTTGTGATTCTGTGTTTGATTATAATAACATGTATATTGATTGTTGAAGAATATTATTGTGCCAGGCCCCATACCAATACTATCAATGAAGGGTAAGGGCCTGCTTATAGAAAGCTGCTAGAAAATATTTTGTTAACATTATTGAAGACCACTGCCAAATGCAGGAGACTGGTTCATGAGTGAGATTCAATAACTAGGGAGATTGTAAATGCATTTTTATGTATCCCCATGTGTATTGATCTGCCACTGATTAACTGAAGGGATTCTGTAAGCTACAGTATAGTGAGCGCTACAATTGTTACAGATATATCAGAGTTGCCCCCCCCCATGAGCACTGCAGTCTTCGCTGAGGGGAAGATAGGGAATTACACTGTGCCAACAACTGACACATAAGGGCAGCGATAGTATATATATATATATATATATATATATATATATATATATATATATATATATATATATATATATATATATATATATATATATCTCACTACAAGATACAGATGAGCTATAATGGACAACAACCAGTTGAGGTATTTCTGCACATATTAGACAATAAAATTATATCAATACAGAACGTTAGCGCACAAACTCTGAGAAAATTTAACACACAGGGTACTGAGATAAGGGCATCTACATTGCATCTAGTGAGACTGTGCCTCCCAGTGCCAACATATATATCCCTCACTGATAACACACAACTCACACTTGAGGGACCACAGTACTCACAGAGATCCCCTTCTGTGGAAGTCACTCAAGACATACCTTTACACCTATCACTGGTGTCCCCATCAACCTCATACCCTACTGAAGGGCCCCACCCAACAGAATTAATTCGGTCAGTCAGTAGGTAGTGCAGTAAATAGCAAAAAGCCCTGATATTGCCCAGATTTTTTTTTCTTGGTGATACAATTTTGGGCGTGCAGCGTTCACTTACCGTCAGTCAGCGTTTGCCGAGTTGTTTTTCTCGATGTTTTGCGAGTGCTGCACCATTTTGGATCTTGCTGGGGGATCCCGCAGGAGTTTGGCGACGCATCACGAGAGTTCGCAATTGCGAACATGTAAGTGCGGCGGGCAGCAACAATCTCGCACTCGCGAAATTACAAAATTTGCAATTCTGCACAAGAAATCCACTAGCAAGCAGCATAGACCTTCTGAAAATGATGATTTTTTTCAGAATAACTCCTCCGGTTGACATTTGCCTGCACTTTTTTGGATTTGAGGCCTTTTGACTTTCTTTGGATCACTTTTGGATTAGAAATCAACTTTCACAAGTAAGTTTGTTTGGGGCATTACAGTTGCTGTTCTGCAGAAAAACGAGTTTTGCAAAACTGAAAGCACTCAGCAGGTGCAAAAGTTCACTCATCATTAGTAACCATTCCCTGTAGTACTTCCTGAGGGGCCCCTCCAGAGTTCAGTTGCCTATGTTTGTTTGGGGCATTACAGTTGCTGTTCTGCAGAAAAACGAGTTTTGCAAAACTGAAAGCACTCAGCAGGTGCAAAAGTTCAAACTCGTCATTAGTAATAGTAACCATTCCCTGTAGTGCTTCCTGACTGGGGCCCCTCCAGAGTTCAGTTGCTAGTTGCAACAATTCTATGACCCTGCTCTGACCCTCACAGCAGGCTCATAGAATAGCTACAAGTATGCCACAAAGGTCCTGAAAAAAAAAATTGTACTGCAACAGAAAGCAAATTACAGATAAGGAAGTAGGTGCCAGACTGTTTTTAAAACAGTGACACATTAATAAATCAACCCCAAATTAATTCATGTCAGTTGAAGCAGGGCAGGTGTGCTTGCTTTCCCCCCCATAATCTACAGTGATGATGAACCAGATGGTGTCATGGGTGAAACAGAGGGTGGCAGTGGTAAAACAGAGGGTGCTGGGAACCTGTGATGATGAACCAGATGTAGAAACAACATAGTCGCGACCGTTGCGAGCCGACAAGTAAGTTTGCAATTGCGAACTGGTACAAAACCCTCGCGAACTGGCAGAAACCCTTGCGAACACAAAAAAAAAATTGCGAGAATTCGCGGATTTTGCGGATTGCGAGTTCGCAAATACGCAAATTCGCGAACGCCAGATCCGCAAAATTCGCCCATGCTTACTCAAGAGGCCCCACAGGAAATACAGCAACACTCCAGCGACTGTCATTACATATAGACAGTGTAGAGGATAGAATGACTGAGCTGATGGGTGACTTGGAACGATTTAGTAAAAAGAAACAACAAGCACCAAATGAATTAGCTAGTGGTGTGAAGGAGGTAGGGCCACACAGTGGTGGGGTTCCAACTATCATGCCACAGCAAGGGCCATGGGTAGACGTACATCAGGAAGAACAAAGTGTAGCCACACCACAGAGCAACACAGCAGCCTCCCTCACAGCCAACTTAGGTGTACCCCAAGCTCCACCATCAGACGCTAATTACAACACACAGACATCACCTCCAGTGGTTATACCACGTAGACCAGTAACACCACAGCTAGAAAAGGATAATTTGGATCTGTCAAAAATGTTCGAACAGGCAGAAAAGAGCAGAAGGCAGAGAAGAAGAGAGATAGAAAGTATTGCAGTGTTAGGTAACTATGGGCGACTGGATGACGTCCAACAGGAATATGATGCATCAGGTACAGCACGTCTGCACACCACCAGATCTAGAGCACTGCACCACATGACCCATGACAGGCCAAGACCACCATTGATCAATGGTCTGACGCCAAATGAGATAGTAGTACTCGGAGAAGGGTCTGACTACTATGTCAATCCATTCTCAGATAAATTGGCAGACTGGACAGAAGCTAATGCATCTCAAATGAAGGTTTGGCCCCAGGAAGGGTCCTTTGAGCCAGATGAAATGGTCACTGCTGAAGAATGTATCTTGCAAAAAGCAGGAGACAGCGATTGGAGCTATGAGTACATGCGTCAAGGCCTAAGGGTCTGGAAGAAATACGCACGCAGGTACGGTCGCACAGGACCTACAGGGGAAACACACCGCCTGCCCCTGCTGTTTAAAAATGTCAAGGACACCCCCCACCTATGACTCTTGGTCCCTAACGGACAAAGAAAATTTGAAGAAGGAACTCCCACCCCTCACAGAGGGTGCAGGAAAATGGATACAAGCCTTTGAAAAGCACACTGCTGGTGTGCCATTGGCTATTAGGGATGTGAGAAGTTTGCTCACCTCCCTGATTGGACAGGATGCAGAGAAAATGTTTACACGCATCAACACAAGACTTTCCACCACTAATACAAAATTAGACGGTGATCCTATGGAATGAACTGCGCTACAAGTTCCCCGATGTCCCAGACATTGCATCTTTAATGCCACAAGCAAGGCAATTAGAGATTAAAAAAGAAGCTGCTAAATTAATACGGCAAAAATTGAAGGAAAGAGAGGCTCTTGATGCAGCTATGGTAGCTACACCAGTGAGTCCAATGACTGCTGCCACTAGTATTCCAGAAAGTGCCTTGAATATACTAGGATGTGACACACAGGTAACAGCACAATGCATACCAGAAGAGCAGCACATGCCTGCGTACCAAATGGTGCCCCAGATACAAGCCCTTGTACCACAGGGAGCTTCAGTTCTGCCCCCCCATTGATTCGGTTTCACAGAACACCATCCAGCAGCACCAGGCTGGAGGCAATTCAAGTTAGGATAGCCCACAGACAACTCTAGTGTGTCCCTTGTTGTCATGTCTCACAAAGATTAGAGAGGACCCAGTTGTGAATGTCATGATTAACAACAACACGTATAGTTTCTTGATCGACACAGGGGCAACCTTCTCTTGTATAAAAGAAGGAGCATTGCCCATTTCCGACCATAGCGATGACACACAGGGTTTCTCTGGGGCAATAGCAAGGGTCCCTTTCACCGAACAAATACGAATAGAGATAGGAGGTAAATGTATTGAGGAGTGTCTACCTTATACACCACAGTCCCCAGTAAATCTCTTGGGACATGATCTGATGGCCAAATTAAATATGAGAATATATTTCAATGAAAACAGCACAATGACCTTCTCCATTCCCGATGCACCACCGACTAGAATGATGGCTGTCAGAAAAAAAAATTCCTCAAGATACACAGTATTTTTACATCATAGGCCTGAAGAATGCCCTTATCGGTTCCCAAGAGCATGCAGACTGTCAGTTCTATGTTTGCATTTTCATTCACAAACAGACAGTTATGTTATGTGGATGGTCAATTATAATTCACACTGTAAACTTCACCAAATATTGCAAGACTGAGCAACTGAATAGAATGATTTACTCCTGCCTCCCAAAATTCAGCAGCAGCTGACACAGGCACAAGCCAGAGATGAAACGATGGAATGGAATGCACACTATTTTCATCACATTTCTTTTCAGATAAATATAGGTCCAATACTAGAATATACCGCGTTTACACAACATGCATGACACATAATTAACATGGGTTGGGTTTGTGAGAGCCTTGACTTGATAGTCACGAGATCATGTGCTGCTAGGTCTATTGAGCATTTCATCCTTCTAAGGTGGATTCAAGGAATACCTTGAGTTGGGGACAATGAGGATCTGCTGTTTATCATCAATATACCATTCTGAGTGAACATGTGCTTTACAAAAAAATAAAATAAAAAGGGCCATCTTTTATAATACGATACACATATTTTGCATATTGTTTTCAGATATTAAAAAGTGCTGAAAAGCTAATTGAGGTTTTTTTTTTGTTTTTTTCGGGCCACGTTCATAAGTAGCATTCCTGGCCGACTGCATATTCTGGGCGTAGAGCCAAACAGGAAACAGGCTTCCTGTACTTGGCAGAGAACAATAAGATTGATAAGAAAGAAAAAAAGTCTTGTGAAAAAAAAAATACGTTGGTCTTTGGAAATGAGCAAGAGAAATGAGTGGCCTAAGACCACACAGTTTGGTAAAACAGTTAGTAAGGAATATGTATGTGCAGATGGATAAGAAGAGATAAGGAATACGTTTTCGGATATGCACCGATGTATACAGTTATTACGTCACACATGCCCAGTGCTGGGAAAGTACAAATGAATGCAGATATGAAGTAAATTTCAATGTTAAAGGACGTATGCAGGGAGTAAGCAATGCTCAGTATTACAATGTTGTCAGAATGGGAGGCCTTTTGAAAGTAGAGTTGCAGACTTTAGAGGTGATTATATATTTTTCTTTTTCAAGTCCTTTTGTGCCACATACTGCCCAGATGAGTCAGGAACAGTGAAAGTGGACTCATTAACAGACAGTACTTCTCCCATTAATAAAGGGACAGGGATCAGATTTTATTTACAGACAGACAATGACAGGAAAGCCTGTCATGCCACAAGCTTTTTTTTCAATTAGCACTCAGTCAGTTGCACCCTCCTACACATGTCTCTCGTGATATCATGTCCACAACTTTGCTGACAGAGTGGTTCATCCCCAATGCATATAAGCATATACAACTCTTTGTTCATTTATGCCTCATGGTATCAACAGTATTCCCCCTAATTCAGCTATAGAAACAGTTGCATCAACAATACCAAGGCCCAAGGGTCCTTTAGAGAGCTCCACATTGACTATGTAGACATGAGTGACAGATGCCAGAATTACTGATACCACATTGTAGAGGTGTGCCCCTTTTCACAACGAATTTAAGTTGGACCATGTGTCCATTGTGACACAAAGGCCGCAGCTACATTCCTGCTTTGTGAGGTCATATGTCACTGAGGATTACTGGATGCCATTCGCAGTGACTCACAGTGACAGTGGCAGTCATTTTTTTTCAAACATCATTTTTTGACACAACTGCGACAATGTTAGGGTGAGCGCCTCAACGGCCTGCTCAAAGCCAGGATAAGCAAAATAAGTGCCCCAATTGTAAAGAAATGTCTCTTATCCCTTCCCATTGCTCTATTTACACTAAGAAACACTCCCAGCTCTGATCATCACATCACATCTCACCGGCTTGTCACTGACAGATCAATGAATGTGGTTGTTCTCCCCACCAGACTTAAAACAAGACACTGGGCCCTCTTCTGATATTGTAAGCGATGAATTGTTGTTCATTTATGTGCACTAATGCGTGCTCCAAAGTTCCTTTCGATTCAGATATCAAAGACAAAGAACAAGGGTCCTATCTCTGATGAACTTCCGCCTATCTGCTTTGGGACACACATCTTTTTAAAAGAAGCAGTCCGGAAGAGGAGAGACCTCAAATTCAGCGAACACTTGCAAATTGACTTTTCACCCACAGCTGTCCGAATAGCCAGAAAGGAATGGATTCACACGGCACCATCACAGATTTGAACATTGACCGAGAGAAGGGCATCATGTACCAACTGACTATCCAAGATCAAGAATGCGGAGATCGTATGATGGCCTATGGACTGAGACGCAGCAACAGAACCACCCTCCATGTCAAGCATTCAATGAAAAAGATATGTACAATTGTAATTACTTTCTTTGTTATGTTTGTAGTTTCAGTAGCAGCATTCCACTGGTTAGCAGTGCGATCAGAGAGAGAGAGAGGAGCTACTAGCAATATTAAATTTGTCACGACCATAGAGCTCCCTATGCCCAAGACACTTCCTGGTAACAAGCAAACTGGGATAAGCACCAGCAGTAGCTATGACACCTATGCACAACTCACCTTGACACCTTCCTCACCCCAAGTAGACCCCACAGATTGGGACTTGGTACCTGATCTCACCCTGAATCCCCCTATGACAGGTATCCCTAAACGTGCCCGCCAATATAAACGAAGTATCAGAAATTAAATAAGTCATGAGGAAGTGCCATTTAGATATACATCGTGTACCCAACGTGAGGAGGAACAGGCTTTGCATATTCCAGACTGGGTCAGTAATCACCAAAAGACAGTTATTTTCACCTTCGACTAGCACTCTATGCCTGATTTCCACTCCCAGCGCCCTAGTGAGAGAGCAGAAGATAATGGGATTCTCAACGCACTATTAGATAACATGTGGTACAGAGACATGAGGGAGGTTGGAAGAAAGGTCACAAATGAGTCCTGCTTTTTATGTTCTTACATTCCACACGCTGTAGGCGCAGATAAATTGATCTTTCCTAAAGAAGTCCCACCACCCGCAGCCAAATGTCTTTTACACTTGTTTCTTTGCCGCATACATGGTCAGATACAGCTCCATTCAGCCAAAGTGGAAGATGCATTTGTAAATACCACAGAGTGGGATGACAAATATGTAACATTTACGGTCATCACTAATCCATTGGAAATTGAAAGGAGAATGGAGGTTTACCATGATATGAAAGTACCTGCCGACATAATGCAGGTTTGGGAACGTCACTATAAGAAACTAGGGTACTTCACCTTCCCAACACCCCCATCGAAATGCCACTCACCCGAACATCGCCGATGTAACCATACCCATGACACATGCCCTTGTCAGTGGAGACCAATTCTGCACCTGAAGGCCAATATTTATTTTAACAACAAGTGGAATGGTCCACATGACTTAATATGTAAGGCAGCCTCCTTAGGTAGCACAATTGTAGGACAAGAGCACAAACATTATTTAAATGAGGATATAGAGAGGGAGTGTGCTGAGATATGGGGTAAGGAAATTAGAAGATACACTTTCAATGAGGGTACACCATGCAAAGAGAAAAGAGCATACAAGCTAAAGTCTCCTCTCCTTTGCTTCCTAGGTAATGGAACAGTTCCTGTGGGTCGGAATACTAATTGCAACAGCACTAGTTTTAATTCGAACCTGAAGTACGGCACCTCCATCCTCATGGACATCTATTGGATATGCGGGAAAAAACCTCTATCTGCAGTTGCCTCCCCACTGGCAAGGACTTTGTTCCATCGTGACGATACATGAATTGCATGTATTGAATGCAAGGGTGAAGCGGTACGGAGTTTGACAAACTTTGATTGTGTGAATGAGTTTCGATTTACACTGTTTTACTCTTGATGTAACTGACAGCTTTTTAGCTTTGTTTGTGTGGAGGGCTCAGGGAGGCACCTTCTTCCGGTTTCACGGCCGAGGCAGGCACTGATTGGCCCAGCACGTAGAGGCGGAGCTGATTAACAGCCCGTCATCTTCTTAAGTCCATCGGAGTCTGACACTCTCCCTGATGACAAACGCATGTATTGAATGCAAGGGTAAAGCGTTACGAAGTTTGACAAACTTTGATTGTGTGAATGAGTTTCGATTTACACTGTTTTACTCTTGATGTAACTGACAGCTTTTAAGCCCTACGCGCACTAAACGATCTATGTTTAGGTAGCACTAGTCTTTTTTAAACCACACTGCGCCGATTGATTTAAGAACCTGCACTGTGTATTCTGTTGTTATTTTAATTCTGACTCACCTGTAACTTTATTCACTCCTGCTGCCCCGGTCCACCGCAAGCGCTAGGCTTGTTTGTGTGGAGGGGGCAGGGAGGCACCTTCTTCCGGCTTCACGGCCAAGGCAGGCACTGATTGGCCCAGCATGTAGAGGCGGAGCTGATTAACAGCCCGTCATCTACTTAAGCCTGATGCCCTCTATGACGCACAGCGAATACGCGCTGCGACAGCGCCAGAGCCGCGCCAAAGACAAGCCTAAGACCTGCCCGTCTGGGCCTGTCCGGGCCAGGACGGGGCATGGGGCCGAAGGCTATGCTCTACCCACAGTAAAAAGGTTGGTAAGATCCCCTAGTCAACTAATAGCGCTACGCCCGCCCACTAACATTAGGTGTACAACGCTCGAACTCCACAAAATAGGAGTCACTTCCTGCCAAAACTGCAACATCACCCTTACCATTTGCCAACCTCATCCTGACTCCGGGAGGAGGCACAGGAAACGCAAACAGCCCCGTAATGTCAAGGCACAAGAATACCTGTTCTACAGTACTAACTGCCGTTCATTACCGAATCACAAATTAGATATTTTTAATCTCCTACTGGAAGACAGACCTAGCGCCCTCTTCCTGACAGAAACGTGGCTACACGAGAGTGCTGGCCCGGACGTTGCTACTGCCCTCCCCGCCAACTATGCAATCACTAAGATAGATGGAAATCAACAACTTGGTGGTGGAATTGCAATCATTTTTAATATAGACTTGAAATGTACGTTAGATCCAGTCGACATCCCTGACTGTGAAGCCGACTCTTTCAAAATATCCTTGAACCCGAACTTTACGATGTCTGGCCCATTGATATACCGGCCCCCCGGCAATTCACCCCAATGGGCGTCAAATCTAGCCAATCATATCACCCCGTATTACCTAATCTCCAAAAACTTCTCAATTATCGGGGACCTTAATTTACATCTTGAAGACCCTTCTATCCCCTCTTGCTCGAATTTGTTAGAGGATCTGACGGCCCTTAACCTGACGTTGGTCAATTCTGGACCTACTCACAAAGCGGGCCACTTGCTCGACCCCATCATTTCTAACATTAACGATTTAAAATGGGATGACACCACCCCCATCTGTTGGTCTGATCACCACTTAGTAAAATTCAGCATCAATCTTCCATCTCCCACTACCACGCAACCTGTTTTTCTAGCCGCGTCCAGGAAAAACTGGAAATTATTGGACATGGCAAAACTTAATTCAGCACTCCATGAAAACCCTCCTAGAACAGGTCACAACATGGATAGCTTGGCAGTAGCTACTCAACAATGGCTCAGTGACGCCGCTGACCACTGCTTACCCACCTCTCTTGCCAAAGGAAATAGACACTGTCACCCTGCCCCATGGTTTAATGACAGTTTGAAAATTGAAAAATCGAAATGCAAGGCACTTGAGCGTCAATGACGTAAAGACTACGCCCCTGACATAAAAAAGACCTACCATGAAGCCAGAAATTTATACCACACTGCTTGCGCGAAAGCGCGAGCCTTGTTTGTTTCAAACACCATCAGGGAAGCAACCAATAAGCCTAAAACTTTGTTTAATAAGGTTAGAGAACTTGCGGGTGCACAAACCACAGCCACGGCTCCCCCCTTAAATACTCAACAATGCCAAGATCTAGCCTGTTTCTTTACCGAAAAAATCGAGACAATTATCAGGGACATTAAAACTAACAACATTGTACCATCTCCTTTGGCTGACACGGAATATGTTCCCCCTACTGAGAATACCTTGGAATCCTGGCCCTCCATCACGGTTAACACACTGAAGACCATCTTCAAGACCATCAAATCCGGTTCCCCCCAGGACCCGATTCCCATCAAAGTACTTAAACAACTGGACGATCGCTCCCTGGAAATCATTGTGGATATGCTCAATTCCTCGTTTGAGCTTTCCACAGTCCCGTCCCTCTGGAAACACGCTATGATAACGCCATTGCTAAAAAAAAACACAGCAGATCCGGAAACCCCAGCAAACTATAGACCTATATCTCCACTCCCTGCTTTCTCCAAATGCTTAGAGAGACACGTCCACTCAGTCTTATCCACCTTTGCTGAAAACAATTCTCTCCTGCACCCTTCGCAATCGGGTTTCCGGGCTGGTTTCTCGACAGAATCCACCCTTCTAGGAGTTACGGAACATATCCGGAACCTCCTTGATAATGGTCAAACGGTCGCGCTCGTACTTCTAGACCTGAGCGCGGCCTTTGACACCATTTCTCACGAAATACTCATCAAGGTGTTATACAGAAACGGTGTCCGTGGGTAAGCGCTCGAATTGACTCGGTCCTTCTTGGCTCAACGGACATTCCAAATAACATCCTCCTTGGCCTGCTCCGACACCTTTGAAGCCCCTCACGGAGTGCCACAGGGATCTATTTTGAGCCCCCTGTTTTTTAACCTTTACTTTAGACCCCTGGCTGACCTAGCGGAAAAATCTGGTCTCACCCCCATGACCTACGCCGACGATTCTCAAATTATTTTCTCCCTGTCTGAATCTAGTCCAATATCTCCATCCCTTCTCAAATTAGGGCTTCAAAACATCCTTAATTGGATGACAAGAAATCAATTAAAGCTTAATGGAGACAAAAAAGAGATTCTTCTACTAGGGAAACAACAAGATCTTTGGAACCCCTCACACTGGCCCAACCAGATGGGACATTTTCCCACCCCAGTTACTCAAGTACGTAATCTGGGAGTCATCGTGGATAGTTCTCTCTCCATGAAGCAACAGGCCAGCAAAGTTGTCGGCCTGTGCCTTACCATCATCAAATGGTTGAGGAAAATCCTTTGGATGCTGCCCTCCTTCACTCAAAAAACCGTAGTCAATGCCCTCATAACATCTCGGCTTGACCACGGCAATATTCTGTACCTTGGTTCCAACAAAGCGGTAGTCAGTCGGCTGCAGCTTGCCCAAAACGCAGCTGTTCGATTACTGTGCAGAATTCCCAAAAATTCCGGAGTCTCGAGCTACCGTCGTTAGCTCCATTGGCTCAGGGTTGAAAACAGAATCCGCTTTAAAGCCCTGAACTATATGTTCAGAATCAAAGCAGGAATCGCACCCAAATACCTTTTAGCTTTGGCTCATCCTTATGCTCCCAAGCGAACCCTTCAATCGCGATCAGCCGCCAACTTCTGCGTACCTAGATTCAAATTGGCTAGAATGGGTGACAGATCCTTTGCCCATCTAGGACCATCCCTCTGGAACGCACTCCCTCTCTATATTCGAAAGGAGGAAAACCATGCTAGGTTCAGAAAGCACGTCAAGACCTGGTTATTCTAATAATATCCTGATTAACCAGTAATCCCCTGCCATCTTTATGCTTTGTCTCGGCGCCGGGAAACCCTTCTTGGGTAGCTGTCGCGCCTTATAAGTTAAAAAAATAAAAATAAAAATAAATCCCGTCGTCCCAGCAGCGAACATTTCCCACCTCCATGCACACCCAATGGCAGGTTATGTCACCCTGCTCCACCACCGAAAAAGTGAAGTCAAAAAGGGCTCCTCAGATGAAACATTTCATGAGATTCTGGAAGATTTAAACGATGCTGAACTTTACTTTCGGGGAGTTATCCCCATGTTCCAGACCAAAGCCAATGCTCGATGGCTCCAAGTAACGAGATATGAACTGATGCAGCTTGTTAACAACACCCGTGATGGGTTCAACGCCGTGAAAGAAGATCAACAACTTTTGAGACTCATGGTTCTGGAACAACGCTATGTTCTAGACCAGTTAACTGCGATGAATAGTGGTGGATGCGCCAGAATGGGAAAGTCGTTCTGCTGTGCCTTGTTATTGGCCGATGATGCGGACAATGTAACACTTACAAAGGCCGTTAAGGACTTGGACAATTTGGGACAAAAGATGCATGAGGACGGAGGTGCAAAAGCAGACCTTTTTGCTAATTGGTCCAACTGGGACTGGATGCCTTCATGGCTGTCTGCAGTACTAAAATTTGTAATGCCTACCCTGTGTGTATTGTTGCTGTTGTATTTTGGAACATAGATCATGTTGCATTATGTTGGAAGATTAAGGTCTAAGAAAGTTGAGAATGAACTACACAGGTGTGTACACAGGTATATGCAGGGGACAAGGGGAAGATGAAGAGATAGCAGTGTTGAACATAGAATGTACCATCCCTGACTCTCACTTAGCGCAGGTCCCTTCAGAAAGTCAGTACCAGGCCCAGGTGCATAGAACACCGTCGCTTCCCTCAGGAAGTGACTTGGTACATCCCTATGAGACAATGTGTGACAAACTAGGGGGACCACATGAGGCCTTAGCAACTGCCCCGAACACTGAAGAGCCGCCTCTTCTTGACTCGCCCTAGCCACTTCCCCCATCTCCAGCTAAGTATGCAGTTCGTATGATGTTTAATGATGTTTGATTGGTTCAAAAATAAACCAGAGGGGGAATAACGGAGGGAGAAAATTTCACTGCATAGTTATCCAAGGACACTCTTATCATTTGCTCAGCATGAACCCTACGTAGGCCCTGCTGCTTGAGTGTTATAGGCCTCAGTTACGTTGGCCTGAGCACTGCCATTTTATTTCAGCTTAAAGCAGAAGCAGAAAGTAGGTCTGACCCAAGCTTCTCCCAGCTCCACTTCTCTGCGTGGCTCCGCACTCCTTCATTAGGCCCCCACCCTGTTGTGCGCTAGGAACGATAAAGTTCAAGTTCCTCTCGAGTCTTGCAACACACCCCGGAATACCACCTAAAGCTGTGAACGAGGAAAATGGAAGTTCCCACCACAGCTAAATGCAAAGCTGTCCGATAAATGAGGATAAATGTGGCAAATTAGTATCACAGACTGGCACATAAACGCATGAATAGAATCCTTCGAAGCAATAATAACACATTTCTGTCGTCCATGATAAATTAATGACAAACTTCCAGTCAAAATGGCAGGAACTCAGTCTAGACTGGCGTACGTTCCACAATTACGAGAAGGGGCCACATTTGCACTTATGGATGGGAAAGGTACCGGGCAGGCCAGTAAGTGACGATGGAAGGGTATGTGGTTCGAGGTGACATGAGATGGCGTGACCATGGGCTTCTCACCCCTGAACAATATAAAAAGGAGGTCAACAGGAATATCGTTGAACTACTCCTCGTCTGCACTTGGGTGTTGGACAGGAGTTTTTCCCAGGGGTTACTCGAGAAGCCCCTGTTACATGTACTTAGGCTCTGCTGCTATGTTGTATATTCTGCTGTATGAAATGCTTTTTCCTTTTTGCATTTAAAGTTATATTTCGCCATTCGAAATGTTATGTTTTCTCTGACCTTGTTTTATCTTCACTGCATTTAAGGTGTTTAACTTGTACTTGCAGGATATCTAACTTGTATACAGTGGTGAGTGTTCCCAATAATATGTGCTTAACCTTTTCTATGCAATCTGCCTCAAAGCTCACAAGTGTTCTTAAAGTATAGTCTCTCTCTCTCATAGCAGCTGTAAACTGTATTTTGTAAATTCAAACTGGTCCATGCGACTTTCAAGAGAATGCTAGGAGCAGGACCAAGTACTATGTGGTTTTTATGATATCATTGAATATTTCTAGAAGCTGTGTCTTCTAATAAAACTTGTACAACTTTCAGAAACAGTCTCCAAGGCTCATATATCCATTTTTTCCTGTTTTTAGAGCAAGCGTTCCAGGACTACTCCGGTACAAATTAAGCTGTCCCATTAGGTCCCTGGCTCTCTTTCTCAACATCTCCCCGGTGTAGGCATTGAGCCCTGCACGAGCCCCCCCTTACAGACCCATAATTAATCTTTCCTCCAACACAGGTTCTGAAGGGTCATTGGCGAGTGGCACGCCAGCTGTGGGGACTTCAACTCCGTCACCTGGACCTACAAGTACAATACCATTAGTTGTTGTCTTCTCAATAGGGAAGGCCTTGAATGCCTTCCAGAGGTCTCCCGGGAAGGCCACAGAGCCCATGTTTAGCAGGAAAAAGGAATTTCTTGACTCTATGAAATGGCGTTTGTAGTCTGGGGTCACCAGTAGCCAAGAGTCAAATTGCTATTCCTGTCTGTCATACCTAAGGCCCATCCTCCACTCATGGAGGGACGGTCAGTCAGTCCACGCGCCATAATCTGTACACCCACCTCTCGACTAATGTCCATGTAAGTTACCAGGAAATAATAAAGACAGGAAAAGGATTCATAGGCCCCTTGAATCGAAGCAGTAACCACGCTCCCTCCCCCAATGCACCGTCCATGAGCCCGTAAGGCCCAAAGCCATTGTGAACTTAGTCAACGGAGTTGCCCCTGTAGTGAACTTGACTGTATCCCTAGAGCATTCCCACTCTCAGCTCACCACACCATTAAAATCACCTTCCCTGAAGCCATGGTCCCTGAGAGAATCATGCCAAGAGTGTCCCTATCGCTTCAAGAAAAGTCACCGTCAGGGGTAGAGGGCATATACGCAAAGTTATGAAAGCAGCGCTCTGTGGTTGGGACCTATTATGTTATATATCTACCAAGTGGGTCATGTCACACCTGGTGATCCTCAAGAGGCAAGCCAAGTGAAGTGAAGGAGAATGGGCGCCCCCCGGGATTTACTGGTAAATCCAGCATGGTAGACCTGCGGTAAGTCCATTCTCGCCAAAAAGTGACACTTGTTGCCCACAAGGTGGATTTCTTGTAGAAAAAAGTATGCCTAGGTTCTGGCATTTTGCTGCTTTCAGAATTGCCCGTCTCGCTTAATGTTTCCAAGGATATAATTCCCATTCCAGGAAAGGACCGTCACTAGCCCCAACAACAACCTCAAGATTTATAGCCATCCATTGGGGGTCAAGGCTGGGATGCAAGACGGATCCGCAAACCGGGAGCGGCCTGCGACTACTGTACAAATAAAAACTATCAGCAGGTGCGGTTTCCAATCCCCCCCACCTAGCAAGGAGACAACTCCCCCACCCACCAGAGTAGGTTGTCTCCTGGATTGTATTATAGGATCCAAGAATAAACAAGAGACCCAGCAACAGCAGGCCCGGACTGGCCATAGCGGGCACCGGGCAATCCCCCTGTGCGCCGCACGGGTGGGGGGCGGTTTTGGGCCCCTGGGGGCCATTTTTCAAAATCGTCCCTGCGTCTAGACTGCCAACTGCTGAACCTCCTGCCGCCCAATACAGAGCACGTCGCTTCCGCTTTGCTGAGTCAACAGTTTAGGGGGTCAAAAGGCCCAGAGTATGTCCGCCTCGCATGCTTCGACGGAGGGTCTGGGAGCTCTGCTCCAGCCAGGGTTGGATTGGCAGGGCGGGCAATCGGCTGGTTTCGAGGTCCCTGTGGCAGAAGCCAGCTTGTGGGGCAAGTTTTTCTGTGGATCAAGCAACTCCATATACCTGGGCTGATTTTTTTCCAGGGGAGCTGCAGCTTCAGGTGAGAGGTAGTCTGAGCAAGCCACATATTAGGCCCATTGTTATTTGTAGAGTAACAATAGAGTGGCCGGAGGACACACATCATGTGGTGCAACTCCTTCCATCCAATGCCTTGGAAGGTGACAGTGAGCCTTCGTGGGAGATGCACCTTTTGAGCAGCAAAATTAACAAGTCTTTGGTGTGGGGAGAAGGCTTTTGTCCCCCACAGCTGGTCACAATGCTCAGACAGACAAGCCGCAGGTGCCTGCTGCCAGTTTTCTACAATTGAAGTTAGGCTTTTCATTCAAATATTCTGCAATGGAATGAGAGAAAAAAACACAAAGAACCACCAAAGTTTTAAATAACTGTGCAATTATAAAAAAAATCTGAATATAAGAACAACCTTTTTCGTCACTTGTAAAACAAAACAACTCATTCATCCTTCATCCTGGGGTGTAAAGAGGGAGGAAAGAGGAAAAAGGAAGGGAAAGGGAGAGAGACATGAAAAGGAAGCGAGAGACAGGGAGAGGGAACTGACAGAGGGGGAGAGGAAAGACTAGGTTGAAAGAAGGAGTGAATGTTAGACTGGGATAGAGAGAGAGTGAAGGATGGGAAATAAAAGTGGAGAGACAGGAGATGACAAAGGGAAAGAAAGAGTGACCAGCGAATGATGAATCAAAGCGTGGATGGAGGAGAGGATGTCAGACGTTTCCTGATCAGTGAGAATAAGGAACAGGTGGATTAGTGCCTCATACTCACCTTAGTTCTCTGACGGTTCAGTAGTCTATTGCTTGATTTAGAAGTTGGTGTGCACCTATAGGAAGTGCTGAATCTACAGCGGAACCCACAAATGGTGTTTCCTTAAACAAACATAGTACAGTAATGGAAACACCAGTCGATTCTCCTCTCCAGAAATAGGTGGCAAAATTGCTATATATTGCTATGGCAGTGGCTAGATCTCTTTTATTACAACTATGGCGTACAGAGCAGATACTGAAATCAGGCTGTGGGTCTATACACTACCAGAGCTAACCCAAGTTCCCTCCACTTCACCGAATCACCTTTAGAATACAGAACTGAAAGTACTCACAAAGACCAAAATCCATTGAATTTCTATTGAGATTGGTGGTCTTCTGCAAATGTTGAGGTTTGCTAAAGCAGGTAAGTACTGACTGCAACAATCAAATAAATAGAACACCACAAAATATAATATTAGGTATTGAACAGGACACATTGGAGTTCAAGGGATGTATGAAAATGAGTGTGAGTGACAAAGAAAAACACAGCAGAAGAAAGGGAGAATTTGCAAGACAGAAAATAGAACTGAATTAAAACTCAAAGTGGAGTCAGATATTGAGAGGGTTGGAAATAAAGATATTGGAGTTAGAAAAAGAATGAAAGAAAATGTACATGGCAGCCAGAGGAATGAGAGAGAGGGTAGATGTTAGATGGAAGAAGAAAGAGAAGGAAAGGGATCGAGGTAAGGGAAATTGGGAAATGAAAGAAGAAGGAGGAGCGAAATAAAAAAGATGGAAAATGAGAGAGAGGGGACAAGTGGGAGGGAGAGTGCCAAAGTGAGAGAGTAAAATGGATCAGAGCAAGACTGAGGGAGGGAGACAGAATGAAAAGTTGGTGTTATAGCTGGGGAGACGGAAATAGAAAATCCAGTAGTTGCACTGGGTGGGAATGAGAGATAAGACGTGAAAAGAAAAGGGGGAGAAAAGAAAGGTGAGAGAGGGATGAGTGCCAGAAAAAGGAGAGAAAGACTGTTTGTGTATGTGGTTCAGCAATGGTACAGATAATATATAGAAAATTAAATGAAAGGCTACAGTTAGAGTGATTTCCTTTTTTTTAATTACATTTTTTATTGAAGTCCTTAAAAACAATACAAAATTATAAATAATATACAGTTCATCAACAGTACTTCATCTCATTTAGCCTAAAAATTACATAAATCTGAAAGAGAAAACATATATTATATATCACGCCTTATAAGAAAAAATATTCGAATCACAATGTCTGCATATAATATGCTATAGAGCGTATAAAAACTACTATTTCCCGTAATATCAACGACTGCTCTCAAAAACATTTTTAACCAAAGAAAGTCCCCCAAATCTTCTCAAATCTTCTAATACCCCGCTCGTTTAACCTGTTTCATCTTATGTAACCATTTATCAAAAGAGGGAATCTGCTCTGTACGCCATAGTTGTAATAAAAGAGATCTAGCCACTGCCGTAGCAATATATAGCAATTTAGCCACCTGGTCTGGGAAAGAGAGATCGGGATCATAACCGTACAAAATTAATTTCTCGTTCACTACAATTTGGATACCACATTTAAGCTGTAAATGGCTGAAAATTTTGCAATCTTATCACAATAAACCATGATATGTGACCAATTAGCTGAAGAATGATGGATACATCTAAAACAATGTGCAGAGTGATTAGGATACATTTTGGCAATAGAAAAAGGTGTACGATAAAGTAACCACTTACTAAAAAATAGCATTCTCCGCCAATTAGACCCCCCCTAATGTAGTAAAATTGAGTCTATTAACCCCTTCCATGCTCATGACAAGCTCAGCTCATCATGAGGCACGGTGCTCGTGTGCTCATGACGAGCTGAGCTCGTCATGACCACACCCATTTGTATTATGGTCCAGCAGAGCAGGGGAATAAGTCAGGCAGCCAAGGTGTTAATGACAGACCAAGCATTCAAAGGCATTGCCTGATTTTCCTGTTCCAACCATTTTTTAATCGCCTTTAGACTAAGATCCAGCTTCCTATTTTGAGCAAGATGGAATTTCTATACCCCTGGTTTTCTATCGGGCACGTCAATTAATAATTCCTTTATTAGCTCACTTTGTTGCTCTAACTGAGTAATATCCAGTTAAACCAGAAATTTATAAACTGAATTATATGACCCTAATAAGATGAAATTTCGGAAAACGAATTGAGACATTTCTGTCAGAGTGATCCATTTCCCATTTCTCAAAAAGTCTGAAACTTTCGAAAACCCTGCCGCCGCCCAATTAACAGTGAGATCTAAGCATTGTGTAACACCTGTCAGTGGAAGAATACTAGATAATAATAATGTCTTAAACATAGCCTGGCGTTTCTTAAAAAACAACTGGAGGGACTTATAGCGAACAAATTTGGAAGATTTAAACACATGGAGAGGAGCATATATCTGATTTTCTTTGCGGATTAAATCAAAAAATGTATTTATGAATAACTTTTTTGTATGGAGTTGAGATTTAAATCTGGATAGGTACTGGGCGAAATAAGCATTATAGTAATCTCTAACATTTGGCAGTGCAAGCCCACCCTGATCCAGATCTTCATATAAAGTGCTAAGTGCAATGCGAGGTGTTTTCTTTGCCCAAATAAAGGCTGTAAACATTGATTCTACTCGGGTAAAGAAAGAACCTGACAAAAACATGGAATAGTTGAGAACAAAAAATTAAAGAGGGGAAGAACAGACATTTTGATTAAAGCCACCCGACCTAAAATAGATAATGGTAGAGAGTTCCAGCGTGAAAACATCGTTTGGACTCTTCGGAGAAGGGGATTAAAATTCAGATCATCTAAATCCCTTACTGATGCTGAAAAAAAGACTCCATAGAATGTGGGATCAGTGGGTCACTGGTCCCATCCTTGGGTGCACACTGTAATTCCTCTATTGTTCACAGAGGTTCCACACTTAGTTCATTATAATTGTTCATATTTATTTGGCGTGACAAATAATTTTTGTAAACATGTTTTGTAGAATTACTCCATTCTCAACATATAAACTTTTTGTTTTGCGACAATCCAATGCATTTCGGGGCTATAGACTGCCCTTTCATCAGGGAAAAGGTACTGTAATAAATTTAAAGAAACAAGGTGTAAGTGGTGATAGTTAGGAACGTTACGGTGTGTGATGTTGGGGAAATGCTAAAGAGTGTCGAGGAGGGGGGGTGGGGTGTGACGATTAGCAGGTCACCTTAAAAATTTCTATCGACCCGTGTTGAAAACAAAATCATACTCTCAATGTGGCTTACATATGCTGAAGTTGTTCAAGATGCACCAGTATCCTGAAAAGTAAAAGGTGCGTTTTATAAGTCTACGTTTCAATCCCTTAAATTCAATCGTGCAGTTATCAGTCGGGTGATGCACTAACCTGGTGAGGAGAAAGCTGAAAGCTCAATGTTGATCCGCTCGTAACGCCGGTCAGGACGAGAACGTCTACTGCCGCGTTTAATCAGTTACAAGAGTAGCGGTCACGTGGGTGGTAAACAAGAAGAACAGACTCGCGTTTACAATCTAAGATCGAGTGCTAGGGTAAACACGTGAAATTAAAAGAAAGAATTCAGGGTGCGAATGATTCATGTTAGTGCCCAGGAGGTAGATTGAAATGCTGGAATTGTGGATGGGGATAATAAAAAAATAAAAATAAAAGATGAATTCTGAAATTGTGAATGGGGTTGATAATAAGAAATGAAATCACAGGTACCCAATAGGGTGAGGCGTGAAGATGTAACAAACGTTATATACATAGACGTGAGATAAACAATACAGTACATATGTTATGAAACGGCAGAAAGCCTGTTAAGGCTCCATTGGCAAAACTTATAGGTAGCAAGAGAGTTCGATTCTGACATTGAGGCCCATTGGCTTCTGTGTAGATAGTCTATGAATCCAAGTATTTTCTCGCTGGAGAAGGTATTTGGTGTTGTCTCTACCTTCAATTTTGGTAACAGTTTCTAGTACAATGAATTTTAATTGGGAAATATTGTGTTGGTGTTCTTCAAAATGTGTGGCAATCGAAGATTTGCTGTTTTTCAATCTTATATTGGACTTGTGTTCTGTTAGTCTGATTTTGATTTTTCTTTCGGTCTTGCCGATATACAGCTTCCCGCAGGGACACTTGAGGGCATAGATTACGTTGCTTGAATCACATGTAGCATTAACGTGAAGCTTGATTGTGTTGCCCTTCATGGGGTGGCTGATTGTATTGCCCTTTATAATGCTGTTGCAGTTCCCACAATTGAGACAAGGTTTGGTACCAGCATATTTCACAGTCACAATAGGTTTATGTTGAACTAGTTCCCCTAAGTTTTGAGCTCTGGTGAATGCAAATAGTGGGGGTTCCAAAAAGATCTGGTTGAGATCCGGTTCCAAATTGAGTAATGACCAATGTTGGTATATGGTTCGTTTGAATTTCATGGTAGCTGTGGAATATTTAGAAACTACCACAATCCGTGTCTGTTGTTTTTTAGAACCGGGTTGTAAAAGTTTTTGTCGGTCCATGTTCATGATTTTCTGTTTGGATTCTTCAATGAGGTTGGGTGGATATCCTCTATCCTTGAACTTGGTGGCAATTTGTTCAATTCTCTGTGAAGATTTCACGGGATTCGATACGATCCTTTTAGCTCTGGCCATTTGGGAGAATGGAAGGTATCTTTTTAGATTTGGTTCATGAAAGCTCGTATAGTGGAGCATATTGTTTCTGTCGGTGGGCTTCACAAATAGGTCTGTCTCAAATCCCTGTTGGGTGATAGACACTCTGACATCTAGGAAATTAATGCTCTCTTCCGATATTTCCCACGTGATTTGTATGCGTTCATCAATGTTGTTAAATTGTATCAATAGTTCTTGCAATTTTTCCCTAGAGTTCTTCCACACAATGAAGATATCATCGATGTATCGTGTTAGTAGTACTAAGTTGTTTGTCCATTCTGGTTTTTTGAAGATATGTGTTTCTTCATATTGTTCCATGAAAAGATTGGCGTATACAGGCGCCGCAGAATTGCCCATGGCCATGCCGACCAGTTGCTGATACCATGTTTCTTGGTGTTTGAACTTTGGTATAAAGTAAAAAGTATAAGTTCCATCAGGAATGTTTGAAATTGACTGTCTATGGTGGAATTCAATAAAGTTTTTTCGATGGCTTCTATGCCCAGTGAATGCGGTATAGAGGTGTAAAGGGATCGTACGTCCGCAGTACATAGAATCAGTTTGTCCTCTGAGTTGATTTGCAGGTTATTCAGTTTGGAAATGAAGTCTGTAGTATCTTTTGTATACGTTCTCATTGATTGTACTGCTGGTTGGAGATATTTGTCAAGTACTTGTCCGATCGGTTCATGAATGCTTCCACATGTTGAGACTATTGGTCTCACGGGGGGATCCATGAGATTTTTGTGGATTTTGGGTACCATTCTTAAGGTGGGGCTCTTGGGGTTGGTCTTGATAAGGAAGTTCTTAGTCCTGTCGTTTATAATACCATTGTCGTATGCCTTATCAATAATGTTTTTCAAGGTAATCATGAACTCCGATGTGGGGTTCTTTTCCAGTTTCATGTATGTTTGGGTATCTGTAATGTGTTCCATTACCTTGGATTCATACATGTTATAGTCCATGATCACTAGGGCTCCCCCTTTGTCAGCTTTGGTACATGTTATCTGATTGTTTCTTGATATCTTTTTTAATGTATCAAAATCTTTTTGGGTGATATTTCTCGTGTGCTTTTTGTCATGTTTGATGTTAGTTAAATCTTGTTTAACTATGTTCTCGAATAAGTCCAAGGTTTTGTGGCTGATTGGTGGTTGGAAAGTACTGTGTGGTCTTAGTCCAAGTAGTTGATCCTCCTGTTGATTCGGTTGTTTGGGTAGTACATTTTCAAAAAAGTGACGCAGGCGTAATTTGCGCATTAGCTTGAAAAAGCTGACTTCTAATTCCAGATTATTTGTGTTAGTCGTGGGTACAAACGATGTGCCCTTTTGTAGTAGACGCTCTTCACTTTTGGTGAGTTGGCATTTACTAATGTTAATCACTAGTTGGTCTGTGTTGTTTTCTTTGATTTCTTCTCCTTGATGGTCGCTGTTACGCTCCTCGTGGTAGGTGGTTCTGTTTCCTTGTCTTTTTCTTTGGTTCTTTCCTCTCCGGGGTCTCCTTGTTGGGCTTGGCCCTGTTCTAAAAAAGGACTCCTTTCAGTTGCTTGGCTAGTGGTTGGTTGTTGATCTCTTTGAGTATCCGGTCTGGTATTAATTGGCTGCTGTCTCTTAGTTCTTTGTGTGCTGTCACTATCCGATGAGGGGGTTTCGGTTTGTGAGTTATATGGTTTGTTTCTTCTCTTCTGCGCATAGACCTCGGCCCATGTGTAGACCTCTCCAAGACGATAGTCTAAGGTGTCTCTTTTATATTTCCGGATTTTTCTTTCGTTTATGTCACTGGTATGTTTATCCATTTGCGTCTTGATGTCTTCTAGTATAGTTGTTAATTCTTCTTCAGTGAGCATTTTAGATAATTCAGTTCAAGTTTCAGTGATTTCCGTAGCCAATTCGTCCAGTATACCAGATAGTTCCTCGATGATTAGGAGAATAAGGTCTAGAGAACATTTATTCAGAATTTCGTACCACCTTTCTTGGAATTTTTTCGAATTCTTACAGAGCGATGGTTTTAGAGCTATCCTGAGGCCCCTTGGTATACGTTGGTTGCGATGATATTTAACCAAGGTACTAGCATGTAGTTGCTGATTAATGCGTCTCTTACTAAGGTAAATCAATTGTTTGATGTGTTGTTCTTTGGAGCGGATATTGGTTTCCTGCACGTTTTCTTCCCTAATCAGTGCATAGATTCGGTCAGCTTCATCAGGTTTGAACGCAAACGTGGAGGCTCTGGCCTCAGTACTTTTGGAAATGTCCTCATAGTTACTCATGGTGAAGTAGGTTGATGGCGTGCTATCTATCCCAGGTTGGACACCGGAAAGTAGAACTATCAATTTATTTGGGTAGATGCACAGCAAGTTTATCAAGGTTTAAGGGTTTTTTTTCCCAAGTTTAGGTGCTACGCAAGTGACGTCTAGTGTCCCACGACGTCAAAATGTAACCATAGAATGTGGGATCAGTGGGTCACTGGTCCCATCCTTGGGTGCACACTGTAATTCCTCTATTGTTCACAGAGGTTCCACACTTAGTTCATTATAATTGTTCATATTTATTTGGCGTGACAAATAATTTTTGTAAACATGTTTTGTAGAATTACTCCATTCTCAACATATAAACTTTTTGTTTTGCGACAATCCAATGCATTTCGGGGCTATAGACTGCCCCTTCATCAGGGAAAAGGTACTGTAATAAATTTAAAGAAACAAGGTGTAAGTGGTGATAGTTAGGAACGTTACGGTGTGTGATGTTGGGGAAATGCTAAAGAGTGTCGAGGAGGGGGGGTGGGGTGTGACGATTAGCAGGTCACCTTAAAAATTTCTATCGACCCGTGTTGAAAACAAAATCATACTCTCAATGTGGCTTACATATGCTGAAGTTGTTCAAGATACACCGGTATCCTGAAAAGTAAAAGGTGCGTTTTATAAGTCTACGTTTCAATCCCTTAAATTCAATCGTGCAGTTATCAGTCGGGTGATGCACTAACCTGGTGAGGAGAAAGCTGAAAGCTCAATGTTGATCCGCTCGTAACGCCGGTCAGGACGAGAACGTCTACTGCCGCGTTTAATCAGTTACAAGAGTAGCGGTCACGTGGGTGGTAAACAAGAAGAACAGACTCGCGTTTACAATCTAAGATCGAGTGCTAGGGTAAACACTTGAAATTAAAAGAAAGAATTCAGGGTGCGAATGATTCATGTTAGTGCCCAGGAGGTAGATTGAAATGCTGGAATTGTGGATGGGGATAATAAAAAAATAAAAATAAAAGATGAATTCTGAAATTGTGAATGGGGTTGATAATAAGAAATGAAATCACAGGTACCCAATAGGGTGAGGCGTGAAGATGTAACAAACGTTATATACATAGACGTGAGATAAACAATACAGTACATATGTTATGAAACGGCAGAAAGCCTGTTAAGGCTCCATTGGCAACACTTATAGGTAGCAAGAGAGTTCGAATCTGTCATTGAGGCCCATTGGCTTCTGTGTAGATAGTCTATGAATCCAAGTATTTTCTCGCTGGAGAAGGTATTTGGTGTTGTCTCTACCTTCAATTTTGGTAACAGTTTCTAGTACAATGAAGTTTAATTGGGAAATATTGTGTTGGTGTTCTTCAAAATGTGTGGCAATCGAAGATTTGCTGTTTTTCAATCTTATATTGGACTTGTGTTCTGTTAGTCTGATTTTGATTTTTCTTTCGGTCTTGCCGATATACAGCTTCCCGCAGGGACACTTGAGGGCATAGATTACGTTGCTTGAATCACATGTAGCATTAACGTGAAGCTTGATTGTGTTGCCCTTCATGGGGTGGCTGATTGTATTGCCCTTTATAATGCTGTTGCAGTTCCCACAATTGAGACAAGGTTTGGTACCAGCATATTTCACAGTCACAATAGGTTTATGTTGAACTAGTTCCCCTAAGTTTTGAGCTCTGGTGAATGCAAATAGTGGGGGTTCCAAAAAGATCTGGTTGAAATCCGGTTCAAAATTGAGTAATGACCAATGTTGGTATATGGTTCGTTTGAATTTCATGGTAGCTGTGGAATATTTAGAAACTACCACAATCCGTGTCTGTTGTTTTTTAGAACCGGGTTGTAAAAGTTTTTGTCGGTCCATGTTCATGATTTTCTGTTTGGATTCTTCAATGAGGTTGGGTGGATATCCTCTATCCTTGAACTTGGTGGCAATTTGTTCAATTCTCTGTGAAGATTTCACGGGATTCGATACGATCCTTTTAGCTCTGGCCATTTGGGAGAATGGAAGGTATCTTTTTAGATTTGGTTCATGAAAGCTCGTATAGTGAGCATATTGTTTCTGTCGGTGGGAAACTGTTACCAAAATTGAAGGTAGAGACAACACCAAATACCTTCTCCAGCGAGAAAATACTTGGATTCATAGACTATCTACACAGAAGCCAATGGGCCTCAATGACAGAATCGAACTCTCTTGCTACCTATAAGTGTTGCCAATGGAGCCTTAACAGGCTTTCTGCCGTTTCATAACATATGTACTGTATTGTTTATCTCACGTCTATGTATATAACGTTTGTTACATCTTCACGCCTCACCCTATTGGGTACCTGTGATTTCATTTCTTATTATCAACCCCATTCACAATTTCAGAATTCATCTTTTATTTTTATTTTTTTATTATCCCCATCCACAATTCCAGCATTTCAATCTACCTCCTGGGCACTAACATGAATCATTCGCACCCTGAATTCTTTCTTTTAATTTCACGTGTTTACCCTAGCACTCGATCTTAGATTGTAAACGCGAGTCTGTTCTTCTTGTTTACCACCCACGTGACCGCTACTCTTGTAACTGATTAAACGCGGCAGTAGACGTTCTCGTCCTGACCGGCGTTACGAGCGGATCAACATTGAGCTTTCAGCTTTCTCCTCACCAGGTTAGTGCATCACCCGACTGATAACTGCACGATTGAATTTAAGGGATTGAAACGTAGACTTATAAAACGCACCTTTTACTTTTCAGGATACCGGTGCATCTTGAACAACTTCAGCATATGTAAGCCACATTGAGAGTATGATTTTGTTTTCAACACGGGTCGATAGAAATTTTTAAGGTGACCTGCTAATCGTCACACCCCACCCCCCCTCCTCGACACTCTTTAGCATTTCCCCAACATCACACACCGTAACGTTCCTAACTATCACCACTTACACCTTGTTTCTTTAAATTTATTACAGTACCTTTTCCCTGATGAAGGGGCAGTCTATAGCCCCGAAATGCATTGGATTGTCGCAAAACAAAAAGTTTATATGTTGAGAATGGAGTAATTCTACAAAACATGTTTACAAAAATTATTTGTCACGCCAAATAAATATGAACAATTATAATGAACTAAGTGTGGAACCTCTGTGAACAATAGAGGAATTACAGTGTGCACCCAAGGATGGGACCAGTGACCCACTGATCCCACATTCTATGGTTACATTTTGACGTCGTGGGACACTAGACGTCACTTGCGTAGCACCTAAACTTGGGAAAAAAAACCCTTAAACCTTGATAAACTTGCTGTGCATCTACCCAAATAAATTGATAGTTCTACTTTCCGGTGTCCAACCTGGGATAGATAGCACGCCATCAACCTACTTCACCATGAGTAACTATGAGGACATTTCCAAAAGTACTGAGGCCAGAGCCTCCACGTTTGCGTTCAAACCTGATGAAGCTGACCGAATCTATGCACTGATTAGGGAAGAAAACGCACAGGAAACCAATATCCGCTCCAAAGAACAACACATCAAACAATTGATTTACCTTAGTAAGAGACGCATTAATCAGCAACTACATGCTAGTACCTTGGTTAAATATCATCGCAACCAACGTATACCAAGGGGCCTCAGGATAGCTCTAAAACCATCGCTCTGTAAGAATTCGAAAAAATTCCAAGAAAGGTGGTACGAAATTCTGAATAAATGTTCTCTAGACCTTATTCTCCTAATCATCGAGGAACTATCTGGTATACTGGACGAATTGGCTACGGAAATCACTGAAACTTCAACTGAATTATCTAAAATGCTCACTGAAGAAGAATTAACAACTATACTAGAAGACATCAAGACGCAAATGGATAAACATACCAGTGACATAAACGAAAGAAAAATCCGGAAATATAAAAGAGACACCTTAGACTATCGTCTTGGAGAGGTCTACACATGGGCCGAGGTCTATGCGCAGAAGAGAAGAAACAAACCATATAACTCACAAACCGAAACCTCCTCATCGGATAGTGACAGCACACAAAGAACTAAGAGACAGCAGCCAATTAATACCAGACCGGATACTCAAAGAGATCAACAACCAACCACTAGCCAAGCAACTGAAAGGAGTCCTTTTTTAGAACAGGGCCAAGCCCAACAAGGAGACCCCGGAGAGGAAAGAACCAAAGAAAAAGACAAGGAAACAGAACCACCTACCACGAGGAGCGTAACAGCGACCATCAAGGAGAAGAAATCAAAGAAAACAACACAGACCAACTAGTGATTAACATTAGTAAATGCCAACTCACCAAAAGTGAAGAGCGTCTACTACAAAAGGGCACATCGTTTGTACCCACGACTAACACAAATAATCTGGAATTAGAAGTCAGCTTTTTCAAGCTAATGCGCAAATTACGCCTGCGTCACTTTTTTGAAAATGTACTACCCAAACAACCGAATCAACAGGAGGATCAACTACTTGGACTAAGACCACACAGTACTTTCCAACCACCAATCAGCCACAAAACCTTGGACTTATTCGAGAACATAGTTAAACAAGATTTAACTAACATCAAACATGACAAAAAGCACACGAGAAATATCACCCAAAAAGATTTTGATACATTAAAAAAGATATCAAGAAACAATCAGATAACATGTACCAAAGCTGACAAAGGGGGAGCCCTAGTGATCATGGACTATAACATGTATGAATCCAAGGTAATGGAACACATTACAGATACCCAAACATACATGAAACTGGAAAAGAACCCCACATCGGAGTTCATGATTACCTTGAAAAACATTATTGATAAGGCATACGACAATGGTATTATAAACGACAGGACTAAGAACTTCCTTATCAAGACCAACCCCAAGAGCCCCACCTTAAGAATGGTACCCAAAATCCACAAAAATCTCATGGATCCCCCCATGAGACCAATAGTCTCAACATGTGGAAGCATTCATGAACCGATCGGACAAGTACTTGACAAATATCTCCAACCAGCAGTACAATCAATGAGAACGTATACAAAAGACACTACAGACTTCATTTCCAAACTGAATAACCTGCAAATCAACTCAGAGGACAAACTGATTCTATGTACTGCGGACGTACGATCCCTTTACACCTCTATACCGCATTCACTGGGCATAGAAGCCATCGAAAAAACTTTATTGAATTCCACCATAGACAGTCAATTTCAAACATTCCTGATGGAACTTATGCTTTTTACTTTATACCAAAGTTATTTCAAACACCAAGAAACATGGTATCAACAACTGGTCGGCATGGCCATGGGCAATTCTGCGGCGCCTGTATACGCCAATCTTTTCATGGAACAATATGAAGAAACACATATCTTCAAAAAACCAGAATGGACAAACAACTTAGTACTACTAACACGATACATCGATGATATCTTCATTGTGTGGAAGAACTCCAGGGAAAAATTGCAAGAACTATTGATACAATTTAACAACATTGATGAACGCATACAAATCACGTGGGAAATATCGGAAGAGAGCATTAATTTCCTAGATGTCAGAGTGTCTATCACCCAACAGGGATTTGAGACAGACCTATTTGTGAAGCCCACCGACAGAAACAATATGCTCCACTATACGAGCTTTCATGAACCAAATCTAAAAAGATACCTTCCATTCTCCCAAATGGCCAGAGCTAAAAGGATCGTATCGAATCCCGTGAAATCTTCACAGAGAATTGAACAAATTGCCACCAAGTTCAAGGATAGAGGATATCCACCCAACCTCATTGAAGAATCCAAACAGAAAATCATGAACATGGACCGACAAAAACTTTTACAACCCGGTTCTAAAAAACAACAGACACGGATTGTGGTAGTTTCTAAATATTCCACAGCTACCATGAAATTCAAACGAACCATATACCAACATTGGTCATTACTCAATTTGGAACCGGATTTCAACCAGATCTTTTTGGAACCCCCACTATTTGCATTCACCAGAGCTCAAAACTTAGGGGAACTAGTTCAACATAAACCTATTGTGACTGTGAAATATGCTGGTACCAAACCTTGTCTCAATTGTGGGAACTGCAACAGCATTATAAAGGGCAATACAATCAGCCACCCCATGAAGGGCAACACAATCAAGCTTCACGTTAATGCTACATGTGATTCAAGCAACGTAATCTATGCCCTCAAGTGTCCCTGCGGGAAGCTGTATATCGGCAAGACCGAAAGAAAAATCAAAATCAGACTAACAGAACACAAGTCCAATATAAGATTGAAAAACAGCAAATCTTCGATTGCCACACATTTTGAAGAACACCAACACAATATTTCCCAATTAAACTTCATTGTACTAGAAACTGTTACCAAAATTGAAGGTAGAGACAACACCAAATACCTTCTCCAGCGAGAAAATACTTGGATTCATAGACTATCTACACAGAAGCCAATGGGCCTCAATGACAGAATCGAACTCTCTTGCTACCTATAAGTGTTGCCAATGGAGCCTTAACAGGCTTTCTGCCGTTTCATAACATATGTACTGTATTGTTTATCTCACGTCTATGTATATAACGTTTGTTACATCTTCACGCCTCACCCTATTGGGTACCTGTGATTTCATTTCTTATTATCAACCCCATTCACAATTTCAGAATTCATTTTTTATTTTTATTTTTTTATTATCCCCATCCACAATTCCAGCATTTCAATCTACCTCCTGGGCACTAACATGAATCATTCGCACCCTGAATTCTTTCTTTTAATTTCACGTGTTTACCCTAGCACTCGATCTTAGATTGTAAACGCGAGTCTGTTCTTCTTGTTTACCACCCACGTGACCGCTACTCTTGTAACTGATTAAACGCGGCAGTAGACGTTCTCGTCCTGACCGGCGTTACGAGCGGATCAACATTGAGCTTTCAGCTTTCTCCTCACCAGGTTAGTGCATCACCTGACTCATAACTGCACGATTGAATTTAAGGGATTGAAACGTAGACTTATAAAACGCACCTTTTACTTTTCAGGATACCGGTGCATCTTGAACAACTTCAGCATATGTAAGCCACATTGAGAGTATGATTTTGTTTTCAACACGGGTCGATAGAAATTTTTAAGGTGACCTGCTAATCGTCACACCCCACCCCCCCTCCTCGACACTCTTTAGCATTTCCCCAACATCACACACCGTAACGTTCCTAACTATCACCACTTACACCTTGTTTCTTTAAATTTATTACAGTACCTTTTCCCTGATGAAGGGGCAGTCTATAGCCCCGAAATGCATTGGATTGTCGCAAAACAAAAAGTTTATATGTTGAGAATGGAGTAATTCTACAAAACATGTTTACAAAAATTATTTGTCACGCCAAATAAATATGAACAATTATAATGAACTAAGTGTGGAACCTCTGTGAACAATAGAGGAATTACAGTGTGCACCCAAGGATGGGACCAGTGACCCACTGATCCCACATTCTATGGTTACATTTTGATGTCGTGGGACACTAGACGTCACTTGCGTAGCACCTAAACTTGGGGAAAAAAAACCTTAAACCTTGATAAACTTGCTGTGCATCTACCCAAATAAATTGAAAAAAAGACTCCCACATATCTCTTTGGTCTAATGTTGGTACAGGAAAGAATGTCCGTATGCAACTCCACAATTCCCCCCCACAATGTAGAATTTCCATTTTCTTTTTATTTATAGGGTATCCTCCTAGAATTTCAAAAGCCTCTAACATCTGAAATACTTTGGCTTGAACTCTAAGTTCTGGTTTTATATTAAGCATGATGTCATCTGCATACAATTTCAATTTTGCCATAGATGGAATTGGGGGAGAATTTCTGCACAGTTCCTCAATGCTATTGCCAGGGGCTCGATGAAAAAGGCAAAAAGGACTGGCGATAAGGGACATCCTTGTCTTGTACCTCGTTTTACTAGGACTGACCCCGCCACTGTGGTGTTAACAATTATATTAGCTTTAGCATTGGAATATAGATTGCGAATCAAAGAAATAATGTTAGCCGAAACCCCAAAGTGTCCTAAAATAATAAACAGTGTCTCCCAAACCACCAAGTCAAAAGTCTTTTCAGCATCCAATAATAAAACTAAAACAGAAATCCCTCGTGTCTCAAATTAATCTAGAGCCTCAATCAAATAATGTGTGTTAGTTGCTAACTGTCTGTCTGCAATAAAACCTTTCTGATCCGGATGAATCAATTCTGCTGTGATATTATTAAAGCACAATGATAGGAGTTTTGTTACTATTTTGTAATCCGAATTTAGTAATGTTATAGGGCGATAAGAATTTGGGTCCTTGCTGTCCTTCCCCTTTTTAAAAAAACTCGCTATGTTGCCTTGTCTGAAGGAATCTGGAATTGTACCTCCCTCTAACACAGAGTTTGTTATGTTATGTTATGTTATTTGCATTTTAATGCGCGCAGCTGCTCCAGCGAAGGAGCGTCCTGGCGCAGGGAAAGGTAAACACAACACAACACTTGGACCAGTAACAAACAGAGCAATAAAAGCAAGGAACATTTAAAACAGGAAGGTTTTCAAAGCCCTACGAAAAGATAGTAAATCATTCGAGAGGCGGATTTCCAAGGGGAGCGCATTCCAGAGGGTTGCAGCTTTTACGCGGAAGGAGCGACCTCCCATCCGACTAAGTCTAAAACGGGGGACAACCACCAAGGACTGTCCAAGGGATCGTAGTGATCGGGTGGGAACGTAGGGAGAGATCAGTGTGTTGAGTATCCCGGGTGCCAGCTCTCTCAAGATTTTAAAAACCAGGCAAAGAGCCTTGAATTGAATACGCTTGCTTATCGGGAGCCAGTGCAGGGACCGCAGAGTGTTGGAGGTGGGACAGGTTCGAGGCAGACCGACCACCGCCCTAGCCGCCGCGTTCTGGACTCGCTGTAAGCGAAGGATCTCGGCTTGGTTCGCTCCTAAAAGGAGTGAGCTGGCGTAGTCCAGCCGCGAGATGATCATTGCTTGAATGACCAGCTGTCTAGTAGGAGCATCAAAGAATCGCAGCAGGGGTCTTAGCCCGCGTAATACTCCGAAACAGCAGGCCGCCACTCTCTTCGTGTGAGTGACGAAGCTTAGCGTGTGGTCAAGCCATACTCCCAGATTCCTGAGTTCCAGGACAGGGGCCGGCGCTGATCCCAGCTCCGGAGGCCACCATTCGTCCCCCCAGTGGTCCACTTCCTTGCCAACGATCATCACCTCAGTTTTTGTCGCGTTCAGCTGGAGGCAGTTGTTATTCATCCAGCTGGCCACCTCGCTCAGTCCGCTACGGAACCTGAGGGCATCCTGTTTGGCATCCCCGCTGATCGTAACCGCCAACTGAGTGTCATCAGCATAGGAGACCATGGTTAGGCCCCATTGCTTGACGACCTCAGCCAGCGGCTGCACGTACAGATTAAAAAGCGTGGGACTCAGCGGGGAGCCCTGAGGGACCCCCAGGTCCAAAGGATGGTGCTTGGACTGAAATGGAGGGGTGGCAACGCAGAAGGAGCGATCACTAAGGAAGGAGCGGAACCACTGCAGAGCTGAACCACAGATGCCAATGTCCTGCAGGCGGTGTAGCAAGATGCGATGAGAAACAGTGTCAAAGGCAGCGCTCAGGTCTAATAAAATAAGCGCTGCCGTTTGACCTGCATCGAGCACACTCCGCAGATGCTCAACCATTGCCAGAAGGGCAGTCTCAGTGCTGTGGCCAGCACGAAACCCATTCTGCGTGGGATCCAGGACATTCACTAGGGTCATATGCTCCGTGAGGGCCCGATTTACATGGGCCTCCATAACCTTGGCCGGCCAAGGGAGCAAAGATATTGGGCGGTAGTTTTCTGGTCTCGACGGATCCAAAGATGGTTTTTTTAGGATCGGGGAAACCACCGCTTGCTTCCATTTGGTGGGGACCAGGCCAGAGGTCAGGGAGAGGTTAATCAGAGAGCACACTGCTGTGCGTCCCTGAAAGGCAACATCCCTGAAAAGAGCGGATCTTACCAGGTCTGCAGGCGATCCCGACTTGACTCGCAGGGCCCACTTAGCAAACTCCTCATTGGAGATGGTAGGAAGGGAGTGCAACGGCGGACAGCTACCGGAACCGCTCCAAGGAATCACTGGAGTCAGTGTGCTCGGAAACGCCTGGTAGATTTTCCTGACTTTGTCCAAAAAGAAGGTGGCTAGGGCTTCACAGTGGGCGGTGGAACTGTCCGACTGTGGGGGAACTCTCTTAGCCATCAGGTCTTTTATGGTTTTGAAGATGGTTTTGGTCGGATTGAGGCTATTTCGGAATTCGGCTGCGTAAAACGCCGCACGGGCCCTACATATAGCTCGATGGTAAAGCTTAACTAGGGCCAGGTAGCTGGATTTCTTGTCGGCATCGTACGACTTACGCCATTCCCTTTCTGCCCGTCTGCAAGAGGACTTCATTGCACGCAGCGCACTGTCATACCAGGGGCTAGCCTGCCGGGAACTGGATTTGCTGGAGATGATGGGTACCAGGACGTCCAGCGCCCTGGTGATCCAGTTACAAAACCGGTCATAGCCCGAGGTGGCATCCAGCAGGGGGCCTAGAGGCTCAGCACCCATAATGCGGTGAAGGTCCTCTAACCTGAGTTTGTTCCAGTGGCGTCGGGGTATCCGCAAAGGGGGAGGTATAGTGGGGTTGGCAGGAAGGGGAAGCCAGGCAGATACCAGATGGTGGTCAGACCATATCACAGGGTCAACCGCCACAATCCGGACATCCGAAAGGGTCGTAAAAAACGGGTCAAGAGTGTGGCCGGCCACGTGTGTAGGCTGAGAAACAAGCTGGGTCAACTGCAAGGCCTCTAAGTCGGCCAAAAAACCACTGATGGCCGGAGACTCTCGCCTATCAAAGTGGAGATTCAGGTCGCCCAAGATGGAAAAGTTAGCACAACCACTAGCCAATAGGCTCACAGCCTCCGGAAAGGCACCTCTAAAAGCTACATCGCTGCCTGGGGGGCGATAAACAACCATCCCTGACAGCGAGAACTGAGGGCTGATAGAAACCTTAAATAGCGCACTCTCACATCCAGCGATCTGCAAGGCCGTCCAGGAACATGTGAAGGCGGATTTGATAAAAAGGGCGATCCCTCCACCTCTGGAATGCCGGTTAGATCTGAAACATAGATAGCCCGGAGGACAGGCAAGATTGACTATAGCGTCATCACTGTCTTGTAACCAGGTTTCAGTTACCGCCAGCAGATCTGGTGTCTTATCCAGGATAAGATCAGCCACAGACAAGTGGTGTTTCACTAGAGATCTGGTGTTCAGATTTAAAAATCGTAGACCAGATCCCAGACTGCCAGGCGGCGGAGGGAGACCGGGAGGAGCACGTGGGGCGGGGGGAGTGGCAAGCTCGCGAATGCCTACAGGCTGGTCCAATGACCAACTGTTACATGCACACTTATTAATATAAGAAAAAAATCGGCAAAAGCAGAAAAAAAGACCTTAAAAAATTCCGATGGAAACCCATCTGGGCCACAAGCTTTACCATTAGGGAGATCTTTTATAACTCTCTCTAAGTCCTCCTTAGAAAATAATCTACCCATAGACTGTTGATCAACTTCTGAGAGCTTATTGTTTAAAAAGGCTTCTAATAGAAAGGGATCTACCCTCTGGTGTTGACCATAGATGGTTTCATAATGTTTAAGCATTATATCCCCAATTTTAACCGGATCATCGGTCTCTGAATCAGTAGAAGGACATTTTAGAGTTTTGATTAGAATGGCAGCAGCATGAGCCTTAGCCTGCCAAGCCAAAAACCTGCCTGTGAAGTTGCTTTCTTCGTATATTTTTTAATGCTGTTGCCGAAAGACAGCTTCACTCTGAATATAGTAATTAGCACTAAGATCCCGTTTTGCCTGATCGAGCTGATATTGGTTAGCTCTAGATGGGTTGTGAAGACTTATAGTGCTAAGTTCTTGAACTTTCTGCTCTAAGTTTTTCTTCTTGGCTCTGAATTCCTTTAAGTTGGCCGCATCCTTTCCGATGATTATTCCATGGATAAAAGTCTTAAGCGAGTCCCAGACAATATTTAATGGGGCAGATTCATAATTTCGAGTAAGAAATGCTTTAATCTCTACCTTTGTAGAATTAACCCAAAGCTCATCATTTAAAATATTGTCTATTAAAGACCCATCGCTTGAATATTTTAATCGAGTTTTCTAAGTAAATCTCTAAAACTACCATGGCATGATATGAAAATCCATTATGTAAAAATCTCTGCTGACTGAAACAAATCTTTCTAGAGACCCAAAAAAAATCTATGCGAGATGAAGACTTAAATCTGCCTGACCAGCACGTGAATTCTGCTTTAGATGGAAAATTCCTATGCCATGGATCATGCACATCAAGCGTAGCCCCATAATTCTGCAGAATTTTCAATGATTTAGGTTTTAGTTGTCTCCTTGTCTTAGTAGAGGAGTCTATTATTGGATTAATGAGTATATTAAAATCTCCCCCAATTACCATGTCCCCTGTAACAGTCAGCAAAGATTGGAACAGCTCTTCATAGATCTTAAAGTTATCCTCAATCGGTGCATAAAAACTAACAAAGGTTATAGGCCTCTGTCTATGTTTAACTGTACATGTAACCCAACACTAACGCCCCAGCTGATCCATTTCAGAATTTATAACCTCTGCATGAATATTTTTATTTAGAAAGATAGCTGCCCCTCTGTGGGATGCAGAGGTACTGGAGAAACCTCGATACGAGGCCCAGGCCTTAAACATAGAGAAATCAGGTAATTTTATAGAGGCAATATGAGTTTCTTGTGAAAGAATTGCCGAAGGATTTTCTGTTTTGATCCACATCTCTATGGCCCGCATTTTCTTCTGATTTTTTAAAACACTTACATTAATTGATACCACCTTCAATTGCTCCTTGTTAGTCATAAAAGCAAATTAACAAAGTTTTGCAGTCGATTGAACCTCGTAGGGAGAGAAAAAAAGTAGTTGAAGAAAACAAAGGACTTCATTTTTTCCTTACTTTTTCACCCTATCCACCCCCTGTGACCCTTGCCCCCCCATAATGCTTCTAACCCTACCCCTGTGCCCCTCCCCCCCTGAATGTGGTCCTTCCTTTCTCCCCCATGCCAGCCACACTTCCCTTCCCCCTAACAACCCTGGGTGTCTTGTTGTCACACCCCCATGAACTCTCCGCCCCCCCCGGCAATGTAGACGATTTAACAGGCTTACCCTCCAGTGAAGTCTAGTGAATGGTACGATAATCCCCAATCTAATTCTATGCAGCATAATAAATTAAGACTGACTATCGTAACCAGAATAAAGTAAAACAAAGCATTGTTTTTATACTAAGCACAGCCAGTTGATTAAGACAATGAATTCTCTCACAATTCTTCTTTTCATTCACCCCTTCTAACCCTGCGAAATTTCCTTCAATAGCTTCTGAGCTTCATCTAGGTCTGAGAACATGGAAAATTAGCTTTTCACCAAAACTTTCAATTTGGACTGTTGGGCAATAGAGGCCTGAGTGCCATTAGCTTTAAACAGATGCAAAATTTTCACAAATTCCTTCCTTCTACGTCCCGCAGCTGAAGACATGTCAGAGAAAATGTGGCACTTTGTTGTTTCGTTATCTGAGAACTGTATTTGCTGTTTAGTTTTAGATAGTATTGTTTGTTTAATGCGAAAGTCAGAAAAGTTTAATAGAATTGTGCGTGGCAACGTAGAAATAGGAAAGGGGTGAGCAGGTACCCGATGCGCTCGAGTAATAGCCAGGTCCCCTTCAAATTCCGACTGACTTTTTGCCTAATGAATGAGGTGACCCATTGTACTGTATTGGCCCTCTCAAGCACCTACGGGACTCCGACTATTCGAAGATTGGATCTCCGAGTGTAATTTTCCAGCTCATCTAATGTATTTTCAAGCACCTGCTTGCTTTTAATTGCCACCTTAACCTCTTCTTTAACCACCGTCATCTGATTCTCAAGGATAGAGATCCAAGCCTCAGCTTCTTGGAAGTCTTACAGGGAAACTTGAAATTACATCCTCAATTTTCTCCAGTCGCTGATGTATAGAGGAGAGCTCAGTTCTCTGAGTTCTTTTGAACTCCCGAACCTCCTCTAAAATTAAATTTAACATATCTTTGACCGTCATCTGGACCTCACTTGCTGACTCAGTATTCAGGCTAAAAGGGTCCATGGTATAAGGTAGCGGAGTGGCCATATGCTCAGTCATTGACAAAGTCTCTTCTGATAAGGCTGCCTTCTGTGAATCCAATTGAGATTGTCTTTAATTTAGCCGGCAGATATACAGAAGAAGGGGGAGTAGAAATGGCTACCGTCTGGACTAAGGCTGATATGTTCTTTCCTGAACAAAGCTCCTTTTGGGCAGTAAGCAGCGATGAATCCTCATCTTGGTGGGATATCAGCCCCCACAGAGGTACAGTATTAAAACACATTTTTGCTTGTATGACCCCTTCAGGCACTCCATAATTAGCAATGGCAGACTTTGCACGTGGTGTAGCGGATAAAGATTGGCAAGTCCCCGAGGTCTCCACATCGGGCTATAGACTTAAGTCAGAGCTCGCAGTGGGTTGTGGAGTTGATTTTTTTTAAAAAAAAGAGAAAACTGCTTTGCTTCTTTAGTAGCTGCTTTTACTTTCTTGGAGCTGTCAGATCCAATGTTATCTGGCTGAGACAGTTCCGGGATGGCAGTGATTAAGTTCATATCGGCCGTCGTTGTCGCGCTTACTGGAATGCAAGTTTGACTTAATGGCTCAGCCGAGGGTGATTCTTGCTCATCTGAACTCTCAAATGTGGAATTAAATTCTGACAATTTTTCAGAAGGTTCCTTGCCTGCTATCCGAGCCGCTTCTTTTGCTTCCTTAATCTGGAGCCGACGAGCCTTAGCTTTAATACGGGCATTCAGCAACTTGCCCATTTTACCCCACTTCATGTTGCAAGCAGACACCTCCTGATCAATCTCTTTCAGTCGGGCTATCCCAGACTCCTCCAAGAGTATTTTATTTTGAGTTGAAGTTCTTCGCCACAGTCTATCAATCAATCAATCAATCAATCAATCAATCAATCAATCAATCATATCATTTGTAAAGCGCCCTACTCACCCGTGAGGGTCTCAAGGCGCTGGGGTGGGGAATGCTGCTACTGTTCGAAAAGCCAGGTCTTGAGGAGTTTTCTGAAGGTCAGCAGGTCTTGGGTCTGCGTAGGTGGAGGTGGGAGAACGATCTGCCACCTAAGGTCGCTCTTCGGAAACGGGGGACTGTAGCGAGGGCGAGGTCAGCGGAGCGGAGCTGGCGGGTGGGGGTGTAGAAGCTGAGTCGTCTGTTGAGGTACGTTGGTCCGGTGTTGTGGAGTGCCTTGTGTACGTGGGTGAGGAGCTTCAAGGTTATCCTCTTGTTGACCGAGAGCCAGCGCAGGTCTCTCAGGTGGGGTGTGATGTGGCTGCGGCGAGGGATGTCGAGGATCAGGCATGCAGAGGCGTTCTGGATGCGTTGGAGCCGTCTCATGAGTTTGGCCGAGGCTCCTGCGTAGAGGGCGTTTCCATAGTCCAACCTACTGCTGACAAGGGCCTGGGTGACTGTTCTTTTTGCTTCAGTGGGGATCCACTTGTAGATCCTACAGCGCATGCGGAGGGTGTTGAAGCAGGAGGAGAAGACGGCTTTGACCTGTTTAGTCATGGAGTGGGTGGAGTCGAGGATGACCCCTAGGTTGCGTGCATAGTCGGTGGGTGTTGGAGCGATACCCAATGCGGTCGGCCACCAGGAGTCGTCCCAGGCCGAAGGGTTGGATCCGAGGATGAGGGCCTCCGTCTTGTCCGAGTTCAGCTTCAATCGGCTGTTCCTCATCCATTCAGCAACGGCCTTCATTCTTTCGTGAAGGTTGGTTTTGGCGATGTGGGGGTCCTTGGTGAGGGAGAGTATCAGCTGGGTGTCATCGGCGTAGGAGAGAATGTTGAGGTCGTACCGATGGGCAACGTGTGCGAGCGGTGCCATGTAGATGTTAAACAGAGTTGGGCTGAGGGATGAGCCCTGGGGTATGACGCAGATGATCTCGGTGGCTTCGGAGCGGAAGGGGGGAAGGCGGACGCTCTGTGTTCTGCCGGAGAGGAAGGAGGTGGTCCAGTCCAGGGCCTTCTCTTGGATCCCAGCGTTGTGGAGGCGTGTTCGTAGTGTGTGGTGACAGACTGCGTCGAAGGCGGCTGACAGGTCCAGGAGGATGAGGGCCGCCGTTTCTCCGTTGTCCAGCAGGGACTTGATGTCATCGGTGGCGGCAATGAGGGCAGTCACGGTGCTGTGGTTGCTGCAGAACCCGGACTGGGAAGGGTCCAGGATGTTGTTCTCTTCAAGGTAGCGGGTCAGTTGTTCGTTGACGGTCTTCTCGGTGACCTTTGCCGGCAACAGGAGCAGGGAGATGGGCCGGAAGTTCTTGAGGTATTGGGGTCCGCCTTGGGTTTCTTGAGTAAGGCGTTGATCTCGGCGTGCTTCCAGCTCTCCGGTAAGGTTGCTGTCTCGAAGGAGGTGTTGATGACTTTCCGGAGATGGGGTGCGATGGATGTGCTGGCTTTGTTGAAGATGTGGTGTGGGCATGGATCTGACAGAGATCCGGAGTAGATGGTGTTCATGATTTTGATGGTGTCATCGTCGTTGATGTTGGTCCAGTAGAGCAGGCGGTTGGTGCGGATGGTGGTCGTGGGGGCGGAGGTCTCAGTGGTTGTCGGGCGGTCATGGCGTTGAAACTGTCGAGGATGTCTGTGATCTTGCGGTGGAAGAAGGTGGCCAGCGAGTTGCACAGGTCTTGCGAGGGTGGGACATCGTTGGTGTTGGAGCTGGGGTTGGAGAGTTCCTTCACGATGTTGAAGAGCTCTTTGCTGTTGTGCGCGTTGTTGTCTAGGCGGTCTTTGAAGGAGGCCCTTTTGGCAGATCTGATGAGGTGATGGTGTCTGCAGGTGGCATTCTTGTGGGCGGCGTGGCTGTCCAGTGTTCGTTCACGGAGCCAGATCTTCTCCACCTTTCGGCAAGTTTGCTTGGAGGCCCGGAGGTCTTCAGTGAACCAGCTGATTTTCTTGTTGGTATGATTGTTGGAGGGTTTCTTGATCGGGGCGAGGGTGTTGGCGCAGTCGTTGATCCACTGTCTGAGGTTGCGGGCGGCTGTGTCGGGGTCGGTATGGTTGGCGGGTCGGTTCTGGGCGAGGGTGGTGGTTAGCTGGTCTTCCGTAACTTTGCTCCAGCAGCGGTGAGGCATCTGTTGGGTGCGGTGGTGAGTGTTGGGTTTCTTGAAAGTGAAGTGGATGCAGCGGTGGTCGGTCCAGTGGAGTCCGTGGTATGGTTGAAGGAGACATGGGGGCTTGCGGAGAAGATGGGGTCAAGCGTGTGACCGGCGGAGTGGGTGGGTGTTGTGACGAGTTGTCTGAGTCCGAGGTTGGCTAGGTTGTCGATCAGGGTGGTGGAGTTGGTGTCGTCATTGTTCTCGAGGTGGAAGGTCAGGTCCCCGAGGAGGATGTAGTCCGTGGAGGCGAGGGCCTTTGTGCTGATGAAGTCGGCGATGGAGTCGCTGAACTGTGGTCGGGGTCCGGGCGGTCTGTAGATGAGGGTTCCTCTGAGGGTGGTGTTGGGGTAGGTGTGGATCTGGAAGTGCAGGTGTTCGGCGGTGCTGAGTGTGTCGTCGGTGTTGGTCAAGAATCTGAGAGTGTTCCTGTGGACGATGGCGATTCCTCCTCCCGCTCTGTTGGTGCAGTCCTTGCGGGTGATCTTGTAGCCTTTTGGGACGGCTATGGCTATGTCGGGTGCCGAGGCGGGGTTCAGCCAGGTCTCCGTCAGGAAGGCGACGTCTGGGGAGGTTGAGTCGAGGAGGTCCTAGAGTTCAACGGCATGTTTTCGGGCGTACGGGTGTTGAGAAGGGTGCATCGGAGATGGTTGGGTTTTTTCCTGGTCGGCAGCGTGGTGGGACAGATGCTTGTGAAGCTGCAGTTCCGGCAGTTGAAAGCTCCATGGGTGCACTTCGGGGCTGCCAGGAAGCAGGTGTGTGATCGTCCGGTGTTGAGTGCATGGAGGGTTCTGGCATCGTAGCGGTGTCGGGCGTCGTGGCGTTTGTGGTGTCCAGGGGTCCTGGTGCTGGGAGCGGTCCTGGCACGGATGGGCACAGACGGGCTTGCCTTAGGTGCGCCAGCGGCGCACCCGCTGAGCGCGGCCGCGCAGCTTCCATATGAGGGGATGTGGGAGGGAGGAGCAGCTGGGAGGCGGGGCGCCGAATGGGATTGCAGGTGAGCGGGGCCACAGGGACGCAGCGGCGGGAAAAATGGGCGGGGGCCGCGGGAGAACTGGGCACAGGAAGGAAAAACAAGTTTAGGCAAGAAAACAAGTACAGGCACAGAGGAATAAAAACAAGTCTGGGTAAGAAAGCAAGTTAGGCACAGGGGAATAAAAACAAGTCTGGGCAAGAAAGCAAGTACAGGCACAGGGGAATAAAAACAAGTCTGGGCAAGAAAGCAAGTACAGGCACAGGGGAATAATAACAAGTCTGGGCAAGAAAGCAAGTACAGGCACAGTGGAATAAAAACAAGTCTGGGCAAGAAAGAAAGTTAGGCACAGGGGAAAAATACAAGATTAGGCAAAAACAATGCAGGCAGAGCCGTGCAGCAGTGTGGGCAGCGACCTGCCTGCGAGCAGGGTTGTGGGTCTAAAGTCAATCTTGTTCACCACTGTGCGAGGGCCTGTACCATCTTATATCATCATTGCTCAATGAATACCCACCGTCTATCACCTGCGCATGCTGTATAAATTGCTGCCAAAAGCTGAAGAAAAGAGACGAAAAAACCCCCCAAAAATATATAAAAAAGAAAAAATGTATATAAGTCCTGCACAATCACGTTGTTCCACTACTACCAGGTAACATCTCCTTTTCTTATCCAGCAGAAGAGCGAATCTCAATTCCACATAAAATATTAATTTTCAAAAAGAATGTTCTCCCTATTTTCATGCTCTTCCTCAAGTTAGCACACATCCCCCCTATCGGAGATTAACCCGAAAAACAGTGCAGGCAATACAAGGTGGCGCAGCCAGGGTAGAAGCAATATCAATAGTCTAATCAGGAGCCCTCAATATACTGCCTATTTTGCAAACGCAGTGAATCACTTCTTCACTTTATTATTACACGAGCCTCTCACAGTCCAAAGCTGCTTCAGCTGCTTCAGCAAAGCCCCCAGATATCCTTGGCAGAGCGCCTAAATCAGAACGTAACAGTTTGTTTGTTGCCGTTTTTATCCACAGCGGGATAATAGAGGCAATGGCAATGTCTGTATCAGCACACCATCACTGTGAAGGCCGATCAAACCTCTCACTCCACTGTCTCACCTCTGTCTCCAGCGCGCTTGCATTACCAATCCTGTGCTTATTCCTGAAAAAAGCGCCTTGCTGGGGTAGAGGGCACTCGCATGCCTCATGCCGCTAGGGCCTGGAGAAAAGCCGATAATCAGAATCACAGGAGCCTCCGCCTTAACCTTCCATGCCGACAGACGCCAACAGAATCCACCATTGCTGGGGGGGTGGGGCTTGGTTCACCTACTGCAACGCGGCGTGGCGCATAGCCGCAGAGTTCAAGTTCAAGTTCAGTCATTTATATAGCGCACTACTCACCCAGAGGGTCTCAAGGCGCTTGAGGGAGGGTGGGTGCGATTACTTATCGAATAGCCAGGTTTTTAGCTGCTTTCTGAAAGAGAGATGGTTCTGTGTGAGGCGGAGGAGTGTGGGGAGAGAATTCCAGGTTTTGGCCGCTAAGTAAGAGAAAGATCTTCCTCCCATGGTGGATCTATTGATGCGTGGAATTGCGGCGAGGGCTTGATTGGATGAACGTAGTTGGCGGGTGGGTGTGTAGAAGGACAGTCGTTTGTTGAGGCATTCGGGTCCTAGTTCATAGAGGGCCTTGTATGCGTGGGTGAGGAGGCGGAACGTTATTCTCTTGTTGACGGGGAGCCAGTGGAGATCTTTCAGGTGACCGGAAATGTGAGCTTGACGGGGGATGTCCAGTATGAGTCTGGCTGAGGCGTTTTAGATGCGTTGGAGTTTTTTCTGTAGTTTGGCTGTGGTTCCGGCGTAAAGGGTGTTTCCATAATCTAGTCGGCTAGTGACTAGTGCATGGGTGACTGTCTTTCTTGTTTCGGTGGGGATCCAGCGGAAGATTTTTTTGAGCATGCGCAGGATGTTGAAGCATGATGATGAGACGGCGTTGACTTGTCTGGTCATCGATAGGGAGGAGTCTAGGATGAAGCCCAGGTTACGTGCGTGGTCCGTAGGTATGGGTGCGGTTCCCAAGGCCGGTGGCCACCATGAGTCGTCCCAAGCAGCGGGGGATGAACCTAAGATGAGGACTTCCGTTTTGTCTGAGTTTAGTTTTAAACAACTGTTCTTCATCCATTCGGCTACTTCTTTCATTCCTTCGTGTAGATTGGTTTTGGCGGTGTTAGGGTCTTTGGTGAGGGAGAGGATCAGTTGGGTGTCATCAGCGTAGGAGATGATGTTGATGTTGTGTTGTCGTGCGATGGATGCGAGGGGACTCATGTACACGTTGAAGAGGGTGGGACTGAGTGATGATCCTTGTGGTACGCTGCATATGACTTCGGTGGCCTCTGATTTGAATGGGGGGAGGCGGACTCTCTGGGTTCTTCCGGCGAGGAACGAGATGATCCAGTCTAACGCTTTTCCTTGTATTCTGACATTGCTGAGGCATTGTATGAGGGTGTTATGACAGACTGTGTCGAGAGGTCAAGTAGGATGAGGGCAACTGTTTCTCGGTTGTCCAGTAGCGTTCGGATGTCATCTGTAGCAGCGATGAGGGCGGTTTCGGTGCTGTGTTTGGCCCGGAAGCTGGACTGTGAGGGGTCAAGTGAATTGTTGGATTCAAGGAAGGCGGCGAACTGACTATTGACGGCTTTCTCGATGACTTTGGCCGGGAAGGGGAGGAGTGAGATGGGGCGGTAGTTCTTAAGTTCAGAGGGGTCCGCTGTGGGTTTCTTCAGAAGGGCGCTGAGTTCGGCATGTTTCCAGCTATCTGGGAAGGTAGCGGAGTTGAAGGAGCAGTTGATGACATCGCGGAGATGAGGTGCGATGATGGAGTCTGCTTTGTTGAAAATGTGGTGGGGACATGGGTCGGTTGGCGATCCTGAGTGGATGGAGTTCATCAGGCGGATGGTGTCTTCAGTCGTGATTGGGTTCCAGGCGCAAAGGTTGTGAGAATGCTATTTTGGTTCGGAGGTGGGTGGAGTGGGTTGCTCTTCGGACAGGTTTTCAAAGCTGTTATGAATGTCGGCGATTTTGTTGTGGAAGAACGAGGATAGAGAGTTGCAGAGGTCTTGGGAGGGAGTGATGTCGTTGGTGCCGGCTGTGGGGTTGGTAAATTCTTTGATGATGTTGAATAGTTCCTTGCTGTTGTGGGCGTTGTTGTCGAGTCGATCCTTGAATGCTGATTTCTTGGTGGATCGGATCAATTGGTGGTGTTTGCGGGTGGCGTCCTTGAAGGTGGTCAGGTTGTTAGTGGTTGGGTTTTTTCTCCAGGTTTTCTCGAGGGTACGACATAACTTCTTGGATTTATTAAGGTCATCGTTGAACCAAGGGGCCTTTTTGCTTCCTTGTTTGATCTGGTGGTTTTTAAAGGGTGCTAATTCATCAGCGCTGTGGGTGATCCATTGTGTGAGTTTGGTGGCAGCTTGGTTTGGGTCTGATGATATGGCGTGGGGGTTTTGGTTGAGTGATGTGAAGAGTTGGTCGGTGGTGATTTTGTTCCAGTTTCTTCGAGGAATAGGTTACGGTGGGATGTGGGTCGTGGTCTTTTTGTAGCTGAAGTGAACGCAGCTGTGGTCCGTCCAGTGGAGAGCTGTGGTGTGATCAAAGGAGATGTGTTTGCTGGAGGTGAAGATAGGGTCGAGCATGTGTCCGGCTAAGTGGGTGGGGGTGTCAACAAGTTGTTTGAGTCCGAGATTGGCCAGGTTGTCCAGAAGGGTGGTGGTGTTGCTGTCGTTGTTCTTTTCCAGGTGGAAGTTGAGGTCCCCCAGAAGAATGTAGTCCATGGAGGGGAGGGCGTGTGGACTGATGAAGTCGGGGATGTCTTCGCTGAAATGTGTGCGGGATCCTGGCGGCCTGTAGATGAGGGTGCCTCTGAGTGTGGTATTGGGGTCGGTGTGGATCTGGAAGTGAAGGTGTTCGGCGGTCGCGAGGTTATCGTCGGAGCTGGTCGTGATTCGGATGGTGTTCTCATGGACGATGGCGATGCCTCCTCCTGTTTGGTTGGTGCGGTCTTTTCGGATGATCTTGTAAGCGTCCGGGATGGCTATGGCGATGACGGGCGCTGATGATGCGTTCATCCAAGTTTCTGTAAGGAAGGCGACGTCCGGCGATGTAGTGTTGAGTAGGTCCCAGAGTTCAGTGGCGTGTTTGTGGACCGAGCGGGTGTTCAGCAGGATGCATTTCAGGTGGTTAGATTCGGAGCTGTGTTTGGAGGAGGAGGATTTGGTGTGGGTCCTGATGCAGGCGAATTTGCAGGAGTGGCAGGCGAAAGGTCTGTGGGTGTGTCCTGGGGTAGCTACGCAGCATTGTGGAGTGCGTCCGGGGTTAAGGGCAAGGAGAGTAGCGGCGTCATACGTTAAGCGAGTGGAGTGGGTATTGCGAGGACCAGGGGGTCTGGCGCTGGGTGCAGTCCAGGCGCTGACGGGTGTAGACGGGCTTACCTTTGGCGCACCTTCGGCGCGCATGGGGCGTGACCGCTGCACGTCATATGCGGATGGTGGAGGGGCGGGGCGAGGGAGGAGCAGGTGGGAGGCGGGAGCGGGGTAGAGAGCCGGGCTGTGAGGCAGAACAACAAACAAACAAAATGGCCGCAAGCCAAAAAGCGCAACAGGACGAGATGGGGCACGACCTTAATGAAGCGCTAATAAACTGGTCAGCACAGTCAGGCAACAATAAACAAAGCAGGCAAAGCGGGTGACACAGACAATAATAATGGTACAATAAGTATCGATGCACGGTCTGAATATTACAGCGCTACAATGCCTAATGCATCTGCAGTGCGAGCAAGTCTGGTAATAGGCGCTGCGATGATTAGCAGCTGCTAGCAGTGCGAGCAATACGTGCAGAGCGTGGAAATCCGATTGTAACGATACCAGCTTAATGTGCAGGGAGCAGCGAGGGGAGCGACCGCTTCGCAGAAGCTCAGGACGGTCACAGCGCTATTGCCAGATGGGTCGGGCTTCACTCTCTGTGGGAGGGAGGAGCAGCTGGGAGGCGGGATCGGGGTGGAGAGCCGGGCTGTGAGGCAGAAAACAAACAAACAAAATGGCCGCAAGCCAAAAAGCGCAACAGGACGAGATGGGGCACAACCTTATTGAAGCGCTAATAAACTGGTCAGCACAGTCAGGCAACAATAAACAAATCAGGCAAAGCGGGTGACACAGACAATAATAATGGTACAATAAGTATCGATGCACGGTCTGAATATTACAGCACTACAATGTCTAATGAATCTACAGTGCGAGCAAGTCTGGTAATAGGTGCTGCGATGATTAGCAGCTGCTAGCAGTGCGAGCAATGCGTGCAGAGCGTGGAAATCCGATTGTAACGATACCAGCTTAATGTGCAGGGAGCAGCGAGGGGAGCGACCGCTTCGCAGAAGCTCAGGACGGTCACAGCGCTATTGCCGGATGGGTCGGGCTTCACTCTATGTGGGAGGGAGGAGCAGCTGGGAGGCGGGAGCGGGGTGGAGAGCCTGGCTGTGAGGCAGAACATCAAACAAACAAAATGGCCGCAAGCCAAAAAGCGCAACAGGACGAGATGGGGCACAACCTTAATGAAGCGCTAATAAACTGGTCAGCACAGTCAGGCAACAATAAACAAAGCAGGCAAAGCGGGTGACACAGACAATAATAATGGTACAATAAGTATCGATGCACGGTCTGAATATTACAGCGCTACAATGTCTAATGAATCTGCAGTGCGAGCAAGTCTGGTAATAGGCGCTGCGATGATTAGCAGCTGCTAGCAGTGCGAGCAATGCGTGCAGAGCGTGGAAATCCGATTGTAACGATACCAGCTTAATGTGCAGGGAGCAGCGAGGGGAGCGACCGCTTCGCAGAAGCTCAGGACGGTCACGGCAGAGATGATACCCTCCAGTTGGAGTGATTTCCTGTTGTATGTCAAGCAGATTCAGATCACCTTTCTTCTCACAATATCTAAGTCATCAAGTACTTAGCTGTCTTACAACCCCATTATAATAAAAATGTGATCCCTTTGCACTCGTTTGATCCAAGTTTCTGAGGATAATCCTGCTTGGGTGGGCGCTGCATCTGACACACGGTGCCTGACCGTGCCTTTAACGTACAGAAAACTTATATGTGAAAGGGGGGGACCCTCTCACGAAGACGTGCGCTCTGTAAACTAGAAACTACTAGGTTTCTTCTATTCTATGTCGTTGAGACATTCAATACTTAATCAATGAGGCTTTTTTCATAGTTCATATGATATTTATTGCGTACAAATATTTATTTCTTATTGTACTTCATAAGAAAATGTTTTCTTCTTCCATAACTGAAGATTTTACTTTTTATCTTTTGCCCAATGCATTTCGGGTCGGGATGACCCTTCTTCAGGGGCCTAAAAATAACATAATACAGGACCTTAGCAAGCACGATTGTAGCATGACGGTTTATATACATGTACAAGTAAATGTTAACATACCCTGTGTGTGCGTTTAATGGGTGGTTTAGGTGAATATGACATGCATTCAGTGATTTAAAAGATGATTGCCTTGGTGAAAAAACGCCATCAGTGAAGATGAACGCGGTTAAAGCTAGGAATCACTTGACAAAGTGCTCGAAAAAATAGATGGGGGTAATATGCAGTGCTCCGTGAGAGAAACCAAGGTCAGGCAGTAAATAAGCCGAAAAGGTGGAAAAAAGAATTACAATATTTGGGAATGCTTTCGGTGGGGAGGGGGGAGGGGACAAAACTACATAAGGTGAAAATTCAGGCGGCTAAGCTTACTAGCAGAATCAAGAACTTACTCGAGATAAGTTAGTAGACTGGCGTCCGATGCTCGTATCGAAGTGGGAATACGGGAAGTTACCGGCAAAGTGATTGGACACGGCTGCTGTAGCCGAGGGGTTTGTCACGTGATCGGAGTCAGGGAGCTTCATATGAAAGCGAAGGTACGCGTAATGGATGGTTCACATGATACAAGTGATATTGTGAACATAGTGAAAAGGTTGAAATGAGTACGAGATATGTAAAAAGTCTAACAAGAATGGCGTAATGCGCGCAATGAATATAAATCTTTGCGGGCATAATTGTAACTAGGGGCATGCCCAATTTAATCGGGTGACGATCACGTGATACGAGTACGTGTGCTTCATCAGGAAAAAACAAGTATGGGTGTGTTGTATAGATTCGATGAACTAATAAAGTTGTGCCTAAAGGGCTGACGCACGGAACATTCAGAACATTGAAACTATGCTACTTCTTTAAAGAAAGTCAAACTATTCCTGAGAAAGAGTCAGATTCCACCCCTAAAGAATTTAAACCTAAAAGCTCCTTTTGTGCACCGTTTACCCACAAAACAATTGAAGCCTTTGAAAGAACAGGCTTCACAGAAATTCAGCAGATCAACTTCACTAAACCTAAGAAGACCAATCTTTCTACACACGAATGGAATACTCTGAAAAATCTAAGTCAAGACAGTGATTTAACCTTTCAACAAGCAGATAAGGGAGGAGCACTTATAGTGATGGACACCAACTTTTATGTCACAAGTGTCAACCTACACGTCCAAGATGAACAAATATACATATCACTAGAATCAGACCCTACCAACGAATATCAAAAAACTCTACAATTAATAGTGGACCACGCTCTCGAAATGAAATGGATCAACAAAAAAACACACACATTTTTCGAGACTAAATTTCCACGTTGACCAAAACTTTATATGCTACCAAAAATTCATAAAGATCCTATAAACCCTCCATTCAGACCCATCGTCTCAGCCTGCGGCTCCATCTCCGAACCCATCGGAAAATACATAGATTGGTATCTACAACCCATAGTACAAAAAGGCAGCACATATATTAAGGACACCACAGCTTTTTAAAATCTCCTTAAGGATGTAATTCTAGATCCAGGATCAATATATTGTCTGTGTACTGTGGATGTCACAGCATTATATACCTCAATTCCCCACAATGAAGGACTTGAAGCTCTAGAATGGGGTTTACTCAACGAAGACATTGAAGACACTCAAAAAATCTTTTTACTCAAACCTATGCATTTCGCTTTGTTCCACAGTTATTTCGAATGGCAAGGTAACTTCTTCAACCAATGTAATGGAACATCTATGGGCTTCGGAGGGGCCCCTTCGTACGCCTGTATCTATATGTCTAAATTCTAAACTGATCACATTCTCCACAATCCAGATTGGACAGACAACTTGATTATCTATAAATGTTACATTGACAACATCTTCATCCTATGAAAAGGTGACAAACAAAAACTTGAAAGAAATTATGGGGTCGATTAGGATCGCGGACGGACTTGCGTCCGTCCGCGACCCCAGAGCAGGAGGGAACCTCCGCATGGCATGCGGAGTTCCCTCCTGTGCAATTAGGATGTGACCGCCACCCTGGCGGTCACATCCTCTATTTTTAACATTGCCGCAGGTGGAGCTTCAAGCTGCACCCGCAGCAATGTTAAAAATGCACGCATTGCATTTGCATGCAGAAAGAGGCAGGCACCGCGCGGTGCCTGCCGCTTTCTGCATGCAAATGCAGGGGGGTACCATAGGTACCCCCCATGTGCACCCCCTACCCCCCCTTCACCTAGGGGGCCCGCAACGGCCCCCGCAGTGAAGTTACACATGCTTTTCCACGGCGGAAAAGCCGCCGCGGAAAAGCATGTTTCCGAACACATCCTAATCTGGCTGACGGTGTCTGAGAGACACCGTCACCATATTAGTGCTTTTCCTCCGCGGTTGTAAGCCAACCGCGGAGAAAAAGCTGCAGACGGAAACCAGGACCCACCACCACCAGCCATCCTAATGTGGCAGTGGGTCTTAGTGGGTCCGCAGAGGATTTTCCGCATCCTCCAGGCCGACTGTGGCTTCTGCCGGCCCGGAGGATGCGGAAAATCCTCCATCCTAATCAGCCCCTAAATTGGGCATGCCCCTAGTTACAATTACGATTTACAAAAAGGGGGTGGGGGGGTTGTAGTTTGGTTTGCCCTGTTCCCATCATGCACTGGGACAGGAACAGACTAATTTGCATACAGCCAGGTTCAGAAACTGGGATGGTGCGGTGAGCTAAAAAACGGGGTTGGGTCTAGCCCTGATCTCTTGACTGGGTGAGAGCTTTCTGCTTAATTCAGAGACTCTGTCCCTCACCACCCCTTTTTGTAAATATTTTTGTCCACCCTAAGCGTGGAAGGGTATTCTCAGATGTGAGACCCTTGCTCATTGCACCATCAGGATTCAAGCAAACCGGGCCGAAGACGGCTGTAATGCCAGAAACCGGTCCCCGGGAGCTTGTTTCCTTCCCAGTGTAAGAATTGGCTTTTGTAGTTTGGTTTGCCCTGTTCCCATCATGCACTGGGACAGGAACAGACTAATTTGCATACAGCCAGGTTCTGAAACTGGGATGGTGCAGTGAGCTAAAAAACGGTGTTGGATCTAGCCCTGATCTCTTGACTGGGTGAGAGCTTTCTGCTTAATTCAGAGACTCTGTCCCTCACCACCCCTTGTTGTAAATATTTTTGTCCACCCTAAGCGTGGAAGGGTATTCTCAGATGTGAGACCCTTGCTCATTGCACCATCAGGATTCAAGCAAACCGGGCCGAAGACGGCTGTAATGCCAGAAACCGGTCCCCGGGAGCTTGTTTCCTTCCCAGTGTAAGAATTGGCTTTTGTAGTTTGGTTTGCCCTGTTCCCATCATGCACTGGGACAGGAACAGACTAATTTGCATACAGCCAGGTTCTGAAACTGGGATGGTGCAGTGAGCTAAAAAACGGTGTTGGATCTAGCCCTGATCTCTTGACTGGGTGAGAGCTTTCTGCTTAATTCAGAGACTCTGTCCCTCACCACCCCTTGTTGTAAATATTTTTGTCCACCCTAAGCGTGGAAGGGTATTCTCAGATGTGAGACCCTTGCTCATTGCACCATCAGGATTCAAGCAAACCGGGCCGAAGACGGCTGTAATGCCAGAAACCGGTCCCCGGGAGCTTGTTTCCTTCCCAGTGTAAGAATTGGCTTTTGTAGTTTGGTTTGCCCTGTTCCCATCATGCACTGGGACAGGAACAGACTAATTTGCATACAGCCAGGTTCTGAAACTGGGATGGTGCAGTGAGCTAAAAAACGGTGTTGGATCTAGCCCTGATCTCTTGACTGGGTGAGAGCTTTCTGCTTAATTCAGAGACTCTGTCCCTCACCACCCCTTGTTGTAAATATAATATATCCTAGTTACAATTATGCACGCATCGATTTATATTCATTGCACTTGTTAGACTTTTTACATATCTCGTACTCATTTAACCTTTTCATTATGTTCACAATATCACTTGGATCATGTGAACCGCCCATTACGCGTTCTTCCGCTTTCGTATGAAGCTCCCTGACTCCGATCATGTCACACAAACCCATCGGCTACATCAGCCGTGTCCAATCACTTTGCCGGTAACTTCCCATATTCCCACTTCAATACGAGCATCGGACGCCAGTCTACTAACTCATCTCGAGTACATTCTTGATTCCGCTAGTAAGCTTAGCCGCCTGAATTTTCACATTACGTAGTTTTGAACCCCCCCGCCCCCCACCGAAAGCATTCCTAAATATTGTAATTCTTTTTTCCACCTTTTCGGCTTATTTACTGCCTGACCTTGGTTTCTCTCACGGAGCACCGCCCCATCACCCCCATCTATTTTTTCGAGCACTTTGTCAAGTGATTCCTAGCTTTAACCGCGTTCATCTTCACTGATGGCGTTTTTTCACCATCGCAATCATCTTTTAAATCACTGAATGCATGTCATATTCACCTAAACCACCCATTAAACGCACACACAGGGTATGTTAACATTTACTTGTACATGTATATAAACAGTCATGCTATAATCGTGTTTGCTAAGGTCCTGTATTATGTTATTTTTAGTCCCCTGAAGAAGGGTCATCCCGACCCGAAATGCATTGGGCAAAAGATAAAATGCAAAATCTTCAGTTATGGAAGAAGAAAAAAAATGTTTATGAAGTACAATAAGAAATAAATATTTGGACGTAATAAATATCATATGAACTATGAAAAAAAGCCACATTGATTAAGTATTGAATGACTCAACAACATAGAAGAGAAGAAACATAGTAGTTTCTAGTTTATAGAGCGCACGTCTTCGTGAGAGTGTCCCCCCCTTTCACATATCCGTTTACAACCCCATTATATCACATGCTGAGAGGCCTCTATGTGACAACCAAAAGGGGGATTAATGAAAGACTTAATTATGTACAACCATCAATCTCTGAGGTTTATCAGGGAGATTTGCAACAACCTAAGTATTGGCAGAAGCCTCAGGGGACCTCAGAGTGACCTGGAAAATTAGTGCTCAGAAAGTAAGCAAGAACCTTTCGTTGTGGAATTGAGGAGGAGTTTTAATGGCCTGAAGATGAGTAAGAATCCCAGAGTGTTATGGTTTGCCAGTGCTTTGATAATCAATGTCCCCTAGAAAGAACTTCTGGGCTCCTGTGTAGAGCAAGGAGCCACAAATAAATGACAGTGAGGAGCAATGGGCAGTGCATGGCGGGCGGGAGTCATTGATGCAATCAGGAGTCTTTAAGACCTGAGAGTGAGAATGAACCTCAGGAAGCTGAGGGTGAGCTGCTGATAGAGGGACCTACATGAAGCAATACTCATTAAGCAAATATTGACCCCAATGCCCACTGAAAGTAAATCGGAGCTTTAGAGATCTGTTGGCAACTATCTGCTAAGCAGCAACGAAAGTATGCGAAAATCTAAACTTTGCAAAAATCTCCTGGTGAACATTGTTTTTGTGAAGCTTTTAGGTATGAGTGAGCAAGAGCTACTGAGCCTGAGGGTAAACAGGGAAATAAGGTGACCAGAAAAAAAACTGGAATCCAAAGGCACCTGAGAGTGAGCTTGAGCCTCATGGATCTGACCCGGAGCAGTATCCTCAGGGGACCAAACAGTGGAAATGAGCTTTAGGGTCCTATTGGTAAATGGGTAGTTTAGGCACCAACTGATATTGAGTAAGAGCATCAGGTCCTTAGAATGCGCTGAATCCATGGGTCCTTGAAGTGAGCAGAAGACTTGAGGATGAGTGTGAACCCCTGGGGCCATGTGGGTTAGAAGTGACTGAGAATCCCTAAGGATGACTAGGAGTTTTAGATCTTAACAAGGGATCCAAAGGATGAGCAAGGGCTCAGGGATCTAAGAGAAAGCAACGCTTCCAGGTGAGAGCTTTATTGACCTGAAGGTATGTGTCAGAAGCCAATGGTGTTTCCAGTTTTGGATGATACTAATGGCCTTTGAAACGTTAAAAAGCATAGTATACCACAAATTCTCTCCAAAATAAGCTCCCAATGCTAACCACACAATGATTATGAAAGGTTGGGAACAGCAAATGTGGCCACTTTTATTTGGGTGCCTGTTAGACCTGTCTGCCGTTTGCGTAGCCCCTCCTAATAATTATTTATTTTGTCCCCTTTCTTTGCCCTCGAAACCTTTTATCTTTTTATGTCCACTGAATTTCTGTGGTGTGGTCCTGGGGGATAGATGCTCTTTTGCCCTCATAGTCCTTTTTACCTGAGGCCTAGGTGCCTTTCCTGACTAGAAGTGAGGGTCACACAAAATGGTGGTTTTCAACTGCCATAACTGTCACCCCTGAGACCTGACCCATAGGATAGAATAGGGCATTCCAGAACCTTCTGGTCTCTTCTGGACCTCCTAAGGTCAGCCTATAAAAAGCGGAATGTTGGGCAACCATTTTAGATGGTGTGGTATGAAGAGGAGAGTTGGAGGACAGGAGTATAGGCGGCTGAAGGAGGAGACTGGTGCACTGTGGGGATTGATAGACCTGCTGGGTCGCGGTCCCTGTTGTGGTGAAACTATCCCTCATCTTCTGACCTGACCCTGTCAAGACGTGGACTCAGGAAAATCCCTACAGCAGGGGTTACCGATGGGAATCCTATGTGGAGTCTGAAGGCGAGGACAGTAAGGTACCGCCAGGTGAGGGCGATCGGGGCTGCCCACCTAGATCAGGGGGACGGAAGAAAGGAAATCCCTGCTCTTGCCAAATCACCGGTGTCCGGTCAGACTGAACTCGTGGCTCAGAAGAAGTGTCCCGCCTAAATCCGGCACTCGGATTAGAGATTATTAAGAGTTTACTTGCCTCAGGATTGGATCGTCTGCCAGTGAGGCGCTGCATCTCCCTGCCGGGAGTAGTGTTTCGAGCGCTGCGCAGGCCCAGTGTGGTGCGGAGCAGTACCATTAAGGAGGAGCGCCGTCTCGAGGCCGCGCATGCTTGTTGCCGGCTTGGGTGGCTCCTGAGGCGCGGAAGTGTCCTGTCTGCCACACAGGCTCAGAGGAGTGCTGAAAGACCTCTCAGCTTGGTAGAGGAGCGGAGCTGAGTAGATCGGCGGCCGGGCAGGCCGCGCGAGGGGAACGGGTGAAAAGAGAGGAGCGCTGAAGTTCCAGTGTGCCTACAAAGAGGTCCGATTGCTAACTAAGTAAGCGTCCCGCTCTGGTGAAGCCCCCAGAGCTGGACGAATTTTCTTAACACCGGCAGGGTTCTTGGTAAGTGGTGAAGCAGAGACCCTGAAGCTCGAACTAGGCAACGAGGTGATTTCTAGACTTCCTGTCTCCTGACTGGGACAAGTCGAGCCTTGATTGTGGTGAAAGAGTCCTGCATTTCCGTTTTTATTAACGCTGTAGGGATCCTGCCTGCGTTTAATGCCTGTGTGTTCTCTTGTATGACCGGAACAGTTGGGAAAAGGTTACTGGCACTGTCCATGCGGCAGATCCGGCCTATGAGTTAATGTTCGCAGGAATTCACCAGCTGACAGAGGGAGTAGGTAGTACCTTGGTACAGGTTCTCCAGAGTGAAAAGAGAAATTGTGGTGATAACTTTAAAGCTAAAGCAGTCATAGTATGAGCTAGCCTCTGGTATGAGTTAAGGTTTAGCCTGCCTGTTTCAGTCTTTCATTGAACTGTGTGAGGTTACATAATCAACGGAATCAACTGTGGAAACTCTTGTTATCACCATCAATCTGTTTGTTTAAAATGCCAATGTTTTACTGAGGGAACTGAATAGGTTGATTTCCTCAAACCACTGCCCACTCTTCATTAACTGTGTAGTACTGTTAGAAATCTGGTGGGTAAAGTTTAGTGCTGAACTCTTATGAAATTGACAAAGGGAATATAATATGACTTTGAAATATGATATCAAACTCTAAAAGTGAAAAGGAACATAAGGAGAAATAATGGTGTGAAAAAGTAAGAGTGAATCAAACTATTTTTATAAACCAGTCCATATTTTTCCACAAATTTGGTGTAGTGTCATTTTTGTGTGGAAGTTCATTGAGTTACTGCTGGGTGGAGCGCAAACTTTACACGTGTGCTTCTAGGAACTGACTGTCTTACCCTAGGCCAGGCTACCCTATGTGACTTGGTAACTCTAAGTCCAACAGTGCCCTTGCCAATTTTTTAGCACAATCCAACCCTGGCTCTAGCCCTCAATGGCGCTCGCACGCCTGGTATCCACCAGCCGCGTATTCGGCCTGTCATGCCAGGTGTCTGCACAGTCACCCTCCAGGTTCTACCACAAGCTCCGGGACTATCATATGCGGGGCCACCCTTCTACAATTCAAAGAGCTGGAAATATTCAGGATGAAGTAGGATATACTCAAGGGGTCTCGCTGAGCTGAATTAACGTGCAGCTGCCATCTTCAATGGCTTGGTCACACCCCACTGTTTTTGGTCTTCTTAAGCACACAGGAGACCATGTCACTGAAACAGCACATTTGAATTGAACTCCAGTGAACCAAGATTCACCAAATGTTGCTGTGTCTTCCCAGTTTTATACACCCTCCTACACTCCAAGAGTCAATTTCTAGAATCGGATCCCGATTCAGCCTTTCTGTATCCTTAGCTATAAACTATAAGATCTCACTAGTCCTTAAACCACAATCATCTAGTTGAGCCTTGCTGCTAATTAGCACTTGTATAGCAAATTATAGCATTAGTATAATATCACAGCACCTTGTGGTAGTCATGGCTATTGCTTTTTCAAATGTTTCTGTCACAGACTGGTGTCTGATTCGGTTTTGCAAAGGTGTGTGGTGAGTATAGGGAGTATGTAATTTTGAATAAGTTGCAGATTTTTTGGTGGCTGAGACCTGAATCAAATTTCTTACTTACCTGCTTGGTTGTTAAGGGTACGAATTGCCAGGCACATTTATAAGTGTAGTATGTACCTATGAGTAGTAATCTGGAGTTAGGATAGCAAGTAGGAGTTAGGAACTGCAGGGAGGCTTCGGACCTGTGCTTCACTGAAAACATGGCATGCACCTGGCAAGACTAGGGAATTTCATCAGGATTGCACTCACCGAGTTACCACAGATCAATACCAGTCCCTCGCTGGCCAGCACATCACAAATTTGAAAGTCATTGGTAAGTGATGCATTAAATAAATGGAAGCTAAAAGGATAGCACCCCGCACTTTACCCCTTTTTTTTTTATAGCACAGCACACTCCTTTTCCCACTAGAAGGAGCCTTTAGCAAGGGCCTCTACTGACAACCTGTTTTAATTGGTCTGGGACACCAGGTTTTTATTTATGTATTGGTTTTAGAATGTGACATGCTCCTATCCATGATATATAACTGATTGTATTTGAGAATAGGCAGGTCAGGGTGATGCCTAAAAGCTTAGTACAACAAGCATTTGCAATGCAATCGGCCTCGCCTTTGAGACCTTATAAGTATTTACTGATGCAGCACATTATCACACAATACTGCAAAGTTAAAACTCGCCATTACCATCATTCCAGGATAACACCATTACAGCTGGATTGTTCTCATCACTCCTAAGAAAGTTTTCCCCCTCTTTAAATTATTAAACACGATGCCATGAACAATGTGAAATTAAGTCAAGTGGAGGCAATGTATTTATACACAAAAATTCTCCATTTAGATGTGCGAATCTTTAAATCACTTCGTAGAATTATATGGGCCAAAATTATTTCCTAGGTTCCAAATGACTGCATATCATAAAGACAAAACAAAAAGGACCGATTATGTACCACCACTCCCAACTACGAGGTACTCAGTTTAGAAAGTTACAAAAAAATGAAGACGGAAGACTGTGTACCTTTTAAGAAAAAGACGCAGTCACTGAGGCACACACAGCCTCGGGATTAATAGTTCCTTCAAATATATTAGAATAAGCAGAAGACGCAGCAAAGGTTAATCTGAGGAAAAAGTTATAATTCAGAGGCACTCTAAGGGCACCGAATATTACCCGACACAAAAACCAGTCAAGAGATAATGTAAGGCCCTCCTTAAATTAGGATACAAAAGATGTGCATTGACAGAAGAAATGTAAGGTTTAAATGAGAAATGCCCCTAGGGACCAGCGCCAAGATATGGTTGTTCTAAAGCTGTACTCTGGAATTAGGTCCACTTTCTAAAATGCAAATGGAGAGTTGGAGAGGATATGGGATTATGGCCAGAGTTGCCGATTTTGGAACTGGGGAAACCAGGTTAGTCTTGGCGTCAGCATAACAACCTGTGATTCTAGGCCAATCACTTAATGTATCCTTATTTCTCAAAATAATTAATGCAACCTTGTGTAAAGTAGATGGTGATCAGGCAAACCGCTCCAAAACCTTGGGCTCGAATTCACGCTATATAAAACTGCAACAAAAAAAAACAATAAAAAGATGCGATTTGGAAGTGCAGTGATCCACCCTTTGGTCTAAGTCCTTTGCAGTACTGTGGTAGTCCGAAAGGCCATCATAGTCTCGGTTTTTATTTATCATTTACAAACGGCATTTGATATCATTAGATACTTTGATTTAGGCCGGACCTGTGCTGATGATACAAAACACGTTTACGCTTCCACCGCCCTCCGGAAGAGATACACTTGTGACCTAACACGTCTGCTACCCAGTCAAATCTGGATAAGTAGTACTATGTTAAAACGCAATAGAAACAAAATTAAGGTGCCGATTTGCGGCAAGTGGGATTTGGGGGGCAGCCGAGCCGCGAGATCTGCCCCCTGGGCAGGTTTGGGAGGGGGAAGTGGGAAACATGGGAGCGGCCATTTTGCCGCTTTGGGCTGCCTGGGAATAGCCCAAAGGCAGCCCAATATAAAACCAAACAGCCCATTTAGGCTATATAGCCGGGTTTCCGCTCCTCCCAGCCACCAGGGGCGCCTCGCCGCGCTTGTCTGTAGCCGTTGTGGGCGGGCGGGGCGGCGTGCGGGAGACATGGCACAGAGGCTGAGCGGCTGCGCGTGGAGTCACGCGGCTACCCGGGCATTGTGGAGCTTGGCGGGGGGGCCCGGGGAGAAAGTGAGGCCTCGGTGCGCCCGGGAGGCAGGGAGGGCAGGGGGAGCAGGAGCGGGGAAGGGGCGGGTTGGGGGGGAAGGAGGCAGGAGCAAGGTCTGGGCGGGGGAGGGGGGTGGAAAAGAAAAGGGGGGGAATGATAGAGGGGGGCAGGCCCCGAGCAGGCAGTATGAGAGCCCCTCGCCGGCCCGGCAGGGGGCAGAGGAGATGAGGGGGAGGGACAGGAGCAGAGGAAAAAAGGGAGCGAAGGGGGGGGTGCGGGGAGGGGCGGGGCAGCAGGCAGGGGGCGGGGCGAGGGGGGATGGCCTTGGGGGAGCGGGCGGGGGGGTGGAGCTGGAGGGAGAGCAGGGGCGGGTGGGGGCAGGGTCCCCGCTGTTGTTTGAATCGGAGGGCAGCGAGAGGGAGTGGGAGGGGCTGGATGTGTTCGCGTCATGGGAGGAGGGTCTCCGTGAGGCGCGTATGGCGGCGGCGGAGGGGGCGGAGCAGGAGGGGGACGAGGCGGGTCCGTCTGGGCGGTGGGGGAAGGGACTGGGCAAGGTGGCGGCGGGGAGCTGGGGGGGGCAGGGTGGGCCGGGGAGGGGCTGGGATTGGCGGTGGACGGGGGGCAGGGGTAGGGGGGCTTAGCTGGAGCGAGGAGGAGGATGAGGGTGGGGCGGGGGATGGCTGGGGGGATTGGTACCGGGCGGGCGGTGGCGCGCAGCGGCAGGGACCCGGCACACCAGCAGTACCTTTTTTCTTGCAGGGGGGCGGCCGGCGCGGGGGAGCGGACTTGGTAAGGCTTAGAGCGGCCCAGCGACACCAAGGAGAAGGGAGGGCGGAGCTTCCTGCGGCAAGCCTGGAGTCCACGGGGGATCACGGCGCGGCTGGCTCAAGAAGGCCCCTGGCGGGCTCGCTGGCCCCCGCACCCACAGGGCCCCAGCGGCTTGGGGACCAGCAGAGATCCTGGAGCACCGGCAAAGAGGACTATTTTAATTTCAGTGGGGGCAGAGGCGGAAGGAGGGCCTCTGGCAGGGTCCAGTCGGCGCCGCCACCGGTGTGCCGGAAGTATTGGTGGGGAGGGGTTGAGTTGACGGAAGGAGAGGAGGACAGTCCGGAGGAAGGGGAATTGAGGGATGGGCCGGGCGGACGGGAGTCCGGTAATGGTGTCAGTTCTTTTTTGCAGGTGTCACGGGGCCTGGGTGCTGCGGCGGCCCGGACACAGTCGGGAGACAGGTCGGCGCCAGAAAGGAGAGGCGTGGAGCGGCAAGGGGATACTTTGGTTACAGGTAAAAGCAAGGAGGCGCCGCGGATGGTGTTGGTAGAGGTGGGGGGAGGGGAGGTGGGGGTGAGGATCGCTTATGCAAGAGGAGGTATGTGGTAGATCGGGGTGTGGGGACGGAAGTGGCTGCGCTGGCGCCTGGAGGGAAGGATGCAGGGGGCCCTGGTTGCGGGGGCCCAGAGGGGATGCCGGCGGCAGGCAATGTTGCAAAGCCAGAGGCGGAGGGGAGTGCGGGCAGCGCAACAGCGGATGACGTGGGCGCGGCGAAGCCTGAGAGTAAGGAATTGAAGTTTAAGTGGCTCCCTTGCATGGGGGTCACGAAGCCGCTAGGGGCGCATCTGATGGCGGCTACTAAGGAGAAGATATGGAAGGGAGAGTATGTGGAATTGTTGAAATTGTTACACCGCGAGGTTCGGTCAAAGGAAGGGTCGAAAAAGGAAGAGTATGAGCTGCAGAAGCGCCCGAGGGTGCCACTGAAAATAGAGAATTGGACGGCGGCGTTTTTTATTTCCGCGAATGTATATTGTGAGAAATTCCCGGATAGATCAGTGTCCCTTTTTAAATACATGGACGTCATCCGGAAGGCGCAGATTACGGGGGGGGGTTTGCGTGGGTGCAATACGACGACGAGTTCAGGGCAAGGAAGCGTGGGATCTGGAGGCGAAGTGGGGCGAGCTGGATTACGATCTTTGGCAGCACACGATGTGCTTGGCGGGGTCGGGCAAGACTATTGTTACCGCCAGCGGGCTCCCGATCATCTATCAGCCCTTTCAAGGGCGCCCCACCCGAGGGGGGGTGGGGGCCGGAGCTAAGAGCCAGGCCGGGACCGCGGGGCCCTGCTGGGATTTTAATAAGGGGGCATGCGCCAGCGAGCACTGCCGTTTTAGACACGAGTGCTCGGGGTGCGGCAGGTATGGGCACCCAATGTTGCATTGTTGGGGCCCTACGGGGCAACAGCATGGGGGGCCACATGCGGCAGCAGGAGCAGCGCTCCCCGGGAGCAGTCAACTGTCAGGCAGTGGCCTGGGGGGAAAAGGGCCTGGGCCAAAGGGCTCGTACGCCAGTTAGACTGGACAGGTTGACGGAGGCCCTGCGCATTTACCCGGATGCGGGGGCTGCGGACCGTCTGCAGGCCGGGTTTCGAGACGGGTTTCGGTTGGGATACAAGGGTCCTCGGGTGCGGCGGTGGGCGGACAACTTGCGGTCGGCGCGGGAGCAGCCGAAGGTGGTACAAAGTAAGCTGGACAAGGAAGTGCAGGAAGGCCGCATGGCGGGGCCTTTCGGGTACTGGCCGATAGCCGAACTGATAGTGTCCCCAATAGGCGTGGTGCCCAAGAAGGAGGCAGGGCAGTTCTGGCTCATACAGCATTTGTCATGGCCGGACAGCGGGTCGGTGAATGACTATATCAACGAAAGCGAGGCCACGGTAGTGTACTCCTCTGTGGAGGCGGCAATGGCTTTGGGGGTGAAGGAAGGAAGAGGTGCAGTAATGGCCAAGTGCGACATAAAGTCGGCTTTCCGGTTGCTGCCGGTTCACCCAGACGACTGGTGCCTGCTGGGGATCCAGTTTCACGGCCGCTGGTATGTGAACAAGGGGCTGCCAATGGGCTGCTCGATGTCCTGTGCGCTTTTTGAATGTTTTAGCACGTTCCTTCAGTGTTTTTTTACGGAACGCACGGGTCACCAAGGAGTCACGCACTACCTGGATGACTTTTTCTTGGTCGGGGCCCCGGACTCCACGAACTGCCAGGTGGCTCTGAACAGGTTTCAGGAGATCATGGAGGACCTAGGGGTGCCGTTGGCACCAGAGAAGACAGTGGGGCCAGGCACAGCGCTGTCATTTCTGGGTATTGAGATTGACTCAAGGTTGATGGAAGCACGGCTGCCGGTGGACAAGCAGCAGCAGATGCTGGGACTACTGGAGGTGATGGTGGCCAGACAAAATGTGACAGTGTTGGAGGTGCAAGTGCTGTTGGGACATCTCAACTTTGCGTGCAGGGTGGTGCGGGTCGGCAGGATGTTCTGTAGACGGCTAGGCTGGGCGTTGGCTGGGCGGAGGCCTCCACACCACAATGTGCGCGTGTCGGCGGTGTGCGGAGGATTTGCGGATGTGGCGGTTTTTCCTGCACCAGTTCAACGGAGTGCCCTTACAGCGGGACGAGGACTTGGTTTGGGATGTGCAGATCTTCTGGGATGGGGCGGGCAGCGAGGGTTTCGGTCTCTACTGGAACGGAAAGTGGTGCGCACAGAGGTGGCCCCCAGAGTGGACAGGGGGCGGGAGGAGCATTGCCTTCCTTGAGCTTTTTCCTTTGGTGCTGGCGATCTGGCTGTGGGGTGAAGTGCTGGCCCATCGACGGGTGACTTTCAATGTGGACAACATGACGGTGGTGCAAGTGGTGAATCGCCAGTCCGCCAGAGATGAGCAAGTGTTGAAACTGTTGAGAGTGTTTGTGTTGGGCTGTTTGCGTCATGACATTGCTTTTCGCACGGTGCATGTCCCAGGAATTGACAATGACATTGCGGACGCTCTGTCTCGTTCGCAGTGGGGGAGATCCCGTGGGTTAGCCGAGGACGCGGAACGGGACCCGACACCACTGCCGGCGTGGATGTGGGACATAGGCAACACCGGATGTTGCAGCTAGTTCTAGGATCCTTGGCAGAGTCAACCAGAACAGCGTATGTGGCAGCCTGGGGGGAGTTTGTGGCGACCGGGGCGCATTGGCGGCCGCCGGGCAGGGACAGGCAGGAGGAGGTGGTACAGTTCTTACTGGACCTGATAGGCAGGGGTTTGTCAAGAGTAACGATAGCGGGTAAGCTGGCGGACATAACTTTCATGGGGAAGCTGTTTTGGGGATACGCCCCGTCTGCAGGTGAACTGGGGACTAGGATGTTGGAGGATTGGGCACGGGAATGCGGGCGGGGGGCGGTGCGGCGGCCGGTGTCGAAGGAGCTGTTGGGCAGAGTGGTTGGAATGCTGCCGCGAGTGTGCAGGGATGGAAGGGAGGCATGCCTGTTCGGGACGCTGATGGTGTGGATGTTCGCGGGGGCATTCCGTGTTTCTGAGCTGCTGGGTTCTAAGGCCGGCCGGGGTGTGGAATGGTCGGAGGTGCAGGTGGACAGTCGGTGGTGCGCCTGTAGTTGCGTAAGTCCAAGACGGATCAGAGGGGGGTTGGGGCCTGGGTGGTCCTGAAAGGGGGAGAGGAAGAAAGTGAGTGCCCGGTGCATTGGGGCAGGAAATGGAGGGCTGAAGGCACAGTGAGTGGTTTGGTGTTTCAGCACGCGAATGGGAAAGGTGCAACTGGGTCACAGCTGTTGGGAGTGTTTCGGAAGACCTTGGACAGACTGGGAGTGGATGGACGCCAATTTGGCACGCACTCTTTTCGGATAGGGGCGGCGTCCGAGGCGCATCGTCGGGGGTGCGGGAGGGGGGCCATCATGCGCTTGGGTAGATGGACCTCGGATTGTTATCGCCGTTATGTGCGCAGTGCAGACCCAACAGGAGCGCGCGAGTGGGAGTTGGGGGGACAGTGTTGATTGACATTTGTTTCTCATTTCAGGTTCGGTGGCGGGACCCACGTCCCGGGACATGTTGGTCTGGATTGTGGGGCATTCCTTTGTGAAGAGGGCGAAGTTGCAGGCACAGGATAGCTATTTTGGAGATAACCTGGGGTTTAATCCGGCTTTGTTTCAGGTGATTTGGTCGGGGAGGGGGGGCATGAGATGGAAGGAGTTGGTCACGACATTGAATGGATTGGTGTGCGGGGGGCGTTGCCCGGACGTGTTGGTCCTCCACCTGGGGGAGAACGACCTAGTGCAAGAGTCGGGTCTGGTGCTGATGATAGCGATGCGGCGGGATTTGGCGGAGCTGCGCAGGTGTTGGGCAGGTTGTGCGGTGGTATGGACCGAGCTGGTGCCGCGTAGAGTGTGGCGGGGGCGGGAAGGTGGACAAGGCAAGGAGGAAGCTAAATGTGGAGATGGTGCGTTTTTGTAGGCATTTGGACTTTGCGCGCATATGACACGGGGACATCAAGTACGATGCGCTGGAGATGTTCAGGGGGGACGGGGTACACCTCTCCGGCATTGGAATGGATCTATATCTGTTGGAGCTTCTGGAAGTGTTGGCGAAGTTGTTGGGTGTTTGCCGGGAGTAAGGGATCTTCATGGATGAGCGTTTGTTCCGGGGGGTGGAGTTTGGGGGGCAGGCAAAGGGGGGAGGAGGTGTAATCACCTACCCCACTTTCCCTGGGTGGCGGAGTTGGGTTGATGTTGGCCAAGTTTGGCTGGAGTTCGGTTCTTTATCCTTATGTTTGGGGATTTGGGGAATGGGAGCAGGGAAAGGGTAAACAGTTTTGGAGTTACATTAGAGGGTGCTTAGTTACAGTTGCAAGAAGGCAGCTAGGTCTGTAGGTATTGGCAGGTTTTAGAGTTAGGATGTAGGGGAGAAAATTGGATACTATGAGGATGTAATTGAATTGTATATTTGTATATGCAGGGTGGGGGGATTGTAGCATGTGGGGATCGTAGGGGTGGGGGAGAGAAAACCTAAGGAGTCAGGTAACTTGATGTTTAGAGAGGTTCTAGTTTTGTGAGGCGGTTGCCAGTTTTAATGTATGTGATGTGCACCTGTTTCAAATAAAGCGGCTTTTTACACACACAAAATGGTAGTCGGTCTTGATTGCCCCCTTCATCCCTCCCAAGGATAGAATGTGGAATATTCACCCACACTCTTGCCCCCACCCAAGGCGATCACACACTGCTGATCCCTGGACTCCACAATGCCCGGACCGGAGTCCAGGAAGCGGTAATTTCAGGAAGAGCAACCAAGCAACCTGACCTCCTCCCCATTCAATTGCAGGCAGCAACCTTGCCGAGCAACCCGCGTGCGGGCACCAATCCCAGCGCGGCAATTCCCTGATGTCAGCATTGCAGAGCACAGGGATCCCGAGGCTCCTGAGCTGGCAGCGGTGATCCAAAGGGCGATTGGAGTATCGCTTTAGCTTGGGGCCGCGGCGGGGATCTCAGGCAAGTTTAAATGGCGTGAACACAAGCCAGCGATGATAAAACACAGTCACAAGCAGAGATGTGGGGGAGGGGGCGGGACAGAAGGCTCGGACAGCAGGAGGGGTGACACGGGACAAAGTAGTGCTCAGCAAACACGCAGTAAAGGGGTCAATAGCCGTGGATGGAGACATGGCCGTCATAAGGCGGGTCTTGCAGTGCTTAAACCAATCAGAAGGCAGCATTTAGACACCATTTGGAAAGGACAAAGCTGTAGAGTTTGGTGAGGGCGCTAGGCCCTCATTCTGTGGATAGGTAAATGAGACACGGACACAGTGGTATGGGGCTAGGTAATGGGCCCTGAGCTCGTGCGCTCAGCCCCTTTTATTAGCCAGTGTCATCTGACCTGTGACGCATGGTGGTGGGTGGGTGTTAGGTGTGCAGTTACAATAGAACTGAGACACTAGACCGTGTCTTACGTTACTACATCCCTCCCAACCTTAGTTAAGAAAATTACCCTAACTAAAGTCCAACCTGTGGGAAAGAATATAGAGTTCACACAAAACACATAACTCAAATCACAACGACTCCCACGTAGTCTTCTTTACTGCCGGTTACGTTGATTGCTGGCAATGGTGTTTCTTCTTGCCTTGCGAGACGTGCAGAAGGTGGGCCGTACAGTCTATTTCACTTTGCTTCACATCCTGTGAACGTATAGAAGTATCCATAGCCGGTCCCAAGTGTGTTGCTTTCCGCTGGACCGTCCTGGTCAAAGTGCTTAGTTCAAGCTGGTGTCTATTCCTGACAGGATCATCAGCTGCAGGTTATCCCTCGCACGGATACCCCTCTCTCGTGGGTGTCCCCTCTCACTGGACGACCCGGAGGCCCTTCTGCCAGGCTCCCACTGGACCGGAGGACATGCCGCCTTGTCGCTCCAAAGTGTTGAAGGACGTCGCTACGGGCCCTCTCTCCGTGTCCGAAGCTCCACCTGAAAGGGTGTTGTTGGTACTGGTTCCGTCGTGTGCGACCTTCGGTCTTCCAGGATCTTCAGTGCGAGCGTCAACAGTCTGTCTCTCATTGGGGATCCGCTGCTCAAGGTGTCCCTGAGGCCTCTGCCCCTGGATTTCCGCGGCCCTTGTGTCCGTTCCATCCCATAGGTGGGTGTTTCACCAGACCGGCCTGCTCGCTTCTGTCCTTCCTGGATGACTGTTGGGTTCGCACGTGGATGCTCGCTTCCAGTGATGTTACTTATCCCGGTCGTGCGTGTGGGCTGTTGTGCACCTCTCACGTTCTCCTCGGTGTTTCCCCTTTTTGTGTGTAGTAGTGTCTTGGTCAACACTCCTCTTGGTTCTACTCCATTCTCTTATCTTCCTGTCGTCGTGCTGCTTAGACTTCTTATCCTTCTCTTTTTCTCTTTGGTGGTGGCAGACGTGCCACACAGACGTTCTCCTTTTCTTCTCTTCTCCTTTGTGGCGTCGTGCCACTTTTTCTCCATCTTCCTTTCCTTTGGTGGCGTCGTGCCAGTCAGGCTTTCTCTCCTTCCTTTTCGCAACGCGGTCTGGTCACCTTGCTGTCTTCCTCTTCCTGGCCAAACTTCTCTAGGCAGCGTGCACTCCGCCTGCTTCCATCCGGTCTTGCCCTGGTTCACGGACACTGTCTCTACTCGTCTGTGACTGGACCGGGCGTTGGGATCTTCTCTCTCTCCTTAGACGTTGAGTGTTGACTTGTGGTTGGTGAAGTTCGTTTGTCGCTGTTCGTGGACTGTGTCTTGATGTTCGAACTTCTGGGACCTCTGGCCGGTCCACTCTGCCGATGGTGGTAGGCTATCTTCTGTCCTCTTGTGGGGGACTTGCTGTGTTGTGGTTTGTTGACCCTTGCTTCGGTCACCTCCTTTCGTGACCCCGGTGGGTCGGCTTTTGGTGCGGCCATCTGGCTGGCCGGCTTCTTGGGTGCGTCACGTGTGTGACCGTCCGGGTTCTTCGTGCGACCGTCTGAGGGGTCGGCTTTACCTTCTCTGCGACCAGACGGGGTGGTCTTCTGCGTGAGTCCTCACGCTTCTCTGTTTTCGGTTGGGTCGCTCTTCGATCCGTTCCGGTGCTTGAGCATTGGCGCGCTTTCGTCCGCGCTCTTCCTGTGCTGCGTTTCTGTGCGGAGGGTTACGTCACCACTCCGAGCTTCTTCGTGTTCAGGTCCGCTTCCCGTTACTTCACGGGGTGTGTTTGCTCTCTTCTGGGATCTTGGAGCAGTGTCGGCGGTCGTCGCGCTTCCTCCGTGTCGCACTTGCCTGGTGGGGAGTCTCGTGGTGGTGCTCCTTCACTTTCTTCCGGCAGCGGTGACAGCCTGTGGCCACAAGGCGTCACCGTGCTTTCCGTTGGTGTAGCGTCAGTGCTTCTGAGGGATTGCGCTTCTGCTCTGTCGTCCTTCTTCTGGTGCGTGGAGTTTCTTCACTCCTTGTGCCGTCCTGCGCATCACAGTGCTGTGCTAGGCCGGGTACCTGTGTAGAGTCCTTGCGCTCCTGGCGCACTCACTTGCGCTCTCCTCAGACTAGTGCCTTCTTGTGGCAGTCTTTGGCATGTGGTGGTACCTGGTCGCAGGCCTTTGTGCAATCATTCTTGCATGCTTGTCTCAATTCGTCTTGGTAAGTGGTGCGGGATGCAGTCTTCAGTCTGCGTTTCTGCCGGCTTGCTTTATACTGAGCTCCTTTTGTTGGTTTGTCCAATGCTCGACTGCTGCCTCCTCTACGGCAGTATCTGCAAATGGCCACTAGATGGCAGCGTGGGATAGCTTGGTTCACCCGTCTCTGTCCTTGTGTGCTGTTCTTGAGCTTTCCTCCTTCTCCAGATGGAGCTGCCAGGGCTGGGCCGTGTGCTGTGTGGGTGCAGGTGGTGCTGGAATCACTCTGGCCTCACTGGTGCAAACCTCGAGGATGCCAGGTAAATAATTTTATTTATTTACTTTTGTGTTCAGCAGGCCCCTCGCTCTATGTCTCTTTTCCCACCTGCAATCAGGGAGGGGGGCTCTCGCAGGCTAACAGTCCTGCTTCCTTCTAGGCTTTCTCGCCCCTCTCCCGCCGGCAGCTTTACAGTTCCCAGGCTGCGCGGGGAGGGCAGGAGCTGCCGCCAGGGATTCCACTTGTAGTAGTGGCTGCTCACTGTGTGGGTGAGGTTTGTGTTGTGCACTAGCGCCCGGCAGCTCTTCCCACGCTGCCGGTCGCGCTCTGTCTCCTCCGCACTTTCCTCCTTCACCACCCCCGCGGTAGGCCTTTCACTGCATGGGCCACGCGGGGGGGTTTTGGGCGCAGACTCCCGGGGCCTCTGCATCAGCGGGTGGGCTCCGCTTGTGGTGCGACAGTGCCTGGCAGCTCTCACCGCGCTGCGGGCGCTTCTTTGTGTCAGCTTCACCTTCACCCCGCCGCCGCATCTCCACAGCTCACACACTGCGCGGCGGGGGAATCAGTGCGGGCTCCTACCGGGTGCAGCGAGGTGGGCTCTCGCTTACAATGCGTTCCGCCCGGCAGCTCTCCACATGCTGCGGGCGCTTCCTTTGGAGATTAATCACCCCGCCGCCTCCACTCACACAAGCGGCGGGGGCACGGGACGCCTCAGGCAGGCCGCGGGTGGGCTCTGCTGGTCCTGCTTCACTTCATGTTCGTATTCGGCCGCATCACGCGTGGCCAAGCGTCCTGACTATGCGGGTGGGCTCAGCTTTTTACAGTTCTACGGGGGTCGCTTCTGGGTTGCGCGCCCCCCCCCCCCCCCCCCAGGCACTTCCCAGCACCCGGGCTCACCTCCGGCCTACGGGCCTCGTCTCGGCGGGGTTCCTGCTGCTGCGGCGGACTCGGGTGAGCTCCGGTCGGTCCGCTTCGTTGTGGGGCATAGTTGCGGCCGGTGCAGGTGGGCTCTGGCCGGTCCGCTTCTTCGGTGAGCAGGCTTGATAGGTCCGGTGTGGGCTCCCGGTCACCGTCTCATTTACATACGGGCCCGGGGCTTGGCACACGCCCTGTGGGCCTCTCGGCAGGCTGGCGCCGATCCTGTGGGGGAGGGGTCGTGACATCGTCCTGCAGCTCTCTCCTCTTCCCCCATGATTTTTCATGTAGCTGTGGCACGCAGAGCACAGCTCCGCCTCGTCACCATTGTAGAGTTTGGTGAGGGCGCTAGGCCCTCATTCTGTGGATAGTTAAATGAGACACGGACACAGTGGTATGGGGCTAGGTAATGGGCCCTGAGCAGGTGTGCTCAGCCCCTTTTATTAGCCAGGGTCATCTGACCTGTGACGCCTGGTGGTGGGTGGGTGTTAGGTGTGCAGTTACAATAGAACTGAGACACTAGACCATGTCTTACGTTACTACAAAAGCCACAAGCCAATCAAAAAGTGGGCGGGGGAGTGGGTGGGGCTTCCCACACCTATAGTGTATACTGCATGCCTTGCAAAGTGAGTAGCGCATGCGCTGCACTGCTAGGGGAGACCTAAAAATGGGACTAGTGCAATGTTTTCTAAAGATTCACCCTCAGGGCATTGAAATTGTGACGAAAGGCATATACCTTAACAGAGACAATGACATTGGGTATGAACAAGAACTGGAAAATGCCCCAGGGTGCTATAGAAGTACAGTACAAAATTGGACTCTGTGTAAAACTCAGTGAAAGTTAGCTATTGAGTGCAATAATGGGATTAGTGCAAACATTATTGTGAGCTTAACTATGATATCTTTGATATCACAGAGGCATGATGAAAGAAAGTTGTGCAGAAACTTGTGCCCTTGACCTGCTCCCCCCTAGGGGCTCCCGTCTTTGCCCTCATGGGAAATGGTGGGAAAGCTGACTTGGGTGGGCGCCTTTCCACCTGGGGTGTTCCCTCCAGCCCTCAATCTTAGAGGGTGCTGGATAAAAACTAGCTCCTGCTTGAGAGTTGGGATCTGCTTGGGTCAAGGGTGCCAGAGTTGGGTGGAGTAGGATTATCCTTTCCTCAGAGGCGTGACACCCCATCTACACCTGTGTCAGAGTCCCTTGGCCCTTATTTTCTTTTTACTTGTTTTGGGGACAACCTGGGTAATTACGCCAATCCCTGCTGTTAAATGGATGAGTCTCAATGCTAGTGTGTATCCCCAAATCAAGATCTTCAGATCATTCTTGTTGCAGAATTGCAAGAACCCAATCCTACGTAGTATCGATTGTACCAGTACAGCACTGAGCAATTACAGCACCTCCCTCCACTATCCGTGCGCTTGCTCCCAGCTCATCCCACCAACCCTCTGTTGCCCTTCAGAGACAGGGTATGTGCTGTCTAGGTGAGACCAAAGTAGGACATAAAAGGTGTATTCAGATGGCTTTGTGTTGTTGGTGAGTGTAGAAATAGTTGCTCAGGCTGCCCTTTTTCATGCCTTCTCATTCATTGAAGAGCTGGGGCCCTGTCTCACTCTCTAGGACCTGTCCCCAACAAGGCCCTTCTATGGCTGCTGACGCCTCTCTCCTTCGTAGCCACACACCCTGAGGAACCATTAAAATAAATTGCCTGCTCTAGTCGAGGTGGGTGTGTGTGCTTGCTTTTTTACTCACTGAGCACTGTCTTCTACATAAAAAGTGCTAATCCTTCTTGTCTTTATTCACATCTCTTGATTTCAGGTGGTATTTTAAATGTGTCTAAACCCCGTTTTATTCCGTGAGTGCATTTATTTTGAGTAACTGCTGTACAGTTTCCTGATGACAGAAGTAGAGTTTGCGAAATCCTAGAAATTGATCTGCTCTTTGCATTTGCTAAGGTTTCAGTGTTACTTAAAATGACATGTGCATGTACTCAGGTTGCAATTGGATGCCGCGAATGGAGTTTCCTGAGTGATATTTCCCAGTCAGGCTTGAGTCAGAGACTAGGAAATATCACACAGGAAACTTACTCTGCAACAATCAGGAATGCATGCTTGCTTCAGGAAACCTTTATTGATACCTGTCAAGGCCTTTTAATTCCACACCATACTCACCACCAATGCACTGCACTCTGAGATCTCACATGTACCACCAGTGCACTGCAGTTAGAGCTGTTACAGGTGTCACAGGTGACACGGAGAGAAGGCATGTAAGCGAGGCAGAGAGGCAGTGAGGAACCCAAATCGAAGTGTGGTATATATTTACCCAACCCCTGAAAACCACTACAGTGGCGTGCCTGCTAGTTAATTTGCACACAATTTGTAACACTGGATGGCTTTAGTGCTGGTGGCACCCAGTGCGATGTTTATTTTTGGTGCCCCCACACCCTGTGACCGACTCCTTGATTCCCTCACTACAACCGGGCAAAAGTGTCCCTTATATCTCCAATCACAAGTTATTGTAAAACAAAGTACACCCACCCCATGAGGCCATTGCCCCCTGCGTAGGTCAGCACCCAGTGCAACCGCACCGGTCGCACTGCCCTAAATTCGGCCCTGTTGGATGGAGAGCATCTTTTCTGTCAGCTTTCCACTTCAATCGAGGGATTTGGAGATAACAGTGTTTTTAGTTTTCAAACTCCACTTCCTAATTGTGTGCTTCCTTTCGACACTCTGCAGCAATACACTAAAGCGAGGAAAACACACTGCCGAACTTACAGTTCGCATTCAGCTGCAGAACAAGATGAAAACACGTACAGGAAGCAAGCCAAATCAGCTTTTGAGTATATGGAGAAAGCGAAATGCGTGAACAACTTCTCAGCAGAACAGTGCCAATCACATGAATTAATATTGTTTCAAGTAAAAATATTTCTCTGTTTTCCTAATCCGAGGGGGCAGATTTACAATAACTGGCTCATCCCTGCAAATCAGCAGGGATGTTCCAGTTATTTTGCGTGACGTTAAGAACCCAGGGGCGGTGGGTGACATTTGAAAGTGGTGGGGCGCAAAGTGATTTGCATACAGCACCGTAGCGAGCGAGCGCAGCGATTGAGCCCGAACCCCAAAAGGGGGGTTTGGAGGGATAACCCCCCCTCCCCCCCAAGAAAATTTAGAAAAAAAAGAAGAAAAATCGTGCATTTTCAAGCAAATTTGAGAAAGCAGGAAGGTTAATAAAGCAATTGTGAAAGTGCAGTTATTACATTAATAGATGGCATAACATAGGTAGCTGCTTAATCAGTATAACCACAGAGCTTCATACATTCCGTCCTATTATGCTCTGGTGCTGAATTCAGCATCCCACACACAACTGACTGAACAGTAGACAATTGCTCAACCTCAGTGAATGGCATAAATGTAAAAGTTCTATAGCTCACTCATACCCTCAACCACCCAAAATATAAACTGCAAAGAGTCGGTGGAAACTCAACTGCAATACTGTAATGATCCTTTAATCCAACAGGTACAGTCACTAAGGACAACACAGAACAAATCTATAGGTCCATAGACCCATCAAAAAACAATTGACTACTGTGGCTTTTGTCTGTGGAAAGCCCAAACTGTGAAGAAAGCCAAGCATGTACTACTGAAACATCTATGAGGCAGAAATGGCCAATTCTAATGCTGATAACATAACACTAATTTACAACCCTGCTGTTTTATTATGTAACCTTTTTCAATATAGAAATGGGTTGTAGAAGATTATGGTAGTTATAAATAGTTGAGCTTTTTTGTTAGATATATAAAAGCGATAAGAAACGGAGCAAGGTTTTCTTATATGTTTTCTAATGTGACTGTTAAATTTTCATTTACTGCTTGTGAGATCTTTGTCAGAGAAAGTGAGAGAAATTAATAGGCCGAATTGAGGGGACAGTTTTCTCCTCTACGTGTGGACTATAGTGGCACTCTCTGGCGAAGCACTGGCATTGGAGTGAGGGGCAATGTGAAGCTGTTTTTAGAAAGAAGGTCATGTCAGGTCATTGAAGGTGGTGGGTTACTGGCGCTAAAGAAATTCCCACAGTTTCAGGTTTTGATTTCGAGGGTCTCAGCAGGGCTGGCTCCCAGAAGAAGTGAAAGGGTAGAAAGGGTGGGGCGATGCCAGCTCGGAGCACTGGAAGGCGTGGATGCTCAGGGGGAATTGCCTGGCATAGGAGGACTTGACAATGTAAATTCAAGCTGTCAGCAGACGCTGCTGCGACACCCGCCAGCCCCGGGTGTCGAGGAGCACACAGTGAAGCTTCCTTTTACGTTGTTTTTAGAGCAGATGATGGTGCATGGCAACGCAGGTGTGACTGGTCAAAGCAGCGTCTGGCAGCATCAGTGCCACACAGAGGGCGACAAACTGAAGCGTGCTCTTTGTAGGATATGGTGCCTCTACAGTACAGGAGCCAGGGCAGGTGGCCAATTCCTGCCGGCACTGCAGTGCATGTGTCAGCCCTGAAGTGGGTGGCATGGGCAGTCTGGCCTAACAGCTGCAGCATTAGAGGTGCCCGCGATGGAGGGCAGAGGGAGAATGCTTTGACCTGTGAAGCCGCTGCAGCAATGGGTTCACTGTAGTGTGGACCTCCAGCCGCCACTTGCCAGCACCAGACGGGGTGTCATTCCGCATATATATTGCAGCAGTGCAACACAAGAAGCTCTTGTGATAAATCACCTTCCCAAATGTCATGCCACTTACTGGGTTATACTAAAATAGCTTGAACGGCAAAGCTTTTAAGGTCACAATTACAAAGGGGTCAGGATGGGACAGGGGCCTCTGTGCAGCAAATCAAGAGGGTTGTAAAAAGTACTACATCCCCACTCAGAGTATTTAACTCCTTCACACACCTTGCTATTCTGTACCAAGGGTAAAAAAGCAAATGCTGAAGCATGTTTTAGCACAGGATCACCTGGGCCTGCAAACCCTACAGTGCAGAGAGTTCAGTTTTAACCGAGCAAGAAAGTCTTATTTAAAAGTCCATATGATAAACCCACCTACTTAAAATGTTGTGAAGCGGGGGGCGTGGCTTCGAGGGCGAAGATGGCGGACGCGGCTCTGTAGAGCTCCTGCCGGCCCGATCCTTATCCGTTAATTTATCCTTGCCCTAAACCCTCTTCCCTCGTCTGTACTGTTGCAGGAGGTTGCTGGAGTCCGGTGGAACGCAGTGGTGTGGTCGTTGGGGCCTCAGACCTCCGCCGGCGCGGCCATTGGAGACCGTGCCTGCTGGGCCTACCTGCCGCGTGGTGGGCCGGGACCTCGATTTTTGTCCCGCCCGCCGGGCGACCCTGGGCACCGGCCGGTCGTCATACATCTAGGCCCGCCGGGCTGCAGTGGAGCCGCCGGAGCTGTGGGACGGAAGGCCCGTTGGCCGTATCCTGCGGAGTGGTATCCCGACGATTCGACGGTACAGGCCAGGTGTTCATCCGGATCGGCCTGCACTAGCGGACTCGGGGATCTGCCGCGCTGACTGGGGCGGACGGCCTGGAGGCGCCATTCCGGCGGCTCCCCCTTGGACCCCTGCCTGGTGATATCCGCGCCTTGGTGGAGTGCCTATCCTGTGGTTCTGGCCGGTGTCCTGGCGGGCTGGGGACGGACGAGTCCCGAGAGATTGGTGTGCTGTGGACACCCTGGACTGCTCGCTGACCATTCACCCGGGTGCTCCCGTTGCAGGTCCATATCACCGACCTACCCTGGCGGCGGCCATGACCAGAGGCAGGGCCGGCCTGACTGCCGCCACAACAGGGCCCATCGACAAGTTCACCGGCCCCGGGAGTGGTGCCGGGACGACCGGTGGGGGTCAGGCTGCTGGCCCGGACAATGCAGCGCTGCTGACGGCCATCACACAATCTCGTGATATGCTGGACGCGAAAATTGGTGCGGTGGGCGCAGATGTGATGTTGCTGCGCCAAGACCTTCGCAACGCAGTTGCCCGCATCACTGAAGCAGAGACCAGGGTCACGACGGTGGAGGGCGACGTCGGCGCCCTGAAGAAGAGAGTCGCCGACCTGGAGCAGACGCAGCGGGGCCTGGCGCTCCGGGTGGAGGATGCCGAAGGACGGGCACGGCGGAACAACCTGCGTTTTTTCGGCTTCCCGGAGGACTGCGAGAAGGGGCCTATGGACGTTTTCCTATCCCGATAGCTGGAGAGCTGGCTGACCCCGGACGGCCTGTCGCGCTGCTTCGTGATAGAGCGCGCCTAAGCCGCCGGCTGGGGAGCGGCCCCGCCCGGTCATTGCTCGGATCCTTAACTACCATGATCAAGATGTCATCCTCCGGGAGGCAAGGCTCAAGGACACCCTGCTGTTTGATAATTGTAAAATTATGATCTTCCCGGATTATACCAAAATGGTCCAGCAGCAGAGACATTCCTTTCTGGCGGCCAAGGCCAAGCTGCGGGGCCTGAAGATTCAATACTCACTGCTCTACCCGGCCCGCCTCCGCGTGATCTTCAACTCGAAGACCCACTTTTTCGATTCCCCGGAGGCAGTCTTCGCCTGGACTGACGAGACAGTCAGGCTTTGACCACACGTCCAGCCGGGGCTACACTCCGGCTCCTCACGCAGTTCTTCCCAGGACCGGAGCGACCAACCGAACAAAGGGAAGCGGCATCGTAAATCTCGCTCGAGGCGGAGGTCCCTGTCCCGAGACCCCCTCTTGGGGGACACACAGGCGGAGACGGATCATTCTGGCCGGGGGCCCTGACTGCTGTTCACCGCCTTTTTTGCTCCTCATGTTTCTTCTGTGGCCGTCCCTGCGGCGGCCGCCTGCCAGTCGGCAGTACAGACATAACTTGGTGCAGTATTACCTGGCTCTTTGGCCTTTATTTGGGACTCATGTGAACTGATGCTCTTTATCATGCACTGTCTTTGATGGTACCTTATGCTTGGGGGGGAGGGGGGGTTGGGGCATGTTCTAAGGGCTGCCTCCTCCTGTTGGGTCTGGGGGGTAGTGTTGGGAGTGTGCTTGTTTGGTGGTAGGGGGGCTGTTTGGGATCCTTTGGCATGTCTGACTTTTGGCGCTATGTTTTGGGCCTGAAGTACCGTATGCCGCGACAGATACTTCATTGTTTCTTGAGGTATTGGGGTGGGGGAGGGGGTTCTTGGTATGTTGGGTGGCTAGGTGGGGGGGTTTGCTTTTCGGGGGTTGTGGGTTTTGGGGTCCTGTTTTCTGGGGTGCACGTGGCCTTCATGGGTTTTGCAACTGTGGGGTCCCCTGGGCCGGGAGCCGGGGATTGTGGGGCTGGGTACAATGTGCTTATTGCTGATGTCCCTCCTTTAGCGCCTTCGGGCGCTTCCATGCGTGTTCTTAGCTGGAATGTTCGGGGACTATTGGACAAGATTAAACGGGGGGCGGTGCTTCGTTGGGCTAAGAGGGACCTGGCGGATGTGCTCCTTCTTCAAGAAACGCACATGCTAGGTACGAAGGCCCTAAGTCTGCAGCGCTTTGGCTTTCATCAAGTGTTCCATGCCGGGTTTACTAGGGGCTCCAGGGGAGTGGCCATTCTTATTCATAGACGGCTGGCGTACGTTCACGAGCGTCAATGGCTCGACCCCCAGGGTCGCTTTGTATTTGTTCAAGGGAAGGTTGGTGCGGAGCCTGTGGTGTTTGGCTGTGTGTATGCCCCCCCCCCCCCTGCAATGGGCCTTGGCTGAACGGTTGTTTGCCTTATGGACTGAACTCCCCCACTCCTTGGCTGTGATTGGTGGTGACTGGAACGATGTGTTAGATGTGGCTTTGGACCGGCAGAGGAGGCCCGGGGTGGCGCTTGTGTCCTCCCCTACACGGTTAGGGGCTATGGTTGATGGTCTGGGTTGGGTGGATGTGTGGAGACACCTGAATGCGGGGCGGCGAGAGTACACCTATGTTTCGGCTGTTCATGGCTCCCTTTCGCGCCTGGATTGTGTGTTTGTTCCGAGGGCCTTCCTTGAAAGAGTGAAGGGGGCGGCAATTCGGCCCCGCGGGCTCTCTGATCATTCCCCTGTGGCAGTCCAAATTGACTTGTGTAAAGCACGCCAACCTTTCAGATGGCGGATGTCCACGTGGCATCTGCAGCGCCCTGACTACTCCCAGCATCTTCGTGGTGCGATCGCCCACTATTGGCAGGACAACCTTACTGAGGGACTGGACGCGGTGACCGTCTGGGAGGCCATGAAGCCTACTTTACGGGGAATAGATATAGCCTGGTGTGCGTCTGCTCGCCGGACTCGGCAGGAAAGCATTACTGCTGCTGCAGCGCGGGTGGAAGAGCTTGAGGCTCGCCACAGTGAGGCACCTGATGATGTCGCGCTGCGACTGCTCCTGCAAGCGCAGCAGTCTTACTCCTCGGTCCTAATGGACGAGGCTCGCCAGGCATGGTTGGCCACTCGTAGCCGGGTGTACCAGTGGGGTGACAAGTCTTGCACTATGCTCCACAGGCTTTGCCAACAGAACTTGCAACCTCTTACGCTGCCGGGCCTTGTTGATGGCGCGGGAGTAGCGATCACGGACCCGGCAACTCTTGCGACGAGCTTTGCGCACTATTATGGGCGTCAATATGCCTCCCAGGAAACTCTCTCCCCTACCGATATCGCGGACTACCTTGTGTCGGTTCCCCCATCTGCTGTGTCCGATGAGGTGCGTGATGCCTTGGACCTTCCCCTGACGGCTGAGGAGTTGGGTGACGCGCTGGGTCAACTAAATGTGGGCAAAGCGCCGGGGCCGAGCGGATTCCCCAGCGAATTCTATAAGAAGTTTCATCTACAGCTCGGGCCGCATTACTTGCGGGCCCTGGAGCAGGCGCAAGACCATGGCCGCCTCCCACCGGATTGGCGGCATGCTGAAATCGTGGTGTTCTTGAAGCCGGGTAGGCCCCCTGATCGCCATGAATCTTATCGCCCCATATCCCTTATTAACTTCGAGGCCAAGCTTCTGGCCAAGGCGCTTGCGAACCGCTTGCTTCCACACATCTCAGCCCTTGTTCACCCAGATCAGGCAGGCTTTATGCCGCGTCGAGCGACGAGGCACAATATCCGGCGGGCGCAGGCTGCGATAGACGCGATCGGATCTTCGGAGGATCAGGCGGCGCTACTGTTGGCCGATATCGATAGTGCTTTCGATTCGGTCAGCTGGTCCTTTCTTTTTGCCCTGTTACCGCTGCTGAACTTCGGCCCGGTCTTCCTTTCCTACGTCAGGTTGCTTTATACAGGGGTTACTGCCACGGTACGTATCTCCGGTGCGACGTCGGCTCGGTTCCCGGTGACCAGGGGCACGCGTCAAGGGTGTCCTCCCTCCCCCTACCTCTTTGCGCTGGCTATGGAGCCACTGGCCGCCAGGGTACGCCATGATGCGCTCTACCGGGGCTTTGTGTGGGGTGCGGATCATTCGGACCGCATAGCTCTATATGCGGACGATGTCCTGTTTTTTATGACTGACCTACAGCGTACAAGCCCTCGTGTCCTGGAGCTGATGCAAGAGTTTGGTCGGGTGTCGGGGCTCTTCCTTAACCCGCGCAAGTCAACGTTATGGGTGCTGGGAGGTGGCGCAGTGGCCTGTCCTTGGGCGGCATCCCTTCAGGTGGCGGTGGAGGGCGTGAAGTACCTGGGTGTTTTCCTCTCTGCTTCGCCTGCTGTGGCGTGGGACCGGAACGTCCAGCCTGTGTGGGATCGAGTCCAAATGGACGTCAAGACATGGACGCGTATGCCCCTTAACATCTACGGCCGGTCGGCCATCTTTAAGATGGTGGCCTTGCCCCGTCTCCTTTACCAACTACAGAATCATCCCTTTCCGATTGACCGTACCGTTAATTCTGTGCTGGCCCGGTTCCTGTGGGCTGGGGGTGCCTCCAGGGTGGCGCTGCGCACGTGCTTCCTCTCTACATACTGTGGCGGTTTGGCGACCGCTGACATTTTGTCTTACTATCAGGCCTCCCACCTCCTTGTGCTTAACGAGTGGTGGTAAGGGGAACGTAGTGATCCGGCCTATGCCCTGGAGCACTCTCTGATGGGGGGCGCCTCCCTTCACACGTTGCTGTATTCGGCCAGGCGGAGGCGACTGCTTCCACGGGTTACCCAGGTAGTTTTCGCGGTCTGGCGGCGGGCCCTGCACCGTATGGGTTGGTGGGGTAGGCTGACGGCCGAAACTCCGTTATGGCGTAATGGACTGCTACCGGCGTTGGCGTCTTTGTCTGGGTTCGACGGCTGGGACGCGATCGGGATCTCATCCCTCGGCCATGTCCTTTCTGGTGCTACCCTTAAGTCCTTTCAGGACCTTAGTTCTGAATTTAACATGCCTAGGTCCCAGTTCTTCCGCTACCTCCAATTTCGCCACGCTCTTACTCCTAGCCTAGTGGGCCTAGAGCAGCTCCCTGACTTTAGCCCCATAGAGGCGAAGCTTTTTATGGGAGACCTGGGTGACAAGAAGGTCTCTCAGATATACCGTTCCCTGGTCACGCACTGCTCCCCTTCACTCTCGACGCTCAAGGCTTCTTGGGAAGGTGATGTTGGTCCCCTGGATGACGACGACTGGCGTGAGGCCCTTGAATCTCCCCGTGGTGCTGCTATAGCCATCCGCCTCCGCTTCATCCAGTTCAAATATCTCCACCAAGCTTATTATACTAGAGACCGTCTATGGCGGGCGGGCCTTATTGCCACTCCGGAGTGCTTGAGGTGTGGTTCTGAAAGGGGCACCCTTTTTCATACTGTGTGGACCTGTGAGAGACTGACTCGGTTCTGGGCCGGGGTTTGGGACTGCTTGTCCGAGGTGTTGGGGTGGGACCTGCCTCGTACCCCTAGGTTGGGCCTTCTTCATGTTTTAGAAAACGTTGGGGGCAACATTTACAAACGCCATCTGTTGTTGCTGGGGCTTGTGGTGGCGAAGAGAGATCTGGCGCAGGCCTGGAAGAGCGAGCGCGCCCCCCCACTCGGAGCCTGGAAGGCGGGCCTGGACTTCCTCATGGGCCTGGAGCAGCCTGTTTTCGAAGCCCGGGGGTGTCCCCGCAAACATTACAAAATATGGAAAAGGTGGGCAGACTATAGGGGCCTGTCCCTCGACCCCCCATGGACATCGATGATGCACTACCGCTGGATGTAGACCCCGCACCCTAGGCTGCTGGCCGGCCCCACCTTTGTATGCCATCTTATGTTGCGGAACTGTGATCACGTGCACTGGGTTAGGGTGGGATAAGGGGTGGGTAGCTGTAGGCGGGGTTGGTGGGTGTTCTTGGGGTTGGGTGGGCGGGGGTTGTTCGATATCTCTCATTCTATAATGCTGGGTTCAATGCTGTGTCAATGCTGTGTTTTTTCCTGTCTGTCGTTGACAGTCTCCTCCTGACTGTGAAGGGCTGTGCTGAAACTTGCTTGAACTCATAATAAAGTGGTTTTGAAAAAAAAAAAAATGTCGTGAAGCATGGAAATAAGGCAGAGATTAACATCACCTCAACACTGGTATAAACATTTCTGCACATCAATACAGACAACTAATGAGTAGAGTAGAGTAAGCTTTATTTCGATATATATAAAAACATATCATAAAAGCAACACGTCACAGTTTAACAATAAACAATAAAACAACTTACAATACATTTATACAATAAAGGGAAACTGTCCATTGGAATAACAACATATTAAAAGCAGGGGAGAACTCATTGAATCATCAGTTTTTTAGAGGTTCTTGTACGCCAGGCCCATCCCAAGAACTTTGCCATACAGATTGAATAAAAAGGTCTTGTATCTGAAAGCAGTATTCTCAAAGCTTCAAGATGTGAGCGGGTACCTAGGCTCCTGAACAGGGGCTTCAACCACCTCCGTCTAGGAGCTAGATAGGCTCGACACTCAAATAAGAAGTGGGCCACGGATTCTGTTTTTAGCTCACAAAAAGGGCAGTTGGAAACAGTTTGCAATGGTGGTTTCCAAGTAGAGGTGAACTGGCACAACGGTAGGACCCCAACCCTGAATCTAAAATATAAAGCCCTATCATAAGAGTTGTGTATCAGGTCCAGATAGGCTTCTCTGGAGGGGTTACATTTAACCGTCAGGAAGTTGGCAACAGTTTTTGGGTGGTTTGGTTTACCCATCCTCTCGCTATCGACCCAGGCCCAATATACCTTCTTTAATTCTTGTTTGGGAAGTGCAGTTTGATTTTCCCAATTACATCCTAGACCAAGCAAGGTAAGTGCCTTCTTGACCTCTCTAAGCCAGGGGATCTTATACCAGCCAGGGAGGGACAATACATCTTTTAGGGCATCCGCATAGCTTTGGAGTTCAGGGACATTCCAAATTCTGGACCACAGTAGCAAAGGGCGTAGTTTAGCTTGGTCACAGATAGGGCGAGTACCGGTGTCTAACAAGATTGGAATGGTGGGAGTACTTTGGGGTAACCTCATCAAGTCTTTAAGGAATTTATTTTCTAGGTGGGCCAGAGTGTCCACTCTCTGGGTTCCCCAAAGTTCTGCACCGTACAACGCTGCACTAACCACCCTAGCCCTATAGATGTCAAGCAGTGCCCCAATCGGTTTTGTAGTGGAGGCACGTTGTTCTTTGAGGAGAGCGCCAACAACCCTTTTGTGGGATAGGAACACTTTCTGGTGGTGGGCCTTCCAGTTCATACTGTCACAAAGGCGTATCCCTAGGTAGTCAAATTCTTTGACCCGCTCTAATGGGACGGAGTCTAGGGTGGGGGGTTTTACAGCTTTCTTCGGGGGGTTCAGAACAAGGAATTTGGTCTTACCGATATTTATTGCTAAGCCCTTAGAATCGCAGAAGACCTTAAAGCTGGTGAGTAGCGCTTGTATGCCTGCAGGTGTCTTCGAAATCAGGAGGGTGTCATCAGCAAACAGGAGTGTCGGGATTTTCCTTCCAGCCAGGGATGGTGCATCTGCAGGATGTTGTAGAAGATGCTCCACCACTCCGTTCACGTACAACGAAAACAGAGTGGGGGCAAGCACACACCCCTGGCGGACACCCCTGTCGACTGGGATACACGGTGTTTTTTCTCCCTGAGCACCCCATCTGATTTGGGCAAAGTTGTTAGCATGGAATTTTATCAGTAAGGCCAGGAGGTAGGGGGGTAGGCCTAGACCGTCAAGGACTTCCCATAATAGTGCTCGAGGAACCAGGTCGAATGCAGTTTTCAAGTCTATAAAGACTAGATATAAACTGCCTCCTCCTAGCACCACTACCTTCCAGTAGAGCATTAAAAGGCGGAAGGTCTGCTCTACGGTACCTGTCCCTGATCTAAACCCCGCTTGGAGATCGGATAAGATCTGATTATCGTCCACCCACTCCAGAATCCTGCCCAGTACTACTTTCCCCGCCACCTTTTGTGTTGTATCTAACAAACTGATGGGACGGTAATTTGCTGGGTCCTCCCTACTACCTTTCTTGAAGACAGGGACGACTTCAGCGCCCCTCCAGGAATCAGGTAGGGGTCCCCCCAGTGTAGCCTCATTGAGTAATTCTGCAATTAGTCTGCTCCAAAATGGGGGATTGTTTTTTATCAGGTCGCCCGGAATCCCATCCGGGCCTGCCGCTTTGTTTGGAACAATACAACTAATTGCCTTCTCCACTTCTGCGCAGGAAAATGCATCTTCATTTGGTGGGAGAGCAATGGAGCTGGACCGTAATAGGGGGTCTGGTTGAATGGTCCCTGTTTGTACTGAGTACAAGTTCGAAAAATGGGTGAACCAGACAGTGCCCGGAATATTACAGGTCAGTTGATGATCTACGGGCTTCTCTCTTGACCTTAGCAAGTCCCAAAACCCCTTTGCGTCTTTCTTTGTGCTCGCCTCCGTTAGATCGCGCCAGAAATTAAAATCGTGTGACCGCTTGGCCTCAGACACAGATTTCCTGTATAGTTTCCTTGCAGACCTGATAGCGGCTTGGTCTCTCCCTTTTACAGCAGCCACGAGTTCACTCTTTGCATTCCGGCAAGTCGCTGTAAACCACTTTCCATTTGTTCTCGACGCGCCTTTATCTGAACTTCTAGCTTTGGGTTTAAGAATAGTAAATAGCCCACTTAGTGCTGATATTGTCTCTAAAAATAGAGTTGAATACTTCTTGCTTTCACCCTTTAAGGAGCCAAACTTGGATTCAGCCTGTAATAGAATATTTTTGGCTTGCGTCATCCGTACCTCATCTGCTGCGATTCTAGCCCATTTGAGGCGTCTCCCACAATTTGAGGGAATAATCTCACGTGATGATTTCCATATCTGATTCGACGTATCCTTGGAGCCCGTGTGCCAGGGGTCAGAAATGGTTACAGCAAGAGGGTTGTGATCACTATCACAATTAGCTATTACCTCCATGTCCTGATGGTATGACCAGAGGTTGTAATTGAACATAACAAAGTCAATTCTGGAGGTGTGGCCCGTCCTGTTGTATGTGTGGGCACCCATGGGATCTGACCTAGAGCGCCCATTCGTTGCTCTCAAGTTGTACTCCATACAGAGAGCATTTATATCAATCGCCCGTTGTGACCATTTCGGAATCGGGTCGAGATTCAGGATCGGGATTCCCCTCCTGTTATCCTCATCGTTGGTGTCCAGGATATCTTCCATGGCTAGGGGCTCAAAACAGCAGTTAAAATCGCCTGCCAACAGAACTAGAGAATCAGTGTTACAGGCGGTCAGATTGTTATTTAGGCATGTTAAAGTAGAGGATCCACCGTTCCTGCTGTCCCTTAAATAGATATTGAACAGTTCTAATTTCTTTCCCCCTTTGTGTTGGAGTGTTAGCCATTGGAGGTCAGGAGATTCAGTAACTCTTTGAACAACGCTGAGGTCTAAAGCTATGTTAATCCAAATTAGGAGACCGCCTGACGGGCGTCCTTTGGAACCTTGTTGGTGAACAGCCGGAACATAAAAGGTCGAGAATCCCACTCTATGTCTGGGTTCCTGGCACCATGTTTCCTGAAGCAAACAGATGTCGTAAGGTGCCAGGAAAGTGTTCCATTCTGGGTTATCCAGGTTACGTTCCAGGCCAGCCACATTCCAGTTTAAAATCTTCAGTGGAGCATCACCAGATGGAAGGATTTTAGGAACATGAGAAGGTAGGAACGAGTTCCCTTCATCCGGAATAGTTGGTATTGGGGGGATCTTGGGCCGATTAAATTCGATGAGGGCAACACTGCCTGGCTGTATGATCTCCATCAGATTAAGTTGGGCAAGAGGAGGTGGGCTTAGACTGTGAATGTCTGACCATTGATCCATCCCTGTACAGTCTAGAGTAGCCGTATTGTATAGTTCCAAAATACGTGGCAAGTGAGTCAGGGATGCACCATCATTATTTTGAGGACTGTTGGTTTGATTTCCAGGTGGTTCTGAGACCAGGGGAGACTGAGCTTTTACAACTAGTGGAGAAGTAGGTGGCGCAAAAAGTCAATCGACCTCCTCCAGACCTCCAAATCTATTATAGGTTGAGAGGCCATTCCAATGTAGGAGGGTATCCGTTGGCCTCGAAGGATGGGTAATCCCTGGAGGATACTGCGCCAAGGACCAGTTTGCAGCTTGGGTGTGTGCTTGCCGTGGAGGGTAGAAGTAAGATAGCGGCCTCGGGATAACAAGGGAGTCTTCGCTGATTGGCCAGGAGCAAATATAGCGGGCAGTGTGTGGGTCATCAAAAGTAACGACTACACAGTCCCCTTGCTTGGATTTCTTGGTTGGGCCCACCCAAGGTATTCTGCGGACCATCATTACCCGACTTCTCCTCCCATTGGAAGCTGGTCTATTGACGTTGAGCCAGTGCATTGTTTTGTTTTTCAAGGACCAATGGTTTTCGTATTGGTCAATGCCAAGGGCAGGGACACCTGTCAACACAGCTACATACTCGTTGGCCTCTGGAGGGAGATCTATGTAACCTCCTCTAAAATTTTCTTTTGAGCGGGGGCCCCGGGTTTCAGGAGGATGAGGTTTAGTAGATGGTAGGTTAGGGGTTGTATTTTGCGGCTTAGGATTCCGTACAGGAGCCTGCGGCTGTGGAGCCTGGGGTTTAGTGGTTGTGGGAATTTGGACCGTAGCCACCGTCCTTGGCTTGGGGACTGGCCTTACAACAGCAGGTACTAAAGAAGGGCGCTGCTCGATTTGTGCGGCAGGAGCTAGCGGTTGAGAGTCAGGTAAAAACACGCCCTGATTTTCAAGACTTCTCAGGCCAAGAGTGGCCAGAGCAATAATGCTCTTTTCCATCTCGAGTAGATTGTTTTCAATCCTAGATAATCTTAAGTCGAGTGGTGAGAGAAGTTTTTTTAGTGATTCCCAGACTTGGCCTATAAATTCATTATCACATTGTCCCTGATCCTGCGCCTGCAACCCCTCACCCTCTAAAGTGGTGGTGACTAGGTCGTCTCCCGTTGTATGGCATACTGGCTTTGATGTTAGTGCTGGTGAACCCTTAGGTAAGGCAATACATGCCTGGGTATTCGCCAATGTGAGATGTTGGGAACCTGCCACTTTAGCCTTTTTGCGGGAGTAGGCTGATCGTGAATGTCGTTTCCTTTTGGGATGCGCTCTAGTAGCACTGAAAATAGTTGGAATTACTTGGGCAGGAGGTTTAGGGGTGAAGGGCTGAATATGAGGCGGTGCAGGGGAGCTTAACTCTTCTACAATACGTATTTGTTCTAAAGGGGAGGTAAGAGAAGGAGTGGTCGGGGGATGGTGAAGGTCGGCCTGGGTGGTGATACTAACTGGGCAGGCAGGGCGAGCAGGGGTGACAGCAGAGGCTATATGGCCTAGGGATGATTTTTTTGAGTGGGCCATTACCTCAGACAGCCTGCGTGCGGCTGCCAGTTCAAGGGATACTCTTGTTTGAAGTTTGGATATTTCTTCATCAATAGCTATATTAGTGCGAGTGATGAAGTCATCCATAGGACCACTAACTTGTGAACCACCTTTGGCGGCCTTACTGCGTGTCATCCTAGTACTCATATTGCGTACTTTAGTATTATTATGGTGGTGGCCCTCACACTCACTACTAGATGAGTTGCCTCAATTTTGGTAGCCTGACTTACCCTAATGGAAGATCGACAAGGGGGGGTTAGGGTAGCAAGGGGGAGTGGCCCGGGACCGTCCTCTGCCATCCTCGAACGGCCTCAAACGGCCCGCTCTTAGCCCGGTCTTCGCCCCGAGCTGCGTCCCGCGCTGCGGGAGGAGTGGCCCCAGATATAGCGGAGCCTGAGGGCAGTAGGCGGGCCGGCAGGGAGAGCGGACCGGAAGTGGTCAGCGGTCACTCAGGGACTCCTGGGATTTGGAGTCCCTGAAACGCTCGCAGCCCTGCAGCCCTCCGGTGGTAGAAAGCGCCTCCTCCTCCTTCCTGACAGCGAAGCGGCACCCGCGGAGCGGGTGCTGCGAGGTGTGGGTTCAAGGTCCTCCTTGCAGTGTTCAGCCACAGGTGAGCGCGTCCCAGCGTGCGCTAGCCAGTAAAGTCTCCCAATTGGCAGATCAGGTAAGGGGGCTTTAACAAGCCCTCAGGTGGGCGGTAGGCGGGCCGGCAGGGAGAGCGGACCGGAAGTGGTCAGCGGTCACTCAGGGACTCCTGGGATTTGGAGTCCCTGAAACGCTCGCAGCCCTGCAGCCCTCCGGTGGTAGAAAGCGCCTCCTCCTCCTTCCTGACAGCGAAGCGGCACCCGCGGAGCGGGTGCTGCGAGGTGTGGGTTCAAGGTCCTCCTTGCAGTGTTCAGCCACAGGTGAGCGCGTCCCAGCGTGCGCTAGCCAGTAAAGTCTCCCAATTGGCAGATCAGGTAAGGGGGCTTTAACAAGCCCTCAGGTGGGCGGTAGGCGGGCCGGCAGGGAGAGCGGACCGGAAGTGGTCAGCGGTCACTCAGGGACTCCTGGGATTTGGAGTCCCTGAAACGCTCGCAGCCCTGCAGCCCTCCGGTGGTAGAAAGCGCCTCCTCCTCCTTCCTGACAGCGAAGCGGCACCCGCGGAGCGGGTGCTGCGAGGTGTGGGTTCAAGGTCCTCCTTGCAGTGTTCAGCCACAGGTGAGCGCGTCCCAGCGTGCGCTAGCCAGTAAAGTCTCCCAATTGGCAGATCAGGTAAGGGGGCTTTAACAAGCCCTCAGGTGGGCGGTAGGCGGGCCGGCAGGGAGAGCGGACCGGAAGTGGTCAGCGGTCACTCAGGGACTCCTGGGATTTGGAGTCCCTGAAACGCTCGCAGCCCTGCAGCCCTCCGGTGGTAGAAAGCGCCTCCTCCTCCTTCCTGACAGCGAAGCGGCACCCGCGGAGCGGGTGCTGCGAGGTGTGGGTTCAAGGTCCTCCTTGCAGTGTTCAGCCACAGGTGAGCGCGTCCCAGCGTGCGCTAGCCAGTAAAGTCTCCCAATTGGCAGATCAGGTAAGGGGGCTTTAACAAGCCCTCAGGTGGGCGGTAGGCGGGCCGGCAGGGAGAGCGGACCGGAAGTGGTCAGCGGTCACTCAGGGACTCCTGGGATTTGGAGTCCCTGAAACGCTCGCAGCCCTGCAGCCCTCCGGTGGTAGAAAGCGCCTCCTCCTCCTTCCTGACAGCGAAGCGGCACCCGCGGAGCGGGTGCTGCGAGGTGTGGGTTCAAGGTCCTCCTTGCAGTGTTCAGCCACAGGTGAGCGCGTCCCAGCGTGCGCTAGCCAGTAAAGTCAACAGACAACTAATGATAAACATGATTGCCGACGTCTTATTTCACATATTCCTGAGAAAAGTCCTGAATCGGGCAAAACTGCATTTTCTGACCGTGGAAACAGAGCTACTGTATTAGGAATATTGCCTCTGATTTTGGATAAAAATCTAAAGGCGTGTTTAAGGAGCAACTCTGGCTTGTCCTAATTTTGCCCCAAAACAAACAGTTGCTACATCGGAGTGGTGTAATCTTCACCTAAGAAATAGAAGCAACAACTGGAAGCAGGTGCCCAGATGTCAATTCAATCAAACCCTCATATGCCCTCACATGGCACAGGATCAGTGCCTGCGCAAAGCCCACCAGTTATTTTCGATAGCTCCGCAAAACATACTAGACATCACTGGATACACATCTCGATCCGGACATTGATCATTGAAGTATAGCAAGAAGTAAAACGATGTCAAGGAACTATTCATGGCGGCAATCGAAGGGCCAGGTCCAGATGAACGGCTTACCATCACTTCCTCTCCTCCCATTCAAGCTCCCGCTGGCCACCATTTGGCAGTGGTTGAGAGTAACTGGTTACAGGAACCTGGGTCCCATCTGTCATATATTGTCCCTACAATTGCCGTGCATATGCTGTTGTGTAAAGATGTTACGAAGGATGTTCGTGGGTACATGTGTAATACCTCCAACATCTTTGCTCGCGATCCTGGTTTTGAGAGGACGAGGACAGTTACTGTGTACCCTGCAGCTCCCTTGGAAGTTGAAATGCTTCATAAATATACCTCTAGAGCTGAATCATCTAGCATGACTCATACGAAGTCTTTGATAAGAAAGAGCTATGCTGTCACAAAACGTAGTGACAATTTAGTTTTTATTTCCTGGAATGTGGGGGGGGGTTCGCTCCAAACCATGTAACACCAAATGGCTGTCTTTTATAGATTTATTTGATGATATTTGTTGACAGGAAACTTGGGTTTTTGATAATGTCATAGAAGATGGGTTCAGATCCTCTAGTTCTCCATTTGTCCTTTCAAGTGTGGGCAGGATTAAGGGATGCCTAGTTGTCTGGTATCAAGTGATATTAGGAAGGAATGTATCTGTTCCGTAGATAATGGCAAATCCCCACTAACACATCTTGGAGCTTTGTTCCACAAAAAGGTATAATATACCCTTAGTACATTTTTGTTATCATGTTCATACCTCACAACTGGTGAACATTATTGAGGATTTGGGGTCAGTAATCTCTTGTCTAATGAGTTAAGAGAGTACAGGCACCTCCCTAGTATGGGTAGATGATTTTAATGTTACTAAATGCACTTTTAGTGGAAGTCATTCCTGTGATATAGTCTAAGGACAGGGCAACAAAGTGGCACATTTTTTTCACTCTCCCTATGGAAAAGCACTGACTAGAATAATGCTAATAAACAACCTTCAATTCGCATCAGAAATATGTGGCAATGCTGCTGCGAATACATTGACTTTTGTGGGAAGGGGGAAAGGTAGTGCCATTGATCACATTTTAGTCTCTGGTGCTTTGATTCCATCTGTCAGCAAATTTAACATCCTTCCTTTAATGACCATTGGCCAATCATTGTCATATTCTCGCCTATACCTACACCCTCCCCGTCTTCCATTCAGACATTACCTTTAACTTTCTCCGTAAATCAAAGGGTGCGCAGAAAATTGAAAAATGTAGATCCTAATCAAAAGCACATGCAGAATTGGTCTCAATTAGACCTGACAAGACCATGCCCTGCCTAGCGAAAAATGTAGATCCTGGGGTGGTCCAGGATAATTTCAGGAAAGTTTGTACTTCTGTTTCTCGTTTTCTATTAGTTGATTTTCCACAGAGGGCTCGCTCAGCACACTCATGGTTCAACAATGATTGCACTAAGGCATATAAACTCCTGAAACAAGCAACCAAAGAAGTTCCATGTGATTTAACGGTGGTTAAAGTAGTGAGACTGAATTATATTAATGTAATTGAAAAAAGGACAAGCATTTGCAATGAAATAGGTTTCGCATTAATTAAGTTTGAGCTATTGGCATTGCTAAATATTGCAACACCAACTGTAACAAAAGTCTATAAATTGTAGTCTAAAAAAAGTATCTTTATTTTTGTAGCATGGTGGCATACTGCGCTTTAGATGAATATGTTTAAAAGTAAAGTGTGCCATACTGTGATTGCAACAATAGTTAATTGTGGATGCGTTAACAATTGATGTGTGCACTGATGGCTGGTGGTGTGTGTGCCTGGTGAAAGCGTGCACTGACGGCTGGTGGTGCATGTGTCTGGTGAAAGCGTGCACTGACGGCTGGTGGTGTGTGTGTGCCTGGTGAAAGCGTGCACTGACGGCTGGCTGGTGGTGTGTGTGTCCCTGGTGAAAGCATGCACTGACAGCTGGTGGTGTGTGTGTGCCTGGTGAAAGCATGCACTGACTGCTGGTGGTGTGTGTGTGTCTGGTGGAAGCGTGCACTGACGGCTGGTGGTGTGTACCTGGTGGAAGAGTGCACTGACAGCTGGTGGTGTTTGTGCCCGGTGAAAGCGTGCACTGACGGCTGGTGGTGTTTGTGCCCGGTGAAAGCATGCACTGACGACTGATGGTGTCTGTGCCTGGTGAAAGTGTGCACTGATGGTGTGGTTGTGTGTGTGGTTGTATGTGTGGTTGTATGTGTGGTTGTATGTGTGTGTGTGGTTGTATGTGTGTGTGGTTGTGTGTTCGGTTGTGTGTGTATTTGTGTGTGTGGTGTGGTGTGTGTGTGTGGTTGTGTGTGTGGTTGTGTGTGTGTGTGGTTGTGTGTGTGTGTGTGTGTGTGGTTGTGTGTGTGTGTGTGTGTGTGTGGTTGTGTGTGTGTGTGGTTGTGTGTGGGCATGGTTGTTTTGGCGTGGTTGTGTGTTGTGTTTGTAGTTGTGTGTGTGGTTGTGTGTGTGTGTGTGGTTGTGTGTGTGCTTGTGGTTTTGTGTGTTGTTGTGTGCTGTGCGAGGTTAAAACTAATGCTTAGCTGAGGCTAGCCTAAGCTAAGCCACATTACTGAAAATGTGTCAGACTCTTTGCTACTGCTGACCATGTCTGCATGGAAAACACAAGCACGCCCACCTCATACCCAAGACTGAAGGAGAGCTGGCTGCAGAAGAACAACAATTATTTGCATCTACTTGCAACATTCAGAACGCACATTGAAGTTTAACCCTGCTAAATTATACAGTTGCTCAAAGGGAATCAAATGCAAGAAAAGCCCCATAATAAAATATACAGGAAGTACAATGTAGAAGCAACTTTTCACAACAAGGTTACTGTTTTCCATAATGATGGGACATAGGCAAGTTAACTAGATATGGAATGCTATTAACATGAATGACGTATGATGTCAAACATAACCATTCATAAAACAACATTATAGCCTGAAGCACTTTAAAAATGTGATGGAAGGTTTCTGTCTGTACAAATCTGCCACAATGGCCACATAATCCACCCTTTTCCGAGTAATTTTAAACAAAAGAACAGGTTACGTAATATTAGTGACATTATTTCCGGAGGACACTCTGACTGATTACTTATCTTTAGAATATCCCCAGGCAGCAGCCTGGATCCTGCGAATTTTACAACAATGCTCCCATCCGTTTATAAATGGTGCCACTATGACTCTACACCACCCTGGAAGTGATAGAGTGGAGCCGCATGTAAGGGCCATCCTGTCATGCCGACGTCAGTTAATTTCTTCCCTTGCAGTTCAATGCAGATCCGCAGATCTGTTTCAACCTTTGGTGGCTTTCAAACAACTTCAAAATTTAGCTCAAACAGTGTGCCAAGGGAGTGGTCTACCTCAAAAATGAAAAGCTTCAAGTCGAAGTTGTAACATATAAGGCCCAACCTAGGCCGTTACTCTATTGGAGGAGGCTGAAGTATTCTCAAGATCTTGAAGATTATCGTGGAGCACTGAAGGAGGTTGTACTACTAAATAAATATGCCAAAATTGTGTGGCTATCTTATGTTCAAAAGTTGTTAGTACAAATTGGGCTAAGGGGCTATTGGTCTTTTTCGGCTTCCATGCCACATTTTTCTAAGTCCACACCCAAATAAGCTTACTGGGCCCATGTCCACTATAGTGATTTCCAGAAAGTGTCTGAAGGGTCTCTTACTGCCTTCTTTCTGGATTTTAAACCCAATTTCCAGTGGGAGCCTTTTCTGTATTTTATTACCCCGCGAGCTACAATTCTCTTTTTCTTTTACCACTAATGTAACTTTTAGCAGAATGTAATCAATTGACTGTATTAATTACTGCATGCCCTGTTGATCAACAGTCAGAAAATTCACTAGTGCATTTTGTTGAACAGCCTAAAACAAATAGAGCTAGCATGTAGAAAGCAAGCACATGCGAGGTATAAACCTCAATTCCAGTGGGAAGCAATGAGCTGATTTCGTTAGTAAACCAGGCAGCTGTGCTGTCTGGTAGGCTTCCACTTAAAAATCAAGGCGTCCTTATGTAATGTAACTGGTGCTCTTAAAGCACTGTAATATATTCTGGTCGACTTTTCGCTATATAAAACTGCAAAAAATAGCAACAAATCGCTAAAAGCTAAAATTATTTTGGGTAACCGAAAACACACATTTTTGTAGTTCTTACTTCTAAATTGACCCACTCCGTATTAGCAGAGGTGTGGAATGTTAAAACAGACACACTCACACACACTTTCTTTGACCCTATTGCTCCACTCTATATGAGACTTTTTCTGCGTGTTCTTACCTTCCTAACGTCTGCTCAGTGGTTCATTTTAACAACCCCTTGCCATGCTTTAGACAATCAAAAATGTGGTACACTTGACTAACTTCCATCTGCGACAGTGAATGTTTACACACCCTGGCTTGATGAGTCACTTAATGCGTAAAGACATGAAAAAACCTGCAGTATTTTTTGTTTCAAAACAGTGACGTCGAACTGAAATAAAGGTGCATTACATACCGTAAAACCAACGTTGCTATTGCTGTCAGATAAGCCTGCAGTCCCAGGCTTTCATTTAACAAGCCGCAATGACTTCCGGGGCTTGCGTAATTCATCACAGTGATTTGTTTAAAGGCAGCGCATTTAGCAAGACTCCGAGTCACAGGGGAGATCCCACAATTCCAGCCCCTGATTTTGATCGAACAATAACATACATTCTAGGAGCTTTAGTCTTAGCATGCTATACTAGGAACCATTTGATGAATTATGGGAATTGTAGTCCTTGATCACTTTGAAGTAGCTGGATTCCAATGCCATGTTGTAATGCAGATGGCCACTTAAGGTGTGCCCTCGTATCTCTGGCATAGCCTATAGTCAGTGTATGTTTATCATCAACTTTAACGCACAGCTGCGGGAGAAGGACTGCTCCAGCTCTGCCTTCAAGGACGTGCGAGGACTCAGGAGAGGGCGAGTGTGGTTTCAGATGCTCAACTCACTCTCTTGTTAGTGGCGCGAGGACCATTCAATGGCGAGTAGAGACTAGAGAGGTCAGCCGCGCACCGCAAAATGGCCAATCACTGCATGACTACATGAAGTCACACACAGTGATTGGCCATTATGCAGTGTGTGTGCACCACCCACGAGCGGCATCCAATAATGGATTGCCCTGCGGTGACCGGCCAATCCTGGCGCTGCAAGCAGCGCCAGGATTGGCTAGGGGGGCTCATGAATGCTCGCCCTGTGTCACCTTTGTAAAGCCGGGGGCTGCGGCCAGTTTAAACAAGCACCCCCCCTATGGAGGAACACTGATGCGCATGCGTGGGCAAGTTTCTGCCCCACGCATCACTTGCGCGCTAGATACCTTGGCTGGCTGTCTGCTGCTGCAGCTGAGTGCGTCACGTGGTCGTGGACTGTCACTCAAGCTGCGCAGAAGACCAGACCAGCCCCCCTTCACTCCCCACTCCTGGATTACTCGGGTGCTTCCCGGATTCCCGGCAGCGCTCGCTCGAACATTTTAAATAGTCTGAGTCACCAGTTTGTTTTAGTGCAGCAGCGCGTCCATGGGGCTTGTGGGGCTACGCCCCTACGCCCCAATGGATTCACCGCTGCTGTAAGAACCCCTTGCGCCACCATGGATTTTCAATGCGGCGCACTGTGGGGCAAGGAGAGACAGATGCGTGACGCATCTGTCAGCGTAAAGGTGATGTGACTAGATGCGGCACGTTGTAAATCTGTCGCATGGTGGCGCATTGTTTGCGACGCCGCTGCTTCACAGAAGTGACGCAACGGTGTCGTAAAAATGTCACAAGGGGCTTGTAAATATGCCCCCAAGTTTTTTTAACAGTTTGTTTTTATGGAGTTCTGGGGAACAACATAGCGGAAAGACGAGCAGTAAATTAAGTGACTGTTTAGTGTGTAAATGAGTTTGGTAACCGTGGTTGTTTGCTGTTAGGTAGCTTTGAGTTTGCTTTCAAACGTGGAAGGCCGAAATGTCCAGACAGCATTATTTGCTTCGCAAATAAATCAGTAACAGTATTCGGACAAATAACGTGAATGATGCAATTTTGAGCCTGACCTTGAAAATGAATTGTTCTCGATCTCGTTATATAACACACATGAGCTGAAGCAATGTTATGCTGTTGTGCAATAGAGCAAAACGTGTTAATGTACCCCTATTTGACATGCAGTATGAGTTGTAAACACAGCACAATCCTAAACAAGATTTACAGGCGCGCGGAGCGGGAATGCTCTGCAAATGAACAGGGAAGCTTCAACACGAGGCATAAAGTCCTCGTGCTGGAGGGCAGCAACGGAACACTGAAGCTCACGCCTACTTACGCTCCTACTGTCTCTCCAAAAGAAGTTTTTGAAAAGCCGTACACATGGGACAGTATGTTGGTGTTGGTTGCCTTCTTCTTCGGATGGCTCTGTGCTGGTGTGTAGAGGGCTAAAGCAAGCTCTGGCGGCCAGTAAAGTAAACACATGGCTAGGGGTGGGGGAGGCAGGATGCAGCTGCAGTGAGCTTCGGGCAATAAGCATTCCAACAGGCCAAAATGGGGTAGAAGGCCGCTTTATTGGAGAGGTAAGCAGTTTCATGTATTACAAATATGCAAATAAGGCCTCCTCACTAATACAGAGTCATATTCTATTACCCCGCGCCCTTAAACAATTCCCCACAACAAACTTCCCCAACATTGTTCTAACTAATCCTCCTCCCCAACCCCTATCTCCTCTTACCAATCTCAGCCTCCGACTCTTCTCCCCAACCTATTCTTGTCCAAGCCTAATCGCTGGTAAAATGTAATCCTGAGAAAATCTACTATTTGTATATATGTATATAGAGATAACTCTAACCACTAGTATATGTAGCAGACCTTTGTACTTTCTGCCATTCCTATGTGATTATTAGAGTTTATCCATTTTTATCTCTTCCTTGAGTGACTTTACAACCAACTTGTACATTTGCAATTTTTTCTGTTTGCATCTCTTCCTTGTGTGACTTTACAACTTGTACATTTGCTATTTTTTTCTGTTTGTATCTTATATGTAACTCATGTAATCCTAAATCCTTATCTATTGCAACTGGTTCTTTTGTAAAGCGCTCTGACACCTTCGGGTAATGTTCGCGCTATATAAAATCACATTAAATAAAATAAATAAACTAAAAATCTTTCATACCCTGCCTACCTCCTGCCTCATTCCTCGTTCATCTGTTTCCCTCTGTCCGAAGCTAGTCTGAATGCCTCCAGCCCTTCCTCTCCTCAAATTCTGTCACCTAACCAAGCAACGCTATGTACCTATACTCCAAAGGTTTCTTGCAAACAAGACATTAGACAAATACAATATATTCTAAGGGTGGGACAAAATGTCATAAATGCCTACCTCAAACTCTAACGCCTCACTAACTGTGAACCTAATGTTCACATTCCAAATGACTCGCGGTACACGCCAGCCAATCAGGACCTACCTACCTGTCCTGGAATGTGCCAGTAGCCCGATACTGCCCGGGGGTGGACATTCTACAAATATCACCCCTGGACCCCTCATTTGCAGTTTACAGCTAATAGCTAAAATAGTGCACCCAATCTCTCTATACATAGGCACATCCAAAAGCATTCATCTGCTTAGTGCCACAAGACATTTTAGTCCACAGTGGCCGCTCCAGACGGGCTACCACTCACTAATTCAGAATAAATCACACCATCTCCTCCTCAATTATGAATTATGAATGGAGTCGACACCAGAATGGGACCCGGTGCCCAAACGAAGTTGAGCAATAGATCTGGAATTTGCAGGCTTCTCATTTATCAAATAGTCGGTTATTTTACTTTAGGCCCTATAAAGCATATTGTTTCCACGTGTCTGTAGGTTTGAAGTGAATGCTGCAGTTCAAACTGCAAATTATGGATTAGCACTGTGTTTAGAAGAATTAATGTATTATGAGAGGGGTGTGGGTCTCTTTCATGCTTTGGTTATTAAGGGAAAGAATCCGGGGCCACTGACTACAAGCGGATGTGTCCAGGATCACAATTCAGTTGCATGGAGAAGACGAGATTAGAGCTCCAGGGGGTCCCAAACAACACAACGCAAAACATTTCTCAGGCCACGGCCGAAGACGTCCCTACCATGTCGGGCTGCATTAGCATTGGTATATAGTAATATAATGCGTACAGGCAGAGCAGCAGTAGAACGTGGAAGGAGGGGAATCCGAAAAGAGCGATGATGGATGTGGTGTTTGCCTTGTATCCACTCCAAAGAAGTATACGACAGCCAGGTAGCTTGTGTGTTGTATCTTTTATTATCAGTTCGTCAGCCTCGCATATGCATGTCTGTTCCCCTTCCCTGCTAGTGGCTCTCTGCCCTCTGCCCCCACGACCGGATGTGGTGTCTGGTGTCCAGCTCCTGGTCACTTGACCCCTTGGGTCCTAGTGCCCTGCTTGTCGGGCCACAACATCTCCCCCTTTGTTACAAACAATGTTTTTCATGATGCGTATAGAGAGAGAGAGAGAGAGAGAGAGAGAGAGAGAGAAAGAGAGAGAGAGAGAGAGAGAGAGAGAGAGATCTGGTCTCTTTACATCTCTTCAATTAGTCTCTGCGGCTTCTTGCACATTCTTCTTGGTCTTGTTTCACTTCAACTTCGCTGTTCGTCACCGCTTCGTTGTTCATCAGTTTCTTCAGTCTCAGCTGTCATTGCTTCTGTTGGTACTTCTTCCTTTTCCGTCTTCAATTCCTTGAAGTGTGAGCTATTTCTCGTTATCCTGTATTGGCCTGCCGATGCTGTTATCATTGACCCTTTTACATTAGTCACAGTCAGTGGTTCTTTAGAGAATGTGCTGTAAGACTTTCTTTATTGTCTCTGCCGCACCACTACGGTGTCTCCTTCTTTTATTTTTGGATCAGATGCATTTCTCCGGCGATCGTCATATTCTTTCATCTTTTCCTTCGCCTCTCCATCTTTGACAGCGATGTCACTTCTGTCTACACTCATTTTTATTTCTACTTGTGGCAGCTTGGTCTTGCTTGATCTTCCTAAAACTAGTTCCGCCGGGCACCGGCCCATGGAGCTGTGAGGGGTGTTCCTGTAATCCCTCAGCACTTGACATAGCGCCTGTCCTGTTGATATTTGTATCAGTTTGGCTCTTTGGACTGCTTTCTTTATGGTCCCCATGAACCGCTCCGCCATCCCGTTTGCTTGAGGCCACAGAGGTGTTATCTTCCGGTGCCTGATCCCAAGATATTCCATGAACCGTCGGAATTCTTCTCCCGAGAATGGCGGTCCATTGTCAGTTTTTAATGTTTCAGGTGAAACCCATGCTGCAAAGATTTCATCCATTATCGGTAGAGTGGCGTTGGCGGACGTGGAGGTCACTTGCCTTACTATTGAAAAACGTGAGAACTCGTCTATGATGACAAGTAGATAGCTGCCTGTCTCCAGTGGTCCATAAAAGTCGGCCGCCAATTCTGTCCACACCGCCTTTGGTAGTTCGGACATGTGCAGCGGCTCTGGCCTTGGTGGCGGGCCCGTCACTTGGCAGATGTGGCACCGCATGACAATGTCTTCCACCATCCTGTCTAGTCCCGGAAACCACACCTTTTCTCTCAGCATTTTCTTGGTCGCCACCATTCCTCGATGTGACTCGTGTGCCAGTTCTATTGTTAGTTTCCTCAGCGTCCGGGGCATCACGATCCTTGTCCCTCTCATCAGGATTCCATTTTCAGTCTCAGATAGTTCTTCAGTAATTTATTTGAATGCTAGTAGTTCTTCTTTGATTACTCCATGATCCAGAATGCTGTAGTTGTTTATGTGCCTCCATCTTTGTTGTCTCGTTACTTTCTGAATTACCTGCATAGTTTGGTCTCGTTTCGTCTCTTGTTCCAGCTCTGACATTGTTATGGAGGCGGGCGTGTTGTGTCTCAGGATGAAATAGAGATATTCCTCCGCCATTGTCGTGGTCTCAGCCTTGTGTGGCAGAGGATGCCGGGACATGTAGTCAGCTGGGTTGTGTTCTTTTCCAGGCTTGTGTATTATTTTGAAATTGTAGTCCATCAGCCTGATTCCCCATCTTTCTATCCTGGGTGGTATCTTGGCGTTTGGATTCCCATAGATTGTTATTAGTGCTTGGTGGTCTGTTACTATTGTGAACGGCTTTCCGTATACGAACATGTGATAATGCTTGCATGCCCACACAACTGCCAGACTTTCTTTTTCTGGTTGAGAGTATGCTCTCTCAATGTCCGACAAGCTTTTGCTTCCATAAGCCACTATGCATCGTGGTGACTCTTTTCCTGGTTTGTGCTGGGCCAATGTTGTGCCCAATCCTACTGGGCTTGCATCTACTGTCAGTTCTGTGCACAACAGTGGGTCAAAATACACCAGATGATCGATCGCCGTCACTGACTCCCTTATTTCTTCAAACGCCTGGCTGCATTCTTTTGTCCATGCAAAGATTTGTCCTTGCTTTGTCAGTTCTCTCAGTAGCGCGCTCACTGTTGCAAAATCTTTGATGTATCTCGCACAGTAGCTGGCGAGGCCAAGGAATGACCCCACTTCTGCCACATCGCTTGGCTGTTTTGTTTTCTCCAGAGTTTCTACCTTGCTGCGATCCGGTCGCATGCCCTTTTTTGAGAAGATGTGCCCAAAGAACACCAATTCGTCTCGTCCTAATTCACATTTTTCTTCATTTAGCGTCAGTCCGGCCTCCTCCAGTTGGGAGCATACTTCTCTTAGCGCCTTGTCATGCTCTTCATCTGACTTGCCAAAAACCAGGATGTCGTCACTGTAATTTAAACTGTTTTTTACTGGTCTTATTACTTGTCTGATGGTTTCTTGGAATATCTCGGCTGCTGATGATATCCCAAAACTCAGACGCTTGTATCGGAACAAACCCAGGTGGGTGGAGAATGTTGTTCTATATCAGGACTGTGGGTCTAGTTCCAGCTGGTGATACCCTTTGCACAGGTCTAGCTTGGAGAATCTTCTTGTTCCTGTGAGACAGCTGATCATGTCATCCAGGTGCGGCCCAGGGTGTTGTTCTCTTTCAATAGCCGTGTTTGGTATCCTCATGTCGACACAGATCCTGATCTTTGATGTGTTCTTCTTCGGCACGGCCACTATCGGTGAAACCCATGGTGTCGGCCCTTGTGCTGGCTCTATGATGTCCTGTTTCAGTAAAGACTCAATTTCTTCCTCAACTTGTGGTTGTAGGTGTTTCAGCACTCGCCGGTGATGTTGAGCTACAGGTTTTATTGTTTCGTCGATGTGGAGTGTAATTTGTGGCCCCTTTAGCTTTCCCAGTCCTTTTAGCAGTCGTGGATACTCCTTTAAGATGCTTCCTTTTTCCGACATGCTGCATGTCATTTTGAGCAAACCCATTATTTGTGCTGTGACGTTGCTTAGCAGGCATGGTGCTGGAATGTCTCCTCTTAGCACATGAATTTTTTCTGTAATCGCCTGGTCCTTGTACGTCAGGTTGTCTGTAAACTTTCCCAGGTTCGTTACTGGCTTCCTTGAGCCCCATGTGAACACTTCTACTCTCGATGGTTGCAAGATTGGCTTTCTTTCCATCTTCTCGTATTCTGATGCGCACATTATGTTGCACGTGGCACCGCTGTCGAGTACGAACCTGGCTCTGTGGGGCCCTATGTCTATCGTCGCAGACTCAGTCTTTTTGATTGTTTTTTGTCTACTAGGCATATTCTTTCTTCTGTTTTATCGTCGTTCGTGGACATGAGGTATAATCGTTCCACCTTTTCTTCTTCTTCTTCACCTCCTGACTCCAGCCATGAGCTTCTGGTCGTTGTTTCAATGTGTCTTACATGCCTATTTGTTGTCATTCGTGGCCTTGCGGGCCGCCCTCTTTCGCTTCTAAACTGTACTCCTTGGCACACACTGGCGAAGTGATTGCTGCGGTTGCATTTTCTGCAAATCTGACCAAATGCTGGACATGCACCTCTGTGTGGGAACTCCAGTCCACATTTGTAGCATTGTGACCCTTGTTGTTTCTTCGCTGGGTAGTCGTTTTGTCCCTTCTTCCAGCTGCCAGTGCGGCCATTGTCTGTGATGCGATGTGCCTTCTCGACACGTCTCTCCATTTGTTTTGCATGCATCTTTGCCCTTGCTTCTGCTCTCGCAAGTGTTAGAATGTTCTCTAACAATGTCGGTCCTTTTAGTATCCTTGTGCAGAATTCTGTGTCACAACACCTTCAATGATTCTTAGACGGATTGCCTGTTCGTTGTCGTATTTGTCGAACTCACAGTGAGTTACTAGCTTCCTTAGCCGCGTTGCGAAATCATCCAGTGACTCATAAGGTTGTTGGAAAGCTATGGTGAAAGTGTATCTTTCAAAGTCGACATTTCGTTGAGGATCAAATTTGTCTGTCAGACACTTGATTAGTTACTTGTATGTTGATGTCTCGCTTGCCGGCAAAGTCACTAATAGCTCATCGACTTCCTCACCCACCAGGTTTAGGAACAGGCCTAATTTCTTTTCTTCTACTACGTCTGTTGCTTCCATATATCTCTCGAATCTCATGATCCACCGCTCCCATCTTATTCCTACTTGCGGTTCCGATACATTGAATGGGAGTGGTCTTCGGTATTGTGCACTTTGTCGTGGCTCTGCCATTTCTCTTTTCTTTGTCTTTCTTCTTTGTGCTCTTTCTGGCACTTGTCTCTTGTACTTCTTTCTCTTTATTTCTATCTTTCTTGCTCGTAGTTTGTTCTTTCTTTTATTTCTTTATTCTAGTCCTTTTTCTTCCTTTCTCTGAGCTCTTTATTGCTCTTTATTTACTTGTTCCTGTTTAATCTGTGCTTCTTGTATCTTTCTGTGTGTTTTTGTCCTCAAATTGGCTCTTTTTAGCCTGTTTCCTTCTTCACCTGACCTCAAAATGGCCGCCGGCTTTCCTCGCCCTCCTATTGGCTCATTCGCCTGACCTCAAGATGACCGCCCTGTTCTCACGAGAGCTCGCGCCAATTTCAGTCTCTTTGCCTTTGCGCGCTCGCGTCCAGCGCTTACCAGAATCCGGCGATTTTCTCCTCGCAGCAGTCGGGGTGGGCTCCCGCGCCGCTGCTCCTTCTCAACGGGCCACTATTCTTTCTTTCTTTGTCGCGAGATGATCCAGGGTGGGCTCCTGGTTGTTCCATGTCATTCGATGTGGCCAGACACGTCGGCTCGTCAGAACCTTTGTCGCCAGTTGTGGTGTTTGCCTTGTATCCACTCCAAAGAAGTACACGACAGCCAGGTAGCTTGTGTGTTGTATCTTTCATTATCAGTTCGTCAGCCTTGCATATGCACGTCTGTTCCCCTTCCCTGCTTGTGGCTCTCTGCCCTCCGCCCCCACGACCCGATGTGGTGTCTGGTGTCCAGCTCCTGGTCACTTGACCCCTTGGGTCCTAGTACCCTGATTGTCGGGCCACGACAATGGAGAGGAATCCTGTAGAGAAAGTGTGACACGCGCAGCCGGAGTCACGGGTGACAAGCATCCTGGGAGAGAAATCTTTAGACCGCAGGTTTGCCTCCCACTTGCCGGTAAGATCTTGGTCTAAGTACTATAAAATGCCAAGGGGATGTTAATAATGTAGGGTGCAGGCGACTCCCGAAAATACATGCGACTGAGAGATAGCCGCCTAAGACAGCTCAGTTCTTATGCAGATTCGTGTAGCGCAAACTCGACCCAAAGGTATTGGAGCGCTTTAAATGAGAACCAGTTATGTTACACAAGGTCACATACATTTGCCTTTTTGGTAGGCACGGGGAGATTAAGTGTTTTGCCCAAGATCCCAGGATGTGGAGTCGACCCCAAGGTTCGAACCTTGGTTTCCCAGCTTCAAAGGCAGCAGTTTAGCCGTGAGACCACAGAGATCGGAGTGTACAACATAAGGCACAGATTCCAATGGAGGAGGTTCCTGCCAGCTGCAGCGACCATTTGCAGCTGTTCAGAATAACAAATCACCAAATTAACAAATTACAAAGGATCGAGTGTTGGCATTGGCTGCCGTCTGCTCTGGAGGGCTCTATGCTGAGGTGTAGAGGTTTAAAGCATGCTCTGTTACTAACGTCTACCTGGAGCACACAATGCTGAAAGATAAGGCGGCCCTAATATAAATGCCGGGCAAACATGATGCACGGCATACGTGAAGCAGGCCCCATGGTGATATATGAGCCAAGGGAAAGCACAAAAAAAGAGCGTGCAGGAAGGAATATAATTAAAAAAATAGTAAGGGCTAAATCTAAATCTAAATTGAGATCACAAAGGCTGAAATTCGCAGAATTTCAGTGTTTACGATCGCAATTCAGCTGTGTGCAATGTAAGAAAGAAAAACCTACTTGCGATTCCCTAAGTTGAGCATGCATTTAGAGAATCGCAATTTGCGATTCCCTAAATACTATTCAAGTAGGCATCGCAAATTGCGATATTGCTGTAAGGAATCACAAACTACCATCAACTTCAAATTGGTGGTAATTTGCTATTTCCTCGATAAAAACACTTTTTTGCTTTTTTTAAAGTGCCATGTAGCACTCATACATGCACTTAGGGAATGTATGTATGCCAAATGTGCACACATTTACATTTCAGGGGTGCAACAGGATGTCCTTTTTGAACCCTTGCAACCTCTGAAATTGCATGCACATTTGCGAGTACCTTTTGTGTACCTGCAAATTGTGCATGCAATTCCCATTCATTCCAAGTGTAAAAAACAAGGACCCCCTGAACAGTGATTCTTTCAATTCCTAGGACATGGAAAAATAATACAAGTGAAAAACCTCCTAGGCAATCAATCAGTGGAAACAAGTAAAATAAGGGAAAGATCAGGAAACAGAATATATATAAAAAGCAATTCATTTTAATGACATAAATTAGAAAGATTATATTAAAAAATTGTATTGTAACACATTACATACAGTTATACAATATAATAAATCACAAAAAAAAAGTTTTTTTAAAAGGGAAAATTAATACAATTAGTGGCATAAATCGACACGCGTTTCGGCGTACTCAACGCCTTCTTCAGGAGTAGCTACACATTTACCTGAAAGTAATAATAAACATGCATTCAATAATACATTTGTATCATGTGTACTGTACAACAACTAATCATTTTCTTAAACATTATTTTTACATAAAAACAGCATATATTTTTTTCATAAAATATCTTATTCTTAAAAACCAAGGAAAGATCATAATCTGTATTCCATACTACTCCCTTAATACTATATCAAGTTTCCATAACAGAAAATTATGTTATCTGAGTACTCATATCATATCAGAGGCTCTATCATGATAACTAAAAACGGGACCATATATTAGTGACTAGATAATTAATATTAAAGTCACTCACTCACTGCTGGTGTATAAAATCATTGAAACACAAGCGCATGATTTTTAAAAGAATCTAAGTCTCCTATTGGATCTCTCTGTGTTTGTATATAAGGACAATCTCATTGTTGCTATCGCCAAACATTTCGCCTTGTAGATGGAAAGAATGGCCTCACAGGGCTTTCCTCCTAATCGCCGGGCAAATCTTAATAGGGCTTCCTACAGCATTTTTTTTAGCTAAAAGCTGGGCTGGGGGGCCCAGGAACATCTATCGTCGAACAAGACCCCCACATATGAAAACCTTCACCCTTGTAACCTCTGCCCTTTTACAATAAAAGGTTCTGACTTTATTCTTGCGTAATCCCATGGTCAGAACATGCGATTTAGTGTTGTTAACTACCTGATCCAGAGAGTTCATAAACTCCCCAAAGGAGTTCAGTAGTCTCTGTAGGCCTAACGGGGTGCGGGCTAGTAGGACGGCATCCTCTGCGTATAGGAGTACCGGGATGGTACTGTTCCCTACACGCGGAACGTCCAGACTATCTATGGCATTTATATAGAGTGTAAAAAGTAAAGGGGCCAGGATACACTCTTGTCGAACCCCTCTGCCAGATTTAAAGTGTCTTGTGCAATTGCCCTCCTGGGTCACCCTAACGGAGGCAAACAAATCCCGGTGCAGATCCGCTAAAAAATATACCAAACAGGGGTCAATCCCTATATCAAGCAAAATGGTCCACTGCCTCGAACTGTTCACCAGATCAAAGGCTGTGGATAAATCCATAAAGCCCAAATAGATAGACCCCCTTAGAGGCTATAGTATACTTATTTATTAATAGATACAAATTAATAAATAAATACATTTTGCCCAGAATTTTAACGGAAGAATCTATTAATGAAATAGGCCTGAAGTACCTGGGATCCCCTCTCTGCCCTTTTTTGTGAAAAAACAGGGATAATGATAGAGTGGGACCATGAAACGGGAAACCCCTGGATGACACTGGAATTAAAAACATTAGTTAAAATTTTGGTCCAAAATTTAACATTGCCCTTTTTAGAGATTGGCAGGGATGCCGTCTGGACCAGAAGCCTTATTGCTTGCAGATTCATTTATTGCCCTCTCAACATCTTCCTCTTTAAACACCAGTGCGGGCAAAGGAAGACTACTGGCAGGGGGCCGGAAAAGGTTCAAATACCTCGTTACTCGCATAAATACCTTTGAAGTGAGTCAACCACTCATCTTCTGGGATTTTAATATCCAATAAACCATTCTCCTCACCCAAAAGCAATGGGCTATTAAAAATAGCCCAAAACTTTGAGCTATCCTTTAAGACTTCTTCAGACTTTAAATCGTCCCATGCCTCTGTTTTAATTTCGTTTTTACGGGTCTGTATAGTTAGTTTATATTCTTTTCTAAGACTAACTATAAGGGCCTTATCCCTGGGTTTTGCTTTAAGTGATTTTATTAAATTTTGGTGGGCCCTAGAGCATTTAGAATTAAACCATCTTTTTTCTCGTTTTGGTTTAGACCTAGAGGTAATGGTTAGGTCTATAGCGACCTGGCTTCAAAGGCTGGGATAATTGCCCTCTCCGGGGTAGAGCAATCCGCACATTTCATGATATCATCTTCAACCTTCAAACATAAGCTATCAAGGAAGTGATCAGGGACTACTTTTGCCCATTTTAATCTCCTCCCTTGATCTTTAGTTATCACAGTGATAGGCCCCTTCATATTAGCTATGGCATCTATATGGTAAAAGCCTTTATCCAGCTCTAAGATAACCGGATTATAGTCACTGAAAGGATGAATGGGAATGACCCATAGAAATGAATGGGAAGGGATTCCTTAATTGTGAAACGCAATTTGCGATTCGTAATTAAGGAATATGTAGGAATCACAATTATTATTGCGATTTCTACCTACATTGCATTTTAAAAGTCCTTAATAGCGATTATTGCTATTAAGGACTCGCAAACTGCTACAATGATACATCTGCCCCTAAGCCCATATGATTACCTTCCTAGGGGTGTATTGAAGGGTTGTGTACCCTGTGCAATAAGAGAACCTCTTTAAAGAAAATAGTGCTCACACATATATATATATATTCCGAAAACCTCCTCAAGTGTGGCCTTTTCTCTTTCTGTGAAGGAGTCTGTTTGTGATACTTACTAGCGTGGTCACCAGCGACGCGCACAAAAGGCTCCCGCTTTCTTCAGAGGCCCTGTTTTGCTGGACTACTGCTCGCAGTCGTTTCTACTCCGGGTTACCGGAATTTTACAGGGTCCACCACGGATCACCGGAAGAAGTATGACGGTGAAGTTGCCACTGAGCAGCACGTCGGACTTGGAATCTGCCATGTCCCCCGCCAGAAAGGATTCCGTTGTGAAGTGGTTAAAGCGGATTGGGGACTGGAGGAAGCGCCGCTGCCCAATTGTGTTTGTTGAACTTTGGGGGCTTTTCACTGACATTGCAGCACAGACATTCTCCCCACCTCGTTTGCGATACTTACCAGGATCTTGCTGTTGCATGCTGGAACCTGTAGGCGCTGGGGCTCTAGCTGACCACAGGAAGTATATGCAGTGTGACATCATCGTCGTGGGAGTGGCTGCAGTCCGTGGATGAGATGAAGGCTGGACATTTGAACCTTCGCTCACACCCCTTCTTCCTGCACTTTCACCCGGCGCTGAAGAGGCTAAGAACGCCGAAATGCATCCGCCACCATGGGTGTCAGAACTCTACTCTGTGTGGGCAAGTTGATTAAATGCGCTTCCGAAAACCTCCTCAAGTGTGGCCTTTTCTCTTTCTGTGAAGGAGTCTGTTTGTGATACTTACTAGCGTGGTCACCAGCGACGCGCACAAAAGGCTCCCGCTTTCTTCAGAGGCCCTGTTTTGCTGGACTACTGCTCGCAGTCGTTTCTACTCCGGGTTACCGGAATTTTACAGGGTCCACCACGGATCACCGGAAGAAGTATGACGGTGAAGTTGCCACTGAGCAGCACGTCGGACTTGGAATCTGCCATGTCCCCCGCCAGAAAGGATTCCGTTGTGAAGTGGTTAAAGCGGATTGGGGACTGAAGGAAGCGCCGCTGCCCAATTGTGTTTGTTGAACTTTGGGGGCTTTTCACTGACATTGCAGCACAGACATTCTCCCCACCTCGTTTGCGATACTTACCAGGATCTTGCTGTTGCATGCTGGAACCTGTAGGCGCTGGGGCTCTAGCTGACCACAGGAAGTATATGCAGTGTGACATCATCGTCGTGGGAGTGGCTGCAGTCCGTGGATGAGATGAAGGCTGGACATTTGAACCTTCGCTCACACCCCTTCTTCCTGCACTTTCACCCGGCGCTGAAGAGGCTAAGAACGCCGAAATGCATCCGCCACCATGGGTGTCAGAACTCTACTCTGTGTGGGCAAGTTGATTAAATGCGCTTCCGAAAACCTCCTCAAGTGTGGCCTTTTCTCTTTCTGTGAAGGAGTCTGTTTGTGATACTTACTAGCGTGGTCACCAGCGACGCGCACAAAAGGCTCCCGCTTTCTTCAGAGGCCCTGTTTTGCTGGACTACTGCTCGCAGTCGTTTCTACTCCGGGTTACCGGAATTTTACAGGGTCCACCACGGATCACCGGAAGAAGTATGACGGTGAAGTTGCCACTGAGCAGCACGTCGGACTTGGAATCTGCCATGTCCCCCGCCAGAAAGGATTCCGTTGTGAAGTGGTTAAAGCGGATTGGGGACTGGAGGAAGCGCCGCTGCCCAATTGTGTTTGTTGAACTTTGGGGGCTTTTCACTGACATTGCAGCACAGACATTCTCCCCACCTCGTTTGCGATACTTACCAGGATCTTGCTGTTGCATGCTGGAACCTGTAGGCGCTGGGGCTCTAGCTGACCACAGGAAGTATATGCAGTGTGACATCATCGTCGTGGGAGTGGCTGCAGTCCGTGGATGAGATGAAGGCTGGACATTTGAACCTTCGCTCACACCCCTTCTTCCTGCACTTTCACCCGGCGCTGAAGAGGCTAAGAACGCCGAAATGCATCCGCCACCATGGGTGTCAGAACTCTACTCTGTGTGGGCAAGTTGATTAAATGCGCTTCCGAAAACCTCCTCAAGTGTGGCCTTTTCTCTTTCTGTGAAGGAGTCTGTTTGTGATACTTACTAGCGTGGTCACCAGCGACGCGCACAAAAGGCTCCCGCTTTCTTCAGAGGCCCTGTTTTGCTGGACTACTGCTCGCAGTCGTTTCTACTCCGGGTTACCGGAATTTTACAGGGTCCACCACGGATCACCGGAAGAAGTATGACGGTGAAGTTGCCACTGAGCAGCACGTCGGACTTGGAATCTGCCATGTCCCCCGCCAGAAAGGATTCCGTTGTGAAGTGGTTAAAGCGGATTGGGGACTGGAGGAAGCGCCGCTGCCCAATTGGGTTTGTTGAACTTTGGGGGCTTTTCACTGACATTGCAGCACAGACATTCTCCCCACCTCGTTTGCGATACTTACCAGGATCTTGCTGTTGCATGCTGGAACCTGTAGGCGCTGGGGCTCTAGCTGACCACAGGAAGTATATGCAGTGTGACATCATCGTCGTGGGAGTGGCTGCAGTCCGTGGATGAGATGAAGGCTGGACATTTGAACCTTCGCTCACACCCCTTCTTCCTGCACTTTCACCCGGCGCTGAAGAGGCTAAGAACGCCGAAATGCATCCGCCACCATGGGTGTCAGAACTCTACTCTGTGTGGGCAAGTTGATTAAATGCGCTTCCGAAAACCTCCTCAAGTGTGGCCTTTTCTCTTTCTGTGAAGGAGTCTGTTTGTGATATATATATATATATATATATATATATATATAAAAAACGGCGTTGTTACATAGTACGACATCAAGTCACATTGTAAATGACAGTGAGACAATGTCATGCAATAAACTACAAATACTCTGATGTTAATGGCCGAGTACGATAAAATTGTGCAATTTTGGTATAAAGCAGGTTCGGAAGCCGTCATATGAAATGTCAAGTTTATAATTGCTACTATGAGATGTGGATTTACGTTAATCAGTGTCGACATTCAGCATTGTGATGATGTTGACAACTAAGATTAGACAAAGACGGCACCAATACTGATTTCGAATGCCCGAAGATATTAACGTTCCACTACATCGGGCGGTTCTATATACCAATGAATGTAACATAAAAGGCTAGTTGGTAGTTTATTCTTGTCATACAATTGTCTCACTGTCATTCACAATGTGACATTGATGTCGTACTATGTAACAACAATGTAAGTTGACTAGACTAAGATGGCGCTCGCACTTTAAACAAAATCAACTGTGTTTGAAGTCCTTCGACTATGTCAAATAACTTTGTGTATGTAATGTCCCGGTTTCCGGAATTGCGCTGTGTGAACAAGCCGCTACGGCGGTGAAACGCGTCACGGCGGTCTTATGAGTTCTAATAACCCCCCAATTTGATTGCATCCTGCAAGTCTTTGCTGTGTCAGTGGATCCTGAGAGCGCGAGTGGCAACGCCGTTTTTTAAATATTGCATGCCGGTTTCTCCGCCGGACTCGCGACACCCTGAGGATTGGGAACACCATCACGGAGTTTCTAGCTACAGATTAAAAAGGAGTGTTCCTTTGATCGGCCCAGGACCAAGTTTTGAAGAAATCCTGCCGGGAAAAGAGGACTGCACGCTATCCCAGGTTCCGGATACACTGTGCAGGTAAGAGATAGACAACGGTTTTTTGACTAAGAACTACACCTTTACAGTCATTTGATACACAAACTGTTGCAATTTATCTCTTTATAACTACCAAGGCTGGGAGGTTTGTTGGAGAGACTTTTTGATTAAATGGAATGTACAGTATCGATTTAAGCACTGCTGTTCCGAATATTCACAATCATAGTAGACAAGCCTCAAGATAACTTGGAAAATTCCATGGACTAAGGGAACTCTATATTATATAGAGGGGATTCCTGACTGCCACAGCGACACGAAACAGGTGCAATAGAATCCACTGGATTCGAGTAAAGAATGATGGAGGAGGAAAGGGAAAGAAGGGAGGCAGCTCAGTCGCTCTTTGCAGGAGCCCCAGGAATCGGTAAGACTGTCCAAACAGTAGTTTCTCCAGAAAAATCAATTATGGAGACGTTAAGAAGATATGAAAAATTGCACAAGCAAGAAACCTCCAAATGGTGGGAGGCAACATTGTTGCAAGACTATATTGACAAATCAATGGTACCAAGAGGACTGAGAATTTATATTTCGCCCTCATATGACTCCCTAGATTCACAAATGCTTGAAGATTGGTCCAACAACTCTGCCAGAAGTTCAAGAAATATGTTGGAAATACTGGTGAAGTATGCTTGGGCCGATAGGGAGAAAAGCAAACTGGAAATTGAACAAATTAAAGCTGTTCTAAATGGTCATGAGGACCAAGAGACAATCACAAAGTTTCTGGAAGAAATGAGAAAAAGGTTGAAAAACATGGAGGATGACATAAAGAAACGAAAGCAACGTAAATTACACCGAGATTGTGGTGACTATGAGTCAGGAAGAATCCTGACTTACAGTAAAAAATATGACCATTTATATGATGAGGCGGCGAAGAAAAAAGGAACAAGCAACACAACACAAAAATCAAAACAACAGGAAGATGAAGTAACCAGTGTAAGTGACACAAACACAGAAGAGTCAGAGAACACCAGAACTTCCGAAAGTTCCTTATCGGATCCCGAACAAGTCACTCGCCCAAAAAAGAATTTTTTAGACGAATACCGGCCAATGAAGGAGAGCCGGCAAATAACTTGTTCCATGTCCAAGATGAACTACATGCAAGACTCCCCAAAACCGAGGGAAAGAGGAAGAAATACAGGAGGAAGAGGAAGAAACGATCCAGGCAAAGAAGAAAAGAAAGAGAAAAATATGGAGTACATGGGAAAGAAAACACGCTCCAAGAAGAACTATTAATGGATGACGAAATGGTAAATCAAACCATAGTCAACCTTAGTACTAAAACTATTAGCAATAAGGATAAAATAACTTTACGTCTGGGTTTATCCTTTTGCCCTTCAGTACCTATGAATTATGTGGACAGTAAGATTGATGTTTTTAAATACTGTCGCAAATTAAAACTAAAAAAGTGGCACAAATTGAAACCCACAACTAGTAAAGAATCTCATCCAACAGAGAGAGCTAGTCAAGAGCAAGCACTTACTATAGGAGACATTGACACTATGATAATTCTACATGAGCTACAAAACGAGCCTGAAGCAATTGTACAAAATAATGAAACCCTACAAATGTTGGATGAATTAGAAATTAGTTATGATAAAGCAGCGCACAGTGATTTTAAACCCCCGTCCACCTTTGTCCCAAAAATGCCACATGACAATATAGACACCTTTCAAGACCTGGTAAGCAATGATTTGCTGAAATTCAGACAACAAAATTGGCCTAAAAAAATGAAGAAATTCAGACACAATTTAACCATGACACAGAAAAAAGCAATGGAAGATCTAGAAAAAGATGACAACATAATAGTGAGACCAGCAGACAAAGGTGGCAACATCGTTATTTTACCAAAAGAAATTTACATACAAGAAGCTTTGAGACAATTACATGATAATAAGACCTACAGCACATCCAGTAGAAGAGAATACAATGACAGTATTATTCAAATCTGGGATAAATTACAGGAATGGAGAGACAAAGGACTCCTGGAATGGGAGGAATACTGTTTCCTCACAAAAGACTTTCCCATTCTACCAGTCATGTATTTACTTCCTAAAATTCATAAGGACAGGAACAATCCCCCAGGAAGACCAATCATTTCTTCCCGGGGTTGTGTGTTAGAAAATGTCTCAAGATATGTGGACCACTTTTTGAGAGAGTTTGTTTTCACTTTACCATCTTTTGTACGTGATACCAAAGATTTTTAAGACAAAATTGCTAATCTAAAATGGGAGAAAGATTACATTCTAATGACATTAGATGTAAATTCGTTGTACACAATCATAAACCACACACAGGGAGTAGAAGCTTGTGCAAAATTCCTTAAACGCAGAACCATCAGATATCTTGAACATACAAACATGATCTTAGAAATGATCACTTACTGTTTGGAAAACAGTTTCTTCTTATTTAATGGTGAAATGTTCAAACAAAAACTCAGTACTGCGATGGGAAATTCTTTCGCTCCGAGTTTTGCGAATCTCTTCATGGGAGCATGGGAAGAGGACATTCTCACAAACACACGTTATCAGATAGCTTAACTAGGGTAAAGACATGGTTAAGATATATAGATGATATCTTTATGATTTGGCAGGGAGACAAGAGTGAGGCCTTACTGTTTGTCGAGGAACTCAATCAAAATGATAGACATATAATATTAACCAGTACCATAAGTACAGAAGAAGTTGAGTATTTGGACACTAGGGTAATGATCAAGAATCACACCATAGAAACGGCTTCATACCGTAAGAGCACAGCAGGAAATACACTACTGCATGCCCTGAGTAGCCACCCGGACAATCTTAAGTGGAGTATACCATATGGGGAGCTGCTCACGGCAAAAAGAAACTGCAGTACAATTTCAGATTACCATAAAGAAGAGAAAGTTATGATTGACCGCTTTCGTGCTAGAGGTTATCCAAGTTGGGTCCTCAAAAAAGCCATAGAAGGAATCACTGACGTAGAAAGATGTGATATCTTAAAAACAGTTACACAGGAAGATCAAAGTAAAAAAGATACTAATATGTCTAGGATCATTATGACCTATAATGCTAACTCAAAACAAATACAAAGAGGGATGAATCGACACTGGGGGTGTTCTCAAAAGTGATCCCATCATTGGTGGAAATCTACCAGAAAGAGCGAGAATTACATACAAAAGAGGGAGAAATCTACATGATTTACTTGTACACAGTGATTTACCTGATAACCAAGCTAGAAAAGGAATGGATATACAGGGATTCTTCCCATGTGGGCTGTGGGAACAGCAAAATGGTGAAAGAATTTTTGTATACTAGTACCAATACCATGAAACCAATAACTCAGTTTTTGACTTGTACTAGTAATATCGTGATCTACTTACTTGAATGTCCGTGCAAACTCAGGTACGTAGGAAGCACGACACATATGGCCAAAAAACGTGTCCTTGAACATATGAGGGCAATTACTAACAGGGACAAACAATATCCCATTGCCCATTCATTTTGCTAGCCATCATTATTCAGACTATTCGAAATTACTTTATTATGCAATAGAACAAGTACTGCCTAGAGCAAGAGGAGGCAACAGAGTTCTGAGATTAAGACAGAAGGAGTCTAAATATATCGTCGGAATGTGTACACATTTTCCGAAAGGACACAATTTTGATGATGAAATGGCCATACATCTACAAACTGAATTGGCATTATTTAATTGTATTAATTAATGCTGTCTTTGAAACACGGCACTAGTGTACTAGGTAACAACATGGTATACGGTGTGTACTCGATGAATACTATCCACAACACCACATCCTTCTCATACTTATCTCTCTCTGATTTACAGGAAGAAAGGAAGGAGATGTGTTTCTCACCTGTGGCTACAGGATTCCTACCTTTTCTCCATTCCATCATTCATATTGTTCCAAGAGGTAGACAAGATTTTAATATTTATATTGCACTATTTTTGATCACTCAGGAACACAGTTGGGGTTCTCTCCAATGGGACATAATTGTAGAAGGATATAGCAAATAAGTTAAGAAATGCCTTTAATTCCCACTATGGGGACTTATATCAATTCCTTTTTTCAGATGCCATCTGAGTGAGATATCATCAGTTGCATGACAATATGAATTCAAAACCCACTATTGGGGAATGTAATGCAATAAACAACAAATACTGTGATGTTAATGGCCGAGTACGATAAAATTGTGCAATTGTGGTATAAAGCAGGTTCGGAAGCCGTCATATGAAATGTCAAGTTTATAATTGCTACTATAAGATGTGGATTTACGTTAATCAGTGTCGACATTCAGCATTGTGATGATGTTGACAACTAAGATTAGACAATGACGGCACAAATACTGATTTCGAATGCCCGAAGATATTAACGTTACACTACATCGGGCGGTTCTATATACCAATGAATGTACCATAAAAGGCTAGTTGGTAGTTTATTCTTGTCATACAATTGTCTCACTGTCATTCACAATGTGACATTGATGTCGTGTAAGCATGAGCGAATTTTGCGGATCTCGCGTTCGCGAATTTTGCGGATTTGCGGATTCGCAATCCGCAAAATCCGCGAATTCCCGCGAATTTGCGGATTTTTTTTTTTTGTGTGTTCGCCCGTGTTTCTGCCAGTTCGCGAGGGTTTTGTACACTTTCGCAAATTGCGAACTTACCTGTCGGGTCGCAAGTTTCGCGAACTTGTTGTTTCTACGTGTCCAGCCTGTTTGGGACACTCTTCTTCATCACTGCCACTCTCTGTCACCACTGCCACTCTCTGACTACTCATGCCACCCTCTGGCCCACCCATGCCACCCTCTGTTTCATCACCACACCCTCTGGTTGTCCAGTGTACATTATTTTCGGCAAAGCAAAGCACACCTTCCCTGCCTCAAGTGACCTGAATTAATTTGGGGCTGATTCATGTGTCACAGAATATTTTTTTAGCTGGCACCTGCTTCCTTAGTGCGCCCTGATTAGTGATCTTTTGCACTTGCTAAGTGCTTTCATTGTTGCAAAATTAGTTACAACACCTGCCCTGCCCCAACTGACAATAATGAATTAGGGGCTGATTAATGGATTTTAACTTCCAGCCTGGCTCCTGCTTGTCTCCCTTAGCTGTAATTCAGGACCTTTGTGGCATATGTGTAACTATTCTGAGGTTCAGAGCAGGGTCACATAATAGTTTCAACTGGCAACTGAACTCTGGAGGGGCCCCTCAGGAAGCACTCCAGGAAATGGCTACTAATGATGAGCCTGAACTTTTGAACCTGGTAAGTAGTTACTTTCAGTTTTGCTAAGATCGTATTTCTGCAATTTTGCACTTATTCGCGGGGCGCGAACTCACGCGAACAGTGCGAGCAGTGCGAGCAAAATCCGCTGCTCGCGGATTTGCGGATTTTGCGGGAAATTCGCAAATCTCGCGGATTGCGGATTTCCCGAAAATCCGCAAAATCCGCGAGCGGAACGGATTTTCCGCCCACGCCTAATGTCGTGCTGTGTAACAACAATGTAAGTTGACTAGACTAAGATGGCGCTCGCACTTTAAACAAAATCAACTGTGTTTGAAGTCCTTCGACTATGTCAAATAACTTTGTGTATGTAATGTCCCGGTTTCCGGAATTACGCTGTGTGAACAAGCCGCTACGGCAGTGAAACGCGTCACGGCGGGCTTATGAATTCTAATAAACCCGCAATTTGATTGCATCCTGCAAGTCTTTGCTGTGTCAGTGGATCCTGAGAGCACGAGTGGCAACGCCGTTTTTTATGAATATTGCATGCCGGTTTCTCCGCCGGACTCGAGACACCCTGAGGATTGGGAACACCATCACAGAGTTTCTAGCTGCAGATATATATATATATATATATATATATATATATATATATATATATATATACATAAAAAACTGCGTTGTTACATAGTACGACATCAATGTCACATTGTGAATGACAGTGAGACAATGTCTATAACAATGTAACCTACACTTGACTCTTGAAATGAATTGAAGTGACAACTCTGGGTTCTTAAAGTATTTACGAAAATAATATGTTGTACATAGAGTGTACCAACATATATGCACATGATGACAGAATTTTTGTTTAGATCAATGTGTATATATATGAAATTTTTGAAGTGGAGTTGGAAATTTTAAATAGTGTATATATATGAATTTATTTATATGCATTTTTTTTGAGTTCATACATCCCTCAATTTATCATCTATATGCTTTAGAACCCGTAGGGCACCATGCCCTTTATCCTTCACCAGTTCAGTGTAGTATGTTTTCACTGTTTATTAAATGTTACCAGCACAGCTGTATCCATTGAGGCACTTGCACTTTAAATTCCCTTGTTTGTGTCCATGGCACGCTATGTGATCAAGCCTCTTTGTTGAGGCGAAACGCGTCATGGTGGATTGCAGGCTGAAACTCTAGGCACAAAATAAAAGCACTGAAGAAACTGCACCTACTCTGTGGTCTCGCTCCTTTAGTTGTTCTGTGGGGGAAGCAGGAGAGAAAACGACGACTTTTGGATATATATATATATATATATATATATATATATATATATATATATATATATATATATATATATATATATATATATATATATATCACTGAAAAAACCATTGGTTATAGACCATATATAGTTAGGGATTAGCCTTTTCAAAACCTTATTTTACTCACACAAAACCATTGAAATTTCATATATAGTTAGTTGCACTAACTATATATCGCGCACCCGCAATCCACTGCTGATGATGTCACATATTACATCATTCATGACATGGTTAGTGACATCACTGATGACATCACTGATGACATCTCAAATGACATCACTGATGACATCACTGATGACAACATCCAGTGACTGTATGTTTCTGTAAAGTTAAAATATGTCTTACATATTGAAGAATGAGTGGATGTATAAGTGTCTGGAAGAAGGATTTAGTAGGTGCATGAATGACTGTATGAGAGAATGATTAAATGTGTCTTACTGAGTGCATGGGTTAGTGACTAAACTGTCTTAAGTTGTGCATCATTATATCTGTTGTTCTACAAACTGCTGCATGTGTTGATCAGTAGCTATATGAGTAACTGTATGGGTTATTCATTGGTTGATCCAAGTATTTGTATGGGAAACTGAGTGTGTGTGTATGGGTGGCTGGGAGGTGTGTGACTCTGTACATAGATGTGTGAGTAGTTGATTCACTATATGTATGGGTTCAAAAGTGCATGTGGAAACAGCTGTATGGGCGGTTGACTGTGCATGAGTGTATTAGTGAGTGAATGGATATCTCAGTGCTACATGTCAAAGTAAGTACATATGTAAAACACAGTACATGTGAGAGTTGACATATATAAATAACTGTGCATAAGAGCCAGTGAATGTGTGAGTGGCTGTATGGATCATTGTGAACATGTATCAGGGATTGTATAAGAGAGTAAATATGTGTTAGTATATGTTTGAATAAGTAAGGTGTGTATAACTGTATAGTTGAGAAAATGGAGGTGTGATAGATTTTTTGCATAACTGACTAGGTGTGTGAGTAACTCCATGGATGAGTGACAGTCTGTGACTGTCTGTTTACACTGATTGTATCTAAGGTTATATTAGAGTCTGAAGAGGTTCATGGTATTATCACATGAATGATATCATCAGTGATGTGATCAGTCATGTCAAATGAGATGTTATCAGTGATTTTATCAGTGATGTCATTTGAGATGTCATCAGTGATGTCATCAGTGATGTCATTTGAGATGTCATCAGTGATGTCATTTGAGATGTCATCAGTGATGTCATCAGTGATGTCACTAACCATGTCATGAATGATGTAATATGTGACATCATCAGCAGTGGATTGCGGGTGCGCGATATATAGTTAGTGCAACTAACTATATATGAAATTTCAATGGTTTTGTGTGAGTAAAATAAGGTTTTGAAAAGGCTAATCCCTAACTATATATGGTCTATAACCAATGGTTTTTTCAGTGAATTTTCAAGGTTTTGTAAATGCAAATTCCTAACTATATATGGCCTAAAACCTATGGTTTTTTCTGTGAATTTCAATGGTTTTTTAATAGCAAATATCAAAAGCTGTCAAATGTCAAGTACGTGATAGGTAAAAACTTTTTCGTGTTTATGCACGCTGATGTGCTTTGAACGCTGCCCCCCCTCCCCTCTTTTCTCTTAGTAGTACTCTCTCTTTGCAGATAGTGAAGAGTAGTTAACGCAGGCCTTTACCCCCGTTGTAATCCGTCGTGCCTGCTTGTCTCTCCATTTGATTGATTGTTATCCAAGCATTTACTGTTTTACAATTGGTTCTCTTTGGTTCATTCTCTATTTACAAACAAGCACAAAGTCGCAATACTCTGTTTAGTCTTTGCAGATAGTGAGAAATCGTGAAAAATCGTGTAAAAAAAATAAAAATAATCGAGCAAAATCAGTAGGCCACTAATTGGATCTCTTTTTGACCTAGCTAAAATAGAAATATTAGGAACAACCCTTCATGAGAAATACGAAAATAGTGAGATGAACTGAGCTCCACACCATGAGGGCTGCAAGACAGCTCAGCTCCGTCATCCACCCCGCCCAAAATAACGACAAACCCTATGCAAATATTAAAAATATATACAACACACCAGCAAAGTAACAGGGTAAAACATTTTATTAAATAACTATTTACATAACTATTTTATACTTTTTATTGCCCGATCCGGCTAGCTCAATCGATCGAGCATGAAACTCATGCACTCTGATAGCAAGCGTTGCTACTGATGCTATGCAGACCAAAACTGGTTTTCAGTTTGTACATTTTTCTAGATTTTTCCATCCAAGGTTGGTTGAGTTTGTAGAACGATGGCTTCAGATTTTCAACATACGGTGTGGTGGCGCGGACTGGGAGGGGGCGCTTCGCTCCTGCCCCCTCCCCAAGTAAGATTTTCATACGTGAAAGTACGTTAATGGTTTTGGTCCCTGAGTTGCTTCGATGTCACTGCCATTCTCAAATGGCATAAGTTCTGGATGTTGGGTGCCATAGTTCCGAGTTCTGAGCAGCGCTTGTAACACTGTCTGAAGCTTATTTCCACCTACTGCAGCTTCACTATTCTCAAAGTAAGTGAGGGTCGTTTGTGGACCTGACTGCATTTGAAAACAATGTGATATGGTACCTCCCTAAACCGCTTGACGGAGGCCCCCGAGGGGCGGTGTGATGGCACGGACTCGGAGAAGACGCTTGGCTCCGACCCCCTCCCCAAGTCTTATACCACTGGTGTAGCCTGAGATCGCCCCCGACATAGGCGGCCGGCTCCCGGGGTCCGGCGGAACTTTTTGCCTTTTGATGACTCTTCTATTCTGGACCTTGTCCCACAATCCGTTTGACCTGAAGACACGCTGTAGTGGAGCGCCCCTTTACCGTTTTAGTTGCCATTCCGCCCGCTTTTGCTACACTGTGCCTCTTCCTCCATTCAGCTGTTTACCGCCCGCTCTTGCGACTATGGCGTCTCGCTCACCATGTAGTTGAGGTGCTCCCGCTCTTGCGATGCAACGATAAGCGACTGCCACAGGACTCTCAAAATGGCGGCCGGCTCTTCAGATTTGGGCGTGGTCCACTAAAATGGCCCTGGGACACCTTGGAACTCGGACGCTTCCCTGATAGGACTTGGGTCCCATTCTCGAAAGCGTCCCCTCAGCCGTGAAGATTCTACAAAAGTCTTGGGGGCCCCCGACTCCCGCAGGCTTCTGGTGGGGAGCGGCTGCCATGTTTGCTCGTGGAATGTCCACGACGGAGCTACGAGATGGTGGTGCTTTCATGCTGACGCCAGCTTTAGTCTGAAACATCCAGAAACACTGTAGACTACCAATTCGATCAGTTCCGGTAGCGCCCCAACATGACCCGGTAGAGAAGAACTTGCCCTCCCCTCTTTGACTGATGGTTCTTGTTGCCTGTCCCCTCTGTTGTCATTTAACAGAACTTTTTGGACTGCTGAAAGGGGTTGTGTTCCGAACGCTGGTTGGTGGAGACATTTTGACTATATTCTTGACCTACGTTGTCGCGTAATGCGTTATATGACACGCCGCGTTAGCGCACCCGGAAGTGATCCGGGGCGCGGCGCGCAGCGCGTAACGTAAGCATAACAGGTCATGTGACTTGTTAATAAAACTTTTTATTGGTTCATTTTACTTTTGTTATTTTAATAATGAAAAGCTTGGTCATATGACCTAAAAAATACGCTTTTTATTGATTTCGAAAAAAAATTTTTTTTAAACATATATGTTATAATGTTCCAGGCTAATGTACTTTCACGGAAAATTTACAACTGTCCTGCAAGTAAAATATATTCCTTTTTCGAGAAAAAGGGCGTTTCTTCGTCCCATGACGGGGCCGTTGAGTAAAAGAGGCTCGGCCTGCTGTCTTACTCGCCGATACGCCTGATTATCAGATTCTTATCGATCACTTTATGTTGCAGGAGTGGAAAACACAACTGCCCTTGACCATTTATCTTTACTGCGTTCCTACGTATTATACCTTTTATCCGTCATGTAATTGGACTGCTTTATTTCACTTGCCTTTTACTGATTCGAAAACAGTGACTAAAAGTAAAAACTTTACCAATGTAAATACTACTACCATGTTTTGTTTTAAAAACCTTTATTGTGAAAATGTCAGTATGCAAATACGGGCCTATAACCACGTGGGCCGGCCACAGAGCAAACTGGAAACGTATATGATGAGGAGACATTTACACTGTAGAGGAAGGTAACGAGCGGGCCATTAGGTTGCAAGAACTAAGGTGTCTAACAGTTGCGGAATCGGTGGACGTACATTTTGTAATTAAAATACGACAAAGCCACTTACAAAAAAATCATCTAGATATACATTTGCGGGCAAGTACCATGGGTGACGTTAATTCGAACTTTCAATAGTACATTAATCAATAACACATCAGAACTTAATATCAATAGGGATGTCGAAATATTCAATCAATTCTCGTCCCCGCCCGCCATGAGCATCAAAACTGCATTCATATCTCGTGATATCAAGGTTGTTCAACCAGTACACAACAAGGAGTTACGAGTCCCATTTATACCGGCGCGATTTTGGGCGAGGCCAGGCAGGTCCAAGATATAGTCAAAATGTGTCCACCAACCATCGGCCAGACCAGAACCCCTTTCGGCCCTTTATGCTACAAGATGGTGTCTTCCATTCAGAAAATATTGTTGGCAGCATTTTGAAAGGAAAGATAAACAGCCGTTCTCCTAGTGAGTCTCACATTGTTACATTTAGGAAGAATGTTGAAGAGTAGTATGTTGAAAATCTGAAGCCATTTTTCTACAAACTCTCAATCAGCCTTGGATGGAAAAAAAAATCCTGAAGAATGTACAAACTGAAAACCAATTTTTGTCTGTATAGCATCAACAGCAACGCTTGAGTCAGCTTTGTGTGAAGCCGGCATTTTGATTCAATCAATAACGTCCCCCTGCACACATTCAGGGACCTGGTCGTGTCTTCAGGTGAAACGGATTGTGGGACAAGATGCAGAAAGGAAAAGGAAAAAAGTTCCGCCGGACCTCGGGAGCCGGCCGCCTATGTCATGGGCGATCTTTGGCCACACCAGGGCAATAGTGAAGCTGCAGCAGGTGCAAATAATCTTCAGACAGTCTTACAAGCACTGCTCAGAACTCTCAACTATGGCACTCAACATCCAGGACTTGCCATCCGGATCTTGGCGCCTTGTGCTGGTTCCGACCTATTCACACATCGGTCCACTGCTGACATCACCTCATAAGCCAACGGGGCACCCCACGCCGACTTTCGGCGCAGCATTGTAGGATGGCCACACCAGTGCGGCAACTTGCTGGACACCACCTTGGTGCCATCCGGATCTCGGCGCGTTCGAGTCACTGTACCGCAAGAGTGACCGGAACTCAGCTGGACACGCCGTCTTTCGGCGCAGCATTGTAGGATGGCCACACCAGTGCGGCAATTTGCTGGACACCACCTCGGTGCCATCCGGATCTCGGCGTGTTCGAGTCACTGTACCGCAAGAGTGACCGGAACTCAGCTGGACACGCCGTCTTTCGGCGCAGCATTGTAGGATGGCCACACCAGTGCGGCAACTTGCTGGACACCACCTCGATGCCATCCGGATCTCGGCGCGCTGTGCTGCCTTCGGCCTACTGTAGCCGCAAGTGCGGACGCAACTCAGTGGACGGCGCGTGAAACGCTAAGGGGCGCCGCACTGCAGCCGAGGAGCCTCCATCTTGGGGGAGACGCACAGCCCCCACTGACTGACGCGACCTTACAGGCCAACGGGGCGCCCCACGCCGACTTTCGGCGCAGCATTGTAGGATAGCCACACCAGTGCAGCAACTTGCTGGACAACAACTCGGTGCCATCCGGATCTCGGCGCGTTGTGCTGCCTTCGGCCTATTCGCACATCGGTCCGCTACTGACGCCGCCTCACGTGCCAATGGATTTTCTACGCTTTTTGTAGCCCTATGCCGCATAACAGGTCATGTGACTTGTTTATAAAACTTTTCATTGGTTCATTTTACTTTTGGTTTCCTAATGATGGAAGGCTTGGTCATATGACCTAAAAATAACACTTTTCATTGGTTTAGAACATTTTTTTTCCCAAACGATGAAAGCCCCACCTTGTTTCTGGATGTTTCAGACTGAAGCTGGCGTCAGCATGAGAGCACCACCATCTTGTGGCTCCGTCGTGGTCATTCCGCGAGCAATCATGGCAGCTGCTCCCCACCGGAAGCCTGCAGGAGTCGAGGGCCCCCAAGACTTTTGTAGAATCTTCACGGCTGAGGGGACGCTTTCGAGAATGGAGCCCAAGCCCTAGCAGGCAAGCGTCCGAGTTCCAAGGTGTCCCAGGGCCATTTTAGTGGACCAGGCCCAAATCCGAAGAGCCGTCCGCCATTTTAAGAATCCAATGGCAGCCGCCTATCGCTGCACCGTAAGAGTGGGCGCAACTCAACTACATGGTGAGCGAGACGCTGTAGCCGCAAGAGCGGGCGATAAACAGCTGAATGGAGGATGAGGCACAGTGTAGCAAAAGCGGGCGGAATGGCAACTGAAACGGTAAAGGGGCGCCCCAGTACAGCAGACGAGCCTCCACCTGGGGAGGCCCGTTCGCGCCGCCTCCCCCACGCCCCCCCCCCCCCCGGGGCGCCCCACGCTGTTTTTCTGAGCTGCATTGTAGGAAACCAAAAACCAGTGCGGCACCCAGGTAACATCACCTGGGTGCCGTCCAGAACTCAGCACGTTGTGCTGCCTTGGGACTATTCGCACAAAAGACAGCTACTGGCCATTGTTGCTTCTTTTTGCCAAAAAATGTTTAAATGTATTTACAGTTTTTGTTGCGTTCGATATATTTATAAAGTTAATAAAGTTTTATAATCCTACTTTGTTGGAGTACTATATATTTTTTAAAAATCGGGTGAATGGGGCCTTGAATTGGGTTATTGTCATGTGTGGGCTTTGGAAGTGTGCTGCTACAGGATCGGACATTTCAAACTCAAATGCACGTTTTTTTTCTTACCTTTCCGAAGCATGGAGCGCAATAGCAGGCAGAGAAAGGGTGATGCAAGTGTTGAACACTGCCTGGCCTGGCAAGTTGCTGGCAGTGCCCCCCCCCCGCCCGCTCCTGAAAGAGGGCACACACACACCGCCGCCCCGAGTACTTCACATATCTTTAAAAGACCATGCGCTTGTTAATGAGGCTTAAATGGTTTATCACCCCTTCTAGAGCCCCTGCATCGGCCCTCTGACGTTTCCTGGAAGAATTAGCACGTAACACAATACCAAGCCCTGTCAGCTGAAACCCCCGAGGAATCGGGTTTTTGCTTGCAGGAATCGGGAGGCGGGAGACTAGCACTGAAATCGGTAGTCTCACGCCTGAATCGGGAGGGTTGGCATGGCTGGATTCTCTGCAGCTGGGGCCATAAACTACATCCGCAGGGCTAGGTGATAGCCTGGGACCGGCCTGGACAATCGGACACAGAGGAAGAGGAGTGTCAGAGGGTGCGGTAGTGAATAGGGTGAAAGGGAGGTGTCGGGCGGGCACAGGGTGTGATTCTCAGGGAAGAGCAGCGCAGATGGGGGGAAGTTTATGGCCCATGCATGAGAGAGAGAGCGGGGGTGACCAGTGTGTGGGGGAGATGCTTGCGAGGGTGTGGAGCCGTGCTGAGAATCGACGGCGTGCAGAGAGTGGGTCTGGTCAAGGCATCTAAAATGGCTGCCGTGCACGACAAAATTGTGCCATTGGAAAAAAGGCAAGATGGCGCATACAATGTTTATCAATAAGGATTCATTTATAACAAAATATTTTATCGCAGTGACAGGCACAATACCAAGCCCTGTCAGCTGAAACCCCCGAGGAATCGGGTTTTTGCTTGCAGGAATCGGGAGGCGGGAGACTAGCACTGAAATCGGTAGTCTCACGCCTGAATCGGGAGGGTTGGCATGGCTGGATTCTCTGCAGCTGGGGCCATAAACTACATCCGCAGGGCTAGGTGATAGCCTGGGACCGGCCTGGACAATCGGACACAGAGGAAGAGGAGTGTCAGAGGGTGCGGTAGTGAATAGGGTGAAAGGGAGGTGTCGGGCGGGCACAGGGTGTGATTCTCAGGGAAGAGCAGCGCAGATGGGGGGAAGTTTATGGCCCATGCATGAGAGAGAGAGCGGGGGTGACCAGTGCGTGGGGGAGATGCTTGCGAGGGTGGGGAGCCGTGCTGAGAATCGACGGCGTGCAGAGAGTGGGTCTGGTCAAGGCATCTAAAATGGCTGCCGTGCACGACAAAATTGTGCCATTGGAAAAAAGGCAAGATGGCGCATACAATGTTTATCAATAAGGATTCATTTATAACAAAATATTTTATCGCAGTGACAAATTGGCGGACAACACTTCCTGATTTCCATCGAATCGAACGTTAACAGACGTCACGCAGCAAAAAAAAAAAACGCTCACGCACAGCCGCTGGAAGACATGTATCAACATATATGAGCCTCCTCAGCCACCCTCAGAAAACATAAGGGATCAGGATACGTCTCCTGCACCCCCTTATACCTAGTAATTTAATTAAAACGAAACACAAAATGGCGAATTCCCGTTTCGCTACCAGTTTGCGGCCCAGTTCGCGGCCCGAGAAGCACTTCTACCGTGAAAAATCAATTTATTTTTATTTTCCCCACGGGACCCTTTAATAACCCCAACATCATTCCTAGGGGGTCAAGAAGGGTCTACCTTGCCCCCTTTCATTAAATTCCCCCTTCGTTTTTCACCTCTTCTTCTCTCTCGATCCTACCGAGAGATAAGATGGCGCACGCACAGCCGCTGGAAGACATATATCAACATATATGAGCCTCCTCAGCCACCCTCAGAAAACATAAGGGATCAGGATACGTCTCCCGCACCCCCTTATACCTAGTAATTTAATTAAAACGAAACACAAAATGGCGAATTCCCGTTTCGCTACCAGTTTGCGGCCCAGTTCGCGGCCCGAGAAGCGCTTCTACCGTGAAAAATCTATTTTTTTTTTCCCACGGGACCCTTTAATAACCCCAACATCATTCCTAGGGGGTCAAGAAGGGTCTACCTTGCCCCCTTTCATTAAATTCCCCCTTCGTTTTTCACCTCTTCTTCTCTCTCGATCCTACCGAGAGATAAGATGGCAGCCGCTCCGGACTGTTTAGAATGTTGACAGACACCGGAAAGCCAATCAGCTTCGCATCGCAAAGTTCTGTTTCGCGACAAGTAAGCGGACCGGAGCGCAGCCCGGAGCGCTGTTACAGATATATATCTTGTTTTGAACGTTAATTTCTCAAAATCCACTGGAGCACATATATTGAGACCTAGCAAAGGCACATCGGGCTAACAGTCCCTACAATTTTGCCAAGTTTCGTGCAAATCCATTCAGCCGTTCGAGCTAAAAGTGAGGCCAACCGCCCTATGGAAAATAACATGGGAAAAACGCGTTTTGGGACCCCCCTTTTTTCTCGGCCCCCCTTGACGAAACCCCCCCAAATTTTCAAGGGCTGCTCAGAAACAGAATGTGCCATTTTCCTTACAATTTCAGCCGATTCCGTCCACAAACGCCAAAGTTATTAGACATAGAATTTTCAAAAATCCCATAGGGAAAAAATCCTAACTATATATACCTACTGGCGACAGCCAGTAGGTAATATATATATATATATATATATATATATATATATATATATATATATATATATATATATATTTCCGCACTTGCGCTTTTTCTGCGACAGACTCGGATTCTTGACCATCAAACAGGAAAAAACACGGAAGACCCAGAGTGCAGGTGAGTTTCTTTATTCCTCAGCACACCACGACAGCATAACGTTTCGGCCTACATATATATATTACTGCACGTTCCTCCTCTCATCCATTGGTTTGGAAAGATATATATTAATCCACAGTTTGCTTGTATGCAGGACGCGCACTCAGGAGTTTACAGCAGAATTTCTTTATTCTTAGTTCACGCTACGCGTTTCGACATCAACTGTGCCTTGATTACACGTTACTCTTTCTGCCATTACCGGCATGTTAAATACAAAAGTAAACATAGATGAGGTCAAGGGTAAGGTCATGTGATTTTCAATGAAAATACTCCACCATCTTGGACTGGTAAATTATAATGAAGCAATGAGGTTTCTCATTCACTGTATATAGATCCTAATCTTTTCATGAAATAATTACCTACAGAAATACTTTCTTTCTTGCAATCAGCAAATCAATGAATATAAATTATGAATATAAAACCTCAAAAAATCTCAAAAAATGAAAACAGTTACAAGGTAGATTAACTGATTCACCCATCCTCCTGAAACAAATTCATACGTTAGTTTTCCCTCGGTCTAGTGCCCAGAAAGTGAAAACTCAAACATGTCATATGAATTATAAAATTATATTCGGTCAATTGCCGAAACAGCCTATTATGCACGTAGTACATTCTCCAGGAAACTCCAAAGATTCCATAAGTAATAAGAGTTTTCTATCTAAAGGAATCTCCCTTGAGCACAAAGTCAAGATTTACTAAGTCCAAGGTTACGATCATTCTCTAAAAACGTGAAACCCAATTTACCAAATTTCTAAAAAACTTTGTTTTTTGAAAATGCCGGAAAAGGTCAGATACTAGTGCAAAAAAAGTGATTTTCTTATCTCATAAAAGTAATGTAGTGTCTTCCATCCAACTGAAGAAAAGGGTAGGGAAACCGTGAAGTGTACGTGAAAAAGTGAATTCTCCCTTCCTTTCCTCCTGAAAGAAACATGTAAACATACGGTTAAAATATTCACAAGGAATTATAAAAACTATGCACAGATTAGCAGTACTATTTCATGAACATAATGAAAACATAATTCTATGCCTGCATCTAAATAATACTTTTCTACAGACTTATTACTTGACAGGTCCCTGAAAAGTAATGACATACATCATTCCTCGTGGAGGTGAGTTGCAAGTTCCTCATCTACGTTGTGTCCTCCAGGGAATCTAGTTTCGAGCTCCATGATCCATCTTGGTTCTCTTTTTCTAAGGGCAAGTTCTCGGTTGCCCCCCCTTCTCCCTATGTTAATTTGTTCAACTGCAAAGTATCTAAGAAGGGTGGTGTTAGATTGGTGGAACTCATGGAAGTGTCTCGCAATGGGGTACCGACTATCTACGTGTGTGATTGCTCTGAGATGTTCTTGTATGAGTTTTTTTAACCATGCAGATGGTACTACCCACATATCTCTGTTTGCAAGGACACTCCAGAACGTAGATGACATAGTTAGTATTGCATGTCAAAAACTGTTTAATTATTTTACGTTCCGGATTTCCCGGGATTTCAACTTCCTTTACCATAAAACTTGCTTTACACGCCCTACAATGCATAACGTTTCGGCCTGCTCAGAGGCCTTGGTCACATGACGCTAGGGGTGGGACAGGCTGTTTTTAAAGTGCAAGTGCAAACTTATGGGGACACATGATTGGTTCAGCTAATAAACATGGTAGTAAACATAGAAAACATACCAATGACCACGCATAAAAAGCCTATAAATGTACAATGTTAAAAAAAAATTAAAAGACATATGTACAAAGGCCAAGATGTAATATATATACATTATTTCATTATACGTGCAAACACAACCTCTGTTTATCTGCAAAGGGCTGATGTTGGTGAAATCAGTCACCCATGACGAAATGGCGACTAATGGGAATCGCAATAATGTGTGCTTTCCCCATCTGTATCATGTAGTCCACATTTCACATCATTTAATTCTTGCGATTGTGTTCGTAATATAATCCAAGTGGGTGTTGGACGGGTCATGTTAGATAGTTGACTTAACCATATATTATCTTACGGCAATAAGCCGATATTCATTGTCACCATGCCAACCAAAATGTGAAACCCAAAGGAAAATGAAGCAAAGGGTGTCGTGAAAAGTGATGACACAAACTAAAACTTACCATTAAAATACCTCCCTCGATGGATAATGGGAGTATGATCAAGTCATCATCTTGAATCATGTGTCTATGCGGGGGGTTGTGGCAGCAATATTAACATATTGGACGGTATCACCATACAAATAAGAATACAGGTTTACAGAAAAACTTTGTATGGGTGTCCTTGGTGAGGCCATTCTCAGAGTTGAAGATGAGTATAAAAATCCACACTAATGTTTAAACCATGTGGTATCTTGGTATCGAGATCCAGGATGTATTTGGTCTCAAGAGCCCTTAAAATAGCTTCACGGTTACCGCCTCTGCGAAGAGGAGGAACCGAGTCAATAGCACAATACTTCAGCAAATGGCTCTGTTTACCATGGTGTTCCTTAAAATGACATGCCACCGGGTAGGTGGAGTCCTCAGTGTTGATGGCCCTAATGTGCTGGAGTATCCTTTTGTGCACCTGCAACTTGGTGCTACCCACGTAACGCAGGGCACACGGACACTCCAGCACATACACTGTGAACTCTGTTTTGCACGTTAATTGCTTGGTGATAAGCCGAGGAACATCCGAAAAGGGGGTTAGATACTCAGTCATGTTAATGCCTTGTCTGCATGCCTTGCAGGACAAACATTTCTTGAAACCTTTGATGGCCTTAAACCAGGGCGTTAACGTCACAACCTCAGGACTGGATTTGACCAATGCTTCACTGAGGGAGTAGGCTTTCCTGCAGGAGATATCAGGACAGGCTGGCATTGTGTGACCAATCACTGGATCAGATTTAATGAGATTCCAGTTTTTGGAAATGATTTTCCTTAATGCCTGAAATTGACGATTGAATGTTAATACTAATCTAACAGGTTGATCAGTATTGTCAGTCTCTTTATTTGTAAGTCTCCTCGGTTGTGGGGCTGTCTCCCTAGGCATAGCATTAACCTTACGGATGGCCGCCTCTATTGTATTCTGAGCATAACCTCTAGCAAGAAAACGGGCTTTACTGTCACATTGGGCCTGTTTACATTGTTCCTCAGTGCTACAAATCCGTCTGATGCGCAGCATCTCCCCATAGAGGATGCTGCGAATCAGATGTGCTGGATGGTGACTCTTAGCATGGAGCACCGTGTTTCTGGAAGTTGGTTTACAGAACAACGTAGTGTGTAACTTATTGTTAGTAATCAAAACCCTGACATCCAGAAAATCAATACATGTTTGACTCATGTTATGGGTAAACTCCAGGTTGTGTGTGTTGTTATTCAATTGTGCAATAAAGTCAATTGCTTCCTGTTTGGTGCCCCGCCATATAAGAAAAATATCGCCAATGTAACGATACCACTGGGCTACCAAATTAGCCATAATCAGACCGTGCGTACCCATGAGGACCTGTCTCTCCCAGTAGCCCATATGCAAACAGGCATAACTGGGAGAGAAACAGGCCCCCATGGCCACACCCTTGATTTGTTGAAAGTATTGGCTATTGAATTGAAAATAATTGTTGTTTAAACAGAAGGAAATCATGGCAATCAGCATTTTGTTGTGTTCCACATATTGCACAGATCTGTTACCCAAGAAAAATTGAACAGCCCTTAGTCTGTCAAGGTGTTTAATGCTCGTATATAAAGACGAGACATCAAGCGTGATTAACCAATAGTGTGGCTCCCACTCCACTGTTTCTAATTTTCTCAGAAAGTCACTGGAATCTTGCACATATGATGGTAGTGCAGTGACAAAGTCTTGGAGAAAAAAGTCGATGTGTTTTGTGACATTTTCCAATGGACCATCTCGGGCAGAAATAATGGGTCTCCCCGGCGGTTTGTTGATGTCTTTGTGCACTTTGGGGATTAGGTATAATACCGGCATCACGGGAAAATCTTTTTTCAAGAACTTGAATTCGTCCAAGCTCAAGAGGCCAGCACTTTTCCATCCCACCAATAAACAGCCCAAATTGTTCTCTGCCAACCTGATTTCAGAGAGGTCAAAACGATTATAGCAAGAAGCATCATTAAGTTGTGAATAGGCTTTTTCCAGGTAGAGTGTTCGTGGCCAAAGTACAACATTGCCACCTTTATCGGCCTGGCGAACAATGATTGAGTTATCAGCCTGGATTTTTTTAACCAAGTTGTAGTATTTGGTGTTGTAGGCCCCTCTTTGATGTTTTGATTTGAGTGTTGAAACATGTAATTTTTTGATGCCAGTAATAGCAAGGTCATGGAAAATGTCCAAGTTGTCATGGAGTGTTAACGGTGAAAAGGTAGACTTTGGTTTATAAATATATATACACACACATATATATATATATATATATATATATATATATATATATATATATATATATATATATATATATATATATATATTGTCAACACACAGTTCCCATCCGTGGAATTGCTACGCAAATAAGGACACTCCAGCCCAGTTTCTCGATCTCCGCTTTCAAGTTTATTTCCTGCGCACACACACAGCTAACAAGCAAACGCGTTTCGGCGTTGCCGCCTTCGTCAGTGCTCGCCAACGGAGCCATTTTTTAGAGTTTAAATAAAGTTCACATTCAAAAAACATCACATGTTAAAATAGTAAACATAAAAGAGGCACACTAAATTCATTTACATTTGGCAGCCATCTTAAAATGGTTAAATCACCATCTGCAATCTAATATGCTGCTAAGGATATATCCTCATTAACTAGAATTGCGTTATTTTATACAGCGCATTTTGATTTATCTCCATTATTTTGATCTTAGTTTAGAACATTTTATCCATGTTGCTCTCAATTCGTATCTGCTGTATACTTCCTTATGTTCCCTTACCTAGTTTGGGATATGGTCTCATTGTTCCAGCCCTGGATGGGCATACTCACGCATTCTTAATGCAGAATGCGTCAGAGAACAATTTAAGGAATGTGCCTCAGGGTATCCTAATTCTTATTGTGCCCTGGATGGGCTTTTTATCATCTCCATATGTTTTGGAGAGATACCCTCTCATAGGGTGGTGGGGGCAGCGTGCAGTGTCATAATTCTTTGAATTCTTCGAAGAGTTTTCAGCTCGGGGGGTTCTGTACAGTTAGTGACATAGTTGGACCCGTTCCTATAGATGTGCCCACATCTCCTCTTCATTGTTCAGGCCTGTCGGGTTCTTGGTCTGCAACATAGTAATGTATCGAGACTCCAACATTCTCAACTTTCTAACCCAGTCTCCTCCTCTTTCTGTCCTCACCAGCTGATCCAGTATGAAAAAGGATAGCAAGTTGTTGTTGCTTTGGTGTTCTTTTTCATAGTGGCGAGCCACTGGGTATGCCTGATCTTTCAGGTTGATGGCCCTCATATGCTCGAGAACCCTCAACTTGGTCTGCTTGATGGTACTGCCCACGTATTTCTTTCCACATGGGCATACCAAGCAATAAACCGTAAACTCAGAATTGCAGTTTAACAGTTTTAGGATTTTTTTCTTTTTTTGACCCCTTCCCGGTACCTCATACTCTTTCACTTTCTGGGAATTTTTGCAGGCCTTGCATTTCATGCATGGGTAAAAACCCAATGCAGGAGCTTTCTTTCTCTTCTTGCTCTCGAAGTGGCTACTCACTAGATGGTCTTTCAATGAGTGACTTCTGCGATAAGTGACGAGTGGGTAGTCAGATAGTGACTTCCCCACTATACTATCTGATTTCAATATACTCCAATTCCTGCGTAGGATTTGGAATACCTCCGATGATTTGTCATTGAAGTTGGTTATCAACCTCAATGATGTATCTCCTGTTTTGACTTTATCTATCAGGAGTTCCTCCCTTGGACGTGCGTCACTTCTCCTCTCTGCCTCATCTAAGACCCCTCTGAAGTAGCCTCTTCTCTCAAATCTTCCTCTGGACTCTTTTTTAGCCTTTTTATACTCTTGTGCTGTGGAGCAGTTCTGCTTAATGCGTAAGAACTCCCCCAGTGGTATGTTGTTGACTACCGAACGGGGGTGGCAACTTCCGGCATGTAAAATCGTGTTGCCGGCGGTCGGCTTCCTATACAGGGATGTTTCTATTTTGTTATCCTGTATGTAGACCCTTAAGTCTAGATAGAAGACCTCCTCTTTGCTAATGTTGCTAGTAAATCTCAAATTGAGATTGTTCTCATTGAGGCTTCTTATGTATTCCTCGGCCTCCTCCTGCGATCCCCGCCACACAATGAAAAGATCATCAATGTAGCGGGTCCACAGAGAGATTTTTTCCACCCACTTTTCGTTGGGCCCCGCCCAGGCCACGTGCTCCTCCCACCAGCCCACAAATAAATTTGCGTAACTGGGGGCGAAGCACGTGCCCATCGCGGTCCCCTGCAGTTGTAAATACAGCTGGCCAGAGAACAGAAAAATATTATTTTTTAAGCAAAATTCTGTAAATGCAACAATCATGTGATTATGCGTCCTGTACTTTAGTTCCCTTCTTTGCAAGAAAAAAGTCAATGCTTCCAGTCCATCATCATGTCTGATTGATGTGTAGAGGCTTGTAATGTCTAGTGTGATCAATAGTAAGTCCTCTTCCCACATCACACCTTGTATCATTCTCAGAAAATCCTGTGTGTCCCTCAGGTAGGAACTCAGATCCTTTACCAACGGTACCAAACTAGGTAAGGGAACATAAGGAAGTATACAGCAGATACGAATTGAGAGCAACATGGATAAAATGTTCTAAACTAAGATCAAAATAATGGAGATAAATCAAAATGCGCTGTATAAAATAACGCAATTCTAGTTAATGAGGATATATCCTTAGCAGCATATTAGATTGCAGATGGTGATTTAACCATTTAAAGATGGCTGCCAAATGTAAATGAATTTAGTGTGCCTCTTTTATGTTTACTATTTTAACATGTGATGTTTTTTGAATGTGAACTTTATTTAAACTCTAAAAAATGGCTCCGTTGGCGAGCACTGACGAAGGCGGCAACGCCGAAACGCGTTTGCTTGTTAGCTGTGTGTGTGCGCAGGAAATAAACTTGAAAGCGGAGATCGAGAAACTGGGCTGGAGTGTCCTTATTTGCGTAGCAGTTCCACGGATGGGAACTGTGTGTTGACAATATATTACGCGCTCCACCGCGCGTTGAGGAGGCACCCGGAGTAAAGTGGAGCGGCAGGAGGTGGTTTGGAGTTATGGATATATATATATATATATATATATATATATATTAGCACCATCGATTCGCCCCAGAAGAGAACGCCACACACGGAGGATCTCCGCTCACAGCATAACAGGTAGCGCGTCTTCACAGCAGATAACAGCCCTCCCAAAGCGCCATACGCATTTCGAGCTTGTAGCTCTTGTTCACTGGCTGGCTGAAGTAAAGGAAGCGGATTTAGAAAGAACTTAATTTATTCACAAATATTGGTCCCGCCCTAGTGGGCGCACTGTGGTATTCTGGTAGTTACAGTTTGAAATACGCCACACGGACTTATGTAGTTCACTTCCCCAGTGGGCTCCGCCGCCTCCATTCACAATGTCATACCCTGTAGGGTGGGGGGTTTTCAATCCTTTTGCCAAGTCACGCAGTGCGTCCCTGTAGTGCAGGCAACCTCCGTTCCCAGGTGCTCTCGTCTCCGAACACTCAGGACCCGCTCTGGTAAGCTGTGGGGCATTCTCGCAGCCGGACCAGCTGCTAAACATAACACCATCGAGTCGCCCCAGAAGAGAACGCCACACACGGAGGATCTCCGCTCACAGCATAACAGGTAGCGCGGCTTCACAGCAGATAACAGCCCTCCCAAAGCGCCAGATGCATTTCGAGCTTGTAGCTCTTGTTCACTGGCTGGCTGAAGTAAAGGAAGCGGATTTAGAAAGAACTTAATTTATTCACAAATATTGGTCCCGCCCTAGTGGGCGCACTGTGGCATTCTGGTAGTTACAGTTTGAAATATGCCACACGGACTTATGTAGTTCACTTCCCCAGTGGGCTCCGCCGCCTCCATTCACAATGTCATACCCTGTAGGGTGGGGGGTTTGCAATCCTTTTGCCAAGCCACGCAGTGCGTCCCTGTAGTGCAGGCAACCTCCGTTCCCAGGTGCTCTCGTCTCCGAACACTCAGGGCCCGCTCTGGTAAGCCGTGAGGCATTCTCGCAGCCGGACCAGCTGCTAAACATAACACCATTGAGTCGACCCAGAAGAGAATGCCACACACGGAGGATCTCCGCTCACAGCATAACAGGTAGCGCGGCTTCACAGCAGATAACAGCCCTCCCAAAGCGCCATACGCGTTTCGAGCTTGTAGCTCTTGTTCACCCTAGGGTAGGCCTGATTGAAATATGGTTGTGGGGTGAGTGATTTATAGGAGCTGAGGGTCATCCAGGCGTGTGATCTTTTCGAGAAAGCTGCCTTGTTCTCCACTAGGGAGGACGGTTTTATGTTTTTCCTGACCAGTTTTTTTAAATTGAGTTGGCCGAGTTGCGCCTCCCATAGTCCAGACAATTTGGTGAAATCTAAGGCTAGTTTGAGATAGTTTCTTGCTTGGGAAAACTCCCTGTGTTGTATGTCATGCCACAACAGATATTTAAGCGTGTATGTATTGGCTTTACTTACCTTATGCCAACATATGATATATGCACCATATCTAGCTAAGACTTGTGGTTGAAGGCCAAACTCCAGCCTTATTTGTGCAGCTGACGTGTAAGACGGGAGACAAAACATAGTTCTGTAAGCTTTAACCAACGTCCTGTCCAGCTCCTTAGCATCTCTTCCCCGCATTGCCTTGCTCCCATAAGTTATCGAGGGGAGAAGTTTAGCCTGAACTACCTTCAATAGGGGAGTCAATGTCGGTCCCATCAATTTATTTGTCAGTTTTTTCATCGTTAAGGCAGTTAACAGACCTTTCCTTTTTATTTCTTCTTTTTGGCGCCAAAAGGAACCTTCCTTGTCAAATACAACCCCAAGATACTTGTACTCCCTGGCATGGTCGATTTTAGTGCCGCCAAGGAACCAATGTTTCTGTATGCTCTTTTTGCTGTTGATTGACATTGTCTTTGTTTTGGACAGGTTTATTTTTAAGTTATTTTCTGTTGCGTAATTCTGCATTCCAGTTAGTAGGTGTTGAAGGCCAAAATAAGTATGACTTTGCAGAACTACATCATCTGCATACATAAGATTGGTTAGAGTTCTCCCTCCCAACCTGGGAGCATGGGGGTTGCAGGCATCCAGCCGATTAGGAAGGTCAGCCATAAATAAATTAAACAGGGTTGGTGCAAGCACACAGCCTTGCTTCAGTCCTTTTGTAGTTGGTACTTTCAAGGAAAGATGAGTCCCTCCACCTAGTTTCACCTGTACCCAGGTGTCTGTATGTAGGAGCATCAGCATGTTTAGGATAGTCTGGGGAATAAATTGGATCCAATGAACTCTGTATGTGGATTGTGGAGGATTTGAATTTGGAGAAAAGAAAAAAAATAAAAATCCATGATTTGAAGGACCTTGTTGATATATTATTTTGGATTACCCACCTGGGACTGCTTTGGATGAATCCAGTGGAACTTTACTATTTCTGATACTGAACTTTATAAACTGAGAGTACTCAGGAAAGCCAATTTGTTTTGTAGACCTACTGGATAGGTTGTGTGGGGTGTTGGTGACCACACCCTTCCTTAGAAGCACCAATATATACTTGGAAATTCATACCACTCCCTTACTTGCAGAGCGCCCTTCTAACCTGGGTTACCGATTGTTTGTTGTAGTCTGGGGAATACCCCATCGTGCCAATTTCTCCCATAGTCTGCCTCTCTCGATATTGTCAAAAGCCGCACTAAAATCAATATAACATAGGTATAATGGTAAGTTGGAAGTTTTAGCTGCATCAATTATTAGAGAAATTGCAAGGATATTTGTAGCTGTGCTGATCGCTTTACGGAAACCAGTCTGATTCAGTGGTATCATCTGATTCATCTCCGCCCAGAGTATAAGCTCCTCTAGAATAATCCCTGCAAAATACTTTGCTTCGTTGTCAATTAGCGCAACTAGGCGATAGTTATTGGGCTCAGCCTTGTCACCTTTTTTGTGGATTGGGACTATTGTTGAGCCCTTCCAGGCTTCTGGTATTCTATTTTGCAGCCTAATTTCCAAAAACAGAGGTTGTAGATTATCTGCCCATACTTTGCTCTTCGCTTTGAACAAGGCTGGTGGTATACCATTTGGTCCCGGGGCACCTTCTTTTCTCCCTTTAGCAATCTTTTTTTGTATTTGGAGTGACTGCAGATGGTTTGTTGCGGCCAGTGGTTTACTTCCTATGGCTGGACATTTCTGCCCCCTTAACTCCGGTATACTAGCTTCAGCTGTTCCCTTTGAGAGCCGTCTGTTGTCCGTTCGTTCTCCTGCGTTTTCCGTGCGGTTATTAAAGTGGCTAGTAAGATATTTTGACCAGGCTGTTTCTGAGATGTGAGACCCGATATCCTCGGATTTTGGACGCAATATCCCATTCGCAGTTTTCCAAAAAACGAGCACTATTATTGCTGTTTATATCACATATGAGAATTTTGCTCAGATTTCGTTATCACAGTCTCTCTTGATATTCCATTTTAATCTTTTTAGGGCTGCCCTTTGTTGGTACAGGGATGCTCGTGCATTGACATTTCCTGGCAAACTTCTCAGCCTACGCAGGCTTGAATTTATTGACCTTTTCAATGTCTTGAGCTGTACTCTCTGCTTTTTCGGTATTTGGGGTTTTCCCCCTTTTCCCTGAAAGTTAACTTTAGTGCGGTGAGTACCTGCAAGCTTTTGTCGCAATATAGCTGTGAAGTGCTCCCAGTGACCTATTGAATCAGCTGTGCTCGGAGTTTGCAAGTTGAAGAGGTTTATTGCGGCTTCCGACAGCGAATTAGAGTTGTTCATTGTACATTTAATCCTTTTTTGATCTTGGGTGTGAATAGGCCTCAGGGATATATCTGGCCTGATTGAAGTAGGTACAGTAGCTGTTAACTGAATTTCCTGGGGGCGATGGTCACTATCACCCTTATCCCCCATTCTGAACCCAAGAATGTAAGTGAACAGCTTGAGACTAGCAAAAGTATAATCCAGAATAGAACTTGCAGACATGGAATAGAAGGATTCGACTGGGGGGCAATCTTCCGGAAATCTTCAGTTCAGTGCTCGGAGATTATGATGTTCTAGATCATCAAGGAAGCGGCTACAGTGATCTTTCTTCTTTACATACAGTGGATCCGATTGTTTAGGAATATTGAAAATTCTAATTAGAGCTGCTACCACCTCCCCTTCTGCCGAGCCAAGGAGATTTTGATTTAGGTCCCCTGACAGAATGAATATTGGGAAACAGGCCTTGTCAGGACAACTTTAAAATGGTTCCATGTTTAAATATCTGTGAAAAAAATATCGATGAAAAAAATATCGATGTAAAAATATTGATTACACAAATATCGACTCCCTATATTTAAACAGGTAAGTACAATAATATCGACTCAAAAATATTGATGTAAAAAATATAGACTTTAAAAATGACAATTTAAATTACATTATTTAAATAATATTAATATTATTAACAAAATTAATTAAATGTAATATATATTTTAACTAATTATAACAAATAAACTTAATTTAATAAATATAAACACAAAAAAGTACACGTACATATTTTTACTTAAATACAGTTTATTAACTATTATCTTTATTTAATTTATAAACTGTTTTAATTATATAAAAAAACACATATATAAATAATATAAAGTAAAATATTTAGAAAAAATAATACATACATTTAATAAGAAAATAAAAACATAAGTAGTTAAAACGTTGGATAGCAAGGGGGTAAAAATTACTATTCCCACTCCAGTGAGTGCAACAGTAGGAAAAACGCTGGATAGCGTAGGGGGTGAAAATTACTGTTCCCACTCCAGTTAGTGCTACAGTAGGGAAAGCGCTGGCTAGCAGAGGGATAAAAATTACTTTTCCAACTTCAATGAGTGCAACAATAGGGAAAGCGTTGGATAGCATAGAGGTAAAAATGAGTAATTCCACTCCAGTGAGTGCAACTGTAGGGAAAGCGCTGCATAGCGGAGGGGTAAATATTACTAATCCAACTCCAGTGAGTGCAACAGTAGGAAAAGTGTTTGCTAGCGGAGGGGTAAACATTACTATTTCCACTACAGTGAGTGCACCAGTAGGGAAAGAATATGTACAGTCACCCAGCAGTCTTTCTCCCCGCAGGTAATTACATCGCGGTTGTTACAACGACCGCGTAGTGATTCCGCATACCATTATTCCCCAAGTTGGAACAACGACTTGCGGAGGGGGGTGCTGGATGTTGGAATAGTATAATTTACTATTCCAACTCCAGTCTGTGCAGACACTAGGGAAGGTGTTGGATTTTCAATCCAACACCTCCCACCCCGCAAGTCGTTGTTCCGTCTTGCGGAATAATGGTATGCTGAATCACAACGCAGTCGTTGTAATGACCGCGTTGTGATTCCCTGCGGGGAGAAAGTTGCGGGGTAAACAATGTTTACCATAGGGAAAGCGTTGGATAACGTAGGGGTACAAATTACTATTCCCACTCCAGTGAGTGCAACAGTAGGGAAAGCGCTGGACAGAGGAGGGGTAAAAATTACTATTCCCACTCCAATGAGTGCAACAGTGAGGAAAGCGTTGAATAGCGTGGGGGTAAAAAATACTATTCCCTTCTCCAGTGAGTGCAACAGTAGGGAAAGCCCTGGATAGAGGAGGGGTAAAAATTACTATTCCCACTCCAGTGAGTGCAACAGTAGGGAAAGCGCTGTATCACAAAACAATAAAAAACAAAACAATCAACATTTTTATTACATTTAATTTCCAATATTAACATAAGTATTATATAAATATAAATATATCATTATTAACAAGCATAATAAAAAATAATGAATTACACAATATTTAACACTATAAAATCCACAACACACCTAAAATTGATTAGACAATTAAATGTAATAATTACTAATGAATTAATAACAAATAATATATTATTATTTATTAATTAACCAATAAAAAATTAATTACTTACCACCTTTCACACCATTTACACATATAAACACCACAACACACACCTAAAATTAATTACACAATTGCAATGAATAATGGCTAATTAATTAATAGTAATCAATTTAAAAATATTTAATAAATAATCAATTAAAATGTAATTACTTACCACCCTCCTCACCATTTACACATAAAAACACCACAACACACACCAAAAATGTATTAAACGATTAACATAATTAATAATTGACTAATTGAATTTAATTAACAACTAATCATTAAACTATTATTAATTAATCAATTAACACATTAATTATTCAATACATTTTATATAATTAAATTACTTCCCACCCTATTCCCCTATAAACCCACAACATGCTACGGAACTAAAAATGCAATATTATAATTTAAATAACTAAATGAAATACTATAAAGTATTATTTAAATCTATATAATTAAATTACTTCCCACCCTATTCCCCTATAAACCCACAACCCGCTACAGAACTAAAATCGCAGAATTAAACTTAAAATGAATTAATAACTAGTAAAATTCTAAAACATATAATAAAATGACAAACAATTCTCATTAAAAACACTAAAATACATAATATTATTAATAAATCAATATTTTTGAAAAACTATATTTTTGTAAACAATATTTATTACGAAGATATTTTTGTAATTGATATTACTTACCTGTCAGTCGATATTCTTGTCAACTATATTTTTGTTGTCGATATTTCTTCCCCACAATATTTTTGCAGCGATATGTAGGTCCCACAATATTTCTCAGTCGATATTCCTGTCTGCACCTTTTAAAATATTTACTCAATGGTGCACATTTAATATGTGTGTGCTCTTTTAAATACAAATGAATTTAAAACTGTCAGTACATGTAAACATGTGACATACGGTAAAAATCTTTAATGCGCATGTGTAAGTATTGCTAAGAACTGAATTTTAACCCCTTCCCCGGGGGGCTCATTCCTCTGCGGCGCTGGGGGATAGGGGGTGTGCGCAGCGCCACTGTGCTTGTGACGAGCTCAGCTCGTCAAGCTGCACGGTGGCACTGTGCTCATGACGAGCTCAGCTCGTCATGACCATGCCCGTTTTTTGGAACGTTCAGCATAGCGGGGGAATTAGCCCCGTGTGTGAATACCGCGCGTGTCGTGGCGAGCTTAGCTCGTCATCAGCACAGCGCATCCGTGCCTCATGACGAGCTGAGCTCGTCATGAGCACAGGAGGGGTTAAATAAAATATACGAAACTTAGTGCACACATGAATCATTATTGTTTCTAAAGTAACTACATTCTTATGGTCTGAGGGTGGTGTCTATTCAATCATCTAGACAGAAAATATTGTTCAGAGAATTAAGGCACACAGTGCATATTATTTCTCCAATTCTGCAATAAATGCACATCAATAATAATGCCAAATGAAACCCTTTGCATTTATATTGTTAGGACACACAGGACACATGGGCTAAGTGTATGTTTATATTATGCATATGTGACGTGTAAAGGTAGAGCCAAAATTACGCCACTCCAAGCTCAAGGTGGCTCGTTGATCAGGGTTCCCAGAGTTGGCCAGGCGCAGAAGGCCCACAATCACGTGACAAGAATACATGCCTATTGGTAAAATTGTAGCCAGGTGGATAAAGAGACTACAAAAACACTATGAATGAGCTAGTAGAAACAGGATAGAACACCTAGGGCCTGGGGTAAATCAGCCCGGTAGTTTAATTATTAAACACTTTTATCCTTGCAAGGTAATCAGTGTCGCAAACACATTAAAGGAACATCACGGGCCCAGCACATTCAATGTACAACTTGTCTTGAACAAATAGCATCTCAGTTGCACCTTTTGTTCCCGACCACCGGAGATGATATGGATAACAAGTGCAGGTCTTCTAAGGATTCTAGATCCATTCATTTTCATCAGGGTTTTCACACTGGGGTCCTTGAAAGCATTATCAGCTTACAAATGTAAGCTATACAATATACATAAAGAATTCCCGTTAGAATTATACATGTAACGACATACTAAAATAACCCTGTTATAATAGAAAAAAAGAAGAATTGGTATAATTGCTTGGCCCTCCTAGGTCTATCCAACATTCAAACAAAATATATGTGATTCATAATTATAACTGAATAATAAAGTGCAGGTGCTGTTTCCTTATACCAAAAACAAATCCCTCCTAAATAACACTTATCTTGGCGTACTACTACTAGCTGCACTTACAAAGAAACTCATTATGTAATACGGTGTCAAAGTTCAAATCTATTTGGTAAAAAGATTCGTAGACCAACCTATAATAATCCGTCATTAAGTAGCACATCCTAATGTTAAGAGAAAATGCATGTGCTATTACTGAAAATAATCAAGCAATATCAGGAAAGGCGGGGCCAATATCGGCCCCGCCGCAGTTATGGTGGGGCGCACCGGACCCCACCCACCCTGGTCCCCTGGTGACCCTGAAGTGATTGAGTCACTTCCAGGTCACAAAGGGAACAAAGGCCAATCCGGTTAGATCTGGCCTGGCCGACGAAGGGTTAAAAGGCCGTGCAGCGCGGGAGTCGGCCTCTTGGGTGACTCGGACGTCGGACGTCGGAGCTGCGTCCCGGCCGCCATTTGCTTCCGGATTCCGATCGAGACGGCCCCCAGAGGACCCGATTTGACCAGCGGATCTGCCGGAGCCGATGACTGCATCATCTGACACCTCAGACACCCGGTAGGCGCTATTTTCTGTCCTTTGTGATAGATCTGGCCTGTTTACATTGCTTGATCAGCTTTTTACTGAATTTCGGTCGGAGCTTCGCTTTGCTTAGTGCTTGTTTTTTTTTTTTTTTTTTTTTTTTTAAATATATTTTTATTGCAGGAATCAGTAAAACAATACAGTAATGACCAGTATCGTATTATAAACAACTTATACAAGATATAGCCCACCGACCCCCTTCCATAACGTTGCTATATAGCCAATCAGCCCATTTCCCTGGGGTTGGGCGGCAAATGCAGCTGGGGTCAGTAGGATGCGGGAGCTGGTCCGGATAACACACTGTCCGTCATCTGCTTTTCTAAACAAACCCCAAACCCCAAAAGGAAACCCCCCCCCTCAAAATTCCCAGTTACTGTGAAACCCCCCCCCCCCCCCCCCCTCCCCCACCATCAGCGCCAGGGAGCTCATCAACATAGGATCCACTGCTTGACCCACGGGGAAGATAATAGTGCTGTCAATGCTAATGTTTAACGGGACTCGGGTCGAGTTGCTTCTTCACTTTCGGAGTCACTGGGGGTACAATAATCTCTGAGGGCCTGCACCAGCGTTTCCCATTCTAGCGCGGCCTCCTGCGCCTTCTCGTTGCCCTGCCTCCAAGCCAACTGATACCGCAGCGAGCTCTCACCCGCCGCCCATTTCAAAAGCTCACTGTGCCATCTGCTGCCTGTAGGACCAGCTCGTGCCTTCCAGTTCCTGGTCACCTCTCGCTTAGCAAGTAGGAGCCCCAGGTCGATAAATTTACTGGTGATTTTATTCCGGGGGGTATTGGGGAACCAGTGCAATAGCCCTACCGCCACATCGAATGATAAGTGCCTCCCCGTCACCTCTTCCAGAGTCGCCGCCACCTCCTGCCAGTAGGACGTCAGTCCTGGACAGGCCCAAAGCATGTGTAGGAGGTCCGCCTCCTGAGCCGGGCACCTAGGGCATTCCGCCGAAGCCGTGGCAAAATAACGCCTGATCTTTACCGGGGTCAGGTACGCCCTATGGAGAACATAATAATGGACCAGTTGGAAACGGGCGCCACGTGTGCCCTTCCAGGCACGTCTCACCAGCTGGGACCAGGTCGTCTCCGGGATCTCCCTACCAATGTCCTCTTCCCAGCGGGACTTCAGTGTGGCGAGAGGAACCAACCCCTCGGCAATCAACCTGCCGTAGAGGCAAGTGACCGCCTTCACCGTGCCCGCCGACATCATGACGTACTGGCACACCTGAGACAATTGAGGTTCCTCTAGCCCGTTTTGCCAGTGCGCCTGGATCGCTCGCACAATGGCCGAGTGCAGCAGAAAATCGCCCCGGGGGATCCCAAAGCGGTCAATGAGATCCTGAAAGGACAGGAGCGCTCCGTCCTCGTACAGGTCCCCGACGAGCTGTAACCCGGAATCCTCCCAGTCCGCCAGTCGTGACCAATCTCCTCCGTGTGGGAGGGCCGTCAGCATCCCCAATGGTATTTCAGGCGCATATGGCGTCCGTAGGCGACCTCTGTTATGAGCCCGATTCCAACAGAGTCGGACAGTCCGCTCCTCCATCGACAGGTCCCGTAGGACTAAGCGCTGTCGCAGCGCGATAAAGGAGAGGACGTGCCTGGCCATACCCGCCCCTCTACCGTCCTCCGGGCCTCTGAATTCCCTGGCTATCTCCTGGGTGTAGGTCTGGAGCTGCGCCGCTAGGTAATACTTCTCGAAGTCCGGCACAGCGAGCCCCCCCTCGTCTTTCGGCCTCATCAGGGTATTGAGGGCCACCCGCCGCCGGCCCGTTCCCCAAAGGAACCCGACCACCATAGAACGCAAGCGACGAAACGTAGCCGGTGGGACCCAGATCGGCAAAGTCCAAAAGTAATACAATAGTCGGGGGAGCGCCACCATTTTGAGCAGGGCGATGCGTCCCGCCACGGAGAGCGGCAGCGTGGCCCAAAAGTCCATGCTACCTCGGAGTGCTCGTATGCAACGGGCAATGTTTCCATCTAGGAGGTCGGGTTGGTCGTGGTACACAAATACCCCAAGGTATTTAAAGCAGTCGGGCTCCCATCTGATCTCCTTACTTAGCGCAGGAGTGGGGGTACCCCTACGCATCGGGAAGAGGCATGTCTTAGACCAATTCACTTGGAGGCCTGAGACCGCTCCGAACTCCGTTAGCGCTAATTCCGCTCCCCGTAATGCGTCGACCGGGTCCTCCAGGAAGAGCAACAGGTCGTCCGCATAGAGCGAGACGTAATGTGGGCCCGCTGCTGTCCATAAGCCCGTATAGTGGGCTCCCGAGCGAAGATGTATCGCTAGTGGCTCCACCGCTAGTGCAAAAAGAAGCGGGGATAAGGAGCACCCTTGCCGCGTGCCACGCTCCACCGGATATCGCGATGAAATCAAAGGGCCCGATCTAACCCTGGCCGAAGCGGAAGCGTAGAGGACTGCTGTCCATTTGACAAATCCCTCCCCGAGGCCGAATTTCCGTAATACCGTGCATAGGTAGTCCCACTCCAGGCTATCAAAAGCCTTCTCCAGGTCCACCGATAAGACTACCGGGGACGGGGCATCCACGAATGGTTCCCCAAGCAAGCGGAACAACCTTCGGATGTTCATAGTCGTATTTCGCCGTGGGATGAAACCGGCTTGGTCTTCATGCACTAGGGAACTCATATGTCCCAGCAGCCTCGAGGCCAATATGCTGCTCAATATTTTGTAGTCCACCGTCAGCATTGAAAGGGGACGGTAGGACCCCGGGTCAGACGAGTCTCGGCCTGGTTTGAGGAGAGGAACCACCAACGCCTCACACATCGAGCCAGGGAGACGACCCAATCTCTTCGCCTCCCTGTAGACCACCAGTAATCGAGGGGCCAAGAGGTCAGCGTAAGCTGCATAGAACTCCACCGGAAGGCCATCCAGACCCGGGGTCTTGTTCCTCGCCATCCGTTTAATGGCCCCGCGGATCTCCCCTAAGTCGATGTCAGAACCCAGGGTTTCCGCCACTTCCTGTCCTACTGTGCGGAGTTCCAGTGGGCTAAGATAGTCGTCAAGCCGGTCTGGGTCACGTGCGGAGCGACTGCGGTATAAACTTTCGTAGTAATGCCGGAAGCAACTAAGAATCTCCGGTTGGGTGCACACCTCGGTCCCATCCGCCCTACGCATATTTGTCGTCGTTTGGGACTGGCGCGTAGGGTTGGCCAACCATGCCAGTAACGCGCTCGACCTGTCGCCCTCCGCAATAGACCGGACCGTATAGGCCTTATAATCGAAACAGCGGAGCCGTTCGACCTCCACCGCTACCTTCTCCCTCGCCTCTACCGTTTGTGTTTGCAATTCCGGGTGTCCGGGGCGGCTAATTTCAAGCTCGCGGAGCGCTCGGTCCGCTGTGTCTAAGTCAGCCAGGATAACACGCCGCATGCCCACCTTCTTAGAGATACAGTAGCCCCTCACCACCACCTTGAAAGCGTCCCATTCAAACGCCCTAGTACTCGCGGAGCCGCCGTTGGACGCAAAATAATCCGTGATTTTCTCCCCTAGGTCCGCCTTGAAGACACTGTCCTCGAGGATCTCGGGACGCATCTTCCAGGTGGGTACTGCTGGTGTCCCAGGGAACCAGCGAATGTCCAGTAGGAGGGGGTTATGGTCCGAGATGGTCCGCGATAAATACTCCGATTGGACCGCTGCCGAAACTAATTCGGACGAACCAAGAAAGCTATCTAGTCTGACATGCAGCTCATGAAGGCTCGAAAAGTATGAATAATCTCTAGACGCGGGGTGATGCGCCCTCCAAATGTCCGTCAAACCCCAGCGGGTCTGCCAATCTTGACGGCCCTTAGCCGCCCGCCGGACCGGGGAATCGGGGAGCGGGGGGTGCGAGCGATCTATGTCTACATCCACTACGGAGTTAAAGTCTCCCCCCAGCAGGAGGGGCCCAGCGAAAAAGTGGGCCAGTGAGCCCGATAACCTGGAAAGGAAGGCAGTCTGGTCCACGTTAGGAGCATACACACAGCAAACGTTCAGGTCCCTCCCTCCTAGCGTGCCTGATATGGCCACGAAACGCCCCTCTGGGTCCAACACTGTCCTCGTGACCTGGAAGGGGACTCCTGCCCTAATCCATATTAGCGCCCCCCTGGCATAAGCAGAGTACGCCGTGGAAAAGACCTGCCCTCGCCACCTACGCTGAAGCGCCGCCCCTTCCGCCTTGTTCAGATGCGTTTCCTGCAGCAGCGCCATTTGCACTCCCCTACGCACTAAATAAGCATGGACCTTGTGACGCCTGGACATAGTGTGAAGCCCCCTCACATTCCAAGTAATACATTTCAAGTTAGCAACATCAGCCATTGTCCCAGAGTGTTCTTGCACAGTCTCCCCGTTCGGGTCCCCACAAAGAAAAAGCATCAATCCTCCCAGCGCTGACGGCGGCCATTTTCCCCAACCAGAACCAAACCACCCAAAAACCAACAAAGCCCCCCCCCAACCACCCCAGAACGGGACCCAAACTACACCATCTAGATCCCATCCAAACCTCTACGGAGATCAACCCCAAAATCCCCACTAGTCCCACGGTCGCCACCGTAGGAAGGCCTTATGGGCCAGGTGCGGGCTGAGCGGAGGCAGTGGGCCCTCGACGCCCAGGCTACCAGGACTGTAGTAAGCCCCCCCCTGTGTCAAAACCTTCCGGGGCAAGAGCAGCAGCCCCCCAACCCTCCCTCCTTCGTTGTCAGCAATAAAGAACGGCAACCGCCTCCCCCCTGCCGGGCCCCCACCCAAAACAAGGCAGCATATCCCGTTACCCTTGTCCGTCCAAAAGGTCCTCCACCGATTTCGGTGTGATCACCGGTGTATGGGTACTGTCTGCCACTGAGTCTTCCGAGTCCGATGGTGCCCCCTGAGCACCCGGGTTGTCTTCCTCCTCCTCGATGACTTCGCCTCTTGCTCCCGACAGTTCCGACAGCACTTCCAACACTCCCCTCCGCTCCGATGATGTCTCCGCAGTCGAGGGCCCTCCCGTGCGGCCGCGGCGGTTCCTGACCCTCTTAGATCGCCTCCTTTGTTCCGGCTCCTCCGCCTGATGGGTCGAGGCGCTATAACCATCTTTCCCTGTCCGGTACAGTTCGAGCCAGTCACAGACCTCCTCTGGGGTGTCGAAGAACTGGGTTTTGTCGTCGACAATGACTCGGAGCCTTGCGGGAAATAGGAGTGAATATTGGATGCCCTCACTCCTGAGTTCACGCTTAACCGCCAGGAAGGAGAACCGCTTGCGCTGCGTCTCGTAGGTGTAGTCAGGGAAAATATTCACCTGACTGTTTGCAACCTGGAACGGGCCATTGTGCCTGGCGGCATTGAGGATCAGGTCTCTGTCCCGGAAATGTAGCAACCGCGCCACCACTGGCCTTGGGGCCCGTCCCTGCTGTGGGGGCCGTGCTGGGACTCTGTGGGCCCGTTCTAGAGTGTAAAAGGAGGACAGGCCCTCCGGGACCACCGTGTCTCGGAGCCAGGTCTCCAAGTATCGCACCATATCGCCATCCTCGATTTTTTCCGGCAGGCCCACCACCCGAATGTTATTCCTCCTGTTGCGGCCTTCCGCATCCTCCGCCCTCCGTTCGAGGGTCTCGATTCGGGACATGGCATCCTTTATCGTCGCAGCCAGGGTTCTCTGCGCCGGTTCTAAAGTCTTCACCGTGCCCTCCACCTCCTTGACCCGGTCTGAGAGTTTACCATGGTCTGCCCTAAGGAGGCCCAGGCCGGTCGCCACCTGGGCAATGTCTTGTTGGAGGGCCGACCGAGTTGCCTCTATCGCTTCCAGTACACGGTCGAATTGTTGCTGGAGTGGTGCGCCACCAGGTCGTTTAGGGTCTCCATGCTCTTCCTTGTCTTGGGCTTCAGAGTCTGAGGTGGTCTGGCTGGATCCCTTGGCTCCTTTAGGTTTCCCCATGCTGCCAGGGGCTCTCCGCGAGGGTCCCGGAGTGGGCGTCTCCGTGTACCAGTGTCCAGCACGACCTTCCCGGGATTTCGTTCTCAAGTCTGGTACGGGCGATCTCCTTCTCCAGAGCCTGTGGAGACTCCGCCGCTTCGGCTCACGCCACCGCCACGGCGTCCGAGGGCACCGATAAGGGGGCGGAGACAACCGTCGCCGAGTCGGGCAGGCCCGTTCACCCACTATAGCTCCGGGGCGAGGGCCACTAACTCCCTCAGTTGACCTGTGGCGCCAGAGTGTCGCGCCATCCATGTAGTTGGGCTGGCCAGGAAATCGTAGCTAGTTGCGGAGTCGCGGTGCAGACCACCGCCTGGAACAGAGGGCATCCGCGCCCGGCGCCCTCCAGTACGTGGGCACCCGCCCGGTCGTCCAATCGAGTATGAACCCGTTGTAGAAGGTCCGAACCTGCCAATGTCCAATGCCTAAAACCACTGAGGATGGCAAAGCCGGGTGCCAAGCGACACCCGCGCGACCTCCTCAACTCCGTATTTTCGATCAAGGGGACAAAGGGGTCCGGGCGCCATGTTGGGTCGCACTCCGCAACTCCGCAAACTTCGGCAGTTCTTCGAAGCCACCCCCGTCCAAACTCCACCAAGGTCCCCGGCAGGGTGTCGTCGCCTCGCTCAACCGAATGCGGGGTCTGGGGCGCCCCTCAGCCTCCGATGTTCAGGATAATTTCGGGCTTAGTCCCGGAGCCGAGCTCTCAGGCGACCATCGCCATCGGCGCCCAAGCCACGCCCCCCTTTGCTTAGTGCTTGTTGACTGTTCTTCTTGCTGCTACTGATTGTAATTTGACTTGCCGAATTCTGCTTGACTGACTAAATTCCTTAGCGTGTTCCTGTGCCCTGATTGCTTTGGCATTGCTGCACTGTGTCCAATTAATTTCTACAACGTGATTTTAATAACAGTTTGCACCTTGTAATTGCGGCGCTCTGCTCATTGAACCATTTCCACTGCCTGATTTTACTTTTCAGATTCCAATTGCTCACCTGCGCTCTGCCTGTTGAATCACTTCCGCTGCCTGTTTGATTTTACTTTTCAGATTCCAATTGCTCACCTGCACTCTGCTTGTTGAATCTTTCCCGCTGCCTGATTGATTTGCTTGATTTATCTTGATTTATCTTGCACACTGACACTCGGCCCGGCCCGGCCCGCTCTGCCCTCTCTCCCGCTCCTCTAAGGTGCTGGGCCTGCGTCTCCCTGGCTTGACCGGGCCAGGCTGCGTGCCAAAGAGGGGAAGGAGAAGAGCCCAAACCCCTTAACCCCCCCCCCCCCACCCCCCCCCCCCACCCCATCCAGCTGCATTAAATGACCACGGAGGCAGACGCCATGGCTCAACCCAGCGCCGCCACCGAAGGCGACATGGAATGGCAGATTAAAATGAAGAGGGGGCGCGAATCGTGCCCAGAATCACCTGAGAAAGCAACAAAGCTTGCCCGCCCTCCCCCCGCAAGCAGCGCAATACCAACCTCAAACCGCTATCTGGCTCTCCAAGGTACCCAGGACGGTGACGCCCACCCTCAAGCCCACACCGCTACTGAACCCGAGACCTCCTCAGGTCCCACCAAGCGACTAAGGATCCCCCCATCATCCTGAAGAACCTAGCCACTCACAAGGACCTTGTGGAGAAGCTGGATGAACACTGCACCTCCCCCTACACGATCAAGCCCAGGCAAGACCACGCCAAGATTATGCTCACCACCCCAGATGACTACAGGAGCGTGACCAGCATACTTACCGACCAGAAAATGGAGTATTACACCTTTCCAATGACCACTGCAAAAGCCCAGCACTTTGTAATACGGGGGCTCCCAGCAAATGCATCACTGGAGCACATCACTGGGAACTTAGCTGAACGCGGGCTTCCAGTCAAAAATATCGCACAGATTACCTCTCCAGCAGACAAGAGCAAGAAATTTCCCCTCTTTGTCGTAACCCTGTCAGCAAACCATGATGGGAAGCCAGCTAACCTCTCAGGAGTCACACGTCTTTGCAGCTGCATCGTCACCACTGAAGCACCTAGAGGGAAACGAGGACCAGTCATGTGCTACAACTGCCAGCGCTTGGGGCATACCTCGGCTTTCTGCCAACAGAAGCCAAAGTGCGTACGCTGAGGAGGCGAGCACACCTCTAACAAATGCACAAGGAACCGGGAAACCGAACCAGCAAAATGTGCCAACTGCGCAGGACCACATCCAGCAAGCTACTGCGGCTGTTCCTACCTCCAGAAGGCAAAGAAGGAATGCCAACGCCAACCCCTCCAACCACAAAAGACTTCCCTACACTCAACAACGACGGACCAGGGGCAAAGGAAGACTTACAAACCCTCATTGGCACACAGGATCCCAAATGGCAATCCAACCAACAGCCATAGCAGCGCGCGCATGGATGGAAGATCATACGCAGAAACAGCTAAACCCAAACAGGACAGCCCAGCACCAACAACCGCCCCAGCACCAACAACCGCCCCAGCACCAACAACCATCCCAGCACCAACAACCGCCCCAGCACCATCCTGTGAAATAGGCTCAGCCATGAACTGGCAGGAACTCATCGCGAAGATTGCAAAAACAGTTGCAGACATGAACATCCACCCGGTGGTGACAATGGTGGCGAATCTTATCGCCGGACTTTTCCAGGGCGAAGAAAACACCAGCAAAGGCAGCAAAATCTAAAAGAAACTCCCTCTTCGTGATGTGGAATGCTAATGGCATTCAGAAGAAAACTGCAGAACTCCTGCACCTGATGGAAACCATGGACATTGGTATAGCGCTTATCTCCGAGACCCACCTCCAAGGAAGCCAGAAGCTCAACATAGCAAACCACAGGGTATGCCGCACAGATCGCACCACTGGAGCCAAGGGTGGAGGAACAGCGGTGATCGTCAGCACAAAAGTGAAGCACCACGAGATCTCTCTACCACCAGTTGGGAGCATTGAAGCAACTGGCATACAGAACCAGACATCTGCAGGCCCGCTGCGGCTGATCGCCGCCTACTCACCCCCAGGCAAGCTAAGCCCAAAGGACCTGGATGCTTTATTGGACCCCAGCATCCCAACACTAATTGGAGGCGACATTAATGCCAAGCACAAATGCTGGAACTCTCGGACGGGAAACAGCAAAGGACACGCCCTACTTGCCCACTCAAAGAAGGAGGACTTTGTAGTGGCCGGCCCGACTCAACCAACACACTATCCAGGCTCTGCACTGCATAAACCGGATGTTCTGGACATTGTGGTCATGAAGAATCTCTCCCAGTCTATGGAGCTTGAAACCCTACCAGCGCTGACATCCGACCACAACCCAGTGTTGATCACAGTTGGAGACGTACTTGAAGACCAGCAACAGGGCATCAGGCACAACTTCAAGAAGGCGGACTGGTGCCTATACAAGAGATGCCTGGAGGAGACACTGGTCCCTGGTCCCCTGCGAACCACTGAAGACATTGACCAGGCGATTCGCCACTTCACAGCTTCAATCCACACAGCTATTGAGCACAGCATTCCAGAGCAGAAACAACAACGATGCTCTATCTACGATCTCCCAAAGGGCATCAAGCAGTCAATAGCTGACAAGAACAGAGCCCGCAGAGAGTGGCAGAGAAACCTCACCCCCGACCTGCTGAAGAAGTATAATGAACTGACAAGACAGCTGAAGACGCAAATAAGCCAGCACAGAGGCGAAAAATGGGAAGCAGCTACAGCTAACCTAAGTGGACTCAGACAACTCTCTCTGGAGAATGACCCGTCGCCTGACTGGGAAGAAGGAACCAAACCCACCGATACAAGGGACGACTCACCTGGCATGCAGCAACAGGGATAAGGCTGAGGTCTTCGCTGACACGCTGGAGGCATCCTTCAGGCCCAACCAGGCAAGCAAACTGGCAATAGAAGTTGAGCAAGAAGTCGCCAAGCATCACCGGGAGCACCCACCAGAAACAGAAACTGCACACATTGAGGAATGCTCAATGGGCGATTTACTGGCCCTGGCAAAAACACTAAAAAACGGCAAGGCAACAGGGAAGGACAGAATAGCCAACCAAGCCATCAAGATGCTCCCAGATACCGCAGTGGATCACCTTGCTGAGATATTTAACGCATGCATGCAGCACCAGTATTTCCCAAACGCCTGGAAAGAAGCAAGAGTCGTCGTATTCCCCAAGGCTGGGAAACCACTGCGAGATCCTGCAAACTACCGCCCCATAAGTCTGCTATCTGGCCTATCAAAACTCTTTGAAAAAGTTATCCTAGCCCGTCTCGTGGACTTCGCGACAAGCAACAGCCTCCTTGCTAAAGAACAGTTTGGGTTCCGGAAAGACCACTCAACCAATCACCAACTCCTCAGAGTTGTGGACATCATCAGCCACGGATTCAACATCAACAAGTCTACCGGAGTAGTCTTTCTGGATGTAGCCAAAGCATTTGACCGAGTATGGTAAGAGGGACTGCTTTACAAACTTATCAAGCTCCAGTTTCCCAGCTACCTGGTCAAGCTACTGTCCAGCTACCTGACAAAACGGACCTTTCACGTGGCGGTGCGAGAAGAATGCTCATCGCCACGCCCAATTCTTGCTGGAGTGCCTCAGGGATCAATCCTAGGACCATTCCTCTTCAACATATTCACAAACGACATCCCCACGGACCTAAAGAAGACTGATCTTGCCCTTTACGCAGATGATGTTGCAGTCATCTCTCAATCCTTCAGCGACAAAGAAGTGGCTAAGAACCTGGAGACATCGCTCTGCAGACTCTCCGAATGGTACAGCGACTGGCAGATCACCTTGAACACAGGCAAAACCACTGCAACATTATTTACCAGGAAGCAGAACAGGAAACACCCACAGATCCTCCTCAATGGGGACAAGGTCAAATGGGAAAACAGCAACTCCTACCTGGGGGTGACTCTAGACTCTGAACTCAGCTGGAGAAACCACATAGAGAAGACCTGCCAGAAAGCAGCATCCAAACTGGCTGCATTATACCCACTCCTGAAGACTAAGTCGATGGCCATGCAGAGCAAGGTGCGAGTAATCACTGCAATAATTCGACCAACTATGACATACGCTTCACCAGTTTGGAGTGGCTGCCACCCACAGCTTCGGAAGGACCTACAAAAACTACAGAGTAAGGCCTTACGGATTGCAGCAGGTGCTCCCATGTTCACACAAACAGTAGACCTCCACAGAGACCTAGGCATCGAGATGTTGGACGACCATCTCCTCACACTCAACAGGACGTTCTACAATGGACTGGATCAAAAAGAAAACCCACTGATCAGGAAACTTGCAGATATCTCTACAAACCCATTTGACCGCTACCCGCGTCCCATTGAAGCGCTAACCTTGCGAAACTGAAACAGCAACGGAGCATCCAAAAACTCATCACTGCCTGAAGGCAAACGCCGGCAGATACACAAAACTCACCGCTGCCCTGATGGCATAATCGCCTCGGCAAGCAACTAAAACCCGCTCACTGCCAGATGGCATAATCGCCGCGGCAGGCACCCAAACCTCAACGCTAACAGAAGGTTCTAGACGGACAAAGACAAGACCCTCTGAGGAAACATGCTGACAATTCTGCAAACTCTACTGACCGCTACCCGCGGCCCATCACTGAGCTGACCATGTGATACAACCTCAACTGTGACAAAGCGTCACACACCAATAAGACAACCTAAACAGCGACTACAAAATTCTAAATGAATATGGAGTAATGAGGCTACTGCCTCGGTATCCAAAAACTCACCACTGTCAGAAGGTATCTGACAGGAGAAGACAAGAATCAGGCAGAGTCGGCCTCTTTGACTCCTGCGCGCCACGGCCTGCCCTTCCAGCCTCTAGGGGGCTGTCATTAATTTTCTCCAGCCTCGCTAGAGGGCTGTATTAAAATTTCTGTTTTTGTCTTTTTAGGTTGTCATGGATCCGACGTGGAGATCGGAGTAGCAAAAGGGGCAGTCAGACGCAACAGAAGAAAGCCTCCTGGCAATTCTCCGGCCCATCTCTCCAGCAACAGCATGCTCCACTGCTGCGACTCTGCAGCCACAGCCCTCATCAGCATTTAGTGGTTCGGGAGCAGCACAGGTTGGAGAGTTTGTTTTCTCACCCGACCCGAGTTGTTGTGCGAGGTCTACTAGACTCGGTGGCAGCTCCGGTGGGTGTGTGATGGCCGTGATGGTGAGAAAGGGGGTCTTGGGACTGGGCTCGGTCTTCCGCTCTTAGCCTGAATGTGCCCAGGATTTGTTTTGTTGGGTGGATCTCTATGTCGGCTTGCGGGAAGAGGACCTTGTATGCAGGGCACATTTGGCGAATTATTATTATTATTTTTGTATGGTCTGAATGCATGATTTGGTTGATCTCCTGTTCAATGGTGACTGGTGAGCTTGTTGGCAATTCGGTTTTGCCATGGTGGGAAAACCCTGCACTGTTTCCGAGAAAGAATGGCGATGCGAAAGAGAAATCTATTCAGCATGGTGATACATGCAAACTCTTAGAGAAGTCACATTTGATACAGGGAAAGCATGAAATTATGTGGACGGCGAGAGAGTGGGTGTTTCGATTGTCTTTTCATTTGTTCAGATTGCGCATATTTTGTGTGGGGCATTAACGATGGTCATGCGCATACAAAGAGCAATCGAGCTCTGAACCCAAGGCATGCATGACGCTTGTGAGTGCACGCAGGATAGAAAGCGTTCTGAACGGGGAACACCTATCGGACAGAGGGTAGCAGGCTGAGGCGGTATTAGGGGCTGTCGGAGACGACGCGTGTTTAGTGCTAGAAAGCTGACGGAGAGTGCTTTATTGTTCTAGGTCAGGTGCAGTGATTAAAGGCCCAGTGTTCTTAACGGTGGGAGCGCTGGGCATTGAAGAGCATAATTAGCGTGGTGCAGAGTGGGAGCCCACGAGGGCGGGAAGCTGGGTCCTAGCGCGAAGGAAAAGTTTGCTGGGGTGCCATGGAAGGCAGGATCGTGCCGCGCTGGCGCAGTAAGGAGCACGATTTCACAAGTGTATCCAACACCAGGGTTCCTGCAGTATGGTTGTGTCTACTCTACCACCTTGTAGGTTATGTGCTGCACGTCTAATATTGGGGTATTATAACAGTTAAGAAGTATGCTGAGTAGCAGATATGCTGGCCACTGGTTTGTCTGCATTGGCTCATAGGGAAAACGCCTTGGTTTAGGCTCTGATCAAAAGTAAACTAGTGCTTATGCCGCGCTGGCGCAGGAGTGTGCCTGCGTTTTCCAACGGTACCTGTAGCACCGAATATAGGGGGCTGTGGTTTCAGTCCGGGGCCAAACTCAGTCTTGAGTATATAATTTACACAATTTTGAATATCTCACCGAACTGCATTTCAGGGCTCCGGTTTGAGGGGGGTGGCCCCTTGCATTCCGGGCAATAGTGGGACAGTTATGAAGCTTAATACAGAACACTGCTGCCAAACCTCTTTAAGCATGTTTCGTCTATTGATGATCACTAGCGGTCTAGCGTTTGCAAAAAAAAAGTGCGCTTCCCAGAACCACTGCTGGCATGACTTTAGAGGCAGCTAACTTTCTTGGGGATTCTTTACTGTCTATCCGGCACTAGTCAAGTCGCTGATTTTCACCATCAATCATGAGAGTAGCAGAGGAGTTATTCATGTTCATGGCAGTTCAGCAAACCCTTTTGGACGTAATAAAGCCTTAAATAATTGAAAAATAGTCTAGGTTGGCGTAAATGCTTTGGGATTAGGAAGGCATTTGCCCTTTGGATACGTTAACTTTATCGAGCATTGTACGCGAGCACAACCCACCTGCAATAATCATAAACTATTTTGCAGCTGTGTGGCCAAACAATTCATAACTAGGGTAGAAGTCGCTGACTTTCACCAAAAAATGTAGACAGTCGCGGGGTGGTTCAGTTCAGGTCCGTTTCTCTCAGGTTTTAGGTTACATGGGTTGGCAGGTGGTCACTTTGGAAACCAAGACGGCCAAACGCTTAGTCACCTCAGGGCCCACATGAACACCCGCCCCACATGCCCAAACCCGCAAATAACACAAGGACACAAATGTTAAGTTTGGGTAAAAATTGCTGCAGGTTTATTACATACAACATATGTAATGACGGTGGGTTAGCTTACGGGCGATCCTAGGGCAGGCCGCATTCTCGCCACCTGCCCGCCTGTTGAGCCAAACAACACAGTGGCGAACCACCCAACTGTTGTACAAATACCATAATTATACTGACACGCCCATTTGCTGGGCGTGCCTAGGCAAACCCCCGGTTGCACAGGCCCACAACCGCCCGAAGGACTACTGGGGCGCCGACACGGATTCCTGCACCTCCCATGAGGTTCCAGGTTAGGCTCTGAGGTTATGCTCTGGCACCCCTATGTGCCCGCTGACGTCCAGCGTTTGCACCTCTCTTCTTCCGGATCGCCCAGTAACTCCGCCTGCAACGAAAAAGGAACACATTAAATGCTCCCCCCTGAGCCCCCTCAAGCAGACACTCTGGGTTAGAGGAAGGGCGGGAAAAGAGTGTCCCAACATGGAACTACAACGATGTCCGGAGCGGCAAAGAGGCCTCCCCAGCGGGGAAGTGGACAGAAATACTCCCGCCGGCTCCTCCCAGCCGCCCCGGACGTGAATCACCTACAGTCTCCACCAACCAGGGGAGACTGCCGAGGGTGAGGACGTACTATGTCATGTGGGGGCGGGACAGCCCTCCATGACTAATAGCCCGCCCTCCTAATGGCCACTGCGTGGCCTCGGGCAGGCGCATAGTCACCTCAGGGCCCACATGAACACCCGCCCCACATGCCCAAACCCGCAAATAACACAAGGACACAAATGTTAAGTTTGGGTAAAAATTGCTGCAGGTTTATTACATACAACATATGTAATGACGGTGGGTTAGCTTACGGGCGATCCTAGGGCAGGCCGCATTCTCGCCACCTGCCCGCCTGTTGAGCCAAACAACACAGTGGCGAACCACCCAACTGTTGTACAAATACCATAATTATACTGACACGCCCATTTGCTGGGCGTGCCTAGGCAAACCCCCGGTTGCACAGGCCCACAACCGCCCGAAGGACTACTGGGGCGCCGACACGGATTCCTGCACCTCCCATGAGGTTCCAGGTTAGGCTCTGAGGTTATGCTCTGGCACCCCTATGTGCCCGCTGACGTCCAGCGTTTGCACCTCTCTTCTTCCGGATCGCCCAGTAACTCCGCCACAGCCCGTGAGGTGGTTCCCGCTGCCGCACGGGCCCCCCACCATTATTACTGCTCTTTACCTGCAACCTACACCTAGAATTGCTACCTCCAGACAGGAGGAACAGAGCAACGCCCATAGGCTTGGGGTGCTACCATCAGGCACCAATAAACCTGTCCTACCACCCCTCAGGGAAACTCAAGGGATAGGAAGGGGGGCCCTACAGAGGCCCAAAGTAACATGAAATAAGCTGTCCAGCGCATGCCGCTGGGACACCCACACATCCCTTCCCACTGAGCGACAGATAACTGCGCCAGGAGTCACTGATACCGCTGAATCACCATCTTCATAATCCAGCAAGGAGAGTAAGTGTGCTTACTGACACGAGGGAATAGGAGGGCACCAGACATACTATAGAACTTGGACGAGTCCCAGTCAAGGGATATACCGGGACCACAGGCCAAGCAGCCGGCATCCCCTGTCCTCATGTGTTTTAGGCTGGGGGCGGCTTCAGACGTAATACCGTTAAGTTAGCTAGCCTGAAGGCCAACTACGACCACCTCCCGGGGACCGCAGGCCACAGAGAGCCCCCTAAGCTGACCTGCGCAGGGGCATGCATGGGTAAATGCCAGCCACACCGACTCCAATAGGCATGACCACCCGGGAACAATCCCTCTACCCCAATAGGGAAAACTATCCCAGGCAAGAGACCAGGTGATGGGAAGGGCCCCCCCAGCAGAGAACTCCCCCCCCGGGAAGACAAGTGTCGTCACAAAACCAATCAACTGCAAGATTACGCTTGGGCAATAATCCCCTAGAGGATACAGAAGTCTATTGCGGTACGCAAATGCATATAATGGAGCGACTAGTGAAGTGGTCCTACAAGAGGCAAACTGAAGACCACGGGGACAGCCGGGAACACTTGCCCCCCCCTGGAATGCAGAATTACTAAAAGACTTCTCATGCCCACCCCAAACTATTATTGTCAGTCCGTGCTAAAAAGACAGGATGACCACGGAAGGGGGAGGGGATGACTAAAGTATGACCCTCCCCAGCAAGGAAGAGCAACACATGAGCCGTAATCGAGGGTGCACAGGTACAATTACTCAGTTTCAAGCTGTTGCCAATATTGCAGTGCTCCCTATGTACCTGCGTTTGGTACTTTTTTGCATACCACGCCACTTCTTTTAACGCACAGTTGCTATTTCCCACGTGTTTATCTTATACTTGCACCGATGCAACATAGGAACTCGTGAACCAGGGAGACTTATGCCGGGAGCAAAATACAGGGTGTTCAGATCGCTCCCATCACCAAGCATACCCTGGGCAGCATCTTCTAGCGAAACCATGCATCTGTGTGTTCCTGTACCGAGAAAGGTATGAGTAATATAAAAGAAGCACACTACTAGCCTCACGCGCACACCACATGGAGTGTAATGGTACCTGAGCTAGGGACAGCCAATCTAGGAGGAGGCCTCGGCCATCAAGACCAATGCACTAGGAGACCACTCCTTCCTCAACCATAGCCTACGTAACGTTAGTTCACACTCAGGAATTCGCTGACAGGACCAGCCCAGAGGTAGCCTAGGGATAGCCATACCCTAAAACCTCTTGCATAAGAGAACATGCCTAACAGGGACGAATTTGATGTGAAAAGGCATAATTAGGTTGCGATAACATCGGGGGTGGAGTCCAAATGTGGATCCATACAAAAATTCACTGGTGAAACAACGAACCTAGCCTGGGAATTGTAAAAGGATACGAAAATTGAGGAGGAAAAATCATACCCACCCAAAATATGCAGAGTAGTCTGGGTAGCAGGTACAAACCCTGGAAGGAGAAGTTGCTATGTGTGAAGTTTTATGAATCGAGAAAATTATGACTGACAGTTCAATCGCCAGCAGTGACACTTCCTCGTGAAGCTGAGGGAGACAGCAGCTGCTCAGCAAGGAATCTTAATCATCTGATCATAATGACTTGCACCCTAGCGTATACCCTATTTGTGGGCTTGCAAACTCACGCCTCATTCACACACATAACTAATATTTAAGCTAACAGAGAAACACGTTACTCCCTGGTATTCCAAATAATAGAATGCCTCTCGTTTGACCCACTGGAGTAATTGCCGTGATCAAGCTAACCAAGTTTGGGACTATGTAAGAGTGGCTTAGCCATGTATCCAGTCGCCCACGTGTGACATATGAAAGTCTAGTGTGGCAGTACGCCGCATGCTAGAAAACCAAGGACTGGAACGAACTGTAGTTGTGCCTATTTGTACTAGGAAGGCCTCCTTAGAGGAAAATGTGACCAAATCATAACGTATAATGCCAGAACAGTGGCATCTATAATATAGGCACCTGTGTTAATCATCTAACTTAAATGCCACTGAATGCAGTTTACTTGGGGATGAAGTGTCCCGGAATCTAGCCACATATTTACCGACAAATACCCTAAAATAAATTTAAGGTAATTTAAACATCTTAAAGCAAACATTCAGGGGTCGGAACCAAGTATTAGAACAGTAGAGGTACCTGCTGTGTAGTCATAATACATTTTAAGAAACATCAGGAGTGCGACAGTCCGTGAAATAGAGCATGCCCGTTTGCAAAACACCACTCAAGGGCAAGGCGAACTGTAGTTGGGCCTATTTGTACTAGGAAGGCCTCATTAGGGAAAATGGGACCAAATCATAACGTATAATGCCGGCACAGTGGCATCTATAATATTGGCACCTGTGTTAATCAGCTAACTTAATTGCCACTGAATGCAGTTTACATGGGGAATCATTGCATGAAGTGTCCCGAAATCTAGCCACAGATTAACCAGTGCATGAATAAAACAAAGTATAACCTACTGTTGATCTGCAGGAAACAACTTAACATTTGCTAAACGCAAGGAAGAAAGGTAAGAAATATGCGAAGTAAAGGACCATATTGGACAGTGCTGCACACACCAGAAACAAATTTTTGGCAGACACACACCGAATGCAAGCAAACCATATATCTTAGCATAACTCCCTGATTTGGATTCGCGTACTGAACAAGGTAGGGGTAACCACAGGAAGATCCTAATGATGAACAGGCCACCTATCTACCAAAGTTCCCTTTCTATCAAAAAATGGGTTGCGTGCTACATGGGCTTGGACCTCTGCGAGAACTTACTGTTGCCTGTTAGGGAACCAGTTGGACTCTACTGATACTGCGAACACTGGCACCGGTGTCCTAAGCCGTGAGCAGCAATACCGCAGTAGGTAACCACTCTACTGGGTATCTACTGGGTAGGTGACCCCCTACAATGCTGGTCTAAAGCATGGCAGCGAGTACATGGCTACATTAGAGTATGGTTTAGCTATCACATCAAGCTATACAAACCCGGAACCTATATGACGACCAGTGTCACTTACCACCAACCAAATTTACTAATGTGCGATCAGTCATCAACATTCTATAACTAGTACTATGTGCAGGTCCAGTTTGGACCTCTACGGCAACTCCTGCTAACAACCCCTAAATGCACGAGCCAACTAAAGGAAGATTGTGCAGAAAACGGGCGCAAGTGCTGCCAGGAAAGACCTGAAACATCCACAGCGATGTATACGAAAAGAGACTATTTTGGACAATGATATAAACAACAAAATACTTTTTGTAGTCACCACCACACAATACAGCTTCGAGCAACTTCAATTGAAAGGATACAAGCCAAGACATGTATGTTTTAGCTACAGCGAGTTGTACTGACAAACTGGCTACATATCCACTATAAGCTGCCTTCTTACATTAATAGGGTTGTGTGATATATCTAATTAGGCCCTCTGTGAGAGCTGGTCATAGCCTGTAAGGATAACATTAGGACGCTACTGAAGGTGCAAACTCGTGAACCAGGGAGACATATGCCGGGAGCAGAATACAGGGTGGGCAGATCGCTCCCAACCCGAGCATTCCCTGGGAAGCTTTTACTAGCAAAACCTGGCATCCGTGTGCTCCTGACCCTAAGGGGAATGTAATTGAAAAGAGGCACACTACCCCTAGTGCTGGCAGACTCTTGCACCCTGCTGCGGTGTCGCAAATCTTCCCCCAATACTCGTCAATCGCCAGTGTAGTTCCTGTAAAATGAAGTAAGTAGTATTTTCAAGAAACCGGGAGGGCGCCAGGACCTGTCACGGACGAGAAGGATTCTCTCAGAAACTTGGTATGGAGACAATCACTAATCAGGTCTAAGTTTCTGGAAGCAGCGCTACTTGTATGGAAAGCACAAACTCCAGACTCTGTACCATGGTTGGGATTGGCATTACTAATAGTAGTGCATTTCTAACCAAACAAAACCTTTTTTGTCGCATTAGGGTCATGAGACTGAGGCTCCAATCCTGTAACTTGCAGTTCGCAGGCAACTCTTAGATGACCGTAAATGGCTCACAGTACTATATTAGGATTGAAACTTATCAAAGAAGAACAAAGTATCTGTTACAAAAGCGGAAACCACTGAGCTTATCCAAGTAGCCAGAATCGAAATTATTTTCCGGTATTTTAAGGCCCGAGCGCGGTGCGGGTAAGACAACACGGCGCAATACCTAGTTCCAATTTGAATTACATGCCGCGTACAATTTGGCCTGGAAGAAATGCATAGCTAAATTAATTCGCTGAGGACTAGCAGGCTGAAGCGTCCACATCGTCATAACACCCGGTTGGGCCGCCACGGGTATGCAGAGGGCCAAAAACTTCCGGGAATAGGAATACCGTCGCATGCAACCCAGACCCCCGCCCCGGCCTACGTAAGGCCTAGTACATTACGCAAAATCCCTCACGCACACTCGACTCCATCTTGAGCCGACCCCTAATGCATGTTGATACATACCACGCGACAAAAGCTGAAACAGTGGTCCACCGCGCAGCCCGAGGGGTGCGAGGAAGAGGGGGAGGTGCTTGACGTGCCAGCCGGACCTGCAGCGGGAGGAAATAACATAATTAAAAAGGTGCCGCGCGCAAATAAATCCGTTACGCGATTGGGCCTCGAGGTGCGATGGCCCCAATGCACCCTTATAAAACCGACCACCATAAACTAAACTGCGCATGGAATAGGCCTACCCTCGCAGAGAAATTACCATGCAACGCGTAAATAAATATGTCACACGAATGGGCCTTGAAGTACCATGGCCCCACGATACTATAATCGCTTCGTAAATACGGTCACACAACAATGTACGCGCAGAATGTGCAGAAACCTCGCGCTCATATACCCAATGCTACGTGAAAACGATCAGTCACACAATTGTGTTTTGTGTAATTACAGCCCAATGACGCTATACATCACCGATAACTACAGGAAAAAGAATCATAATTGAACCAAAATTGTGCACCTACGGCTTATCGATCGTACTGCAGTAAGAAGTGCCACACTAAGTATAACACAGCACGCAATCGGCGACGAGATACCAAGGCACAAAGAGTATATACTCCCTTTGCAACTATGGGCGCCATCACAACCATTGCACACGGGAAATAGTCACACTCCTCCCAATGCATGTAGGAGGCAGAAAGGCCTTGCCAGGTAGGTCCGCCCCTCTCCCTGCAATGGCGGGCCAGCCGCGTCCCAAGATGGCGCCGCAAACATAGAGGGGGGGGGGGAGGAAGTGCGCTGCGAGCGAGCCACCACGACAAAACCCTGACGAGGCAAGAGTAAGCAAACGGGTCGCATCTGAGCACACTTGCCGCCGGCCGCGTGGAGCTATCCACACGACATTGCATCGCCAAAGCGCGACAGGACCAGGACAACAGGCCACAATGACATGCGGGCCCCGCACACTAAGACTGCCCAGCCGACCTAGAGCGCTTCGCACGGCCGTGTGTATTATGCAAATAAATCGTGCCCTGAACCTCTGCTGTAAGTCCTCAACGTAATGCCACATAAGAGTCATGTCCGCCCCGTGAACGACTTAACAATTCAATACAGCGGTGGCAAAACTAATGCACGCTCCGCACTGAGCATGTCCGCCCCGTAGACCACTACAAACAATAAATTCAGCGATAGCAAAACTGATCCACGTTCCGCACTCAGCATAGGATCGCATTTCTTTTTGTAGAAGCAAAATACACAGTGCGTGCTTAATGACGGTGCGAGCTAAAAATAGTCAGAGTAATCGCCTGAAAGCCCGCGCACCAAAGCATGCACTAACCCTTACCCTTTGCCGTATACCTCGCGAAAACAATCGCAGCAGCACGAGGATCCGAACCCCCGACGTTGTGGATACCACACACCGCGTAGTACCAGAAGGCACAGCGCACCAGTACGCGCGAGGTCACGGAATAAACATCCAACTCCGGCCCCGGGTAGGAGCAATCAGAAGCGCTAGATGCACAAGAGCAAAACTAAGCGTGCCCAAGGGAAACCCGCTAACCATACCCTTCGGCCACAGCCGAGAAAACCGGGGAGGATCGGCTTCAGGCTGCCGAACAACCAATCCCCACCGACAGTCCCACTACGTGGGGCTCCCCGGACCTGTCCGCACCCCGGGAGACTGCGTGAAAATAAGCTGACGAGGATGGGGGACAGCCGAGGCGAAAAGGTGGAGGGGGGGGGGCGGGGGGGAAGAGGCGGCTGGGTGCCGGGAGGCAACCCGCCAAGGCCGCACTAGTGGCCCTGATGCCCCCGGACATCGGGAACGCTTACACCGCTTCCCCATGGGAACGCGACCCACCCAAATCCACCCCACTCACCGCAGGCAACGCAAGCCGAAACCTCGCAGCACATCGTCTCGACGCAAGACCGGGCCTCTGGACGCGATCAGAGGCGAGACAAAAGAGTGTCCCAACATGGAACTACAACGATGTCCGGAGCGGCAAAGAGGCCTCCCCAGCGGGGAAGTGGACAGAAATACTCCCGCCGGCTCCTCCCAGCCGCCCCGGACGTGAATCACCTACAGTCTCCACCAACCAGGGGAGACTGCCGAGGGTGAGGACGTACTATGTCATGTGGGGGCGGGACAGCCCTCCATGACTAATAGCCCGCCCTCCTAATGGCCACTGCGTGGCCTCGGGCAGGCGCATTCCCGTCTCATTACATACGTGTAGGGATGGGGGTTTGGAGCTTTTGCAGAGCTCGTGGGTAACGGTGTTACAGCACAGTAAACACATTGGTGGCCCCAGATGACAATTTGTGAATGGGGCACAGGACATACCATTCACAAGCTTTTGCATGAGCAGTCATGACCTATGGACTTCTTTTTAGATTTGGAAATAGGGGGTTAGAATGTAATAAGTGCACAAGATACAGGGGCTAGGTGACTCAGTGGTGTTTGGTGCTATTTGAAACACGATTTGCATAGATATGTTGTTTTAAAAACATGATCTACATCTGAACTCGGGTAGCGGCTTTCCGAGCCATCCATTCTTACAGCTGGGTGGGTTGAAAGCAATCAATTTTAAAAATTTACACTCTAATGAGAGTGAAACACTTCAGGGGTTCCTTTTAATCATGTCAGGTTGGCTTGGATGGTATTTTACCAAAAGCCAAAGCTGTAATGTTGTGCCTGGCGTGGTAAAAGGCTTTGGGCCATTTTACAGCTTGGCATAGATAGCACTGTACTAATCTTATGCTTAAAGACTTTGCTGCTGAACTGGCAAAAGACTGTGCCCCTTGCGATCTTATATCCTATGCCTAAAGACTTTGATAGAAAAACAGACATTGGAAGTGATGTTATGGGCTATCAAAATCATGTCTTATGCAACTATGCTGGATTCGCATCGCTCCGTGTCCCTTAACTTCAGGTCAACCAGTCCTGAAAAGAGCCGACGCATTATTAAATTAATTGCAAGCACACTCAATGGGATGTACGACGCCAATGTTACTCATGTAAGGGAAATGGTACTGGACTTAGCGAGGCGAATCTTTCATAAGGGACTGAAAGCGCTCCAATTTATTCCCTATACCTTCCTTAAGTAACCATGAAGGCGCTATTGATTCATTGTAGATATGGCATGTGCCCTCAGTGGAAATTGTAACAGTAACTAGGTTTACAGTTTTTTTCTGGAGCTATAAGGGGGGGTACCATGGCCTGTAAACCAAATGCTGGTAGTGGGCTTGCACCACCGGTAGGGCCACCCGCAGGGGGTACCCGTGAAATGTGTTTTCAGACCTATCACTGTCGGGTCAATTCACGTAGTCGGTGAATTGCAAAATATGGCCCAAATCTTCTTTTCTTTACATGTAGATTACCTCTGGGGTGGGCTCCAGCTTTCAACAAGGGGTCTGTACTTACTGAGGGAGGTATGCTTAGCATATTACAGCAATTTCTTTACATGGCGGGGAGAGCAGGCCTACTTGGCAATGGCCTCGGGGAGGGTCACACCGGGACACTCTCAACACTGACATCAAAACAATACACCCCAGGCCCTGTTGTCATATCTTCAAGGGTTTTGCGGCACGCAGTGGCGGAGGTACATTGGGAATGCGGGGCCTATGTCTAAAGCCCTAGGCACTAAGGGGTGATACACGTAAGCTTTTGGGACTAAACGGCACACGATAGGGTAAATGGCGCTATGTTAAAGCACTCATCAATGCTTATGCCCGCTGTGGAATGGGGGCAGGGGGCCGTGTGTCTTATGGTTGACCTAGCTGATTTACTAATAAATCTCTTGGAACCACTCGTATGTGTGTTAGGGCCAGTAAGCTAAATGTTGCTTCTTCTTTACAGAGGTGACCTCACAAAATCCTACTTGGCAATGGCCTTGGGGAGAGTCACCCAGGTACTCTCTCAACACTGATGACGCCAAAGCAGTACACCCCAGGCCCTGTGGTCATACCTTCAAGGGTATCCCTGCGCACAGTGCGGCGGTATATAAGAGTTTTGGGGCCTGTGTCTAAAGCCCTTGGCACCATGTGCTGGTACACGAAAGCTTTGGTGGGGTGTCATGTCACACAGATACGCTCATACACGTATGTGTTGATGGACTTCGGGAGTACCGTTAGCATCGGCCTGGCTAGAAATGTGCTTGGCTGCGGCATAATTTTTAGTAACCATGAATGCGCTGTGTCACTGCACTTCACACTGTCTACTATTCTTTAATGAAGGTTATACTACCGGGCACCCTCCATGTAACACTAATTCAAATACTCTGCATGTGACACAGACTGATGCTATGCTAAACACTTGCAGTTGGAAGTTTTATGGGAATGCATCTGGTGCTAATCTTAGCTAAGGCTTAGCATGTGACGGCAATGTAATACAGGCATGTGTACTGCATCTTTCGTCAGGAAGCCAGAAACACTAATCGTTTGTGTTTGTCTTTTCCATTTATGTATGGCCAGGTCCATGGCGGATACCTGGGAAGTGCTCCACACCGCAACAACTGCAACAGGTGGACAGCCAAGGGGACCCGTACTTCAGCAACAGGAATGGCAAGCAACGACATCAAGTGTGATGGGTGATCGATGAAGGACTCAAAAGGTGCCCTTCCCACATAGTGAGCACGGTACCCACGTCTGGGCATACCCTTCCCACATAGGGTGAACAGCAAAACACACAAGATGATGGACGGAATGTTGCACAATGGCAAAACATTCACCCCCAGTCACAGATCTGGGTTTAATCCATCGTTATTTTGCTCACCAAGCCACCCCAGTTCAGACATGGCCATATGCAAATCAGCCTTGACCCTGTGCCTCATGGGAACAGTCCAGCCGCAACTGCTAAGCCATGTCTTCCCTGGACCGGAATCAAGCATCCTATGACCGGTTTCTGGCTATCAGCCGTCTTCATCCAAGATAGCTTGACTCCAGTGGCTTAGTGAGCACGGGACCCACGTCTGGGCAGACCCTTCCCACACAGGGTGAACAGCAAAACACACAAGATGATGGACGGAATGTAGCACAATGGCAAAACATTCACCCCCAGTCACAGATCTGGGTTTAATCCATCGTTATTTTGCTCCCCAAGCCACCCCAGTTCAGACATGGGCATATGCAAATCAGCCTTGACCCTGTGCCTCATGGGAACAGTCCAGCGCGAACTGCTAAGCCATGTCTTCCCTGGATCGGAATCAAGCATCCTAGGAACGGTTTCTGGCTATCAGCCGTCTTCAGCCAGGATAGCTTGACTCCAGTGGCTTAGTGAGCACAGGACCCACGTCTGGGCATACCCTTCCCACAAAGGGTGAACAGCAAAACACACAAGATGATGGACGGAATACCCAGTGTTTTGCTGTTCACCCTATGTGGGAAGGGTATGCCCAGACGTGGGTCCCTTGCTCACTAAGCCACTGGAGTCAAGCTATCCTGGCTGAAGACAGCTGATAGCCAGAAACTGGTCCTAGGATGCTTAATTCCGGTCCAGGGAAGACATGGCTTGGCAGTTCGGGCTGGACTGTTCCACTGAAGCACAGGGTCAAGACTGATTTGCATATGGCCATGTCTGAACTGGGGTGGCTTGGTGAGCAAAATAACGATGGATTAAACCCAGATCTGTGACTGGGGGTGAATGTTTTGCCATTGTGTAACATTCCGTCCATCATCTTGTGTGTGTTTGCTGTTCACCCTATGTGGGAAGGGTATGCCCAGACGTGGATCTCTTGCTCACTAAGCCACTGGAGTCAAGCTATCCTGGCTGAAGACGGCTGATAGCCAGAAACCGGCCCTAGGATGCTTGATTCTGGTCCAGGGAAGACATGGCTTGGCGGTTCGGGCTGGACTGTTCCCATAAGGCACAGGGTCAAGACTGATTTGCATATGGTCATGTCTGAACTGGGGTGGCTTGGTGAGCAAAATAACAATGGATTAAACCCAGATCTGTGACTGGGGTGAATTTTTTGCCATTGTGCAACATTCCGTCCATCATCTTGTGTGTTTTGCTTCACACAGTATGGCAGTATATTCCTCATCAGGAAACAGTATTTCTACAGTAACGGCGCCTGTGCTCGCAGGGCCACCGGGGTCATCATAGTAAATTCGTAGGTTACCAATTGGTGGTGCCAGCCGTAGTGATGTGGCAGTACACAGGGGTGTGCCTTGCCAGCTTGGCCAAACCCAGGAGTAATAGGCGTAAGCAACACATCAGCACCCATTGTCGGGAAGCAGGACTCTGCCTTTACGGGGCCCAAGCTCCCCCAGTTGCCATTTTAGCAGACACAGTGCGTTTGGGGACTTCCATAGTAAGGAGGTAGACATACACGGAACATTTCCCAGAGCGTAGTGGTCAGGTGTGGTGTGGGTGGTTCACGGACTTCACGATACGCCAGTGGGATCTTTTTTGGGGCCTGTTGTTCCCTGGGTAGCCTTTTCATTGGCACCAACAGCGGGTGTCAGCGTCAGGAGCATCGCGTCTTATCGGGCGCAGGGTAATGCCATCAATTAAGCCTATCTGGTGGCCCTATGGCGGCAGGTCTAATTTCCCTGGATCAGACAGCCCTAGCATATAATTAGCACACATTCTGGAGGGGGGGGGTGTGAAAGAACAGGTACACCGGGACGCCTGGGTAGAAGTGAGGTCGACATGTTCGTACCCGGGGTATACCCTGGCGCAGGCATTCCAGATCTCCCGATGGGGAAGGTAGTCTGTGAGGCCATTGTGCCACTGGAAGCAAATATCTGGTAACAACGATAGTGAGGCTTGCTAATTGCAGACGATAGCCCAGGGGTGCATCTGGGGGGAGTCGTGCTTCTTAAAAGACGGCGTCCATTTGTTCACAGCGGGGGATGAAATTATCGCAGAGAATTTTCTTGCCTAGTTAAGGGCATATAGGGACAAGGTATGATCTTGTAGGGAGTTGGTAGGTTCCGGTAGTCGGACTAAAAAATATAACGACTAGGTTTATGAATTTGAGGTTAGGGCATGACTTTAAAGTGTAGGAGGGTAGGGGGGGCAGATAGTCGGTCAACTACGCTAGCCTGTGGCGGTAAAGTCATGATTGGTGAGCAGTTATTTTAAGGTCCTTAGGGGGCGGCGCCATTCTCGAATGGGGTCGTCCAAAGGAAGGGACAAGTAGTCTCTCCTAGAACTCCAGGGGCAGGTACAGCCTGTTGGGGACACGGGAGCAGGGGAGGGGAGAGTCACGCTTTCTCTAGGCTGGTTGGCCACCCCGCATGTGCACAATGACGCCAATAAACGGTGCAGAGATGCAAGGGCCCCCTTTTAATGGAGTTAGTAGGGCGTACTGGGGTAACCCGGGGCGGAAGTACCCTCGCAGTAAGCGGGCCCTCTGTGCATGCGCACTTCGACAGAAGGGCGTCGTTAATCGGGCGTATGGGGGTAACGGGGGAGAAGTACCCTCCTTGTAAAAAGCCCTCTGCGCATGCGCACTCCTTCAGGAGGGCGTGATTTAGTAAGGATCTGACACCAGTTATTGACGTTGCCATTGGCCCAAATAAGTACGCAGAAAGTAAATATTGTATGAGATTTATATGTTAGTCTCGGATAGGAAATACCTTGTACTAGAAGTATGTTACGGTTAGCCATCTGATATCTGTATATATCAATTGTAAACGTTTTCTTTGTAATTGTGTAAATATTGTTTCTTTCAATTTTTGATTTATTTTGTATGTGAGAGATTAGACCAACAAAGCACATCTTGGCAAGACAGGGCTGGCTCCTCCAACATATATAGCTCTATGTTGAACTATAATGTTTGGGACAACGTAACCAGAAGCACCTTAGGGAACTAGATGTTGTTTATGACATGGTACACCCCCTATATGTCAGTGTCAGACAGAGAGCCACGAGAGAGAGCACCGTCCCAGCGTCCTGGAAGCACGCCATGGTCAGCCCTCTGTTGAAAAAGCCGTCAGCTGATCCAGAGGTGCTGGCCAACTATCGCCCGATTTCCCTGCTGCCTGCATTCTCAAAAATCTTGGAGAAGCACATCCATGGTGTACTTTCAACATACACGGAGAATAACAATCTACTCCATTTCTCCCAGTCGGGTTTTAGGGCAGGCCACTCTACCGAATCTGCCCTCCTGGGAGTCACGGAGAAGATCAGGGGACTTTTGGACGACGGGCAAACGGTTGCTCTTGTTCTGCTTGATCTAAGCGCAGCCTTCGACACCATCTCACACAACAGACTGCTTGCCAGGCTGAGTGAGGATGGTGTCGGAGGGACAGCGCTGGACTGGATTAGATCTTACTTGAGCAACAGGACGTTTCAGATCTCGTAGTCACATGCCCAGTCGGACATTTTTCTGTCACCCCACGGCGTGCCTCAGGGCTCAATTTTGAGCCCGCTATTTTTTAACCTGTATCTCCGCCCCCTCGCCGATTTGGCAGAGTGGGTAGGTCTAGAACTTATGACCTATGCGGATGATTCGCAGATTATTTTTTCCCTTACCAACTCAGAGTCTTCATCCCACTCTGTGCTGAAACTAGGTCTTCAGGAAATCTTCAGCTGGATGTCTACGAACCAGCTGAAGCTCAACGGGGAGAAGACGGAGATTCTTCTCCTGGGGAAAAATAGAGATCTGTGGCAGGACATCCATTGGCCGCCATCTTTGGGTGCCTTCCCCACCCCGGCTACCCAGGCTAGAAATTTGGGGGTGTGCATTGATGATTCACTCTCAATGAAACAGCAGGCTAACAAAGTGGCTGGTATTTGCTTCACGATCCTTAAATGGCTGCGGAAGATTATCTGGATGCTGCCTGTGGATACCCAGAAGACCGTAGTCAATGCATTAATTACATCTAGGCTTGACTACGGTAACATCTTATACCTGGGTTCCAATCTAGCCGTGACCAGGAGACTGCAGCTGGTCCAGAACTCCGCAGCCAGGTTGCTGTGCAAGATTCCTAGAACAGCAAGGATCTCGAAGCATCTGAGGGACCTGCATTGGTTGAGGGTAGAGAACCGAGTTCGGTTCAAAGCCTTGACATACATGTTTAAGATCAGGGCAGGGACTGCACCAAAATACCTGCAAAAATTGGTTAGGCCCCATGTTCCCGCACGCAATCTCCGTTCTTTAAATGGAGCAAATTTCGTGGTTCCCAGGTTCAAACTGGCCCGAGTGGGGGGGAAATCTTTCTCCCATCTGGGACCAGTTCTCTGGAACTCCCTCCCCTTAGCCTTACGGAAGGAGGATAACTTTGCCAGTTTTAAGAAAAACGTTAAAACTTGGCTTTTTAATAAATAATTGTGGTCCTTGACAGTTACTGCCCTCTATGTCTGACCTCTTAGCCCTGGCGCCGGGAAACCATTTGTGGGTATCTGTGCGCATTACAAATGCAAAAAATAAATAAATAAATAAATAAATAAAATAAATAGGGATGCATGCTGCGAGGGGGAAGGCCCTAGAGCGCACACCGCTGGGGCACTCAGAACCACCTCCAAACAATGGCAAACTTCCTGTCATCTTTGGGGTTTATTATCAACGTGCCAACATCACACCTCAGCCCTTCCAAGATGTGTCCCTTCATTTGAACCATTCTGTACAACATTCAGTTTCATGCTTTTCCCTTGGTAAATAGTCCAGGACATTCAGGCTATGATCTTGATCTTTCATCTTCAGTCCTGGATTTCAGTGAGGGGGTTTATGGTCTCCTGCATTCTGCTGGCTGAGCGTGCCAGGTGGGACATGGGGCTCTGCAGTGGGATCTGAAGTCTCAGTGGGCCCATAATCAAGGGGACATATCCAACCACATTCAGATTTCAGAGAAGTCTGCAGAAGACTTGCAGTGGTGGTTACTGAACCATGACTAAGACAGCAACAAACCCCTGACCCTTCCCCTCTGGCAGTGGTGACCGATGTATCAAATCAGGGTTGGGGTGGCCAGAGTTCCAGCGCCATATCAACTTTATGGACCTGAAGCCCATCCAGTTGGTGTTGAAAGCCTTCCTTTCATCCTTCAAGTGAAGGCTGGTCCAGGTACTAACGGACAACACCATCACCATGTGGTACTACAACAAAGAGGAAGGAGGAAGCTCTTCACCTCTTCAAATGGCTGTACCACCAAGGAATTTTCCTAATGGTGAACCTCCTGGCAGGATTTTTAAGTGCCATACCAGAGGTACTCAGTCATTGATATCTAGTGGATCCCAAATGGCAGTTGCACCGGGAGGTGGCAGCACAATCTTATCCTCCTATGGGGAGAACCTTGGCTCAATCTCTTTGCCTACACAGAGAATGCACAATGTCAGTATTCCTACATGTTGAATTATCCAAGGCATCTCTCACTAGGAGACACGTTCCGTCTACGGTAGACCTGAGGACTCTTTGATGCCTTCCCGCCAATACGTCTTCTGACCCGAGTTATGAAGAAGATCAGGAACGACCGGGCCCAAGTCATCTTAGTGCCTTTTGATTGGGCACAAACAGTATGCTATCCAGAACAAGTGTGTACAAGCATTTGTCGTCTGATTAGGATGCCCCTCTGAGAGGATCTGCTGTCGTTGCACCCAGGCCTTGGCAATCTCCATTGTCATGCTTGGAGGTTGACCTTTTAACCTTTCTTCGGAGGTGTGTTATGTCATCTTGGAAGCCAGTTATCCCTAGACAAAGACAGTGTATGCCTATTGTTGCGACAAATTTGTGGTTTGGTGCAGCACACACCAGACTGACCCCCTCCAGGTGAGGTTATCTGACATGTTTATGGTCCCTTGCCCAGTAAGGCTTTGCTCTAGGCACAATTAAAGGGTACTTTTTCAGCTTTTTACAATTGCTGGACCACCCCTCATTATTTAAATCACCTGTTGTGATGTATTTTTTTAAAAGACCTACAACATCTGTTTCTAATATTTTGTAATTCCAAAGTGGGACCTTAACTTGGTTCTCACATATTTTATGTGCACTAGCTTTGAGCAACTTCACAACTGTCCACTGCAGCTTCTTGCACTCAAGACAGTGTTCCTCGTCACCATTACATCAGGGTGGCGAAAGAGTGAGCTTCAAGCTCTCCAGGTTAACATGCTGTACCGAACTTTCTTCCTGGACAAACAAGTTATGCGGATGCATCCTTCTTGCTGAAAGTTGTGACACCCTTCCACATCAGTCAAAACATCACCTTGCTGGCGTATGTTGCTCCACCTCACCCATCTAAAGGGGAGGATAGACTCCATTGATTGGACCCCAAAAGAGTGTTGAGCTTTTACATCAATTAAACCAGGTGGATTATCAGCTCTTTGTGGGGTTCAGTGGGGCAAAAAAGGCAAGGCCATGCAGAAATGAACCATCTCCTGCTGGATTATGCACTACATTAGGATTTGTAGGAGTTGGCTGAAAAGAATCCTTCAAAAGGGCAATGTGCTCATTCCACCAGGGCCAAAGCTGCTACTACTGCCTTGGCACTCAGTGATCCTGTCTTGGACAGCTGCCAGGCAGCTAAGTGGGTATGGCACACAAAGCTCTACTGATGCGTTTTGCCAGCTAAGTCCTACAGGACGTTTTGGTTTGAGTCCATTCCCAGACCCAACTCCAAATTGGCACTGCTTTGGTATCTTGTCAAAAGGTGAGGAATCTGGGGTTAGAAGTCTCGATCAGAACAACACTACTTACCTTCAGTAACGCTCTTTCTGATACATACTCAATCTAGCTACAGATTCAAAGATACAAAGTCAATTGTCGGCTGGGCCCCAGGTGTGGGTCATGGACGGCCTTGAAAGCAGCTGATGTCAACCTGCAGGAATGGCACTTTTATCAGCTCAGCATGTCATTTCTGGTGCAGAACGGGATCTGTGCAGCGCCACAGCGTGCCACCTATCAACACACAGAGGTACTGCTGAAAATGTTTCTAGATCTAGTTGATGTCTGGGGAATATTCTAATGATGCGGTACCTGCGATCAAATCGTCTTTACCAGAAAGAGCATTACTGAAGGTAAGTAACTTCTTTTTTGTAGTTAAGAACAGTTCTGAAATTGGCTCTCAGAGTGAGTGGGGGGGGGGGGGGGTCTCAAATGCTGGAATTTACATCTATAACAGTGAAACATTTGGTAACTCTTTGGTTCAAATGTGTTGCTTCACTGATGAGAGGGCCCAGTGAGCTATATGTGTTTAAAAAGACAAAAAAATTACACAGATGTTTAAATGAAGGTTTTAATTGACTAGATTAACTGAAACTTTTCATGCAAATCGAATGTTGAACACAGGTGTAGGGGAGTGAGGGAAAATAGAGAAAGGCAGAACATTTTCCATTGCGTGAGAGGACGAAAAAGACATCTTAACAAGTGATTTGGGTGAAAGATGGACTGATTTAAAGTTTATCGGGCAGATCTTCTTTTGCCGATTGCAAACGATTTCCCCTCCCTTGCCAATCGATTACTGGAAAATCTACTACATTTTGAGTTTTCAGTCTGGGCAACCAGCGTTTTTCCATCAAAGTGGATGCATCTGCTATGGGGGAAGCCACTTTATGGAGAGAATCGTTGGCAGAGAATCAACCATGGGAGAAGCTACTGTATGGAGACAATCTGTGGCAGAGAATCAACCACTGCTTGTCGCTGCTGGCAGAATGCCCTCCACCAAGTTCGGGCACTTTAATTGATCCTCAATATATGGGTCATCACTCAGGTCTGGTCTACCTAACAAGTTTAGGTGTGGGTGCTAGTGGGTTATGGACATCCTAATTACTTTTACTGGCAGGTTTTCTCCACCAGATTTATGGGACTCACCCTATATTAGCTGCTGAGTTGACTAAATACTTTGGTGGAGCCAGAGAAGCCTCTGCCAGCAGATCTTATGTCACATCTGGAACATTGCTCAGGGTGGTCAGACTGTTGGATCGGTGGGCAGGGATTCTGGCAGATTAACCACTATTGTCTGCTTTTAAAACTGACCCTGAGTGAGACAGACAACTGAAGAAAACTAGTGTGTGTGAGAGAAAAGGTGGGAGAGAAAAGAGTGGGTGAAAGGTAGAGTGTGTTAGACAATAAAAGGCAGGGAGAGTGAGAAAGACCAGTCCAAACAAAAGAACATCAGAGGGCGGGAAAGGTCCACTTATTAGAGGAAGACAGGTAATGTGTGCTACCAATGCCCCTTGCCCTTTGGTACCATTGCTGCTGCAACCTCTGATCTCAAAAGATTATTAAGCAACGGCAGATAAAGAAATGAAAAGACTCAAATGAACCCTTGATGCTTTCTGTACTTTCCACTACTTGTCTTTCCCCTAGCACCTTAGCAGAAAATACAAGAGTATTGCGCCGTTAAGTGTAGAAGAAGGGTAGAATCCTGTAATGTTGTCAGTGGTCAAATGCTGTGTGTGATGTCACATGCATTACCCCAGCCGTTTTGGTGAATCTGGGTCTATGGCAAAAGGAAATAGCTGGAAAGAGGAGAGGGTAAAAAAGTTAACTTCTATGTGAAACATTGGCTTTGGAGAGGCTAACGAACAGCAAACAGTGAGACAGAGGGTGAAGCATAGAAAAGAAGTGACTGCACAATAGTAGAGGGTACAACATTGATGAAATGATCAGAAGAAGGAGCATGATCCATTCTGTGGCTGAAACTGATCTGCCCTGGCTGAGCTGGCGAGCGCTATTCTGCTTTACAGTTTGCATCTGAGGATCTTCTGGTCGTCGGTGATGAGCCACAGCAGGCCCAGGTCGTGTGACAGGTGTCTGAACTTGTAGCAATTGTACTGCACCTGGCTCCAGGATGTTCCAATCGGGGTGCTTGCACTTATCCCATTCCTAAAAAAAAAGATGAGAGGGTTTTTATAGGGGATTTTCAGCTGCCACAGATTCTGATTTTAAAGAATTGAAAGCTGTTGCATAGTGGAGTTGCTGGTTTACTGTAGGAAAGAAAGCATCGCATAACATCGAATCACATCGAATAACATTCTCATGCTTTGCACGGTGAGATCAGAACCATCTGAAGGCGCATGGGCTCAGTGCCCTTAAAATGCAGTGGACGGTGTGTGCTGGTGCGTTCCGGGGTCCATGGTAGGGCAAGGTACCTCTCTCTGCAACCTGCTCTCCTCAGAGAGGCCATGTGAGCAAAGGTACTGACAGTTGCCTGTCTCTGAATCACAAATAAACAAGCAATTGTCTGTGAATATGTAACGCGTATTTATGAACTTCCAGGAGTAAACCTCTGTGCATCAGGCTCATTGTCTCTCCTTGTGCCCAAAATGATTCACCCTTTCTATCCATGTGTGCCAAGCACCTATCCATGTCGTCTCATGTGGCCCCTTCTCCTCATACTGTCTACGTTGGAGGATTCCTTGTAGATGACATTAAAAGGTTGTTTTGAAAACCTATGATTAGAGTTGCCCATTGCTACACATTTCTAAGAAGACTACGAAGAGCAACGGTACCCAGACATTAGAAAGAAGGTCCTAGAACAGGAGTAAGGCTGAATGGAGAGGAATAATCTGCTTGAACATCGGGCCAGCAACCAATCTATGTGACATTTTTCTCAGGAAAACTAACATTGGTTTTACAGTATAATCATTCTGAGATAAAGGGATTAATAAACAAATTATTAAACACAGCTTTATAATATAAATGATAAAATACAGAGTGATCAAATTATCAGCCCAGGGTGAAGATTGAGTGGATGCAGGGATGATGATCAGCATGATCCTTGAGGACTGGTGGAGTGAAAAGCATTGGACCATTTCACACTGGAGGACCAGCCATGAGTTATACTCATGGCTGGTCTCAGACGTCTTGACGCCTCAGACGTCTTGCGAGAACATTCCATGTCTACCCTGAAGTGTTTCCTCGAGCAGCAAAATTTCAAAATTAAAAAATCAAGAAAGAAGAAAAGGTCTACAAATTAATCTCACAAATATTTGCAATGGTAACCAGCATAATAATCTGCCAGCTGCTAAAGTGATGTAGGCAGAAGATAGAAATTCCCAAGTCATCACACCGATTGGACTTCATTTGGAAGAAGTGGAATTAATTCACAGAATGTTCCAATCTTTACTGGTGACTCCGAATGTCGGCAGCAATTACAGGTTACTAAACAGTGTAGAACACAGGTGCTCAAAGTAAACCACAGGTATCAACTGGAGATTATCTAGGCAGTGGCTGCTAGCATCTACTGAGGGTGGGGTCGGGCAGGCAAACAAAAGAAAGAAAAGCACTTACCAGATCCTGACGTTGACGTCCTCCTCACTCCGATCTCGTCTGCTGGGACTGCAGTGGAGACCCCAGCAAACTCCCTCGACCAATCCAGGCCTGCTCACGTGCTGTTCACCAGCATGTGAGCAGGGCCTTGATTTATGAGTGGTCTCTCTCGGCGCTCCCGAGGGCACTAGATGTCTGCACTAGCTCTAAACCTAACTGTCCTAAGACAACTTGGTTGGGTAGTTTAAAGTGTGCATGTGTGACTGAGCGTCTCAAGACTGCCGGCCAATGACACATGCGCACTTTAAACAAGTGCAAAGGCAGCCCTCTACCCACCACTTCTCCCTGATCACTCAGCCGGCTCCGCCACCTCCTGACACTTGGCCCAGGACAGGGAATCAATTACCATTTTATTTTTTATCTCTAGGGCTTTGGGGGTCACGTGAGTGGGGCGATGCTCCTCCGCTCCAATGGAGGAGACGCCCCTGTATCTAGGGAAGGAAATTATGGAAGAGACAATTACAGGCAGTTGTTCTGGTCTAGTAGAGATGTCTGTGCTCCAGAAATGTTGTAAAATGGTCACCATTTGCAAGGTAACCAAAATCAATCAGACATCAAAAGCACCTTTCAGAAAAAAGGAATTGATTTGGTTGGAAGCTCTAGCATCTGCTTTTAAAAGGCAGGATTAAGGGTGACCAATTGCCTTGGATTATGGAGGCTGGTGTCCTGTGTGTCACAGTCATGGCCCATGCGGTCTCAGTTTGACACTCATTGAGATCTTTGTGGCATGGTCAAGGAAATGTAGCACTATAAAAATGCTAGAATACAATACACATTATGTTGTCATTTTTTATGCCAGGACCCTGTCACCAAGAGACCTGGCAGTCTTGACAACCAACCTGCGCAGTGTCCCAAAAAGGCACAGTGTCCCTGCATGGAAGAGCAGGGCAGTACCATAACTTGCACACCATATGCAATGCCTATGAATTCCCGAAATGTATCCCAATAATTAACAACACCTAAAAGCCAAATATATTTAAACAACAAACTGATGGCTCCCATCACCCCAGAACACTTAGAAAAAGGGGCTGAGATGTCTAATAATCCCTTTTAAACATACGTTACTCTCATGGTTGTATATCAGAAAATTGTATACAGAAATATTGCACGACCAGAAGTATGCAGATTCTGAGGAGGGCATGGAAGGGGAGTGGGAAGGGAAATGGAAGGTAGGTGTTCCTGGTGTAGAAGGGGAACTGTAAATGGAATCGTGCCAATTAGGAGCAAGGGCCCCCCACACCCCAAGGGGTATCATGCTTCATCATAGGGCAGCTCTTCTTTGGGCGAGTTCTGCAATGCTCAACAGGCCCCACAGGGGGGCTCATTGCCGGAGGTCTTCTCTGGTTGCCGCCATGAAGCTAAAGAGTGATGTGGGGCATATATGTAGTGAGTAGAAGTGGGAAGCAAAAGGTGCATGCAAAAATAGCTAGGGGGTTTCAAAACCAATTTTATTCACTGGAGTCCTCTGCCACATATAAAAACATTTGACTGTCAAAGTCGTAGCTGGCGAGAAAAATTATACCTATTACAGCTCAAAGTGATTTGTGTGGGGTGGAAATGGTTGACATGTTTCATGCCATAAATCGTCCAGTAGGATCTATGGCATTTCTTCAGGACCAGGGGATCCTCATCTACTTTAGTAGGGACAGACAAAGCTGGGTGTACCAGATGGGAGGAGCTACATACCGATTTTGGTAGGCCTCGTCTGCCAAGGGACATGTCAAAAATATGCAGATCAATGGAGGAGGGGCAGTAGATAGGAAGAAAATCCTCGATGTAATGGTACCCAGCGGTGCAAAGATAATTGTGGCAAACTCACAGGGTGTGAGGTGCAATGTGCCCTCTCCGCTCCAACAATAGGGGGTCTTGTCCAATGTTTGTTGTCAGACAACGGAGGAAAAATCATTAGGAAAGTCTAGAAGTTGAGGTGCCGCACGGTGGTTGTGTCCGTGCGTGCAGTCTAGTTAGGGTCTCCCTCGGGGGGTTGTTAGTTGTTCAGTGATTGGCGGACAGGGCGCTGACACTAGAAAAAGTTAGAGGTTGGGTTGGGTGTGTTAGGAATACTGTCTACTCCAGTAGGGGTCAACAATCGAGGGTTATGTCCAACGTGGGTTGACAGACTGCCGGGGAAAACCCTCAGAAATTTCTCAAAGTAGAGGCGCCGCATGCCGGTGACGCCCCTGCATGCAGTGTAGTTAGGAACTCCTTGGGGAGTGGGGGGGGGGTTTGCTGGGGGTAGAGCGGTTAGAGAGGGGAGTTTGTTGCCCACCTGGGAGATGGGCCTGTGGTGCTAAAAGGGGCAAACAGCCTACAGAATGGGAATGCCATGGATGGTGGCGATTCCGTGTAGGGTGCGTTGCAGTTCAAGCACGCAGTAGGACAAGCCTGCAGTAGTCCCTGTCAATGAATATAATGAAGAAGCCGTAAGGTGGCCACCTAGTCTGTAAAGAAGGATAACCGGGTAAACATGGCCTGTACTTATTCAGTATGAGGCCCTCCACGGCATGGGACTTACCCACATCTGGACATCAGCAGGGATGCCAGGATCTGTGACTGGGCAGTCTTATCTGCATGCTCGCATGAAGCATAGAAAGACTAGATCATGAACAAACTTATGGTGAGAGAGACCCAAAACAGGTGCCATATTGGAACGAATGGAAGGAGTGGGGAGATAGGCACCACCTTGAAGGGGTGTTCACAACAAAGGAACAGGCTCGCTGGTATGTGGAGGTGGCGATACCAGAGGCAAAGGGACAAAAGGGGATATTAGGGGCGGGAATAAAGCCAAGAGGTCATGGGTGGACCACAGGAAAGATATTAGACCCATATGGCAATTGACACATGATCGGTCCTCGCATATTAGGACGTACCAGTCTTCACGTAGACCCTGTGATCAGCTATATACAAGCCCACTGTTTATCGCACAGCGGATCTCTTTGTATTTCACTGTAGTTTGAATCGCTTCTCCAATCAACTCAGACCCCAACCGGGTTGGAATTATGACCGATTTTGGGATTTACCTTCTCATCTATTAAGATCTGTCCCTGAAGAGTCAGAGTGGAATGTACTCTGATGAAACACGTGTCGGCTGGTGTCTATGGAAATGAGCATTAAATCAACAAGAGAAGACGTGGCAAACTTTCTGTTTTTCTGTTCTGTGAATTGGCATATTATATGTTGTAATTATATGTGTGCACAGGTCCTTGTATTCTACTGTAGATGCTTGGAGTTCCAAACATTACTTTAGGGGTTGTGAGGGTCACCCCTTGCCTGTCAGCACCATATCCCTTGATTTTCTGCCGGTACATTAGCCAGTTATTCTGCAGAGCGCAATTACTCCCCTAACACTAAAGAACCCTTTTCTTTGGATAACAATGCTGGAGATAGCCCCAGTGGCATTACTTTTGTCTTTTGTATGTTAATGCCAAGATCTTTTTGCCTACAGTTGCTCTCAAAGCTATCCAACCTCCTATGCAACTTGCTTTGCGTGCAAGATAAAATTACTGCATCGTTCATCGTTTCCGGTCCAGGGAAGGCATGGCTTGGCAGTTCAGGCTGGACTGTTCCCATGAGGCACAGGGTCAGACTGATTTGCATATGACCATGTCTGAACTGGGGTGGTGTGGAGTGCAAATAAACGATGGATTTAGGCCCAGATCTCTGTACTGGGGTGAATGTATGACATTGTTCTGCATTCTGTCCATCAACTGTGGTTTTTGCATTTGTCACCCCGAGTGGGATGGGTATGCTCAGACGGGAGTCCCATGCACTCCACACCACTGGATTCAAGCAAGCCTGAAGATGGCTGGAATGCCAGAAACCGGTCCTCGGAAGCTTGTTTCCGGTCCAGGGAAGGCATAGTTGGCAGTTCGGGCTGGACTGTTCCCATGAGGCGCAGGGTCAGACTGATTTGCATATGGCCTTGTCTGAACTGGGGTGGTGTGGAGTGCAAAAAAACGATGGATTTAGGCCCAGGTCTCTGTACTGGGGTGAATGTATGACATTGTTCTGCATTCTGTCCATCAACTGTGGTTTTTGCATTTTTCACTGAAGTTTCAGCAATGTTTTGGTGAGTTAACATCTCCAAGTTCATCTTGTTCGATGTTTATGAGCAGAATCTATCAAGTTGCACAGGTATAGGTGGTGAATTTTTGATGCAGAAAACGTCAATTGTTCCACTTGTAGGTATTTGTCTGAATCGCTCACATTATTTGACAGATAGTTCAAGATAACTGCCATAGACAATGTGCAGTTCTTGCAAGGTGCACACTGACTTTGATATCTGTAGAACAGTCTGAACGCCCTCTCCAAAGTTTTGCATGGATATAATGTTGACATTCGCAATTGTGTCATACAGACCACAAAAACAGCAGTTTTCAATGAGGACACCTTTTCAAATTGAAATTCTTCAGGGGAAAGTTTCTTCTGGGTTTGTGCTTCACCGGTTTGGTTGCAGCATCTCCATGCGTTTGTTGGAAGAAGATCATGAGACAGAATGTCCTTGATAAATTTACCTCTTTTTTTTGCTTGATCCATTTCTTTAAGTGCTTGCGATAGTGTGTTTTTTTGGTAACCTGTTTTGTAGTGGCTGGTTGGACGAAACCCTCACTATGGCAATTAAAGCGTGGAAGTTTTGCTTCAGTGATTATGTCAAACAGCTTTTTCTCTTTCAATACCAATCTCTCCTTCTTCAGTTCTGCGTATAGTTTCGATCCATGTTCGAGGACTTCAAGAAGATGCATCTTTATATCGTTATCCACATAGTTTGGTCACAAAGTTGAGTAGTCAGTTGCAAAGGCTCAGTCATTTCCAAGTGGATTCCTTGCTGCTGCATGAAATGAAGAAGGCTGTCAACATGTTTCTTAAAATGTTCCCCTATCTTTCCCACAAGTTCATGGTAAGGAACAGTTTCACGATGGTCCATTCATTTTGAATTTGTCATCTCTCTGAAAACATTGCAAATAGAAGGGACTTCATTGTAAACTAGCTGTCCCTGAGCAACATATTCACTTTTACGTGTCTGACCACCTATTCCCTTTGAGCTTTTCTGTGATCTCTGAATCGTCTGTTCCAGTTTCATACGAGGAAACACAGCATTGAACCTTCCCCTCTGCCTTTCACCACAAAACGACTTTGGGTGAATTTTCTGTAGAAGTATAGTTTTTCCACCTCTAGCTTCTTCACTCTTTCCAAATACTAGGACCAATATCTCAGGTAGCTTATGCAACCAAATTTGCAAAACACAATACTCGGTGACGCCAGAGTCTGCACGGGCAGCCCCCCAATCAACTTCCAGATCAGCATGTACCAAGTTTTTCACTAGAGCTATCATGTATAAAACATTTTTTCTAGTATTTGCAAAGTTCTGATTTTTCTTCACAATCTTTGACAAACTCTACGAACTTGGTTTTCAGGTTTTCTGATTTTGAACTAAGTGTATGGAAGATTGCCAGGCTTTGCATTATGTCTTTTGAATTCAGTGCTCTCTGTTCCTTGTTCACTTCTGAAAAAGATATGCAAAACCTAATTTGTCATTCTTGTTCCAGAAAGCATTACAACACAATGTTTCTATAGCCTCAGAAATGATGAGCATACTTTGTAACAAGAAAACATAATGATTTCCGCTCAATACTGACCGAACAGTTTTGCTTCCAAAGATTTCAGTCTCATAAGTGCATCGTCTATGCCACATCCACTGATATACCTTCCTGCACATCACAATGCAGCTTATGTCATGTGGAAAACACCCATCAATGGATTAATATCATCACATTCTACTGGATTGCTCACACAAAATGTCAGCTACAATACGGAAAACAGCTTCATCACAGAAAATTGGCAGACTAGGCTGGTCTTCAAACTGAGCATGCACATTTTGTGAATGGAGATGGTATTACTGGTAAATACTCAACCTTCTTCATTGGGACACTATTCTGGGAAATCAGAGAATGAGTTTCAGCCCACAGAGGAACTGGCTTTTCTTCATACTTCAGTCGGCCCTGAATAAGTGATATGATAAATTCAGTTAAACCAGCTTTGTGGACCACATCGTCAGGTAGAAGAAGATCCATGTCCTCAGCCAGTTTGAAGCTTTCTGGTACACTGGGATATGCTGATGGCTTGTAGTGATTTTACAGACGTTGACAAGGCAGTTGGGTTATAAGTTTGAAGCTTCGTTTGGTACGTCCTACAGCTGACACAGTTTGTTTTCCAGCGTCTAATTCATTGGGACAGTCTTGAAAAAGTATCAATTGTAAATCCTTTCCTGTAAATGTCCCTTGGATGTGGTGTCCTGTCGGATTCACAAGATTTTGCAGCATATCTTCTAACAAGTTCCTGCTCTGTAATATGTCATCATAACTGGTCACTACACCAATCCTATTCATTGAAGTGATTAGCTCTCCACTTTTGCACTTGTCATAGATTGCGTGGGCAGTCATGTGTAGCAGAGGTTTCTTTTTGCAGTGATATAATTTATAAAAAATGCTTTGGAAAAGACAGTACATTTGCACAGCATAAACCTGTCTGTTCATGGGATTGTCTTCCACTTCTTTGCTTCTATCTTTAAAGCCATCATCTATGTTGTTGGCTTCTATTCCGAACTCAAGAACTTTCATTAGTAACAGTTTTGCTTTGCTGATAAAAAAGAATAATGTAAAAAAAATTTGAGACAACATTGGGCGTTCTTGTTGACTCCCATGATTTGCGGGGCTCTGAGGCATCACAAAATTTGTCATTCAGTTCAAAATCTAAATCTTTCAGGACGTTTCTTAAAATAGTTCCTGCTGATCTTACTGTTCCCTGTGTTATTATTGTGGCAGCAAGGACTTCGGGAGTCAAATCAGCTGAGAACACCATAAGTGGCTCATTCTTTTTGTAAGACTGACAAAACTGAATATTGTCATTGTACATCCTCACCAGAAAAATTTTATTATGGATCAATACAGTTTCATCAATGTTGACCATTATTTCTCCTATGTCACCGAGTGTAAACCCTTAGCCAGCACTCAAGAGTGGCTTTAAAACTTAATTTGCTTTTTCTAAGAGTGCAAACTGAAGGCTGGAGGTTGCGTTGCTGCAGGTAACTCATTGTACATTCATATTTTCTAAATGTATGCACACATGCAGTTCAGGTGGGCACACAAATTAGCTGCAAATACATTCACCTCGCTATTTAGATCAGCTACTCTGCTGAAAACTTCATCTTGGAAGAAACTACCTCCAGATAAAAACATGTTTGCCCTCTGAGACTCACTTACTTTGTTCTTTCGTCAGTACCTTTGGCCCTTGTTCTGTCTAAACCGCAGATTATATATTGAAGATCCCCTGCTTTCTCATCCATTGTGTTAGGTGGATGAGGGGTAGCCATCGATCTTCTAAGTGGATGTGCATTGGGCTTGGTTGTAGTCGCTTTCTCAGAAAACCCTAATTTCTGTTGTGATTCAAAGGTTTCCGCTATTTTTTGCTGAATTTTTTCCAGGCTTTTTTCCATTGTCTATAACTTGTAGCACTTGTTGTTACAATGATAAAGTATTTGATCCACTTCACCCATACGTTTCAATCTTTTGTGAACTTCGTCTTGCCGTATTTCTGACGCATCCCGAAATCTCTTCTGCCCAACCTCAGTAGATGTTAGCTTTTCTTTTGAATTAGTTTGGCATATGACACATTTTTTTGTTGAAGAAGTCCTTAGATTTTGTAATCAGCAACACTCTGTCAGGAGGGAAAGATCCTCTGCTACCACCTGCTTCACTGATATTTACCAATCTGAATCAACGAAAAACCTGAAACAAATACAATATTGAAATAAATTGTCAATATGATGGCTAAAAAACCATTATAGAACCGCAATTTTGACAAATGGCAGAAAGGTTGCTCTGAGGATTTATTTTCTGTCTCTGTAAGAATACTTGACCCCCAAACCATCAAGAAATACAAGGCCGAATTCACACTGGCACAATCTGTGTTTTATGAGCAAAAGATAAGGATGGCAGCCAACGCCCCGAGGGAAATCCTCCGAATTGCCAAAACACTGATTAAAACTCCACCAAACCCCCCTGACCCAAAAGAAGCCCAAAACCGCTCCGACAAGCAGGCAGAGTACTTTTTCCAAAAAATACAGTCCATCTCACTTTCCTTTACTTCAAATGAACATAATCCCCCGGACGCGCAAAACATCCCCGCAAACTCCAACTGCCAGCTAGTGGAAATTCCACTGCTTAAGGCAGACTCCTTGAACGCAATAATGTTAAAAGTGTCGTCAGGCTCTCCCACTGACCCTGCCCCCCGCGCCATCTGCTGATGGTTGCGGACACTATTAGACCATTCTTATTAAACATCTTGAATACCTCCATCACCACAGGAACTGTACCAAAGGCATGGAAGTGTGCGCAGGTCAGAGCACTACTGAAAAAACCTAACTTCGACCCAGCAGCCATGGCTAACTATCGTCCAATCTCTCTTCACCCATGGATGAGCAAGCTGCTTGAGAAGCATATCAATTCCATTTTGGTTAACCATCTGGAGGCTAACAACTTACCCAATGATTTTCAAGCAGGCTTCTGCCCAAAGCTCGGGACTGAGGTTGCCTTGTTGACAGTAACTGAGTTAGCCCGGAAGCACATGGATCAAGGCAGCACTATGGCAATTATGCTGTTTGACCTGAGTGCCGCCTTTGATACCGTGGATCATAATATCCTGGTTTCTCGCTTAAAACATCTTGGAGTCGCAGGTCAGGCCCACACCTGGCTGCAATCCTTCCTAGAAGGCCGGATGTTCCAGGTATCGGAGGGTGCCACCTAATCCAAAGCATGGCCCCGCGGAGTGCCCCAGGGCTCCCCCCTAAGCCCTACCCTTTTTAATGTCTATATGGAGCCTCTGGTAGAGGTAGTACATCCTTTTGGCTTTGAAATTGTAACCTATGCAGACGACACCCAATTAGTGGTGGCTCTGAACCACTCTGAGGGCACGCCCAGTAACCTGGGCAGCTGTCTGGAAGCAGTAACCAGACCCTCCAGGATTTCGCGATTTTGCGATTTGCAAAATAACCGCGAAATCGGCACTTTTGTAAAAAGGCAGCGCTTTTTACAAAAGTGCCCGCGAAATCAGGTGTTTAAAGCTCCTCAGGAGCTGATTAGTGGTAATCAGTGTCAATTGTTAACATGCCTCAGATCCAGCGCCTCCATTTTACATCAAAGGGATAAAGCGCCGTGAAAGGAGAGCACGCAGCAGTCACCGGGAGCAGGATGGATTTACATACTGATAGTTTTAAACTACTCATAAACGGCATGTGGCAGTGTGGATGTAATCCAGGCATGGTATAGGGGCCCATCCTGTCCTTTTAAAGTCTGGTTGGATGCTGCGTTCAGAGATGTGAAAGTGGCGTTTTTGACATTTCTAGGAAGGTTATTTTTTTCCTCCTTGCCATGTGTTTGTTTTCATAGTGGCAGTGTTAGAAAGACATTCAGTTTTTACAGAAATCATTGGAGTGTAGCCGTGCATTCAGCAAATCAACCATCTTTCACACACTCCTCGGCAGTGATTTACAGCACCCAAAGCTTTGCGTTTTAAATGAGGTGAAGATACTCTCTTCCTCTTCACAGAGGACCAGTTGTTGCCGGGTGGAGCGCTTCTGCATCGTTATGAACTGGTAAGTTTATGGCCCCCACATTTCTCGTAAGCAAAATACGGACCTTCTATATGTTTATTTAAGTAGTAATATTAGGGATTATTCATTTTTCACTTTTCTGCAGGCGTATTTAAAATCCTGGTAGCGTTGTGGACATTTGGCTCTTTCAGTACGGAATTATTGAAGGGCTGGTGAATTTTTACATGTTTGCATCTAATTCACTCAGAATTTTTTTTGCGACGCTGGGAAATTATCTCTCTCAGAATAATGTATGATCTTGTTGACCTGTTGACCTCCTTTCCTAATTTCTATAATCTCAATCAGTTTACCTTCGTGTTTACTTTCATACAGTTTCTATCACCATTACCTTAAATCAGTCTGCTCCCGTGCATTCTACTTCTCTTATACAAAGTTCCTTTTCCCGAGCTTTGACCTTTTTGCCGGCACAGTTATTAAGAATAATAGGCATCTGGGATATTTCTACAAATGCCAGACATTATAGACAATTTAACCTCACGAAGTGCCGTGTATCATTAGTTCTCTTCAGAGTTGCGATCTTGTTTTTGAGTCTGAGAGTCTTTTTTTGGGGGGGGCTTTGAATAACTGTATTTAGTCTGCCCTCTCATATTTAGTCATGTCCCATAATCCATTACAGTGGGCATTTGGAACGTTACCACACATCTCTATGAAGTGGCTCATGGCAGCTATAGTAAAGTATTAGCTCATGCAGGGCCAGTCTTATTGTTTCTTAACACGCAAGTACACTTGGCACAACATGGGCTTGGTCCCTTTTCTGCTGATTTTCTCTTTGATCAGTAATCTGTATTATTGTTGGGCTACTTGCTCCTTACCAGTGTATAAGACCTTTATTTAACTCAATTTGTTTCCTTCTCCACAAGGCCCTCCTACTATCACTAGGATGGCCACCAGTGTTCACTCCCTATCATCCTTGGTGATCCCAGCTGATCTAGAGTCTTTCACTATTTTACTCTGCATTGGACCCAGTGCAGTTGCCAATCAGGAGCTGAGGAGAACTGAGAGATCTGGTGAAGCTGCCAATGAGAAGCATTGCAGTGCTGTGATGCATGGCTCTGCGTCACTCTGTCTCGGTTCTGGTGAAACACTCAGGTCGGCCAGGAGAAGTACACTCTGACTCCAGTCAAGGGTCCAGGACCTTGACGACAGCTCTTTTGGGTCAGGACTCAGTCCCACAGATGCAGCAAGGTGACCAGCAACCCTGTTCTATTGTGCTTGGCTTAAACCTATGCTCAAAAAGGAGAATATGTCAAACAAACACTCTCAGACACTTTAAACATGCCAATTTCAAAGTGGAATACTCTGCTTAAACAGAGCCATTGATTCATGGCTGAAGAGGATTGATTAGGAGTAAAGTAAAGTACCGCAATAATGCCGCTAAATTTCCATTTTTATACCGCAAAATTTCCATTTTTGTGCCGCAAAATTTGCAAATCTATGCCGCAATATCCTGGGGGTCTGAATAACCAAATGGATGGCACTCTCCCATTTAAAACAGAATAGGGAAAAAACGGAACTGATGTTCCTGGGAAAATCCGTTTCACCTAGAGCCACCATTGACTGTCCGACCTGCATGGGTGCCCCTACAGAACCTAAAGACCAGATCAAAATTCTAGGAATATGGCTTGATAACAACTTAAGCTTTAATCAGCAAGCCACCAAACTCTCTGCCACATGCTTCGGCCTGATGAGGATGCTGAGAAAAATCTTGCCTCTCCTCCCTTTTCAGGCCCGGAGGATAATGGTGCAGGCAATTATCCTGTCCCTCGTTGACTACCGGAACGCCCTGTATCTGGGCGCTCCGGTAAGCTCTGTCAAAAAGCTCCAGGTCACCCAGAACACGGCGGCACGTCTCCTCCTCGGACTTCCCCGAAGACATTCAGGCACTGCCGCCATGAGAAAACTGCACTGGCTGCCCATACAGGCCAGGATAAAATTCAAGGCGATGTACATAACGCACAAAGCAATGTGGCACAAAGGTCCTGCAATGATATGCTCCCTAGTCACTCCGTACCGCCCTCCTAGATCATTATGTTCCAGTACAACCTTTCTAGCTTCAACTAGAAAAATCAAACGAGCTAGGTGGGGAGGCCGTTCCTTTTCGGGGAACGCAGCCTCCGACTGGAACTCCCTGCCTCTCACGTTGCGCAGCGAACCGGATCTCCTTAAGTTCCGCAAAAACCTGAAAACATTCCTCTTTCAGTAACACTCAGTCTGGCGTCATTCCCCCCTCCCGTCCGCAGCGCTACGAGGCCTCCGGGTAGAAATGCGCTTTATAAAACTCCATTTCATTTCATTTCATTTCAAACCCATGTTTTGACACCAAAATGAAGTATATAGGTCTCATGGTTCCTGAAATATTACATCATAACTGAAGCACATCCGCCATTTTTAAACCTGTCGTCCAGAAAAATTTGGCCCGGATTAGCAATGTATAGCCAAGCTAAATTACTTCTCTAATTATACTAAAACACAAATCAAATATGAAAATCCCTGGACAATCTGTTTTTTACTTGAGTCCTGCAGCACTGCACTGAAGTTTTTGCTTTGAAAGTCATAGACTCATAAGAGTAACACTTGAAGTGAGAGCTTTGTGAGGCGAACAACTATCACAAAAACCTATCATTGTTAATGGTTTCATGTAGTACCTGCGATATGCACCCCCTACACTGTTCACACCGAACACAGAGCCGTCGCTGCCCACTTCAATCATGGAGAGCTTGCCTTCCACTTGCTGCCACCTGGAGCCACTGCAAGAACTTGATGTTACGGAACATCTGTAATAGATGTTATCAGCAGAGTTCACTCCCCAGCATCCCAGAGGGCCGCAGCTGTAGTACTTCAGCTTTCCTTCAATATTGGACCATGGAAGGGACGACCCACCTTTGGCTGACACTGTTGCTCGGTCAGGCAGGCAAAAAATGCCATCATTCATGTTAGCACCAGAGAGAAACTGGGCTCCTCCTGCATCAATCTGCTTCAGAAGCCCTGGAAGTAAAATGAAAAAATAAATAATGTGAGGACAATTGAAGATCAGGTGGGCTGAAGCACTAAACTAAAACCGCTTTATTTGGAATGCATTTGTGGTGTATGGTACAACATGTTAATCAGTGCTATGGCGTACCTCCCCACTGACCGTCTACACCCTGCCCCAATCACCTTCCAGCCTTTGAGGACTTTCGGAGTCCCTGGTCCCTCAAATTTCCAAAAGGGCAGAGTATTCCCAGTTCCTGAGTTACAATTTGACCTCTGCCTTCATTCATGTTGTCTTCTTGGGGCATATTACCAACAAATAACGATATTTATCGCTAAGTAGGGTTAGGGGCAATATTTTTATCGCCGCGCATCACCGGTTTTTATCACTGAGATAACTTGCTATCAGCAAGGTTTATCTCAAAAGCAATAAAAATCCAGGCGATAGCAGCGAAATGCGTGAATATCGCTGAGAATACAGCGATATTCACGCATTAGTGACGAAATGCTCTTAGCCATGTTATCCACCTCCCATTGGATAACATGGCTAAGAACTGGTCTGGGCAGGTGTTAGTATTTGGAGATTTTCGCGCTTAGAGCAAATATTTCCATCGCTATGCCTGCCTTGCTAATAGGCAATAGAGACGTTAGCGATTGCTGTCAGTTGCTAGCGGGTTGGGTACGCCAACTTTGCATGTCATTAGCTGACATGCAAAGCGGGCCCCAAACCGCTCGCTATCGCCTACAAGCTGTCGCTAGCTGCTGTTAGCGACAGCTTGTTAATAGGACGATAGAATTATCGCCGCTTAGCGGCCGAAAAAGGCCGCTAACGCGGCGATATTCGCCTATCGCCCTCCTTGGTAATATGCCCCCTTGTTCCATAACACTACTATGATCTCCACTGCAAATTCTTAAATTGAACAAATACCTTTATTGTCAGATTCTCTAAAAAAAATACGTTAAGGGGCATTGTACATTCATTCAAATCTAAAAAGAGCACTGATATTGGTTGGTTATACTTAACTACACCATTCATTTAAGATTTTCGCCAAGTTGAAGAAGTTTCACAGTGGATGTGTAATGAGTTGATTAGTGAGGTTAACCTTGTTTAGCTATTTGGGCTTTTTTTTATATGGATTAAACAATATGTTTTTTTCTGTGATTTTGTTTTGTCATTTTTTAATATATTCTTTTGTTTTGGGGATTTATGTATACTCAACAGCACATTGGTTTTCACTGTTATAATAGGAATTGAAGTTTACAAATAATATTATGCTGCATCTGTAGAACCCACTTCAAATTCTCTACTCCAGTGTGACAGAGCACCAGAGTTAAATGTAATTCAGATCCCAACACATCACATTTAAAGTGACTTTTCTTGAGGCAATTCGGAATTCTTCCTGCCCTCTGAAGTTTGCTTTGTTCTCCATTGAGACGTACGTGTATCGATTTGCTCCACAGTGCCCCTGATTTTTTTTCTGCAATGTTGATCTGGGGTTGTGTTACAAAACTTTGTATCGATAAATATTAGAAGGCAGAAAACCAGACTCTCACATCCAATCAGGTATGTCCTCAGATATTTTTTGTGTGGCTCTAGAAATAACATAAATCAAGCCACTCAGAATCTTAGGTTATTAAACAGTATAAATGTATATTTACTGCCTTTTTCTCTGTATCAAAAGGCACACATATACAAAGATCAGAGCTGTTTTAACCATTTGTAGTGCAGATTTGTTTTCAACCACATATTTCCCAAAATTCTGAAAGGGCAACAGTAAACCCTAGAAGCCCTCACTGCGAATGGCCACTAAATTCAGATGTGGCTGGTAACCGCAATTACCATCCAACATAGGAATTATGAGCTGTTTACTATCAGCTGGAGTTTTCTTCTGCAGACCAAAATGAGGAATTACCAGGGGAGGTGGTTGCCCAGCAGTTCCACATTCCTTAATGGGCCCTAAGGTACCACTTAGTAATAGGCCAGATTTTCCCTGCCCTTGAAGTTGCTGGTACCCCTGGTAATGTTAATTACAGGGGTAGGGAAATGTTCGTGTAAAGGCGTCCAGTGGCTTGGGAAATTGATTAAAACATACCATAACCTCCCCCTTTTTTTAAATAAAAAGTACGCTCTCGGTTTTCTTAACACCCTCCTTTCCCCTATGCATCCTTTCTCGGGTTTAGGATTGTTCCCCTGGCCTACTATTTCTTCCCTATTACATTATTTCTTGTTTTCTGCTGTTTTAATCAGATATGCTGATACCATGATGAACAATTATTTTGCCATTTTGTCTGTTTCCTCAACAGATGATCCATGAATGTTCTTCGGTCCATTTTATAGCTTTCGTAACAAAACATTTCAGTCATGGTCAGATAATCCGATTGCCCGGATCTGTGGATCCGGTCGTGGTCTCTAAATCCTACAATGGCTGCGCATAAAAGCTCCCTCATTTAATCAGATTTGTTTTGGTTTTTTCTAGATATTTCAACTTTTCATCAGGGATCATCAATATTTGGGAAATTAACTTACAATATATACATAGAATTAACCTGTCAAAATGCAGCCTCGTGACCTTTCATGCCTGTGCACACTGACGCCTCCTGTCTCACATTGACTTCTTACAGTGTTATGACTTGGAATGTTAATGGTCTCCTGGACGGGTCTAGCATTGTGCAGTGTTGCGCTACACCCACTGTTGCCTGCCTTCCATCTTGATGCTGCAAGCGATCCACCTGATGGACACTAGGTGCCCAATTCTTGCTTGTCAGGGTTACAATAGAGTTTATCATGACAGGTTTGCCAGGGGATCCCAATGGTTGGTGATTCTCATGCGCCACGCTTTCTCTATGTTGATAGCCCAGACCTGGTCTGATCCTCAGGGTTGGTATATTACCCTATCAGGCCTGGTAGAAGGCTATCTGCTAAACCCTCTGTGCTTTTACACCCCTCTCACTGCCTTAGAATCCTTCCTGAATACTCTCTTTGATGTAGTAGCACAACTTCCCCAAGGTTTTACTCTCATAGGGGATGACTTTAACATGTCCCTTGACCCTTCCGTGGACTCCACCAATTTGCCTTCTGACATTCGCCGTAACCGGCCCAGGACACAAATGGGTCCCTGCCCTGGGCCTCTGTGACGTAGGGGGACTCCGGCACCACAGACAGTGACAGTACCCGCACACATCTGTTGCCCATCATACACATGCCCGCATAGACATGCTCCTTATGCCAGCCCCAGATGTTTCCTCTGTGCCTCTCTTACAGATTCTAGCACCTGGGATTTCAGACCATGCCCTGATTCTTCTTCACTTTGGCGATTCGTGAACAGCCTGGCGCCCTATGTGGCAACTTAATGCTTCTCATCTTCCAGACGAGATGTATACCCGTGAAGTAGGACAAGAAATCATACAATACTTCCAATACCGGGTCGGTACAATCCGCAGGTCCCCCTTGGGCGGTGTTCAGAGTTACCATCAGGGGATACGCCAAGAGGACAGAAAGGCAGAAAAAGCAAGGCACCAATGTGTCACACAACAAGAAGCCTGCGACCTTCGCCTTGAAACACAGCTTTCCTCAGCCACACAGCCTCATCACCAGACACCTATTACTGATCCATGAGAGGATCAGTCTCCTCTCCCTTGAAGTAACAAAACCGATCTGGCGTCACTCCATGACACGAGCCTATGGATGAGGTGACAAAAACAGGAAACAACTATATTGGATGGCATCCTGGCCAGGAGGGTCATACCTACGATAATTGATGACGGAGGGCCTTCCTATTGCGCCAAACTTTCGCAGATTACTGCTCATCACTTTATGAGGCCCCCTGCGCTTGGTGCTCGAACTAGCAACACCTCTTATTGACTAGATGCCACTTCCACACCTTTCTATTACCGAGCAATGGGAACTGGAAGAACCAATAACAACAGCTGAGGAGAGCGGCAAGGCCATCTCTGTGATGACATCTGGTAAAACACCCGGCCCGACGGCTACCCTATAGAATTCTATGTCAAATATAGGGATATTATCACTACCCATTTATTAAACCATTGTAAGGAAGCGACACAAGCCGGCTCCTTCCCTCAAGACCTTGATCAAGCCACAAGTGTAGTTATACCAAAAACGCTCCCCCATCGGTCTCCTGTGCTGCTTATTGTCCCATATGATTTATTAATGTAGAAGGTAAGATTTTCTCGACCATCTTGACTTCATGCCCGTGCCCAGTTCTCTGCTCCTTAATTCACCCAGACTAATACAACTTTATGCCGGCTGGGAGTATGAGGCATTGCTTTAGATGCCTCCATGTGGCACCAGCTCATTGTAATATCCTGTCACCGCAACTTGTGCTACTCCTAATAAACTGTGAAAAAGTGCTCAACACCGAGGTTTGAGTTACCTGGCCCGGGTACTAGAGCGAGTGGGGTTCGGACCCAGATTCCATGGCCTTGTCGCCTTGTCAGCGTTTTGTACTTCAATCTGACTGCTTGTTTTCAAATTAAGGGAACAGTGTCCAATAAACCACCCAGCAGGGTTGTCCCCTGTCCCCACTCCTGTTTAGCCATCAAACCTCTAGCAAGGCTTATGAGATGCGACTCACAAAAAGGGGATGGAAGGTGCCCACAGGGCACGAAGACCGCATTGCATTGTATCTGGACAACGTTCTCCTTTAGTTCCCAGTTCTGGCTAGGAGCGGCCTTCGGTGCCTGCAGCTTCTTAGACTCTTTGTGGAGGCCTCAGGACAAACCGTCAATCCTGCCAAGTCAGTGCTGATCCAGGTGGCTCCTGCACGGGCTGTGTAGACTGGTAGACCACTATCCCTGGTCGCCCATCAGTTTTTGCTACCTAGGCATTTGGGCGGCCCTGAATCCAGTGCTGACGTGGTCCCTCAATGTCACACCCCTCTCCCGCAAGGTCAAAGAGGACCTTAAGAAATGGCAAATGCTCCTGTTAAATTTTATGAGGAGGATAGCATTATATAAGATGATGATACTGACATGATTCCTTTACTTCTTGCAAAATTTCCCACAAAGGATTTCCTAACATTGGTTTAGGGAAATGGATTCAGTGGCGGTCACATTTTATGCCATAATTCATGGCCATGCTTCGGGTTTGCGACCTGTCAGAGTGCACTTTATGACGGCAGCTTGGGCATGACCAATTTGTACCTGTATTATCTGGCATAATTCCTCCTGGTTATCAATGACTGGCTTACGGGTAGTCCGATCCCGCCTACAAACTAGAACTCTCCACACTGAGTTTCCTCGCAATATGGCAATGCTTTACGGTGACAAGGCCATCAAAGTCCTTCCCGAGGTGACCCGGTTGGTGTTTATTGGGTGAAGCGCTGTACTTCAACACACTGGATGGTAGTCAAGGCTCACTCAACAGACCCCCTTGGGCGAGGTAGCAGCGCTGGAAGGGTTTAGTCAGTAGGACGTCATGGGCATATCACTACTGGGGGATGTTTGGAAGGGCACCCACATGTCCTCCTTTACAGTTTCACAAATATCTGCAATTGTGGCACGCACTACAGTTACATGTTCCTCCTGACACATCGATTCCGGAGTTTATCCTGGTTGAGGCTAAGATCATGATGGGAGCATTGGATAAAGGAGCAGTGTCCAAAATGTACTGTACTCTGATCATTGATGCCTAAGAGACACTACCACTTCTTAGAGCCTGCTGGGAGGGTTGGCTAGGACCTTCGGAGGACGAAGATTGGCGGGACGCCCTGATGAACCCTAGAGTTCTGACCATATACTTACGGCTCTGACACACAATTTACATTGACATTACATTACACCCCCTGTTGAGCTTTTCAAAGCAGGACTCCTTACCAGCCCAGCATGTGTTTGCTGCTTACAGGTCACAGATGATTTATTTTACATGACATGGGCCTGTCCCATTTTAACACGGTACTGGGAAACAGCGGTGTATGAGCTTTCTGATGTTTTAAATGTTGAGATAGAAATATCCTCGTTACTGATCCTCCTGGGTGTGATTGATGGTGGTGGGGGTACTCGTGCTGACCAGGTCTTACTGGGTGGTACAAAAGGGGGTGGTGATGGACGGAGCATCTGAATCAATCAAACACTCACACCCAGTCAAAGAATCTGGGTTTAATCCATCACCGTTCTTTAGCCCACTCTGCCACCCCAGTTCAGACATGGCTATATGCAAATCAGTCTGACCCTGTGCCTCATGGGAACAGTCCAGCCCGAACTGCCAAGCCATGTCTTCCCTGGACCAGAAACAAGCTTCCAAGGACCGGTTTCTGGCATTCCGCCGTCTTCAGCCCGGCTTGCTTGAATCCAGTGGCAAAGTGAGCAAGGGACTCACGTCTGAGCATACCCTGCCACACTTATGGTGGCCAAAAGCGGTACAAAAGGGGGTGGTGATGGACGGAGCATCTGAATCAATCAAACACTCACACCCAGTCAAAGGATCTGGGTTTAACCCATCACCGTTCTTTAGCCCACTCTGCCACCCCAGTTCAGACATGGCTATATGCAAATCAGTCTGACCCTGTGCCTCATGGGAACAGTCCAGCCCGAACTGCCAAACCATGTCTTCCCTGGACCAGAAAAAAGCTTCCGAGGACCGGTTTCTGGCATTCCAGCCGTCTTCAGCCCGGCTTGCTTGAATCCAGTGGCAAAGTGAGCAAGGGACTCGCGTCTGAGCATACCCTGCCACACTTATGGCGGCCAAATGCGGTACAAAAGGGGGTAGTGATGGACGGAGCATCTGAATCAATCAAACACTCACACCCAGTCAAAGGATCTGGGTTTAATCCATCACCGTTCTTTAGCCCACTCTGCCACCCCAGTTCAGACATGGCTATATGCAAATCAGTCTGACCCTGTGCCTCATGGGAACAGTCCAGCCCGAACTGCCAAGCCATGTCTTCCCTGGACCGGAAACAAGCTTCCGAGGACCGGTTTCTGGAATTCCAGCCGTCTTCAGCCCGGCTTGCTTGAATCCAGTGGCAAAGTGAGCAAGGGACTCACGTCTGAGCATACCCTGCCACACTTATGGCGGCCAAAAGCGGTACAAAAGGGGGTGGTGATGGACGGAGCATCTGAATCAATCAAACATTCAGACCCAGTCAAAGGATCTGGGTTTAATCCATCACTGTTCTTTAGCCCACTCTGCCACCCCAGTTCAGACATGGCTATATGCAAATCAGTCTGACCCTGTGCCTCATGGGAACAGTCCAGCCCGAACTGCCAAGCAATGTCTTCCCTGGACCGGAAACAAGCTTCCAAGGACCGGTTTCTGGCATTCCAGCCGTCTTCAGCCCGGCTTGCTTGAATCCAGTGGCAAAGTGAGCAAGGGACTCACGTCTGAGCATACCCTGCCACACTTATGGTGGCCAAAAGCGGTACAAAAGGGGGTGGTGATGGACGGAGCATCTGAATCAATCAAACACTCACACCCAGTCAAAGGATCTGGGTTTAATCCATCACCGTTCTTTAGCCCACTCTGCCACCCCAGTTCAGACATGGCTATATGCAAATCAGTCTGACCCTGTGCCTCATGGGAACAGTCCAGCCCGAACTGCCAAGCCATGTCTTCCCTGGACCGGAAACAAGCTTCCGAGGACCGGTTTCTGGCATTCCAGCTGTCTTCAGCCCGGTTTGCTTGAATCCAGTGGCAAAGTGAGCAAGGGACTCACGTCTGAGCATACCCTGCCACACTTATGGCGGCCAAAAGCGGTTCAAAAGGGGGTGGTGATGGACGGAGCATCTGAATCAATCAAACACTCACACCCAGTCAAAGGATCTGGGTTTAATCCATCACCGTTCTTTAGCTCACTCTGCCACCCCAGTTCAGACATGGCTATATGCAAATCAGTCTGACCCTGCGCCTCATGGGAACAGTCCAGCCCGAACTGCCAAAGCCATGTCTTCCCTGGACTGGAAACAAGCGTCCGAGGACCGGTTTCTGGCATTCAAGCCATCTTCAGCCCGGCTTGCTTGAATCCAGTGGCAAAGTGAGCAAGGGACTCATGTCTGAGCATACCCTGCCACACTTACGGCGGCCTAAAGCGGTACAAAAGGGGGTGGTGATGGACGGAGCATCTGAATCAATCAAACACTCACACCCAGTCAAAGGATCTGGGTTTAATCCATCACCGTTCTTTAGCCCACTCTGCCACCCCAGTTCAGACATGGCTATTTGCAAATCAGTCTGACACTGTGCCTCATGGGAACAGTCCAGCTGAACTGCCAAGCCATATCTTCCCTGGACCGGAAACAAGCATCCTGGGACCGGTTTCAGATTTATAATCCTCATCAGCCAGGCTACCTTGAATCCAGTGAAAGAGTGAGCAAGGGACCCAGGTCTGGGCATACCCCGCCAACTTAGGGCGAACAAAGCGATACCAAAGGGGATGATGGACGGAGCGTTTGAGCAAATCAAACACTCACCCCCAGTCAACTGATCTGGGTTTAATCCATCACCATTCTTTAGCTCACTCCACCACCCCAGTTCAGACATGGCCATATGCAAATCAGTCTGACCCTGTGCTTCATGGGAACAGTCCAGCCCGAACTGCCAAGCCATGTCTTTCATGGACCGGAAAAAAGCATCCTGGGATGGGTTTCGGATTCATAATCCTCATCAGCCAGGCTATCTTGAATCCAGTGGAAGAGTGAGCAAGGGACCCACATCTGGGCATACCCCGCCAACTTAGGGCGACAAAGCGATACCAAAGGGGATCATGTACAGAGCGTTTGAGCAAATCAAACGCTCACACCCAGTCAACTGATCTGGGTTTATTCCATCACCATTTTTTAGCTCACTCCACCACCCCAGTTCAGATACGGCCATATGCAAATCAGTCTGACCCTGTGCCTCATGGGAACAGTCCAGCCTGAACTGCCAAGCCAGGTCTTCCCTTGACTGGAAACAAGCATCCTGGAACCGGTTTCGGGGTTTCAATCCTCATCAACTAGGCTAGCTTGAATCCTATGGCAAAGTGAGCAAGGTTTCAGCGCTCCGTCCATCGTCTCCTTGTGTTTGCATAGCAAAGGCGGCAGGGCCTTTGAAGCTTCCCGTCCTGGAATGCACATCCTGTGTGGAGGAGGTGTGAACACCTCCGCCCACAGCAGGTTTTGTTCCTGGCCTCCGAGAGAGAACACTCTCACCTCAGGAGGTCAGAAACCTGTCTATTGCGGTTGGTTCTTCGAGACTGGTCAGTCAACACACTTGTAGTCGGTAGGTTTTTAGGAGGCACCTCTGATCTGCCCTCTGAATGTACTGTCTGATAAATCCACCACTGGCATCAGTGTGTGTTTATCAAGATTAGTACCAAACACCTTGGGTACACTGAAGCCATCATGTAGCTGGGGTAAACTCGTAATCACAAGTGTCCAGCCCAAGTACACGTTATGGCTTCCCTGTGCACTTGTAATATCTAAGGGTGAATTTAGATATCACCGGGACACATCCACTCAGGCAGATATGCCCACACACGGGTATTGTGCACCCTGCTTTTGGGCTGTTAGGCCTGCTGTAGGGGTATCTTAACTAAACCACATGCAAAGTTGTACCAGATACCAGGCATAAAGTGGGGGGTGGGGTAATGCAATAGAGTTCATCTTCCTACTCCATGCTTCGACTTCACCTCGGCCGACGGCCGGCATGGGAGTGTCGCCACTTGAGACCTGGCTCCATGGTTGAACCAGCATCTGGGCCAGCTTCTCGCCTCCCCGATTTACCGGGAGCCAGAGAGACCCCGCACAACTCAAAAACGTTTATACCTCATATGTACCTCATATCTGGGCAACCTGTTCCCGCTGGCACACCTTCGAGCCCTGTGGGTTTAGAATGGGCCCCTTTTGGATTCACACTGGAGGCTATGGCCTGGAGCCAGTCGGGCCCCATGAATCATCAGATGCATCCGGACCGGGGGCGTTCATACCATCCCGACCTTTCCCATCGCCAGTCCCGAGGCCAACACTCCCAGCACCACCGCCGCCCACCAGCGGCACCATCCTCATCTCCCAATTCCGATAAGGAGCTGGAGCCTGATCACTATTTTTTTGGGCTAGGACTCGGGGACGACTGGGAGGGTCACTGGACCCTGAGGAATACCAGTTTTGTGAAGAAGGAAATATTGACTGGTGTGAGGATCTGGGTAAAGCCATTGGACTGGACACTTCTTCAGGTGCTGGCATGCTTTCTCCCCATTCCATGGCTATGGAGGAGGGAGTGTCCTCGCTATAGTGGTGTGGAAGACAACTGAGGTCCTTGACCTTAGTTTACCCTCAGTGTTAGTCAAGAGGAATGTCTTGACAGAGGCTCTGCAACCATGAGTGTCCACTACTTCCATTCAAGGAAGCCCTCAAAGATGCCCTACTTCGGACCTGGTCCAAAACCAACAAAGGGGCTCCTGTGAATAGGACAACTACCTGCTGCCACAGCCCCGCTCCAAGGGACCCCAACTTCCTCACCCAACACCCTACTCCATAGAGCTTGGTGGTAAAAGCCTCAACGTCCCATGTAAATCCAAGCGCATTCCCTACCACACCCTCAGACAGTGAATCCAACAGGCTGGCCAATTTGAGGAAAAAGATGTTTTCTTCTGTTAGCCTGGCACTGTGTTCTGTGAACAGCGTGTGCCTTTCGGGGGATTTTCCCACGCCCTATGGGATATGGTGGCGCAGGTGCTGCCAACGGTCCTGGAGGAGGCCCACGCCGTACTCTACCAGAATGTTGCCAATGGGTAGGATGCAGCTAATTTCACCATTCACTGTGGACTAGACACCACTGATTCACTAGGTAGAGCAGTTTTGTTGACAGTGGCCTTGTGACGCCACACCTGGTTGAAGACTACTGGCTTATCTGGAGATGTCCCGTCCTCACTCATGTACATTCCCTTCGATAGCTGTCGTCTCTTCGGAGACAAGGTGGATTCGGTGGCGGATCGCCTTAATGACAGCAGGGCTACAGCCAGGTCTCTTGGCCTTTCTATGGACCCTCATCACCCTAAATCTGTCTTTTGCGCCTTTCTTGGCCCTGGAAGGGGTCTACAGTTGTTCCTTATCTGCCCAGCCACCACGATGCGTAAATATTTTTCTTACTTTTTAAAAGCTTGAAAGAAGTGGTCTTGTGACACTATCCACTTGGGCCGTCATAGTAAGGCTGCAGACAGATATAATAGTATTAGCATAACTGGTTGGCCCCTATAAACCAATCCGAAAACATCCATTTTATCTAATATGGCGGTCTTGGGCCCATCAGATGGACAGATGTCTTACTATAGATTTACATCTAGAAGATTTTATTTAGATGAGTTGAGACTGTAATTGTCTAATAACTACTGTTTTCTAGATCATCCTCAGATTTGAAAGAACTTAAATCGAGCTTCAGCTGGTGGGATCCTCTGAATGTAAAAAGAGTTCTTCTTAATAACAGAATAGTAGTAGACTGAATGAAGTTCGAAAATACCTATTTTTTAATGGCATATTGATAACAGTTTGCAATAGCCAACATTGCAAGTGCTGAATAACTGGTGTTTACTGTGGCCGTCCAACTCAATGACACTCATTTTGCTGACGTTGGAAGGGTGTGGGAATCCACCAAGATTGGAACTAGAGGCCATGAGGTCAAACAAAGATTTCTGGATTTGATACATTACTCCACTGAGCCACCAGACCGACTAAAGGGACACGTACATTTAGTAATATCTATTATCTTGTTCATGTGGTGCCATACAGTTATTATGAGGCAAGCCTGATACTCTTTGACAGAGACAGCGCTCTACTTGAGAATAACTGTATGGGGGTGTGGCTTGGCGCCAGCGAAGATGGCCGCCAACGAGAGAGCTCCGCCGGACAGGAGCCCCAAATCCCCTGTAAATCCGCTCAAACTCCTTCAGGCTGCACGTAAGCGAGGTCGGAAAGACCATGTGACAGCTAGCGGCACCCAACACTGCTAACCGGAAGCTCTAGGATGCCTCCGTCATTGTAGCATGCCCGGAGCTCGCGGCGGGGTCCCGGAGGTCCTGGGAGTCAGAGTATGGACTCTCCCTCTGCTGCCTAGGTAATGGCCTGGCGCTGAGGCCTGCGGCTGCTCCTGCTTTGAAGAGTGGGCCCTGGTCTCAGTGCCCCCATTAATCCTCACTCTGCACCCGAAGGGTATCACGCAGCGAGCCGCAACACCTTTTAACGAGAGGTGTGATCAAGACTCGGCGAGCCCCCGTGAAGCCTGATGGCTGCTGGGTGAGTGCAGGCCATGTAGGAGTCCTCGTTAGAGCTCCAATACCTCGCGCCACACTAACTCCAATTCTAAGACGCGTCCCCGCCCACGACGAATCCCCTCTTGCGCCCCAGCGGCCTACTCACCCGGCAGGCCCCATGGGGGAGAGAGCCCTTGATTGCATAAAGGCACCGTGAGGGACGTCCGGCGGTGGACCAGCGGGGATTAGAAGCCGGACTATCCAGGTGCGGATGCAGGACAGAGTTTGAGGTTGTCTGCGGCATGGCGCGGAAGTGGTGCCCACCCCCAGAAGTAATAACTGCCGGCAGTACAGTGAACCAGGCACACAGCTCCTCTTGGAAGGAAGGGACCAACTAGGAGCACACGCAGCATCCACGTTGGCTAAACCCGGGAGTTGACTGAGGGTCTGAAGCTGTGACTGAAGACCCAGCTGGCACATGGCGCACGTTCGAGACTGAGAGAGTGACGGCCTGCACGCCCACCGGGAAAATCGGTCGAAGATCCTGCTGTGTGATTAAAGGGACCCCTGAGGGGTGCGGCAAAGTGACACCAAGGGACAGAAGGAAGACCTGACGATCGCTGCCGGTACCCGCCTGTGGCGTATTCATGGGAAGGCCTTGCAGGAATTCCGTGAATCCCAGCTTACAGCGACCCAGACGAGGTAGACCACAAAATGAGGCCCAAGGGTGCTGCGGCTGCCCAGACGAATAAACTGGACTAATATGCGGTCACGATGTCGGCCCCACAGGCTGAGGGGGCAACGGGAGAAGAACCTGCGCAAGCTGAGTCCTCCTTAGCTTCCATAATGGCGGCCATCCAAAATCTAGGGACTACCCTCGAGACGAAAATCGACAAGATGTCCAATGAGATAAACCTCATACACGCTGATCTCAAAAAGACGTCAGACAAGGCCAGGACCAATGGGACTGACATCCAGGAGCTCCAAGACTCCTCCAAGAAGCTGGAGCAGAGGGTTAAAGAACTTGTACACCAACACCGCCAGGTGGCCTTGAAGCTCGAGGACCAGGAAGGGGGGGCCCGCCGGAACAACATTAGGGTGGTAGAAGTGCCAGAGGGTTCCGAAGGGCCTAGTGTGGACCTCTTCCTCGAAGACTTGATCCTCAACTATTTGAAACCAAAATGGCTCTCTACCATGTTCGCCATCAAGTGGGCCCACAGCGCGCCAGTCCCCAGGCCCAAGCCTGGAGCTCCACCGAGGACCATCGTCGCGGAAATCTTCAACTACAGGGACCGGGATGCCATCTTGCAGGCCGCCAGACAGCGGGGAGACGTACAATACAAGAACGCAACAGTCAGGTTCTTCTCAGACTTTACGCTCAAAGTGCAACGGGAACGGCGCTCTGGCAAAAAGGTATTAAATACAGGATGTTCTTCCCCGCAACGCTCAAGATCATGGCCGGCGGCAAATCCCTCTTTTTCACTACGCCATCGTAGGTTCAGAGCTGGCTCGACAGAGGCGCCGCACAGACATCGGCGACTGCTACAGGTGACGAATGGAGGGACACTCGTGCCAAGTCATTGGGTTCATTGGACGGAAGATCGGTCACCAACAGAATGAGTCAGCGCTCATGGCGATCTAGATCAAACAGCCCCCTTATAAGAGATACACAGAGACGCTAGAAGACTCATATTGACTGGAGAGATTACATTTTCAGACCTCTGCAAGCTGTAATGCAATGTATAAACATTTCTTACGATATATGGGATGTGGGCTACCTGGGGCGGTGCCAACCAGATGGAGGGTGTGCTCGGCATGCCCGGAACTGGCAAGAACTAGATAAGGTGGCCAGAGACACTTCCTGACGTTTACTATCCGAACTTCACAGGCAGACTGGCCCGTCCTTCCTTAGGGCATTAATAAAAGCATTTTGTAGGGGGCGGGGTGGGGCTGAGGGTGCTATGATGTTTTAATCGCAAATTGATTGCATTAGCTTGATAAGACACTCAATGTAGGGGGAAGGGCGTTTAGCGGCTGGAGTTGGTGCCAGTGCCGGGGGAGAGGGTTCTCTCCCTCTCTTCCTTTTTGGGGCGAAAGGCACTCTGCTAGTTGGGGATGTGAGTCGTTTTAAACCTACATGGCAGGGTAGCAGGGGGGCGGCGGGGAGACAGCAGTTTCATTGCTATTCACTAATGGTTAATAATGTTTGGAGGGAGGGGGTGGGGGTTTGAGTTGGTCATACAGGAAATGTAATTGTGTGCTAGTGCGGTGTTGCAGGATCTACGGATCGCGTAAAAGGATAGCTTTCAGCGATGGCTACAAGGTGGGATAAAAGTTTAAAATTCCTTAGCTGGAACGTCAACGGATTGGGAGACAAGCTCAAGAGGGGTATAGTTCTCCAATTTGTCAAACGACACCTCCCAGATGTCGTCTTATTGCAGGAAACGCACCTCATCGGTAATACCTGTCATGCACTCAATAGGTGGGGCTATACAATGGTGACACATGCCAACTTCACTTCAGGGTCCAGAGGGGTGGGCATTCTGTTGCACCGTAACTTTCCATTTGTCATTGAGCATTCAGAGACAGACTCACTGGGATGCTTTACAGTGTTCTCGGGGAGATGGGAGGGACTCATACTCAATATATTGACGGTTTATCTCCCACCAGGTCTCCAAATCCAACGGTATCTTGATCTGGGTAAACTTCTCCTTTCCCTTCCTGAGGGGCAGCTTTTACTTGGCGGGGACTTCAATGCAGTAGTATCAGGGGGAATAGATAGGCCCCCACCCCGAGACATCGCCACAGGGCACATGTGGCTCTCCAATCTCCTGGAGGCATTCGGCCTATTTGACCTCTGGCGCATTCGCCACCCAAACCTACAACAGTACACATTCTTTTCGGGACCACAACACACCTTTTCCTAGGAGAGATTACATCCTTATGCCCTTGCAACATGACCCTACCATCCAAGAGATCAAACACCTGGCACGAGGCATATCTGACCACTCCCCCATATACTATAGGGGAACAGAGGGTAGGTGCGCCCATAAATATGTGGTTCCTCCACAACCGGGAGATCAAAAAGAAGATAACCTGCTCGATTGACCAATACTTCTAAGAAAACGTTGGGACGTTGGAATCCCCTACCGTTCTCTGGGAAGCATTCAAAACCGTTCTGAGGGGTGAAGCCCTCTCCACAATTGCCGGACAACGTAAGGAAAAGGAGACACAAATGCTAACCATTGAGCGTGACCTTCTCGCTCTGGAGGAGGCAGCTCAAGTTGATGGAAATACAGGGGCTCTGCATCAGGTAAAGCTCAAAGCGGCCAAATACAAGGCACTGGCCACTGATGACGCTAAAAACCTAGCGAGAGACAGGGATGGCCGCTTATACGACCAAGGGGACAAAGCAGGCAAATTATTAGCCTGGTTGGACAGAAAGCGCAGAGGGTGGTGGCTGAGCTCAGGACCGGGTCGGGCGCCCTCCTCACTGAACCTCAGCAGATAGTTAGTGAATTCACAGCACATCTCAAAGGAGTGTCTTGCAGGGGATTGGAGCTCCCGCAGGAAGACTACTCCGCGCTCTTGGCGAACATTAAGCTACCCACCCTCTCTGACGACCACCGAGGGAACTTGGAAGGTGCACTCAGAGCTGGGAAAGGCGATCAATGAACTTCGACCTGGGAAAGCACTAGGATCCAATGGTCTCCCTATTGAGCTGTACAAGCTCAAACCCGACCGCCTGGGCCAGCACCTTAAGAGTATGTTCGAGGACAGTAAAGTACTGGGGAAACTACTGAGAGACCAGCGCATCGCCACATTGGTAGCCATCCCTAAAGGAGGGAAACCCAAAGAGCTCTGCACCTCTTACAGTCCAAAGTTCACTGTTAAATGCTGAACCCAAAATCCTTGTTAAACTGCTCGCAAATAGGACCAAGCCGATAATCACCAAATTGATCCACCCAAACCAATCGGGCGTTATGCCGCACCGCAACACTGCGCTCAACTTACGACGACTCCATGGAGTGTTAGGACGCTGCCACATGATCCAGGAGGACGCGGTTGTGGTCTCGTTGGATGCCGCTATGGCATTCAACACGCTCAAATGGCCGTATATGATGGCGGTCCTCAAAAAGATGGGCTTTGGCCCTAATTTCATTGGATGGGTACGCCTCCTTTATACTGAGCCTTTAGCTCAGGTGGTGGTCAACAATAATATCTCAGAGATATTCACACTGGAGAGAGGGACGCGGCAGGGCTACCCCCTCTCACCCCTCCTTTTCGCCCTCTCCTTGGAGCTGCTGGAGCTGCTGGCGGCCTAGATACAACAGGACCTCTCACTAGGGGGCTCAGGTGGGCTGAGGGGTGGGAGGACCGGATTTCGCTCTATGCGGACGACATCCTCTTATACCTTGCCCTCCTTCCAAATCACTTAGAGTTGCCCTAGCCATTTTTACATGTTTCCGGAGAAACTACGGTTACAGCATTAACTTGGGAAAATTGTTGCTATACGTCCTTCATGGCGCCCCACCTCAATGCTGCGTGACTGCCTGATCAAGATGGCCACAGAGGGGTTCACGTATCTTGGAATCTTCATCTCCACTAATTTGATGACCTGGTACTGAACCTCTTACCACCTCTGCAGAGGTTCAAAAGGGACACCGCCACTTGGAAGAAGCTCCCGCTGTCCCGACTGGGTCGGGCAGCTCTTTTCAAGATGATGGTGCTGCCGCGTTTCTTATATGCTCTCCAAAATTACCCAGATTTAGTCCCGCAAAAAGTATTTTACAGACATCGAGGCCACCCAGAGGGGCCTGTTGTGGGCGGGATCACCACGCATCTCACTCCATTAGGGAGGTACAATTGGGGTATAGCACTTCCGGACATTCAGAAATACTACTGGACAGCACACCTCTCGACCATAAACCAGGGCACGTACTGTGGTGGGGACGATCCCGGCTATGGAATGGATAGGTGGCTCCTTCTGGGTGGGAACTTTGAGGCGGCGCTCTACTCTAAAGCTAACAAATACCCCCTTATAGGTCCTACAAGACACTTGTTCCAACTCTGGCATAATGTGAGCTGCAAACTGGGATGGGCTGACAAACTCACATTGGCTACCCCACTCTGGGTTTCGGAAAGGCTGGGTACACTGGGTCGCACTAAAGAGTTTCGTAACTGTGACCTGATAGTGATCTCTCGTATAAAAGACCTATGGGGCCCAATGGTATGGTGACATTTGTCTCGCTACAGCAAGCATATGACTTAGCACAAACGGAATAGTTTCGATACGTACAGATCAGGCACTTATTCCAGGCTAACATTCCTCCCGGAACACAGCTTCTGAAATCCTCCCCCCTAGAGGACAGACTGCTGGACGGCCATCTGCCGGAAAAGGCTATCTCCCTCACATATAAAAAACTCATATACCACACTCCTGACCCTCTGCTCGCACTTAGGAGAAAGTGGGAGACTGACGGTCTTGAGATTGATGATGAAGAATGGAGAGAGGTGCTTGCCTCCACCAAAGAAGTGGTGATATCAGCAAAACTGAGGCTGATACAACTGAAAATATTACACTGAGTTTACATTTCTTATACCCGACTAGTATTGATGGGTAAGATTGCGGAAGGGTTCTGTAAGAGCCAGTGTGGGGAGGTGGAACATTCCTTTACATAATATGGGAGTGCCTCCTGATACAAACCTACTGGAAACGGGTTCACAAATGTATGTGTGCTTTCTGGGGGGTAGAATTGTGACCCGAAGTTAAAAGGTGCCTCTTAAACATCTGGGAGCCCACAGATTTGACAGCAAAAGGTAGAATATGGGCGACACTTGGACAGGCTATAGCAAAACACACGCCTGTGGGAGCAGTAACACCTCCAACGCTTAGAACATGGAAGCAGGACATGGACTGGTGAATGCTGCAAGAGACGACAGTCTATGTGGCAATTTGGTCAAAGTGGAATGAGTACCGCGCAACCTGTGTGAACCTCCCTTGATCCCTTCCCTTGACGAACCCTTAACGCCTTAATGAGTTATGTATGGTTACCATCTTGTATGCTATGACATCGGAAGTGGTGATATTTGTATAAGAACCTATAACACTGTAAACATTATGAATTCCTGTGTGTAATGACCATCAAGCTTACTTTTGCCAATAAACAGAGTTATAAAAAAAAAGAAGAAGAACTGTATGGTGTGCTATTCACTACTTGTTGGTTTTTAGTTCTCTGCTCTCTTGTGATCTTCCCAACAAAAGTATAGTTACATTCCATAATTTGGTGTAAATAGTTATACCTTTCTTTTGTTGTCCTCTCTGTGCAACTTTGAAGACTGATTTGCGAACCTTTGCTGTCAAAGAAGCTAGATTTTGCAGGTCCCTCTATATTAAACATAATGCCACTAGAGATGTTTCTACAAAACCCAGGACAGCCTGATCAAATTGTAAACAATGGATAAGAACTTTCTTAAATAATTTGTTTGCCGTTGAGGGTAAAAATTTTGATGTCAGCTCTGGAAAGAGTTTTTTTTTTTATTGTCAGGGTTCTGATGGTCAGAATATCTTTAATCAAATGCCTGAGTTAGTGCCAAATGCAAATGAATGTCGACAGCTGGACAGTTATTAGGAGCCCCTACAACATTTGGAGTGATATTTTCAGGATGAGCTGGTATTGTAGTAGAGAGGCACAGATGTAGCACTTACTATACATGCAGGAGACACAATAGCACTATGTTTTTACATTTTTTTAAAAATTGTTTTATTGAGTTTCTGGTTTTTCCCATGTCAGGTCGTACATCAAACAACATGTTACGATTTATACATCTAGACTTATCTAGGCTAGTTCAGTGCGACATACCACAAATGATTATCTCAGAGTCATGTCTAGTGTGTTTATGTAGTTGTGATGCCCATTGAGTTTAAACATAAACATTATGAAACATAACATTGGTATAACAAGAAAACAGTACATTTTCCCTTCCTCCCATTCTTGAGTGATTAAAATACCACACTATATCGACAATTATGTACCACCCCGCCTTCCCTCACACATTCTTATTACTTATTGTTTTTATCACACATACATGTCGCCACACTTGTTTCTTGAATAGTCCATATGTAGCTTGGATCGGTGCGAGGGGGCTTGCCATACCTAAAGCCCTATGCATAGCACCTACTGGCTACTACTTGTGCTTCTATGCTCCCCTTGCTCTTCTATATTTAGCAGTTCTTACATTTCTTCTTGTTCAGATGTGTTATCTACTGTTTCAGAGTAGCTCTGCCAGGATGCACGAAAATCTGACAAAATCGCATCCCACTCTGCCACCAGAAGCTGTTTCCGTATCCCCGCCGCGTCTTCGCGACGGAGCACTATACTTTACCCTGCTGTGATTGGAACAAGGCCTTCGCAGCTGGGGGTTCAGGGGATTTCCTTCATTGTGTGAGTAGTCGTTTGGCAATTATAACTCCCAAGTCTATGTAGCAGGTCGTCACTCTACTTTTTGGGCCTTCGATATAGCCCTAATATACATGTCTCACATGAGCAATCTAGTGTGCGTTCCGTGCATTGAGCTAAGTGTTTGGTGCCTGTTTCCTAGTATGATTAGATAGCTGTGCAGGTCCACAGCATGCGTAGTATGTATGTATGTATTTATTTCTAATATAGCGCAACAACTTCACCCTACGGGTATCTTGGCGCTCATGTAGTAGGTCTCCGCCTATCTATCACATCTTGGGCATGTGGCACTGTTCCGATTGAAATAATGATTCATCTTGGCTGGTGTCAAATAAGTTCTGTGTATTATATAGTCTTGAATGAGTCAAAATCTGGCATTTCGTGGGATACATGTGAGACTCCTTAGAATATCCTCTCTTTCCCGTTCTGTGCTAGGTCGCTGCAGGTCGGAGTCCGAGTGGGCTCGAAGGGATAGCAGTGGTGGTGCTGTGCACAATCTTAAAGAATCCGCCAACCATCTGGTAAGATGTTGACCCGTGCCCAATTCATGTAGGTACTGTATTGTTAAGTGGGTGGCAGGTTCATGCATTATGTTTCCCCATAACATGCCTAGTGTGTGTATCACTGCAGCGTGTAGCAAGAACTGGCCCTGCGGTCAGCTTGATTCTTCACTGAGCCCTTCAAATGGCAACAGTTGGCCATCACTGTATTAGTCGCCTAGAGTTTGCACTCCCACCTTCTCCTATTGGGAATGCTCTGCGCCAGTATTTGCTTGGCATTGTCTAGGCGTGATGAGTATAGGAAAAGACGGCGCATATGGGGTGACCGGTTGTGTGTTCATAAACTGCAGCGAAACAATTGTAAGCCACCCTCACAAGCAATTGGGTAGGTGATTTGCCCGTTCTGCCTAGATGGAATAGCTTTACTAACTGGGGATGGGTGAGCCCTGGCGCTTGCGTGGCAGTGTCCTTTAAGTATTGTGTACTTAGCTGGGCACTCATTGGAGCTGTGCAGCCAGGTAGTATTGCTCCATATTGGGTACAGAAAGGCCCCCTCGATCGGCCGGAGGGTACAGCCTGGTTAGCACTACCCTGCTGCATGTCCTGTGCCAAATAAATTGCAGCATGTCTCGTTTGAATCCTTTAAATAGTGCTGGCTTGACTTGAAATAGTAAGTTCATGAAGTGGTAGAGACACAATAGCACTATGATTAACCAATATTTTTAATTGCATGTTGACATCAGGAACCTTCCCCAAAATCTGGGAAGAAGCGTTCATTCTACCCTTGCTGGAAAATAAAAATGTGAATCCCAATGACTCAAACACTTATTATCGGCCTATTTCTCACCTACCTTTCCCACCTAAAATTATCGAAAAGGGCTTAACTCTTCAGATAACCCAATACGTGGCTCACCACCCTCTACTTGACACTACCCAATTTTGATTTAGAAGTGGTCATAGGACCGAAACCGCTCTGATCAAAACAACTAAAGAAATCAGGCCTATAGTCAATGGTGGCAGAAACGCTGCTCTAGTACTCCTCTATCTATCTACAGCCTTGGCATGGTTGACCATAAGGTTTTGGTCGAGCGTGGCCGGGCTATCTGGATCGAGTGGTCGATCCTTAAGCTCTTGGAATCCTTTCTTTCCCAAAGATCTCAGGTCGTTGCTTTGGACCTGTTTGTTTCCAAATCCTTCACCATGCCTTGCGCGGTCCCACAGGGCTCCTCTCTCAGCCCCATGTTGTTCAATAATGTTAAACAATTGGCCTCTCTTATTGGATCTTTCGGGCTAGACCTCACATCTTATGGAGATGACACCCAAATTGTGGTGGCACTTTCTTCCTCTAACAAGCAGATAGGATCCAATTTCTGTAACTGCATGACTGCTGTAGATTACTGGACGAACTTTAATTGTTTAAAACTCAACTCTGGTAAAACTGAGGTCATTTTGTTTGGAAACTCACGTTCCTTATGGACCCTGCACTGTTGGCCTAAGGATCTGAGTCAACTTCCTACCCCAGTCTGCAAGGCTAAGAACCTTGGTGTGATTATGGAAAGTAAACTTACCTTGGGACTCCAGGTTAATGTGATCATGTCCTCTACCTTACATGTCCTTAGGATGGTCAAAAAAATCCTTCCTTTTATTCCAGCATATGCCCAAAAAATGGTCTATGCTTTATACCTCAACATGCAGCAACAACATCTAAATAAGCTGCAGGTTCTGCAAAATTCAGGTGCTAGAATGTTAACTGGATCCCCAAACAACAATCGGTGGCCCATGCCTTCAAACATCTACATTGGGTGTCTGTCAGGCAGCGTATTAAATTCATAGCACTCTGCCTTGCCCATAAAGCCATGCACAGAGTTGGCCCAGAGTTGTTTTAAACATCCCTTCCAATGGTATGTTCTAGGAAGATGCTTAAGATCTTCAGGCACCTGAAAACTTGCTGTTGATAAATTCAAAAGAACTGACTGAGGAGGCCAAGGTTTTGTCAACTCCACTGCCAAAGAATGGAACACCCCCCCTCCTACCATTAGATCAGTTCTAACCTCCTTCAATTTAGAAAAAAACTAAAATCTTGGCTGTCCCATACACCTGTATCACCGGGCATTTCCATACAGAATGAAAGAAATCCCCCATAGGATCTTTAAACCTGTGGCATACTGGGGAGTCATTGAGGCCCGCTCTCAACATACAGAGTGGTGTCATATACCCTTAATGTAGATACTTGAATTGTATAAAGCAGAGCCTAATGAATATTGTTGGTGCGATGGGACATACAGATATCCTGCCTCCTCCAAGTCTCTCACCCAGCCCTCCCACGTCTCTTTTAGAGGGTTCAATAATATGGGCAAGTGCACCACTAGGGATTTATAGATCTGCAATACCCCTCTCCTGCCTGAATGGGCCATACAAATCGTGTTTTTTAAGGGGATATATTCAGGAATGTCCTGTAGTGGGTATCGGAATGTGTGTAGGGCATTTCGAAGTTGTAAGTAGTGGTCGAATTGCGAGGGTGGCATTTGAAACTCTGCTTGAAGCTCTTTTAATGATTTCATGTGGCCCCCGCCTTAGACGTCCCCTACTCTAGATAATCCAATAGAGTCCCATCCCTTGAAGTCTTCTAGGGTAGACACCTGATCTTCCCAGCAGGGTTTCCCTCATCAGCTTGTGGTCCCGTCCAATCCGCCAGAGGGCAGCACTCTATGCTCTAAATGTCACCTTGGTTACCTCTGGGAGGCTGGAGAGAAGGGGGGAACTGTAAAGGATGTTTAAGACATTGTCTAGTCCCAGTGCGGCTATTTCGATCCCGTAGGCGGGGTCATCCCACCCTCAACACAGCCAGTCGTTGAAAGGAAGTAACTGTGTTGCCCAATAGTATAGGCGGAAATCTGCCATGGCAAGGCCACCATTGTACAACTCCTGGATGCATTTCCCCAAGGTTTTGCTGGGATTGCCACTGGCCTAAATAAAGCTATGTCCCATTGTCAGCATAGAGTTGAACCAGACTTGTGGTAAGTGTAAAGGGTAGTTTTGTAGCACATAGAGTAATTTTAGGAGGATTATCATCTTGTACAATGTAATCCTACCCATGGTGCTAAGGGGAAGATTATTCCACAGTCACTGGTCCTCCAGGGCCTTACGCGTCACGGCAGTGTAGTATCCCTTTTAGATGACATCATATTGGTTCATTGGAATTGTTATGTTTCCTATCTATGTTCTACATCCCTTATGTGGGAGTTGCTCAGATCTTCTGGCATTCCTTTCCTTGTGGTTGTATAAGCTGTTACCTCCTGAGAATAAACTGCTTCATAAAGAGTGTCCTCTATTTACTTCGATTATTGGCGACGACCGGGATCTTGAACAACCCACTCTCTGAAGCAAGTATTTTTTTTTATTAAAAAAAAAGAAGAAACACTTGAGGAACAGCGTTCACACGTCTCAAAGGTATTTTTTTTTACTACTAACTTATGTGTAAATGATCGCACCAGCGGCAGAAATCAACCATGTGCCTTGATTGCACCTGAGGCAGTGTTTAGTATCGTATTTTATTGATTTTTGCCAAGTTTCGTCATCTCTGACTTTGCCTATATATTACTTCGCATACTTTTGTGAATTTAGCATGCTGAATTTCTTTTGCAAACTCGACGCGATTCTGCTCATTTGTTTTATTTAAGCGCATTAAATGCATGTCAAGCAGGCTTTCTGATGCGAAAGATTTAAATTTCTCATAGCTGCATTTTTCAAAACTCATCTGGTAGTTCTTCGATGCTGAGCGAGCTTCAGAACTCTTGTTGATGCTTGAGCCTTCTCGTTGTATCAACGTTCTCTGTGACGTTTGATGAAAGCGTCCAAGCGTCACAAAGGTCAAAGAATCACACGCTTTGACGTGACGCGGCGGCCATTTTCTTGACGCATTGTTTGTTTACTTTGTCCGATAAACGCTACGCTACCACTTTTGACTATTCACAATTTATTCTTACCAGCGTTCCTGCACATTACGAACATCCGAATTTGACGGACTACTGCATACAGATCTCGCTGGCATCAATCTTTCAGAATTTCTTTCACAGAAACGAAATCGACCACGGTGACTACGTTTATTTTGTTAATTCATTATTTTCTTTAGCTGTACAATTTCTCTTGCCTAATTTTGTGTTGTTATTTATCTGAAATGTCAAACAATATTAATTCTCCTTCACATTTTTTACCTGTTGCTTGGGATCCTAAGGTAGAATGGGATCTATGGTATCCCACATTTCTAGCATATGTGGATGTGGTGAAAGAAGATGGGTGTTCTCCTAAAAGGAAGTTAGAACTATTAAAAAACTGTTTAGGGGGTGCTGGCCTTAAAGAATTATAAAATGTACCTCCTATTGAGGGTGCAGGTGATTTTAATATTTTTGAGGTCGTAATAAAACAATTAGCTTCTAGGTTTGGAAGAAAAATCAACACTGTGATGGAAAGGTTTAAGTTTTATTCAAGGGCACAGAAAGACGATGAGTCTATTGAAAACTATGTAGCCGCATTACGAACTTTAGCAGGTTCTTGTGCTTTTGAAACGAGCAATTTTGAACAGGTGCTAAGAGACCAAATTATGATGAAGACCAAGAGTAAAAAGATTCAAGAACGTCTATGGATGGGAACTGAGTCTTCTCTTAATGCTGTATTGAACATAGCCAAAGGTATTGAAAAATCTGAACTCTTTGTAAGTGAGATTAGAGGCCAAGATGTCAAGAATAAAGTAATAATTCCAGAGGTTGCTTTGGTAAAGGAAGTCCATAATCAAAAGAAGTTTCCTTTCACTCAAACTAAAAAAGAGTATTTTACAAGAGACAACAAATTTGCTGGCAAGAAAAACCAGGTGATTTGTTATAGGTGTGGAGCTAATGATCATGTTGGCAATTACAGAGGTTGTTCAGCATGGAATAAAATTTGCATAAAATGTAAAAAACCAGGACATTTTAGTAAAATGTGTAGATCTCCACAAAAAGTAAATATGTTAACTGATTCAGAGTATGAAAATCCGGTAGAAATTCAGGAAATTAACACGTTGTTGTGTGTTGGTGACACTAAATGCAAAGGTTTTCCCAAGGACAAAATATTGATAAATGGTGTAGAAATTTCTATGCTCATAGACTCATGTGCTTGGTACAGTATAATTGGTAGTGACATCTTTAACAGGTACTGGAATTCTTCAAATTTACTTCCATCTGATGTTCGTCCTGGTGGATATACTGGTCAGAAAATTGATTTGTTGGGTTTTATGTGGGCTGACATCAAATTTAAACATAAGAATATTAAAGGCAAAATTTATGTTGCATCCAAAGGAGCTTCTATTCTAAGTTGACCACATCAACACGAGTTGGGAATCAAATTGGATCCCAATGCTTCTCCACCAGTTTATCTAGTACCTTCTGTTGATGATGAATTCAGATTAAAAGCAAGTTTCCAGACATTTTTTCTGACACCTTAGGTGAATTTGTAAATTTTAAACACAAAATTATTTTAAAGGAAAGTGCGACACCTGTCCGACATAAAGTTAGAAATGTACCTCTAGCCTGTCTCGGGGAATTATTGAACCAACTGAGTCCTCTCCCTGGGTTTCTCCAGTAGTTTTATCAATTAAAAGCAACTGCGAACTTCGCCTATGTGTTGACCTCCGCAGTTTGAACAGTGAAATTTGGGTCGATAGAATCCATTACCCAACATTCATGAACTGATTTCTACTCTTTCTGGTGCTTGTATTTTTTCAACCTTAGATTTGGCTAGTGCTTATCACTAGGTTCTACTCCATGAAGATTCTACGTTTCTTACTACTTTCATAACGCCAGAGGGCATGTTCCAATTCCGTCGCATGCCATTTGGTTTGGCTAGTGCGGCATCAGTGTTTCAAAGGCTTATGAAAGATGTCTAGGAAGGTTGTGATAACGCCAAGATGATATTTTAATTTACGGGAAAGATTTTGAAGACCATGATAAGAATTTAGATAAAGTGCTAAGGTCTGTTCAGGGAAAAGGTTTGACCTTGAAATTTTCAAAGTGTAAATTTAGACAAAGCACTGTAGAATACTTGGGACATGAAATTTCTGCTCAAGGCATTAAACCCAAACATAATCACATTCAAAGCATAACTAAGGCTCCAGCTCCTAGTAATAAGGAACAATTGGTGTCAATTTTAGGCCTTACAGAGTTTTATAGTAAATTTGTACAAGACTATTCGTCTAAGGTTCATTCTTTGAGGCTGTTGTTAAAAAAAGATGCAAAATTTGTTTGGAACAATGAACAACAAATTGCTTTTGAATTACTCAAAAAAGAGATTGTCAACGCCCCTTTTTTGAGACCTTTCGATTTGGGTAGAGAATGCATTGTGTGTGTGGATGCAAGTAATGTTGGCCTCGGCTCTGTGCTGATGCAAAAGAATAAGGGTGAGGAATATGTAGTTTCTTATGCATCTCGAACGCTTCGTGGTGCTGAGTTCAATTATTCCACCATTGAGAAGGAACTTTTAGCTTATACTTGGGCGGTCGAACATTTCAGGCAGTTTCTTTGGGGAACAAGATTCCGTTTGCGAACTGACCATAAACCTTTAATAAACATGTTAGCTGCTGGAGGTGGTTGTACTTTGACAGCACGTTTGGCACGTTTAGCAGCCAAGTTACAAGAATTTCAATGCATAGTGGAATATGTGCCTGGACGTTTAAATGTTCATGCAGATTGCATGTCTAGATTGCCTTGTGCCTCTCCAGAGATAATTGATAAGTCCTCTCGGGATGTTGATGTGATTTTAACCATTGATGATATCAATGATGTGAAGTGTAATGCTACATCCAGTGTTATTTCTGAAACGGTTTGGAGACATGCCATGTGTAAGGATGTTTCCTTATCCAATGTGGTGGACTTTTTGAAACATGGTTGGCCTGAAGAAAGGAAACTTTCTGGCGATGTTTTGTCTTTTAGTAAAATAAAAGAAGAACTCATGTTTGATCAGGGTTTTGTAACCAGAGGAGATAAGATAGTCCCGCCTAGTGATTTGCGAGAAAAAATAATTTTTATGGCACATGAGGGACATATGGGTATGTCCAACGCTAAAAGGAGAATCCGTGAGTTTTACTGGTGGCCCGGTATGGATAGAATGGTAGATAAGTGGGTTAGTTCATGTTCTCCTTGTGCCAGCAGTGATAAGTCAGTTAAACCTTTGGCTGCCAAAACGGATATTTCTCCCATTGAGTATACTATGTGTCCTTGTAAGAAACTTGGGATTGATATTATTGGTCCTCTTGATTTAATGGATAATAAATCTGTCTTCATTCTGGTATTAATTGATTACTTCTCGAAATGGCCAGAAATAAAGGTGGTTGACAGAGTTGGTTCTTCCCAAGTTGTTGACTTTCTTGATGAAATATTTTGTAGAGAAGGGATCCCAGCTGAGTTGGTATCGGATAATGGTCCACAATTCATCAGTAGTGAGTTGTCTTCTTTTCTTGTTAGGAGTGGTGTTGTACACAAAAGGGTGTCTAATTACAATCCTCAGGCCAATGGTCAAACGGAGCGCTTTAATAGAGTCATCAAGGAATCTATTCAACTAGCTGTTAAAAGCAAATTAGTTTGGAGGACTCTTCGTGCGTCTCTTCTATCGTACCGTACTTCGCCTAGTTCTGTACAGGTGTTTCTCCATTTGAATTGTTAAAAGGTAGAAAACCTGGTTCAAAATTGTTACCTTGGTGGATGAAGTTGAAGGTTCCTTATGAGCTTGGTGTTGATCCGTCCAAGGTTAGAGACAAGGTTTTGAAATATCAAGAAAAGATGAAGTGTTCTTCTACTTCAGCTGGTTCTAGACCAGGGATTAGGGTTGGTGATCTGGTGCGTGTAAAGTTCAGTAGGTCTTCTGGTTCTAGGTGGAACAAATGGTCTGATCCTTGTAAAGTTACAGAAGTTTTCAGCAAAGCTGTCAGGGTAGAAAGTGGTAAAGTGTGGAACTTTCGTAGAGCTTCTTTGTGTAGAGCTTCCAACTTGAAAATGTGTTCTCTACCTTCTTCATCTGAGTCTGATGATAATTCTTATCCTGCTCTGTTAGATACTTTCAGTGGAAATTCGAAAAATTCTTCCAGGAATAATGATGATGCTTTCCTTTCCGATGTTTTGGTTTCTCCAGAACAAGTGTCTTTTGAATCTAGTGCTATGTGTGACACTCCTGTTCAACAATGTATTCCTGATACTAATGTTTCCAACCATGTTGTAGATAAGTTGAATGCACAATTTACTGATGTTCCCTTAAGGAAAAGTTATTGTGTCAAATTTACTTCTGTTAAGTTACGTGATTTTGTTCATTAGTTTTTTTTTGTTGTTTTTTTTAAAGGGGGAAGGTGTGTAGTATCCCTTTTAGATGACATCATATTGGTTCATTGGAATTGTTATGTTTCCTATCTATGTTCTACATTCCTTATGTAGGAGTTGCTCAGATCTTCTGGCATTCCTTTCCTTGTGGTTGTATAAGCTGTTACCTCCTGAGAATAAACTCCTGCTTCATACAGAGTGTCCTCTATTTACTTCAGGCAGCAAGGTTCAAATTTCATGTCAGGTGTGGGTCCCAGGAGATACACACTCCAAGGTACTGAAAGCTAACCAGGCGTATCAGAATCCGGGATTGCCAGGCCTCGTCCCGGTGGTCCCCCCTCAGAGGGACCAATGGAGATCTGCCTCAACTGCCCCCCAGGTCAATGCCTCCCCAAAAATGCCCAGGATTTGAAGAAGTAGGGCCCTGTTGTCAGCTGGTTGGGCCATTAATAAAATGATGTTGTCTGTAGAAACACTATGGAACACCAGGCCTCAGTCAGTCAAAGCCTCGCACCTGGACTTTGCATCGGATCCACACCACAGTGGCTCAATGCCAAGCACAAATGAAAGCTAAGATAGTTGGCACCCCTGCCTGGTGCCCCTCCTCACCAGAAATGTGATACCCAGCGCTGTTGACCCGATGTCCAAACCCCATGCCAGTAAGTTCCCCATCAAGATATGACCAATCAACCATGTTGAACACTTTTTCAAAGTCAATTAAAAGGAGGGCCGTGGGGCATCCCAAGGCTTTAATACAGCATAACACTATTTGTACCCTGAAGATGGAGTGCTTGGTGCCACACCAGGGATTGAACCCACATTGGTCAGGGTGGACCAGCTTGTGCATGACTGTCAGCAACCAGTTCCCCAGAAGTTTTGCATACAGTTTAACCTAGCTGTTGATAAGGGAGATTGGTCAGAAAGAGGTGTGTGTTAAATGTGTCCAGCCAGGTTTGGGAAGTACCATAATTGTGGACTACTCAATCTTGGAAGGAAAACGTCCCATGTCAATGGCTTTGCTGTATAATTTGAGCAGGGGTGGTATTATGTTGGGACGGAGTTTGCGATAGAACTCTACAGGGTATCCGTCGGGTCCTGGTGTTTTACTCTGGTTCAGATCTGCCAATACATCTGGTAACATCCTGGTCCTAGGCGGTCCTGTTCAGGAGTGACAACTGGGACAAGAGGAGTTCCTACATCAAGGTGGGGGGGATTAGGAGGGGGCGTAATTTCAGTGTACGGTCATATCTGCAGAGCACATATCTCCTCATAGTAGTGGGCAAATACAGCAGCAATCTTCTGGCAGTCATCAACCCCTCCCCAGGAGTTCCCTATGATGCTGGGTACTACCCTGGTTTCGGATTGGTGTGTGTCGAGCCAGTGCAGAAGCTTACTATATTTGTCTCTCCGTTCATAGACATGGCGTCTGAATGCCATTCAGCACTTGCAGGCCTCGTCCAGGCAAAAATGACGTAACAAAGCCCTGTCTAGTTCTAGTGGGCGTTTATCTAGATCAATTAGTGCTCCGGGTTCCCTGTAATCCTTAAGTATTATTGAGGTTTCAAGCTCGGTGATTAGGTGATATTCTTTGCTGTCAGCCCCTGTAAAAGCAGGCCACGCATCTCATAAAAGCCTTGGCCACTCCCATGAGATCCCACCCAGAATCATCCTAGCCCTCGTTCAGCCCAGGAAACGACAAACTCATACTGTAAAAATGTTGTAAATGTATCGTCTTGTAGGAACCTGGCATTAAGGCACCACATAGGGCGGCTGCCTCTGGGGCACATGTCACAGTGAAGTAGAACCGGTGCATGATCTGATATCTCGTGAAGTAAGATCTGGGATCATGTGCTTCAGAATGAAGTCTTTTAAAGTCACTGTAGGGAGGAGTTACTCTAAAATCTAAAATAGGACCCTGGGTGAAAGGCAGGATGAGCCTACGCTAGTCTGATTTGAACCACTACAGGTTGATGTACACAGGTCTATTCTGGTCCATCACTGCCACTGCTGTTCAATCAAAGCTTGAGATGGAGAAGAGTTGAGGAGAGTGCAGAGACTACTCATTGTAGACGCGACATAAATTGCATGAAGCACGTCATATCACTAATGTAGAGATATAAACCCAAGAGAGTGAATAGGGTAAGGTGGGACTTCATATTTCAGTGCTGAGGAGTGGTATTCTTGCAAATAGTGGTCTCAGGAGCTAAAGAAATGCAGAACCTGCAACAGAAAGGCCAAATACCCTGCACTCCTTAAAAACACTACCTCCTAGATCCTTTGGCAAAGGAACAAGAAATGTAATGCACAGACGTGCTTACCAGCTTTCTGATGCCTGCCGTGAGGGAAACGGCTCCTGGGTCACTCGCACCGCCGTGAGGGCAACGGCCACAGAGAGCATCTTCACTGCTGCAAGGGGTAGGGACTACAACCCCCAGCATCCCCTTCCCGCTGTTGCAGGGATACAGCGCCACCTAAGCGCCTGCAGCCACCGCCATATAAGCCCTGCACAGCTCCTGCAGCGTGGGACGCGCGGGGGCAGCGCCCGGGCCAAGGCTGGGCCAAGGGTGGCCCCTCATCACCCAGAGGAGGCTGGGCTGGGCCAGGGCTCTTGGTTCTGCAACCTGACATCTGGAAGGCAGTGTGAACAGTGAACATTGTCGGTACTATATCGCCCGAGTTGGGTGAGTTCTTCTGTTTTTGCCTAAGACTTGAAACTGTATTGGAGCATTCAATTTTTTATTTTTGTCCAGTAGAAGGAAGGAGTTTCATTCTGGTTTACTGGTCTCCTGCCCATATTTGACTGATTGAGAAACTAAGACTGTCATACTACCTTTATAAGGGCTGAGTTCAAGTATGGGGAAAGGAAAAACCATGGATGGGTCTGGTGGAGCTGTTGGAGGGGGCAGAGTGGTAGAGACTGTAAGTTAAAAAGGGTGAGGAAATCCCCAAAGCCAAAGCAAAGGCCAAATAATTGCACCCTGGATAGGATAGACTCGCTGATAAGTGAATGCGAGGATATCCTATCTAGTGAAACATCTACCCAAATTCTCAGTAAAGATATGTCCCACGGTTCCCCCCTTGTAGCTAAAAACGCCATAGCTCAACAGATAATTCCTGTAATATTCCACAAAACGAGTAGGGGAGATATGTTAGAGCCTCATAAAGAAGGTCAGGTCGGGAAAGGTAGTATTATACGGGAAAGTCAGGCTGGTCCCTCTGAGGAAGAAAATATAAGGGTTGTTTGCACAAATAGGTTCTTACCCCTTACAGATTTGCAAGAGCAGGATAGGGTAGATGAGGTTACAACCAATCCAGTGGTGATACCATGTGGAACTCCCTCACCACCTCAAACCTATAATACTGTTGAACGACAGGAGCTGCCTGTTCTTATAGCCGAGCTAAAAGTGGAAGTTACTTCAATACGTCAGAAATTGGAAGAACTTTCTTCGAAGGATGAAACTCTATCTGATAGGTCTTCTCCCTGTTCAAGAAGTTGCAGCCACAGAGTAAATCATTCGGAGCAACTTAATCAAAGACCTAGCCAGGGAGGGCATACTGCCTTAACCGCTACGGATACCCGACCTAATATTCCTGCCCCACATCAAGTTAGTAGAGTCACAGGAGGAATAAACGGTCTTAGCAAAGAACCTATACCATTGGGTGGTCCCACTTATGCATCTACCCTAAAACAAGACAAATCACAGAACCAAATTAGGTACACATCAGTGGGTGCAGGGTTTCCCATAAATATACATAGGTACTATGATCAAAGTACACTCCCGGAACAAGAGGTACACCAGCCACCAAGGATCTTTATGGTTAATGTCTCCAAATGTGTTAGCGGGAATTTAAGAGAAAGCGAGGACTCCCTCACAAACAAGGCAATCCATTGGATTCGACATGTCAGGGGATGTTGTTCTGTTATTAGAGAAGACATACTCAGAGCACAAAGACTCTCTTTTCCAGGGAACTCTCTTGATTCTATTGAATTAACACTGAAGCACTACGACTTGGTTGAGAAACTGCTGGCTCTAGAGTTTCGTACATCCTCCCCAGACAATTCTCAAATACAGTTTAGACGTTCCTCTTCTGTTCCTGGCTCCTCTGCGGGGTTAGGTGTTTCTTCTCTAGAAGGTATTTCAAACCTTGATTCCAATGACTGACTGCATATAGAACCACAGAGAGCTACACAATCTGGCATAAACGGTTGTAGCATCATCTACCAGCCTAGAGAGGAGACAATCAGTTTGAGCACTATGCCGGTAGTTAACTGTTTATTGCATTCAACGGAAGTCTCTGGGTTAACAGATTTTGATAAGCCTTTGAGTCCTACTGCCCATGAGGGTAGTATAACTATGGCTAAGGGAGGTAGTGGTATACCTAATGGTCCGTTAAATGCTATGCCTATATTGCCCAGAGGGAGGACTTTAATGACCTCCCTGTGTGTGCTGTCCTGGAATATAGGTGGCTTATGTTCTTAGACTAGCTCCCCTGAATGGCAGTCCTTCTTCTCTGGGTATGATGTGTGTCTGTTTGAGGAAACCTGGGCAATGGAACCGATTTTCTGTATAGGCTATTTGAATTTTTATGTATCTGCGATTGCAGGTGGGAAAGGCTGACCATCGGGTGGCCTATCAGTCTGGGTCCGCCAAGATATTGGCTTTATGGTGCAGGTTTTAGAGTTTTATAATAAGAACATACTAGCAGTCAGATTAGCATGGGGTGAGCGCAAAAAGCTCGATGCATATAACATCTATGCGATGGGTACCAAGGGAAAGAGGTCGGACGTGTTGGTAGCCCTAGATTCATTGCTTGACCAGCATTCCAGGGGCATAGATGTAATATTAGTAGGTGATTTCAACCTGACTTTCGAACCCCTTTTAAATGGGAACTCTAATTTCTATGATGCTGAAGACGAGCTGTGGAGTTTCCCGAAATTAGATCTAACACCAGTAAAAAAATGGACCGCAGCCGTAGTTCAGATGAACGCCCTCTGTATGGAGAAAGGTTTGAGGGCCATTAACGACAGAACCCAGTCAGACAGAGACGGTGCACCCACTTTCAATAATGGCTCTAGTGAAAGCTGTATTGATTATGTTTTAATTAATTTTGAGCTATGGCACACATTAAGGGATATGAGTGTTGTTGACCGTATCGAAAGTGATCACAACCCATTAGCTGTGGTTTTCGAAATTAGAGCAGAGAAAGCTACATCCCACCCTGAAGGTGATCTAATAAGCCTTGATCTAATTCCATCAAATAATATGAGGCATCTGAAATGGGCAAACCTGCTAGTTAAACCTGAAGTTTTAGCAATGTCGGCAGTAGATGCAATTAACGCAACTTCAGACTTGGAGAAACTTTTGCTTAATAGGGCCTCGTTCGAGGTTATTGAATTTCATGCGGAGTTCTTTAGACAACTTTGCACCTACTTTTTCAAGACTGTTAAAAATAAGGGTACCAACCTGAAAAAGATTTGATTTGATTTGATTTATAATTTTGTAAAGCACGCGAATGTCCTTGGGCGTCTTGGCGTTGGGAAGTGACTGGTTTAATAAGGAATGTAAGGAGGCCCGTAGCACCCTGGGGAAAGCGATAAAGTGTGGCGACATGCCCTCGGTTCGGTCTGCTAGGCAGAAATATAAGAAAGTGCAGGAAGTGGCAAAGAAATCCTGAGATGAAAAGAGGTGGCAGGCACTTAAAAGCACCTGTGAAAATAAAAACCAGAAACTATTGTGGGATGTAGTAAAATGGGACAGAGGCGGGACCCACGCAGAACCAATCAATTATGTAAGCCAAGACCAATGGGTAAAGCACTTTCAATCACAATATGAGTGCAGTAATGATGAGGAGGAACAATCTGATCCCCCTTGTGTCTACTATGACGGTTCTCCCTTTAGTAAAGCGGATGTTGATATTGCATTGGACACCCTGCAGGAAGGCAAAGCGTCAGGCCCTGATGGCATCCCAGCTGATATTTTTCTCCATGATAGAACTACATGGAGCCGCTACATTTTACTCTTAATGAACGAATTTGCCAAGGGTGTTCTGATTTCTGAGTCCTGGAAAGGTGCTGTGATCATCCCAATATTTAAAAAGGGGGATAAGTCAAATCTGGGGAACTACAGACCCATAAGTCTAATGAACTCAACTCAAAAGATAGCTGAACAGTTGTACCTCTGCACTCAAATATTTGTTATACATAGAAGCCAGTACTTCTAAGGGAGAAACTTCCCTGTCCTGACCTTATTAAGTGATCATGACTTTCAGTGATCAAAGTACACAATCTAATTTTTAGCTGCATGTAGAGAACATCCAAGACATCCATTATCTTTGCTGTTTTAATATTGTTTTATGCACAATTGTATACATCTTGTCAAATTAATGACACATGTTACAAGACTTGTTGACAGGAGTTCTTCTGTACATATATCCCAGAGAAACAAAACAGGCTGCCTGTTTTGTTTCTCTGGGATATATGTACAGAAGAACTCCTGTTCAGCTAGCTTAATTTGATTGATCTCCTTAGGGATTTCTTTAAAGTCGACATCTGTGGTAGTGGGATGTCACTGTTACCTTGAAGGGCACCATCACCTTACTTAAAAACAATTTGGACTTCTAAAATCAATGTTGACAAAATCATTTCACATTTTGGATTGGTAGTGCGACATCCTATACCACCACTGCCAGTGTTGTATTATTGATCAACTCAAAAGATCATGGGTCGCCTTGTATTAGATAAACATACAGGATTGGCTTTTCGAGCAGGACATTCTATCTCTCCTTCAAGCAGGCTTTAATTCAGGCATAAGCACCATTGATCAGACATTTCGCTTAACTCTCCTTTATTGGAAAACGGTGGTCTTGGAAAAATGTAGCTTGTTTGCTGCCTTTGTAGATCTAAGGGAAGCATTAGACCTCGTTTCTCGAAGTAGATTGTGGAGAGTCTTGTCTGATTTAAAGATGCCCCATGATTTACTATCTCTTGTTGCTAGTCTCCACGAGGACACCTATGCGAAGATTAGGTGGGGAAGCCAGGACCAGGATACTCCCGCATTCAGAGTGGGCAGAGGGGTGAGACAAGGCTGCGTTATGGCCCCAACATTGTTTTCTATTTTTATAAATGGCATTGCATAATTCTTGGAGGATACCCCAACGAATGCACCGAAATTGGTGGGCATAAGAATTCAATTCTTATGTTTGCCGATGATACTCTCTTAATAGCAAAAAAAGTGGTTTACAGCGAGCACTAATACTCTTTGAGGAATTTTGTCACACGAGGGGTCTTGAGATAAAGGTCTCAAAAACGAAATGCATGACATACAACCCACAAAGATCCTCAGGAGGAGTAATGCTATTGAATAAGCGCCCCCTGGAGAAGGTGAAAGATTTCACATACCTAGGCATTATTATTCAGGATAACATGAATTGGGGTAAGCATCTGGACATGGTCACATTAAAACATCTCCAGCTAGCGGGTACCACATTATCTGAATTTAATGCATCTTTTACCAAGCCAGTGAATTCCCTCTGACCATCTATAACATGAAAGTTGTCAGTGCAGTCTCATATGGGGCAGAACTCTGGGGCTTTAATAATCTGTCTAAACTGGCTGTAGCGGAAAATAGTTTCCTCAAAAAAATTGTGAACCTCCCACAAAGCAACCCGGTAAAGCCCCTTCTCCACAATCTAGAAAGGAAGGCATTAGCGGATGGCGCTAGACTACGTCCCCTGTTGTGCTGGCGGAGAATCTGGACGACCCTGGAACTGGCACATTATGCTGAGGGCTTTAAAGTTCTGATATGCTGTGATCGCTTTAAAAAGATTTCTTGGTTACAGCAGGTTAGATCGCTTTTGTTAAATATTGGTCTGGTGGCCTTGTGAGAGAACCCTGAGAATGCCTGGTTCCCGTCAAGAGAGCAAATGAAGGAAATGTATTGGGGATGGGTGGATGCCAATACATATATGATTAGTGACCCTTTGACACTGACGAGTCAATCCCTCAAGGCAAAACCAGTCTAAAACTAGAACCTTATTGGGACGCTATTACAAAGCAACAAGATAGAAAGCTCTTGTTTCAATTAAGAATAGGCACGGTACCTGTCAAACTGTTTTCTGCAGGGTGGGAGGCATCAATGGATACTCATTGCCCAAGTTGCAATGAAAGCACTGAGTCTTTGGCTCATTTGCTTTATGCCTGCCCCGCCTATATAGTTCCAAGGCGAATATGGCTGGCCCCCATTTGCCGAGCGCTGGGGACAAAGAAATGTGATGAGGCTTTAAGATTGATACGCACCAAAACGTGGTTGCCACTTAATATCCCCGTAGCCAAGTATTCAGGCTGGGCATGGATTATAAGAGCAAAAGCAATTGTGGCATCATGATCAATGTATATTGTGTATATATTTCTAAATCTTATAAAGACTTGTATATATATATATGAATTGATATACGATCATGGCCCCTAAATGAATAACATTGTATTGGTCCATTTCTATTGCCATTATGAGCTGGCATTTCATGAGTAATAACTGATTTTAGTCCTGGTGTTTTCATAACTTTTTATACAGATGTTTTATAATTGAGAGATACTACTCATTTGTATCTGTTTTATTGGGTGTTTTATGTAATGGATTATGCTTTCATGACAAATTGTCGAATAAAGCTTTATTGATGATGATGTAATGCACAGACAAGGTGTTCCATAAATTCTGAAGCTGTCAACAAATAGGACATACAGTGATGTCACCCATGTGTATAGTATCAGTTGCAGGAATGAAGCAGGCAGCACACAGGAAAGTAGACTCCTAATTTCAAATATCTCCCAAATATATTAGTGGCCTACAGCTGGTGAGCCAGCCTCCACCATGTGTGCTCCATCCAAGTCAGTTCTCAAAAGTAAATTCTTTGTTCCCCTGAACTTCCTGTGTGCTAGATGCCACAGGAAGTGATGTGCTGACTCCTGACAATCCTGGAGATCACAATGGTGCAGCGGGCAACATAGTATTTGCGCAATTTGTGCTGCTTTATGGAACTGGTTATTTACTATTTTAACATCATCTTGTAGGGACAGGATCTTCAATGTCCAGGATCAGCATTGGGAATTTTCAACACTAATCGAATGGAAGCCTAGAGCTACCACCTGGTGTCCAAATGGGTCTTCGGGGTGGGCAGCAGACTGCAGGGAGGTCTGCACTCCCTGGGTTTCGGGGCCAGTGGTGCAGCCCATGCCCAATTCGGCTCTTTTGGGCTGGTTACCTCAAGTATTTAATCTGCCATTTTACGTACTGTGTCACCATTTAAGTGAGGCGACACAGTAGCCGGTACTAGCTGGGATTAGGACATTTTTTGTAGGGTTTGTGGTTTGCAATAGTTTGGAGTTGCGATGGATTTCCAAGTTGAAGAGGCCATGATCCTGCTAGCAGAAGCATAGTGCATGGACTTACTCACACCGGAATTGATGGTGACGGCCAGTGTGGTGCAGCAGGCAGCCTGTGGTGTGGCTGCAGTGGTTTGGAAGTGTTCACCGCTGCAGGCCTTACAACACCTGGCGCAGGTAAGTGGCAGGAGCCTCTCAAGACCAATGGAGCAGCCCCTGGTGAGAGGAAGCCAGGTCAAAGGGGGTGGGACACCATGTGGTATCCCGCTCTTCAATTTTTTGAGGGAAGTGGGGGCGGAACGCTGCACAGCATTCGTCGGCAATGCGGGGGGAATAGGGGAACAAAAGGAGGTCACAAGTGTTGCTGCCTTTGTCAAATGAATAAAGAAACCTGAGGGGCTGGGAAGGAGGATTGCTTGGGACAGGGGTGAAGGGTGGGGCCCGGAAACAGAAATAAAATGGAGGTCGCAAGTGACATGAACTCCTTTAAAATGAGCAAGAAATGCCAAGGGGCATTTCTGGAGCAATGTGTGAAGAGGAAGGGTGGAAGGGAGGGGTCCGGGAACAAGAGAACAGGCCAGGGAGGGTTGGGTGAGCAGAGTAAAAGGGGACAGTGTAGAGGGCCGGACAGTGTATGGGGCCCAGGTGTAAACATTGGGCCACCTAAGGGCCTGGAAGACATGAGGAAGGCACAGCAAGAAGGCAGAGGGCAGTGCAAGCAAAATGGCATGCCTTAGCGGGGGCCCTATCTTATTGGATTTAGGAGGGTGGCTGGACAAAGATCCCTAACCCCTTAGATCTAGATGTTCGGAAGAAGGGGGGTGGAAATAGGAGGTGGCCCCAGAAACAAAACCTGGAATGTGGGAGGTAAGAAGGGATGGCGGAGGTCACAGAACAAAGTCAGAAGATGGGCCCAGCATCTGCAATAGTGGCATCAATATTCGAATGGAGTGAAGAAGAGGAGCAGCGAGGGGGTCTGGGAAAGGGCAAGACAGAGAATTAAAGCTTCTGGCCAAAGTATGTACGAGTCCGAGAGCAGATATAGGTGTGGGTTTAGCGTGAAGAAGGGGGGTCATTCGGCGGGAGTTTGGAGGCAGGGGGAGCACTATAACCCTGCATTAGAGCAACAGGTAAACAAGTGGGGAGGGAGAGAACATTAGAAGGGGAGCAGGTCAGTGGAGGCTGCGGGCAATAGATACCGGAAGAAGGGAGGGGGCAGCCAGGAAAGGATACTAACCCCAGCTTTGCTGGACCCTACTTTTGCATTTCAGGAGCATCAGGTACGCAGGCAAGTAGACTCAGGAGAGTTATATGAGGCTGACAGACCCCGAGGGGAAGAGTTGGCAAGGTCTAGGGAGACAAATGCAAAAAGAACAAATGATGGATGGAATGCTGAACAATGCAAACGTTCCCCCCCCCAGGCACAAAGACCTGGGTTTAATCCAACGTTCTTTTTGCTCACCACGCCATCCCAGTTTGGAGTCAGCCATATACAAATCAGTCTTGATACTGTGCCTCATGGGAACAGTCCAGCCCGAACTGCCAAGCCAGGTCATACCTGGACTAGACACAAGCATCCAGGGACCATTTTCAGAGCATCACCCCAAAACAGCCAGGTCTGCTTAAATCCAGTGACACAGTGAACACGGGACTCACGTCTGGGCATACCCTTCTCACTTACGGCAGTAAATACAAAAGGAACACATGATAGATGGAATGCTGAACAATTCAAACATTCATCCCTATTCACAAAGATCTGGGTTTAATGCATAGTTCTTTTGCTCACCACTCCACCCCAGTTTGGACTCAGCCATATGCAAATCAATTTTGACCCTGTGCCTCATGGAGCAAGTCCAGCCCGAACTGCCAAGCCAGATCCTCCCTGGACTGGAAACAAGCCTCCTGGGACCAGTTTCTGTCTAGGGCGGCCAGCCCAATACTGATAAGGGACAGTTACGAATCTGCCACACGAAGGTCTTCGGTGGCCTCAGCAGAGCTCCAACCTGGATGGCAAAATGTGGTCTCCGGGGCAACAGGAAGGATGACAGGGCAACAAGAGAAAAGGCATCATCCAGGAGTACGTACTCTAGCCCTCTAGTATCAGGCGGGAGGTAACAAAAAGTAATGCAGAAAGGGCAAGAAAGTGCGGAGGCACTGGAGGAGGTGCATAGAGAGTCATTGGAAGTGGGAGAGGACCCGACGCAGTTGGATTACGGTGAAAGGAGCCTGGAAGAGGGCGAAATAGGAGAGGATGAGGCCAGGGGTAGGAAGAAGGTAGGTGGGAATCACATAGTGTATGCGGAGGGCGGTCCCAGTAACGCGATTGTGCCTAGTCTGTTGTATGATCTATGAGACGATCAAGCATACCTTGCACAGACTGACGTCATTGAAGCCCCTTCATGACTGGTTAGGTGGCAAACAGGCAAGGATACGGTGACACACTACCTTGATGACTTCTTCCTGGTGGGACAACTTGGTTCAATGGACTGTCAACCTAAGTTGACAAAGGTTTCAAGTACTCCTGGGTGCAGTAGGAGTGCCCCTAGTGCCAGAGAAGACACAAGGTCCTAGCACGGTGTTGTCATTTCTGCGATTGAATTTGATTCAGTAGCAATGGAGCACGTCTCCCTGAGTTGCTCATGCAAATGTTGCTAGATGGCATGTTGGCAAAACCAAAAGTGACAGGGAGGTACAGGTACTGTTAGGACATCTGAACTTTATGTGCAGAGTAGTAAGAACAGAGAGGACATTTTGTAGGAGACACACCACCACATGCGTTTGTCAGCAGGTCCTAAAGAAGACCTATGCAAGTTTTTAGAAGATTTCAATGGCATGCTAATGACAGCCCACAAAGAATGGGAATGGGACGTTCAAATATACTTCGACAACGCCGGGGTCAGCGGTTTTGAATTATACTGCCAGGGAAGGTGGTGTGCAGAAGAGTGACCGTGGCACTGGAAGCATGGGGGCAGGATAATTGCATTCCTAGAATTATTTCCTCTAGTTGTATCTGTCAACCTCTGGGGAAGGAACTGGCACATAGGGAGGTCATTTTCCGGGTGGACAACATGGCAGTGGTAAACGTGGTGAACAAACATTCAGCCTGGGACAAACAGGTACTTAACCTGCTGCAGGTTTGAGACATGATATAGTGTTTAAGGCCAGCCACGTGCCAGGGGTGAACAATGACATTGTGGATGCTTTGTCTTGTTCACAGTGGAAGAGGCTCCATGGGCTGGCTACGGAGGCAGACAAGGTCAAGACAACAGTGCCGGGGGGAATGTGGGCCGTAGGCGAAAAAGAACGCTGCAGTTGGTGGTAGGGTCTCGCGGAACCCACAAGAAATTCATACAGACAGGTCTGGCAGGAGTTTCTAGACAGTGAAGCTAAAAAGAGATCAGAGGTTTGGGCCAGGAAGAAGATGTTGTGCAATTTATCCTGCAATTGATTGAAAAGGGGTTATCCAGGATTACAATTACAGGGAAGTTGGCAGGGATTGCCTTTATGGGCAAGCTGTTTCTGGGATTATGCTCCATAGGCAGGTGAACTGGGCAGACGTATGATAGAATGATTGGCAAATGAAGCAGGTATCAGGGTATCAGTCAGGAGGCTAATTTCAGGGGAACTGTTAGGTAGCATGAATGGAGAACTGCAGAGATATGCAGAGGGAATGGGGAGGCAGTATTTTTCTCCACATTGATGTTGTGGATGTTCTTTGGGGCATTTAGGGTGTTAGAGCTATTGGGAAGAAAAGGAGTGCCAGGGTTGTATTGGACTAAAGTGGGGGGTAGGAGAAGGGGAATTAGGTAGTGCAGAGTTGAGATGGAGATAATCTAAGAGAGACCAAACATGTAAGGGGAAGATAGCGTTGCTAAGTGCAGGCTTGTGCCTAGTCCAGTGAGGAATTAAGCTGAGCAAAACCAGGGGTTACAGCAATGGGGTGGTGTTTATGTCAAGATAATGAGGAGATGGGGAGGCCTGGTCAGTTACTTTGGGTCATGCAAAAGGTGCTGGCAAAGCTGGGGGAAGCCCCACGAGAATATGGAACACACTCATTCATGATCAGGGTCGCTACGGAGCAGCTAAACAAGGTTGGGGCAGGGACAGGATAATGCAGTTGGGGCGTGGGGCGTCGGACTACTTTCGCCAGTTTGTTCCGTTGCGGACACAAGGGTATTGATAAAAATCAGAATTGTCTATTCTGGTCTTAGGACACTCTTTCATGAAATGGGCTGAAAGGTGCGAAATCCAGAAGGGGCAAGGTCTGAATCTCGTGCTTGACAAATCTTTGTTTAAGATCTCTTGGCACGGAAAAAGTCGGAGGCATTGGCGAGCATTGTTTGAATGTCTGAACAAATTGTTGAAGCATCACACTTGTCCGAATGTGTTAATATTACATTTAGGGGAAAATGATGAGGTGGTATGTAAGGGTTTAGGTTTGATCAAACAGATGAAGAGGGACCTAACAGTGGTCGGATGTTTCATCATGTGGAAGGAATTTATTCCTAGGAGGCAATGGAGGGGGGCAGCAAGGCCTTCCAGCATTGGTAAAGCGAGGCAAAAGAAATCAACAGAGACATGCGAGTATTCAATAGGGACAAGGGTTTTGGCAGGGTAGGACACCCGAATTTGAAGTATGAGGTGGGCTTTTTTTTTAGAGGCGGTGGGGTTCATTTGTCTTGCTTCAGAATGGAGCTTTATTTAATACAAGTGAAGCTAGCATTGGATAAGACCCTGAACCAAAGAAGGTACAACAGCTCTGCAGAGATGGGGAGGGTCAGAAAAGTATGAGCGAAAAAGAAGGACTTTTCTGAGTGGCGGTTGGAAGCTACTTTTTACATGGTTACAGGTTAAGATTAGGTTGTGAGCAAGTTACACCGGGAGTACGCAACAGATGAGAAGTTAAGATATAAGATACTTATGTATCAAGCCTTTTACCGGTCGCAAATGAGCCGATTCACAGAATCAGCCCGTTTGCAAATGGTAAAAAGCCTTTCGGGATGTATCATCCCAAAAGCCACTCGCAAAATAGGGAATCACAATGTTTGCGATTACCTATTTTGCAAATGCATTTAGGGAATCGCAAATTGCGAATCCCTAAATTCAATGCAGGAAGCAGTTAAAAATTGTGACCTTGCTATAAGGAATCGCAAATTACCACCAACTTGAAGTTGGTTGTAATTTGCAAATTCCTGGAAAAATGCAAATTTTTGCATTTTTCTACATGCCATGTGGCGCAGACACATGCCCCTAGAGCATGTATGTGCGCCACATGTGCACACTTACCTTTTTTGACTGTGCATCATGGTGACCTTTTGGCCCCCTATCAACCTTGTTCTTGCATTTGCAATTTCCGATTACCAATTTGGTAATCGCAAATTGCAAATGTCTTCCCATTCATTCCTATGGGCCTTTAGGCCCATACGAATGAATGGGAAGGCATTGCTTAATAGCGAATCGCAAATTGATACATCTGGCCCCAAGATAGATGGATGATAATAGAAGCAGGTAAAGGTTACAGGAGTTAAAGGTCAACAGTTACAGAAAGAGTAGGAGTTAAACAGTTGCAAGAAAATTATGCAAAAGGGGTGTAACATTAGGGGAGGAAGTGAAAGTAGGTGAATGAATGTATAGTGAGGCTTAGTTTCATAAGGTAAAGGCTTAGGTTTACTTTTGTGATGTGCACCTGTCTTCAATAAAGCGGCCTTTTTCACACATATAGAGCTCATTTGTCGTCTGTGCTGCACCCCTTTGGCCCAATGGACAAAATTACTGCATAATTACTAACATACTTGTGTCTTCGCAGGTAATACTGATAATTTTGTGACATCCGTAACCGAGCATAAGACAAAGGGTATACACCAATATTTAGAATGTATTGTTGCTCAAACAAGGAGCCTTGCATTAGGAACTACAAACTGTGCTCATACTATTCTCTCCTTTCTGCTCAGTTCTCACTGCCTTCAATAATAATGTTTCAGAACCTTTTTGCATAAAAGGTCAGGCTAAACTTACCTTTTCTTACTACTCTCTGCACCCTCTCCTTCATGTAAGGAAGTTCGTTGAGGCTTTTCAGGTTTCAGGGATGTACGAGGCACTCACCCACATTATTTATTCATTCACAAGCAGTAACATTGACTTACACCTACCATCAGTCGAAGCCCAGGCTCCGCCCACTAGTTTGTAGATGTTGTTGTTTCTGTTCACGCCCCAGACTCCAGCAGCCCCCACTGTGACATGCTTGAGAGAACCGGGGATCTGCGTCCATCCGCTACTGTAGAGGGTGTAAATGTTGTCGTTTGCATTCACTCCGAACACCTGCCCGTTGCCGGCATCGATTTGCTTCAGTGATCCGGAAACCCGATCACAGTCCAGTTGAACAGTCTGACCTAAAGTTGAGATTTCAAGAGACAGTCGTTTTATACAAGGTCAATGCTGGTGATTTTATTGGAACATTTTTACATTTAATTTAATTTACCCTGGATTTTTTGTGAAACGTATTTTAGTCAGTTCAATGTTCAAGGAAGTTACAAGGATGACCATTGGAGGAGAGTATGTTGGGTCCTTATTTTTTAAGTAACATTAGGAGTGAGTTATAATCACTGTTAGTCTGCACTCACATATATTCTGTGTGACTGAAGTATGGGAAGAAAAAGAAACATACACAATGTTTTGAGTATTCTCATGATTCACATCACATGTGTCCGTTAGAATTGTAACTGACAGGATTGTGCCTTAACATTTAACTGAGGGAATAACCTTTAACTTGTTATGCCAATTTGTTTACATTTAATGCTCATGACACTAATGTTTACTAGACTTGCCGTTTATAATTGTTGAATGGATAGTTTACCTACCTTTAGAAGCACGCACTTAATGTAACCTGTGCATTTTAATTTAGCCTAACTGTAGGCCTAAAATGCTTTCCCAATGTATTTTCCATCTAACGTTTGAAATCGATTTTTGCTTGTGTTATGGAATGTTGCATGTTTCTTGTGTTCCCACTGAAGGTGGGCAAGGCCTCATTTGTTGTGGGAAAGAATTATTATCCTAGTAGATAGAGAGGCCTGTGTAGAAGAAATGCGATAACGAATGGAGGACTTGTTCTCAAGGGAGAAGGAGATGGCACCAAGGACATACGAAATATCTGAGCGTGTGAACATGGTGGGAGAGAAAGGTAGCTGTAGGGTGCTGGAAATGGAAATTTACTAGTGGCACGATGGGAGGTGCTTTAATTCAGAGATTGCTTATGTTGTGTTGCAGTTAGGGACAGCTGACACTGTACTTTAGGGCTCCTTGAGGTATGGACCTCATCCTAATGTTAGAGGCTACAGGCTACTTGACTCTGGTTGGAGTTACTTCTTAGGAAGGCTCTAACGGCTGACACCTTTCTTCACCACCTTTGCCAGGAATCCTATTTGAGGTGCTGTAAGGATAATTGGAGATTTGTAGGGCTTCTAACTGTAACTTGATGGAATCCAAAGTGCATTTTTGTCTTTTGATAACGTATGTTTCAGTGATCTAATTAGTTGTTTTCTTCTTGTTGTACCGCCTTAATCGCTTCCGGAGATTCAACTTCATTCTGTTTACTTTGTATTTCTACACCATAATGCTTTGATTGGTGTATATTAATGTTTGAATTAAATAAATTAACTTGAATTTGGTTGTCGACCTAGATTTCTGCCTCGAAGCGGAGAATGTTTAATTCTAGATATTTTGAAAGGAGTTTTCTCTTTTTCTCTCATGCTGAGTACGGTTTCCAGATCCCCCACCATTGCGCCCCTGGCTCCAAGGAACAGTTTTATGATATTTCTTGCAACCTACCTCAATTTGCAATGGGTACATTTTGGTTTGAGCAGGTATTCTCGCACCAAGCTTTTGTAGTTGGACATAAAATGCCCGTTTTTGAACCGGGCTCTCCCGGCTGATTCCTTTAAGTGCCAGCATTGCCATTTCCAATTTCAAGTAGGTGAATTAGAGCCTCTCCCTTCTGGCCTTCCTGAGTTTAAGTTTCTTAGTCTCAACTGTCGGTCGCTTGAAAAGCACCACGGCGAGATATTTGACCTATTATTGGATGAGACTCCAGATGTACAATTCTTAACGGAGACGTGGCTTACGCAGGAATCTACTGCGGAGTCCTGGCTGGCTCTCCCACAAGGTTTTACTATGAATCAAGTTAATAGATCAGGAAGCAGAGGGGATGGCATTGCAGTCATTTTTAAGGAGACATATAATGCAGTTTTATTAAGGAGGATATCCCAGACTGTGAAAGTTCCCCATTTTTAAAATAACGTTAAATCACAACCTTACTATAACTGGTTTTCTTATTTATCGACCTCCAGGGCCGTCTGAAATATTCAGGGAAGAATTGCTGAATAAAGTCACTCTCTTCGCGAGTAAAGCAGCAAATTGTACGATCTTAGGCGACCTTAATTTACATCTTGATAATGTTGGCAACTCGGAGATTACCTGTTTTCTGGCTGATTTAGAGGCCTGTCAGCTGGCCCAATGTGTTCCTAAGAGCACACATGTTGCAGGTCCTTAAAGTTTGTTTCACCAATCCCCATGGCCTGGACAGACCATTTTCTTATTTCGTTCTCCTTGCGGTGGCTAGGAGGACCAGTTTTGAACTGCCCCACACCAGTCTTAAAACGTCCCTGGCATAAGCTAGACACCAATCACTTTTTGGATGTATTGTCCAGTCTTAAGCCCCAGTTACCACCTGACATTGAGGATGCACACGGTTCCGATGGAAAGGCACGGGAACACTGGATCCACTGGGATCAGTGTTCTCGCGTCTTTTCCTTTACTGTCCCTCTCTGATTTTTAGTCCCTTTGTCTGAAATTTAAATTAGTCTCTCCAGCCGATCCTTTGACACCTGCTCATTTTCGTCAGTATGACCCTATTATTGCGCCAGTGAACAGGGATTTGATAAATTTATCTCTAACCACTGCGTCGGTACCAACTGCGTGGAAACACACCAAAGTCATACCCCTTCTGAAGAAACCGTCCCTGGACCCAGCGGAGCTGGGTAACTACCGTCCTATTTCTCAGCTGCCCTTTCTTGCCAAGATGGTAGAATCTCACGTAAATACCATCCTTTCTGAGTTTATCGAGAGAAATTATATTCTAGACTCCTCGCAAAATGGTTTCAGGGCCCGCCACACTACCGAATCAGCTCTGTTGGCAGTGACCGAAGAAATCCGTGGTAACCTTGATGTCAGAAACTCTGCGGCCTTGGTTCTTTTGGACTTAAGTGCCACTTTCAACACTGTCTCCCACGTGATACTTTTAAATCGCCTCCAGGAAATAGGAATTAGGGGATCGGCCTTGTCCTGGCTGCGTTCTTTTTTGGAGAGCAGATCTTTCCAGGTCCTGGTGCCTCGTTTTTGCTCTCAGGTTTATGCCTTGCAACAGGGGGTGCCTCAGGGCTCATTTTTGAGCCCCTTACTTTTTAATATATATATGTTCAACCTCTAGCTGTGGTGGCTAAAAGCAGAGGGTTGTCAATGGTCTTGTACGCCGACGACACCCAATTGGTTATTGCCTTTTCAAAGAAATGTAACAACAACCTTGTGAAATGTAAGGAGGACTTGATGGTGATTGTGGATGGATAGCTTCAAATTATTTACAGCTGAATGCCAGTAAGTCTGATATTCTGATGTTTGGGAGGGACCAGGATATGTGGTCTGAGCAATATTGGCCAGATCAACTAAAACCAGCGCCCTCACCGAAAGAGGCAGTTAAGAATCTCGGTTTGTGGTTTGACAGTGGTCTCTCCTTTGATACCCAATCAAAGTCAGTAGCAGGGACCTGTTTTGGGATCCTGCGAGGACTAAAACCCCTACTTATCTTCTTTGATTCTAAAATTTGTCAGACCATTGTGCAGGCAACAATCTTACCTAGATTGAAATATGGCAACTCTCTTTATTTAGGCGCCAATAAGTCCAGCACTCGACTCGTTTGCAGAGAATACAGAATGCAGCAGCCCGTATTCCTTTGGCACTCCCCAAGTCCTGTTCTGTGTCAAAATTTTTACCCAAACTCCATTGGTGGCCAGTGGAGCAAAGGGTTCAGTTCAAGACACTATGGGGCCGATTAGGATGCCGGGCGGATGGCCCCCACCAGGCTGGCGGTAGCCACCGCCAGCCTGGCAGGGGCAATCCGCCCGACATCCTCACTCGTTTTCCCCCCCGCCATATTAGTATGGCGGGGGACCTCAGCGGACGGAAAGATCGTCCGCCGCTGTTCCGCCCCGGTCGCCTTGCGGCCGGGGCAGAAAAGGAATAATATGGTGGCGGTGTCTATCAGACACCGCCAGCCATATTACAATGGGCATTTTTCAATGCCTTTCCGTGCCGGCAATGCCGCCACGGAAAGGCATGCGGTCTTCAGTCTGGGGCCCCCTGCGGGCCCCCAGAGTGAAGGAGGGGTGGGGGCTGCACAGGGGGAGTACCTGTGGTACCCCCCCACATTTGCATAAACAAAGCGGCAGGCACCGCGGTTTCTCAGGTCTTACGAGTAGTTCTTCCAGTTAAGATTTTTTTGGCATTTTGTGTCTGGTAGTCTTGTACATATCATTGTAAATTCAGAACTACAAGTCTATGAACTCAAAGCAAACAAACATGGACTGGATGAGCTACTTATGAACACTTGAGAGCTTAGCTGCTAATGACTTCACAATGTAAGTCGTGGCATACAGACATAATATTGATTCAAAAATATAGAATGGCACAAATATCGAAGTAAAAATATAGAATGGACAAAATATCGAATGGACAGAATATGGAGGTGAAAAATATCGGTTTGAAGGTGTGTAATTTAATATCGATTTTTAAAATATAGAAAGTTAAAATATCGAAGTATATAATATAGTAATTAAGATATATAGAATTTTTAATAATATCGATTTTTTTAAGTGTATTTTTTATGTTTTTTAATTTTTGTGTACTTTAATTCTGTAGCGGGTTGTGGGTTTATAGGGGAATAGGGTGGGAAGTAATTTAATTGTAATTAATTAAATCTGTTAATTTATTTATTGGTATTTATTTTGAATTAATTGTTAAGTAATTATTAATTGTTCATTTATTAATTTTTAATTGGTAATTATTTTTTAATTGTTAATTAATTTTTCGTAATTGATTAATTGATAATTATGTTAATTGTATTAATTTATTTTCCGTAGCGGATTGTGGGTTTATAGGGGAATAGGGTGGGAAGTAATTTATTAAATCTGTTAATGTATATATTGGTATTCTTTTAGCATTAATTGTTAATTGATTTTTAATTCATAATTAATAAATTTTTATTTGGTAATTAATTTTTATTAATTGGTTAATTGATAATTATGTTAATTTAATTAATTTATTTTCTGTAGTGGGTTGTGGGTTTATAGCGGAATAGGGTGGGAAGTAATTTAATTGTAATTAATTAAGTATGATAATTTATTTATTGGTATTTATTTTGAATTAATTGTTAATTAATTATTCATTTGTAATTAATTAATTTTTAATTGTTAATTAATTTTTAATTGTTAATTAATTTGTATTCATAGGAAATTAATTTTAATAACTAATATTTATTTGTATTTTTATTTGATTAATTATTACATAATTTTAAATTTGTAATTTAGTTTAATTAACTTTTTTATTGGTATTGATATTTAATTTATTTGTATAATACATTAAATGTTTACTTTCCCTACTGTTAAACTCACTAGAGTGGGTATATTAATTTTTATCCCTACGCTATCCAACGCTTCATTTACTGTTGCACCCTCTGGAGTTGGAATAGTCATTTTTACCCCTACGCTATCCAACGCTCTCCCTACTGTTGCACTCTCTGGAGAGGGAATAGTATTTTTTGCCCCTACGCTTTCCCTACTGTTGCACTCTCTGGAGTGGGAATAGTAATTTTTACCCCTACACTTTCCCACGCTTTCCCTACTGTTGCACTCTCTGAAGTCGGAATAGTAATTTTTACCCCTACGCTATCCAACGCTTTCCCTACAGTTGCACTCTCTGGAGTGGGAATAGTAATTTTTACCCCTACGCTATCCAACGTTTACCCTACTGTTGCAGTTGCAGGAGTGGTAATAGTTTAATCTCTTGCTATACAACAGTAAAAATATTGTATATTTTTAATTAATATTATGTTAATATATATATGTGTTAAAAAATCGAATTGTATTTTTATTTTTTTAACTTAAATTAATTATTTAATAATGTTTAAGTTATTTAAGTATTTTAAGTATGTTTTAATTAATTATAGTTATTTAATTAATTTTAAATTACTTTTAAGATATTTAAATAAATTCGATATTTTGACTAAGTATATATATTTTTTCGATATTTTGTACTTACCTGTTTGGAGATAGGGCTTCGATATTTTGTCTTTCTATATTTTTTCTTCGATGTTTTTTTTTCATCTATATTTTTGTATTCTATATTTTTTCAGTGATCCGTAAGTCGTACATATTGGATTTGTCCAGAGACGCCTAGCAAGTGATAATACTAGATAATTCTGATATCTAATTGGGAATGCAATGGAGTGGTGTGAGCACCATCTTTTGAAGGTGAAAAAGAATTCAGCGCAGTTATTTGGATAAACACTGGAGTAGCCTGGCATACGGGAAGGCTTCATTCATAACGTGATGGTCTGATGCAAGAACTCTCAGACAGTAAATACAATAAATATCTCCTCTTCCTTCATTCACACGTGGAACTAGACAGTTGTGTTCATAGTCACCTTGCTTTTCTTATTGACATTAGAACCCATATTATGTGCAATTCGTCAAAAAGAATCTACCAAAATTAGGTATGTGATCGCATTTGCAGTCGCAAACCATTGATCAGATACAGACACCCAAGTTGGGGTGGTATTGCACCTGTGTTATGTAGCCTCAAGGGCAAAACAGGTGGGAAACATAAAGTGGCTTGAAATGGGGATTAAAGTTTGACGCCTCGCTAAGTTTTTACACTGCAAATAAAGACAGAACACGGAAAACATGTAACGACACAGAACTACTAGGGGAGGGCAACATTTCATTCAAAGTTCTAGATGAAATATGTAGAAAATATGGTCATCAAAAATGGCCACTGAGCAGAGAGTAGCTTGAAGAAGGAGCTCCGGGCTGGGGATAGCTTTGTTAGCGTAAATCCCAGCTAAGCCTGCACTCACAACCTGCGAAACACACGCATAGAGGCTGCGAAAGATACGAAGAAGAAGAGGTTAGAGCATAGGACTTACCGCTGTCGGCACACCCACCGGACAATGCAGGATCTAACTGAATCATCACCGCTTCATCCAGAGGTGACGAGGACGCGGAGGAAGATGAGCTTTACACCAATGAGAGGCTGGAAGAGGGCGACCCGAGATATGGGGCGGACCTTCCCTGGCCGGGCCTGAAGAGATGGGTGTCGGTGCTACCTCCTTTCGCGGACGACTCGGGATGTGGATCGGTCCGTGCACAGCCAGGAATAAGAGGTGGTGTCTGTAATCCCCCCATTCTCCCCATGCATACAGGAAGAGAGGAAAGGATCTGAGTGAACTCCCCTGGGCCCAGATTAAAACAAGGAGAGGGAGCCAGGCTGAAGACATGGAGGGTCGCCCTTGCGACAACCGGAGTACAGAGGAGGAGGCTTTAGCAGAGGCATTGGGAGAGACTCAGGAGTAGCGAAGATCACGCCCGAGGCGTGACCGGGACGGGGGAAGTGAGAATGCGTGAAGAGAGCACCGCTCTCTAGCACAGAGGGAGCGGCCACAGAAGGCATGAGAAGAGGCTTGGGAGCAGTGATGATCACGCTCATAGCATAAGAACCCGGAAAGGGGGAATGAGAGGATGCATGGAGAAAGCACTGCTCTCTAGCACAGAGGAAGCCTACTGTGGCAACAGTGGAACAGCCACTTTGTGAGCTCCTGGTCTAGTCGGGAACTATATTTGCTGCTATTATTATCCGGCATTTTGACACAGTTTACAAGAGCACTCGGCACTCGAAAACAACAAAATGGCAGAGCATTAAACGAACCCTTCCCACAACAGCCACTGAAAGAGGACTAGTAAGAAGGGATAAATAAACTTCTGAAGTAAAAATAGGGCTGGCATCACCAGGATACTGAAATCAATGTCAATAACTATTGACACAAAAAGAAGACTAGTGAGAAGGGAGAAGGGATAAACAAGCTACAGAAGTTAAATTAGGTTTGACACCACCAGGATTCTGAAACCATTGTAAATAAATATAGAATAATTAAAATAAATAAGTTAGGTAAGATCACCATTACCTGAATAATTAATTATGTAAATAATTAATTAATAAGTAAAATTATCCACCATTACCCACCCAAAAATTATATTATTAATTAATTAAATAATTACAATTAACCAGCAATTAATTGTATAATTAACTAATTAAATAATTAGATAACCTGCATTCCCAGAATAAATAAAACAATTGATAAACACATTATAAATTAATTAATAAATTAGGGAATGACAATCATCCCCAGCATAAAGAGAAATGTGATCTAATAAATAAGTGAATACTTTAAGATCACAAAAATACTAACACTAAGGACCAGATAACTAAAAGAAATAATAGGCCATGACAATTGCCTTTGTAAAGCTGCTATTCAAAGACATAGGTATCATCACTTACGGCAAGACAGAATTTTCTAAAAGAATGCATAGACCTTGAAAATGGGTAGATGTAATGAGAATGCACTAGGTAATAGATAACTTCACGCTCTACAGGGCAATCTCAGCAGCAATTATGTGAGTACCTTTTGCACTAAAATATAAACTCAGACAATATAGTGGAGGAGGCTTCTCAAGAGGAGTTATATGCACCATTTACAAAATGAAAGGAGCAAATCTGCTTCCTGCAGGTAATAACGCACGAGCAATAGCCTACCCCTCCAATCTCTCTAAAAATGCTTCCAAAACCTTTAAATACAACCTGCTCCGGAAAAACCCCAAAACACTAATCTTAGACCCCTCCTCTAACTCAAAGAACGGAGTGTTTATTAACGGTTTAATTTTCTACACTAGATCACTAGATAAATGGCGCACTGCGATGATGAAATTGCTAAACATCAAAGAATCAAGAAACATCCCTTCGGAACGAAGTTGATTATAAAACCCTCGAAAAATCTAAAGGCCACACTAAATATAACCTTCTACAAAAATGGCACAGTACTCATCCAAGCAGCCATTACGGATCTTGAGTTATTTGATGATTACTTTACTACGCTAAAAGATCAGGTCCATAACACCCCTATCTCAGCTCACTAACAAGACGACAGCTTGGACACCTCAATTCATACTCCTCTGAGGGTAAATGAAAAGAGAGACAGCAGAACAGATAAGGAGAGTCGACATTCTATATCCTCTAATACCAGACAAAACACAAAGACACATGTTACAGCAAACAACCCGAGTAGACATACGCAAAACAAACAGCAATAATCCCATACAAGCAATCCAAGTAAAATCTAACAAGTTGCCCAATTTGCACTCATCAGATGCTATTACCTCCACAACATCACAAATCACCGATCTGTCGGACACAACACCCAAGAATCAGTACCCTGGGACGACAAATCCCACAACCGATATAAATACAGGACCTGTCCTTCAGAGCAAAAAAATAATTACTGAAAGAACGAAAGATATAAACAAACAGCCGAAAGATGAACCTTCCAACTTACTGATCCAGATGCAAGAAGTCCCGTCGCAAAAACACCAACTCTCACCACCATCAGGAAAGGAATTAGAAATGCTCATGGCTCAGACAGATAGGATAGCTGCAGACATGCGAAACACTATTAGGAGCACCAAGATTTCTCTCCAAAATTATCCAGAGTAAAAAATCGGCACACAATCTCCACAATAAGCTCAAAACAACCCCACTGCCTCTTTCCAATAGGATTTACCATCCACGTATCTTCCTTAGATATTTGTCGGACATTGAAACCCAAAACCTACTGCTTTCTTATGATACAACTTCCATCCTACCTGATAAGATAAGCAGCCAGAAGATTCAGGTGGTCCCAATTAATGTCAACAGAATAACACATACAAAGCACAGAAAATCAAACTCTAATAACCTGTAAGAAATAATGCTTAGCCCAGAGTGGCCCGACTCCAACTTTGACCTAGAAAACCCTACAAAAACAAAAAAGAACTCATGCCTACTTATCAACTGCTGCTCAGCAATGAAACATGCAGCTGACATTGCCGACCTAATCATGAATCGAGATACTGATATGGCTATTCTAACGGAAACATGGCTATCTGAATCATCCTCCCCATGCCTTGACCTGCTGGTGCCACCTAACTATAACATTGCAAAACTAGATAAGCTAAACAAAACGGGAGGAGGAGTGGCCTGTATCCACAGATCAAACATCACCATTTCTAAAGTTCTCTCAGACCCTATAGACACATGTGAATACCTGGGGCTCACAGCACGATTCACAGACAACCAAGTGTACAAACTACACGCATTCTATCACCCCCCAGGCAAAAACCTAACTTTCATAGTCCATCGAATAGAAATTTTTACAACTAACTCAGAACCTCACTCCAATTATATTTTCCTAGAAGACTTCAATCTCCACTGGAATGACATCCAAGATAATCAGGTCAACATTCTTGAAGAATTACTAGCCGGCCACTCAAGAGTACAAGCATGTGCCCTACAAGCCCACTCCAAAGGAGCTACATTACACTGGATAATCTCCAAAGAAAATGCGATCCAAGCAATCTCAATCGTTCCTTGAGACTGGTCTGATCACCACCTCATCACTTTCCAAATACTAGCCAAAAAAATGAAAACAATCTCGCAACCAATCAAACCCAAACATTGGGTGAGAAACACTAGAGATCTGAACTCGGAGATTCTAACAATGCAAGGCGAGAAAGAACTTCAACCCCCTTTTGAACTAACAGACGTCAGCGAGTTTACAGACCACTAAAATCGTACGATATCTAAAATAATCGACGGCATTGCCCCTCTAAAACTTAAAAGAATACAGATCAAAGATTAAAAAAACATTGGATCACCTAATGAAGAAAGATGTAAGCTCAGAAAAACAGAACGAAAATGGAGACAAACTCTGTCATCCCCCACTCAAAAGAACTAAGAATGACCAGAAAAACCTACAATAACAGCGTACTTAAATCAAAAAAAGTTTTTCTTAGAAATGAACTTGAAAACGCAAAGAACAGACCAAAGAAATTCTTTGATCTACTAAAAGGACAATCAAACAAATGAGCCAAATCTTCCCTATTACCATCTAATTCAGATCTGAACTGTGAAGATTTTTCAACATTCTTTATTGATAAAGCCAATTCATAGGAGCGAGAACTCAAGAATAATGCTGAAAAAGCCTTAAACCTTAGGAGTGAACAAGACACAAGTAATGCCCAAAAATAATGCCCATTGGTCAACCTTCAAACTATATGATCACCATGACGTTACCAAAATATTACTATCCCTGAAACCAAGTAATCATTACAATGACCCCCTGCCATCAAAATGCTGGCCCTCCTGCAACCACATGTTCATCCCCTGCTGGACTAAGATAATTAATAAATCGCTTGCCCAAGGATCAATTCCGGACTGCATAAAACATGCCAGGTTATCCCTCTCCTAAAGAAACCTACGAAGAACACATCGGACCCAAACAACTTTTGTCCAGTAACAACCATTCCCCTACTGGCCAAAGTACTAGAAAAATGTGTGCACAATCAATTAAGTCAACACATTACTGAATTTGAACTACTAAATGACTGCCAATCAGGGTTCAGACCAAATCACAGTACGGAAAAAGCAATCCTATACATAGTAGATGACGCTCTGCTGGCCCTTGACTGTAATGAAACCTGTCTCCTGCTCCTTCTGGACAATAGGATGGGCTTATCGGGAACTGTACTGAAATGGTTCCACTTCTTCCTAGAAAACAGATCGCAAAGAATCCTGGTGGAAAACAAGCTATACCCACCATCTCCAATTCAAATTAGGGTTCCACAAGGATCAACGCTATCCCCTTCACTCTTTATCCTATACATCAAACCATTAACTGAAGTACTGCATAAGGCTAACATTTCATTTCACATGTATGCTGATGACACCCAGCTGTATATGAAGATATTATCTCCGGAAGAGATCATCACTATGAACCAAGCACTCAAGAAAACTGTTGAATGGCTTGCTGACAATCATCTTAAGCTCAACTCACAAAAAAACGATTTCCTTCTGCTCTCCCCTCCTAAAAGTTCAGCCAAGATCAAAGAATGGACCAAGATGATCACAACTCTAAACGGTACTCCGACTATAGTTGACTCAACCAAATCCCTTGGTATCACACTGAATATTATTATTATTATTAATAAATTTTATAGAGCGCGTAGTCACCCGTGAGTATCCCAGCGCTAGGAACAGTACACCTGCGGGTAGTGGGGGCAAGGGGGGTGGGAGGGGAATTACGGGAATAGGAGGGTTTTCAGCCTCTTTCTGAAACGTAGATAGTTGGGTTCTGTTCTTAGATCATGGGGTAAGGCGTTCCAGAGGCGTGCGGTATGAACCGAGAAGCGTCTTCCACCAGTGCGGGCCTTCTTGGCTCTGGGGATGATGATGAGATATTCCTGATCGGACGGGAGGGATCTTGGGGCTTTGTAAGGTTTAATGAATTTAGCTAGGATCGGGGGAACCTTTGTTTTGCAGCGATTTGTGGGCCAGGCAAAGGGCTTTGAACTGCACTCGTTCTCTAACCGGGAGCCAGTGGAGGAGCCTCAAAGCCGGTTTGGCTGAGGCTCTGGCAGGAGTGTTGGTGAGGATCCGGGCAGCCGCATTTTGGATCCTCTGTAGCCGGTTGAGGGTGGCCTCAGGAGCGCCCAGATAGATGGAATTACTGTAGTCGATCCTGGAAAGTATTAGGCCTTGGATCAGTAGTATTTTTGCGGTAGGAGGGAGTAGGGGCAGGATCTTTCGGATTGATTTGAGGAGCCCAAAGCATGTCCCGGCTACTTTTTTTGCCTGTGTTGCAAACGATAGATCTTTTTCGAGCCAAACGCCCAAGCTCTTAACCTCGGGTTTTGGGTCTGGGGGCGGGGGGCGGGCCTAGACAGGGTGGCCAAATATTCTGTGACCAAATGTTCTGTGACAGGGAGAGTCCCTTCTGACCCAGGAGGAGGATGTCGGTATTAGAACCATTGAGTTTTAGATGGGATCTGTTCATCCATCCTTGTATCTGCGTCAGACAATTGTAGAGGTCCACAGGGTGTTGGCTTGGGTGAGATAGGGAAACCACTAATTGTGTGTCGTCAGCGTAGCTGACGATACTCACTCCGAAAGGGATGACAACCTCCTCCAATGGGGACAGGTAGATATTAAACAATGTGGGGCTCAGGGAGGAGCCCTGAGGTACGCCACATTGGAGGGGTTTTTCGGAGGAGCGGGCGTTGTTCTCCCAGATCTGAAAGGACCGCTGACCCAGAAAGGAAGATAGCCAGGATAGTGCTTTTCCTTCTACACCGACACTCCTGAGATGGTGAATCAGGAGTTGGTGGTTGACGGTGTCGAAGGCCGCACTGAGGTCGAGGAGGATCACTGCCACTGATCCTCCAGCGTCGAGCAGTGCTCTGGCCTCCTCCACCGCCACAAGGAGGGCGATGTCGGTGCCCTGCCCTGGGCAGAATCCCGTCTGCGATCTTTTCAGCCGATCATTAGTTTCCAGAAATTGTGAGAGTTTTCTGTTCACCAGCTTTTCGGCGACCTTACTAGTTCCTGGGAGGAGGGAAATTGGCCTGTAATTGGCCAAATCCTCGGGGTCAAGGGAAGGTTTCTTCAATAACGCCTTGACAACTGCCGCCTTCCAGTTAGAGGGGACGACTCCCTGTTGCAGCGAGGCGTTGATAAGCTGGGTGAGGGGGGGGACGATCGTGGGTGCTACTCTCTTAAGGAAACGTAACGGCGCAGGGTCCCTGAACTAAACATGCGAGCACACATCAACACAATGGCAAAAAACGTTTTCATCTGAATTACCTCAGGAAACTGAAGCCACTTATCGATCCTGGTGATCTGAAATGGCAGTCCAGGCACTGGTCATATCAAGAATTGAATATGGATGTGCAACTCTATCAGGACTCCCTAAGATCTCAACAGCTCCCCTAAAAGCTTGGCTCAATCCAGCAACTAGACTTATAACCGGAACAAATAAAATATGACCACATCACTCCACATCTGAAAGCACTCAACTGGCTACCATACAAGGCAAGAATAGAGCTAAAAATTGCATGTATTACACACAAGGCAATGCACCGCAAAACTCAACATTACCTAGCCCATAAAATTACACTGTCCAGAGGCACTAGGCCCTCAAGGGGATTTGAGGATTTTCTACTGAAACCAGCATTCTTCCTCAAGAAAAAAACTTACGATAGAGAGTTCACTGGAGCTGCACCCAGGATTTGGAATTTGCTCCCACCGAATATCAGAAGAATCACCTATGCTCCACAATTAAAAAAGGAGACCTAGGGGCACATTAGGATGGCGGGCGGGCTTTACCCGTCCGCCACCCTAGCGGAACTCGGGACCGCCCGCCTAAAAGGCGGGGGTCCCGACATTGCCATTAGGATGCGCCCGCCACAGTGGTGGGCGCATTCCTCAATTTAACATTGTGGCGGGCGGTGCTCACTGCTCCGCCCGCCACAGGGGGCCCCCAGAGTGAACACTGCATGCCTTTCTGTTGCTGCATTGCCGCCACGGAAAGGCATTGAAAAAAGCCCATTGTAATATTGCGGGCTGTGTCTGACAGACACCGCCTGCATGTTACTCGTTTTCCGCCCCGGCCGCAAGGCTACCGGGGCGGAAAACAGGCGGGCGGTATTTTGCACCACCACCTTCCCCTCCGCCATCCTAATATGGCGGGGGGGATTTGGGCTTGCGATGTCGGGCGGTTTGCCTCCGCCAGGCCGGCGGTGGCCACCGCCAGCCTGGCGAAGGCAAACCGCCCAACATCGTAATGGACCCCTAAGTCTTTATGGAAATGTGCTGATCCTAATTCAGATATTCAAGTAAGCTATTGTGAACAGGATTTAGTCATAGAACAAAGAAACTTATCACCTCTTGAAGCAAGCTCTGTCATTGATTGAGCTCGAAAGGCTAGCCTCAACTAAGGTGGATACAGTTAATCCCCTCATCCACCAACATCGATGCCGTTTTTGGACAGATACCTCGACCAATACACAGATATATGTGATTAACCTAACAATACTATACCCAGCTTGGATATAGAAGAACTCGGGAGTGGTCTTATCTTAACCCCTTCGCTGCGGGGGATATTCCCCCGCTGTGCTGGGGGGTAGGGGGCGCGCACAGCGCTCACATGCTCATGACGAGCTGAGCTCATCATGAATCACGGCGCTCCTGTGCTCATGACGAGCTCAGCTCGTCACAGCCACACCCGTTCCCGTGGAACGCTCAGCACAGCAGGGGAATTATCCCCGCATGCAAGCGTTCCACAGCTCATGACGAGCTGAGCTCCTCATGAGCACCGGAGCGCCGTGGCTCATGACGAGCTCAGCTCGTCATGAGCTTTCAAGGGGTTAAATTTAGGTATGACACAACAGTCTTGAATGTAATCTAATGATTTCTATTATTCCTCATTATATTTGTTTTGTGTATGGATAAATATATTTATTTATTTCAACACTTGTAAAGCGCGCTATCACCTAGCAGGCATACTGGCGCTAACATATGTGTGCACAGCATGACTAGTGCTGCGGGGTTTTGTCAAAATAGCTGGATTATACACAATGTAATATATGCCAATGTTAGTGGAATACATAGACATAGACATGTTCTTGACATAGACATAGACATGTTCTTGACGTGAAAGAATTGGATATCTGATGATATCGAAGGTGGTTGAAATGTAAAGCGCTCTGACCCCAAACTCTGGGTCTGGTTTGCGCTATAGAAAATAATGAATAAATAAATAAATAAAATAACTATTAAAGGCCATATTACGATGTCGGTCGGTAAGCCTCCGACCTCTCACATTGGTTTACATACCGACCACCGAATTATGATGTCGGCAGTTGGAATTTAAACCGGCTAGTCAAACCGACTGGCCTCCGATGGGTTGAAGGAGTCTGTCGGCCAGTCGGGAGCCCCATCAGGAATTATGATGTCAGAGAGGGACTCTGGGCCCCCTACCCTCCGCAGCTCACGGTTGTGGATGAGGTGCCTACCACACCGTGCAGGGATTTACTAAAACTCCCATTTCTCTATGGGAGCTTGTGTTGCAGCCGGTTTCTGACTGCAGCACAAGCTCCCATAGGGAAATGGGAGTTTGGTAGCATCGTAATTGTGGTTTTGGGACCGCCGACCAGAGCTCGGTCGGTTCAACAACCACAGAGATGTCGGTCGTAGGCAACTCCAACCACCATCATAATGAGACCCAAAGTGTTTACATCAGTTACTTATAAGAAGCTAGAACACACATTCCAGACGGGGTTTCTGGACCCACATCACACTTCACAACCAGGACTTCTAGATGAACCAGTCTATTAACACAGTATAATGGTAAACATCTGCATATGATCTGTAAATGTACACACATTGTCACATGGTCATGATAGGCCCAGTTAGAAATGCCACTATTTTTACATACTCATGTTTCTTGAGTTGCCTTTGCTTTTACACAATGACATGTCTGTGTAAGATAATAATTACTAAAACTGTATTTGCTTACATTTCCACTTCCTATGCGCACTATCACAACACCTTGAACATTTCGTACAAGGGATAAAGTTCACTGAGCAAATTTTGTTGTCTTGTTTTGTCCATGAGGTGACAGAGCTATCATAATAGAATAAACAATAGCGGTCTCAACTGGGGTTTCAACATGGCAACATGGGGTATGTTTAATTATAAACGGCATACCCACATTGTAGGTTTCGAGGAGCATTTCGTGACACTGTGAGGTTTCTGCATGGTGGAATTCCAACCTAGATGATTCCTGTTTACCCCTGAGAAGAGGGATGTCCAGCTCGTGACCAAGATGGGCCTCCTTATGACACTTACCCACAGGTAATGGGGAGTTAGACCACCCAACAGGGATTTGGCAGATTACCCACTTTAGGAAATATTAGGTTAGGCAGTGCTAGGTAAGAATATAATATAACACAGTACTTATATGTTGGCATACTTATGTGCCAACATATATTCACTGTTATAGCACAATGGTGGTATTGTTCATCTTTTTCACTATTCTTGTGATGCTAATCACGCTAATCTGTTTCATTCCATGGCTTATTACCGAATCAGTCTGGCACAGGGAGGTATAAGTCAAGCAACAATATCCACAAATACTTCTGTCATCCTGCCCTTGTGATTCCCTGGAAATAACACACTCACACGTCCCACTTCCAAAAAGAAGGGACCTATGACCAATGTTTGATAATCTCACTGGACCTCATTAAAAACACTTGCATAATACTGTATGTATAAAATATTGGGTTATCATATACTTCACAATGAGATGTAATGAAATCTGTTCTAAATCCCAATGCTAGCGAAGACACTGAAATAGCAGTAAAAAGTCTTAATAGAGGAGGTCCGAAAATAGATATTCAGTCTAAAGGTGTTACATGAGAAACCAATGAATACCCAACATCTAGTAATAAGTGTATTGTTCAGTTAATTAAAACTCACAATTAAAGTAAGAACATTACATTAAAACCACATAAAATCCATCCATCCTTTTGATTTATGCACCATGTGCGGAAGCACCAAGATGTACAGTTTGTTAGCAGAGGGTTCACTAATAATGCGGCATGAGGGGAAGACCACACCCAGGTCTCAATCCTAATATGACAAAGAATTATGCCATGTTAAAGTTCTAGTGCGACAAGATGTAAACATAACCAGTGCAATTAACCCTGTCACTATACACTTTGAGACTTGCAAGTCGACAGTTAAGTTGGGTTGCAATAGGGTTGAAGCATAGCTTCACTGCCTGCCTGCAAGTCATAATGCCGTTCTGTTTAAAAGTTGGATGTAGTAGTGTGCGTCTAATGTCTATTAAACTTGGGCAAATACAGATGACATGCACAAGATCCTTCCTTCCCATTCCACAGATGCAGCAGGTATGCTCTCCTGGTATCCTTTTCCATGGGGGTAAGTGCTGGAGGATCAGTAAAATACCAAGACGTAGCCTTAAGAATCTTTTGTCTTCATTTTAAAACCTGTGCTTAAATAGGTTTGTGGTTTAAGAACTTTATAGCCATTAAGCATTACCCAACATCTAAGACCATTGGTAGCGGGTTTGCCTGCTTGCCTGTTGACCTGGGGAGAAGCTTTGCTTGCCACAAGGGTCTCTGCTGCACCCCTGGGGGAACTACAATCCCCATCAACCCCCATGACCCCAGACACGCATTTAAGCGTGACGCTGCCCCGTGGCAGGGGTAGCCGCATTGTCTGCTCGCATGTTGATCTGACCTTCTGTGCTTGCCACGAGGGAGTCTCTGCTGCAATGTGAAGGAACTACAAGCCCCATCACCCCCACGATGCCAGAGATGCATTTAGTAATTCAAATGCTTTATTGGTTTTCAGAAAAGAAAAGGAAAAAGGGTAAACACCAGAGTGAACTTCTTATCAAGGTTAATACAGCATGTAAATACAAAAAGGTTCTCATATAATAGCATAGGATGAAATGATTGTCTCAATGATAACACAATGGAGCTAACCTCTAGTAATCAATAAAAAGAGAAAGATTAAGAAGAAGAAAGGGAAATAGAAAAGGGTAAAAAGACGAAAGGAAGAGAGATCTAGTGACAGATGCCACACAGTTTCTATGTAGTTGTAGGCACAAGAGTGATCCATTAACGACATATGTACCATGTAGCATACTTATTATACAGAATATAACATGTACATAGGAAGTAAACCAAACGTATGCAGCAGGGTTGTTTACAATCTCACTGAGGTTAATAAGAGTCAAAATAGTTGTCCAGCGTGTTCCACATCTGTCTGGATGAGGGGTCCAAGGAGAGTTTTGTAAGGCAATGTTGTCTGCACCTCTAAGGTGAGTGATCCAATTTATCCAACTTTAATAGGAAGTCTTGCTAGTGTCTTTCCAGTTGGTAAGAATCATTTTCACAGCAAAGGTTAGTAGAAGATCAAGGAGAGCTTTATCAGAGTCAGAGACCAAGTCTACCCTTAAAAAAGCCATTGGTAGGGTAAAAAATTCTTTAACTAATGAACACTTAAACAATTCAGATAAGAATTCAAAAATCCTATCCCAGAGAGACTTCACAGCCAAACAATGCAGGATAAGATGGGCTACGTCCCCTGTTTCTTGGTTACAGTTCCAATATAATGCATCGTCTCAAATTCCTTAAGAAAATAATTGGGCAGGAGTCCAGAAAGCTTTATGTAAAAGCCAATATTTGGTTTGAGAGAGCTCCGGAGATATCTTATTGCGTGAGACAGAGTTCCATAGTGTAGACCATAAAGGTTCGTGTTAGACCTGGCATCATTGGCGTGAGTCTCCCTTCCATTTTTGACGGATTGCCTCCTCTGTTTTGATATGTTTTTGCTGGTTATATGCTTTGGGCACTGTGCCACTGCTATTCAGTGCCACAGTGCAAGTGCTACCTATGTTAATTTGATGTACTGATTGGTGATTCCATGAATGGGTTATTTGATTTACCTGTTAGCCCATAGTACAGTGCACCATGTGTGCCCAGGGCTTGTAAATCAAATGCTGCTGGTGAGCTTGCAGTCCTGGTTATGCCACCCACAGAACTAGCTTGTAAAGTGTGTCTCAGGTCTGCCACTGTAAGGCCTGTGCACAGTCTAGTACTGCCATGTCGACTTGGCAAGTACATCCACTTGCCAGTCCCTAAACCTTCCCTTTGCTTCATGTTAGACACACCTATGTTAGGCCCAAGGGCAGTGTGCTTTGTAAGTATAAGGTCGGACATGCGCTGGTGTGTGTAGCATGTCCTAATAGTGAATTACAGCCATTTTCGTTTTTCACTATTGCAAGGCTACCTGTTCTCCATAGGCTAGAATGGGCAGTTAGTATTATTACATTCTTATAATCCTAACTGACTCAGGGAACATGGTAGAAATTCGAATTTAGAATGCCTGAACTCAGAATAATAAAATACATTTTTCAGTAAAGTTGGTTTTAATATTCTGTGTTTGAAAATACCTGGGACCTGAATAGGGCTGGGCCTTCCCTCTACAATGCTGGCTCCACCTCCTATGGCTTGTCTGATGTCTCTGCCCTGCACTGTGAAAGGAGAGAAGGAATCATGTCAAGAAAGTGCTCCAGGGCTGTACCTTCCCTCCCTCCCCTGTGCTGGCTCCACCTCCTGTGGGGCAGCAGATGTCTCTGCCCTGCACAGTGAAAGGAAGGAGAGAGTCATGTAAACGAAGTGCTCAGGGACTGGTTTAGACTAGGCAGGGGCCTCTCTGCCTTCAGAGAACAAAGGATTTTGGGGTATAAATATTGGGACCTTGATTCCAAGAAATGAGATCACTTCTGGAACAAGAAACCTTTTGCCAAGGAGAAGAACCAAGGAAGCTGCAGGAGTTTTACTGCCCCTCTGCCAGTGTGCTGTTTGCTGGGTTGGCCTGCAGTGGTTGCTTCATTGCCAAGGAAAGGAGAAGGAACTTTTTAAGGACTTTCATCATCTACAGAATATTCTCCAAGGGCTTGAACTGTGCTTGCCTCCTCTTAGGGGCAAAAGACTTCATTTCCAGCTCCCCTCTGAATGTCCTAGCTGGGAATACTCACCTCAGACATTTGTGTGTCGCTGGGAGCTGGAAGCGCGACACATCGAGAGGAAGCGCGTCGCCGCCGCAGCTGAAATCGTCGCATCGCCGGAGAAGCGAGCCTTCGCCGCATCTCTCTGGAAGCGTGTGTTCATCGAAGCTGCCTGCTGTCGCATCACCGGAGAAGCGTGACGCCATCGAGAGAGTCGCCATCGCATCACCGGAGAATCGTGTTGCAAGGTCTGTTGCGGCTCCTAAGTACAGAGTTATTGCAAGGCTGCCAGGGCGCCTACGCATCATTGTCGCAGCGTCATCGCTTCATCGCATCAAGGGTGCCATCTTCTCGCATCGCAACCAGATCATCGCATCAAGGCTCCATCTTGCGCACCTCAACGGGCCAGCAGGCTGAGAATCTTCGCATCACCTCCGCACCGGTAAGGATTACGACTCATCCCCTACTCTGCACAAGCATTGAGGCACAGCGCATCATTTCCCCCAGGTCACGGAACTGACGCATCTCCCCTTTTGCGAGCCTTTTGTTTACTTTGTGTTACGCATCCAGGTACTTTGTTGAGAACTTTGTTGCATTTATCATCAACTTGAACTAAGTAACTTTTATCATCTTTAAAGCAATCTTAAGTGTAGTATTGTGGCTTTTTGTTGTTTGTGGTCTTGTGTTTAAGTCTATATTAAGAATACTTATTTTTATAAAGCCTGTGTTGTGTCCATCTGTAGTGTTTTCACTGTATTACATTGTATATTCACAAATGCTTAACACACTGCCTCTGAGGTAAGCCTGTCTGTTTGCGCCAAGCTACCAAGGGGGTGAGCCAGGGTTATTAAGGAGTGTAATCCCCTTATCTTGACTTAAAAGTAAGGTCCCTATTTGGACAAAGGTGAATACCATTGCCAACTAGAGACCCCCAGATCTAACAGTTCAGATAATGGAACTGAAGAGTGCACGTCCCAGTAAGTTACAGTCTTATTATTAAGGTTCGAGGTTTTAGAACGGAGGAGTTTATATATCTGAGAATCCTGGTGGCCCAATTTGTTTATTTTTATAACAAACAATGGCAATGATGGTTGTTTAGTGGATAATTTGGATTTTGACATAGCAGCTTTTACTTTCAGAAAGTTATAAAATTCAATATCGGCTAAATTATATCTAGTTTGGAGGTCTGAAAACATAACTGGGTACGAGGAATCCTCCAATTAACTAGGGAAAAAGAAACCTTTCTTAACCCAAGACTTAAAAGTTAGACTTCTGCCTTTGTAGATTATTCTACTATTGTGCCATAAGGATTCCATTTTGGAGCCTTTAATACTGATCTCCAAGTGTTTATCTATCTTTAAAAGTGCTACTTTGGAGTTCCTAAAAATAGACTTAGAGCTAGCTGGACAACGTCAATTGGTTGTAAGGAGTGAAAGAGGGTTCAAAATGTTAAGGATAGCTTTCTCCACTTCCAACCATACAGGCATGTACTCAGTAGGGGGAAAGATCCAATATAAACCCTGTTTTGCTAAAAAAGCAAACTGGTATAATCTAAAATCCACAAAATTCACACCACCTAATGATTGTTAAGCTGTAGTTTTTTAATACTGATCTGTGAGCGGGATATACCCTGATTGTGAGCAGGATATACCCTGATTGTATCCATCAGGGTTGCAATTGATGTGTACGGTTGCCCTGTCAGTATTAAGATGTTTTCTGCATAAGCGGCTAGTTTAATTCGAATGCCATTAATGTCCACCCCCTTAATACTCATTTAGTTTAATATCTTGGATAAGGAGCTCCAGTGCCATTAGGAATAAAGAAGGAGACAATGGACATCCCTGTCTGGTACCCTGGTGAAGAGAAAACGATTTAGAGTGGGAGCCATTAACAACAATACGGGCCGATGGTTTTAAATAAAGAGACATAACCATATTGATGTAAGTCTCACCTAGGTTGAACGAATGCATGCAACGATCTAGAAAGGCCCAGGAGACCCTGTCAAAGACTTTCTTGGCATCTAATGTGATTGCGATGGACGGCTCCATTTTAGTTGCAGCAGTTTCTAGAATGTGGCAACAAGCGTCATTATCGTTAGACATGCAGGTGCAAAGGTCCGACTTGGGAGCTACTTATCAATGGAAGGACAGTGTTGAGTCTGACAGCAAGATTTTTTTCATAGATTTTGCAATCCACATTGATAAGCGATATAGGTCTATAGTTTTTCGGTAGAGCTCGATCTTTCCCTTCTTTCGGTAAGACTATTATATTAGCTTCAGACATAGAATCTGACGTAATCTCTGTAGTAACAATATGGTTAAAAACTCGCTTCATAGTTGGTTTTAGTTGGCCTAAGAAAGCCTTGTAGAATGAAGCCGAAAAGCCACCCGGTCCAGGGGTTTATTATCTTTCAACATTTTAACTGGCTTTTTTATTTCTGAAATACGAATTTCTTGCCCTAACATATTTGTGTCTTCTTCTGTAAGTTGAGGTAAATTGAGTCTATTTAGATATTTGTTACATTCCTCCGGATTAAAATTCTCATAATTTGTGTATAATTCCTGATAAAATGTTTTAAAGGTATTTAGGATGTCTTTATGTTTTGTATGAGTTTAGTTAGTAGAGTCTTTGATAGATGAGATAGAGTGTTGGTTTTGTTTATGTTTAAGATAGGAAGCAAGCACTTTTCCTGCCTTATTTGCTTCAAATAAGTTAAGTGCTTTGAATTTATGGTGTTAAAAATGTGAGCATTTTAGTATCATGTAATGATGTAAAGTGGTAAGATCCCTGATTCATACGTTTATTTATTTTTTACTTTATGTCAATTATTATTCCCCTGATGGTGGCTTTTAACGCATCCCAATGAGTGTTTACACTGGTTTCAGTAATGTTATTATGTCTAATATAGTCTGATATAGCATCCTCAATCCTTCTTTTATCTTCAGGAGCATTTAAAACATCATTATTAAATTGCAATCTTTTAGGCACCGGTTCGTTGTGACATCCTGCCAATTTAAGACTAATGCACGAGTGGTCAGACACCGATCTGGGGGCTATAGCAGAGAGTTCAATTAGTGGTGTGTAAGAACCTGAGATAAGAATATAATCTATCCTGCTGTAAGAGTTATGAGGAGTAAAGTAAAAGGTAAATAATTAATGGTGCTATAATACCTAAGGTTAACAAGGTTTCTTATTTAGGTGTGTTGTTTGATCATTTGGGTAATCAAATTATGAAAAGAACAATGAATTAATTTTTGGTTTTCCTACCAAACTAGGCTCTAAATCAGTTAAGAAATTATGTACAATTTATAGACGAAAATGTGTCTCATCAGCAATTTTCATGGCTGGTGTTTGGGGTTATATATATCCTCAAACTCTCCAGACAACTGAAAACTGCTTTGTTAAGAGGTTGATGGCAGTCCCCTAGAGTCCCTCCACCATTATTGCATACAAAGAATTAGCTTTGTTTTGTAATGAGGGGGCCTTCGGACACAGTATGTTGAAGTACTTGTATATTGAAGATACATCTCTCTAAGTGTGGTGCTATCTTCTTCAGCCAGCGGTAACTGCCGCTGCCTCAAACCTATCAACAGCACCTTAAAAACAAAACCATAACACCATGAACATTATAACCCTGAATATACATGTGGCCTGTGTTATAAATAAGTGGCTTGAAGGGTGTGAAGTAGATCACAACCTATCTCCCTTCTTTCACATCACAAGCTAATCACAAATGTCATATAATAGGACAATAAATATATGCAAATAATAAATTAATAAGCCGGAACAAAGAGAACATTCTAAATTGAATGTTAAACAAAAAATATATAAATGTAAATAGTGCATTGTTAAAGCCAATTCATCTTACTTACACTCAGGGCCGGACTGGGAACCAAAACCGGCCCCGGCAAAGTGCTCGCCCCCCCTCCCCACTCGGGGGGGGGTTGGAGGTGCCGCCGAGCACTTTGCTTGGGCCGGTTTTCGGCCGATTTTGTTGCAGGGCCGATTTTGCAGCTTTGCTGTAAAAACTGCCCTGTAACGAAATCGGCCCCCAGGGGCTCAAAACCGGCCCCCACCCTTGCGGCGCACCAGGGGATTGCCCGGTGCCCGCTATGGCCAGTCCGGGCCTGCTTACACTTGTAGTTATCTTGGAGGTCTCCCGATTCATGGAAGTCTCTGAATTCTGGGTGTTCTTGCGGTACTGTCCGCAACGTTATACATTCTACCTCCATCCAAATTGTAACCACCCGGCCCAGGAGTTCGACTTCAGTTACTAAGAACAAACATTTCTCCTTCCGCAGTGTTAGAGTCTGCCTAATTTCTCCTTCAAAGCCCTGTTGTAGCTTTCCACACTGTCACCAAACACTAATATATTGTCTTGAAAATAAATGTTCTTCAAACCCTTAAATACTTCACCAACCATTCTTTGGAAGACACTAGTGCCCGAAGACAGCCCACATGGCATCCATGTGAATTTATAAAAACCTGCAATTGTTATGAAAGCAGTCAAAAGTTTTGAAGAATTTTGGAGCCGAATTTGATGGTAAGCATGTCTAAGGTCTAATTTAGAAAAGTTCACCCCGCAGCAATAAAATAAGCTCATTATTGGTTGGCAAAGGGAAATTGTCAGTGACAATATTCTGATTTAGGATCCTAAGTCCACAAAAAATGCAGTTTCCCATCTACTTTTTCCATAATTACTACTGGAGAGATCCAAGCAGATGTTTCAGTAGGTTCAATAATTCCATTCTTTAACATTTCATTCAACATTTTCTTAATTTCCTCTCGCACCATGATTGGTACCCTCCTAACTTTGTGTTGTACTGGCTTGGTTCCTTGTTTAAGCTTTATTTCATGCCTGTAACCTTTCAACTGCCCCATCTCTTCTCTGAATACATCCTTTGCTCCCTCTAAAATATCCATAAATGTTAAATACTGCACTGTGACACCCGAATCGGTGCACTTGGGTCGATTCTTATATGAACAACATATTGCTATACCCATCCTAAAATAGGTGGTCCGGACTGCTTTGTACACTTTGTCTTTGATATGTCTCCTCCTGAACTCAATATCTGTGTACGTTCACCCTAAGATGTCTATCTGCTCACCCTGATATCCTCTAAGATTGATGTCTTTTGGTAACAACCTCACAGGAGACCATTTTGAAAGGAACATACTTTGGTGAATTATTGTGTAAAATGAGCGAGAATCTACTATCAACTTCACTTTTTTTCCCCTTATGTTACATTATGCTTTGGGTCTGATCTTTCTTCCCGCCTAAACATTGGTCTTCCATACACACAAGACTCTATCAGGGCTTGCACTGCTGTACAGCAGGTGTTTCCTCCCCTAACACTGCCAACTTGCCTTTGCCATTATTCATACGCATCCTGGCAAAGTGTCCTCTACGTCCACACTTTCTACACTTCTTTCCAATGGTGAAATCTTCCTCCTGGCAGAGTTCTTTATAGGTCCAGTAGCGCCTGGTTTAGAGGGGTCAGCGACCCAGTACTTAAACCCAGTTGTTCCTTTCAAGTGGGGGTGAATTCAAAGAAGGGTCTTTCCTCCCAGCCCTGGCTCCAGACTCACTGCAGGGGGTAATCAACCCTTTGTGTGGGGAGAGTACAGTGCGTATTCAGGTATACGTGTCAGCACCCCCCTCCCTTCCTGCCCAGGATGAGCCATCAAGATACAAATGGGCCCTCAGCCACACCTAACCATCCTGTTTTTGTGGCTGTCTAGACGGAATACACAAAATGAAGCTGTTACCCACCTCAGACATGTATTGGAGACAGGCTACCAGCACACAGAGCTTTAAGAGCGGAGACATTTCCACTTATTAAAGGTGGCATTTCTAAAATAGCAATGTTAAATCCAACTTTACCAGTAAAGAAGATTTATCATAACCATTCCAAAGATATAAAACATGACAAAGCTACTCCGTTCTAATCAGAAATTACAGCTAAAAAGTGTTATAAGGAATTTGCAATATTAACTATGAGAGGAATAGGCCTCACACTAGTAAAAAACAAATCTAGCTGTTTATCACTACCAGGACATGCAAAACGTAAAAGTACATGTCCTACCTTTTACTTACACAGTACCCTGCCCTATCGACTACCCAAGGCCTACTTTTTGGGTGAAGTATCTGTAATAAAAGGGGAGTTCAAAGATTGGCAAGGGGTTTTAAATGCCAAGTCGATCTGGCAGTAAACTTCACATGCAGTCATTGTAGTGGCAGGCCTGAGACCGGTTTGAAACGCTACTTCTGTGGGTGGCACAATCAGTGCTGCAGGCCCTCTAGTAGCATTTAATTTATAGGCCCTGAGTATATGGCATATCACTTTACCAGGGACTTACAAGTAAATTAAATATACCAATTGTTGATATACCGCATGTAACCATGTTTAAAGAACAAGCACATGCACTTTAGCACTAGACAGCAGTAGTAAAGTGCTCAGAGTATTAAGTCCAACCAATAGAATCAGCAAAAAGAGGAGATAAGCAGGCACAAAGTCTGGGGGAAGACCACCCTACGGCTGACAGGTCTAGCACTCATTATGAAGCCTTCTACCAATTTGCCTACTCACTGCAGCTGAGTATAGAATGTATACCTTCTCATGACCACATTGGCACCCTTGGCTAACCTCATCTCCAATCTTTTTCATGCTTCAGAATACAGTTCTTCTATAGGTTGCCCTTTGTTGTCTAATGCCAGGGGTAAGCCTTAGAAAATATGCTGTACTTCCCTAGCGTACTTTGCCTTAATGTTGATCCACATTCTCCAATTTTCTTTTCTCAAAAAGTTCTCTCAATCATGTGATCATGGCATCTTATGCTGCCCACTCAGCCTACCAGCAACGTGTGGGTGCCCCAAGAGGGATGGAGTACTGGGACAGTGCTATCGGTGCCACCGCAAGTTGTCCAAGCACAGCTCCACGTTGATGAGAGAGTGCTCTGTCTTGCTTGTGCTCGAAGACGGTCCTGTAGTGATGTGGCTGAGCACTAACTGCTTGCGCTCCTCTGCTTGCGCCGAGAGACAACAGGTTTGTCTGTCCATGTTGAAGCACCCAACCGCTCTCTTGCTCACGCTCCTCTGCTCGTGCCCGGGGACAGTAGGTGAGTCTGGCTTTTTGCAGAGTGGACGCGAAACTCAGTAAAAGTTAAAATATAAAGGTTTATTATGAAGGCAATTTTGCCCCCTTGTCACATCAAGAGTAACACGCTTCAGTTTCCCAACAATAAAATGGTCACCAATTGTTAATGACCCTTAGATGCTCATGCGTCGGTCCATTAAAATCCATACTTAGAAAGTTCTGTCAGAAAATCTTCTTCTCCATTGGGCTGGCACCTTTGTTGCCAAAATGATGTTGTAATGAAAGGGCCTCCAGACACAGTATGTTGAAGTACTTGTTTATTGAAGATCACCAGAACAAGAAAGGTACTCCCTATAAATCTGATTCTAGGTCTGGGATAAGGGGGAAAACAAATAAAGAAACAAACAGAATCCCACTTGACCTGTATTTCTTCTTTGTGTCTAAATAGTACAATGTATTCTGACCCTAAAAAACACTACACAATATAAAAACTTTTTTATTTAAAACAAAATTGGTCTACTTGTTACCATCAATAAATGTGACACACAGTACTATTTAGACACAAAGTACAGGTCAAGTGGGATTTTGTTTCTTTCTTTACTTGTTTATTGAAGATACAGCTCTCCAAGATTGGTGCTCCCTCATCCAGCCAGCAGTAACTGTTGCTGACTCGAACACCATCAACAGCACCACAATAACAGAACCATTACATCATGAAAATTCTAAACCTGCATTTACACATGGCTTGTGTTATAAATAAATGGCTTGAGGTGCTTGAAGTAGATCGCAACACGCCCTCTTCTTCTATGGCATAAAATTTAGAATTCACCTGAACTGAAGTTAAATAGGGCAGTAACTAGATTGTCTAGGTCTTGATAATGCCATGATGATTTCTTGGTTGGCATATATTAGGGAAATACCATGAACCGTTGATTATAACTTCAGGCATACAACCTTACCTCGTAGCAGTGACCAATTTGTATGATTGTTTTTGATTTTAAGATCCTTTTTGATAGGATAGTTTTATGATTTTAATCATGATAAATCCCACGCGATAGATTGAATTTAGATGTTGATAATTTTATATACTTTTTTAGATGATTTGAATGCATGCTTTTATGGTTGTTCAGTCTGAAAGCCGAATAAAGATTTGAACGGGAAGGTAAACACACACTAGGCAAAGAGGAGATAATCACGCAGGAGAGTCTACATGAGACAGAATCACTGAGGACTCTGCACAAAGACAAATGGGCTTTAATGGAGGTAGACACTGAGAGGTCTCTGAGGAATAGACAAATGATGAAGCTCAGGGAAGGCATAGATTGCCACACAATATAGTTTAGAAGAGCACAGCTCTATAGTTATCCACATTCTCCGGTGTGAGAAAAAAATCGATGATGGATGATGTTGAAAAGTTCACAGATGTTACTCAAAATAAATGTAAAAATAATAAAATAACAGGAAAACCTCACTAAAGTAGATACATAAGAACATTTCTCTGAATGGATAATATTTACAGGTGTCCAATTGGAAAACTTATTATCCCCAAATTGGGGCACATATGTGTGCTAGTGTACTTGCTGTTATGTGCAAATTCACAGCTGTTGCATGAGGCCTCTCCCTGTTTTGGGAGAGTTTTTTGCAACCTCTTCATCTGTGAGGAGTTGCTTTTTTTTTCTTTTTATTAATTTTCCAAACAATTTCCACATGTAGGTCAGTACACATTCATTAATGCAGTACATGCATATCAGTAATCCGGATACAGTAGTCGGGAGCGGTATACGAAGCATCTTAGGACATTTAAACATTCCAGTTTTTGGCTTCATTGAGCAGGACATAATACACATAGGAATATTCCGCCTCAAATATATAAAATAGAGCTAATATACAGATAGTATTCCCTCCCTAATCCTGTGCAGTATCTTTTAATAGGAGTGTACATGTTATCTCAGAGTTACATCTCATTTCTACTCGGCCAAGTCCCGACCATTCCAACGGGTCACCGCCACCACCATGTCAGGTCAGGACACCAGCACAACTGTCCGAGCAGTGAATCCACCCAATGTTACAATACAGCCATACAGTACATTGTAGAGCATGCAAGGAAATATATTTTAAAAAAACAAGGGAAAACATGATGAGGTTTTGAGAAATGTCAGGAGTCTCATCTCTAAAGGCATATTTATGGAGAGTGCCTTACCAATTAGTGTCCGACCCTATAATGCAGTCATTGACAAGTTATCCACTGTCACTGATCAGATCATCATGCGTGAGGATAAGGTGATTCCCCCTGTTGATGTCCGCAAAAGCCTCTTGGACTTAGCTCATGAAGGGCATCTGGGCCAAACCATAACAAAAAAAAGGTTGAGGAATGAGTTCTGGTGGCCTGGAATGGACCGTTAGGTGGGTGGAAAGGTGAAGTGAATGCTGTGAATCTGAAAAGCGACTCAAAGTGTGACCTCAATCCGTCCCTAGTTCCATCCAGGATCCTGGTGTGGTGTGGCACAACATATGCCTTGATTTTATTGGACCAATGCCTGGTGTCCACCCCAGCAAAAGATTTGGCCTAGTAGTTATGGATATTCATACTTGGTGGCTCATCTACTTCCTGAAATTACCACCCGCATCACTATCAAAGTTTTGCGCACAATTTTTAAGGAGGAAGGCTGTCCCTCGGTCCTTATCCGGGACAATGGGACCCAATTGTCTTCAAATGAGATGAGGGAATTCCTGAGTGAGTGTGGTATAAAACTTTTGTTCACAACTTTGTACAACCCACAATCCAATGGGATTGTCGAGAGGGCCAATCGCATGATCAAGGGTGCGATAAGTCTGGCATTCACCAATAATCTTGATGTTGAAAGAACTTTGAATGACTTGGTACGGGCTTATCGCACGACTGAAAATCCCACTACTGGTGTGGTCCCCTTTGTAGCCATGTGAGGCAGGAAACCAGCCTCTAAACTGGTGCCTCCTTGGATCCGGGATTTGATTGAATAGAGGAATGGTGGAGATTGTTGTGAGAGCATTCCCATGCATGATTCCAAGAAGGTACAAGGCAGGGAAAAGAACATGTCTAACATTCTGGTTGGTGATTGGGTCAAAGTCCGTTCTGGATGTTTGGTCAGAGGTCTGCGTAAGTTTCTTGGACCATTCAAGGTAAAGGAAGTATATCCCTTCTATGTTGTATTAGAGAATGGTGACAAATGGAACTTGTGTAGGGTAGCAAAGTATTGTTCTGGAGACCATTCTTCTGAACCCTTTAATAGAAATACAGTCAACAAAGATACATGCTCAGAGTACATGCTAGCCCATGATCGCCAATTGCTTGACAGTGCCCACACAGCTACGGAGACGAGGGCACCAGGCCCCGGTGGGGACAACTTGGGCACTGGCCAAAGAGCAATCAACTCAAGTGATGTGTCTCAGAACCTTCATGGGGCTCAAACATATCAGAGACCCTTACGGGCCAGGAGGCTTCCTCAACACTTGCATGACTTCCTTGTTGGCTGATTTGTTGGTTATTTTCCTTGCTCTTGTCTCCCATTAACTCTGTTCCTTCATTGTTCACCACTCAATTCCCTACCTGCGTTTAGAGGAAAGGGGGGTATGTTGTGACTTCTCTTACGCTGTGGTCGCGCCGCAGTGGAATGTTCCGAATGCCGAACGTTCTAAGGTGAGCGCCGCTCGTTGACAGTCAGTGACCTTCCGCTGGCTGAAGACGGCAGGCTGGTGTTGTGTTTATTACTTTAATAAACATAAACAAACCTATTGGTGTCTTCGCCTCTTGATGTGATTACAACAATGGGCAAGGTGTACTGTAGTGTCTTGCATTTCTGCTTAGCCAGTCTAGTTATCCTGTGGAATGTTATCATTCATTTGATGTCTTGGAATTTTGGGTACTAGACTCTAGCAGCGGCGTCACTAGGGGGGTGCGGGGGGTGCGGACCGCACCGGGTGTCACCCCCCTCTGGGGGTGACACCAATCTAGTTAGTCTAGAGTGTTGCTTAGCGCTCAACTGCCAGCCTGAGCTGAGTGCCTGGCCACTAGTGTAGTAGTGCACTGACAGTGACTGACTCACTGCTTTAAGCCTTTAGTGCAAACTGCAAACGCACGCCACCGCGCCACGCACGCACGCACTGAACCAATCGTCTCTGGTGGTGCGATGCGGCGCGCGACGTACGTACCACTACCCCAGGCCAGCACTTTGGTCCCCGGGCCGTCAATCTTAGCTCTACTAATGACGGCCCTGGGACAGCCCCCGCGCGCTGTGCGCACTGACCTGCTGACGCGTGAAGGCGCGGTCACGCACTCACGCGCCCGCCCTGGAGGTCGGAGAGACAAGGAAGAGTTGTGCGCGGTGCGCCGAGGTGAATTAAAATACGACGACATCATCTGCACCACCATCTTCTGTCTGATATCGCGATTCGCGAGCCGAGCGCCGTCGTGGGCGGTGGTCTCTCTCATCAAATTTGGGACGGTGAGAGACAGTGAGACTGAGAAATGATATCATTTATTAATTTACTGATTTACTTATAAAACTTAGTTGTGACCTGCCGGTTATACACAGTTCAGAGCAATGCGGGTTAAAGAGGGCATTAATCCACGGAGCTGTTTTAGAGCCACACAAGTTTAAAGTGTTTATTTCACGCCGTGCAATATATGTGTACGGCATTCAATATAGTGAAACGCCTACATGAGATTATTTCAGGGCTTGTTGTAGGTGCAATGATATTTAGCAATGCAATATTGAAGTGTTCTCATGATAGATGTTTTTGTAATATTTTTCTGATACGGGCCCTTGTTAGTATAGGGCCAACTGTATTCTGCACTGAGAAAAATGAAAGCCGCAAGCAACACGGTGTGACCATATGCCACTTACCATACGGAGATGCGTATAGAAGCCACTTTAACCCACTGCACTACCTTTCTGGCATTAGAAGCGGAGACCTAACTATTAAACTGACTCTGCCTGATCTCTGCAAGCATTTCAGAGGCTCTGGTGTATTGTGCTATCTTTCTTCCTGCACAGATAAATCGATTTTAGGGAGAGGTATGGCTGCACTTGCAGTTTGAAAACATGTTTTTAACACGCAGAAAAAAGGTGAGTTTGATCTCATCTACACACATTATTCACGCCTTGCTATATTGTGTATTTTGGGGAGAGTTGGTGTGGTTCCTTCTGCTCACAGCACTTTTCATCTACCTTTGTGTTTAAGTCGGCCCGGTGGCTCAGTGGACTAAGGTGCGCACAAGTTTATCCTTTCCTCATAGATTCCTCTCGCAGCGGAGCGCAGCCTTTCATCTTCATGAGGCCGATCAAACCGCAACATTGGATGCACACATAGAATCTGTTATTAGTGCTGAAGGCCCACTTTAATAACTGCTGTGCAAAACCTTGATGCTGTGGCTTGTAACTGTACAAATATATACAATACCAATATTTATACAGAGGTCTGTATCCAGTTACTGAGTAAGGAGGGACTTGAGGTGGTTGGAAGATGGAAGGGAATGGTTTTGGGTGGTGGGTGGTCAGAAACAGAGTCCATCCCAGGTGCGCCTTTGGATTTCCTTAATTTCCCTCTTCCTGCCCTGAGTTGCTATAAAAGTGCTCTATCAAAACAAAATCTGTCCAATCTTGAGTTTTGAGTAAGGGAGGCCTGCCATAAAGGTATCTGTACACAGTACACGGGTGCTCTGTGTGGGGTCCCAGTGGGCATGCATTGAGAAGCCAACCAGTGCCCCCAATGGACAGCAGCAAACTCAACAGGAGGGGCAAACACTGGGAAAGGTATCTGCACGATAAAACAGCCCAAGTGGTTCATGCGCTAGCTGCAGATGTGTGTGCAGGTTATGTGTTTGGAGTGAACAGAGTGCCTGCTGTAAAGGTTTGTGTATGTTTTAGGAGGTTTGATCTATTGTAAACTTTAAATTATAGTTTTAGGCACTGCAGCTCAGGGTATGTGTGTGCCCCTGCATTAATGTATATACAGCTTGCAGGGACCGAAGGGGTGCGACCATGGTGACAGAGCACAGACACTTAGTGAGTGAAAATACCTATGTGTAAACTACAAGTTACAGGTTTGATTACTTGCTGTTAATGGAGTGGCTTCATGTGCCATCTGTGAAGATCTCTGTATTCATCCCGCAGGACAAGAGTTTGAATCGAGAAAGATAGCATGGTGGTTGGAGAGCCTGTTGTAATCATCTGAGTACACAGAATGGGGGTTCGCTCTGACTGCTTCTGTGGCCAATGCAGCCTGGAACGTCTGTCCCCACTACACCTGGTGCTTTGCAGCAGTTTAAATATCTTAGAGTTTCTGGTTGCTTAAATGGGTGTATTTTCTGATATTTATATGTTCCTCTCGTATTTATTGCTTGATTTTGCTTGTGAGAAATTGTCACTCATAGTTGTTGAATGTCACTCATAATTACAATGATATTATGAAAATGTCACATATGGCAATCTGAAACCTTGGCAGCTATGAATATGATATGAATACTTATGATTATGAACTAAGTAAGTTAATGTGGCAGTGCAGTGGCAAACAAATGAACTCAGATTCAGTACATTTGATTTTGATTTTTTACTGGCACAAACGAAAACACGGCCCTCTTTGGGCGGGTGTACGGTGCACCAGGCTAAGCTTTCTCCTTCCTAGGCTTGGGCAGTCACGATAGCGGTAATGGCATTTTGTTTGCTTTGATACTTACACGTCATCAATCATTTCACAAGTGCCACCATTGCTTACGAATGTAACGTTTGTTCTTGTGTTTGAGGGTCTGCCATTGCAGTATTATCCTTCTACCCGCGTTTGGTAATCCTTTGTAACATGATGATGCACACGTCATTTTTCTCTTGTTGTAACACACTGTTTGCTACCTCCTACATTTTGTTTGCTTTAGATAATTGCACAAGTGCCACCATTGCCTACGTAACGTTTGTTGTTGTGCTTGAGTGTCACTGTCTACCATATATTGCAGTATTATACCTACTTTGTTTTCTCTCGAGCAGACTTCACTTTAAAATAGTTTATTGGGTTAGACTACTGTAGACACCTGGTGCAGAGATCTTTGTTTACCCAACAAATTCCAAAGCATTGTAGCTGTAAGATAACTTTGGTGGTGAATACACTTGATGGTGAGATCTGTGTGCAGTCTAGTTACAGGCCAGACTCATACAAAGTATAAAGAGTTAATGTCCCAGCTGCAAAGTGAAGCATGCACCATGTAATGTAATGTATATTGATACTTGTATAGCGCACTACTCACCCTCAAGGGTCTCAAGGCGCTTGTACGAATACCGCTGTGGTACCCATCCTGGCTTTCCCTGTGAGGCGTCCACTCCTGGGCACCCCCAAGGTGGAGGCCAGGCATCCTTAGCGTTGTGGGGGCCGTTGTGGAGATTAAGCAAGCTATTGCCCAGAGTTGCAGAGTGGGACTCCATGATTGGAATAGGCACCGAGGCGAGAATTATCAGGTCCATGGAATTTTTGAGCCCAAGACCCGCCGAGGCGGGGAATTGAACCCTGGTCCCGGGCTAGACCTCTGCATCAGGGTCTGCCGCTCTAACCATTGAGCCACACTTCTCCACCCCATGCAGGTCACAGATTTGTATTTTACGTAGCAAGCTCAGCGAGTTACTGCTTTCATTGCAGACATTCTTGAGTGAGATAGGTCTCAGGTTACCATCCTTGTAATATACCTGCTTAAGGAATTATGAACCATCTTTAAAGAATTGCATGCTAACTGCAAGGTATAAGTTTAGAAACAGTGCTTTTTTTGCTCAGTATTTCATTATTCAAATTTTTCAAAAAAGTGTTCCTTTAGTAATAAAGACGCATTAGTAATCGCTTTTATACACTGTTATTAGTTTAAACTCTTGTAGATAATGATCTGGCATTCAGACAGTGGATGTGAAGCTCTTACATTCAGGGATTGGAAAATTCAAAACCTGCCTTCAGTCATAGTTTATCTTTTAAGCATTTGTAACCTGCACACATGTCACTTTTTCCTTCTGTAATGCACCGTTTGCAACCTCATGTATTTTGTTTGCTCACAATTGTCACTTTTGCCTCTTGTAACTTAACGTTTGCTTTTGTAATTTGTTCACTTGAAATTTTCTCCTCATGTTTCATTACTGTTCCTATTGTGAAGTGCTCTGACGCCTTTGGGTAAAGTCTGCGCTATATAAAAACGCATAAATAAATAGAAGACCATGTCCGGCCCCACCCTTCCAGCCTCCTAGGCTAGTCCTGACCAGGGTGGTGCATTGTGCTTGCAGACAGTTGCACACGGCCGGCTGCATGATTCATTGCACAAGGCAGGGAGCAGGCCAGGCCTTTCCTTAAACTCTTCACTTCACTTGCAGGTGGTTCCCTTAACAGGTAGTTCACTTCATACGTATACTATGAAGTGAACTCCTTTGGCTGAAATATGCCTGCTTTGCTGGCCAGTCTTCATCCTGCTGCCTTATTGTCCATCCTGGCAGTGGCAGTTTTATGTCCCTGTGCTTTTGGCTGTGGATTTGTATTTCTGCTGACTTGTGATTTGTTATTTTGGCCATTCCCTCGGTTGGGGCCCTGCTTCTCTGGGTACACTGGCTGTGCCATTTCTCTTTTGGGTTTCTGGTCTGTTGGAGGTAAAATCGGCGTTATGGGGTTACCAGTTAGAAAATAGAGCATTCATGCTGCGCCTTTCAAGTGCCCACAAAGAGAAGAGAGGCACCAGATTTTAAAGTGAAAGAGACAGTCAATCACAAGATGAAAATATTGTTCTGTGATTTCATCACATGCAGCAGTAAAGAGAAACTGTATTAACATATATATATTTGCCATCTGTGTCCACTGGCGGACTCGGAGCGGAGGAGGTCCATGCGGTAAGTCGTGAGGGGGTGACACCATGAGTTACCCGCACCGGGTGACACCAACCCTAGTGACGCCACTGGACTCTAGGAGTCAGTTGAGAGCTGGGCTAAGCAAGTAACATACTGCTCCTGGTGGGGTCTCGACTTATGCGTCTAACTTCATCTTGGATGTAACATCTAAACCTACTACTTCGTCTGATCCCTGATTCATACCCCATCACTACAATTTTGGCGACAATCTGGGTAAACCTCCGCCTTCTACTTCATGGACCTTCTAACCAAAGTAACTACAAGGTAATGAACTTCCTTTTCATCCTTCTACGAATTCATACTCATACTGGCACCCTGCGAGCCCCACCAGTGACCATTCTACCGGTCGCCAACATCCCTGAAGTGCCAGTCCCTGCTGTAATTTGCCTACATGCTTCTCCTAAAATCCGTGGAGAATTCTTTCGTCTTTCTCCTTGCTGTAACCTGCTCCCTGCCTGCTTTGATAATTACCTCTCCTGCCGCCTTGAAAGTGATGTCATTGCAGATATGTCTAAAATTCTTCCTGCCCTGCTGTCTTGAAAAAATTTTTTTCCTGCTTCCTACATGTTCCGGGTCTCTGTTTTACTACAAGACTTCAACACCAGTGAGAGAGAGCTGAAACCGGAGAAAGAGGACGAGATCCGGTCAGTACTTCACAAGATTTGATATGACAAGAGGCTGTCTGAGAAGCTCCAGAGCCATGCTGTTTTGTCAATTTCACACTTACAATTTAAACGATGCTCTAGGAGTTTCAAAGAATGGAACTGTATGATTTTCAGGTTTCATACGTCTTTATTTCGAGTGTTTACATCATAAAAGACATTTTACGTGGAAAAACATCCATAAAAACACTATACACAACAAACTAACAATTTTCTTTCCTCCCGATTAAAACATTCTATATATTAAAACATGATTGAATTAAGTTATTAAGACATGATAATGTAATATCATTTAAAACTAACAGTTAAACATCTTACATGTGGGTATCTTGCTCTAATGATCCATGCCCACCCCAGGAATTTCACCACACCTATGATCACAATCTCTGAAGTGTTAGATCTTAAAACCCAAAGTGCCTCGGTGCTCACCCGTGTGTTCAATATCCTGCAAATGGGCTTTAGCCATTTACTCCAGGGGACGGAGTAAGCAGGGCAGGCAAAAAAGATGTGACCAATAGTCTCCTTATGGACTCTACACCAGGAGCAATGCTCAGTTGACTGGCCTCGCCATTTGCTGGTAAAAGACTTTACAGGCAACGACCTGACTCTAAACTGGTGATACAGCTTTCTGTCCATACTTCTGGTGATGACATCCCAATAATCCTCCAAATGGGGATCAAGTTTGTGGGCCAGGAACTTCCCAGTCAGAGTAACAGATTCAGAATGCAAAGCAGAATCACGCCTTACAGTTGCCCAATACAACATTTTAAATTCTTTTTTTGATGGAAAGGCGTTTTTTCCCAGGGCTACCCACTGTGAGCTAAATCCCATGTTTTCCAAAATTTGCTTCACCTCACTAAACCAAGGGATATTACCTGATCCCATAATCAATCTTACGTCTGAGATTTCATTGGCAAAGCGGGCTAATTCCGGCGTTGACCAAATTTGCCTCCACAAAGCTACCATCCGAAACTGCGCTGACAGCCCATATTAAGCGGTAACGGTTTGGTTGGGGTGGATTGCGGAAGGCCTACCAGATTACGCAGGAACTTATTTTGGATTCTAACCAAAGGGGCTAGGTCCATAAAGCCCCATAGGTCAGCACCATACAGAATAGCAGATCTAATTTTGGCGTCATAGATTTTTAGTGCAGGCATTACCCTTTTGGTTTGTGACTTAATTTGTTCCTGGATTAGGCACCCCGTTAGTCGAGCAAATTTGAAACAAAGTGCTTCGACCTGATGTTTCCATCGCAGCCTATAATCCAGGACCACCCCAAGATAGGTCATAACATCCACCTGCTCTAATTCCACACCATTCATACTAGCATGGCTCTTTAATGGCCTATATTTAGTTAGAACCATAAATTTGGTTTTGCTCACATTTACCTGCAAATCATTCAGTTTGCAGAAAACCTCAAACCTATTAATCGCTGTCTGAAATCCCTTTTGTGTTTTTCAGAGAATTAGGGTGTCATCAGCAAAGATAAGCAATGGAAACTTAGTACCACCCAGAGTAGGCGCCTCAGTCGGCGTGTCTGCTAAGTACTGCACAATTTGGTTAATAAACAATAAAAACAAGGTGGGTGCTAGAACACATCCCTGGCGAACGCCGCGTGTAACAGGGAAACGCTCTGTCACCTGCCCCTGTCTTACCCACCTGACCCTACCAAAGTTACCGTCGTGTAGTCTTTCCACTAGTTCCAAGAGTTCAAGGGGCATACCCATATTGCCTAATGCGGCCCATAACTTTACCCTGGGAACAAGATCGAACGCGGACTTAAGGTCCACAAACGCAGCATATATGGATCCTTCACCCAAAAACACAACCTTCCAGTATATCAGAATAAATCTGAACACTTGATCGATTGTGCTGGTGAATGATCTAAAACCTGCTTGCATCGGGGAGAGAATATTCTCTTTTTCCATCCACCCCTGTATTTTAGCGAGCACCATCCTTGCTACGATTTTCTGTAGGGCGTCAATGAGGCTAATGGGGCAATAATTCCCTGGGGCCGAACGATCACCTTTTTTAAAAATAGGAAGGATTTCTGCCCCTTTCCATGAGTCAGGAATCCTAGCCCCATTTGCAATAGCATTCTCAAGCATCGTAATATAAGGCACCCAATTCAGGGGGTCAGACTTAAATAAGTCAGCCGGGATGTAATCCATGCCACGAGCTTTACCAGCTTGTACTAGTCCCAGTGCGGTCACTGCATCATTAGTATCAAACACATGGGGTTGTCGTGTTGGAGGGGACAGAGATGACTGTTTGTCCAGGGCATTGGGGGGTACTAGCTCGAGACCTCTAAACTGGGTTGAATAGTAGTCCACCCATACATCGGCTGAAACGTGATTTTCCGGAGTTTGCATGTCCGGATTCCTGCCCCATTTCACCACCTCCCAGAATTTGATCTGGTTCGAGGACAAACTGGCTTCATATAAGTCCTGCCAATGGTTATCATCCCACTCTCTCCTCGCCTCCCATTGGGCCTTCTTATACTGTAGTCTAGCCAATTTAATATCTGGAGTAACTCTAGATTTAATAGCTTTAATCAGACAGCTATGCGCCTGCCGACAGGTTTTATTATACCATTTCTGGCACAATAAAGGTGTCGGGACTTTCCTGTGATTGCCAGTTTTAGTAAGTAGAGCTTTCAGTTTATCAAAGAGCAGCTCATGATGGACACTAAACTGCTCCAGTGTCAATAGGAGACAGTTCCTGAACGACACCCAGGGTGATGAAACTACATGGGAGATCCTGTCTAATTGATCGGAATCCTCCAAAACCCTGCACCAACGGACCCTACGTCTGTCGTTTGTTAAGATAGCCTCTGCTGTAAGGCTCTTGGCTGTAGGAGCCCGGCCAGGGCCATACTTTAATTTGAAACTTAAAATCAACGGAATATGGTCACTCTCTGGCCGTGTGGAGATTAACATATCATCCAAAAGTGACCAATACTCTATTTTTATTAAAAAATAATCAATTCTACTATTGCTTACACCGTTGTCGAAAGTTGACTGACCTATTTTGTCGGAGATTGAGCGGCCGTTGGCAGCTCTTAGCTCCCACTCCAGACACAGCCCCAACCAATGCAAGGCTGCCTCAGTGCCCTTCTTGATAGGATTCAATACAAGGTTTGGGACATTCCATACTGCATCTTCCTCAGCGCGAATGTCCCCACCCTCACACGAACAAGGTTCGAAAGTGCAGTTTAAGTCCCCTGCAACGATTATGAATTTATCCCTCCCAAATAATTCCAGGAAGGAGTCTAACTCATCAATAATTGCCGGACTCCGTCCTCCAGGTAAACCACGAGCGTAAATATTAATAATAAAAATGTCCTGGTATTTTTCCCTGCACAGCTTAATTCCCAGGATGTCAGGGTTATGGACTAGCACTTCTACTGGCCTGTAACTAATGGACTGCCTCACCCATATTGTTAATCCACCTGATGCTCTGCCTTTGTTTCCCCGGGTTGCTGGTTTGAAGAAATTTAAATAACCTGCCCGAAAAATCGGGTCGATAGCCCAACTTTCTTGAAAGATCAGGATATCAAACTCATCTATACAATCTGCCCAGTCAGCTGATTCCAGTTTCCCTTTAAGCCCTGCGATGTTCCATGAGGCTAATTTGAGCATGGGATCTTGAGTAGACAATTGGCTTTGGATTGTGGCTCCCGGGATATATCCTAACCCCCCTCCCTCTATTGGTGTTGTTCTAACTGGAGGGTCACAAACTATAATGCTCCTAGGAGACCCTTCCACTTCATGACCCCCTTCCTGGCCCTTTAGGGCCACTTCCCGAGGCCCAGTCTGAGGACCCTTACTAAAGTCATTCCCACATTCCTCACTTATACTAAATCCTGCATCATCACAAGCATAGTTTGCAGTTTGGATGTCCCCACCAGCCAAAGAAGAAAGTCAGTCAATGCTCTCCAAGCCAGATAGTGGTTCAAAGCGATTAAACAGGAGAGGGAAAGGTGCAATGTGTGAGGTCAAATCATGGGGAAAATCTACCAATGGGTATTCTATCACTGGGTTTAGTCGGATAGTAAGGGGGTTCATTGATCCTTTTGGGATAGAAGTATTGGAAGCCCAGTGATTGGACATCACCCATCCTGCCAAATCTCGGTTCTCAACGCACAAAGTCCACCACCCAAGGGTCCCTGAAGTTGATGATAACAAAATCACCCTCTAGGTCCTTTGGGTTGTGTTCCACCCAATTTACTCTTCTAACACTTAAGATGTCTGTGCTAGAGGAGGGGGGAAGTGGTCTGTTTTTGTTCAACCAAAAAACAACTTTGTTTTTCAGGTCCCTAAATGATTCGATTTTATCCTCCCCAATGGCTGAGACACCCGTCAGTATAATAGTATATGGGGTGGCCTCCGGGGCAAGGTCAATACTGGGGGGGCTCTGTTTTGGGACCTTCTTCCCCGGTAGAGTAAGCTGTCTAGCCTGACCCACCCTTGATTGTGTACCTAAAGATGGCCGCGGGTTGGACCTACTACCTTCCTTCGGGGGCCCTCCTCTAATAGTAGCCACTGAGTCATTACTCACGGGGGCTTTCTCCAACTGTATAAGACCTTGCTGTTTGTTTGTTGGCTTGGCACTAATTTGAGCAACCGAATTATTAGTAGTCACACCAGACCCCACTGCTTTAGCAGCGGTGGTAGTAGCTTTGGAGTTATTCAGTGTGTTTACTAGGTTATTAAGTGTGCTGGTGTTGGCAATAACTAGATTCTCCAATTTATCTAGTTTCAGATTCGATAACCTAGCACGTTCCATTAAGGGTAACATAAGGGATTTTATTAGGATTTCCATCTTACCCAAAAGACCATCCTCCTTGCATCTACAGATTGGGCATTGACCAGCAGTGTCGGAAGGTACCAGTATGGGAAGCGGGGGACTGATTAGAACCTGAGGAAGCTGGGGTATAAGATTTAATTTAGGAATCTTGGAAGTTCCCCCCTTACCGGCTCATCCCTCCTTTTCCTTTTCCCACACTTGGAAATTTGAGTTCTACCCTTATTTGGATTGTTTAGTTTGGGACTTGGAGGCATCAAGCATTCACCACCACTAAGATTGGTGGTGCTAGAAAACGTGCCACCATCAGTTGTATTTAGTATTGAGCAATCCACCTCTTGACTTGATTCTACCAGCATAGAGTCATGATGTAACTCCTGATTCATTATAGGAGCTTGAATAGCGGGGGATGCCACTGACCCAATATGTCCTAGGGAAGATCGTTTTCCGGAGACAAGGTCCAGGGATAAGCGCTTCTCCGCGAAGGCTATTTCCTTCTCCAAGATGCCTGTAGCCCGTTTGAAAAAGGCATCAAGGTTCCCCGTAACCATGCCACTTGGTGTCGACACTTGCACTGTTCTCTCCTTAGCCGAACGTAAAGGCATATTTAGGGTAGCTCAAAGCAATATTAGTACTACCAGATTAAAAGAACAGGAAATAATACAAGACAGAATTTACACACCAGTGGCCAGAAGGAGGGCGGGTTTGAGGGGTGGCCCGGCCTTAAACGTCCTTTGACGGCCTTAGACGGCCCGCCCTTTGCCTGGGCTTCGCCCGGCGCCCACCCGCGCGCGTCCCGGGTCGCGGAGTATATTCTCTGAAACCCAACATTTCAATAGGATCGTAATTAAATGATTTTGGAAAAATATCAGGGTTCTGTAACTTCTTGCCAATGACGGGAACAAATTTCTCTAACCATACCCCTTCGTTAACAATGGTATAAGGTGAGCCGGAATCAGCAACTATTGCAATATCTACCCCACCAATGTTCATGTCACATATCGGTTTCTTCTTTTTGCTAACTCCATCATCTACATTCAACACAAATAAATTCATATCCTCTTCATCTGAAGATACAAAATCTTCTTGTTCATCTAGAACAACCGCTTTTACATTTCTTCCCCCTTTCTGTTTCTTAGGACACATGGCACTGAAATGTCCAACTATACCACAATTTGAACACTTTTGTCTCAAAGCTGGACACGATTTGTCATTTGCCAAATAGTATCTACTACCACATCTAAAACATTTTCTATCGTCTGAAAGTTTTGCCTTATAAGTGGGATCCTTTCTCTGTACATAACTTGAACTGGGTTTATTATTTGTTTTCTTTGAACTTATGACTTTTGCCACCATGGATTTGTCCTCTGTTGAGGTTTTCTCTTCCTGCAACACAGCTTTGGCACATCTACCAGTTAATTCTGTACACTTAACTATTTCCACCACTTCTTCTAATGGCAATTCACCTTTCGCCCACAATTTCTCCTGAACATGCTTATTGGAGGACCTCATAACAACTTGGTCACAAACCAACTCATAATGTAATGCCCCAAATCTGCAAGTAAGTGCCAAATTTTTCAACGCAGCAACATAATCTTCCACAGATTCCTCAGGGGCTTGTCTGCGTTGAAAAAACTTGAACCTGTTAACTGAAATAGAAATAGTGGGTTTGAAATACATGGTCAAATCTTCTAAAGCGACCGTGTACACATCACCTGTCCTAGGTTTCTTGTTAACACGGTTGTAAATTTTCATAGCTTTAGCACCTAAACAATGAAGAATATTTTTTTTTTTCTCAGGGGTCAATTCTTCATCGCCTTCAAAAGTGGACATATAATTCAGAAAGTATTCCCGCCACTCTTCCCATTTAAGTGCATCATCTCCTGTTGAGGGTATGAAAGGTAAGGGAGGAGATAAATTCCACACATTTCCTGAAGCCATGGCTGACTAGGTAGTACTAAACCCAAATATAGAACTGATATATGAAAAGATCGAATTTATGTTCCTTAAAAATTTCCTTTTCAGACAAGGTTTTACAAATATCTACTTAAATATTTGAATAAATCTTATAACCACTTTTTGTTTTTTGTGTCTCTAGTTAATTGTACCACCTGGGATGCAGTCACAAAGATTTGAGTTTGTGTCACCGTTTCCAATATAAAAGAAACTATGTACCATCCAAAAGCACTGCTAAGTTCCTCGATTCAAAATCTTTTTGAATGGTGTGCGTGCCACCGCTGTATAGGACACGCTTAATTCTTTCAAAATGTAAGTGTGCGTGTCACTGTAGGAATGCGCTCCTAAGCACGAACAAAACCTTCCAATTTCCAAAACTGGTGTGCTTGTCACCGTGACTGGATACACTCTCAATTGGAGGTTTCCTTTCTTCTAAAATGGCCATCCGACGTCGGAAAACGTATGCGTTCCACTGACGTCATCTCACATCCTGACAGGAAAGCCGCTCGTCAGAATAGCGGCGTTTAATCCTGACAGGAATGCGGCGTTCGCATCGATGACAGAAGCGATGCCCAAAAGGTGAACAGGTCACTCACACACCGATGACTACAGCAGCCACTCACGGAGAAGGACCTCCCTCAAGATGAATGTGCCTTCCCACCAAACCAGAGCCTTGCTGTTTAACTTGTCAGTGGATACAAACGTAATTAATGGCCTTTTCTTCTCCACACAAAGTCTCGCACAGTGCTTTCCCCAAGGTGAAAAAAAGCACCGTATGCCGAATCCAGTACAGACTTCCACATGGAAAACTTTGTCCTTTCGCACCAGAAGGCATCAACACTTCACCCTGACAGCGCGCAGGGTATCTTCAACCAGCCGGACAACAATCAGAACTCACACGATGTAGTCGGTGTACAGAATGTTGTCCAACTTGCTGCCTCCAGGAATGTTCAAATTCTCAAAAAGGTACCTGAACTGCCGTCCTGCAGATGCTGACCCCAAAGACAGATGACTTCACTGGCTGAATGAAGTCACTTGGCCATATAATCCTGAAGATTCCGCTAAAAGTAACCACGGGTGAATAACTCCAGACTCCAACGGTGGCTTGCGGAAGTGGAGATGAGAGGATAACCTCAGCAGGCAGAAGACTTCCCTTGAGCACAGAACAGGTGGCTTCTGGTGGGTCTTAGCGGTGCCAGCAGTCCCGTTTCGTCGCCAACTTGTAAAGATGACACGTAGATCAGGTATCTAGATACTGCTTTATTAAGTTACACAATTACTGACACCAAGGCACGTCTACTCCTCAGAGCCTCTCGCAGCAACTGTCAACACAACTGTCATCCTGCCAGTCACCAAGTGGAACATCCTGACGTCACAAAGCTTTGGCAGGTCGCGCGTGCAAGAGGCAGGGCGCGTGTGTTATACATTGCCTGGCACCCTAACTAAAGTAAACATAACAACCTCAACTCCTTAGTAATTGTAGGATCGTGATCCTGCCCAGAGCCACACTGCACTATGTCCTTCAATGTGCCGCCATTTTGCGTCTACAGGCACCATCTATTCATAAGAGTCACTGGAATACCTTCAAAGCGTCCTTTGCCAACAATGGGTTTACGGCCAACCATGTTTCTGTCAACCAAGCTCTTCTAAGACCAGCTGCCTTCCTGTTCACATCGTGAAAAACTTTGAGGTGTTATCTGAGGTCTGGTGACTTTCCCCATAACTTCTGCACATATAGGGAAGCCAACTCTTCGTGGGATTCCTTCCTTACCAATTTACTTTTCTTCCTATCCTAGGTCATTGCAGCATTTTGGCATCTACCAAAATCGGAAATCTTTAACAAGGTACTTTCTTTTTTTCCATTTGGCAACCACGTGTTTCCTAGCTTTTGCTGTTATCAGACCACGGTGTCTACTTCATTTATTTTAGTTTTTTGTTTTTGAGACATTTACTTTGTGATACTTCAATTTTATTTCCGGTTGGTGGTAGTACAATCTTTTATTGTGATAACACGAAGAACGTGAGTACTGTATTTGCAAATGTATTATCTACAGTTTGCAATTTTCATTGTTTTCCTATATCCCTGCTGTAACTCCCTTTGCGCTGATTCACACAGCTTTTCCTGTTCTCTTTCTACATTTTTACCTTGATGGACAACGGTGACGACTTTTATTATTTTAATTCATAATTTTCCTTCTACAGTGCTACACCTTGGGTGAGGATTTACCCACCGAGTTCTGTTTCAGTTCACTTAATTTATGTTATGTTGTGCAATTCTTCCTGAATGTATTTGGTATACGCTATTTTACTGTGCCTTTGATTATTCCAAATGTTTTTTCCAAACATTTTTCATATTTTTCTTTGTATTTTTCATGATGCACTTCGTTTCCTTTGCAGGTTAAACTGTTCAAACTACTTGATGTAATTTTCCATTTCTCTACACATTTTTTGGGCATCGCTCTTGATTATTCCAAATGTTTTTTCCAAACATTTTTCATATTTTCCTTCGTATTTTTCATGATTCACTTCATTTCCTTTGCAGGTTAAACTGTTCAAACTACTTGATGTAATTTTCCGTTTCTCTTCAAATGTTGTGGGTGGATTTCATTATCTGCATTTTTCGTGCTTCATACTTTATGTTGCTGACGTCAGTTTTCATGGTTCTGTGCACGGAACCTGTTCCTATGATTCTTCTTCAAAAATTCTGTATAATTTTTCTTCAACAGTTCTGTATGATTCTTCTTCCAATTTTCTACCAGTTTCTGTTTCACCTTGCGCAAGGGTTTCTTTCGAGAAATTTCACGGGCAATTGAGGTTTTCCCATTTTTTCAAATTGTTTGTACTCCTGTTCGATGTAGTTTTCACACCTTTCTTCCTGCTTTCTTTCTTGGAGATTCTTGTTGTTTTCTCCTGTTAGGAGTACTTTTCTTATTTTTTTTTGGTGTTTCTCTTCTTTGCCTTCGGTTCGTCAGTTCTCGCCTTCATACCAGTCTGGTCAATTGGTGTGTTTTGCTGTAACCTTGAAAGTGTGGTTTAATTCTCTTTTGTCCTTGAAAGAGAAGATGTTGTGTCTTCTTTCCTTCATCCTTGTTTTACTCTTCTTAACTTTTCTATGTTTTTCGTAATGTGCGTCACATCTTTTTCACATTTTGTATTTATTCACCTCATATTAATTAGTGTTCTCTTCCTTTCTTATTCTTGCTGTACTCGTTATTGCTCTTCCTATTCATTTCATTCTATTCTATGTATTTATTGTTGTCGTCTCATTTTATTCTTGGTGTTCCTGCTTTGTAGTTTTTCTTCATCTTCCTTCCTCATCGTCCACTCTATGTTTCTATTGTTATGTTATACTTTGCATTTTTGATGCCTTTATGAAGGGGAAGATGTGTAGTGTCTTGCATTTCTGCTTAGCCAATCTAGTTATCCTGTGGAATGTTATCATTCATGTGATGTCTTGGAAAGTTGGGATACTGGACTCTAGGAGTCAGTTGAGAGCTGGGCTAAGCAAGTAACATACGGCCCCTGGTGGGGTCACGACTTATGCTTCTAATTTCATCTTGGAATAAACATCAAAACCTACTACTTCGTCTGATTCCTGATTCATACTCCATCACCACATGTACTTAGGTGAGATGTAGACATAGGAACGCTTTGAGGATGAAACAAACCTACTGGGAGCCGTAAAGACAGTGATACAAGAATGTGATAGAGCTATAGACACACAGGAGGCTGACGGAAAAGATGAGGAACAGAAGTGCTGAGGGCAGACAAATAGGCAAGAAGGCTTTAGGGAAATTGAAAGTGTTTAAGGCAGATGGACACACGAGTCCTTACAGAGGTAGACAACCCATGGATAAAGGAAGATGGACTATGTAATTGCATTTTATTTTTTTTGATAACCAAGTTTTATTAATTTAAATTAAATTAATAAATTAATTAAGTAAGCCTTCCCATCACTGACTCCCAGTAGCAGGCAATAGTTCTATAATAATAGCGGAGCAGAGCCATACCATGTGATAGAAATCGGCCTGTGGGTGGTCGCAGCAGGGACAGGATGCATCAGTTCGGAGCCCAGCTCAGTGGAGGCACAGCGGCGTGAGATAAGCAGCGTGGAGGTAATATACCTCAACTAGGCAGAGCCATGCCGAGGCTGTGACTGTTTTGGGGGCCATCAATGCGTCCCTCCAGTCGGCATCATCCATGGAGCTGAGCCACCGCTCCCATTTGTCCCTGAGTTGGAATAGTGTGTTGGGGGTGTTGTTGGTGAGGGACCGATAAATACGGGAGATCCCCCCTTCCCCAAATTACTGGTCATGATCTGTGCTTCAGGCGGGCTATATTCCAGCAGGGAGGTGTCCTCTGAGATATGAGAATGAAGGGCGTGGCGCAACTGAACGTACCGATAAAACTGGGAAGTGTGAAGGGAGAATAGGGTCTGCAAATCCTGGTAATTGCATTTTTATAGCACTTACTACCCCTGAAGGGGCGCTGACATGTGTTACATACGGGCAAAATGCTTCTCCAAAATCCAATGGTAGTAATTAGCGCAGTATTATTGGTTATTGTTGGCTATTGGGATTAGTCTTGTGTAGCCAAGGAAAACATTCTGTGCATTCACTCCAGAGATTCTTCGCTGTGGACTAAAATAATAGGGCTTATTTGTTGGGTTGGTATGTTGCACTTGTTTGGTGGGTTTAATGGATGAGCTAAAGGAAATTAGGTATTGTTGGGTTGCAGGGGTATGAGTTTCAGAGGACAGATTGTGATTTTGTATGATTTGTGGGCAGTTTGCAGACATACAATATTAGAGAGTAAGGTGAACATACATGTGAGAGTAGGTTGTGCTCAATGCGTAGGAGGCAAGCAGAAGCTGGAAGGGAAAGAAAGGGCTATGTGAAAGAAAGTAAAGAAGAAACAACAGTGAGAAGTTCCAGGTAAAGCTCAGTTTTCATGCAACATTTTAGGGATATTAGTTGCTTTTTTGAAATAGCATTCAATTTGTGGATGCAAAGCTGTAGAAAGAAACAACTCTGTGTATGGGAAGATAGTGTTATATTAGGTAATCTGAAAGGCACTAGAATAAGGCAAGCAGTCAGTCTTCCGCTAGGCTCCTGCTAGACCACTGCTGCAACCAGAAAAAAACTGATTAGTTCAAGGGGGTTAGAAGAGAAATGTAACAGCTTTACATGTGTGTTTTTCCTTCTTTAAGTGATGCTGAACTGGGTTGTATGACAATGTGCTTTTCCCTTCTGAAATGTTATTCCAGGAGCTCCTCCTCCTGTCTTCTCTGGTTCTGAAGTTACCTTTGCACAACGATGGTACAATTCAGCTTTCTTCACAATTGCCATAATATCTTTAAGGCTAGACTCACCTTCCACTTTGGGAACCTTCATCATGAGGGTTCCCAAATCTACAGGAAATGATTATCGAAAGCCTTAGCTGTGCTCAAAGGAAGCAGTAAACTCAATATCATAGAAGTGTAAGAAAATATATGGCTAACAAATGCAAACATTAACAAAGCTGGAGTGGATGTCTGGGGATGTTTATCCTCAAGTTTGACTAACAGAATTATTTATAGACGCAAAGTGGGATACATTTGGACGTGTCTGGTTTGGCAAAAGTAGAAGATGGAGGACGGGTACAATTCCCTCAGACAGTAGGAGTGTATTGCCTGCATTTACTGGGCTGGATGGTGGAGATCCTGCTACTGAGGTGTGGCAGATGGTGACTGGGCTCCCTTCAGAACTTCAATAAAGGCTTTGTAAGCAAGGGCCTTCTGGTTACACTTCCTGAAGTACTGTCCTTTCGTACACAGCAAGAGTAAAGAGTGAAAATGTGATTCTGTTGTCCAAGGTGAAAGGGTCCTTTAGGTAAGACCCAGCTTTTGTCTTCCTTGATCCCACTTCAAAAAAAGGAAGCGGGCCTGATGCAGAAACATCACCTCACCTCAATGTGCCTCTAGACTCTAATGTAGGTGCCCCAGGCCAGAGACAACCCTACTGTGGGGAGGGGAGGGGGGGGGGGGGGCATCACTACACAAAAGGCCAGAAGTATGAAAAAAGCATTTTGTGATTCTCAACTAACGATTTTTACCGAATTGCCATTTGGTAATCGCAAAATGCTATGTATGTAGGAATAGCAAAATAATTTTCAATTCCTCAATATTACTAATAGCGATTCGGTAAATAGCAAATCACTATTAGTTAATATTATTCCATTTGTACCTATGGGCCAAACCCATATGTGCGAATTGTTTTGCAACAGCTAATTTGCGATTACCTAATTGCAAATTGCACATTAGCGAATAAAAAGCCAAAGGTGCCTAAGGGCCTAAGGCCCCCCTAGGGTACCCAAAAAGAGAAAATGTGCACATGTAAAGCATACACATGCCCTAGGGGCATGTATGTGGTACATGGCACGTTGAAAAATGTTTTTGTGCATTTTTCAAAATTTGCACATGCTTACCTTCATCTTGAAGTTGATGATAGTAGCATTTCTCTAAATGCATATTTTGCATTTAGGAAAGGTGCGTTAGAGATTCGCAAAATTGAGATTCTCTATTTGCGTTTGCCATATAGAAAATCTCTAAAAATTGCAATTTCCTAAATTGCAAATTGAAAAGCCTTTCATACATAGGGAAAGGCCGTTCTGCATTTGCAAACTGCTAAGGTTTGCGATTCGCACCGTTAGCGAATGCAAAATTCTTTCATATATCTGGCCCAAAGTCTTTATCTTGAGAGCAGCATGGAAAGGACTTTAAACGGGTTCCGATGCAAGGGACAGTGGGTGCACTTGTGGAGAGGGTAAAAACACTTGAATTCAACTGGTAAACTAATGAGCAGAGGTAAACGTTATGACTTTTTGAAAAGGCTGTCAGGGGAATTATTTGTTTGTTACTAATAATACACAAGATGTGCCTGAGTTAAGCGCCCTACTTCTAGTGTGCAGATTATTTTTATTTTGTTTGGTTGAAAACACCCCTGAAGGTGTTTTGCCTAGATCTGAATTACTTGCATCGGACACACTCCATTAACAGTGTAGGTGTAAAACTGCTTGCTTGTACTTGGAACAGACACTTCTTTTTTGTGTGCAGATTTATATAGCGTAAACTCGACCGAAGGTATTGGAGCGCCTTACATGAGCACCAGTTACGTTACATAAGGGCACATTCATTTGTAGGTCTCGCCTGAGCCAGCACATGTGCTGACCTGGTGAGACATTTGGTAGCTGCTTCAAAAGTGCTACTTTGCCGGCCACCAGCTTGCTATTACGCGCACAAGCGTGCAACATGCACAGCACTTTTTCCCAGCGCGAGTGTGCGCACCACTCGCTTCTCCACTTGTGTTTTTTTTTATTTCATTTTTGCGAGCACGGAGCGCATCATCACGATCACTTCGCTTTCACTGTTATCGCAATTACTTTCGCAGCCGTGCGGGGTTACTTTTATGGCCGCGCGGCCAATGCTTGCTTACTGAGGGTTGGAAATGGTGACCTAGACTAGATAGATAGTAGAAGCAATGCCAACATCATCGGTTTGTTAGTAAATGCATTTTTAATGTCTGCATTTTTCTAATGCCCTTTTTCTTATGAAACATATGTCAACGTGCGGGTCAGCTTGCCCCGCCTCCTAGCGTGTTTGAGGTGAGTCCTCGCAGCGAGAGATACCGACGCTACATAAATCATATCCGCTGTCAACCCATTTGTAAACTCTCCAAGGTGAGGTGAGGCCAAGGCGAAGAGTTCACCAGTCTGGTGTGACGCGGCCCTCAGACGCCTGCGCCCTTTCTGGCATTTGAGGTCGGCCCTGTCGGGGAGATGAATGAACTCTGACAAAAGCATAGGTAATTCAGCGCCCATTCACATGTAGAACAGGCTCTTAACAGATTGCAGGGGGAAAAAATAAAACATTCCTCCCTCGCTGGTAAAACGACAGAAATGGTCGCGCTTTCCTGGGCTCCGAGGCGGTAATTCACAGGCCTCAGCAGGAACCCACTACATTCTCTGCTGCGATTTATTAATAGGACACCCTGATAGCAGCGGCACTTGAGGATACTTGTTTGGTTCCTAACAAGAGAACGCGCGGGATTCCGAATTTGCATAGACCTGATGTGAAATCAATGAAGGCGCAGAGAGCGGGAACATAATTTTACAGCAGAAAGTATTATGTTTGCCGGTGGCCGTGGATCAGTCCTAATGCTCGCGCTCGGTAAATCCTTGGCAACAGCAGCGCTACGTAATTACCTTTAAGAGTCACAAAAGGATCGCATGTCCGCAGTCCGGACATGAATCACGGCACTGTATGCCTTCAATTGATGACGGAGCAATCAATTTATTAGGAAAGAAAATATATGATACCCCTCCAGAGTAATAGGATTTACTGCAGTTGTCAGGCTGCCCAGTTCATTCAAAGGTCAGCGTTAGTCCAATTAATGTTCGAACCTTTAATATAAAGTGTCACTGGAAATAACCTCTCAGTCTATCAAAACGAGTATTTCAGGAACAGCATGTTATATATCGGATCACAGGCAATTCACAGCAGCATTGCTGCTTTGCACCCAAGGATAACACCGTCCAAATCGAGACCAGACAATGTCATCAACTGTAGGTGTGTGGGGGGAGGGGGAGGGGGAGGAGAGGGGTGCAATTGGGAACGTGCAATCAAATACATTTCTGATTTCAAAGGGAGTGCATGCACCCTTAAGACTCGAGCCAGTGTGTGGTGCACAGAACAGTTTCTCGCTATTTCATTGTAGATTCTAAAATCTCTTATGGTCTCAGGTTAAGTTATTTTACATGAGATACACCAGTGGTTCTTAACCTGCGGTCTGAGGACCCCTGGGATCTGCAAAGCTGACTCAGGGGGTTCGTGACTGCTTAGAAAATTAAATAATGTTAACAGAAGAATAAAGTGTATATAATTAAAGAAGAAAAATTTAAACATGGACATTTTAAAACGTTCTGTAAATGTGAAGGAATTTAAAATTGGAGCCTGAAAACAAAGTTAGTATCCTCAGATTGAGTCCTGGGAACACTGTAATTGTATCAAACAGAATTTAGTAAGGATGATGAGTAGCCTCAATTGAATTTTTGAAATGCTCCAGCCTTCCAATTGCAATTCCAATTTTTAATTTTTAATATTGATTTGTGAATTTAAAAAAAAAAAATTGTGTATTAGTTCAATGATTGCTGGTTACTGAATTCTTTGTGTATTGTTGTGCACTTCAACTCATCGAAGATGTTTAGGCTGGGGTCCCCTGCTTCCAGTAATGAATATTAGGGAGTCCTCGGTTTCAAATAATGATTCAGTCGGGGGCCCAGGTTCTAATAATGATTACATAGGGTTCCACAGAAGGTATACTGTTTTGGGTTCATGTATTAAGAAAATTATAAAGCAGCTTGAAGGTAAGGGACTTGAATTGCTGGGGGACTAAGTGTGGCCTAACACATAAATACTCTGGATACAATTGATTTCATGACCTGAAAACATGATAAGCTGTGTTGGGGCACATAACCATTTGTAGGCAGTATTATAAGACCTTCCAATGAAAAGTACAGCTTTAATTTACAAAACATTATGGATTCAGACCCATAGTCAGTTTGAAAGATTGTTTCGAGCATTGTTCTGAAGGTGCGTAAAGCAGCCTCTGCAGTCCCTTTGAGGCCCTTCATTCAGCATTAGGGCATATAAATAGGTGTGAGATGTGTGCATTTAAGGGACCCCTCACCACATTCTACAAGGTGGCCCTTTATTTTGAGTTACACTACTCAACAGGGTACCACTATTAGTGGGATAATGTTGGCAACAGTGGTGTAGGACAATCTACCCTCGTGGATTCTCAGTCTCAAGAGTTACATCCTCACTCACACAACAGTTCTTCTTCTGTGCCCATTCCACCATGGACATTTTTAACTTATTATGAATAGGCCGCGCCACACCTTCTGGAGGTCACCGCTATTCATTTATATCCCTTTTAGTGGGAAAACATTTATTTATTTCTTTTTAGAGTTTTTTATAGCGCAGACCAGACCCAGGGTAGGGTATCAGAGCGTTTGACAGAGAGTACAAAGAATGAATAAAAACACGTAGCAAGGAAGTACATAACATCAACATGTTTTGTGAAAAGATCGGAGGAACATGAAACAATATTTGGACGACTCACCAACATACTCTAAATCATTACCTCATGTTTCCTTGTTTGTTGTGGCAGATATTGGTTACCTCTAATATAGATTTAAAGTATTCAAATACATGTATATATTCCTCTGCAGGCACTGGTATAATCCCCAAGTAGGATAAGCCCAGATATGAAGTAGAATTGATTTTAAGTCATTGGTGTATAACCAAGAGGTAGAACCTATTATCCTCAGATTGATATGTATGTGAAAGGATTGTGAGGGATCTATTGGCCTCTGAGACTTCACATGGAGGCATTCGGAATTATATGAGAACAAAAATCTCACATGACGATATAGAAAGGTGTGTAAAAGTTGGTTTCAGGTATGGAACACAAAACAATTCTTCAAAAATGGTAGGTTCTTAGGCAAGCTGTTATAGTAGATAACTTGGAACTGAAAGGACTGAAAGTGGATAATGAGGGTCAAAGGACTGACCCCCATAACCCACTTTATAGAGATAGAAACCTCCCTTGAGTAGTAACTGGCCGCAGGACTGACTGGAATGACCTTTACCAGCAGTTGGAGACTGTGGTTTGGATTTAGAATGTGATGGATGATACTCCATTCATCAGGATGGTGGTGGGAGACATTACATCTTTCATCCTGATGGACTGCTGTCTGCCAAATTGAGAGATGAGCACAGGCCCTTCGATCATCTCTGGACATTGAAAGGAATCACCATCATGCTTGTTCCTTACATGGTACAAAAACGTTGGTATACGGCCCATGTCGGATTTGAAGGCCATTCACCAAACTATAAACTTTATTGTTATTTTTCAGAAACATTCTCCCAAAGCCAAAGTCTGTTTCAGAAAAACAATTAACTCATTATCCCCACAACCTGGGAGTATTATCCAAGGAAGTGGGGGTGCTATTTGGTTTTTTCCATCTCTCACTGCCAGACTTTTCCTGGTAGTTATGAAAGGAAAAAGAAAGACACTACAGCATTGACCCAAAATAAGGTGGGCAGTGTAATGTCCTTCCTTCAACAACCCCTGCTCTGTTGGGCCATCAGATGATGTACTCTTGTCGACAGAACCAATGGGGGTTCCACTGACAGAAAATTTAAGGTCTACACATCTCTAAAGGAGACAGGTGGACCTATGGTTTGCCAGAGAGAGTATTATGTTGCATTTGTGACCGAGTACTCTGTCTGACAAACTCTAAATCGAGCCCTAAGTCTAAGGGTAAAATCCTACACCAGGATGATTCGCTTTGGGCATCTTACCTCCACTCCATTGTAGTTACCTGAAATTTCACCAAGGACCCAGTTCACCTCAAACTGCCAACTTTCAATGTCATTTTTATTTTTCTAGGTGCCTTTTGCCTAAAAAAACGAGAACATTCATGTGTATTGTTCTTTTCAACCTATTTTTGTGATATTGGGCTAGATGTAGGTAAATAGGTTTTACCGATTCTTAAATACCGAATTTTACCGATTCAGTATTTAAGAATCGGTAAAACCTATGTAGGTAAAAAAATCGGTAAAAAATACCGATTCGGTAAGATTCGGTATTTACCGATTCCGTAAATACCGAATCGGTATTTGCTATTGAATCCTATGGGCCTTGAAGCCCATGGGATTCAATAGCAAATACCGATTCGGTATTTACCGAATCAGTAAAAATACCGAATTGCCAAGGGGGACAGGGTGTTTCTGGCTTGTGTGCCATGTGGCACACATACATGCCCTAAGGGCATATCTGTGTGCCACATGGCACAGATGTGCATGTACACAAGAATTCGTTATTTACCATAAATACCGAATCCTGAAAGCCCTGTAGCAGTGTTAAAAGTGCTACTTGCATTGGAAACATACAGAATCAGCAATTTTACCGATCGGTATATTTACCGAATCGGTAAAATTTACTGATTCGGTCATTTTACCGATTCGGTAAAATTACCGAATCGGTAAAATTACCGATTCTGTATGTTTTCAAGGGCCCTACATCTCCATAGCCCTATACCGGTCGGAAATGGCCGAAAATCAGTATTTTCGGCCGTTTCCGACCGGTATTGGGCTACCTACATCTGGCCCGTTGTTGTCTTTTTTGTTCATTTAATTTCACTCTATGTTCAAAATTGTATTGGGAATTTTGTTGTGTTCTTTTCTTGACTATAACGTTGTTGGTACCACTTGAACGTAACACACCCTTCTCTGAGGACTGTCTACAGTTTGAGTCCTAGCTATCTAAGGTTGATCAGAGATTCTCCCAGAAATGTGTTTCGACGTAACCAGATTCAGTTTATTGAGCTGGTTGAGGCTGCCCGCTCCGAAAGTACTAACCCAAATTCTGACACTTACATAGTTCATTATTTACTGTAAACACTCAACCGCACCTGGATCCTGTTATTTAGGTGCAATAATTTGATGAAATTCAGCAGAATCATACTTATACTGCGGACAACCAGCTATGCTCATACATTTTTTTGGTCTGTCCAGTCAAATGCTCTCTGGATGTTCACAAAGCAATAGAAGAGCTGTTCCCTTTTTAGGTCTCGCCTACTCAGCGCGCATGCGCTAGCTAGGAAAGAGACCGTTAGCCATGGGCACAGCTTTGGGGGCAAAAGCATGCACGCATTGCATTGCTTCCAATGCCAACGCGTGCACGTCTGACGATTACCTTGCGGGAACTAGTGGCGCCATATGGTCGCAATCATCATGCCTTGCTCCTCGCTCCCACAAGGGAATCACGCAGGCCCCCTGCAGTTGCGCGAGGCGCATGCTTGTGCTGGTTTCTCGTAGACATGGACACGCGCGCACACTTTCAGCGTGTTTATTATTGCGGCCACACCACCCGCTCCGTTACTTGCTGCCCTCTCCCCTCGTTGTCCCTTAGATACATTTTTTTTTTCTCGCAGACTAAATGGACCCTTCTCATTCATGTTGCCTGCTTTTATTAGCCACCGCAAGGTCCATGAACAGTGCATGCTTACTGTATGTGCCGATGGTCTCAGAGCTCCGGTACAAGCGTGTAAACCTCATGTGAAAGGTTGGTCAGCACAGCTCCTCACAGTGTGTCATTTATGTGCATGTGTATAGCGCTTTCCTGCCATTTGTGTGGCCCGAGTAACTCCTCCTTGCCGCTCCCTGTGAGATCTGCATGGGTGGCGCTCCTAACCTCTTCTCTTCCATTTCACTTATATGATTTTGGAGCTCACCGGCGGTGCCTGATGAAGAAAGGGGAACTTAACTCTGTTTTGGACTTGTCATTCTTCTGTACCGTGGTCCTGTCATGCTAATCTGCCCTACAATTAGACAGTGCGCGGCTCTCAGTGCACATGGATGAAGTGCTGCCTTGTGGTGTTGCCTTGTTGGCTTTGGATTTACTTCTTGTTCTCTTTAATTGACCTGGTGTTGCATTTTACAGAATAAACACCATCTCCCCCGATGGCGTCGGACAAATAAAACTATTCGATTCTTTGCACGTTTCACCCGTTCGTTCGTTAGTGCTCAGTTATCATGTCATTGCTATTGTGAAACGTTTCTGTTTGTGTTGACTACATGTAGTAGGCATGTCAGTTTCCATACAAGCCTGTGCTCTCAGCCCGCCCCTAGCAGGCCTTTGCTGGATGGTGCCTGTGTTCTTAGTCGCGCGCATGTTTGGTTTGTGATGGCAAACAGCGCAGCAGTAGTGTTTTTTATCCATATCAAAGATTGTGTACTGTAACAATGGGTTGTACTACCTCCGGGATTAGTCGAATTCCGGGGAACTATGATAAAAATAAGGAGCTGTTCCATCTTTTCCAAACCCTGGTTACAATGTGTGTAGGTTTGTTTACTAGCTGCGGCTGCTGTGTTCTATTTTCCTTTTCCCCGGTGTTACTGTTTGCCAGCGCTAATTGACTCAATTATTTCCCCTCCGCCTCATATGCCTTTGCTCCTCTTAAACCTACCACTAACGCGCCATGCCCCATCCCACTTAATGGCCTTGCATGGGCCCCCGTTATGCGGGGCCTTATAAGTGTTTAGCCATGCAACAGTTGATGTTGTTGCACCAAGGATATTGTGCTGCATAACTAAATACTTATAATGTCCCACAAGCGAAACCTATTGGCTATGCCAATGCTTGTTTTGGTAGGCACGGAAGATTAAGTGAATTGCCCAGAATCACAGGACGAGGCTCGAACCTTGGTTTCCCAGCTCCAAAGTCGGCAGTCTAGCCGTCAGACCACATCCTCTCCCTAATTTAGAAAAACACTTGTTTAGAGCCATGCCCACAGATGCCCTTTATTTCGCCATCTCATTTGTTAAATCTAAAAAAACTGTTTAGCTACTATAGAAAGAAAATTAACGACATGTTTAAGAACGCGAAGAGATATTCATGAAACTTTCCTCCTTGGTGAAAAAGAACAACTTATATTGTGCTAGTGGAATCCATGGGGACCATGGAAGGGACACTCCTCTATATGTATATTTTATCAAATTTAATCACAATTGGATTGCTAATTTGGCTGTTTACTATATAGATTTGTAACCCTGAAAGATTTCTGAATTTTTTTAAAGTCCTCCTTTAACATTGCGTCACTGACCTATAAACAATGTGCTTCCATAGCCCTCTTCTGAGCAATGAAGCGCTATTTGTAATACCTAATGACAAAGCGTTTGTAAATAGAAGGACCCGATTCACGAAGGGTCTCTGCAGTCATAGGGGAGTCTCCGCTCTGCCCTTGTGGTGGAATCTCCACATTGAGAAGTTGGAGCAGAAATCCTGCCACAACTGTGTAGCCTCAGCCACAACTGAGGAGGCTCTTTGTGAATTGGGCCAAAAGTTGCAAACTTGAAATCAGAAAACTGAATACGTCATGGACAAAAACACGTAGTAATGGAAAAAAGGTTTTCGGAGAGTGCCCTTCAAATTGACTTCTAATTTATATCATATGGTGTAAAACAGTGATAAGTATAGTTATTGTATTGTGTATTATGTAGAAAGTAAAATTATACTTGTCATGTACAGTGTAGAATTAGAACTGCAAAGTGTTCCTAGTATTTATGTTAGGGTGTAGAATGGTAGAGTCAGATATGCTGTGCTGTGTTCATCCTTCCACACATCAAGGTAATATTCAAAGTTATCAATAAAGAAGGAACTTGCTTTAGTGAAATGGACCATGCGTCAGTCACTACAGAATTTGGCAACGAGCTAGGCAACCTCGTGGACCCACAGATTTGGTACATTATCATCTTTACTGTTGTATGATAAACTGGTGGAGTGGAAAGACTTTCGGTTTTGGAAAAAAAGAAAACCATATATATTGCCCCGCTACAGGTGCTACCAGGTTGGACCAGAATCCGGTATGCGAAAAATTTACTTGGAATTATGGGGCTCTGTCAATTGCAGTATTTAATTTTTCGTTGAAAGCCTACTTACTGAGTTTCAGAAAATGCTTTTTAGGATTCTGTTGAACAGTGGAACACCGTGAGGAGGAGCGTGTTGTCAAAAGTTTTTAAATACGCACATGAAGATTGTCACACAACCCTGTTCAGCATCACTTAAAGAAGGAAAAAAGAAAGTGATCACCTCGACACTACAAGAAACCCTACTTATGCCTGTTATCGTTGTGGCAGCACTGCACATTCAGCTCGGTATGACAAGTATCTGGCGAAGTCTGCCAAATGTATTGAATGTGGCTAGTAGGGCAATTTGCTAGTGTATGTAAACGTAAATATAAAAAGATATGGAAGAGTAAAGTTGCTTGTGTAAAAGAGAGTGATGAGGAACAATCTACCTCGGATGAGATTGGTGAGGATGTAAGCACAAGATATGATGGAAAAAGAATACATGTATTGAAAATTTCATGAGAGTGGCAATAAGCCTCTTTGCTGAGTTGCTTTGGAGGTGTATCGCTGCAAATGGCAGGGGGTTCTGGATCACCTTACACCATTGTAGCAGAGAGTTTATGAATGAAACATTCCATTGGTGTTGTGGGGGAGCATTTGGAACCTTCAGCTATAAATCCTGAAATTTATACCGGAGAAAAACTCAATATTATCGGATTAAGACAAAATCAAAATTGAAAACAGATGGGGAGAATGTGTTAAAGCTGAAAGTGTATTGGAAAGGGGAAACATCGTTTAGAACGCGGTGTTTACACCGCAGTACCTTTATAACGCTGCCATTACAACGCAAGTCGTTACTACGACTTGCGCTGGATGGCGTTGTTGGGCAAGGAATGTTGTAATTTTATATTCCAACACCTTCCCTACTGTTACGTGGACTGGTGTTGGAATATAAAATTATAAGATTCCAAAATCCGCGCCCTCCAACGCAAGTTGTTGTAACGACTTGCATTGTAATGCCCGCGTTGTCAAGTACCGCGATCTTTTAGATCGCGTTGTACTGACATACATCCATTGGAAAGTCAGAGATGGATTAGGAGTTGAGGATATGTTTGTGGTGAGAGGTGACAAGGTAGTTCTACCACACAAAATGAGGAGTAAACTTTTTTCACTTTGTCATAAAGATCATGCGGGAATAACACGAACCAAACGGAAAGACAAATCATTGTATTGGTGGCCAAAGATTGATATTGAAAGAGAGAGTTTTGTAAGGCCATGTATGGAGTGTGAAAGTTTAGATAAGTCCCAGAAAACACTCGATCCTCCATTGAGTTCTTTGGGTTGTCCGCCTCTTCTTTGGGAAGATGTGGCTTTGTACATCATAGGACCTATTGTGTTTAGTGATGGATCACAAAAATATATCCTAGTAGTGGGGATTTGTTTTCTAAATTGATTGAGCTGGAAGGGGTTAAAAAGGTTAACGTTGGAGTTGTTATCGGAATTTTGGTTAAAATATTTTTACAGGAGAATTTCTCAAAATCTTTACTTACTGATACTGGAGTTCAGTTCAAATCAGCTGAAATGAAGGAATTCCTTGAATTTGCTGGAATTTCTCACAAATTCTTGGCACTTTATCATCCATGGGGAAATGGTGCTACCGGCGCCGATAGAGTCAACTGTGTTGTTAAGGGTGTGTTGGAACTAGCTAATCAAAGTCCGAAAGATGTGAAAAATGAATTGAAGAAAATGGTATGGACTTATAGGATGACATCCCATGACACTGTTGGTGAGAGTCCTTTTGGAATAATGAGAGGTAGTGTACCACATTCCAAAGTTGATCCAGGTTGGATGGAGAGAGCCAAGAAAGTTGTATGGAATGTGGAGGAAATTACGAGATGCATTTTGACATCTCAGCAAAAGAATAAAAAGTATTTTGATGATAAATATGGAGTGGGTGATCATAGAAGGACCCTTGTTGTGCAATAGATGTGACAGATGGAACCAAGGACAATACAAATCTGTGTATGCATAATACATAAGGGATATATTGATCCTGCAATGTAATGCATGTGCCTGTCCTGCCATCAGCGAAATAGCTGAATGAACTGTAAAAGGCAATAATGTTTGTTAAAAAAAACACGGAATAGGTGATGTGAAACCAGTAGTAGGTCAAAGCTTTGTGTAAAATCTGTCAAGAAGATTACTAAAGGAAAAAACAGATTCAGTACTCATATGCAAATTATGAAGGTGAAGACCAATACTGTGAAATTAAATTATGGCAGTATTTGTCATATGAGTTGCTTAGCTTTGGTCAAGAACAATGGTATTGACAGAGTTTGGTGTTCTTACCGGAAGATTGACCAAGATCACAGATATTGGTGGATCGGTGTTGACTGGGAGAGCGGAAAAGAAAGTATGAATCCAGAGTTGGTAGAAAACAGTAATTCTGTTTTAGAGAGGGAAAATGGTCAGAGCAATTGTTTGGATGACATAGAAACAAGGAAAGAGGTTTGTGTGGAAATGAGAAGTGAGGATCACAGGAGTAATGATGTTTGTGGTGACAATCACAATGCTCAAAGTGATGGTGTAAGAGTTAGCACTTTTGGTAGGAACATAATGAAACCAAAGTAACTTGAGGATTACGTATGCAATACATAGGCTATGTATTTTAAATGCCTCTTTACAATTGTAAATGTTTTTTATTGCTCAGTTTTGTGAAAACTTTATTTTTTTGTTTTATTAAAAGAGGGGGGGATGTGTAGTGATAGGTATTGTAATAGTATTGTGTATTATGTAGAATGTAGAGTACTATAATTAGAACTGCAGAGTGCTCCTAGTATTTATGTTATGGTGTCGAATGTTAAAGCCAGATATGCTGTGCTGTTCAAGGTTGCCAACAAAGAAGGGACTTGCTTTACTTATATTTACTGTGCGTCAGTCACCACAGGTCCCTTTCCTGTTTTATTTGTATTTTTTTTAAATCGGTTGTATTTTAAAAAGACGAAAGCCCACATTCATTGATGGTTGTTGATATATGTTTGCTGTGGTCAGGAGTTTCCTTCATATCTTCAGCCTAAGCAGGAGATGGTCTCTAGGGACTGGGCAAAATGGCTGTGCCGCTTGGAGGCTCAGATGAATAGGTAGGAACGCTGCTGCTCCCCACGGGCGGTGCCAACAACAGTTGCTGTGCCATCCTATGAATTTTGGCTGGAACCAGGGAGAGCAGGGGTGAGCCCACAAAAAGCCTGGCTCCCTTCACAACTGTAGGGCAGGACTGGGGATCGATGGATGGGGATATTTTATAACCAGCGTAGGAGAGGGCCCTGATTTAAGTGCTCCAACACGATGTTTCTTTTGATGAATGTGTGACTATGAAGGACATTGTCTTGCTCTCTGACCAGAAGCCGGTATCCCCTAAAGTCTAGGATTATCAAACTAGTTGATCCTTAGGTAGGACTCACCTGAGCACTTTTTAGTTTTCCTCAAATTTTTCTTTTTGCATTTTACCTCACTGAACTCTAGGCATAGTGGCCTTTAGGATGCAATTTAGGGATCCCTGGCCCTGAGGAATTTCCCAGACCCATATTGGCTTTCAATGTGGGCAGACACTTATCAGCCTAGCTGTCAAGGATGGTGTGAGCTATTGTCTTCAATAACCATCCCTCTTTGTTTAACCTTACCTATAGTTCCCACCAATAAAAGCAATCTGCTTGTGAACCATAAGGTTTTTTTTTAACCCACTGTGCTGAATCCCTTCTTTATCCTGCAGCTTTTATCTAACAACTCTCTCCTGCTCTGAGTCCACCAGGAGTTTGGGTCCACCCTGGTGGTACTATCCTACCACAGTGGAGAGAGATTGCTGATGATTAAGCATGATACAATTTTGTGTGCGAGGCATCCTCTTCCATAAGGATTACTTTCGCTTCTCTCTGCACTTCCACAGTGATTCTGTGATTGTCCTACTTTGACCCTCGTAGGTTTGGTTGAAGGTAGTTATAATGGACCTTGTACTCTCCCTTTAGCAGCTAAACCTATTTGTGTTGGTTATACTGTATAGGGGAATTGGCTTCTGACACCTGCCACCGCTGCAGCCGGATCTGATCCCACAGCACCTAGCCGTAAAGATTCACTACAGACTTCTTTGACCCAAGTAAAGTGACATTGCAACAGCTACAGGTGCTAGCAGGGTACTTAATTTTGCCTTGAGGATTATTCCAATGAACCGCCCCTTTTTCAGATCTATTGCTCAAGCAATGAGAGGTTTAACAGATAAACCTATGAGAGAGTAAAACAAGATCTCAGGATTTGTTTGTTCTTCCTGGAAAGCTTCAATGAAGCAATGGTTTGGTCAGCTCCAATTCAATCCAGTCTCGAGTTGGCTCTTTTTACAGATGCAGTCAGCACTGTCGGTTTTGGTGCCATTTTAGGGGTGAAATAGTATGCATACCTATAGCCAGGGCTTTAAGTGGGCCGGGTCTCAAGGGGTCTGAGCACCTGCAGTTTTTTAAAGGGGGCATCGAAACGGGTCTCTATCTGGCTCTGTGTTGAGCCCTGGCACAGGCAGACAGTTTTTTTTTCCTGACAGCAGTTTGCTGTCACTGCAATCCAGAAAAAAAAAGTGCCAGGGTGCAAAACTGCCCGATAGAGACCCCTTTTCTAGATAGCAAGCACATGATGTGTGCTGCCCACACTGCTTACTTCTCACTAGAGGAGAAGATACGGCATGACGTCATGCCAGGTGAGCATTGTGGGGGAAAGGAAATCCTTTAAAGAGGCATTTTCTTTCTGGATTTCCCTTCTCTTTCTGAAATGCAAGAACAGCAACAATGTAGTAGGGTCACCAGGGCTTTAATTGGAAGCTTTTTCAATATTATATGTAACAAGCCATAGTTGCAGCCTATTTATCTCATGCAACTAATAACCATTGACAAATCCAATAGTCCTTACTTGTTGTAGGTATGATGTTACTTGTTGTATCACATATCTGGCTGCAATGACAGAAACAGTAAAATACAAGTCGCGCGGCACACTATGCTAAATACATATTATTGAACAATCATGCTGGCTTATTTTAGTTAAATACATTAGGAGAAGCAGGACAGGAGGGGAGGCTTGAGAGGCAGTGGAAAGAGAGAGGAGGGTGGATTATTAGGGGTACTAAAAACACAATAGATTTCAAACCAAGTTTTAAGGTAGAGACGAGAGTGTGTGTGTGTGTGTGTGTGTGTGTGTGTGTGTGTGTGTGTGTGTGTGTGTGTGTGTGTGTGTGTGTGTGTGTGTGTGTGTGTGTGTGTGTGTGTGTGTGTGTGTGTGTGTGTGTGTGTGTGTGTGTGTGTGTGTGTGTGTGTGTGTGTGTGTGTGTGTGTGGGTGTCTGTGTGTGTGTGTGTGTGTGTGTGTGTGTGGATGTGTGTGTGGGTGTAAAATGCATTTGTGTGTGGGTGCGTGTGTGCATCCGTACATGCGTGTGTGCGTGCATGTGTGTGTGTAAGTGTAAATCCAGGATGAAATCCGACAGATACCTCACCAAATCCGACTGATAGCACTTGTACCCAACCATTCACAACAGAATCCATTTTTTAGAGGGGGTATAGCACCATAAACATCCCCCCTGGAGTTAGACTTCGTATGTACTGGTTTGGTCTCGGCAGGTTGTGCATTGACGATCTGCGCCAATTGGTGGAGAAGACTTCGAGCACAGGGTTGCAGCCACCTGCAATCATCATCCTGCACAGTAGTGGTAATGATATTACAAGTGTAGGTCAGGGAGGAGTTTTTGACCTCACGGTTAAAGTTTTGTGGCTGCCTAAACAGTTCCCTCGGGCAATCATAGAATGGTCACATATTATACTAGTACAGTAATCAGTGGGTCCCAAAGGAAAATAATTATTTAGGAACACACAAAATTAAACGTCACCAGGCATAAATACAATTATACTCATTGTATTTGTGATCAATAATATGTCATATTATCGATCAGCATGAAATATTCACGGTCCAGTAATTAATCTGGAGACAGTGTATCACAGATGTGCCCCACTTGAAAGGGTGTGCACTTAGTGAAGGTTGAGAAAGTGAAAAGAGAGGTATCGACAATAAATCCATCACAACATGATTTGGAAATATACATGGCTTCATTCAGCCTTTTACTCATGCCTTCACTTATTAGTAAGGCCATTCAAAATAATTTTCCATTAGCCTCTACCTTCCTCATATACATAGCTAATTGGATAACACGAATAGTTGGAATAGACTCGGGTAGTCTTTCCACCATGCTGATACCTCGGACGTCATAATCCTGCAATGTAAACGTATATAGATTTACAAAATTGTTTAACAAGGCTTAACGTTTTGGAGCCTGTGGCATTTATTAATTAAGACCCTTTGTATCCCGTTTTAGCAATCGGAAACCTTCACCAATCCCTTGTGTGCAGTCTTTCCACCACTTTGTTTTGGTGACTTGTCACATTCTGACAGCATCCAGCTGCTGCCATTGCGGGCGTCATGAACTTATGACTTTGACCCGGTATGGCTGGACCAGATCTCCATAGTTAGCACTTAGCTTAGCTACATAAATTGTTATTAAGGTTTTCATGGGTACCTCGCCACACTGCCTTGGTAATGTGGTGTGGGGGAGATAAGGCCTCTGCCACGAAACCAAGTAACGGTCCAGTTGCCTAGGCTCAACTCTTCAAGGGTCTTGGGGGGCGGTATCCCTTTTAGGATTGCTTTGGCATGGTCTAGCATTGTGCTTTGCTTATAAACCCGGGCTCCCCTTGGATTGGGAAGTAGATGAGTTTGCCTTGTGTGGAAAGGGTTGGGGGCCTATGATTGGCAGCAGGACCCCACAAGCAAAGCTAAAGATGCTGACGGGGTGGCTAAACATTACTCTGAACAGTGCTGTGTTGAGGTGATTCGATATCAGTATATAAAAAGTGTGTATAATTCTTCCGTTTTATAGTTGCAATAATGGTCTTGATGATGAATGTGTTGTTTCTTATAAAATAAATAGGGTCGGAGGCTATGTTCTCCAAATCCAATGTTATTACTCTTGGGAGCATTCTTGCAAAGGGAGAGGGGAGATGATGAGCTGAGGCAAGTGTGTTTGCTAGGTTATTCAGTTCTTGGTTCTCCCCCACCAGATTTGGAGCGGTGCTTCAACTATGCATGATTGATACTGGAACCAGAAAACACAGGGGCATATGTACAAGCCCCTATCAGCACCACAACATAACTTTTATCGACGTTGTAGTGGCAATAGGGGCTTAGCCTTATTTTCAAGGCAGCGTTAAGCCACATATAAATAAATAAGGCACCCTTTCACGCTATGATTAGCATGAAAGAGGTGGGCGGTGGGTGTTGCGGTGGGCGTTCCACCGCAACACCCATTGATTGTGACGCAACCCCCTGTGTACAAGGGCAGCGTACATAGGATGCAGCGCCAAAAGTAAGACCCGGAAAAACCTGGTCTTAAGTTCGCAAAACGAGGAGAAGTGCATTATTTCTCCTCGTTTTTGCTTTTTCCATGTGTGCTGTCTTGTGTAGCACACATGGAAAAAAGCAAAATGCCATGGATTGGTTATGTACACAAAGGTCCCCCTTCCTGTACATAAACAATCTTTTTTTTTTTAATTGACATTTTGTGACTTTCAGGTGTGTACATTAAGCAGCACACATGAAAGTGACAAAATGGCATTTTAGGATTGTTTATGTGCATTAAGGGACACCTTCCTACACAAACAATCCTCCCCTGCACGCAGACACCCTTTCACTATGGTGCAGGGGTTGCCTGCGTTGGAATATCATTTTAAATATGGTTCAGCATTGCATTTCAGCTAACGCCTCACTCCTCCACTTCTATTGTACATATCCCCCAAAAACTCTTATCCTCTTTCACTACTGAACCTCTTTTTGTGATCGTGAGGAAATCGTATAGCTGCAATGAGGAGATTCTTAACTGACAAAATCTGGAAGTGTAGTATTTCGTGCTTAGTGATAGAGCGCTTTCCATGTCCCTTGTGAGGCCCAAAGGGATTAAGTACAGCAAACTGAAAAAGAAAGGCGGTCATTGGATGTGAAATTTTGAGTGTGCTTGAAAGGGGGCTTCAGAAAACTCTCTGAGGGACATTGGCTACTGACGAGGGAGGGGGTGACTGCTTGGTGCCCGTGGGCATCTGAGAGACAGGGGATAGAGGAGGATGTTTACTGTACTGATTTTTCGACGAGGGTCGCCAAACGCAGTGATACCACCGCAATACACGGGTGCCCCAAAGCTCACTCACCAAAAAGAGAAGGACTCTAGCCTGTAGGGTGGGAATGCTGTAACCCTGCAATCCTTGCACCAATGGTGGGCTACTCGAAGCACGCACAGAAATGCACACTCTCGCGCCGAAGTAAGTGCAAACGCACACATTGTCCGAGTGAAGGATAACTCTTGGAGACCAGCAAGCACCACCCTATCACACCTTAAAAAGACAGGCTTGGGAGGGGGAGATGATACATTTAAGGAGCCTTTCCATAGCACACGCAGACAGATACGCAAAAACACAGACACTGGTTGAATATACCCACACATGCACGCATCCATATAAACACACAGACACAGGCGGACATGCACACTCAGCCACACAATCATACACAGCCTCAAGTGAAAAGTAAAGCATGACCATCACCCTACACCATCACCATAGATGCCATACACAAGGATGCGGAATGAGAACAGTAAATTAAAATGTAAGAACATTTCATTAAAACAGCATTACAACTGGGGGTTTTTTCTAGGCGCTGTCAGGCAGAATAAACTTTCAGTTAAAGCCAGGCCCACTGGAATTCTGTGGCAGGGGAGGGCCAAATTATGCGGCAGGGTCGAGAAAAATTATGCGACAAGAAAATACATATTATGAGACATAATGCAGCACATTTTGTGATAGTATTACTTCATTATTTTCTCATGATCACATTTGTTAACACTGTCTGGACATGGGTTGAACCTCATTAGTATCAGTTTAACTTTCGACCCTTTGAGCAAAAAACAAATGTTTTTTTGTTAAAATCTGCAGATTAGACAGCAGGTGATGAATTATGTGGCAAATACGGCAAATCCATAAATATGCCAAAAAAAGCCATGCTCACCCAATCAGATAATTCCAGTGGCCCTTGTTAAAGGCTACATATAAGCACAGACACCAACACACTAATACATAGATGCATGAATACATTCATACTGAAATCAAATCTTACAAGTGTGGCATACGAACATTACACACTTGTATATTCTTGCATTCGTACATTCCCCTATGTAAAGCTCAGACACCTAGACATGCAAACACATGCACACAAACACAGGCCACACACAGACAATACATATGTAAAAACTCACAAACACACAGACAAGGCACACGAGAAAGTACATAGAAAGACGCACAGGAACATATACAGGGACCCAGTTAGGCCTGCTGAACAAAAGTATATTAATCCAAGGTTTCAGAGGATTGCGTGGGTTTGGGTCGGGGAGGTGTTGCGCAGTGCAGGCGATGCGCCAGTTCTGAAGGCGATGCAACTGGTCCGATCCACACAGTAGCGGCAATGCAGTACTGTTGATCTGCACAGCAGATGCGAAGCACCAGTTCTGACCTGTGCAGCAGTGCCGATGCATCTGTGCCGATCCAAGCTGCAGAGGCAATGTGCGGGTTCTGGTCCACGCAGCAAAGCAATGCATTGGTTCTGCTGGTCCAAACACCTTAGGCCCACCCCCAAGGGTCCAGGAGTGGAGTGGCACCACTTGGAGGGGTAGAATCACAGATCGCAGATTCTAGACGCAGAAGCAGGGTGGTTGGAAGTCTTTTATGGACCTGAGACTTCAGATCGGGAGGCCAGCCAACTGTTCTGTGGACTCCCTCTAGGTTCTGGGGGGCAAGTGATACAGATCCAGTCCGTCTCACCCAGGCAAGAGGGCAGCAGAGGAAGGCGAGAGTACAACACAGCAGAGGTCCAGCTGAGCAGCAGTCCTTCAGAGGTACATAAGTCATTCTTCCTGGCAGAGCCTTCACAGGTCCAATAGTGTACTGAAGTGGTGGTGTCTGAGGTCTAGTACGTATACCCAGTTGTGCCTTTGAAGTGGAGAAGACTTCAGACAGGCATTTGAAGTGCACAGATGTCCTGCTCTTCCTGCCCTTCCTCCAGACTCACTACAGGGTGGTATGCAGTCCTTTGTGTGGGGACAGGACACAGCCTATTCAGGTGTAAGGGAGGTTGGGTCCAGCTCCTCCCACTCATCCTCCCAGGATGCCCCATCAAGTCACACCTAAGCTCCATTGTGTGTGGCTATCTATTTTATTTTATTTCTTTTATTTTTGTACAGAGTTTTATATAGCGCAAACTTGACCCAAATCGGGTATCAGAGCGCTTTACATAGCAACAGTTGCATTACATGAGGACACACTCATTTTTATTAGGCACAGGGAGATTAAGTGATTTGCCCAGAATCACAGAATGTTCATCGTCATTGCCGAGACTCGAACCCAGTTCCTCAGATTCGAGGTCGACCGCCCTAGCCGTTAGGCCAACTCCTCGGAATACACAAAGTCCAGCTGTCACCCACCCCACACATGTGATCAGAGATAGGCAGCAAGTACCAAATGGCTTATGTAAGAAAATGGCAATTTTCTAAAAGAGGCATTTTCAGAATTGCAATTTAAAATCCGACATCACCTTAATTTGGATATTAAATGGTGATTCTAGAGACACCAAACTTGAAAAGTTCATCTCTTCACAATTGGGAATTACACTTATAAAGGGTAATAAGGTCACAAAAAATGGAGGAGAAAGGCAAAAAGTTTGGGGTGACCCTGCAGAGAGGGCAATTTTCCTACACAATGCCCTGCTGAGAAAGACACAAAGGCAGATAGACACCAGGGGGGCTTCAGGGAGAACAAAACTAACTTGATTAACTAACAGAGAACAAAAGAAGAGTTTAGGAGCTGGGGTGTAAATTGGTACATGAGATATGGGGGTTGTGAATCTCAAATGTCCCATCTAAAAAAAGCAGTGGGATGCAGGGTGGGAGAGAAAGATGACCAAGGTTTGGGATGGTCTGTTTACAGGATGAGAAGGGTCAGTACTGATTGGCATTAGTTGGGACTCTGTCTAGAGTAGCACAGTGGTCAGAAAATGATAGTTTGGAATGCTACCTTTAGCAGTTGTCACTGGTTGGGCTATTTGCAAGCATTCATCACAACATCTTTTGGGTGTTTGATTGCCAGTAGTATGTCTAGTACTGGGTCAGCTTTCCAAGCCTACTACCTTCAATGTTTGTGAATTTCAAAAAGTAATACCTTTTCACCCATTCAAGGAGTGCTTTTATGGATGCATTCTAAAGCATGTATTTCTTTAACATGCAGAAATGTTTCACCTTCATACATGAGATTATATAATTACATAGACAGACATTTATTAAAAGTGTTCGTTTTTAGAAACATTCAGTGCTCGCTCTAAAACAGAGGTCTTCAATCTGTGGGGCGCGACCCCCAGGGGGGTCGTGGAGTCCTGGGAAGGGGGTCGCAGATTCTGTCAGAGTGCAGTTCCTGGCGTCGGGATGATTGAGGGTGCTCGCGGCAAACATCAAAGCCTCATTAACAAGTAAAGGTCTTTTGAAGACCTGTGAAGTACTCTGTGTGCCTTTGTGTGTGTCCCTGAAGCTGTTTCAGCCAGGCTCACATACACGAGCTGAGGGAGGGGGGGCTGGAGGAGGTGGCTATAGCCCTTTGAGTTCAATGGACTTAGCTGTGGGGTTTATTTTTATTTTTAACGTTTTATATAGCGCTAGTTTAACCCGTAGGTATCAGAGCGCTTTACAAACAAACATTAAACAGCAGAAGGACATTACAATCATTGGCTCAAGTCCCACAAGCCCTCATACCTGGCCCCTGTGCAGGAGAAATGTGGCTGAGAGTCGAGTCTGTTCTTCACGGTAAGATGTTTATACAGCCTGTCTGCCCCCCCCCCCCCCACAAGCAGGGAGGCACAGAGATGCCCTCCCATGAGAGAGGAAGAAGACGCAGAGAGATACTGACCCCCCCCCCCCCCCTCCATGAGAGAGGCACATAAAAGGTGGGTGGATGAATGATGGGTGAATGGATGGATGGGAAGGAAGGATGAAGGATGGATGTAAGAATGAAAGGATGGATGTATGGATGTATGTGTGAAAAGGTGGGTGGATGAATGATGAGTGGATGAAAGTAAAGATGAAAGGGTGGATGGATGGATGAAGGATGGATGGATGTGTGAAAAGGCGGGTGGGTGGAGGATGGATGGATGAAAGGGTGGATGAATGAAGGATGGATGTATGGATGGATAAAAGGTTGCATGGATGAATGATGGATGAATATGTGAAAAGGTGGGTGGATGAAGGGTGGATGGATGAAAGGGTGGCTGGATGAAGGATGGATGTATGGATGGAAGGATGAAAGGGTAGATGGATGAAGGATGGATGGATAAAAGGTTGCATGGATGAATGATGGATGGATTTGTGAAAAGGTGGGTGGATGAATGATGGGTGAATGGATGGATGAAAGGGTGGATGGATGAAGGATGAATGGAAGGATGAAAGTGTGGATGGATGTATGGATGGATAAAAGGTTGCATGGATGAATGATGGATGCATGGATGGATGTGTGAAAAGGTGGGGGATAAATGATGGGTGGATGGATGGATGGAAGAAAGGGTGGATGGATGAAGGATGGATGTATGGATGGATAAAAGGTTGCATGGATGAATGATGGATGGATATGTGAAAAGGTGGGTGGATGGATGAAAGGGTGGCTGGATGAAGGATGGATGTATGGATAGAAGGATGAAAGGGTAGATGGATGAAGGATGGATGTATGTATGGATGGATAAAAGGTTGCATGGATCAATGATGGATGGATTTGTGAAAAGGTGGGTGGATGAATGATGGGTGAATTAATGGATGAAAGGGTGGATGGATGAAGGATGGATGTAAGGATGAACGTGTGGATGGATGTATGGATGGATACAAAGTTGCATGGATGGATGCATGGATGGATGTGTGAAAAGGTGGGGGATGAATGATGGGTGGATGGATGGATGAAAGGGTGGGTGGATGAAAGATGGATGTATAGATGAACGGGTGGATGGATATATGGATGGAATAATGAAAGGGTGGATGGATGAAGGATGGATGTATGGATGGATGGAAGGATGAAAGGGTGGATGGATGAAGGATGGATGTATGTATGGATAAAAGGTTGCATGGATGAATGATGGATGTGTGAAAAGGTGGGTGGATGAATGATGGGTGGAAGGATGGACGGGTGGGTAGGTGAAGGATGGATGTATGGACGGAAGGATGAAGGATGGATGTATGGATGGAAGGATGAAAGGGTGGATGGATGAAGGATGGATGGATTTGTGGAAGTGTGGGTGGATGAATGATGGATGGATGTGATGAGGTCTAACAGGCGCATTTATGTTTGTCGATAGTTGTTGATGATGAGGAGTGCCAGTTTCTAGAATCTTTTGTCGGAAGAGGGTCCTTACGCCTAAAAAGGTTTTACAAGGGGGTCTCGGCATCAAAAAGTTTGAAGACCTCTGCTCTAAAATGACAATACTACCAGAGAACTAAGAGACAAGACTGTGGTTATATGAACACTAAACATGGTATAGTTTGTTATTATAGATGGTGCAAAATCATAATCTAATAAAACAAAAAGAGGTGCTTGTAAAGCACACATCTTGAACTCATATTTGAATTTAAAGAAAAAGGAGGCTCCGTAAAATAAAATATTTGCTTGGAGTCATACAATTTGGGCAAGCAGCAGAGACAAGCCTGTATTTATTTTTTGCCTTTCGTTCTCGGCTCAGGACGAGAAAAACTGAGAGATAGCAGACCCGACTCAAAGCCCGCAGGCAAAACTGCAAATCCAAAAATAAGTGTATTTGGGGCCAGTCCTGCCCCGAGCTCTGCCCCTAAAACTATGCCCAGCTTAGGGGAGATAGCCACATCGGAGAGCATGCAGAGATGGTCACACACGCGGCTCATGGGAAGCTAAATTTCAGGAAAGCGAAGCCCAGGAGGCCTTGGAGCAAGGGACGAGAGAGGGCAAATAAAAAGGAAGTGTAGGCGGGGTCTACACCCTTATCAAACAAGGTCCACAATACCAAAACATCTACAAGTGCAGTGCCTGGCGGTAATAGAGGTCTGTACCATTGAACTCAAAATATTCTTACTGATTTACAAAACAAAAGAGAGGACGCTTGTGGAAAATGCTATAATATTCGGGTGAATTAATTGAGGAGAAATGTGGTGGCCATTTTGACATTAGACACTGGCCGAGACCATAAGATTGTATTGCATTTCCCGAGCCTTCAGGTCACTCCCCTATATTTCTCATGAGTACCATTAATTGATGACAAGTGAGGTGTCTCTTGAGCCAGGGTGTTTCCTGCTCTCGCTGCACACTTCGACTCTTCCTCCGACTAAGCGGTAGGAGGCGCTGAACTTTAAAGCAGACTCCTGGTTGATACACCGGCTGTGTTTTTCCTGTTCTCGCTCTCTTGCCATTACCTGTTCTTTGTTCCATTCGGCTGACCTTGTGGTCCGGTCCAGCACTCGGGAAACTCTCCCTCTTCCCTCCATTCTCGGTCTAAGGCTCACTATTCTCACGATGCCACTCTTTGCACACTATATACAGATATATCTTATGATTATCACTGTTCTGTTTTTGAACGTGTTTTCTGTTCTTTTTTTTTTTAGCTTTACGTTCATTGCCCCGATGAGGCCAATTATGTGTTTTATGAGGATGCTCTGTATTTCTTGTTCACCGTGTTTATTTTCGATTTTCTGAAATTCTACTTACCTTTACAACTATCAATACCATGTTGGCACTATGTTAAAATCTGGCTTTCGCGCCCGCGCAATCAATGCTTGATTAACTTGTATGGCTTGTTCTTTCGCACCGTTCAGGCGCTTTGAAGCCAGGCCGGGCCACAGGCGTTATAAGACAGCAAATAAATAAATATATCAAATGAGTGGTGTCCTTCTTACCTGAGCAGAGCCCCAGTAGGGGCAGAAACAGCAGCACACCGGGGAGGCTCATCTTCAGTTTGGAGTTCTTCTCTCACTGACGCGGCGCGAGCCCTTAAATACTCAACACAGGGGGAGTAGAGCGCAGATTGAGAAATGCGTTTGAACTGTGATAGTGTTCGTCTTGCAGTAATCTCTCATTTAAGGAACTCATATTAGGGTGGGGAGTAGTGACCTGGGGTTGAAAAATGAATTATGACCATTATCTCCAGGAGGCAATGAACAGTACACAATTCCTGTAAAAAGCCCTTGCGTAAGCAGTGTGTTTCTTAAGAAGGTAACACCCCAGGAAAAACCCAGTGAACTAAAATACCCCACACTCTGACTAATCCTCTAAGCCAGGCACCGAGTGAGGGAAGACAGCAAGTCCGCCCACCATTGCAAGATTTCTGGAGGGGGGTATAATGGTATGGAGGGGGTGCACTCATCCTAAGTACGTATTTTTAAGGCTGAAATTTACCCAAAATGTAAAATTTCCTCCAAGTAGCTCTGAGAGGGCACTCATCATAAAATAATCAAAAGCACCACATACTGTGCTGAGGCTTACCTACACTGCGCATTTAGGAGGTTCCTTCCCTCTCCAGATGTCCACCTTTGTATTTCACTTTCTTCCCACTTATTCCCTTTTCTCACCTTCATGCTTTCTGGTTCCTTTCATGTGTGCCCCTTGACCTTTGTCCTTCTCCCCACTTTCTTTTCAGTTTTCATAATTTCTCTTTCAGCGCCCCATTTCTGCAGCTTCATTGCAAGTCCCACCCTTAGCTTCATCATGGCATTAATGTGAAATGTTACTTATGTGTTTCCAAATGATTAACTGACAGAACTGAAGGGGGGCACAAATAACATGAATTATACTTTCATTGTGTCCCTGCCTTCCGTGCTGTCAGGCCCAGTGGCGTTTGCACTATGGCTGCTGAAGTGGTGGATTCCCAACACAACTGGTAACACTTCTTCCCTCACAAGTATCAAATCTTGAATTTTGTGTATTCCCTCTGGAGTCCTAGAATCAGAGTCTGTTGCTTCCTTCTGGTTGGCCCCCAGCAGTGATCCTAGGGCGTTTTAGGGACAACATGAAAGAACCAAAAGAGTGTAACTATTAACAATCTAATGGAGCGGAATCATTAGAGGTGGGATAATACTTGCATCTGTTGTCTTAATAAAATTCAAGACCCACCTTCGCTACTGGCTGGGAGAATCTGCTAGTACTACTTAGGCTTCCCATAATGCATATTCAAAGCACATTAACCGCATCGCTGCGGCGGTTATTTTTCCGCTACGCAGCTTTTTTCTAAAAGCCGCGTTAGATGACGAACTCAGCTCGTCATCCGCACACGACCACCGTGGCTGATGACGAGCTGAGCTCATCATCAGCATCGAAGGGGTTAATGACACATAGCAGCATGATCAACAGGCTTACGATAGAACGTTTTTAAATGTGGACACCCTGGACCAATCAGCGGCCTTCAAGATATCTTCTAATCTTGCTCCATACCAAAAATCTTTTGTATCCGTGGTCTCTATAACTGAATGGGCACCAAACGAAGTGTACCCATGCCCGATCTGGACATAACGATCTTTACTCACCTACTCAGAGTAGTAGATTATACTGGAGGAAAAAGGCTTGCTTAAGGCTACGAATAACTGAGGGGCAGGTGTCCTCACCCCCTTAGTTAAACTAATATACTGCTGAAATCATCATACCACAAAGCTTAGTATGTGCTTTAAAGCTTTGAAATTCCACTAACAAGGAAGAATTCTTAGTCCTCATAATGTGGAAGCGTACCACCCCTGGCATGAAATGCATTGCAAAAATGTCTAAAGCTCTAACATCAAAACTCTTTTAAAGGACACCAAATATAATAGAGTCACCAACTTAGCTGATAACCATTTAATTGATGAAAGATCATTATCTCCCCGGGACTTAAACAAATGCAACACCAGATTGACATCCCTCCTACCTGAATACCTAGGCTTCGAGGATTCATATATCTAATTTAGCTCAGCAGTCTACAGGCCAAAGGATGCTCCCCAATCAGTTTCCCATCAACCTTTAAATGCCCTGCTGAAATCGCAGACCTGTAACCATTAATAGTTCTGTAAGACCTCCGATTAGCTGCTGAAGAAGTTAATAAATTCAATATCGTACAACATCTGCTGAAATGGGATCAAGGCCTTTCGTCAGACACCAGCTACTTCAAAGTTATCAGCTTGATTTGTAAGCCTTGACCGTGCCCGAGGCCCATGAGGTTCAGTGTATCCTGAAGATTCATTTGAAAAGCCTGCCACATTTCCAAACATCCTGAAAGGTTTCATACCATGAGAACCTGCTTGTTCAGGGAAACCAACCGGCACAGCTGCCTGAAAGGACTCCCCAGGAGCCCTTGGAAAACTGGCAGCAAAGTTTGACAATTTACTGAAGAATCCAACAGAATTGGGTACCAGGGCTGATTTGTCCATAAGGGTGAAGTCATCACTGCTCTTGCTGATTGCAAATTTGCACTAGGCTTCTCACTATCATGACAGAGTTAGGCGAAGCATAGTGCATTCCCCCTGATCAGTCTTGTACTCAGCCACTAATAAGATACCCTGTCCGAGGCAGAATTCCCAAAGTGCTTTACTGATGCAACCAGTGGTTGTGATATTGTCTCCCCAATTTTGTTGACATACCTGACCCAGAGGAGGACTTCACATTTTACCTTTCCATTTACATGGCTTTGAACAGCAACAGAGCCTACAAGAAATTCAAAACAGTTTATTTGTATTAATGACTACTTCCTAGACCATCTTCCTGCAGGCCAACAAGTGGCACACCTTGCACCCCATCCCCACAGAATTGTTTCAGATTCTAATACACAATCTAGCATAGAGGAAAATTGTTCGCCTATTCCAGGGGTCAATGTGTGCCGGCCACCATGACACATCCTCTTTTGTCTCTACATCTAAAATGTTCATATGAGTGTAGCCTATGCCGTTCTGCAAATGTCTAATTTTAAGTCTCTGTAGGGCCCTGTGGAGTAGGTTACCTGGAAAAATAGCATGTATTGAAGAGGCCAACAGACCTTTTATCCTGGCCAAATGTCTCAGTGAGATATGGATCTAGACCTGTACAGAGCTTAACTCTTTCCTGATCCCCTTTAAATTGCCTCCAAAATCATCAATATGCCTTTCTCTGAGTTTACCACAAAACCCAAAAAATCCTTTATTATTCAGGAAGGCGAGAGAGACAACTTTTCTACATTTACTATGATCCCGAGATTCTAAATAAGGTCTACCGCCCTCTGCACCTGATCTACTAAGAACTCCCTCACCTGATTGAAGAATATCATGTCGTCCAGGTGCACAATCGTTAGTAGGCCCTGTGATCTGAGAAAGGCTTAGACCGGCTTCAGAAGTCATTGTCCTGAAGATAGCTCAAAGGGAAGAAACTTTAATCTGCACAGATTTTCCTGCCAAAGGAATTGAAGAAACTTCCTGTAACCTTAAAATATAGGAACTGTCAGGTAAGTATCCTTAAAATCCAGGCAGACCACCCAGTCCTCTAACTGTAACAAGTCCCTCAAACAGATTACCGATTCCTTCTTGAAATGGCGATAGAGTACAAACTTGTTCAAATATTTTATCATTATTACAGGTCTGAACTCTTTTTTTCTTTTGAATCAGACAAATAATACTTACAAACCTTTCTGGAACCAAAAACAACCTTCTATGTTCCCTTTTAGAAGAAGCCCCTTGACTTCTGTGGAGATCTGGCTTTCCCCTTTCTGGGAGGAAACTGTTAGATTCAGATATCTGACTTGACCGGGGGTTGACACAAAGTCAAACTGAAAACACTTAACAGCGTGATGGACCCATGGATCTCTGGACACATTTTTTCATTCCTTTTCAAAAGGGACAACCACCTCCATACTTTTGCAAAAGGGAGAGAGTGCATTCTTACCCTACACTCCAGCTCCCCTTGGCTGGCTGCCAGCGTACCCAAATCCGAACCTGCCCCCTCTTCTCCTCTCAGGGAGAACATAGGTCTAATATACTTGATTTGACAGCTCTAGTAGGGTCTGAAGGCTGAGGTGCTGGCTAGGGAAGTGACCCCTGCTTCCAATGGGCTGGTCTGAGACCTGCTGAAAGCTTTCGTTAAACACACATAAGGCTTGTCAATGGAAAAAAGGGACTATACATAGCATCCCTGATAAAAAAGTCCCCCAAACAAGGTAACCTGCATATTTGCAGCAGTTTCCTAACTGGCCGTTTACCCAATTTTAGATTTATTCGAAAGAGCAAACCCGTTCTCCTTTCAAAGGAGAGACCCATGTTGACCTTCCCCAGAAAACACAACCCCCTTTGGTCCCACCCAGAAACACTTTCAGCATCCAAAGGCTCCATTGAAGAGTTGGCTAGCTCTGCCAAACACATGATTCTTGCCAAAGGTCCTAGGATATCTAAAACCTTATATTGGCGTGAGGCCCATACCATGTCAAACCCTTTTTTTGGGACTTTCCCACCTTTGTAGGGAAGCTTACTATATTTGGATCTATAGCATGGGTAAGGGCCACTTTGTCATAAATTATGTGTTTTGTGAATTCAATGCTTGTTTTAGACCTCGTGGCCTTATCCATCAGATTCACAGTCCTTGACTAAATATATTCTCTTCCATGAATGAAGAAGAGAACCACTCAGCAGAGTGAGGATGCTGCAACCGGAGGGGTCAAATATAGGGTTACCCTCAAAGTCGTGGATAACGTCTTGTGGTTTATCCACCTTTGCCTTTTTATTTGTATTAACATTGTCCGAATCATCATACACAGGGTCACCCTAGTACAGCACAACTCATTCAAGTCATCATAAAGCCTTTTCAAGTGGCCAGCTTCTGAACCCAAAGAAGGATCATACCAACCAGACACTTTGTCCGCCATCCCCTGAAGTGTTTAACCACCATCAGCAATATCTCCATCTTGCACCTGATGCACCAAGAGGGGTTGAGAGTTATACAATATATTGTGTGATGGCATGTGCTGTATGTGCTAATACTGTCCTCACTCACACAAATGTGTGACATGCTTCATCATTGGTCTGCTTACAAAAACACCCCAGCGTAGCCACGCATGGGGTGGAGCAATAGGGTTGGAAAGACAATACAACACAAAAAGAAACAAGATAATTATACAGTGACTGGGAACGGCGGTAGTGAAAGTGCAGTGGTGAGTGATTTAAAACTTGCTCGGAAGTGTCGCTGTGCCTAAAACTTTATTCCTGGATCTTCCAGCCAGGCATTAAAAAATGTGAAGGATGGTAGTGATTGGGAGATCCTATGTACTCCTAGCACCTCTCCCTTACTGCCAGGTGGTCAACATGTTTCGGCCGTTAGTGTATGCCCCTCGTGTAGGGTCACGCCGGCCTTTTTCAGGACTCTACCTGTCCCAGTACGCTCTCACTCTCACCTCCAATAAAGATAAGAGGGTAACTTAAATCCAGTTTCTTCTGTGTCGAGGAAATCCCTCCAATAGGTAATGAAAGTACTAGTTTACCCCTGATTCATATTTGAACTGGCGGCGGGCAAGGGGAGAATGTCAGGGTGCACTCCGCAGGGTCCAATTGTAGCAATATAGGCTCCACCTCCTGACCTCACCAACACCCTGATATGTAAATACACAGGGTGTTCGAGTGATCGGGCGAGGGAAATAAAGAAAACACAGGGAGGGACGGAAGGAAACAGCAGGGAAGGTATAGTTGTAAGAGAAAACACACACTGTTATAACACACATAGGAATTACTACTCTCAGTTCATTCTCGCTAATGTCTTTCTATTCACCTGGCTCATGTTCTCCACAAGTGCCCTCCTGCTGCTGTAGGTAGATATATACATATAACGAAATACGTTCCTGATCCCCAATGACAGAAAGGACAAGTTATAACACAGACCCATACATGTTTGCGCAATACTTCATTTAGGAACCTATTAGTGGGAAGAGAAACGCACCCCCTAGTATTATATTCAAACTGCAATGATGCTCCTTAGAAAACTGTTTCCAGAAGAAAGAGAAAACCTTCTCCTTAATCTTTTCCAAAATCATAAATATCCAAAGTCATCAGAAAAGGGTTCCATCACCTGATCCGAAGATAATAAAGTAATGGTTAAACAAACGGTAAGATGTAGCCTCCTACTACTATCTTCCGTTGTAATAGTTCAGTACCTATTTCCTTTTGCAATTGAAAATAAACATGCTTGGACACCAATCTCCAAATATGGTAAAGTGTAGAGCAACCCACTACTTTCCGCTTTGGCGCTTGTAAATGAAATATCCAACTTCCCCCAGCTATCGTAGGACTTCGTAACGGTAACGCGTAGCAAGGTCACAGCGCTCCGCTCACGATGCAATCAAACAATGAAAACCCGTTGTGGCCATAGAAAGACCCACAATGGTAAATTACCGAAATGTAGCACAAGGCAGTAAGCGTTTTACTCACGCTTGGAACGCCTAGAATCCTCTGCACACTCCGTAAGCAGCTAGCGCTCAGCCAGTTCACCAGCCGACCAATGAGACGAAGTGCAATCGACCTGGAAGCAATGGGCCCAGAGGAAAGGCACTAGGCAGGCACTACGCTCGGGAACCCGAGCTGAACAAAGCACGTAACCAAGGAATCTCCGAAAAGGGCAGTATAAAGCAGGGAGACCTTCCTCAACGCAGGTAGCTCTGGAAACAGGAAACAAACCAAAATCACGCACAAAGCCTCCTGGTCCCGCCCTTATTTATACACCAGGGACACACAACAGGCTTATGGGGCATGTAGTTCAACAATGAGGTAGGCGCGGCAACGTGATCCTGACAGTATGTCCCCGTCCCTAGCGCCTCCTAGGACCAGGCTTAGCAGGGTACCTCCTATGAAAGGATCGAACTGCCCTTGGGGCATGGACATTCGTCACCAGTTCCCAAGAGTCGTCCTCAGCAGAATAGCCCTTCCAAGACACCAGATACCAGAGCACACCCCTACGCCACTTAGAGTCCCTGATGCTGTTCACCTCATATTCAAGCCCTCCATCGCTCACCACAGGCGGAGGAGCCACCCTCCTAGAGGTCAAAGCAGGTTTCAGGAGCTGCACATGAAACACCGGGTGAATTCTCAGCGACCCCGGCAGCTTCAATTTATAGGCCACTGGATTGATTCTTTTCACAATTGGGTAAGGGCCAATATAACATGGGTGAAAAACACTTCGCAGTTTGAAATTAAAGTTTTTTGTTGACAACCAAACCTTGTCCCCCACTTCATATCGGCGACCCTTCATGCGATGCCGATCTTCCCACTTCTTGTACAACTCTTTTGCCTTTATCAAGTGTGTCTGCACCCCCTGGTGTACCTTTCTCAGTAGCTGCACCTTATCCTTCACCGAAGGCTGGTTCTTCACCTCCTCTGGTATGTCTACGGGCAAGGTGGTAGCATCATAACCGAAATTGGCCTTGAAAGGAGACATACCAGTGGAGCTGTGCCAAGCGTTATTGTAGGCCAATTCCGCCATCCACAACAAATCAACCCACGACTCATGAGCCTCTTTCGAATAAAATCTCAGATACTTCTTCAACGTCTGATTTACTCTCTCGGTTTGGCCATCAGTCTGGGGATGGAAACTCGTGGAGAGAGACGACTCTATGTTCAACGCACGACACCACATGCGCCAAAAACGGGCGATAAACTGGGGCCCACGATCAGAGACGATCACTCTCTGAATCCCATGCAACCGTATGATGTTGCTGGCTAACAACTGGGCTGTCTGTCCTGCTGTTGGAAGGTTCCTACAAGGTATAAAGTGCCCCATCTTGGTGAGGCTGTCTACAACCACTAGAATGGCGGAGTATCCCTGGTCAGAAGGTAAACCTGACACAAAATCCAAACTAATGTTCTGCCAGGGTCGGTTAGGGGTAGGCATAGGCATGAGTTTCCCTGCTTTCCTGGTGTTCACACCTTTTGCTCTAGCACATACATCACATCTTGACACCCACAATGTTACATCCTTAGGCAACGTTTCCCACCAGAAATGTCTTTGTATCGTAGTGATAGTTTTACGTATGCCAGGATGCCCTGCCAAGGGCACTTCGTGGCACCAAAGAAAAGCCTTTCTCTGTAACTGGACGGTGGGCAGGAACAACCGATCATGCTGGAAAGGCAACCCTTGTCTCACTGTTCATTCAGGTTTTCCAGCTGCCCACGTATTCCAACCCCCAGGGAATGGATGTAACTTCACCTCCTCTAGGACATGATCGGCTCTCACCACACACACCACCTTAGTTGCTGGGATTATGGCCTGAGTGTCCTCATTCTTGGGCAGGGCCGGCAGTATTTGTCTGGACAAAGCATCTGCCTTGCGATTCTCGCTACCAGGCCTGAACGTAACCACAAACTCATATTCCGCAAAGAACAACATCCAGCGCATTTGTCTTTGCGTGAGATGTCTTGCAGATGACATATATTGTAGGTTCCGATGGTCGGTGTACACTGTGATGGTATGACGGGCCCCCCACAAGTACTGCCTCCACTCCTGAAAAGCTCTCTTGATGGAAAGGAGTTCTTTCTCCGCTATTGTGTAATTGAGCTCAGCAGGACTCAGCTTTCTGGATAGGTAAGCTACTGGATGGAGCTGTCCTGTAACTGGGTCTCTTTGAAATAGTACCGCCCCTATGGCCTCATCAGAAGCATCAGCCTCAACCACAAATGGATGTTCCAAATAAGGATGGGAAAGCACAGGAGCAGTGATGAACGAGGTCTTCAGACTCTCAAATGCCTCCCCAGCCTCCCTAGTCCATACAAAAGGCACCCCCTTCCTCAGTAGCTTGGTGATGGGAACAGCCACTTGTGAGAAGTGTAGAATGAAGCGGCGATAGTAATTAGCGAAACCCAGAAAACTCTGGACCTCCCTAACATTTTTAGGGGTAGGCCATTTCTGAACCGCTAGCACCTTGCGCTCTGACATCTGCAAACCTTTAGGGCTAAGCATCACCCCCAGGAACTAGACTTCGGTCACCCCTAATTCACATTTGCTCAACTTAACATACAGTTGGTGCTTCCTCAACTTGTCTAACACCTTACACACCTGTTCTGTGTGACTAGAAACCTCCATAGAATAAACCAGGATGTCGTCAATGTAGACAACAACAAAAAGATCTATGTACTCCTTCAGGACATCGTTGATAAAAAATTGGAAGGCCGCCGGGGCATTACATAGGCCAAAGGGCATGACCAGATATTCATACAGGCCATACCGCGTCTTGAAAGCCGTTTTCCACTCATCCCCCTCACGGACCCTGACAAAGTGATAAGCACCCCGCAAGTCTAAGCGGGTATAGATCTTTGTCTCCCTCACTTGATCAAGTAGAACTGGTATGAGGGGGAGAGGGTATCTGTTACGGATGGTGTTTTTATTCAAGACGCAGTAGTCTACACATGCCCTCAAATCCCCATTGGCCTTCGCTATAAAAAACAAAGGAGAGGCTGCAGGGGAGCGGGATGTTCTAATGAACCCTATGCTCACATAATGGTCCCAGTACTCCTTTAAATGGGTAGTTTCGGGAACAGACAGGGCATAAACTCTACATGAGGGAATAGTGGCGCCATCCACCAGGTCTATGCGGCAGTCATACTCCCTAAGAGGAGGCAATGTTTCTGCTTTGCTTTCACTGAACACATCATGGTAGGACACATACTCCACCGGGAGTACGACCTCCTTCTCAGCGGCCGTGGCCACTAGAAAAGGACTGGCCAACACAGCCACCTGCGAAACTACACATGGAACGAAATGTTCCTGACAAAATTCCGGCAATAACTGCACTGTCTTAGCTTTCCAATCTATGGAGGGGTTGTGGTAACTCAACCATGGCATCCCCAGTATAAGCTCATATTGAGGTGCATCTATGATGTTTAGTTCCAGCACCTCCGCGTGTCTCTCATCCTGTACCTCAATAGACACCACCACTTCACCCGTTTTTTCTGTTATGAGCCCCGATTTGATAGGCTGACCATCTACGGCTAATACCTCCTCCGGGTTTTCCCTGGGCACTCTGAGTATAGCCAAACGGGATACCAATCCGTCATCAATAAAATTACCAGTAGCCCCTGAATCAAGCAATACTAACACTTGATGGGACTTCTGCTCACATTCCAAAATCATAGTGAGCACCAAATGTGACTCAATCTCCCCTATCCCTTTTGTGGACAAAGAAGTGAGCTTCCAGTCCTCAGAACCCTCTTCTCCCTGTTTTACGTTAGCGGTATTCTCCAACTCTATTACTGTAGAGGAAATAGCCACTCTCTTATTTCTATTCCAATTATTTGGCACCTTGGGTTTGGCAGGGCATTCTCTGACATAGTGACCCCTCTTGCCACAGTACATACATAGACCCTGTACTCTCCTGCTTTCTCTCTCTTCTCTAGACAATGGTGCTCTAAGGGCGCCTATTTCCATGGGTTCAGGACCAGTTTCTGCTGTGCCCATTACCTTACGTGGGAAGCGATCATATCTGTATGAACTCTTTTCCCATTTCCTCCTGTCACCTCGCCTCTCAGCCATACGGCTATCGAGTCTTAACGCTAAATGAATCATATCCACACATGTGGAGGGTTGGGGATCAATCTGTGCCACCACATCTTTCAATTCCTCCCTTAAACCTTGATAGAAGAGAGACATGCGCTTCCCTTTCGGACACTCGGCCTCCGCTACCAAAAGATTGAAAGCAGTTAGATAAGTAATCAACTCTCCTTTTCCTTGCTTTAACTCTAGTAGTTCTTTATCAGCACAAAAAGTAGTGGCTCTGCGATCAAAGACTTTTTCAAACTCGGCCCTGAAAGCCGACCAATCAGACAATATCACATCATTGTTTTTCACCAAAGGCACTGCCCAATTCTCTGCATCCCCCACCAGATAAGTTATAGCAAATGTAACACGAGAATGGTTAGTCGGGAATGAAGCAGGTTTGCATGAGAAGTGTAGTAACACCAGTGTAAGAAACACCTGGATTTTACGGGGGTCACCTGCATAGCGTTCAGGGTTTGCCAAAGGGATGGGGAGTGGGACCGTGACTTGAATTTGTGAAGTGCCAGCTGAAGCATTGAAGGGATTCTTTGAGAGCTGTTCTACCCTATCCTTCAACGCAGCTGTCTCTGCCTTGGAGGATACCAATTCCTGCTGTACTAAGACTAGTGCATGTAACACGTCCTCCATGGTTGCCATACTTGCTACAACTGGACCAGGCAGAATGTAATTCTTGGGTGCGTGATTCTGTCAGGGTGCACTCCGCAGGGTCCAATTGTAGCAATATAGGCTCCACCTCCTGACCTCACCAACACCCTGATATGTAAATACACAGGGTGTTCAAGTGATCTGGCGAGGGGAATAAAGAAAAAACAAGGAGGTACGGAAGGGAACAGCAGGGAAGGGATAGCTGTAAGAGAAAACACACACTGTTATAACACACATAGGAATTACTACTCTCAGTTCATTTTCGCTAATGTCTTTCTATTCACCTGGCTCATGTTCTCCACAAGTGGCCTCTTGCTGCTGTAGGTAGATATATACATATAACGAAATATGTTCCTGATCCCTAATGACAGAAAGGACAAGTTATAACACAGACCCACACATGTTTGCGCAATACTTCATTTAGGAACGTATTAGTGGGAAGAGAAACGCACCCCCCAGTATTATATTCATACTGCAATGATGCTCCTTAGAAAACTGTTTCCAGAAGAAAGAGAAAACCTTCTCCTTAATCTTTTCCAAAATCATAAATATCCAAAGTCATCAGAAAAGGGTTCCATCACCCGATCCGAAGATAATAAAGTAATGGTTAAACAAACGGCAAGATGTAGCCTCCTACTACTATCTTCCGTTGTAATAGTTCAGTACCTATTTCCTTCTGCAATTGAAAATACACATGCTTGGACACCAATCTCCAAATACGGTAAAGTGTAGAGCAACCCACTACTTTCCGCTTTGGCGCTTGTAAATGAAATATCCAACTTCCCCCAGCTATCGTGGGACTTCGGAACGGTAGCGCGTAGCAAGGCCACAGCGCTAAGCTCACATTGCAATCAAACAATGAAAACCCGTCGTGGCCATAGAAAGACCCACAACGGTAAATTACCGAAATGTAGCACAAGGCAGTAAACGTTTTACTCATGCTTGGAACGTCTGGAATCCTCTACACACTCCGTAAGCAGCTAGTGCTCAGCCAGCTCACCAGCCGACCAAGGAGACGAAGTGCAATCGACCTGGAAGCAATGGGCCCAGAGGAAAGGCACTAGGCAGGAACAACGCTCAGGAACCCGAGCTGAACAAAGCACGTAACCAAGGAATCTCCGAAAAGGGCAGTATAAAGCAGGGAGACCTTCCTCAGCGAAGGTAGCTCTGGAAACAGGAAACGAACCAAAATCACGCACAAAGCCTCCTGGTCTCGCCCTTACTTATACACCAGGGACACACAACAGGCTTATGGGACATGTAGTTCAACAATGAGGTAGGCGGGGGCGTGGCCAGCAGCATGGTGGAGTAGGATGTGCCTCTGCTCGGCTCCCGGCTTACTGCACAAATCCGTCTTTATAACTGTTCCAAAAACTTCCAAAATTCCACCAAATTGACGCCAGAGAGACCCCGCCGGCCTAGACGCCCGATCTAAGAAATCCTGCTGAAACACAGGAATATATTCGTCGCTGAGTGGGGAACGCGAGAGGCTGCGGCGTACCCGCGACAAGATGGCGACCGGGCCCACTCCTTCATGATAGGTGGAACTTTGCCCGGCTCTGAGGTCGTGCTACCTGCGGAACCTTTACATCGGCGGATCCGGTTCTACGGCCCGACTGGAAGTGGAGCGGGCGGCCCTGTCCACCTATGTCTAGAGGCAGCGGAGCGGTGATCTGGGACGGAGGGTGCCTATTGGGCCGGAGGAAGATCTTGACGGCGGATCGCTGCGGGCCCAGGGCAGAGGGCCGCGGCAGACGACTGCAGTGGGGAGCGCCGAGACGGTGGTGTCTGCTGGCGACAGAGGTCCGGGTAAGGAGGGGGGCCGCCTCGCTCACGAGGCCGCGAATCCTGGTGCTCCCCCCCCCTCAACCCTCCACCCTGCACATGGGACCTGAATTGTGAGGAGTCCGATGGCCGGACCTGCCGTCCCGGTCGTGGCAGACTTGTCGGACCGGCGGCTCCTTCCCTCCCTCCCGCCTGGCTTGTAGACACCGCCGTGGGACGGGAATAACCTCGGACAGTTCCGACATGGACCCGCGACCTGCGTGGACGCCACAAGGGGAGAGCTAGAGACACACTGGAGGGCGCCGAGGCCGGGCCCTGATCGGACCGGCACCGACCCCCCCGAGGCACTGATCCAGACGGGTGCCCCCCCCTCTTGGGGCCAAGGGTGTGAAAAGAGTGGGCACCCACTGATGCTGTTGTTCTCATGAGGGACACATCGGGGGAGCTACCTACCTTCGACGCTCACCAGAGGGGGGCCCTGATACAGCCGGAGGCCTGCAAAGTAGAGGGAATCGATACCCGCCTCGACAGGTAGCTGTGTGTGAGACCCTAGGGGGCTCCCTCCCCGCCTCCGCCCATCCACGGACTCCCATTCCAACCGGACTATTCGCGGCAGGCGAATCCTACTGAGCTGGGGTGTTCAGATCTGGGTGTTCTTTCCACAACCTCGCCCCCCCCCCTTGCCACCTACACCGACTCACTGGACGCAGGGAGTGACTACTGCTCAGGCCCGGGGCCTGTCATGGGGAAAATGGACCCTGCCCAGAGGACGGCCAGGCAGGAAACCATCGACAGCTCCGCTACGGCACGATCGCAGAGGGGGATGGCCCCGACACCGCCTGGCGCAAGTACGGACATGGCCATAATTATGGAGGCAATACAGGCCTCAAGGGCTGATATCCAGAACTCTAGAATGGCGCTGGAGACAAAAACAGGCGAGGTGGGTTCGGAGGTCCTCTTGTTACGCCAGGACTTCAGGAATCTGACAGAGAGAGTGACCGTCACGGAGACCAGAATCTGCGAGACAGAGGATTCCCTTGCTGCACTAAAGAAAGATATGGCGGAGTTCCAGGCATCACACAAGCAGTTGCTGTGGAGAGTTGATGATGCTGAAAATAGGGCAAGACGTAACAACCTCCGCTTCGTAGGTTTTAGAGAAGGTATTGAGAAGACTGACGTTGCAGCGTTTCTCCGTGACTGGTTAACAGCGACGTCCCCACAGGCCAAATTCACGAACTGCTTTATCATAGAAAGGGCGCACAGGGCCCTGCTTATGAAAGCTCCGGAGGGAGCGAGGCCACGGCCGATCATCGCCCGTTTCCTTAACTTTGCAGATAGGGACCTCATCCTGAGAGAGGCAAGGAAAAAAGGGGAACTTAGATTGGAAAATGCAAATATCATGATATTTCCGGACTACAGCCAGGATGTGCAGAAACAGCGCCGTTCATATGATTCAGTCAAGGCAAAACTGCGTGACATGCACATATCCTACATGTTGCTCTTTCCGGCGAAGCTGAAGGTCTTATATAAGAGCAGGTCACACTTCTTCAGCAGCCCGGAGGAGGCCTGGCAGTGGTTGGAGGAGCGACCCCTGCTCCGAGGGGCGGAGGAAAAGGGACGTAGGGTCCGCTTCGAAATGGCCGCAGCCAACTTCCGGAGAAGCCCGCCTACGACACAACGGTCCCACATCCCTAGGATGAAGCGCCATACGCTCTCCCTGTTGAATCCGGAACACACTGCATCGACCAGTGGAGAACGAGACCGAAACGTAATGACGGAGGTGAATCCGACGCCGGGTACCAAAGTCAACAGCCTGGAAACCCACATCGTTAAAGAGATGGAAGATATGGCTAGTACACGCTCATCAGATCTGGAGGACTCGGCAGATAACTCCCTACACCCCCTGGTCGCGGCGATCTGAGAGAAGGAACAGGGGGCTACTGGCGGCGCGGAGGACTGCGGCCTGGACTCACAAGGCTCCCACTCGTGAGGAAGTATGGACTTGGTATCCGGAATTGCAGTGAGCCACTGCCGGAGACACGCAAGTTACAAACCACACTTTTTTTAATACTGTTTGACACTATTGTTCTTAGATTGCTGGGTGCCACCTCTAGCGGCCCACGAGATGGCAGAACTCGTCCATTAACTAACTGGACAATTAAGCTGGTGGTGGCATAGACTGGAGCCTTAGTGTTCTTCTAGTTGGGGGGGTTTGCGGGAGGGCGATAGACCTTTACCGCCCACAAGTCTCATGCTTTCTTGGTTACAAGTATGGGATGGCTGGGAGGAGAAGGTGGGGAGTGGGTGGTGGGGGATGGGGAAGTCCGGACAGTTTGTTGGGGGGGACTCTGGGGGAGGGTGGGGGGGAAACAGTTGATTGTTTACAGTCATGTTTATTGCTGCAACATTCTCCGCTCATACACCAGGAAACACCCACGCTATCACGTTAAAACATCAGAATGGCAAGTACACTAGGCACACAACCGACTGACCTTTTCAATCTCAGCGCCCTGACCTGGAATGTGAATGGTCTCGGTAACAAGATTAAGAGAGGACTGGTAAACGCATACATTAAGAGAATAGGACCTGATGTAATTTTCCTTCAAGAGACGCACCTCAAGGGGTCCAACTGCTCCTTCATTGCCAGGGGACGTTACAAAGTGTTGGCCCACGCGGGATACACTACTGATTCCAGGGGAGTGGCCATTATCCTAAAGACCACTTCTCCATTCGGCATCACCCACACATGGGCGGACCCACAGGGAACGTGCATTGTACAAGGGAAGTGGCGTAGGCGTACATACACACCAGTATCAGTATATGCCCCCCCTAAACTACAGGCAAATGCACTAAAGACGTTAGCAAACATACTTCTAGAATTGGCCGACACCATTCAATTAGTGGGCGGGGACTTCAACAATGTCATGGATAGGGAGCTGGATCGCTCAGGGTCAACACCCGCTAAGATTACCCAGACACCACTGGCCCAAATGATTTCCACAATTGGTCTTACTGATGTTTGGAGGTGGCTACACCCGGGACAACTTACATACTCCTTTTACTCTGACCCCCATAAGGTATTCTCCCGACTAGACTATATTTTTATGTCCAGACAAGACCTGACTACGGACTCGACCGCAGACTACAGAGCGAGTGGAATCTCAGACCACTCGCCTCTGCTAATCAGAGTAGGTCATAGACGCACCACAACAGGGGCCACCTGGCGATTGAATACTTGGGAACTTAAAAACCCAGCGATCCTGAAGGGAGTGTGGGCAGATGCACGAGTTTACCTGGCCGAAAACGAGGGAACGGTTGACTCGGGAGTAACCCTATGGGAAGCCCTGAAACCGGTCATGAGAGACAGAATAATGTGTAGACTTAGAGAAGAGAAGAAAAAACTTCAGGGACTGGCGGCAGGGGCTGAGCGGGCCATAATAGATCTGGAGAGAGAACACCTGAGCAACAAATCCCCTATCACCCTGAGGAAACTAGTAGATGCACAACGCCACTACAGAAACCTGGTGACGGATGAGGCTAAGATGCAGAACCTGGCCACTCTTCATCATCTGTATGACGTGGGGGACAAATCAGGCAGACTCCTAGCATGGCTTAGTAGGAAAAGAGCGGGCGGCGCGGTGGGTAGAACAAGTTAAGGGTATAGACGGTGGCCTTGCCTGCACAGATGCTCATATCGCTGAGGCCTTCGCTGCCCACTATGAGAGTTTTTATACAGCCAGGAACCTAGGCTCAAGTGATGATGCCCTCCGATATATGAGCCAGATTGAAGTCCCTTTCCTATACCTGGAATCAGTTAATGCCCTTGAAGCCTACATCACGAAAGATGATGTTTTGTTAGCAATTGGCAGACTGAGGCCTGGGAAGGCCCCGGGACCCAATGGTTTTCCGGCAGAATTCTTTAAATGTATGACAGACATCCTGGCTCCACACTTGAGAAACCTCTTCTTAGGTGCCTACCAGGAAGAGAGGCTCCCCCCTGACCTCTCTGCGGCGATAATTGTTCTGATCTACAAAGAGGGTAAGCCGCAAGAGGACTGCTCATCCAACAGACCTATATCCTTCCTGAACACAGAGCTGAAGCTTCTTGCGACTGTCCTGGCAATCCGGCTACGGTCGGTGATACCAAATCTGATACACCTAGACCAAGCCGGCTTCCTCCCTGACAGAGCTACAAAACTCAATCTTAGACGTACACACAACTGGCTCCAGGAGATACGTGACAGAGAGGCACCGCACTGGTTCCTCTCCCTTGATGCAGAAAAGGCCTTTGATGCGGTTCACTGGCCATTTCTGGCAGGGGTGTTAGAAAAATTTGGCTTTGGCCCCAAGTTCCGGGCCTGGGTTTGACTCCTTTACACTGCACCACGAGCCAGGGTAAGAGTGAACGGGAGTCTATCCTGAGACTTTCAGATTCAGAGAGGGACCCGACAGGGATGCCCTCTATAGCCCCTTCTCTTCACACTCACCATTGAAATCATGGCGGCCAGGATCCGACAGAACTCGTCGATCTGCGGATTCAGAATAACAAACGCAGATGCGGCTCAGGAGAAGCTGTCCCTATATGCGGACGATGTCCTTCTATACATCACTGACCCGGAGAAGACCATTCCGGAGCTCTTCCGGGAGCTGGAAAACTACGGTGCCCATTCCGGTTATACAATTAATTGGCATAAATCAATCATATATGACCCGGGGGGAGGTGATCGTTGGACGGCGCAGCCCCAACAATTAATAACTACTACAGAGGGCTTTCAATACTTAGGGATTTACATTAGCCTTGATAAGGCACTCTCTCTTCAGAGAAATATAGATAGGGTCTCACTAAACTCAACTGTGGATATGGAGAGATGGCGGCGCCTGCCACTCACACTCTTAGGGCGAGCGGCCTTATATAAAATGATTATCTTTCCAAAATACTTGTACGCCTTACAACATGAATATTATTCCCTCCCAGACACCTTGTTCCGCATGATTCTTTTGGATCTCCGGACATTTCTTTGGCTAGGAAAACAACCTAGGATAGCGCTGACGACGCTTCAGAGGCACCAGTATAGTGGCGGAATCTCACTCCCGAATCTGGAAGCCTATTATTGGTGGAGTGGTGTGGCTCACTGGTTGGAGGCGGCAGACCCGGAAGCAGAGGAAGGCCCGGGACCAGGGTTCAATTCCCGAAGCGGCAGGGTCGTGAACCAGGGTCAGCGGACTCAATAATTCTCGCCTCGGTGCCTACTCTAACCAGGGATCGCACTCGGCAACTCTGGGCATTAGCTTGCCTCATCTCCACAACGGCCCCCCACAAACGCTGGGGATGCCTGGTTTCACCTTGGCGATACCCAGGAGGGAACATCTCACAGGGAAAGCCAGGACGGGTTCTCCAGCGGTCTATAGCGCCAGGACGCCTCCGGGTAGAAGTGCGCTTTACAAGACACACACATTTATTATTGGGCGGAACACATGACCCCGATTAATGAGTGGCTACACCTGCCGGCAGACCATCCCACCTATGCCCTAGAAAGACATACACTATCCACACACAACCTGTTGTACTACTTATATGGAGGGTCCGCACAACACAAACTGCTCCCGGCTACCCTTACGACGCTACGAGCTTGGAATAAAGCTGTGAAATGCATGGGCTGGGATAAGACCCCCACGCGCCAGACCCAACTTTGGCACTGTACGTGGCTACGTGAGATGCACAAACTAAAAGGGTTCAAACGTTGGGATGATATTGGTATCTCCACCATCGGGGATGTTATAGCTAAGGGAAAACTGAAGTCCTTCCAGATTATGAGAGCGGAATATGGTCTGCAAAGCTCACAGTTTTTTTAAGTACACCCAGTTCCGCCACGCATGGCAAGTGCAACAGATACAACTGTTGGGGATATCAGAGTATGCTCCACTGGAGGGACGGCTTCTGTAGGAACAGATTCAGGGGAAAGCAGTCTCACTTACATACAAAATACTAACCAACAATATGCTGGGGGACCTTGCGAAGCTCAGAGCTACATGGGAGAGTGAAGTAGGAACACTGGAAGATCTAGACTGGGAGTTGGTGTTAATGCACCCCCGTGAGGTTGCGATAAAATCGAGGCTGCGCCTCATTCAATATAATATACTGCATAGGACATACTACGGTAGGGTACGATTACATAGAATGGGGAAAATTGAGAACGATAGATGTCTCAGATGCCACAGGGCTGAGGGAGGTTTTTATCATACAATATGGACTTGCACAGTGATCCAAATATACTGGTCCCGTGTTTTCTCAGAATTGCAGGAGGTCCTGGGAGTTCCACTGACGCAAGAGCCGAAGCTGGCTTTGTTGGGAATGTCCAATGATGTGGATTTGCCACGCCCACTTATGATTTTCCTGGTCCTAGCCCTGGTGGTGGCCAAAAGAGACATTGCGAAAAAATGGGGGTCCCCAACCCCTCCTGACCTGGAGGAATTGAGGCAAGGACTAGACCTCTACATGGCGGCTGAGAGGGTGACCTACAAATCCAGGGGGTGCCCTAGGAAATTTCGAAAAATTTAGTCTGAGTGGAGACATTATCATGGACTGGGTGGAGGATTGGGGAATGGTTGAGCTTACCGTAGCGTTCCTAGTTCATAAGGGCGAGTGGGGATGGAGGGGGGAATGGGGAGATGGGACCTCGATCCATAGTCCATATTTACAATTCTACGATGTACTGCATATTAACAGTGTGTTTTTCTGGGGGGGTGGGAGTGGCATTAGAGGGAGAAGTGTTGCTGAATACATGACTGTATTGTTCAGTTATATACAAAAAGCAAATAAAAATGTTTTAAAAAACAAAAAACAATGAGGTAGGCGCGGCTACGTGATCCTGACAGAGAACCCCAGTAGTCACTCTTACGCCAAGGGTGGTGCTCCGCTGGCAAACGCTTGCCTCCCTCCGCCGTGTATCACCACCAGTTGCTTGGTTTTATAACATTCCCCCCCCCCACAACCCGAGGGCAATGTTAAAGGGTTATTGACACAGTGTTGCCAATATGAGAGGACGTGTTCTTAAAATAAGATGAGACTGCCTTGTTTATTGGCCTGAAGGCCAAATTTTCCTGGAATTCCCTCAGATCCCTCTTAAAAAATTCTTCTTCAGGCTCTTACACATTTTCTGCGCTACGTGACCGCGATTATCCTGCTTGGTGAATTAGCCCGACCAACCTCAGGGAACTGAACCCTACCAAATGCTGACATATTATGTTAATACTTAGTTTTAGAAGCGCCAAGCAGTTAGCACTTAAGTATTAAATCACGTTCAGGCAAACAAAAAAGGAACTTTCAGCAGATCTCCTTGCAAACAGTTGTAAAGAGTTTAAGAAAATTGTCAGTACATCTCCCAGTTTTAGCATGTGCAGTAATCATTTTGTACATTGAAGCAGAAAATAAAATGAATTATCTTTAAACTCTTCCACTCAAGTTTAGGTCTAAATAGAGGGCCCGCAGGAAGCAGTTCTATTCCAAAGGAAGATACTCTCCTCACGCGACTATCAATCACAGAAACACGGTCTGCTATGAACAAAGACCAACCAGAAAATGATAAACTCCACACCAGGCCAAAAACGTAACTGCCACAGCAGGAGGAAAGAGGATGCCATAATCTAAAGAGACCTGTTTATACCATGTGGGTTTGCTTGTGCTCGTTTTGTCATATCCTGTTTAACCTGTGGTATTGTAGGTCGTGTATTGCGTTAAGATGGTGTGGTATAAAACAGTGAGAGAAGGGAAGGCATAACAGGAAGCCTCCTTTTTATATGATAAAATCATAGTGTGCAAAGCATTGATGACTGAATAGTCATGATTAGCTAATGGTTTTTCATGTGGCATGGAGCTAGTTGTCACCTATGCCAACTGCAGACGTTGGACATAATTTGGACATCTGCATATGAACTAGACCACAGTTGATCCATGTTAAAAATAAGGTATTGTGTATTGGTTCATTAAAACACAAATTACAAATAAATAGTTATATTTATTTAACAAGCATTCGCAATGTAATAGGTCTCGCATTTATGAGAGTTTGAGCTATTGGCAATGTAATAGCTTAAACTCTTGCAAATGCGAGACCTACTGCATTGCAAATTACTAGCGCCCATGTGGCAGTTTCACATTCATGAAGGCCACGGACCTCTCGTTTAGACAAGCCACGTCTAAAGAAACAGGCGTGTCCAACATTAAAGTGAAACAGCGGCATCGGGGCTTTGACAAAAAAAAGCATTTGTTTTTAAAGTTGACAAACAGATTTTTTGTTGGTAAAAGCGCACATGCTGCATTTTTACTTTAATGTCAGCGACGCACCTTTTTTTAGATGTGGTTTGTGTAAAAAAAAAGGGGGTGTGGCCTCTATGAATGCGAAAGTGCCGCATGGGCCCAACTAAACAAAAGAAATACGCGTGGCCGCTATAGTTATAGCAAACCGCGCTGCTAAAATAAATACATTTTAAAAAAACAGCCGCTATAGTTAAAGCGGACCGCCATTAGTAAATAAAATAAAAGCGGTACCAAAGAGGGACCAACAAGCCTAATAATGAATACTAAGCCGGCGATTACGAAGGACAATGGCAAGTCAATTACAAATATGGGCGGAACTTCAAGTCCATACTCCACTACTGCATGCGCTGCCTAGGCTCAACCTAAACAAGCATTTGCAATGCAATAGGTCTCGCATTAGGAAAGTTTGAACTATTGGTATTGTAAATGACACATTTTTTATTTATGTGTTGGTTTTGAAAATAGCGAAATTAATAGCTTTGTCATTTACAATGCCAATAGTTTTAACTTTCGCAAACGTGACACCTATAGCATTTGTAATGCAATATGTGTTGTATTTACATGACTTAGATGTATTAATATTACAAATAACAATGTCTTTTATTTTTTTTAATAATTAATACTTAAATAAAAGTTATTGTAATTTATAATGGCAATAGCTTACACTTTTGTAAATAACTTTTGTGAAGATTATGTTCAGTGTATTTTATTGTGATGAAAATCCAAGAACAGAAGTGAAAATTAACATCTTTTTGTGACATTTGTAATAAAGCTTGAAACATTGAGAGAACATATTAGAACCAGTTGTTGTTGAATGGTTGCACAGAGTGATGCTGTGGCATTCAGTTGTGCTGAGTGATGCCGTGGCCTTCTGTGGTGCTGAGTGATGCTGTGGCCTTCAGTGGTGCTGAGTGATGCTGTGGCGTTGAGTGGTGCTGAGTGTATGCTGTGGCATTCAGTGGTGCTGAGTGATGCTGTGACGTTCAGTGGTGCTGTGGCATTGAGTGATGCTGTGGCGGTGAGTAATGCTGTTGCATTGAGTGATGCTGTGCGCTGAGTGGTGCTGTGGCGTTGAGTGGTGCTGTGGCGTTGAGTGGTGCTGTGGCATTGAGTGGTGCTATGGCGTTGAGGGGTGCTGTGGCATTCAGTGGTGCTGAGTGATTCTGTGGCGCTGAGTGATGCTGTTTGAAACTTTGTCATTCGGTGCAGAGAGCATTAAAGCTATCTGTACACATATAAACGACAAAGCTGCTGTCTTGTATGATGGCCAACAGTTGGTGAGAAAATGCGTAAATGTATCTATGTTTTTTATCTGCCTGGAAATTACTGGGGGAGTTATCACACATGTACCCTAAATCCTAGGATCACAGGATACCGCGGGGCATCAAATGGGGGCCACGCCGCGCACACCTGCTTCTCTCCTTAACACGAAGTCACGCAGAGAAAAACCGGAAAACCCCTATTGATTGAAAAATAAGTCACAGAAAAAAAACACAAGTCTTCAACTGAAAAGGATGAAGGGATTGGATGTAGATACGTTGTAGGATAAAACAATGAATCTATCTTCCACATTAAATCGCTCGTAAACTGCCAGGTGACAAGTGAATACGGTAAATATCAATTAAGCTATAATATAATCCTTAAATCATAAGAACTTCCGATAGGTCTAATCGAATGAAATCAATGTAGCCCATATATCTCACTTCGCAGATTCATTAAAGCGACGCTAAATACATGCACCATACACCAACACGCACACCTTTCATAGGCCAAAATTTCGATAAATTATCCTGAAGCATTCGGGCTTCATAATGTGGGGGTATTGAGTAACTATCACAAGTTGCATTTACACACACTAGAGGGCGCACAAGCGCCATTTATGCCTTTCAGATGCCAATCCCCATGCAATATAAAGCCGCTGCTGTTACAATTGTATGAAAAATGGATGTATGTCGTTACAACGCGATGTTTTACATCGCAGTACTTTAAGACGCATGTTTTACAACGCAAGTCGTTACCACGACTTGCGTTGTTGGGGGCTGGATAGTGAATAGTTTAATTTACTATTCCAACTCCAGTCCCCGTGGATAGTAGGGAAGGAGTTGGATAGTAAATTAAACTACTTACTATCCTGGAGCGCCCCCAGCGCAATTCGTTGTTACAACTTGCGTTGTAAAAGTTGCGTCGTAAGGGAACTGCGGTGTAAATCCGCGTTGTAAAGGATGTTCCCCATGAAAAATGTTTACCTCAGTAGGGATAAAAATATAGAACTCTTAGCAAACAAAAAGACGTATTCATTAACATGCCAACATATGATTTGACTTAACACACTTTTTTGACAGTGTGCAAAAACTGAAGCAACTTTTCTCCGACGAGCCAAAAAGCTAAATATTTGTATATGCGAATATTGTTACAGTAGTGCAATTTAGCCCTTAGTCAACGTCTTTTTTGTGTTTTTTCCCTTTATATTGCTTCAGGAAGACTGCCTTTTATTGCCCTGACAAAAGAGTGAACATGATGGATTCCTGCAGAACTGAAAGCAGTCCGTAGGTGCATTTCTGCAACAAAAATGCTGCCTTTTACAGTTCTTTGTCCCACTACTGTTGTCCTAAAAGGCAAGAACAAACAAGCATCCTGGGGGTTAGAGGCCCTTGAAGACCATGTTGTGGGGGTGGCATTGGACGCAGTGTTCCGTAGCAGGCTGAGAAGGCAGGCCAGGCAACTGACAGGGCATTGCTGCTGCCTCTTGTGGAGGCCTAGGATGGTAAACCCCACGGCAGGAACAACACAGGAGTAGCCCTGAGCCCACCTGGTGGTATGGTGAGGCTCAGAGTGTCAGCCACTGGTGCAGACTGGAAGGCCGCGTGTCTCTCCCCCCCCCCACCAAAGCAGATATGTTAACATGGACTTGGGCGAGCCGAGTGCGGCCTCCATTGTTTGCTTAGTTCCCAGTCAACCGGGATTACATGTGGTGTTAGTGCGGTTTCAAAATATATATATTAACATCAATTAACCCCCCCAAAAAAACATATAACTAGAAGGTGGTTAATGAGCATGTGCCTAGCCGCCCCTCCCCAGCCCAGCACCGCAGCGCCCAGACGAAAGCCGGTGAAGCAAGGGCCTCAGACGGGCCAGCGGAGCCGACTTTGCCGCTAGACAGCCACTACTTGGAAGATACTCATTTCATATGTATCGATTATCACCCGCCCCAGGGGAACCTTTCCCATACAGGTCAGGAACATCGATCGCCCGCTCCACAATAAAAAGAAATTAGGAAAAGGGAAACAAACTCACCACCGGGATCGAAGCTTGGATGATGGCCCATCATGGAGGGACGATTGAAACATCAAGATGTGTGTGCGAGTAGCTTGCATTGTGCTTTCACTTTACAATAGCTGCCGCCCCATACAGCACACGCCGGGTTGGCCGGCAGCTATTGTTAAAGTGGGAGCTCGAGGCAAAAATAAACATGCGGCAGCCATTGGCAAAATAGTGCTCACCGACTGTGTAACTCCACAAGTAAAAGATCCAGTCCTGATGTGCGTTCCCAAAAGGAGACAGGGCGGTAACAAGGAGGGACTAGGAAGCCTCCCTATCAATCGGAAGACAGCATTTACCATGGACGATGACGCCAGCCAATGAAAAATATGGGCGGGGCTTCCACCCCACTTCTAAAACATACCCTACTACAATATGCCTCGCAGAGCAAGCAGCACCTGCGCGCTGCAACGCTAGGCAAGACCTAAAAAGGGTTAAAAATTATTTTATTCCACCACTTCCCTAACAACGTAATGGTAGTAAGCAGGGGGATTGTTTTTACAGCCCTTACCAGTTTAGCTTTGTGGTTCACCGCCCAGGATTTTATAGCTGTGATGCTGTGCAACATGACTAAACACTTTGACAAAGCCAATAGCTCTTGTGGGAGAGAGGTACAGGTTTTGCCAGTGCTTGTTCCTCAGTACATCTTTTTACGGTTCTCAGGGAGCTGAAACATTAGAGTAGTGTTCTAAAGTGAGCCAGGTTAAAGTACCTCAAGCTAGAGTAATACAGTCTCTAAGGATGAGCAAGCATCCAGCTCTTTAAAAGATGCATCCCTCCATTCTGTAGAATAAACATCCTTGCAGAGCACCAACAATCTAATTGTGTGGCCTTGTCGAAGCACAACACAGAAAGGCTACAGACTCTGCTTTTCATAAAAATTGTGTTATATAATTACAGTACATGGAATTCTGCAACCCATTTATTAATATCCTATCTATAATTTCTTTATATTCAGTGACTTGTGAGACACACTGAATATAAAGAAATTATGCCAGAACTCAACTGGTTCTCATTTCGCAATGCCTGCTGACAGAAGCGGAAGGGAAAGGCAAGTCAGGTCACATAGCATAATAAAGCAGTTGTTTAAAAAAAGAAAACAAAAAGTTGTTTTTCTTTCTTCCACTCTGTTTTTATAGGTGAACAATGACGAGCAGAAAGGAGATCTTAATGGCAATGTTTATTTTTTGTACTCCTTAGGTAAAAACAGAAGTTAGAATCTTTCTGCATGTTTCTTCTGCACTTAAAAAAAAACTGTCTTGTATTAAACTGCTTCTAATATCTTTTTGCAACAACTATCTACCAGCTTTTTTTTTGTTGTCAAATCTTTTTATTTCGTCCCCATAACAGGGGGTTGCAGTGAAGTGAGTTGCACACAGCGTTAAGCCTACAACCCATCAGGGCCGGCCGCGTTACTTCATGGAAAATGGAAACCGTTGCCAGTACACAAGCTCAAAGATATACACAGCGGTTTACCTACAACCCATAAGGGCCGGTCGCATCATAAGCAATCAACAGAGCCAGTGAAATCACTGCACAAGATAGTTCAAACTTCAGAACATCCGTAACCATTAAACCCAAGAGGTAGAACTATAAGACCAAGATGGTCAAAACTGGAGTAGAATGACAGAAAAGGGGACAGCAAGAGAGAAAAGACAGTAGGAGTAGAGGAAAGGTGTAGACGAAGGGAGAAAAGAGCCACTGGGTGTCCGGGGGAAGGGCCGAGAAGGGGGGTGAAGGGGGACTGTGTCAGTCGCCAGGGCAATCAATGGCGCTACTAATGCTCGAAGCCTCACACATCCAAACCTCATGCCAACAGCCTACCGGGGTCAGGAGGGACTACAGCATCTTCCACTAATCGCATCGCCCGTAGCTTGGGGGGCATGTGACGCGCCTGCTCCGTGGTGCATAGATATTTCACCAGGGGTTGCCACACAGCTTTGTAGCGTACATCTCGGGCCTGTAGCCGGGCTCTGAGAAGTTCCATCGTCATGACGTGCCAGAGACGTACAAACCACGCAGCAATGGGCGGAGCTTCTACCTTCTTCCAGTACAAAGCAATGAGCTGCCGAGCCGCACCCAGCATTTGAAGCACCAGCGCCCAATCGCTCCGAGTAAGGGCCTTCAGTCCTGCAGGTTTAATTCCCAGTAGTATTGTACAGGTGGCTTCAGGCAGAGGAAACCCCAGTACCCTCCTAATGTGGCTCAAGACCTCCTTCCAAAAGAGGGTTAGCAAGGGACATGTCCACCAAATGTGCAGAAAATCCCCAGTCGCAGACCTACACCTCCAACACACAGGGGAAGAGTTTGGAAACATTCTATGTAGCCGCTGCGGCGTGTAATACAACTGGGTCATAATTTTGTAGGCATTCTCCTGTTGCGGAATACTACAATAAATCCGGGGTATGCCACGCCACAACCTGAACCACTGCCCTGGGGTGATGTCTACGCCCGAGAGGGAGTGCCAGCGTTGTTGATATGGCTGGGAAGGCGGAGCGCGCTGGTGCTGCAGGATCCGATAGATTCCAACGAGGGGGTCAGCGTCAGGCCCAGATAACTGATGTGCTGGGTCGACCATCTATAGGGGGCTAACTGCTCTAAAGAGGAGATGTCCGATTTCGGGATAGTGAGGCTGAGCACCCAGGACTTGCTATGATTGATTTTCAAGCCAGAAGCTCTCTCAAATAGGCACAGCACAGCATGCACCGCCGGTAGGGATTCTCGGGGCCGTGTCAACGCAAGGATAAGGTCGTCTGCAAAGAGCGCTACCTTGTTGTCTTGACCGCCCAGAGGAATACCGTGAATCTCAGGGTCCCTCCGTATCATATCCGCCAGGGGCTCAACTGCGAGGGCGAATAAGAGGGGCGAGAGCGGACAGCCTTGCCTGGTACCCCTTCCAATGTGGATCAGCTCCGAGAGCTGCCCGTTGACCCTTATCCTAGCCCGCGGCGCAATATAGGGGGCCATGATCCTGGCAATCATCTTCGGACCGAGCCCCACCCGGCGCAGCACCGCTCTGAGGAAGGACCAGTCTACGCGGTCAAAAGCCTTCTCTGCGTCTAACGAGAGAAGGCAGGCAGGAATCTTCCAGTGATGAGCCTTCCCTACCAGGTGGGCGACCCTGCGGACGTTGTCCGCTCCCCGACGCCCGTGAATGAAGCCCACCTGGTCAGGATCAATCAAGCCCGGCATGTGTGGGCTCATGCGTTTCGCTAACAGCTTGGTGTAAATCTTAAAATCCGAGTTAAGAAGAGCAATCGGCCGGTACGACGCACACAGGGAGGGGTCTTTCCCAGGCTTCGGGATCAGGACAATTTCTGCCAGTCCCATGTCAAGGGACGGACCCAGCTTGTCTGTGAAGGAATTAAACAGGCGCAGGAGAAAGGGGCCTAGCTGTGCCTGATACATGCGATAGAAGGAGATTGGAAGCCCGTCTGGCCCCGATGATTTCCCCAAGGGGAGCTCGCGGATTGCCGCAGCTATCTCCTCCGGCAGGATCTGCCCCTCTAGTTCCTCAGCATGCTGCGGATGTAGTGTCGCACCTCCGTAGTGCCCCAGTACTTCCTCCACCAGTTCCAAAGGTGGTCGCTCTTCTGTGTACAATGCCGTATAGTAGTCCTGGAAAGCTCGACACTTATCCCCCGCCTTAACCACCCTGGTCCCGTCGGGCAGTTGGGCATTTGCTGTTCCTTCACGGCTCGGGCCCTCAGCCTCCGCGCCAGGAGCTTCCCCACTTTGTCCCCTCCCTCAAAATACCTCTGTTTCAGTGCCAGGAGGGAGATCTCAGCCCTGTTTGTGCGCATCAGCCTGAGCTGGCCCCTAAGATTAGCCAAATGCCGTCTCGTGTACCGAGTGAAGTAGCCCTGATCCTGTGTTTCCGCCGTCCTCAAGTCCCCCACAAGTTTATCTTCCAGTGCGCGGGCGTCCCGCGCCCTCGCAATCGCGAGGGAGGTGATATGGCCCCTTATGGTAGTTTTGAAGGCGTCCCAAACCACCGGAAAGGGTGTTTCAGGAAGGTCGTTGTCCTCAAATTAGGAGACAATCGCTCCCCTGATGTCCTCTACAGCTTCCGAGTCCCTCAGAATGCTCGGCGGTAAGTACCACCTACGTTCCCGGGCAGGGCGCGCCGCCGGATCCTGCAGCAATAACTCGACATGGGCGTGATCGTAGAGGGAGATATCGGACATGTCGACTTCCACCGTGTCGCAGAGGAGGTCCCTAGTGACAAACAGGTAGTAGATGCGAGAGTAGGATCTATGGACATGCGAGTAGTACGAGTACCCCTGCTTATCCGGGGAAAAGTACCGCCAGGCGTCGAACAACCCAAGGTCAGTCAGCTGCTTGCGCAGAGCCGCAGACATAGCTCCCGTGCCACTGGAGGAGTTCTCACTCCTGTCGACCTTAGGATTCCATACCAGGTTGAGGTCCCCGCCCACAATAAAGGATGAGCCGGTCTGCCGTATCTGCCCCCCTAGGAGGTCTCGAAGGTAACGGTCCTGCGCCTGATTAGGGGCATAGATATTGCACAGCGTGATGCGACGGCGCCCAAGTTCCACCTCCACACGTAGGAATAGTCCATCACCACCGCCCCCCTGCCTGATACCAGCCCTGCACAAAATTGCCACTCCCGCTGTCTTGGTGTCAGCTGCAGCCCAAAACTGAAGGGGATATTTAGGGTGAGCCATGCGCGCAGTATCAGCCTGCATGAGGTGTGTTTCCTGAAGAAGAATGAGGTCAGGGCGTTGCCTTAGGAGATAATGCCAAAGCTGCTTGCGCTTATTAGGCGAATTAAGGCCCTTTACGTTTTGCATCAGGACCTTCAAAGGACTAGGAGCATTCACCGCCATATCTGATTCTGGGCATCACCCGGCCACAATCGCACAGCACACATCTCACGCATCTCACGCGCACTACAGCTAGGCATCCACAGCGCCCCACCCCAGTCCAGCAATCAACGTCTCCACCCGCACCCACCAGGAAGAAGGGAGAAGAGAGAGCATAGGATAGTAGGAAATAGGAAAAATAGAGGAAAGGAGAGAGAGCAAAGAGCAGCCAGAAGGGCCACTCAGTTAGAAACAACAATGGCGGCCAACAGGGCCTCACTGTGCTGTCCCCGGTACAGAGCATCCTACACCCACAGGTTCGGACGCTCTCTGGGATCTAACTCCCTGGAGGACAGTCGGAAAAAGGGGGTCGTGACAGTCCTAGAAATCTGGAATTCAGGAAGCTCCCGCATGCACCCCGCCTCTCACCTCAGGAGCCAGGGTAGAATGTGAGACGGCCCGAGGCCCAGGAGTGACGCCCCAGTACTAGAAAAAGTGAAGCGCTAGCGTGTCGCCAGTCAAGGTGTCGGGGAGCGCCCCCCCATGCCCCTCTTTATCCCCTTCGAGGGACCGGATGTGAGCAATGATATCTTGCTTGGCTTGCGAGGGCGATTGCTCACCGTCGGACGGCAGGCGGTGCTGTCGGCGCACAGTAGTCCATGAGGGAGCCGCGGCCTTCCTCTCTCGTCCATGAGATGGTGACGGGCTCGCCGGCGGGGTCGCCTGCAGTCGTATGAGTTGCGCCGCTTCTGTGTAGGTCCGTTTGACCCTCCGCTTGGATTCCCACTGGAATATCAGAGCGAACGGGTGCCCCCATTGGTACGCAATGCCCATATTGCGCAACTTCTCAGTCACTGGTCGAAACGCTCGCCTCCTCTTCAGGGTGTTGGGCGCCAGGTCTTGAAAGATCTGAATTTTGTGTCCTCTGTATTGCAGGTGCGGGTTATCTCGTGCGGCCTTCCAGATTGCCTCCTTCTCGGTGAAGAAATGAACCCGCGCGAGAATGTCCGGTAGGAGTTCCGATCTGCTCGGTGGGGCGGACACTCGATGCGCCTGATCCAGCGCCGGCGGAGAAGCCTTCTCGTCCCCCCAGATCTCATGGAGGAGCCGCGTCACGTATCCCATGGTGTCTTCCCCCTCTTCCCCAAGAGGAATTCCCCGGATACGGAGGTTGTTGCGTCGGCTCCTGTTCTCAAGGTCCTCTTGCTTCACTTGACGGTCAATATTCTGCTCTTCAAAGGCCGCCAGGCGTTGCCAGAGGTGTTCCTGATCCTCCGTGCGCGCATCCATCGTCCGCTCCAGCCCGTCCACGCGGTCGCCAAGCTCCGTGACCTCCCTCCGCATCTCCTTCACGCACGTGTGCACTTCAGACCGCAGCGACCCAATCTCCGTCTTCAATTCGGACATGAAGGTGGACATAAACCCCTGTATGACCGGCTGAGACTCCTCAAGAGCTCGCGACGACCCATCACCGCCTGCGGCCGCCCCAGTCTTACCCCACATCTCTACCACAGTGTTGTCCTTGGGGGCCGCAGACGATTCCGCATTGTTGCCTTTGTTGGAGCACGTCATTGCGAAGGACCACCGCCCGGAATCTAGGGCCACAGGCACCCCTTGCTGGTTCGTAGTAGCCCAATCAGGGCAGAGAGGGCGCGTTGAGGTCTAAGCTGGGGGCTAGCTCCGCCCCCCCCGCCTCCCACCGCACACCAGTCCAGCAATTCCTCCTCTCCACCCGCAAAGCCCCAGCTTACTTCACAGGCGCACTAGCGGAACCATCGGAGCCCGGAAGAGACCCGGCCCGCAGCCACCCCAGAGGAGAGAGCACCAGCCGTACCCCTCATCAGGGCAGCCGAGGCCCGCGTTCCAGCCACCAGATTGCCGTATTGAGCCCCACAAAGTCAATGGAGGAGGGCAGCCTGCAGTGTCTATCACCCCTTAGCTCCCAGGGGCCACTCCTCCCACCCGAAGGGTCCGGCACAGTACCTGTTCGCGCCTTAGGCTGGTGGCGCCTCAGATGACCAGCTTCTGCAGCAGCGGGGGCCCGCCAGCTCCGGCCTCCCCACCACCGAGGGGGCCCTTCAGGGAGCCGCTCTCTTCGCAGGCCGCCAAGGAGCCCGTGGGCCGTCGATCGTCCGTCGCCAATGGGGGTCGTCCCCCACAGGTCACCACTCGCAGGGGCCCAGCTCCGCGAACTCCCGGGCAACCCCCCTTCCGCTTCCCCCGTAGGCTGCACTCACTCCCACCAACAGGTCAGTGCGCCAGTCAAGGGATGGGCCCCACCGGAGGCCTCCGGCGCCCAGATCCTCTCCTCAAGATGGCGGGGCACAGCGCTCACTGCGCACCCCGGCGGTCGGCTCCTCTCCAGCGTAGGTCACTGGTGCCTGGGCTGCAGGGTCATGCACCACCCCCGCAACTGGTGATCCCCGAAGTCGCGCAGCAGAATCTCCAGCGGCCAACAGGGTGCAGCCACCACCAGCTCTGTCTCGCCGCCTCCACTGCCCACTATGCAAAGGGCCGCTGCTCCGCTCACGCCACGCGGCGGGCCCGCCTGTCAGCACCCCCGCGGCCGCAGCCGGTAGCCGCAGCCGCTGCCAGCCACCGGCACTACGGAGCAGGGAACAGCAAGTCGTCGCTGGGATACCTGCAGGGACCCCCTCTAGCACAGGCGCCCCTCCGGTGCTGGGCACCCACCAGGAGATGCGGACTCACCCGGACCCACCGGCAGCCAGAGGGCAGTGCAGCCGCAGGCGGGGGGAAATGCCGGCTTCACTCGGGTCCACAGGCAACCTCGACCAGGCAGCCGCCGCTGTGCAGGAGGGGCCAGGTCCCCTCTCACCCCGCAGCCAGTCCGTCGCCACGCACAGTCTCCCGCCGGTTGAATGCTCCGGCGTCCAGGGGATCGTCCACCTGTCACCCACACCGCAGTCCAAGCCTCGGGGCAAAGGGCACAAAATGGCGGCTACTCCGGCCGGTCGGCCGCGCTGTCACCGCCGAGCACCTCCCGCAGCCCTCCGGGGTCACAGGCTCCCCGTCCGTCGTAGCGCCACGGTCAGCAGGTCTTCCACACCTCCCGGGTGGCAGAGAGGTGCCCTGGCTCCGCAGAAATTGCCTAAAACAGCTGCGTGCAGCGGGAGCTCCTCCGGAGAACGTCTCACTGCATTGCTGCCTTGGCCACGCCCCCCTACCAGCTTTTTTTATGTGTTTAATTTTGCACTAGATATTCTATTTTAATTCTTCATGTTTGCAACATGCTCTCTCTTTCATATGAAAGTGCTACACACTAAGGATTTAAGTGGTTTGTGGGAAAGGGCATGGTGTGACCAGGCATTATAAGGAATAAAGTACCCCCACCGTACATGATAAGGATATTGTGAGTCAGGGTCGGATTGGGATCACAATTCGGCCCGGGCACTGACGAAAAAAGTGGCCCACATTCAAGAGGCGTGGCCCACATTTAAGGGGCGTGGCCCACATTCAAGGGGAGTGCCCTTTCATGAAACACCATTTGCACAGACACAGAATGAAAGTGGGGGGATACTGTTCTTGCACACGACACAGGGCCAAGGTGACAATGGCCTACATGCTGAGCAACTAAAAAAAATAGCAAGGCCCCTTTTTGTCACAACATTATTCCAGCCCTCCAGCACAGGAGCACCTGAAAAGCAGCAAAGCCCCTGCTATTACTAACCTACTCAGCCCTCCCCAGACCTTCAGCTCAGGAGAACATGAACAGAGGTAAGGCCCCTGCAATTAGTAAATTAATCAACCCTCCAGGCCTTGGGAAAATGTCCTGGCAGGGGAGCACAAAACACAGCTTTCTGGGTCATCCAAGGTAGCCAGGTAGCCAGGGGGGAGGCTGAGGTGAAGTGGTGCATGGGAAGTGCCTTCCCAGTGTGTTCTGGCAGTTTGAGTATTTACCATTTACTGTAGTATTACCCTTGTACCTGTGTATGGTACCCTTTTGTAACTTGCACAAGTCACTTTCTCTTGTAACACACTGTTTGCTACCTCTCCCTTTTGTTTGCTTTAGATACTTGCACAAGTGCCACCATTGCCTACGTAACATTTGTTCTTGTGCTGGAGTGTCTGCCATTAATTGCAGTATTTTACCTCTACTTGTACTTTGTACGCTTTTGTAACCTGCACACAGATCTCTTTTTCCTCCTGTAATGTATCGTTTGCTCCTCTTGTATTTTGGTTGCTCACTATTGTCACTTTTGATTCATGTAACTTAACGTTTGCTTTTGTAATTTGTCCACTTGTAATTTTCTCCTCATGTATTATTGCTGTTCCTAGTGTGAAGCGCTCTGACACTTTCGGGTAAAGTCCGCGCTATATAAAATCGCCTAAATAAATAAATAAAACAAAAAAATTCCAAACATCACCTGGCCCCCCCAGCAAGACCCATTCTTCCTCGCCCACTATGCCCTGAATGTGAAGGGCTGTGGGCGAGGTGTTAAGACTAACACCGTTTCTGGGCTGCATGGGCGCCAGGGGGCCGAGGTGCAAATGGCTCAAAGGCCTGAGAAACACCTTGCCCCCAGGGAGGCCGATTATTGCAAACAATCACCCCTCCCCAGCCCAGCCTCAGCTTGATTGCTTGGCAGGGCAGGTGTGAAGGAGAGGCCACAGCTGACAGTTGCTGTCTGGCTGCACAGCGAGGCTGCTTTAATTTTCTCTGTCTCCGTGCACTCTGTGGGCCGTTTTTTTTTCTCCCCTTTCCTAATCCACTCACTGTGGACTGGGACAGGGGAGAAAAAAAACGGCCCACAGAGGGCACTGAGGCACCGGCCCTTCGGCCCATTCCCGAATGCCCGCCTTGCCAATCCGCCCCTGTTGTGAGTCACCTTAGAGTTCCATGATCTTGTAAAGGAACTCAGCCTCTATATGGTCATGGAACTTCTCGCTAACTTGCAATTTCCTTATAATGTACAACCAGGGGTACTTTATCCCACACATTAAACATAGTACAAACTAAAACGTCCTATGTGAATCCAATTACATAAGGAGTCTTTCTAAACAAGCGACTCTGTTGATGTCATAAAAACAAGCACCACCATTCATTTGGCAGACTGATTATGTAGTCATTAATTTTGCACTATAGGACATCATGAATTTTGTGCAGTATCAGATCTGACATATTTTTGGGGAGTTTCTTGTTTTAACGCAGAAACCCTGCAAGCTTTACTGCCCCACCCCAAGCCATCTGGAATTACTGTCTGTGAACAGCCCAGCAGGAAAGTTTCTGTCGTCACCTGCTTGGTGCTGGCAGTGTACATAATAATATCCCCGGCTACTGCAGAGAACAGCTCCTTTCTGGAATGGATCAACATTGATATTCCAGAGAGCAGACAACCAGGGGAACCCCTTAACAAAGAAAGACAGCGAAGGGTGGGAGTGACTGTAAAATTGGTTTATACCGTTGGTTGATGCTATTGAAACCCTATAAAACCAGCACTTTTCAAGTTTTTTTGTTTTTTTTTAAGTCTAGGTTTTCGTTGAAAAGTCTGTGGCCGCTGCTCCATGTAAGCGCTTTGCGTTTCCCATAATAAATTACATCTAAGCCTGAGTGTTTACTGAGAGAGCATACCTGCTGGTTTATTGAGGAGTCTGTGACAACAAATTGCAGTCTCACTATTTTGACCTCTCGTTTTCCCTCATAGTCAAAGCAACACAATATGTACCCCCACAAAGACTGTTCTACGAGCACGCTCACCCCAGTAAACCAAGATTCGTACCTCACCCAAACCCGCGGCCTTCATACCCTGCTATCCTCTGGCTACCATTATTTGCACAGATTATATATGCTTGACTTCTGATTTTAATTATGTTTTTCACATACCTTCGGTTATTTTTTGGTCAGGCAGCACTTTTCTCTGAAAACAGCTTTCAAATGTGATAATAATGTGATAATAATGTACGTGAAACAGATGGAGTGATCCGGGTAAACAGTTAGACGCACTGACAAGACCTTGTAAGTCTTCAATACATTTGTCTGCCCTAAGTAAATACTGAGAACCATTAATCTGACTTGTCTCCCAGTTGCCTGCTTTGGTTAACTGGAGCTAGTGGCATATTAGAATTGACATAGTGTGCCCCAGCTTCAACTATGGTGATGAACACGTTTGCAACACATTGGCTGTCTCTCATTGTTTTCTTTCCACACTCTTTGAACAAGCTCCTCCCCAATCACAGCAGATCCCTCACCACTTGAATGGGTCCCCCTTCAAGAGACAATGTTTAATGACATCAGCCCTAAGCACCTCCTGACATCGATCAGATTGTCTTCCAACTAATGAATGAGTCTTTTCCTTTGTTCCATGTGATTGCCGGCATCTTCCACTTTTCTATGAGAAATGATGGTGCACCAGAATTAGAAGTCCAGAGAAGTTGTAGTATTTTGAAAAAATCCTTTATTATTTCAATCTTTTAAAAGGCCTCAGCCAACGCGTTTCGTTCCTTTAGGTACTTTGTCAGGGCTAGATGATTTCTGGGAGTCCCTTGAGGCAGCCAAGAAAATGTGAATCAAAACCTCCACGTCGTGGGTAGGTCAACTTCTTATGATGGGTAGATGAGACGTGATAAATAAGGTTTCCAAAGACAAAAGGTAGTAACAGGCAGGGGTCATCGCAGTCCAGACAGGAATGAACCACAATACAACTGCAATTAAGCAAAGAAGAAGTGGGATAGGGCATATATAACCCTGTACCACCAAGGGAGTAATGTTCTCCCCGTCTGAATTCGGGTTTTCTATATCTGCCGGGTTCGCGTCTTCAAAAACGCCACTTTTCTGTTTGTGTGTGTGTGTGTGCAGACCCCAGACCAACAAACTGTGTCTGGGAAGCTTTTCCAGTAGAGGTAGTGATGTGGGGAAACCAAGTAAAACCTCGTTTTTGTAAACTCAGTCACCACAGAACAGAACACGATAAGTAGAGGTGTAGCTTCAGGGGTTGATAGAGGTGTTACACCCCCCCCCCCCCCCCACCCCCAACAACTGTGTTTTCTGTTGAATAGTTGGTACAGATGCTTTCAATCTAGTATGGTGAGGAGTTGGTCGGATTTCACTTGGGATTTTTGAATGCAAACACTGACAAACACACACACACACTCTCATCTCTGTTTTGAAAGATTTCAAAATGTTGGTTACTTTACAAAATGTTCTCTCGCTTAGTGCTCCTACCAATTCTTACTCCTCTCCCTATCCACTGCTCCTTAAGTCCCTCTCATGCGCCCTGCATGTTGTATAATCTATTTTACCATTGTATGCCAGCATGATTGTTGGGAAATCTGAAGCGCACCGCCCCCACCCCCTCCCCCATTCTTACTGATCAAGCTACACCCGATGACAAACATTCTTGCATTGGTTTGGAATTTGCTCATACATTCCAATCTCTTGCGAAACTCTCCACACTTACGTTGCTATGTTTATAGAGGGGGAGGTGGTCACCTTCCTCTTAAAAATGAAGTGCAATTGATTTTTGCAGATTGTTTCCTAAGTGATATTTTCCAATCTCTCGCTGGAGTCACTTAGACAAGAGACTGACTGGGTAATATCACACAGGAAACTCCATTGCGGCATCCAGTTGCAACCTCAGTGGTTGTGTGATGGAACAACACATGCCTCCACAATGCATGCTTGAACAACGCGGCTTTTACCCCGATCACATCTTTACTATGCTTGCCTTTACAAGGCCTGCCTTTACCACGCAATTTCGTGAGCCCTAAGATTCCACCCTCCTGCAGTCTATTCTACCTGCCCCAGCTCTGTAAACTACCCCGACCCCTATCCTGATCCTTAAAACCCGACCTCCTAGCCTCCAAAAACTATTGCGACCCCAGCCCCCCTCCTTGAGACCTAAAATTAGGCATCATCCTCTAAATCCTACCCCCACTCCCTCCGGCCCCACCTCAAATGCCCCCTCGGCCTGAAAACTGCCCCTTTCCTGTCCCCTGTCCCGAGCCCCAAAACTTAGCCCTCTAAAAACGATTGCGACCCCAGCCCCCCTTCTATGAGCCCTAAAACCAGCCCCACCCCCTAAAGCCTCCCCCAGCCTTCCTCATGTCCCAGCCCAACTGCCCCTTCGGCCTTAAAACTGCCCCTTTTCTGTCCCCTAAAAAGTACTCTAACCCCAGCCCCGCTCTCTGAACCCTAAAACCAGTCCCCACCCCCTTAAACCTATCCCCACCTCCTGCCTGCCTCAGCCCAACTGCCCTTTTGGCCTGAAAACTGCCCCTTTCCTGTCCCCTGCCCTAAAACTTCCGACCCCCCTCCCTGAAAACTAGCCCCAACCCATACAAACTAACCCCATGACCCCAAACCCCCACTTACCTCACCGCATCGTGTCCTCTCCCGAACCTTCTTCTTACTTCCACCTGCCAGCCCGCAACTAGATATGCATGATTAAGGCATGTGCGTGGTTAAGGCATGTGCATGGTTAAGGCATATGCGTGGTTAAAGCAAGCGTTGTTACACTTGCGATGTCGGAACATGCGTGGCTGAGGCCACGGTGTTCCGACTGTTTCCCGCCCTGAGAACATGCATGAGTCATTTTAACTAACACTGAAACCTGAGCATTTGCATAGAGCAGATCAAACATAAGTATTTCGCACACACTGCTCCTGCCATCAGGAAACTGTACATCTATTCCCCATAAGAAATACACACGGAAGGAAACGGGTTTTAGGCACATTTAAAATACCATCTGAAATCAAGTAATATAATTAGAGACAAGAAGGATTCACACTAGAAATCCTTCTTTCAGCGAGAGGGCAAGATGGCCGCTGACAGGCCGTAGGGAGCAGTCGCTCCTCTCCTCTCTCCTATGGACTCTTTGAAACGCTGCTGATGTGTGCTGCTGCCTGAGACGAGAGTATGCTATATCCGCTGAACTTGGCCCCGCGTTTCTTCTTCTGGGTAGCTAATGGTAAACCAAAGTTGCTACGAGTGCTCTGCTGGCTTGACTACATGAAGAAAGGCACTCCCCGCCCTGGGCGACAGAGCTCAATGCAAAGCATGGCCCCGCGAGGTCAAAAACCACAGAAGGAACAAAAGGAGAAAGAAAAAGACAAGGCTGCCTTTAGCGATCCTGGTGTGGCAACGCTTAATACTAATCTGAGGTCGATGACACAAGCTCGCAGAAACGCGGGAAAAGACAACTCCGTAGACGGAGAAACCGGCATCACTGAGAGGCCAAAAGAAAAAGAAAAAAAAAGAGAAAGCCCAGAATACCAAGAAGGGTACGCGTCCGAACAGTGAAGCCTTGATCAAAGAAGGCAATAAGCGGCTGCATACCTTGCACGAGTCTTTTGTGGCTCCTTTACCAGGTCCGGCGCTCTCCCCCTCACGGATGGCCTTCGCATCAGACAGGAACGCTGGCGGTTTGGGAGAGCCGAGTTCGGGCTGCAGAGATGACCGGATAATGGGGGAGGCCGCAGGCAGCGATATCAACGTGCGTATGACAGATGAAGCATCGCGATTGATGTCTCCCCCAGCGGCCCCACCGGAATTGACGGAGCAGACAGAGCAGAACAAACAGACCTCAGATCAGAACGCCGAGGCTTTCTTGGTATGCGACAAAGGTAGCTCCGGAGTGGGCCCAGAAGGGAAACTCCAACACTCTGATGACCCTTCTGTGTGTGGTAAGGAGGACGAGGACCCCGTAGGGGGGGTGGCTTGTGCAGAACGCCCAGGAATAACTTCCCAGACAATTTAGGGCCAGCAGCGACTTCCTTGCGGGTCAAAGGGACTGTTAAGACTACCCGGGCTACAAACACAGGTATGGCGCAAACAGCGCGCCCTAAGGCTACTGCAGCCCTAGGCAAGAATGCTGGAGCAGACTTGAGAGAATTCAATAAGCGTGCAGCCCCTGCGCCAAGAACAGAGTGTGTGTCTGCGAACCCGGGGTCCCCCAGTGACGACTGCTTCTACTCTGTAAATGATGATTATGAAGAAGATGATCAGGACAAGGATGAATCAGTCTCAATGACAGAAAGTGATATAGGGAGCTCTGAATTGGAATCCGATGCATCAACGCCCGATAGTTCAGAAGCTCATAATGTGTATACTAAGAGGAGAGCTAAGAACATGAAAAGCAGATCCCGCAATAGATCAAAAGTTACCATGAGCTAGTCGCATCCTGAAGTGACTAAAAAACTGGACTGGGATTATTCTGCTACCTCTCAGCTGTACCAGGAGGGAGGTAATAATCCACCCCACCCTCAGTCCAATATCCAAGGACAGACTACGACTATGGACTTGTTATATGCTACCCTAAAACAAATGCAGGGGAAGGCCAGGTCTGAATCTCGGAGGGCTAAACAGGCCAATCAAAAGATACAAGGATCCTTACGGAAAGTGAACAAACTTTATGCAGACATGGCTGCAAGGGCCACGGAGGTGGAAGAAAGAACAGGGAAACTGGAGGAAGACGTAGCAAAGTGGAATGATTTTAAAAAGGAATAGGAAAATATGGCAGCTGATTTACATTGGAAGCTCAAAGACTACGAGAACCGCCAACGACAGAATAATGTTAGACTACTTGGGGTTGCAGAAGGGAAGGAAGGGCAGGATGTGCGGGCATTTGTTATTAGTTTGCTCAGGGGGGCTTTCTCGGAATTATCAGGTTGGAATTGGGAGAACGAAATACAGCGTGCCCATAGGTTTCCTCTTGTGCAAAGGAAAGGTCCTGCAACTGATAAGCCTAGGGCAATTCTGGTGTATGTGGGGAACTTTCTACTGAGACAAGAGATTATGGATAGAGCCAAACCTGAGGCCGGATGCTCCTTTAATGGCATCACATTCTTTGCCCGCCCAGACTTTTGTCATACCACAGTAGAGAGAAGGTGGCGAATGAGGCAACTGATATCCCCTTTTCAAAATGTGGGTTGCGAGGCATATCTGATGTTTCCATGTCGGCTCAAAGTTGTGGACAGTGGGCAGATTAGGGTTTTTTTCTCCGAAGTCAAAGCCCAGGCATATTTAACTGAGATAAAGAAAAAGAAAAGGGGGTCACAAAAACATGACGGTTGCCTTGAGGCAAACAAATCAGAAGGCTCATCATTAGCGGAAGAGGATATAGCTAATGTACCAAAATTGGTTATTAGATTAGGTAGAGGCGGCAGCAGCACCAGCACTGGTACAGGCACAGGATGGTGACAACAGGAGTGAGGGGGGCACCTGGGGCTACAGCTGTCACGCATAGGTCAGGATTGACCTACTTGCCCGTAAGGGGAGGAGGCATGGGGGTAGGGGCTCGGGGGAGGGGTCGGGGGGGCACAGGGCACAATTTTTTGAGATTAGGTTTGGACATGCAGGGAAGAAACACAAAACTGAGGGTAAAGAGAATCTATAGTGGTAGAATATGGCTGATGGAGGTGTTTAAGGAAGGAAAAAATGGCAATAAAAATATTTTTATGGATAACTGGTTAGGACAATCACTGGATCTCCATTAGTGGGCACTCGAATAGTTAAGATAAACGTTTGTGGGTCGAATGATCGTAGTAAGAGGCAGCGGGTCGCTACATTACTAGGAAGCATGAATGTGGACCTAGTGTGCCTTCAGGGAGGGAGCACAAGGATACTTGTTAGAACAGCTGGGATACTGTGTACTTGCATATTCAAAGCAGGGGGCTAGAAATAGAGGAGTGGCGACTGTCTAAACGTAGGGATATTATAACAAGAAAGAAACTTGAAGATCAGTGGGGTAGATGGGTGCTCATAGAATGCAAAATCAATGAAGAGTGGGTTACCCTAGGCTCCATATATGGCTCGACGGAAGATGACCCGGATATCTTTGATTTTTTGGATCTGGAACTAGCCACCTGGTCCCCAATTATTATATTAGCCGTGGACTTTAATATCAACGGGGTAGGGGGATCGGGCATGGGCCTTAGTGGTGGATATCAGGGCAGGAAAAAAAGAGTCTGTTGTGCAATATGTAATCTTACAAGGAATAATGCTCTACTAGGTGTATGGGGGGGCCTAAAGCCTAGTGAACATGGGTTTACCTTTTATTCGACCCCGCATAACGTATGTGCAAGGCTGGATTCTTTCTTTGCATCGAACTCCCTATTATCTAAAATCAAAATTGAAAGACTCCCCCGGATCATCTCTGATCACAACCCTCTGATTTTAACCCTGAATACTGTAGCAACAAATGGTCCGGGCCGGGTGTGGACATTTGAGAGAGGGTTACTGAAAGATGATGCCTACATCCTACATATGACTCAATGGATTAAGAGCTTTTTGGACATCAATAGGGGTAGCAAGGCAACAGGGAATATGTGGGATGCTTTTAAGGCGACTATTCGGGGGAAGACAGTAAGCTTTAGCACGTTTAAACGGAAGTGGTGGAGTGGTGTGGCTCACTGGTTAGAGGCGGCAGACCCGGAAGCAGAGAACGGCCCGGGACCAGGGTTCAATTCCCGACACGGCTGGGTCGTGGACCAGGGTCAGCGGACTCGATAATTCTCGCTCGGTGCCTACTCTAACCAGGGATCACACTCGGCATCTCTGGGCATTAGCTTGCCTCATCTCTACAACGGCCCCCCACATTCCCTGGGGATGCCTGGTTTCACCTTGGAGATACCCAGTAGGGACCATCTCACAGGGATAGCCAGGACGGGTTCCCCAGCGGTCTACAGTGCCACGACGCCTCATGGCAGCAGTGCGCTTTACAAGACCACATACATTACATTACAAGAAGGAAAGGCAAAAAGAGGCAGAGTTAGCTAAGGCTGTATCAGATGAAGAGGAAGAACTAATTCAGAATGTGGTAGTTGGGGCATCATTAGACCAGGTGCTAATCAAAGTAGCAAAGGCAAAAATGGAAGCAGAGGCAAGTATAGCTAATAATGCCGCTAAAAAATACCTAGCAAACAGAGAGAGGTGCTACGAGTACAATGAATCTGTTGGTCGCACTCTTGCGATTCGTACCAGACAGAATGTATCCACGGGGGAAGTGAGGGAGATTGAGGATGTCCCGGGAGAATATTTTCAGACCCTGAAGGGATACGAGAAGTATTTAGAAAATTCTATATTACACTATATCATGAAGAGCATGCAAAGGATCCCTCCAAAATAGGTGAATATTTGTGGGATATCCCGGTATCTACTCTTTCTGAGGACGATGTTAGGAAATTAGACACATCTTTGGATACGGAAGAGATTTTGGCCGCCTTATTGAGTCTTCCTTCTGGTAAGGCTGCAGGGCCTGATCAAATCCCAATAGAATTTTTTAAAACTTTCTGGGATGTAATTAATCAGGATTTGATCACTACAATGCAGCAGGCACAGGCAGGGGCATCGATTCTGATTTCTTGGGCGGGGGCGGACATTGTAATAATTTTAAAAAAGGGCAAACCATCTAAAGAACTTGGCTCATATAGGCCAATAACGCTAATGAATGCAGATACAAAAATGTATTCCAAGGCTCTGGCACTTAGGGTGGCGAAAGTAGTTGATACACTAGTGAGTATTAATCAGCACGGCTTTGTACCAGGGAGAGGCACCACGCATCATACTCAAAAGGTTATAACCCTTTTCGATGCCTCAGAAGTCGCAGGAGATCCGATGCTTAGAAAGCTTGCGATCGGGTCTCCTGGGACTTCTTGTGGTTTATTTTAAAAAGGGCTGGCTTCGGGGGGGGGAGGTGGGGGGGGGGGGGGGGTTGTGAAAGCATTGCAAGTATTGTATACAGCCCCGACTGCCCGTATACGGGTAAATGCAGGATACACGCTTCCATTTCAGATAAGGAGGGGAACGCGGCAGGGGTGTCCATGCTTCCCACTCTTATTTGCTTTATATAAGGACCCTCATATACAATGTATGGACTTAAACGATAGTGTCTGTCCAATAAATACCCATAGGGGGCAATGTAAAATTCTGGCTTATGCTGATGACGTGGTGGTCGTCACCCCAAACTCCACAGAAGCTATAAGACAGGTTGAGGCAGAAGCACGGCAGTTTGGACAGGTCTCCGGATATGCCTTGAATGCTTCCAAAACTCAGATCATTAAAAATAGTAAAGTGAAATGTTCAGATTTTCGGGTGGCCCAAAGTGGAGTATATCTAGGGGTAACAATAACGGCTGAATTGGATAGTTTAGTGGAGGCAAACATAACACCAGTAATAAGTAAGGCTAAGAAGGACTTAGACAGACTTCATAATTTACATCTTTCCATAGTAGGACGTACCAATATAGTTAAGATGATTCTCCTCCCGAAATGTCTTTATTTATTCAGGGCCATCCCATTGCTGTTTGAGGCGAAGTGGTTCAAGGTGCTAGAACATATGATAAACCGATTTGTGTGGGTGCGAGGTAAGACCCGAAGAGCGTTGAGATTTATGGCACTCCCTAGGGAGAGAGGTGGATGGGCCCTACCTGATTTAAGGCTGTACTTCTGGGCAGCTGCCCTACAATATATGACTGGCTTATTAGGGGGAGCAGAGATGGATGGACAGGATGAGATAGGAACATTAGCAATCTATGCATTGGTGTTAGGGGCAGATGCGGAGAACCTCTTCCTGAAGTTTACTGATCACAGCTATTTTAAAAGGACTCAATTTAAAACAGTGATAGCAGCACATAAGATCTGGACGGCTTTTGCGAAAAAGTTTGGCCTAGGGAGATACAATGCATACACCAGATTGAGTAATAATGGTACACTCCCTGGTGATATATTTGCGGATGCTGTGTTTACAGAAAGGGGAAGACACGGGATAATCAAGATGGGAGACATGATGGGTCCTCAGGGGGGTACACAGACAAAATATCGAGATTTAAATTTCGATATACAATTATATCGAAGTTTAAATATCGAAGGGATACAATATCGAAGGTAAGTAATATCGACACTCTTAATCTCGATATTAGTAATATCAAAGTTTTAAATATCGATGTCAGTAATATCGATGTAAATAATTTCGATGTTACTAATATCGGATTTTTAATCATTTGTGTGTATATTTTATTATATTTATTATGTATTTTAATTTTTTTCATGTTATTTAATTAAATATTGATTTTTAGTACTGTAGCGGGTTGTGGGTTTATAGGGGAATAGGGTGGGAAGTAATTTAATTATGTAAAATTAATTATTAATTAGTAGTTATTATTAATTATTTTAAATATTTGGTAATAAAATTTAAATAATTGTTAAATAATTTTTATTAATTGATTAATTGATAATTATGTGCTGTAGTGGGTTATGGGTTTATAGGGGAATAGGGTGGGAAGTAATTTAATTATGTAAAAATAATTATTAATTAGTAGTTATTATTAATTAATTTTAAATATTTGGTAATTACATTTAAATAATTGGTAAATAATTTTTATTAATTGATAATTATGTGCTGTAGTGGGTTATGGGTTTATAGGGGAATAGGGTGGGAAGTAATTTAATTATATAAAATGAATTATTAATTAGTAGTTATTATTATTTTTAAATAATTGGTAATTAAATTAAATTAATCGGTAATTAATGGTAATTAAATCATTAATTGATAAATGTGTTCTGTTGCGGGTTGTGGGTTTATAGGGGAATATGGTGGGAAGTAATTTAAATGTAATTAAGTTATAATGTATTTAAAAGAATTGATTTGTTAATTATATAATTGTTAATTAATTATTAATTGGTAAATAAATATTATATTATGGTATTTTTTAAATAATTTTTTTAAGTTAAATATATTTTGCTAATCATGTTTTCAATAGTTATGTATATGTATTGTACATGGTTTATATTAATTTAATAGTTAATATTTTTAATTTAAAAAATTAACATTTATTTCTAAGTATATCATTTTAACCTCTATGCTATCCAACAGTTTCCCTACTGTTGCACTCTTTGTAGTTGGAATAATAATTTATACCCCTACGCTATCCAACACTTTCCCTACTGTTGCACTCTCAGGAGTTGGAATAGTAATTGTTACCCCTACGCTATCCAACACTTTCCCTACTGTTGCTCTCTCTGGAGTTGGAATAGTAATTGTTACCCCTACGCTATCCAACACTTTCCCTACTGTTGCACTCTCTGGAGTTGGAATAGTAATTGTTACCTCTACGCTATCCAACACTTTCCCTACTGTTGCACTCTCTGGAGTTGGAATAGTAATTGTTATCCCTACGCTATCCAACACTTTACCTACTGTTGTACTCTCTGGAGTGGGAAAAGTAATTGTTACCCCTACGCTATCCAAAACTTTCCCTACTGTTGTACTCTCTGGAGTTGGATTAGTAATTTTTACCCCTACGCTATCCAACACTTTCCCTACTGTTGCACTTTCTGGAGTTGGAATAGTAATTTTTACCCCTACGCTATCCAACACTTTCCCTACTGTTGCACTCTCTGGAGTGGGAATAGTAATTGGTACCACTACGCTATCCAACACTTTCCCTACTGTTGCACTCTCTGGAGTTGGAATAGTAATTTTTACCCCTACGCTATCCAACACTTTCCCTACTGTTGCACTCTCTGGAGTTGGAATTGTAATTTGTACCCCTACGCTATCCAACACTTTCCCTACTGTTGCACTCTCTGGAGTTGGAATAGTAATTGTTACCCCTACGCTATCCAACACTTGCCCTACTTTTGCACTTGCTGGAGTGAGAATAGTAATTGTTACCCCTACGCTATCCAACACTTTCCCTACTCTTGCACTCTCTGGAGTGGGAATAGTAATTGTTACCCCTACGCTATCCAACACTTTCCCTTCTGTTGCACTCTCTGGAGTGATAATAGTAATTTTTACTCATACGCTATCTAGAATGTATTTATTTATTTTTATTAGTTTTATGTTATTAATTGTTATTCATATTATTATTTTATGTATATAAATTTATTTGTAATTTATTATATATTTATTTATAAGTTATTAAAATAATTAATGTAGAGTAATTTAGTAATGAAAAATATATTATGTATTATATCTTTATTATTAATTAGCATAACATTATGTATTATTTTTAAATATTACAATATAATTTTAAATATATTTATAACATTTATAAGTATTATTTTGTTAATATTACAATTTTATTTTAATAAAACAAAACGATATTTTACAAAAAACGATATTTTTGACATTCTATATTATTTTTTCGATATTTTTGTACTTACCTTGTTAGGTGTAGGATCCCGATATTTTTGCCATCGATATTTTTGTTGTGATAATTGTGTATGTCGATATTAGTGTATTTGATATTTTGTCATAGATTCCTCAGGGGAGGATGCAATTCAATGGTATTCAGACAATATATGGTTTAGATTCAAGACATTTTTTTTTATTTTTGCAAATTAGAAGCTTTATGTTGACAAAAAAGGGAGGGCCGGCGGGATTTGGGTGGAACTCCATTTTGGACATTATTCAGGATGGTGTAGAGTGCACAATTAAAAGATTCTATGCCGAATTGATAGAACATAAAACAGATGACCTTGAGAAGTATGATGACAAATGGGTACAGAAGATAGGTATAGAAAAGGAATCCTTCCGTAGGTCATTGGATCTGGGGCAGAAAGTTCTGTGCTCGGCACCACTCCAAACGCAATATTATAAAACACTATATTTACTGTACCACACGCCTTCCAGGATAGTGCAATGGGGAGGGGTGGCTGGTATTACCTGCCCCAGGTGCGATAGTTCTGAGGCAGATTTAGTGCAGATGTTTGCTACATGTACTCATTTACAAACAACGGGAGATGAAATTGAGTTATTTCTTAAAAGATCACTAAGAAGAGAGATTAACTTAATGCCGGCAGTAGTTCTGCTTGGAGTAGATGATACCGATAGACAGTTTCAATATGGGTACTTCATATTTGTAGCCATGGCTGTATTAAGGCTGTGCATCGCTTCAGCATGGCTGGACCGTTTACCGCCGACATTTCATCAATGGTTAGCCAAACTATTAGCAATTTATAATCTTGAGAAAGCAATATATGCAAGGAGGGGCAAAAAAGGCAAGAAATTTGGAATACAAATATGGGAACCCATACAAAGGTGGAAGGAGAGTGATCCGGGGTAGTATCAAAATGAAATAAATGTGAGAGGAACATTATGCATGTATAGAAATAGAATTCAGTGTCCAGGTTTTGAAACTGTTTTTTTTCTCACTTGATTTCTTTTTTTTCCCTTTTTATACTTTATACTTTGTGTACTGTAGGCTTGCAATATTCCTGAATTTCATTAATGAATTTATTTGCCCTGTACAACAAAAAAGGGGGAAAAAACTTTAATAAAAATATTTTTTTTTACAAAAAGAGACAAAAAGGATTTAACAGTTTTTATGTAGAAGACAGTGCCTCAGTGAGTATAAAACAAGCACACACACACACCCCTCCCCGACTTCTAGTCCTGCCAATTATTAGGTATTGCCTAAAGAGGATACATATGCTGTTGGTGCGAGGGGTACTGTATAGACTAAAGGGCTTGGAGCCCGCTCCTGCCTACCATTAGTACGCCCCATCTTCACTTTTCTCTTTCAGCCTTTTAATTGGGCATCACTACCCATTGTGTCCGTTCGTTCCTTCAGTGGAGCATGGACGAAGCACCTATTAATTAAACGTAATTAGTGCCCGTTGCAGCTCGCACTGTGATTCAAGTACTATTTTGTTCTTTGTCGCCACCCGGATTCTTTATGGAGAACATGCCCAGCCTCCCATTCTCTAGCTGAGTGCCAATCTATGGTGCTCAGACCACTATCAGGAGGCTGAGAGCGGGATGCATCCTGCTTCCTGCCCTGGAAGCGGGGAAGAGGACCGAGAGGAGGTGGCGGTGATGGCGAGCGGCAGACAGGTAAGTGTGTTTTTTTTTATTTCGTTCCCTCTCCGTAAAGTGTGTTTGTGCTCAGTACATGCAACAAACAAGGCTAAATAAGTGCAAGGCCTGGATCCTTGCGTGTGTTCATTAATAATTGAGTAACTGGGTTGGATAGTAAATCTGTTGACCAAAAAAGCCTGGAGAGGAGGCAAGCAAAGGCCTCTGCATCTTCACAGATGATAGCAGAATAGTTTTGTGAGTTGCACCCCGTCTGTATAATGGCTGTATAACTGCAGATCAGTAGTTTGAATCTATGTGATGCACAATCATCCTTCCAGGATCCAATATGTGAGCATCATTATATAGTATAATAGCAACTCCATAGAAAAAGTGGAATGAAACACTTTTATATGGTAGTGGTAATTTAATGACAGCTAAAAATACATTTATCACACCATCACATAGTTATTGTGTTTTTCACCACTGTGTTAATACCCAATGTGTTGTGTGCATCTTTTCAAGGTAAATATTCTAGGCAAGGGCTCAGAATAACATAACCTTTAACAAGCATTGGCGAAGCCAATAGGTCTCGCCTATAAGAGCAATTGGCTTTGGCAATGTGTATTTGGCATGTTGTACACTAGCGTGGCTGCTGTTCAGCATGGTTAAAATGTAGTGGCATAGAGTGCCCTTGAGTGGAGTGGTGGGAGTAGAGTGTCAGACTGGATTTGTTGGAGTGGAGTGTTGCAGAGTTGAGTAGGGGGAGTACAGTGTCATACAGTTGAGTAGAGGGGAGTAGAGTTAAGTAGTTCAGTGGCAGAGAGTGGCAGGGTGAAGTGTTGTAGAGTGTAGTAGTATAGATTGGAGTGCCATAGAGTGAAGTGGGATGGGTTGGAATCGGGTGAAGTGGGTTGGAGTGGATTGAGACATTGGATAAATTGGATTGGAGAAGATAGGGGTGGATTGGACTGTAGAGTGAATTTGATTGAGCGGAGTGAGGTTGATTGGAGTGGATGGACTGGATTGGATTGTAGAGGGGTGGGTTGAAATGAGGTGAGTTGGATTGGAGTAGGGTGTATTAGACTGGTTTGAGGTAGGGTGGATTGGATTGGGTGGATTGGACTAGAGTAGGGTGGTTTGGAGTGGGGTGAATTAGAGTGGACTGGAGGGAGTGGAGTGGAGTGGATTGGACTGGAGGAGGTGGATAGGACCGGTGTAGTGGGGTGAATCGGACTGGAGTGAGTTGAATTGGAATGTGGTGGGCTGGAGGGATTGGGTTTAGTGGGGTGGATTGAACTGGGGCGGGGTGGTGGATTGGAGCAGATTGGGGTGGATTGGACTGCAATGGGGTGGACTGAATGGGGTGGATTGGAGTGGGATGGATTAAAATGGGGTGGGGCGGGGTGGTGTGGGGTGAACAGGAGTGCTGGGAACCGGAGTGGTGTGGGGTGGACTGGAGTCAAGTGGATTTAAATGGGGTGGGGTGGGGTGGATTGGAGTGGAGTGGAGTGGAGTGTGGTGCACAGGAGTGGGGTGAACTGGACTGGAGTGGAGTGGGGTGGAATGTAGTGAGGTGGGGAGGATTGTTGTGGGGCAGATGATAGTGGGGCAGATTGGAGTGGGGCGGATTGGAGTGGGGCGGATTGGATTGGAGTGGGGCGGATTGGATTGGAGTGTGGCGGATTGGATTGGAGTGGGGTAGATTGGATTGGAGTGGGTAGATTGGATTGGAGTGGGGCAGAATGGAGTGGGGCAGATTGTTTTGGATTGGAGTGGGGTAAACTGGAGTGGGGCAGATTGTTTTGGATGGGAGTGGGGTAAACTGGAGTGGGGCAGATTGTTTTGGATTAGAGTGGGGTAAACTGGAGTGGGTCAGATTGTTTTGGATTGGAGTGGGGTAAACTGGAGTGGGGCAGATTGTTTTGGATTGGAGTGGGGTAAATTGGAGTGGGGAAGATTGTTTTGGATTGGAGTGGGGCAGATTGTTTTGGATTGTGGTGGGGCAGATTGGGGTGGGAGGTTTGGAATGTGGTGGAGTGGGTGAATTGGTTTGGTGTGGAGTGGATTGGTGTGGGGTGAGGTGGGTGGGGTGGATTGGAGCAGGGTGGATTGGTGTGTACTGCATAATTATGTGTCAAAGCATAATTTCTGAAAATACACATGAGAAAGAAACAATGTTGCTTTGCAATAAAATAATCCTCATCTTTAGAGAACAGTATCCACAAGCAAAAACAAAAGAAGGCATGAGTGCAAATTAAGAAAAGAAGACTTAGCAAAATAAAATAAACTTGACTATAGAAAATAAATATTTGCAATTGTGTTTGTCCTGCTGGGCATCTTTATGCCAGTGGCATGCCTTCTACTTGCAGGGAACTAAAAGTTAAACAGAACAGAATAGTACCTCAATGACGTCCGGAGCAGTGGGCAGGCACTGATTAAGTTGACTCAATCAGTGCTTTGTCTCTGCTCCACAGTGAGGGACAGAAATTATGTTAGGTCTGCCATTACGACCATTACGAATTACGAGGCTGTAAAGAAGCGTGCCACGCAAATGAACAAATGGTAAGCAGCGGGTGGGCTCTAAGTCCTGTAATGTATACAACAGTGTCTCGCAAGCAAGACACATGAGGTAGCACATGCTCTCGAAGGCTCGACCATAAAAAGGGTCAAAGTGGCATTAAAAAATGTTCAGCAATCACGTGCGTAGCTGCATTTGTATCTCTTCAGAGATCAAGAGAAAGAACGAAAAAATCAGGATGTGTGAGAACCCTTGAGGCTTTTCTTTTTTTAATAAATTTTTTGTTTGCAGTGACAAGAGAAATCGGTACAAAAGAGTAATCAGTTGAGGCTTTTCTTAATGAACCGATTTGGGGCTGGGCCTACAGTTAAAAGGTCGCCTTGACTGGAGTAGTTCACGAGAATACATTTAAAGCTTTGCACGTTACACTTAATAGGTTTTCCAATGTCTTTCCACTCATCATATCAAGGAAGTTGCTTGCTATTTCTACATTGGAAAAGGCAGGTAGCGAGGTTTTGTGGCAGCTGGCTGACAGCGTGGCGCACTCATTCACAACGAGAAACCTTGTCTAGCTACAGTAGATCCTTTCTGTCTGCCCCTGCACTGCACCTTCACTGCCCTGTTAAACAAGACCACGCCATGGGCTGTCAAAATTGTATCTTTGAAATCTCCTACAAGTAATTATATGGACAAGAAATTACTAAGTCACAGCCCCTCGGACATAAGTGGGACGGGGGACTCAAAGTGTGTCATGGAGCAGGTAATCTGCTACATTCGTGAAAAGAGGGGCCGCACAGCTCCCTGATGGGGAAATTGGGTGGCTATCAGGTTTTCTGCACTTAGCTGCATGTTCCCCTCTAGCCCTCTAAGTTTAGCACTGGCGGCCTGTTCTGGGAAGCAAACATGCTAGTCCCTCTGTGGAATAAAATGGAGGGATCTAACAGTATCGCATTGCAAGGCCAAGCACAGGGCCATATCGAACACGCTGAAACCCGGCCGACTACCAGACTCCATTGGGTATCGAGCGCGGGGGAACCACTACAGACGATCCACAAATAAAGGCAATAAAAGCTGAGGGACGTTTGATGCATGAATAATAAGAAAAGATTAAAGAAAACTTTTTACAATTAGGTGGTGATTAAGGTAGCCGCCATCTCTGAACATATGGTTTTAATCAAGTAACTATATAGAAGAAAGCCAGAGGAAAAAGCAGACCATATATGAAAGTACCAATTAATGGGAGGAACTCTTCACATCAGAGAGAATTAAAAGATATGAATAAAACGATCAATGAATAATCTTTTTAAGGATTAATTAATTCAAACATTGGAAAATTAGACCCTGTACACATTAATGCTAGTTCTGAAGAAGGCGGTTGAACAATAAGTAGTAACACAGCCGAAACGCGTTGACGCACATGTAAAGAATCCACTGCTGAATGGTTGTTTTCAGGACGAAAATAAGAATAAATTGTTTGCCGAAACAACCTCACTATAGATATCAGCTTGGGATCAATATTCTGGCCACAACTTTAGGTTACTATCGGGTTGTTGGTTGGCCTTAGGGTCTTGTTATTTTGATTCAATGAATTGTTTTATAATTTGCTGTGATATGGCTGTTGTTTTTATTTAAAAAATGTATTTTTAATGAACTATTTGTTTCTATGTTTAAACTGTCTAGGATTTAATCTTTTTTAACATTGTATTGTAAGAATTAAGTATCTGTTGCAGGTACTTTCATTTTTTATGCAAAAGAAAATAAAAACATATTAGCACTACCTTTAAGTTTGGATAGAGATTAATGACACAAGGGGTAAGATTCTAAGATTTGAAGGATGAGTGAGTGTGTGCAGTAGAATCAGTGGCAAGTGAAGACTAGTATTGGATGGTCATTACAGAAGTCCAGGGGAACCTTCTTGCTTTCCAAGCACAGGGCCACCCTGCCCTGGACCTCCTAGCAATACCTAAAGGATATACCACCCTGCAAAGGGGGCCCCATACCAGGACCTTGCAGCCTAAGCCCTAATGGAATGCTGCGAGGCCCACCTGCCCTGGGCTTCGCAGCACTAGATAATGGGCCAAGTCCCAGTGAAAGGGGCCCCACAGATGACCTTGTAACCTGATACAATGCTTCGAGGCCCATGGGATGGAGAAACACCTCCCCTGTGCCTCAAAGCAATAGCTAGACACTTTGCTAAACACTGCACTAGTGTGCCCTGCCAGTCTGATCTGGATGCTCCCTCCTCCCCACAGCCACCTCTCCTTACCTGTTAATGTCCGGCTAGTCCTAGAAACAAAAGAGCCTTCTGTTGCCGGGAAACGGAATACACAAAGGGCAGACAAGGTTTTTAACAGAGGTGCTGCCCCGCCCTTCTCCCTGAGAGGCAGTATAATTGCTGGCCTTGCTGCTGTCACCTACTATACCCAGTCTATCCCCACCCCCCACCACTGCACCTTTAGGAATGACACCACGTCGTGAGCAGCGAGGTCGAGACACCTCGAATGAAAACACATTAGCGATGTGATTGCTTTGGGGAGGGGAGGGGGCCCTGAAGGAGCAGGTGGGCTGACTGAGAAGTGTGGCCTTTCTCACAGAAAAGGGGTTCCATGATTCTGAGCTGAGCGTGAGGCCCTGGGCAGCTGACCACACTGCCCATGCCTAGCGCCGGCCCTGGTGACGTGGATGACCCTGGAGAGTTGGCGTACTAGCCCCTCTGTTTTGTTGTGGTAAAGGTGGTCCTCTGTGCCTCACGTGACCTCCGATTATAGAGGGCAGCCAGACAGACGTGACGAATCAATTCACTTACGGCGACTGCTGCGACACATCAACTCTGGTGTCCGCTCCTTATTTAATAAATGCAGCAAAGTCTATGTGGTAATTCACAAACTGCATAATCTGGGAGCCAGATTCTGCAACGGAAACGCGACACCACATTGGCGACAAGGGTGTGTGTGTGTAACCACCGTGCCAGCTCTGTGGCAGCCGCAAGTGCTCATTCACTGCACACTGTGCTTGTGCCATGGGGCTTGTGGAAGTGCCCCTACCCACACGTGTCTAGCGCTCACCACGCCCAGTAACTGTTGCAGGTGGGCCTCCTACAGGCCTCCAGAAGACACAGGGCACACCAGTGCGAAGAGGTGAGTGCCAGCTGGAAGGGTGCTGCCTATCACTATCCAGGGTCCCTCTCACACCCCAGGGAGAGATACTCGCCTACTGCTACACGCCCCATAGGGTTCATTACTGCACAAGAAGGAAGCGCCTACAGACTGACACCGGCAGCCGGCAGTGGATACAGGGGGGGGCAACAAGATACCCCCACATCTGTACCCCCACCAAAGACCCAGTACCTAGAGGACAGACCAGTCGAGCAGCACAGGCACCTGGGGTGGACAGACAATGGCTAGGATACTGCCCATTGAACTGTTCATAGTGGAAGGGCCCCCTCAGCTCTGTGGTGTACTGCCTTAGGCCTAATAATAAAAACTTGGAGACCACACGTCACTGTGCTAGTGGTCAGTACACTGCCTGCCACGCCCAGGGCCCTGGGCTATTTATTGATTACAGAGCGTGCCCTATGTCTCAACGTCGGGCCAAACCACAAAACGCACGCTTGAGGGGGGGGCGGAGCATTAAGGCCATTCTGATCTTGGGCCACCGTGGTTGCGCCCACCTACGGCAACACTACATTCCTGCTTTACCCCAAAATGAAACAAAGATAAACATAACATAAATTTTCACAACTTTCAACCACAGTCTCTGGAGATGGCAGAGATGCAAGAAAGGAACAGTCTTACTTTTATGCAGGAAGAGGTACAGCTCGAACTCTTTCAACGTCTGCAGCGGGCCACAAAGTCTTGGTACCTTTGGGATGGCTTTGGGCAGGGGCGCGGATTGTACTGGCTTTGGCTGCGCTCGCCTGACGGGGTTTGAGCTGGTTCTTCAGAGTCTTTGGCCTCGGCAGTTCCTGGGGGCTCTGGGTCACTTGCGACTCATGTCTGCTCGGGGCTGGTGCGGCTGAGTCTGTGTCCGGGCCTTCCTCCTCGCTGGGAGTGTCCTCTTCTTCTGCTTCTCTTGGGCCTTGGGTCGGTCTTGTGTAGGGCTCTGCAGGGTCAGGGAAACCATCCTCCTCTCCACTCTTGATCCTTTTAAAGAACGACACGTTTCTGATGACTTTCTCTCTCCCCCTTACTGCCGTGATCATGGTGCCATTGACGTTGGTGACAGTCCATGGGTCTAACTCGAAGGGGAGGTGGAATTTCCCCCCAGGATGGCGGTCTCTAACAAGCACACAGTTGCCTACTTGGATGGGGCTGTCTGCCGCTCTTCTTCTCCAGGATGCCTCTTTGTTAGACTTTGTTCGCTGTTCCATAGATCGGTTACAGGGAATCGGAGCTGATGCCCACATGGGATGGTGTGGGAGAGTGTCCATAACTGCTCTATTGAAGCATAGGCGGCTTGGAGGAATCCCTGTGGTGCAGTGGGGTGTCAGTCTGTATTCTCGTAAGAACTGGAAAAGGGCCAGCTCTATGTTCTGGCCGTCTGTCATTGCAATCTGGATAGTCTTGTTTAGAGTCCTCATTAGTCTCTCAACTTCTCCATTGGCTTGAGGCCATCTAGGTGCTATTTTCCGGTGTTTGATGCGGTGTGACTGCAGGTACTCTGTTAGTTCACAGCTGTTGAAGGGGGGTCCGTTGTCGGTGCGTAACTCTTCCATGAGGCCATGGGTTGCGATGATCTTTTCTAGCTTTGGGATCACCTCGGAGGCTGCGGTGGAGGGCAGGATCTTGATTTCGGGGTATCTTGAGAAGTCGTCTACCACCACAAACATGTACTTCCCGCCGGGAAGGCTACCAAAGTCTGCGCTGGCACGCACCCGGTCGGTCCTTCCTCTGTGATCACAGGCGCTGGGGGGTTGGGCAGGCCGGTCGCCAGACACACAGGACATCGTTGGATGACTTCTTCGACTTTCTTGTCAAGCCCCGGGAACCAGAGTTTGTTCCGAATGCGGTTTTTAGATTTCACGATGCCCTGGTGTGCGCCATGGGCCAAAAGGACCGCTTGCTGTGTGAGACTGTCAGGCAGTACCAGGCGAGGGCCTCTCAGGAAACATCCTTCCGGAGAGATGGACAACTCACTTCGGACTTGGTGGAGTGCTCTTAGCGTTGCCTGCGCCTCCAGGGTGCGGAATGATGCTGGGCTCTGGAGTGGTTTCCAGTTTCCTGACTGGATGGCCTGAATGGCGATCTGTAGGCAGTCGTCGTCCTTGGTGGCTTGTGTTACGTCTCCTAGGGAGATTGGCAGAGGTCTCGATCGCTCCACGATCATTCGGACGTATTCTTCCGTGGCGTTGGCTTCCGCGGCTTCTGCTTCAGTGACCGGGCGGGCATGCCTCGACAGGTTGTCGGCAGGGTTTCTGTTGCCTGGCCGATACTCCACCGTGAATTGGTATTCCTGGAGCTGGAGCACCCACTTCCCGATGCGATGGGTGGGTCGTGAAGATGATCCTTGGAAAAGTGGGAGAAGTGGTTTGTGGTCTGTGATTACCACAAATGGGTGTCCGTATAAGTAGATGTGGAAATGCCGGCACCCCCACAAGATGGCGATGGCCTCCCTTTCGATTTGCGAGTATCGTTGTTCCGTCGCAGTGAGGGTCCTACTCACATACGCGATGGGGGCCCATTTCCCGCACGGTTGTTGTTGAGTCAGGACGGCGCCTAGGCCAGTCGGGCTGGCGTCCACCACAAGCTGTGACTCGTAGCGAGGGTCGAAGTAGGCCAGAGTCGTGTCTGCTGAGAGTGCCGCCTTGGTTTTCTGGAAGGCTTCTTGCTGTTCTGGCCCCCACTCCCAGGTGACTGTGGATTTCGTGAGGTCACGGAGAGGGCCGGTCAGGTCTGATAGGTCTTTAATGAAACGCCCGCAGTATGTGACCATCCCAAGAAAGCTGCGGACGGCGGTCACTGATGTCGGGGCGGGAGCTTCATGGATGTCTTTGACTTTGTCAGGGTCCGGTCCTACGCCCTGGTCAGAGAATTTGTAGCCGAAGAAGCTGATGTCTTTTCGTAGGAACTCGCACTTTTCTCTGTGAAGGGTTATACCCCGCTCTTGTAGCCTGGCGAAGACAGCTTGGAGGCGTCGGATGTGTTCGTCCAGAGTCTCCGCATGGACCAAAATATAGTCACTCACATTTAGCACACCGTCCAATCCTTGCAGGACATTCTGAATAATATTCTGAAACACCTCTGCTGCACTTGATATCCCAAAATTGAGTCTGGTATATCTCCACAGGCCTGCGTGAGTGGAGAAGGTCGTTATAGGGCGGGAGTCCGGGTGTAGTGGGATTTGGTGGTATCCTGACCTCAGGTCCATCTTCGAAAACCACTTCGATCCTGATAATTCGCCGATGATGTTGTCTATGGTTAGCGTCAGATGGCGCTCCCTCTTGATCGCGAGGTTGGGGATGCGCATGTCCACGCAGATCCGCACAGCATCAGGTTGTTTCGGTTTTTTGGCTACTACGATGGGTGATACCCATGGAGTGGGCCCGCTTACCCTTTTGATGATTCCGGCCCTCTCGAGCACTCGCAGTTCAGCTTCTACTTTGGGTCGCAGGTGGAACGCGATGCGTTGGTGCCTGAGGGCCACTGGGGCAACCGAGTGATCTATGTGAAGGCGAATGGCGGGTCCTCTCAAACAGCCAATCCCTTCGAACAGTGACGTGTGTTGTAGCACGAGATGGTCAAGGCTGTGGGCTTGGACTGTGAGGGCGAAGTGGATCAGTCCTAGATCTTGGGCGGTTCTGCAGCCCAGTAGGAATCCGGATCCCTCTTGCGACACATAGATTTTGGTGTGTAGTCGATTGGAGTCATGTGATACCGCTGTACGGAAGACTCCGCACAGGCGTAGGGGTCGACTGGTGCCGTAGGCGTACACCTGTACTCTCCTGGGATGGAGCACTGGTGGAGTGTCTAGTGTCCGGTATACACTGGCCGCCATTAAGTTGATCGTTGCTCCGGTGTCAATCAGGGCCACCACAGCTTGATCCTGCACGTTTACTGTGCACATAGGTTCTGTGGATGGTGTAGCAGCTAAGGTGTTGAGCATACGTACGACATGGACGGAGGCTGCGTCCGCATCGTCCATGTCGCTGTTGGTGGAGGCGTTTGGCAGTGGCTCTATCTGTCTCACTCTTCGGGGCGGGCCATTGAGCTTTTTCCTCTGTGTTGACAGGCACACACTAGCAAAATGGTTAGCCTTTCCACAGGCGCTGCAGATATTCCCTTGTGCAGGGCATGCTCCATTGTGGGGTGTTGCTCCTCCGCACCATACGCAGGCGCGGTCGTGAGATGAATGAGCTGGGCCTGGTCGTCCTCGTCGGGGTTGCTTCGTGCGTGCGTCGGTGGTACTGGTTTTGATCGCGCACACTGGTTCAACTTTGACTGCGACTGTAGGTTTTGGTTCCATATGCGCGGCTCTGGCTTTAGATAGTTCCTTGGACCGCCCTAACGCCAGGATGTCGCGCATGGGCATGTTGTCTGTTTCCAGGACTCTTTCTCGCAGTTTCGAGGAAGCGCACCCTTGTATGAATTGGGCGCGGATCTCGTCGTCAGCGTCCGGGAGGGTGCATGTGCTGGCTAGCTTTTTAAGCCTCGCATAGAAGACGTCTACTGATTCTTCTGGGAGCTGGCGGGCCCGGCGGAGTAGGAACCTCTCATAATCCGCACTGGCGAATGGTTCGAAATACACTGTTATGGCGTCACGTAGCGTGGCGTAGTTCCGGGGCGGCCCTCCTTCCACCACGTCCTTCGAAATGTCGTGTATTGCCTCCCCTCCTAGGTGCAGAAGCATCGCACGCCGTCGCTCGACAGCGATGTCCGCTGCCACAAAGTAGTTCTCCAGGCGTTCTACCCATTTCCTCCATCTGGCTGCCTGAGACGGAGGTGTGCCCGTGACTGCAAAGGACTCCAGCGGGGGCACGGCGGCCATGGCCATTGGGGAAGGCGGGAGGGCTTGTTGGCCGAAAGTGCACTGTCACCAGAAGGCCATGAACTCAGGAGCAAGTCTGGGCGAGTACTGGCGGCTTCGCAAGGTCCCAGCAACGTTGCACGCGAGATGCGTGGGGAACTGCAGGGTCTCCGCACGCGAGATGCATGGGAAACGGCAGGGAGGCCGCAGCGTTGCACGCGGGAGGCGTGGGGAGGCGTCCGCCAGAGGTACGTGGCCGGCTCAGCGGGCTGGCGCATGGTCGGAAGCCGGGGCAGACGTCTGCAGGAATGCGGCTGAGGCGCTGGGCTGCTGACACGCACCTGAGGCCGTAGGGCCGAGTCGGCTGGGCAGAGCGTCGGGGCCTCTGGCAGGCGGGCCCACGTCCCCGGAGGCACCGTTCTGGAGGAGTGCAGGGAAGCAGCGGTGAGTCCGACGGCGGGGCGCTGGTGCAGCCCGGCCGGACCGCTGCCCGACAAGGCTGTCTGCTGGGTGGCTGGGAGTACTCTGCCGGCGGGTGTGTGCCGAGCACGCTGAGCGGGGCGCACCGCAGGGGCTGCAGGTGCGGGCTTGCGAGGGGCAGATCGGCGGAGAGCGTGGCACGCGATGGGGTGGCGAGACCACCTCGTCGCCAGTGTGGTGTACTGCCTTAGGCCTAATAATAAAAACTTGGAGACCACACGTCACTGTGCTAGTGGTCAGTACACTGCCTGCCACGCCCAGGGCCTTGGGCTATTTATTGATTACAGAGCGTGCCCTCCGTCTCAACGTCGGGCCAAACCACCAAACACACGCTTGAGGGGGGGCGGAGCATTAAGGCCATTCTGATCTTGGGCCACCGTGGTTGCGCCCACCTACAGCAACACTACAAGCTCAAGAACCCAGATGGAAGGAATGGATAGAGAGGCTTATGCTGTTCTTCAAAGCCACTCAGTTAGCAGATGACCAAAAGAGAGCAATGCTCCTGCACCTAGGGGCAAAAGACATCTACAAGATTTCAAAATCCATTACGGAAGCAGCCCCCAAGACCCATCTTACCTTAATCACAGCACTCTCTGCACACTTTGAGCCCAAGGCGAACCAAGATTACAAACGCTTCGTATTTCGCCAAGTGTGCCAACAAGCGGAGGAGTCAGTAGATGCGTTTCATGCTCGCCTCAAGGACCTCGCAAGTACCTGCAGGTTTCATGATGAAAATGAGGAGATAAGGGGGCAAATTATACAAGGGTCCGCCTCTGTTAAATTCCGAGAAAGAATCCTAGAAGAATCCAGAAAGCCCCTTGAAGACATTCTTACACTAGGTCGCGCAAAGGAGTTATCGCGGGCCCGAGCAGCCTACATGGAAGCCGCCTTACAAGTTCCGGTAAACACAGTGCAGGTCAATGTCGTCATCACCCAATCAGGCATCAAATCTCACAGAAAAGACAACGCAAACATCCGGATGTGTGGATACTGTGGAGGAAGCCCTCATGACACAATGGAATGCCCAGCGCGGGGGAAGAAGTACACAGGATGTGGCAAGATGAACCACTTAGTGCGCGTATGCCGATCCAGGAGACGTCTGGGTTCCCGGCCTACAGTCAACATGATCCCGGAAGTCGGGGGAGGAAACAGCGACATAGATGATGATGACTGTACGTTCGGAAAACGGTTAGGGTGGTTCTTCTTATATTAAATGAACATCAATGATTCACCAAAGAAAATTATTCAAGTTAGTCCATTCAACGTATTTAATTACAGTTTCTAAAGGAATGTTAAACCATGCTCTTGAAATTCAGAGCATACATATTGGTCCTTATTTCACCTTCTTTTGAAAACATTCTATTATACAAAGCAAAGAAAAAAGTCCATACTTTTGTTATTCACAGCATTCAATAAGTTCTATTTATGATACATTTTGGTATTTACAGTGTTCTCAGTGATAAGAAAAAAGGGGTATTTAGGAGAATGGGAGTGGTTGGATGAGTGGGGGACTGGGTAAAGGTGATGTGACATAAACACAGTTTCACAATATATACAATTGAACCTTTACAGCCTAATGTCGGTCGCAAAAGTTCCCTATTCTCATAACACATGGGGCGTGATCCATCGATTTCTTCTGTCTACATGTGTTCGGAGCATAAGTGGTAGTCTACGTTTCGACCCCAGGAAATGAAGGGTTATTGATTCCTCATTCATCAGGACAAAAGTTAGTAAAGAGCACCTTTGAGATAAGATGAATTGTATTCAGTGTATGCGATATCATAAGGTGAATCAAGGAGTAGGTATCGTCAAATTATAACTACTTGAAAGGGCGGCTGTTGATGGCCGTTCCTGGTGGGCAAAGGGCGTGCTCCTTCAATTTCTGCAATACATTATAATCTATTGTTATATGACGGGACAGGTGTTGTCCTGTGCGAATGATCATAGTAAAGAGGGAACTTACTCTGGCAGGTACCGATAATTCTGTGTATAAACTATTCAGTCTCGGTGTCCTCTGTTTCAATGTTAAAGTTGGTAAACGGTGGCGTAGATCCTCCGTCATGGGTTGCTGATTAGTCAACCTGAACCAAACAAAGTGAAAAAAGCGATGAGCGAAACCTCACCACTGCATCTATAATGGCCCTAGACATTCTTGTCGTATTTAATGTTGTCTACTCATGTTTGCTGTGTGCAGGAGTGGGAACGAGTTTGGGAATGGCAACGTGTGTTATTCAAAAAGGAATTATTAACAGAAGGAATGAGCTGGCTTCTGCGTGTATTAAAACGGGAAAAGTTATTGGCCCCGTAGTGGCGTGGTGTATTGGTAACCCTAGGAGCGAATGACCTCACTATGAAAGTAAGGAAGTGTGTCCAGATGTTATAGTATATTTCTTTGTGTGAGGTAGAGCTCCCGATTCTATCTCAAGGATGTTAATCGGCCACCAGCGATAAACGCTAATGTGAGCGAAGGGCGTTAGAAAGGAGCGTCGATTGGTCCCTATTACATAAAAAAGGGGGAGAGCGACCTTACCTCCAGCTCCGCTGTCAATCGAATCAGTAGCGTCACTAGGGTTGGTGTCACCCGGTGCTGGTAACTCATGGTGTCACCCCCTCACGACTTATCACATGGACCTCCTCCGCTCCGAGTCCGCCAGTGGACACAGTTGGCAAATAACGGAAAGCAATATACACTCCTCCCTGCAACCAAGAATTTATTTCTGGTCCCTCCACTAAGGATTTTTGCTAAAGGGCGTTGTTTCTACATCCAGTGTAGCTTCTACATCCTGCCACGCAGGACCACTCATATCTGAAAGGTGCATAAAAAAGTATGGAACTGTGATTGTGAGTACGATGGGGCAGATCAGTGAGTGTGGGCAGGGGGTCCAGGCAGGTAACTAAACAGAACAAAATATTCTACAGCTAAAATGTGGTCTTTAACCTACATCTAATTGTATATTAAATGTAATGCAGACATCTTAACCAAACAAGCATTGACAAAACCAATAGGTCTCAAAATGAACAAGCATTTACAATGCAATAGGTCTCGCAGCATTAAAGTTTGAGTTTTTGGCATTGTATATAACAACCTTTTGCATAAATTCTTTGTTATAGTCTATATTGATGTTTGATGATTATTTGGAAGTTGCTACTTGTTGTTGAATAGCTAGCAATGCTGTCAAACATATTTATAGTCATGTTTTTTTCTGCGTTTGTTAGTTAGTATTGTAATAGTGAACAATGTTATTCATATTTGTGTTGTAAAGTTCAGGGAGCTGTAGAGTGCAGGGCGCTGTAGAGTGCAGGGTGCTGCGGTGCGCTGTAGAGTAGGTGCGCTGTAGAGTGTGGTGCGCTGTAGAGTGCGCGGTGCTGTGGGGCGCTGTCGAGCGCAGGGCACTGTAGAGTGCAGGGCGCTGTGCGGCGCTGTAGAGTGCGGGGCGCTGTAGAGGGCAAGGCGCTGCAGGGCGCTGTAGAGCGCGGGGCGCTGCAGAGTGTGGGGCACTGCGGGCGCTGTAGAGTGCGGGGCGCTGTCGAGTGCAGGGCGCTGTGGGGCGCTGTAGAGCGCGGGGCGCTGTAGAGTGCGGGGAGTTGACAAATATGTAGTCACATGCTATAAATCTTTAAAAAGCCAGCTGCCCCTGAACAAGTAAGAACGAAACTGAAACTTACAAACTGCAACAACCTAACGAACTGTGGAAGCGCGTGAGTAAATCTGATTCTGCTGGGGCGCTGTAGAGTGGTGGGCGATGTAGAGTGGCGGGCGCTGTAGAGGGGCAGGCGCTGTAGAGGGGCAGGCGCTGTAGAGGGGCAGGCGCTGTAGAGGGGCAGGCGCTGTAGAGTGGTGGGCGCTGCGGGGCGCTGTAGAGTGCGGGGCGCTGCGGGGCGCTGTAGAGTGCGGGGCGCTGCGGGGCGCTGCGGGGCGCTGCGGGGCGCTGTAGAGTGCGGGGCGCTGCGGGGCTCTGTAGAGTGCGGGGCGCTGCGGGGCTCTGTAGAGTGCGGGGCGCTGTAGAGTGCGGGGCGCTGTAGAGTGCGGGGTGCTGCGGGGAGCTGTAGAGTGCAGGGCGCTGCGGGGCGCTGTAGAGTGCGGGGCGCTGCGGGGCGCTGTAGAGTGCGGGGCGCTGCGGGGCGCTGTAGAGTGCGGGGCGCTGCGGGGCGCTGTAGAGTGCGGGGCGCTGCGGGGCGCTGCGGGGCGCTGTAGAGTGCGGGGCGCTGCGGGGCGCTGTAGAGTGCAGGGCGCTGCGGGCGCTGTAGAGTGCGGGGCGCTGCGGGGCGCTGTAGAGTGCGGGGCGCTGCGGGCGCTGTAGAGTGCGGGCGCTGTAGAGTGCGGGGTGCTGCAGGGCACTGTAGAGTGCGGGGTGCTGCGGGCGCTGTAGAATGTGGGGCGCTGCGGGCGCTGTAGAGTGCGGGGCGCTGCGGGGCGCCGTAGAGTGCGGGCGCTGCGGGGCGCCGTAGAGTGCGGGGCGCTGCGGGGCGCCGTAGAGTGCAGGGCGCTGCAGGGCGCCGTAGAGTGCGGGGCGCTGCGGGGCGCCGTAGAGTGCGGGGCGCTGCGGGGCGCTGTAGAGTGCGGGGCGCTTCGGGGCGCCGTAGAGTGCGGGGTGCTGCGGGGAGCTGTAGAGTGCGGGGCGCTGCAGGCGCTGTAGAGTGCAGGGTGCTGCGGGCGCTGTAGAGTGCGGGGTGCTGCAGGGCGCTGTAGAGTACGGGGCGTTGTAGAGCGTGGGGCGCTGCGGGCGCGCTGAAGAGTGCGGGCGCTGCGGGGCGCCGTAGAGTGCGGGCGCTGCGGGGCGCCGTAGAGTGCGGGCGCTGCAGGGCGCCGTAGAGTGCGGGCGCTGCGGGGCGCCGTAGAGTGCGGGCGCTGCGGGCGCCATAGAGTGCGGGCGCTACGGGGCGACGTAGAGTGCGGGGCGCTGCGGGGAGCTGTAGAGTGCGGGGTGCTGCGGGGAGCTGTAGAGTGCGGGGCGCTGCGGGGCGTTGTAGAGCGTGGGGCGCTGCGGGGCGTGGTGCACTGTAGAGTGCAGGCGTTGTAGAGTGCGGGCAGTGCTTAATTTGTGCCGGTGCTTGCTGATGCTTTGCATCGGCACTTAATTATCAGGGCCGGGTCTACACGAGTTTAGTGCCCTTAATTTATTTTATAGTATTACGTGGCGCACAGAGTGAGTGCAGCACTGCTGTTCTACGTCATAACTGTTGTTACTGTAGAGTTATTTTCATTAAGTACTGTCTGCTTCACGACTAAGTCACAGCACACACTTTTCACTTACTTTGTATTTCAGTCTAATAATGATCAATCTCATTATCTCGACGACGTGTTGCATGCAGAGGCTGTGGCTCAATGTTGCCAGCCCAGTGGGCCGGACACTGAGTTGGGCAGGGCTTTGGGGACTGTCTTCTGCGGGGGTTGGGGCTGTGCGCGGCAGCAGGCAGCGTGCGCAGATATTTTTTTAGAGTGAATGCGCGCGCATATGCTGCTTTGTCACCACGCCCCAGCATACCCGCACGGCCCTTCACCTCACCGAGTCATCATCGTGGTCGGCCGCCCTCGCTCCCTCTGTCTAGAGAGAAGTGAGCGTGATCTGGACGACGTTGGTGGTTATACTAAAGTTACAACCAGTCAGGCAGCACAGCTTCAGGTGAGGCAAGGCCTGGTGGTAGGCCTAATCATCAGTTAAAAATAAATAAAGGTACGCAGCAGCACGTACCAGTGAGGGCGAGGCTGCGGCCCTGCCCTGATCACAGGGGCGTAACAAAGGCCCCCGCGGTGCGGGGGGCCCCCAGGGGGTACTCATACTCGCGGGGCCCCTCAGCCCCTACTGTAGAAAGTGTGAGCTGCATATCTGATTCCTGCGGGGGGGGCTCTCGCGTTTTTTGTGATCAGCCCTGCCAAGTAACAGCGCGCAACCTGTGGCATATGCACGCTGCTCTGCAGGCTTGTGGGCCTCCAGCTAAGCTACGGTGCCGCAGCTGCCGCTGGTAGGCTCAGTCATTTAACACCTTGGCTGCTAGGCGTTTTCCCCCTCCTGTGCTGAAAATGACCATTTTGCTGGTGTCATGACGAGCTCAGCTCGTCATCAGCACACGACACCCGTGGGTGATGACGAGCTGAGCTCGTCATCAGCATCGAAAGGGTTAATGCTAAAACACAATCGGCCACATGCATCATCCCGGGTGTTTGCGAATTCTAAATTGCGAAAAATAGCGATTCGCAATTTAGAATTCGCAAAACGGGATGCATGAATATTTTCGGTAAATTTATGCGATTCGGTAAAAATCGCAATTTTTACCGAATCGCATAAATTACCGAAATACCATTTGCGAATTCGCTATTCCTATTGGTTCCTATGGGCCAAAAGGCCCATAGGAAGCAATGGGAAGGCATTAGCAAATTGCGATTTTCACTTTGAAAATCGCAATTTGTTAATGCATTTCATGGGTGCAGGGGGGGTCCAAAGGACCCCCCCATGCACCCCTGAAATGTATTTTTCGCATCATGTTTCACACACACATGTCCTAAGGACATGTGTGTCCGTAACATGAATGTTGAAAAAAATGCATTTTCAGCGTTTTAAACACTTTTTGCAAATTTACCGAGTGGTTCAACCACTCGGTAAATTTGACCCCCTAATTGCGATTTCGCAATTTTAAAAGTAATCATGCATTGCTTTTAAGAAATTGCAAATTTGCGATTTCTTAAAAGCAATCGCAATTTTAGAAATCGCAAAAATGTTGCGATTTCTAAAATTGCTTCATGCATCCCAAAAAGCACTTTTGGAATCGCAAACGGCCGCTTTTAAGGAATCGCACCGTTTGCGACTCCAAAAATGCTTGATGCATGTGGGGGAATGTATTTTATTTATGCGATGATTCCCCGTCCGGCGCTGTGCGGCAATGATTTGGACTCTATGGCTCCAGGGTTGGGCCCAGTCAGGTTGCTTGATTCAATTGGCCACATAATACGTCACGTCCTACTGCCAGAGCGCTGCAGGAAGTTTGCGAGGAAGACCGTTCCTGGGGCCTCACTGGTTTATGGGTGGTGCTTGGCTATCTCGGAGTTGCTCTCTGCTTGCAAGGGCCCCCATGCTGTGGGCTTCTGATGGCTGCCGGCACAGCATGCTGTGAATGTGATTTTGCCGAGCCCGGCTGAGGAAGAATCATAATGCAGTGTCGTGAACGACGTGTCTTACCCCGCATGCCTCCTGTTTTCTTGCTGCGCTGATATTTTTCACTCTCTTCAATGTTTGCCCTGGGTAAGTAGTGTAGACTAAAAAATCAAAGGTGTGTATTAATTATTTAGCGTATCAGCCAAGTTAATCTGAAACCCATATTCAGTGAAAAGGTATAAGAGGAGTTGACCTCGTGGCCCCAGGGAAAGGGTTCCAGTTCTAGGAACCGGATTAATCCTTTTTTCTCAATAAGCTTTCGGCTGGGGAAATGGAATATTGTGCGCCAGGTCTGAAGTCTTCATTTTTCGTAATATGCCATTTTACAACTTGTTTGAGTTAATGTCAGTCACAGCCTGAGTAGGAGTCATCTGTCACACTAACTGAATAGTAAGGTTTGTGCATTAACACGCGGCCAGGCTAATCAGAACTCGACCCGAGAGCAGAGGACGGCCCGGGACCAGGGTTCGATTCCCGGCGCGGCAGGTTTCTGGACCAGGGTCAGCGGACTCGATAATTCTCTCGCCTCGGTGCCCACTCTGATCAGCGATCACACTCGGCAACTCTGGGCATTAGCTTGCCTCATCCTCACTAACGGCCCCACCAGACCGCCGGGGATGCCTAGTCTCACCCTGGAGATACCCATTAAGGGACCATCTCTCAGGGAAGCCAGGAAGGGTTTCGCAGCGGTCGAAGCGCCTTGGGACCCTCCGGGTAAGTAGTGCGCTATATAAATGCCTATACATACAACAGGAACACTAAGCACTAAGGCTAACGGCATTTTGAAAGGAAATGATTACCGCGGGGGGAGGGGATAGGGGGAGTTGGAATCATCTCGGCCTGAACCTGGCACTAGTGCTGCTGTGTCCGATGTCAGGCTGCCTCCCTGCCCTTACATTTTTTTCTCTCACACTCTCCTACGCACCATGGTTTGCCCCACACAGCTCTTCTTGTGCCTTGAAAATACAAAGGGCCTCAGAGTCTGCGGACTCTGTCAGCAAAGAATATGCTGGTCCCTCAGGTTAAGTTCTTAGCATGGCAGTCCTTGTCGCTGTGTCCTTACATGACCCCACGCTCAAACACCAAGAACGCACAGAAATTCAGCTCTGCATTTACCCGGTGTCCATCGCTTTGTACATTCTGATCCTAATCTGTCTTGCTTCAGTGTTAGTTACATACACTTTTTGAGGAGTCCCGGAGTGGAGCGATCCCTCAGTTGAGTTGGTTACATAAGTAAGTTGAAGTCGCACAACATTTACTGAATCGTTTTAATTGGGCCGCACCGGTTCATGCAAATACTGAGTTCACTAAACTGAAATCCATGGACCACCAGAACAGTCAAATGTGCATATCCAATTCCGTCAGTTGCAGTTCAATTGATACTAAACTAAGGGAGCTGTGTGAACATGTTTCAATGAAATGGAGGTAGTGCATCAGTGTAAAGGTTAACGTGATTTGCAGTGTTTCTGGTCAGTGGTGACGGACACGACCGGTCGACAATTAGTGTCCCATAACACATTACTTTCAGCTGCGTCATCAGCACAGCATTGTGTACATCTCTGTGAGAGCCTTGCTGTGTTGTGATCTGTGCAGGGGGTATGTTATAATTCTTTTTGGTGTCACTGAGTTGAAGGGTCGTGTTTTTTAAATAATGCTGCCTGCTGTGAGTGACCTGTGTACCTCAGCTGCTTAGTGCTACTTGTTGCCCAATCAATGTCCGTGCCTGTCTGCAGCAGCTTCCACAAGACAGCTGTGTAGATTCTTAATTTTTAATTTAGGCAGCTCATCTATCACTCCCTCTCTATGCCTGTAGCCTGGGTGTCCCCCTTATGAGCATGAGAGGCATGGTAGAGTGGAGAGAGTGCCCTTGAACTCAAGTAGGGCTGGAGGGGGCCATGGATCATTAGGGGTAGGTGCTTTGAAGCATAGCACCTCACACATTTACACCTGTGGTACGAGGCTGCACCTGCTCTCTCTCTGCCTGCAACCCGAGTGTTCTCTTAGGATTGTGAAAGGCATAGTAGGGCGAAATCAGGGAGGCAGAAGGTTGAGGTCCTGTGGGGTCGGTGATCAGAGGTATTAGAAACAGAGCACCTCGCACATTCACACCTAAGGTCCGTTCCATTTCTGGTGCTTTACAGCAGTTTTAAGATCTTAAGAGTTTTCATTCCTCAAATGAGTGCAATGTCTGATATATGTATGGATGTTTCCCTTGTCATCATTGCTTGATTTTGCTCACGAGAAGGTGTCACTATTTATTTATTTATTTATTTATTTAGTTGTATACTTGTAGAGCGCAAGCCTGTCACCCAGAGGGCATCCTCTCACTCATAGTTGTTGAAATGTCACTCATAATCACACTGAAATTATAGCAATGTCACACGTAGCAATCTGAAACCTTGGCAGCTATGAGTCCCAGCCATGTTCAAATCACCTCATTACACATGAAGTTGGAGCGTGGCTGTAGGCAGAAACCACATTAAATCTTAGAAGCCACATTAAATCTCAGATTGTTTTGGGGCCAAGGGTCTAAGAGGGCATCAAAATGAGCCAGAGCCTGGCTCGAGCAGTGGCGTAACAATACTCCCCGCAGCCCCATGGGTACGGAGGGCCCGAGCTCCAGGGGGTCTCCCCGGCACATTGAACGGGCCTATGAGCTCCTTACTGGGTCCGTAACATGGGGGCCCCCTCCATGCACTTTGCAGGGGGGCCCCCACAAGTTTTGTTACGCCACTGCCTGATCAGTTAATGAAGCTGCGCAGCAATCTGCCTAACAGAGTCGAGTAATGATTGTAATCCCGAGTGAGTGAGAGTCCAACTGTTTAATGTATTTTTCGATTCGACTGATCTGTTGATTGAGTGTGGCGTGCCTGTGGGTGATTATGATTATATGTTGATGACAATGGCATGGCCCGGCCGCCCGGGGGCCACGGGCCCTTAGTTTGATGTTGAGGTTGGATTCTGTTTTGGTTTCCGTTTTACAAGTCTGTGGGGGACGGTGACCTAACCACAAGACCGAAGGCTGAGTGTATGATGCCAATTTAGGACCATATTCCACATATTACCCATTATGTATTTTTAAATTATTATTTTGGGGTAGTTAACTAACTTTATTCTTCAAATTGCACTTAACAATTGGCACTGGTGGTTGTAATTAGACTATATAAGCAGTTTACCTTTCTTTTATGAATAAACATTTGATAAAAAATAATGTAAATCTGAGATGACACTGGCAGTCGCAAGTTAAGCGCTGTGAGCTCCGAGCCACCTACCTCGAAACCCTCTTCATCCTTTATGGTGAATAACGTGCATGCATCACCCTGCCATTCAGGACCCCTAAAGAAGAGGGGGCGTTGCTGATCCTGAGGGGGCCCAGACTTGGGTGTGCAGTGCCCTGAGGGTGGACCGAGTGCAGTAGGACTGGAAGGTTGCCCAGGTCCTGCTGGTGAGAGGGAGGAGCTCAGCTGCCCTGGACATGCGTCGTGCTGTGCGGCCTCCGAGGCGTCGCACTCTGACCAGCCTGCAGGTATTGCACACATGAGGAGGGAGCTGTCAGTGCGCAATTACACATGTGGACATGTCTAGACATGGCCACTAAATCGAAATACTCAAAAGATTTCCATGAGTACGCCTAGAACCCTGCAACAGTTGTCCAGACGTTCCAGGGAAAAATGTAAATGTATTTGAGCTTATATAGCGCACAGCTACCCACAAAGGGTTTCCCGGCGCTTGCTTAGGGAACCCGTCCTGGTATTCCCCTGTGAGATAACCCCGGCAGGGTATCCACAAGGTGAAAGCCAGGCATCCCGCCGCGAGGGGCCGTTGTGGAGATTAAGCAAGCTATTGCCCAGAGTCGCAGACTGTGAACCCGTGAGTCGAGAAGGCACCGGAGCGAGAATTATCGAGTCCGTGGAATTTTTGAGCCCAAGACCCGCCGAGGCGGGGAATTGAACCCGGGTCCAGGGCCGATCTCAGCTTCCGGGTCTGCCGCCTCTAACCCCTGAGCCACACTACTCCAGGGAAAATGCATGTGAATTCCCAAAAATCGATAATTTGCACCCATGTGCAGCTGTAAAGTGCGGGGCGCTGTAGGGTGCGGTGCGCTGTAGGGTGCGGTGCGCTGTAGGGTGCGGGGCACTGTAGGGTGCGGGGCGCTGGAGAGTGCGGGGCGCTGGAGAGTGCGGGGCGCTGGAGAGTGCAGTGTGCTGTGTACTGTAGAGTTGTGTGCTATAGAGTGCAGAGTGTTGTGTGGCGAGTGCTGGGCACTATTAAGTACAGAGCGCTGCAGAGTGCGGGGCGCTGCAGAGTGCGGGGCGCTGCAGAGTGCGGGGCGCTGCAGAGTGCGGGGCACTGTGGGGAGCTGCAGAGTGCAGGGCACTGTGGGGAGCTGTAGAGTGCAAGGCACTGCGGGGCACTGTAGGGCACTGTAGAGTGCGGGGCGCTGTGGGGAGCTGTAGAGTGCGGGGCGCTGTGGGGAGCTGTAGAGTGCGGGGCACTGTGGGGAGCTGTAGAGTGCGGGCGCTGTGGGGAGCTGTAGAGTGCGGGGCGCTGCGGGGAGCTGTAGAGTGCGGGGCGCTGCGGGGAGCTGTAGAGTGCGGGGCGCTGTAGAGTGCGGGGCGCTGCAGAGTGCGGGCGCTGCAGAAAGCAGGGCCCTGCAGAGTGCGGGGCGCTGCAGAGTGCGGGGCGCTGTGGGGAGCTGTAGAGTGCAGGGCACTGTGGGGCGCTGTAGGGCATTGTAGAGTGCGGAGCGCTGTAGAGTGCGGGGCGCTGTAGAGTGTGAGGCGCTGTAGGGCGCTGTAGAGTGCGGTGCGCTGTAGAGTGCTGGGCGCTGCGGTGCGCTGTAGAGTGCTGGGCGCTGCGGTGCGCTGTAGAGTGCTGGGCGCTGCGGTGCGCTGTAGAGTGCGGTGCGCTGTAGAGTGCGGGGCGCTGTAGAGTGTGGGGCGCTGCGGTGCGCTGTAGAGTGTGGGGCGCTGCGGTGCGCTGTAGAGTGTGGGGCGCTGCGGTGCGCTGTAGAGTGTGGGGCGCTGCGGTGCGCTGTAGAGTGTGGGGCGCTGCGGTGCGCTGTAGAGTGTGGGGCGCTGCTGTGCGCTGTAGAGTGTGGGGCGCTGCGGTGCGCTGTAGAGTGCGGGGCGCTGCGGTGCGCTGTAGAGCACGGTGTAGAGTGCAGCGCGCTGTAGAGTGCGGGGCGCTGCGGTGCGCTGTAGAGTGCGGGTCGCTGCGGTGCGCTGTAGAGTGCGGGGCGCTGCGGTGCGCTGTAGAGTGCGGGGCGCTGTAGAGTGCGGGGCGCTGCGGGGCGCTGCGGTGCGCTGTTGAGTGCGGGGCGCTGCGGTGCGCTGTAGAGTGCGGGGCGCTGTAGAGTGCGGTGCGCTGTAGAGTGCGGGGCGCTGTAGAGTGCGGGGCGCTGCGGGGCGCTGTAGAGTGCGGGGCGCTGCGGGGCGCTGTAGAGTGCGGGGCGCTGTCGAGCGTGGGGTGCTGAGAGCGCGGGCACTGTAGAGTGCAGGGCACTGCGGGGCGCTGTAGAGTGCGGGGCGCTTGGGGCGCTGAGAGCCCAGTGCGCTGTAGAGTGCGGGGCGCTCCGGTGCGCTGTAGAGCGCGGTGTGCTGTAGAGTGCGGTGTGCTGTAGAGTGCAGGGCGCTGCGGGGCGCTGTAGAGTGCGGGGCGCTGTAGAGTGCGGGGCGCTGTAGAGTGCGGGGCGCTGCGGGGCGCTGTAGAGTGCGGGGCGCTGCGGGGCGCTGTAGAGTGCGGGGCGCTGCGGGGCGCTGTAGAGTGCGGGGCGCTGCGGGGCGCTGTAGAGTGCGGGCGCTGTAGAGTGCGGGGCGCTGTAGAGTGCGGGGCGCTGTAGAGTGCGGGGCGCTGTAGTGCGCTGTAGAGTGCGGGGCGCTGTGGTGCGCTGTAGAGTGCGGGGCGCTGTAGAGTGCGGGCGCTGTGGTGCGCTGTAGAGTGCGGGGCGCTGTGGTGCGCTGTAGAGTGCGGGGCGCTGTGGTGCGCTGTAGAGTGCGGGGCGCTGTGGTGCGCTGTAGAGTGCGGGCGCTGTGGTGCGCTGTAGAGTGCGGGGCGCTGTGGTGCGCTGTAGCGCGGTGCGCTGTAGAGCACAGAGCACTGCGGGGCGCTGTCGAGCGCGGGGCGCTGTAGAGTGCATGGCACTGCGGGCGCTGAAAACGCGGTGCGCTGTAGAGCGTGGTGCTCTGTAGAGCGCGGGGCGCTGTCGAGTGCGGGGCCCGGTAGAGCCCTGTAGAGTGCGGGGCCCTGTAGAGTGCGGGGCGCTGTAGAGCTCTGTAGAGTGTGGTGCGGTGTAGAACGCGCTGTAGAGTGTGGTGCGCTGTACAGTGCGGTGTAGAGTGCGTGGCGCTGTAGAGTGCAGGGCGCCGCGGGGCGCTGTAGAGTGCGGGGCGCTGCGGTGCGCTGTAGAGTGCGGTGCGCTGTAGAGTGCGGGGCGCTGTAGAGTGCGGGGCGCTGTAGAGTGCGGGGCGCTGTAGAGTCAGCGTTGGGAGCCCCTCTTCCCCGATGACGCGCGGTAGGCCCCCATTGGCTGTAGGACGGGCGAGCCTCCTAGCAGTATCTAGCGGCAAAACCGCGTGATGCGTGTGGGATACATGTCTACTTAAACCAGTCCTGCCGTAACGAGCAGCTTGCCATTCGATTCAGTGGCGTCACTAGGGGGATGCGGGGGGTGCGGACCGCACCGGGTGACACCTTCACATGGGGTGACACCACCAATCAGCGCACCTGCTTAAAAGCATATTTTCCAGCCCCCGCGCTGTGCTCCTCTGACGCACGCACGTGCGCCACTGAGTCAGGGAGACAGTCTTGGCAGGGGAATGCTGCTGGGCGATTTATAGAACCCCTACTAGAGGGGCCCAGCCACAACCACAGCGGAGTCTAAATAAAAGGTTAGTGGGGCAATAGTTGGTGTGATATTCAGAGTTTGCAGGGCTCGGACCAAAGGCAGGAAAACTTTAAAAGGAAACTAAAGGGCAAGGGGTTAGGCTTTTGACGTTTCCAAGAAGGCTTCCGAAACTTGCCTCGAGGAGATCATGATGTAAACACTAACCACGGGCGGGTCTCGAGATTCTATGCAGCAACCCCCCCTCCCCCTCCGTCCTGGGCATTGGTTCCTGCTGGCATTACTGGGAGGTTGGCACAGAGGAGGGCGGCTGCACTAGTGGTCAGAAAGGAAATATTATAAGAATAAGAAAAGACACAGGTGATATATTTCTATCTATACATGAACATATATATCTTTAGCAGCCATTGTGCAAATATGGTTCAGCAGCACCTTCAACTTAAAGCCCATTTTTCGATTTGCCAATACCGTTTTGACACCATTGATACATGTGAACAAAATTTCGAAATCTATTAGCAGAGTCAACTAAGGTCCAGGGTGCAAATTTCGTTTAGTTTCTTTCAGAGGGTAAAAAAGATTATGGGCCTGGAAGGGCCAAAAATGTATTTATAAAAATGTAAACAACACTCGAAAAGGTTATTTTTAAATCCACTACCACAAAATAAATATAAGAGCTTGCTGCTAATATGCGTACAAGCATTTCCCACAGTCAGTAGGTGAAGGGCCTTGCTGCAGGCCACCACCTAAGAACAATCACTGCTTTGACCGAAGGCTGACCGCCCATTCTGGGATGGACACAGAGTCTGGCCGCAGGCTAATGGCTGTGAAAACCCTGCTGAGGGCTGGGCACAGGGTTTCCGGCTAACACACTTAGCACACAGACGAAGGTCATGGCAGTGGAAGTGGACCCCATTGAGGCTAGACTTCCGTTGATGCTGTGTCTTTGGTCATGTATTTCTAAATAATGCTTGGCTAGTGAATGGACATTCAGATAGAGAATTCTCATCAGAGCCCTGGACTGAGAAGGGAGAGACGAAGAAAGCAATGGCATATGAGAAACATACCTGCAACAAAGGCAACCTAAGGGCCCTTCCGAAGGACCCAGTGGGGGCGCACCGCAAGCCTTGACCATCGACTTAACGGCCAATTTTTTTGCCCTAGAGTAACTATGCAATCCTAAAGGGCCACGGCCAGCATTCCTGGCGAGAGGCGACGTCCAGGCGTGGACGGGTGCAGACGGGCTTGCCACCCGCGCCATGTCCCTGTTAAATACAGATAGATGAGGAGGCAGCAAAAGACTAGACCACCCCCATGCAATATGGCGGCTGAAGAAGCAAACCGGAAGTGAGGTTGAAGGTTAGCTTTAAAAAATAGATATCTCAAAATCTACCAACTGCAGTGCGTTTTGTTTTTCTACGGGTCCTACCGGCATATTGCCCACTCTAGCGGTGAGAGTACAAGGGATCAACATAACCTTGTTTTTCACAATAGACCAGTAAAATGTCCATATCGCTAGATCAAGTACAATGGCTACCTGTTGTGAGACGTCTACAGCATGTTGGGCAAAGGTGAATGGGAACCCACAATGCAAAGTGAACAGGTGGGAGTCAAAGTCCTAGCTGTATAGATTAAACAGCATCTCCTTATATGGTAAAGCAGGGTGGTAACAATTAGAACACGCATTGAAAATGCAATAGGTCGCGCCTTTGATTAAGTTAATGCCATTTGCTTTGCTAATGGTATTGTGTAGCAAAGTAATCAGCTTTAACTTAATCAAAGGCAATGAATCTCCGATTTAGAAATAGACAATTTCATGGAGACACCCCTACATGAGTGTGTCGCCTCTGTTACTACAAGAGGGAAGACATTTGTCATATCATCTGTAGCTGCCCTGCACTAATAGAGGAACGTAGGAGGCTGCTAAGGTCGGACTTTAATAGTCAAATTATACGAACATGCCGACAAGCTTTCATAGCCAGTTTACAAGGAGAAAGCTTGCAATTTACGGGTACATTTCTGAAGTTTATAGAAATAGTGGAGTAGAAATTGCTCAACTGTGGACAATGAGGATGGTTTTATTTATACTTGGTTTTATACATTGATGAAAAGTTTCTTTTAATTATGTGGTCTTAATAATGTATGAAATGTAAGAAGGATTACATAATGTTGTTTTAATTGTAAATTTTTAGTAACTGAACAATACATGTTTCATTCATTCATTCATTCATTCATTCATTCATTCATTCATTCAAAGGCGAGACCTGTTGCATTTGCAATGCTTATTTGGGCTATCTGCCCCAGCAGGGCATCCTTTCTGATCCCCCGCCCGTTCCTGAGAAATATCAGTACTTTTGATCCCAGATTCCTGGTTGTTTGCCTTTGTAATTGTGCAAGTTAGTGCTGAAAAGGCAGGTGGTTGCTGCAAATGAGTTTACATCTCCAAGATGTGCAAGCGAAGTGGCCAAACTGCGAGTGCTACACCCAACCAAATTTGAGAACCAGGTAGGAATCCTGGCCTTAGCTCAATTTTTCAGGATACGAGATACATCGCTTGATAAGCCATGGTAAGCAGTTGAGTGAATGTTTAAAAGGTATTGCTTGGAGCTCACGTGATAAAAGTGTAGTTGTGTCGTGACTCACCGAAATGCCCCCATACAGAGAACTGCAGATCACATCCATAAGCATCCTGTGTGCTTTTCTTTCCTAAAGGCACAATGTTATTTTGGACCGAGCTCTAGTTACAGCATTGAGTCAAACAAGAAAAGTATTAATGCAACACTGGTCCCTAGCATTGGGTCCCAGACATCTTATCTATTTGCTTACCAGCATGATACGTCGGCAAAAAGCCTCACATGGGAGAGGATGTGTCATTATGGCCAGAGCGGCCTACCTTTGAGCTGGGGAACCAGGTTCGAGTCTCAGCGCCGGCTCACCATCCTGTAATCCTGGGCACATCACTTAATATCCCTGTGCCTGAAATAACAAGCATATGCAATGCAACGGTCTCGCCTTTGCAAAAGTTAGAGCTATTGGCATTGTAAATGACAACATTTTTATTTATGTGTTGGTTTTGAAAACAGATAAATAAATGGCATTGTTATTTACAATGCTAATAGCTTAAGCTCTCGCAAATGCTAGACATATTGCATTTGCACCCACACACACACACACAGAGAGCCACACACACACACAGAGCCACACACACACACAGAGCCACACACACACACAGAGCCACACATACACACACAGAGCCACACACAAACAGAGCCACTTACACAGAGCCACACACACAGAGCCACACACACACACAGAGCCACACACACACACTCACATACACAGCCACACACACACACAGAGCCGCACACACACACAGAGAGCCACACACAGAGACACAAACAGAGCCACACCCACAGAGCCACACAGAGAGCCACGCACAGACACAGAGCCACATGCACACACAGAGCCACACACACATACACAGAGCCCCAGAGCATAATTCCAAGAGCCAATGTAGTTCAAAAATTACTTGTGAAGAAGCATCCGGGGCACCGTGGAGGCGCTGACAGCTTATTGCTACCGTGCGCCCGGGGGTCCATCACTGGGTGCTGAGGTAAACACCCTGCGTCACGAGGCCGCCAGAGACCTAAAAAAAGCCACACTACTCCCAGGCCCGCCCTTCCTGTCACACACTGAAAACATTTTAAAGCATTTTAGCAGATTATGTCACAAAGAGGTGTGCGGGGGGAGGACACTTTTTTTGGTAAATGAGTGCTCGGCTTAAAAGAAAATGAAGAATCTTTGACCATAGATTGGTCATGACCTGTATCGGAAAATCTATGAATCTGATAGTTGTGGCTTGTAGGTAACTCAATGTCACTGAAATACATGATGTTTAATGAACGGAGTGCATTCTGGGAGCGGTTGTCTTCATTGGGGTATAAATAAACTTCGAATAAACATGCCCAATATATTGTCAGAGCATACAGGAAGCAGTCACCAAGGCAAAAGAAATAAACTGCTACAGTTAAAGGCATCTCAAGAGCAGCTTAGCAGAAAACCCCACTTCTCCCAGGCCCTGTCCCTCCTCTCCTCTCATGCAATGAACGAGCACCAGCACTGCACCCCCCACCAAGCCCCACTCACCGGAGCTCTCAGGCATCCCTCGACGACTTGACACGCACGGCTCGCACCGCGGCCTCGGGAGCCCTGCCTCTGGGATTCCTGAACGCTTCGTTGGGGCAACGTCGCAGGGCGGGGTTCAGGTAGGAGGCATCAAGGGCAGCAGGGAGGCAGGACAGTGAGGGATACACGGGGTTCAGGTAGGAGGCATCGATGGCAGGAGGGAGGCAGGGGAGTGAGGGATGCTATGGGGCTCAGCTAGGAGGCATCAAGGTCAGCAAGGAGGCAGGAGAGTGAGAGATGCACCGGGTTCAACTAGGAGGCATCAAGGGCAGCAGGGAGGCAGGGGAGTGAGGGATGCACGGGGTTCAGATAGGAGGCATCAAGGGCAGCAGGGAGGCAGGAAAGTGAGGGATGCACGGGGTTCAGGTAGGAGGCATCAAGGGCAGCAGCGAGGCAGGAAAGTGAGGGATGCACAGGGTTCAGGTAGGAGGCATCAAGGGCAGCAGGGAGGCAGGAGAGTGAGGGATGCACGGGGTTCAGCTAGGAGGCATCAAGGGCAGCAGCGAGGCAGGAAAGTGAGGGATGCACAGGGTTCAGGTAGGAGGCAACAAGGGCAGCAGGGAGGCAGGGGAGTGAGGGATGCAGGGGGTTCAGGTAGGAGGCATCAAGGGCAGCAGGGAGGCAGGAAAGTGAGGGATGCACGGGGTTCAGGTAGGAGGCATCAAGGGCAGCAGGGAGGCAGGAAAGTGAGGGATGCACGGGGTTCAGGTAGGAGGCATCAAGGGCAGCAGGGAGGCAGGAAAGTGAGGAATGCACGGGGTTCAGGTAGGAGGCATCAAGGGCAGCAGCGAGGCAGGAAAGTGAGGGATGCACAGGGTTCAGGTAGGAGGCATCAAGGGCTGCAGGGAGGCAGGAGAGTGAGGGATGCACAGGGTTCAGCAAGGAGGCATCAAGGGCAACAGGGAGGTAGGGGAGTGAGACATGCACGGTGTTTATCTAGGAGGCATCAAGGGCAGCAGGGAGGCAGGAAAGTGAGGGATATACGGTGTTTATCTAGGAGGCATCAAGGGCAGCAGGGAGGCAGGGGAGTGAGACATGCACAGTGTTTAGCTAGGAGGCATCAAGGGCAGCAGGGAGGCAGGAAAGTGAGGGATGCACGGTGTTTATCTAGGAGGCATCAAGGGCAGCAGGGAGGCAGGAGAGTGAGGGATGCACGGGGTTCAGCTAGGAGGCATCAAGGGCAGCAGGGAGGCAGGGGAGTGAGACATGCACAGTGTTTAGCTAGGGGGCATCAAGGGCAGCAGGGAGGCAGGGGAGTGAGGGATGCACGGGGTTCAGGTAGGAGGCATCAAGGACAGCAGTGAGGCAGGAGAGTGAGGGATGCACGGGGTTCAGCTAGGAGGCATCAAGGGCAGCAGGGAGGCAGTGGAGTGAGACATGCACGGTGTTTAGCTAGGAGGCATCAAGGGCAGCAGGGAGGCAGGAAAGTGAGGAATGCACGGTGTTTATCTAGGAGGCATCAAGGGCAGCAGGGAGGCAGGGGAGTGAGACATGCACGGTGTTTAGCTAGGAGGCATCAAGGGCAGCAGGGAGGCAGGAAAGTGAGGGATGCACGGTGTTTATCTAGGAGGCATCAAGGGCAGTAGGGAGGCAGGAGAGTGAGGGATGCCCGGGGTTCAGCTAGGAGGCATCAAGGGCAGCAGGGAGGCAGGGGAGTGAGACATGCACGGTGTTTAGCTAGGAGGCATCAAGGGCAGCAGGGAGGCAGGGGAGTGAGGGATGCACGGGTTTCAGGTAGGAGGCATCAAGGGCAGCAGGGAGGCAGGAGAGTGAGGGATGCACGGGGTTCAGCTAGGAGACATCAAGGGCAGCAGCTCTCTGGTAATAAACGACTGAAGCTGCCTTCACTTCTGCACTCCTTCCAAATGACATTTAGTTGGGCTATGCGTATTTTCAGCGCCATGACCTACTCTACCTCCGGGTGCTGAAACATTCTTTTGAATTCTGAAAGGAATGCAACATAATTATCCATTAACTGCGCCAAAATGCTTCTGTCCAAAATGGCTTCCTGGGAGCTTGCATTGCTTTCTCTCTACCAAGAAAGTAAACGTTTGTGGTGCATTCATTTAATCTACTAAAGCAAACAGGAGTTTGTGGTGAATTCATTTGCTCTAACCAAGCACACAAGAATTTGTGGTGAAATAATTTGCTTTAACCAAACAAGCAAGAGTTTATGGTGAATTCATTTGCTCTAACCAAACAAGCAGTAGTTTGCGGTGCATTTGTTTGCTCTAACCAAGCAGGCAAGAGTTTGTGGTAAATTAATTTGCTATATCCAAACAAGCAGGAGTTTGTGCTGCATTAATTTGCTCTAACCAAGAAAGCAAGTTTGAAGTACATTTATTGTTCCAAGCACACCTCAATCAGGGGACTTCGCAGAGCGCCAACCTGCTCGCCAAGTGGGTGGATGAAAAGAGACTTGTCAAGAAAGAGCTTCTCTCTGCGTTTTCTCATCTCAATGGTACTTCGGGGCGCTAAACCAACACACAGAAATAAACACAAAACCCCTCTTGATGGTGGTAATAGAAACCAATAATAGCAGAGACATCCGAGGCCGTGATATTCGCATATTGTCTGTAATCCCGTTGCAAGGGAGCCGAGGAATTGAACGAGACCCCCACTCCGCTCCTCCTCGCCTTCCAATCCCCCCAACTGTTCAAATAAATGATTTTTTCGAGAAGCGAGTATTGGACTTCTCTCCAGTGGGGAAGAGTTTTGAGTGACAGCATCACTTAACCGATGAATCCCCAAAATCATAGCTTGTGATTGGCTCCAGGACCCTCAAAATCATGCTCAAAACAGAGCGGGTTTTACAGCGAGGTAGCAGGCACAGAAGAGACAGGCGGTGTTACATACATCCAGGGCTTTGGAGTTATGCGGTAGGGTGAGGGGCAGACTATGCTGCTAAATTGACTAAATTACGCAGCAAGCCTGGGTACATCATGCGCGTGTCCCAGCCCATTTTGTGCAGCCCATTTTACACATGTTAACACAGTCTGGACAAAGAAGTTTCTCTTTTAGCCCGTCCCTTTCAGACTGGGCGCCCCGACTTCCTGCTGGGGTAAAAGGTTTCTTATCTTCTTTATGGGGCCATCTGAACCCATAAAGAAGATAAGAAACATTTTACTTCAGGAGTAAGTCAAGGAGCCCAATCTGAAAAGGACGGGGCTTAAAGAGAAAGAAATACGCCATGGCGACCTATTCGCCAATGGCTGGTCACCGTTTAGGAGGCCAGCCAATGGAGAAGAGGGGCGGGCCTTAACCCTCGCTATTGAAACTCACTCTAGAACATAAAATTTCGTAAACTCGTCTGCGCATGTGCGCAGTACGCCATGCGAGACCTAAAAACATGCTTAATGTAATTAGTGCTCTGGTAAAACGCTACTTCTGATTTGGTTTGCAATTGATGCATCAAACAACTTTATGCCGAAGAGGTTGGTAAATTTCTAACGCCACGAAGGCCCTCAACCCTGTACATGCCGGGCGGGTTCCAGCTAGGCCACCATGTATTCAAAAAACAAATACACAATAATAGTGCCTAGTTCTGCGTGTTTGATTGTGAAAAGAACAAACTGGACAATGATATTCAGCCTTTCCTAATTTCCACTTCTAATACAGGCACAAAGGGCATGCGGAAAAAGGGTCACGGGTATATTGAGAGTGAAAGGAAGAGGCCCCAATGTGGGCACACGATTGGTTTGGTAATACATTGCAGAAGGAGCCCCTCCACCCACAGGAGTGGTAACATGCATGCAGCATACTTATAGATACATGTATATGGACATGGAGCAACAACGATTAAAGAAAATCCAAATTCTGGCAACATGCTGCTTTGAATTTCGTATTGGCGAAAGTAAGTAAAGCTTCAAAGTGGCAGCCATGTGGGGGTGGTCCCAGGGGCTGCCGCCATATTGACCCATGCAAAAAGTTATTAGCAATTAAAGGTTTTAGGCACGTCCGGTGCCTCGATTGAAGAGCGATTGCAAAAAATAATGGGGGTGCATGCCTACTGTACATTGAACGAAACAGCCTTTCCTTATTTGCCATTTACATGAGTAAACCATTAAACATGGCTAAATGTTTAATGAATGCTATCAATCTGCAAAAGAAACATGGAAATTCCCTTACCTGATAGGTAGCGTGTTAGGATGTTTACCATTGGTAATGACCCAACAGTGAACTGCTGTGAATGTTTATTATACTTGTCTAATCATGGCATTGATGGTACTATTAAGTTGCCTATTGTTAGATCTGGAGGCAGTGCGTTCATTAGGGCGCTTGGGCGTTGATTCACCATTTAAATTTGAGGCACTCAAGTTGAGTAACAACTAACAAGGGTTGCCGTCAGTCTCTCACTCACATTTATTTAAATCCCAGGTCGCCAGAGGCAGTCAGCTCAGAAGGGGCGGGGCAGCAGGAGTTCAGTCCAAGTGTCTGTCATGACTCATCATCATGACATCAATAATACGCAACAGGTGCCGGTCGGCGGAGCGCACAGCAAGAGTGCGCATGTTCTGTTTAGGGCTTAAAGAATTTTGCACCAGCCCGAACATGCGCACTAGGCTGCTCATTAGAAGAGCGAGGGTTGTTCCATGCCGCTCTTCTAATGAGTAGCCTAGTTCGCATGTTCGGGCTGGTCGCAAAATGTTTTAAGCCCTAAACAGAACATGCGCACTACTACTGCAGTCAAGCCAATCCTGGTGCTACTGGAGCAGCGTCTGGATTGGCTGAGACCGAGACACAGGCGCCTGTCTGAAGAGAACCTCGAGAGCTGTGGCACCAGGAAAATGCAAACGCGGGACACGGGAGAAGGTATGTTTTATTTTATTTTTTTAAACCCCTCCCTCCCTACCCCCATCACGCGCAACCCCCCATGCCACCCCCCCGTCATGCCGCCCGCAACTGCACAGTCCTCTCTCCCCTGTGAAGCAAGATTCTCTTCTCTGTGCCTTGTCTCTCCACTTTTACATCTCTCTCCTTAAGTGTAGCGCTCTAGTGCTCCGAGGGTCTCCCCTGAGCCCCGGAAGCACTACCACTATTTGTATCACCTTCTGGCCAGGCGTGGCCAGAAGGCTATAAATAAAAGGGAAGGAGTGGCACGGCACTTCCTGTCCGGACCAGCAATACGTGTGTGTGTCTACTGATTTGCATTTAGTGACATAGGCCTACATTTGTCTAAGCGGCGCCAACCGATCGTTTGGCTCCACGATCCCCACACTGGCGATGAGGGTGGGATCTGGTTGAACCGACGCGGCCCGCAGACGCCGCATGTTCAGCTCGGCACCGCTCAAGAATACCGGCAGCAGCGCCGAAGCCAGGCGGAGAAGAAAACCGGGACTGACCCGCAAAGCAGAAGAAGAAACCACCTACCGGTAAGCAGCATATGCAAGAGGCTGCGTGGTGCACCGGCGACAAGAACCCCAGGGCAGCTCGAGCGGCAAGAGACGCCGAGCTGGGAAGACTCTGCCGGTAGGCCCAGCGGTGAGCGCATGCGCCGATGAAGCGAGGCCGACGCCTGAAGGAGACAAGCTCCGCGTAGGCACACGCGGTGAAAGAAGCACACGCGCAAGTCACAGCGCGAAGCCCCGGGGAAGCCAAAAGAAGCTTCGCGCTGAAAACTCAGCGGGGAAACTGCTGCGCGCGCGCAGCGCACGATCCAAGTAGACAAGTGGAAAAAAAACAAAAAAAAACAAGCACAAGCAAGGGCAAAGCAACCAAGGAACAGCTAGGAGACCCACAGAATACTTAAAAGAAGTCCTAGATCTGGCAGTTGAGAAAATACAACCGGGGGACCAGGTAACGGGCACAGATAAGGCACAACAATAAACAAGCATAAGCAAAAGCAAAAAAAGGGAAATAAGGACAAGAAGAAAGGAAAAGAAATAACACGCCAGCGCCAAGCCTAAATATGTCTCAACCCCAAGGAGGAGCAACAGGAGGAGCGCCACAAGCAGCGGCTCCAGCACAACAAGCAGGGCCCCCAGCCCAAGCGGTGGTCCCAATAGCTCAGCCTCCAGTCCCATCAGCACACTCAAAGATACAAGCCCTGCCACCTTTCAGTGAGTTAATAGACCCAGGTACAGCAGCGACACGGTGGGCAGTGTGGTTAGGGCAACTCACAACTACTTCACCGCCAACAGAGAAAAAGACAATGAGGTGAAGAGGTCATTACTACTACACTTCGGAGGCACAGAACTTTATAATCTTTTTAAACACCTGCCAAATACCGGGGCCGACACAGACTATGATGCGGCAGTTACCGCGCTGAATGCCCACTTTGATCCCCAATTGAACCCCCACTATGAGCGCTTCAAATTCCGGCAATCCAAACAAAGGGTAGGAGAAACAATGGACGCGTTCCACGCACGCCTGAGAGATCTCATAAGCACATGCACAGAAGACGACGAAAAGAAGGAAGTAACTGTGCAACTCATTCAGGGGTGTCGCAACATACATCTAAGAACTCTAATTCTGAGGCAACCACGAATATCCCTCGAAGAAATAATAATCCTCGTCAGATCACATGAGCTATCAGATGCCCGCGCAACCGCGATGGAAGCGGCCGAAATCCACGCTCAGAAGCAGGAACAACGATAAAGACAGAAAGGGTAGACGCAGCTCGTAACCTTGGCCGAGGAGGCAGAGGAAGATGGCCGACCAGAACGCAGTGCCGAGCACCATGCGGATACTGTGGCAGGGAGGAGCATAATCAAGATGGCTGCCCAGCCCGTGGAAAGACATGTTCCAAATGTGGAGTGCCCAACCACTTCGCGAGTGTATACAGAGGAGGTTTTCGCGGACGAAGCTTTTCAGGAAAAAAGACAGCCACCAGAGCCATAAAGCAACTATCACTAGATGACGCCGCGTCATCCCGGTCGGCCAAAACACAGCGACAGCCTCAACCACGGTTCGATGAGTCGTCCTCCGAAGAGGAAGATATATGCTACTACGTGTCATTTGTCAGTGAGCTGAAGAAAAGACGAAGACCTCAGCCGAAGTGCCAGATACAAATCGATGGGTCACCAGTGACCGGAGTCATCGACACAGGTGCCACAGTGAATGTAATGGGCTTCCAACACTACAAGTCCCTGAAACCAAGACCAAAATTAATTCCTTCCAAGGCCCAAATCCTCACCTATGGCAGCCAAGAGCCACTCCTGTTGCGAGGGAAGATGTTGGTACAGGTTAAAGCGGAGGACCAAGAGGTAATGACGACATTCCATGTGATAGACAAGGAGGTAGACCTACTAGTGGAAAGCAACACGGCAGAAGACCTCCGCCTTATTGCTTTTGCGAACGCAGTGAAGGCGCTCCAGACAGAAGACATATTACAAATGGTTCCATCGTTATTTGAAGGCCTTGGAACCATCAGACGTCCACCTATCAAGCTACACATAGACCCCGCCATACAACCAGTAGCACTGAGACACCGGAGAATTCCGTTTCACCTTCGCACAGCCGTAGAGCAAGAACTGAACCAACTAGAGGCACAAGGGGTGATTGAGAAGGTGTCTGGACCGACGCCAAGGGTATCCCCCATGGTGATAGCAGAGAAACCACGTCAACCTGGAGAAATCAGGATTTGCATAGATATGAGAATCCCCAACAAAGCGATACGACGAGAGCGACACCTCACGCCCACCGTAGACGACATCTTGACGGATTTGAACGGAGCCCAAAGGTTCTCCAAGCTAGACCTTAACGCAGGATACCATCAGCTGAGGCTAGTGGAGGAGAGCCGTTATATAACGACCTTCTCGACACACCTGGGACTGAGAAGATACAAAAGACTAAACTTTGGAATTTCGTCCGCTGCCGAAATCTTTCAGAACACCATCAAGGAGATATTATCTGGACTTCAAGGGATATTAAATGTCAGCGATGACATTTTAATCTACGCCAAGACGAGTGAAGAAAACCATCACAGATTGAAAGCCACACTGCAGAGTCTTGCGCAGTATGGCGTAACGCTACATAAGCAAAAGTGCCAATTTTTCAAAAAATCTATTGAATTCTTCGGCTACGTGTTTGATTAAGAAGGAGTCAAAGTGGACCCACGCAAATCACACGCCATCAAGAGCGCCCCTACACCCACCACCGCGTCGGAAGTGAGGAGCTTCTTAGGGATGGCACAATACTGTGCAAGATTTATCCCCAACCTAGCCACGATTGCGGAACCGTTAAGGAACTTAACCAAGAAGGAAAACTCATGGAAATGGACAGAGGCCGAAGATAAAGCATTCCACTAGATCAAGACTGCCCTACTAGACAGCACCACTATGGCGTATTTCAACACTGCCAAACCCACGGAAATATTAGTAGACACTAGTCCAGTTGGCCTAGGAGCCCTAATCTCACAAGAAACCGAATCAGGAGTATGGGCCCCTCTAGCGTTTGCAAGCAAGCACCTAACAGCGACGGAGTCAAGGTATTCGCAAATTGAAAGAGAAGCCCTGGCAGTTAAATGGGCCTGTAATCACTTTCACCTCTACATATCTGGACACCCCTTCAGAATGGTGGCGGACCACCAGCCTCTAATACCTCTATTCAGAGGCACAGCTCCTCACCCCCCGCCGAGAATAGAGCGATGGGCAATCCAAGTTCAACAGTATCAAATGGACCTAGTTTACCGCCCAGGAGCAAGAAACCCGGCGGATTTCCTCTCACGTCACCCCTCTCTAGAAGGACATCACACCACTGAAAAAGAGATTCAGACTGAAGCATTCGTGAACATGCTGTCAACCGGATCATGCCCCCGAGCCCTCACAGCAGATACCACTATCTCTCAGTATGACAACGATGCGGTCATTCAACGCGTGAAGGAAGCCCTACAATCAGGCTCGTGGGAAAACTTCCTAATGAATGTCAATGGCTGGAACGAGGCGGACAGAACACACCTGACCCAATTTTGGAGAGTACACAACGACCTAAGCTGCGCAGACAACCGACTCCTACTTAGAGGTTCCGGAGTAGTAATCCCAAAGACATTGCAAGAAAGAGCGACAATATTGGCTCATGAGGTTCACCAAAGCACCCGAAGGATGAAGGCCCGGATGCGCGAGAAAGTATGGTTCCCCAATCTGGAGGAAAACGTCGATGCAGTAGTACGGCAATGTCGAGCATGCCATATAACCAGCAATCCCGACGCTCCATCCCCAGTGATTACAGAAGACCCTGCTCCATCCCCATGGTCGTGGCTCAGTCTAGATTTTGGAAGCTTCCCAGATGGGAGAGTCACCGTAGTGTTAATCGACAGCTACACAAAATATCCCATCGTGGACCTAGCGGCGTCCACCAGCTTCACAAACATTCGCCCTATTCTCAGCAAGTCGTTCGCCATCGCCATGTTCGGAGTCCCGCTCGTCATCAAAACAGATAATGGACCCCCGTTCCAGGGCAGCGATTTCAAAGAATTTCTACAAAATCTGGGCATAAAACACCATAGAATCACGCCCCAGTGGCCTCAAGCCAATGGCGAGGTGGAAAGATTCATGAGGACAATAAACAAAACTCTAGGAATAGCCACTTCGGAAGGGAGAGACCCGGAAGAAGCGCTACAGCTGTTTCTAAGAGAGTACAGAAGCACCCCACACAGCACTACGCAACGCTCACCATGGGCGATGATGTTAGCCGGACCGAGAAGAGACTTACTCCCCATGGCAGACAACTGGACTCCAGCGCCATACTCACCAGCAAATACTCAGGAGTGAAGGAAAAGGACAAACGAGAAGGCAAGTTACCAACGACGAGCTCAGACAAGAATCCTACATCCAGGAGAGACTGTATTGATCCGGACCCGAAGACCAGGAGGAAAATTCCGAACGCCGTTCGAACCAGAACCCTGGACTATCAAAGAAACAAGAAGCACAGCAATAACAGTCAGCCGGAATGGAGAAGAAGTAACCTGGAACATATCGTGGTTCAAACAAATCCCACCGACTCAGGAACAACCGAACGTCCATAAAGAATCTGCAGCAAGGAAAGAAGGAAGAGGAACGGAAGAAACAAGTACACCTTCACCTATAGCTGCACCGGACGCAGCAGTTCCGTTTTCACCGGGATGCCCTCACGAATCCACACCCACAAGAGGCAAGTGGTGATACAACCTCAGGCCCAACCCCAGGCCAAGCCAAAGACTGGCGGACTTTGCATGTTGAACATCTCATTTATAACTTTTCAAAATTCCAAGTTCGGAAGGGATGTAGCGCTCTAGTGCTCCGAGGGTCTCCCCTGAGCCCCAGAAGCACTACCACTATTTGTATCACCTTCTGGCCAGGCGTGGCCAGAAGGCTATAAATAAAAGGGCAGGAGTGGCACGGCACTTCCTGTCCGGACCAGCAATGCGTGTGTGTGTCTACTGATTTGCAAGTAGTGACATAGGCCTACATTTGTCTAAGCGGCGCCAACCGATCGTTTGGCTCCACGATCCCCACATTAAGGTTAGTTCCCAGGTGACTCTGTGTCAATATATATATTTCAGGAACTGTAGTCATTGTTGCGTTCATCCAGCCCAACAGAAAAGAAACACCTGAAAACATTCGGTCGAGGCCGTTAACGGACTTCACGCTCTCTGTGTTTTGGGAATGGGGGTCCTGGGAGAGAAAACGTTGAACTAGTTTCACGCAGGGGGTGCACGCAGCGGAGGCCGGGATTAGGCATGGTGGCCTCCTCCTGAATCAACGTTTGCCAAGGCTGGGGCGCCTTTGGGTTTTTTTTGGGGGGGGGGGGGGGAATTCAAGCATGTGTGCGAAAAAGTGCGCCATTGAGTAAACAACAAGTGTGTGTTAAAATCTGCTTACAATGCGCGCCTCGGGAGGTTGTGTACCTAAAGAAGGGCTGGGTTAGGGGAACAAGCTTAACGTGTTTGTCAACCACACAGAGCAGAACTAACAGAAACGTGAGTCAGAACCCAAACACAGAGGAATCTTAATTCAATCAGTCAATCAACCAATCAGTCAATCAATTAGTCAATCAATTAGTCAATCAATCGCCTCCTAAGTCATTCTCTTTCTCCCTCATTCACTCAAATTCCATCCCCTTTCCGCACCATCCCCACCCCTCTCATGTAGGACGACCAGAGAGCGCCATGACACCGAATGCCGCTTTCCATTCCTGGACGTTGTTTTACATGTCTTTGTTATCAGGTGTGTTGGTCTCAGTCCTTGACTCATTTAAAAAAAACCGAGACATCCATACAAAAGACTCAGTCGGCACCATTGAGTATAAATACAGAGGGCACTTGGGGCATAATATCAAGGGGGTTTATCTCTGCTTTTTTGGCTTTAAAAGCCAAGAAAGCGGAGATAAAATTATCTCCCTATTACTTAGCTGTCGCTAACACCAGTTAGCGACAGCTAGCAGGAGATAGTGACCCACTTTGCATGTCAGTGATATTTTTCACTAATAACATGCAAAGTGGGCGTGCCAAGATGTTAGGGACTGGAAACAGTCGCTAACATCGCTATCTCCTATTACCAACTTTTGGAGATATTCGCGCTAAGCGCGAATATCTATATCTCCTATTACCAACTTTTGGAGATATTCGCGCTAAGCGCGAATATCTCCAAAAGCTAACACCTGCCCTGAGCAGTTCTTAGCCATGTTATCCAATGGGAGGTGGATAACATGGCTAAGAGCATTAGCTCGGTAATGCATGAATATCGCTGACTTCTCAGCGATATTCATGCATTGCGGACGATTTTTATCGCATTTGCGATAAACCTTGGTAATAGGCCAGGGGACGCCATGAACGCCAGTTTGAGGAGGAAGAGCTCAGCGTTAAAGCACTAATTACACTTTTGAAGTATAACACTTTCAACGTGAGATGCAGAGGTTGGCAGGGGCATCAAGCTAATTCCATTAGGTATCCGAATCCTAATATAACAAATTACAAAGGCTGGGCAGTGAATATGCAGATGCAGGCTGCGGTGCAACCAAGTATGTTTTGAACGATGCTGTTTGGTGCGACATGTTTCTTCACTTACCTTGCCATCTGGCTGGCACACGGCAGCATCAGATATTTGAATAAAAACTCTATTTTCTGTGCAAATTAAAAAATATTCAAATTTACCCCTACGTTACGCATGTTTAGGAAACTGTCATACATGTACACTATAACTAAAGTAGGGGTTTATATAGGAACTTTCGCCAAGTACTTCATTTTCCATAGAAATTCCCCTTATACCGTAGGTAGGTGCAGAGATGTGCACACACAATTACAGCAATGTTGTTTCCTCCCGTCACAAATGGGAATAAAGTACTACATTATAGACACTGACCCCAGTCTTCCAACACACTGAAGCACTCGTATGCCGAACCACTCCCCCAAAACTTTTACGCCTCCCCAATTTCAAATGTCACCAGCCGCCCCTGGATCTGGGACTTTGCTGCCCAGAGTGCATTGTGTTGTCATGGCATGTTGTTCTAGCAGAACTTTGGGTGAGTGATTCTCTCGGTGGATTAATATTTTCATTGGCAAGGTTTAGTTCATAGCATGTCTGTATCCGTTTAACATGGTCTTTCTGTCTTGGTCTAATTTTAATTAGCAGTTTGGTGGTCTTACTTGCAGCTGAACAACGCATCATTTTACCAGTTTGAATCTCTTCACTGGTGGTTAAATGTTTGAAATTGTGACATTGATCATTCATGTTTTAATATTGCACCATGGGTAAGCATCCGCACATCCGTATCAGTTTACCTGACCATGGAATCTGGCATTGTAATATTTAAAGTGTGGTCGTACGTTGCTGCACATTTTATTAGACCTAGTATAGCATGCATATTTTTTTCAATCAAATGCATTTTCAAAGGTTTCCATATGGCTTTTGCAGTAAAAGAGGATTTATTTTTATTTTTATTTGCTTCAAAGTTTTACTTGAAATAAAGTGTTCTGACTGGGCGTGGGTAATTTTTGAAAGTCTGTGGCTGTTTACTTCCTCATAATATGTGAACAGAAATGGGCTATTGCGTCAGGAACTCACACACAGGCCAAGACAGGAATGCTCGTGTTCACAACACGACTTAGGAACCAAGGGCCAGATTTACAATAACTGGTGCATCCCTGCATATCTGCAGGGATGCGCCAGTTATTGTGCGCCATACCTCCGCCACCATGGATGTGGCGCATTTACAATGCGCCGCACCATGGGGCAAAAACGGCACAGATGCGTCACGCATCTGTGTCCTGTAAAAGCGGCGCATTGCTGGAGTTGGGTCGCAAGCGCGACGCAGCTCCAGCAATGCTCTGGGGGGCCCTATCTTGTTAATGCTGCGTCAATCCTTATGCCTGCTTCAAGCAGGCGCAGGGTTTTGACGCAGCATGGGCCCAAAATTGACAGAGTGAAATCTTGTAGATTTCACTCAGCCACTTTTAGGAGGCGTTCCTGCGCCGGAACGCCCCAGCCTGCGCAGGAACGCCTCCTACTGGCGCAGGGCTTTACAACGTGACGCATCTCCCAGATGCGCCACGATTTAAGTAACCTGCACCATGGCGCATCTTTTGCACCGCCGCTGCGTCACAAAAGTGACGCAACAGCAGCATAAAAGGTGCGCAAGGGGCTTGTAAATCTGCCCCCAAGTGACCCTCACTTTACCGGATGCTCTCAAAGCACACGCATTCTTCTTTTTACCACATGGTTGCAGTAAAGGCAACAGCAAGGCAGCCATGAGTCACGTTAGAATATGTACAGCAGGCGCATCAGCTATGGAAGCCTTCATCATCCGTGAGCTTTCCAGAGTTCTCCTATCGGATGATTCAAAGGACTAACCCAAATGACATGACTGTAGAGAGAGCAAGAGGGGAAGAAGAAAGGCGTCTGTGTTATCAAGCGCACCCTATACACATCACTGGTAAAGTCTTCAAACCATTAAGGGGCATATTACCAAGCAATAGCGATAATTATTCATTGGTTAGAGACAAAAATTTACCGCTAAGCTGCGGCGATTTTTACCGCAAATAAACCTTGGTATTACCAATGTTTATCACAAATGCGATAAAAATCGCCGCAATGCATGAATATCGCTGAAAAGTCAGCGATATTCATGCATTACCGAGCTAATGCTCTTAGCCATGTTATCCACCTCCAATTGGATAACATGGCTAAGAACTGCTCAGGGCAGGTGTTAGCTTTTGGAGATATTCGCGCTTAGCGCGAATATCTCCAAAAGTTGGTAATAGGAGGTAGCGATGTTAGCGACTGTTTTAAGTCGCTAACATCTTGGCACGCCCACTTTGCATGTCATTAGTGATAAATATCACTGACATGGAAAGTGGGGCCCAAGATGGTCGCTATCTCCTACTAGCTGTCGCTAACTGGTGTTAGTGACAGCTAGGTTATAGGGAGATAATTTTATCTCTGCTTTCTTGGCTTTTAAAGCCAAAAAAGCGGAGATAAACCCCCTTGATATGTGTAAAACATTAGTCGAGCGTGCAGTAGCTGTGCTCATGATGAGAAGCCAACCTTCGCTAAATAAGGTTCCTCCTTTATTTAAATATTTCGTTTAAAAAAACCTTTACTTATACTGTTGGCATTCTTGTACAGTAATATATAGCATTGATAATGGCAAAGAAATTACACAGTTGGCATTACATATATTGACAAAACCATATACAGCAGGAGTTAACAGATAAGGAACTTCCATTTCCTGCATTTCACAACAAAGAGGGCTTCATAGGTTTTTGGTCGGTGCACATTGTCGAATATAGCTGACAAGGGGTTCCCAAATGTCACGGGGTTGTAATCTCAAAGGCATTAATTCTCAGTAGTTAGACAACTGTTCATGGTAATAGACAATGGGGCATATTATCAAGGAAACGCGATAAATATCACATTTCCTGCTTTGCGTGAATCTGTTTAACGCCACGTATCGCAGGATTTAATCACCAAGATATAGTCAAGTCAAGTCAAGTCAAATAATTTGTATAGCGCACTACATACCCAGAGGGTTTCAAGGCGCTTAGGAAGGGGAGGAGGATTATTTGTCAAATATCCACGTTTTAAGCTGCTTTCTGAACGCTAGGTGGTTCTGGGTGAGGCGAAGGTAAGCGGGGAGTGAGTTCCATGTTTTAGCAGCCAGGTATGAAAAGGATCTGCCTCCCATGGTGGTCTTGTTGATGCGAGGTACAGTGGCGAGGGCTTGGCTGGAAGAACATAGTTGGCGGGAGGGGGTGTAGAAGGACAGTCGAGAGTTGAGGCAATCTGGTCCGATGTCGTAGAGTGATTTGTGTGCGTGGGTAAGCAGTCGGAAAGTGATCCTCTTATTGACGGGTAGCCAGTGGAGGTCTTTAAGGTGGCCAGAGATGTGTTCGTTACGTGGGATGTCTAATATGAGCCTGGCTGAGGCGTTTTGGATTCGTTGGAGTTTCTTCTGGAGTTTAGCGGTGGTACCTGCGTAGAGGGTGTTTCCGTAGTCCAGTCGGCTCGTGACCAGAGCGTGGGTGACTGTTTTCCTTGTTTCGGAGGGGATCCAGCGGAATGTTTTTCTGAGCATGCGAAGAACGTTGAAGCAGGATGAGGATACGGCGCTGACTTGTCTGTTCATTGAGAGTGAAGAATCCAGGATGACGCCAAGGTTCCGTGCGTGGTCTGTCGGGATGGGTGCTTTTCCGAGGGCTTCCGGCCACCAGGAGTCGTCCCAGGCAGAGGGGGATGTACCTAGGATGAGGACTTCTGTTTTGTCTGAGTTCAGTTTCAGACGGCTTTGTTTCATCCATTCGGCGACTTTTTTCATTTCTTCGTGTAGGTTAGTTTTGGCGGTGCAGGGGTCCTTGGTGAGAGAAAGGATCAGTTGAGTGTCATCCGCGTAAGAGATGATGTTGAGGTTGTGTTGGCGTGCGATGGCCGCGAGGGGGCTCATGTATACGTTGAAGAGGGTGGGACTGAGTGAGGATCCTTGAGGTACGCCGCAGATGACTTCAGAGGCCTCGGACTTGAATGGAGGAAGGCGGACTCTTTGGGTTCTTCCGGTGAGGAACGAGGTGATCCATTCAAGTGCTTTTCCTTGGATTCCGATGTTATTGAGGCGTTGTAGAAGGGTGCTGTGGCAGACTGTGTCGAATGCTGCGGAGAGGTCGAGGAGGATGAGGGCGACTGTGTCTCCATTGTCCAGTAGAGTTCGAATGTCGTCTGTTGCTGCGATGAGGGCGGTCTCGGTGCTGTGTTTTGCTCGGAAGCCAGATTGTGAGGGGTCGAGGGATTTGTTGGCTTCGAGGAAGGCGGCGAGTTGGTTGTTGACGGCTTTCTCGATGACTTTTGCCGGGAATGGAAGGAGCGAGATGGGGCGGTAGTTTTTGAGTTCGGTGGGGTCCGCTGTTGGTTTTTTCAGAAGGGCGGTGAGTTCGGCGTGTTTCCAGTCTTCTGGGAAGGTAGCGGAGTTGAAGGAGCAGTTGATGACGTCTCGGAGGTGCGGTGCTATGACGGAGTCTGCTTTGTTGAAGATGTGGTGAGGCATGAAACAGAATTGCGCAAAGCGGGAAATGCGATATTTATCGTGTTTCCTTGGTGATATGCCCCGTTGCCTCCGCCGTACAATCCACCTGCCATATTAAGTATAGCTAAGTCAGTAACAAACCAGGCATTACAAACCTGCGATAACCGCGGTTTAATGCGGTTTATTTTATCACGTTGTGGGTTTGCACGAGGCTTGAGAAATGGAAAGGGACGCCTACTTTGCATGTCAGTAGCGATATTCATCGCTGACATGCAAAGTGGAGTTAAGAGGGCTCCTTACTCAAGGAAGCAATCGTTAATGTTTCCTTGATAATTGTGCGTTAAAAAAATCGCCGCTTTTTGGCCGAAAAGGGCCGCAAAAGCGGCGGTATTCGGCTTGATAATATGCCCCAATGTCTTTTATCCAGTCACTTGTTTTGGGCAGCAGGGTGCCACCCCAGCACATTGCAACCCTGCGTTTGGCGAGAAGTAACTGCAAGGCAGTGAGTCTTCGAGAACTGCTGGGAATCCCTGCCACATGGCCCAGTAGACCTGCCAAGGGAGAGGGGGCCAACTGTAATTGTATAATTTCCCGTATCATCTCGAGACCTCTGCCAAGTATGCTGCAATTGCAGGGCATTGCCAGGCAAGATGAAGGAGGTCCGCTGAGACTGCATGGCATCGTGTTCATCTAGAGTCCAAAGATATACCCATTTAATGTAGCAATATTGGAGTGTGATAGGTGCGGTGTAATAAGTTCAAATGAATGAGGCGCAGCCTGTAATTCGGGGACAATAATTGAAGCTGGCCGCAGCAGAATGACCATTGTGCATCTGTGACCGACCCCCGCACCCCCCCCCACCCCCCCATCCCCCCAGGCATCTTAAGATGTGCATGCATGCTTAGCTTATTAGCATTAGATGTTTGGTGTGGGGTCGGAGGTCCACGGAAATGATCTCCTGCAAAAAGATCTGCGAAGGTGTGCATATTGAGTCTGTCCGCAAGGCTACATGCGCCACTATCTTGCAGGGAGCGTATTAGTGGATTTTTTTAATCAGGATTGAAGGGGCGTAAAGGAGAGGAACACTTGCGCGCCGCGCTAGCCCGACCCACACCCATTTCATACATTGTGGAGTAGCTATTTCGGACACGGGTCATTTATATGGGCTAAACAGGGCTGTTGAAAGAGGCCAAGGTTAAACTGCATCTATCTCTAGTGCAATTTATGGTTGAAATGGCGTGGGATGTTTCAAGTAATGTAGGAAGTGTGCTTGAGCGCATAGGGGCATATTATCAAGCCTGTGCGCTAAAATTATCGCCGCTTTATCGGCCGAAAACGGCCGATAAAGCGGCGATAATGGGCTTGATAATATGCTCTGTGGAATTCCAATCGAAGCACATGTTAGATGTGAAGACATCTAACATGGGCTTTGATTGGAATTCCACAGAGCATATTATCAAGCCCATAATCGCCGCTTTATCGGCCGTTTTCGGCCGATAAAGCGGCGATAATTTTAGCGCACAGGCTTGATAATATGCCCCACAGTGCGTACAGCTGTTCATCTGGTGCCCTAGCCCTCCCTGAGCTTCTGGCAACATCAGTAATTCTTATTTAACTTGGGGCTATTGTCCTGCCCATACCAGTGCGACGAGGTTTGATCTAACCCCTAGATGCATCAACGTTGTCATTTGCGATTCCTTAATTGCGAAAAATAAGGAATCGCAATTAAGGATTCGCAAATGGCAATGCATCATTAATTTCGCTATTTTTTTGGGATTCGGTAAAAATCGCATTTTTTACCGAATTCCAATAAAATTGCGATTTCCAAATAGCGAATCCGATATTCCCATTCATTCCTATGGGCTGAAATGCCCATAGGAATGAATGGGAATTGCGAATTCGCAATTTCGAAACGGAATGCATCAAAGCCTTTCAAGGGTGGAGAGGGGGGTCCAAAGGACCCCCCCCTGCACTCATGAAATGCACTTTTACATGTGAGTTACATACACACATGTCCTAAGGACATGTGTGCCTGTAACGTACACGTTTAAAAAATGCATTTTCATGCGTTTTTAAACATTTTTGCAAATTACCACGAAGTTCAACTTCGTGGTAATTTGCATTTGCAATTTTAGAAATCGCAAATGTTTTGGGGATGATGCATTGCTGTTAAGGAATCGCAAATGTGCGATTCCTTAACAGCAATCGCATTTTTTTGGAACTCGCAAAAAAAGCGATTTCCAAAAAATGCTTGATGCATCCCAGTAACCAATTTAGGAAGTGCAAAAGGCCGATTTATGCGAATCGCACCGTTTGCACTTCCTAAAACGGTTGATGCATCTGGGCATAAGTCTTTTAAAAAAGGCCTGTGTGATCGGGGTGGGAATATTTATAAATAGATAGAGAAACCATGCCATTGTTTTACCAAAATTGACTTGCCACAGCTCGGTCATTTTTTCTGCTAATGTGGATTCCTAGATATTTAACTGACCCAGTTGCCCACTGAAAGGGGTGCTCTACGGGAAATGGGACTGTGGCTTCCGTTAGTGGAAAGAGTAGTGATGTGGCCCAGTTGATCTGGACTCTAGACAAGCCTCCAAAGAGTATGTGTTCGCGGATTAATGGCGAAAGGTTGTGTTCCGGCTGGATTACATAAAGGGTAACATCATTCACGTACAGGGACCCAGTGAGGCTCGGTTTGCAAGGTGTTGGCGAATTTGTGTGGCTAGGGGCTCCATCCGATGGCAAAGATCAGGGGTGAGAGGGGGCACCCCTGCCTCCTGCCCTGCTAACCGGAAATGGCTCTGAAATCTGCCAATTGAGCCGCATCCGGGCTGTGGGTAGTGTGTATAGTAGACGTATTTGTGCAAGGAAGATGGAGCCGAGGCCAGGAGTGGGAACAGAAACCCCCATTCTAATGTATCAAATTCTTTAGGTGTATCAAGCAAGGCTGCCAGTGCTGTTGTGTGGGGGTGTAGATAATGCATTACCGCAAACATGGTCCGGAGATTGTGTGCTGTAGAGCAGCCCGGGATAAAACCGGACTGATCGGGCCTGATCATTACCGGCATTAGAAGCTGCAATCTGTTTGCTAGTACTTTTGCAAATATTTTGATATCGATATTAATGAGCGATTGAGGCCTATACGAATCACATTGGTCGGCAGGCTTATCAGGCTTGAGGAGCATGAAGACAGGGGCGTCACTAGGGGGGGTACGGGGGTGCGGAGCGCACAGGTGACACCATCACATGGGGTGAAACCGTGCAGGCCTGCCAAGTATCACCATAGGACGTGACACTAACGCATTTCTGGCACATCTGACAACTGTGCGTGCGACCGGGCCGGCAGATTTCACTTGCCAGTGCTGGCTCAGTAACAGTTAAAAATCTCTCTGTGCCGTGCTACAATCTTACAATATGTCCTCTGCTGCCTGGAGACTCGGGGGTCCTGCCCTCAGCAGAGTCGTTGCGTTGCAGGCTCTGTGGCGCCGTGGTGGGGGGATGTGACCTTATGTCAGTCAGAAGCGGCGGCGGGAGGCTGCTGCCTGACACAGGACATGCTGCTCTGTGTGAATTCCGCTCCGACCGTGTCCGCTGCAGCCTGCCTGGAAACGGGACTCACTCCTCTCTGCTGTGCAGTGATGCGCTCTGGCTCCGAGCACCCGTGCTAGGAGGTGCTGGGGGAGGTCCTGTGAATACCTGCATCAGGACGTGAGCAAGTGCCGAGCAGGTCCTCTGAACGGCGGCGCCAGGAGCCCAGCCAGGGTAAGGGTATTATACTGCACGGTTGGGCCTCAGCTGAACCCCAGCCAGGGCCTTGTACTGCACGGTCACCAATGCAAAGTTTATCGGAGGAAAACAAGTATTTCCTAATGTGCGCAGATGTTGGCACTCAGTGGGTTAGAGATTTTAGAAATATCAGAGTTTGTTTTATTGCCGGTAGTTTCAGGCAGGGAAAGGTCTGTAGATGCATCTGAAAGGAGGGTCGAATAACGAGCACAACATCGCAGGGGTATTTGTATAGCGCTCGGGTGACAACAATGAGAGTGCTTACACCTTTTCTGTAGCTGTTCAGACCACAGCTTCCATGAGTGGATAGAGAAGTATTTTGGATGGTGAGTCTCTAATGTCTGTGTGTGTGTGGGGGGGGGGGGGGTGGTTGCTTTTTGTAAATGGTGGTGAAGGTTCTCATTAGGGGAGAGCGTCTAATGTCCGTTATGATCTTGGCACCGCTGGTATCAGAGCAGTGGGAGCGCGTAAAGGCCTATGGGAGGCCGGGCGTGCTAGAATGGAGGGCGCCCTCTTTCAAACAAACATTGGAAATGCAATAGGTCTCGCAATAGAAAAGTTTGAGCTTTTGGTGTGGAAAATGTAAATATTTTTTAATTTTTGTTTATGGTTTTCAAAATATAAAAGTATTAATTTTGTTATTAGAAATGCCAATAGATATAAAATTAGCAAATGTTACATCTATAGCATTAGTAAAGGTACACGTTTAGTTTTCCCCTGTCTTACATGTATTGATCTGACAAATCACAATGTTTTAACAAGAACAGAAGTGAAAACATTTAACATCTTTTTATGACATTTGTAATAAAGCTTGAAACCTTGACAGAAAATATTTGAACCAGTTGTTGTTGAATTGTTGCACAGATTGATGCTGTGGTGGCGCTGAGTGATGTTGTTTTGGCGACAAGTGATTCTGTGGCGTTCAGTGATGCTGTGCAATAGATTGATAGAGGGAGGGTGATAGATAGAGGGAGGGCGATAGAGGGAGAGCGATAGAGGGAGGGCGATAGAGGGAGGGCGATAGAGGGAGGGAGGGTGATAGAGTGATGGAGGGCGGTAGAGTGATGGAGGGCGGAAGAGTGATGGAGGGCGATAGTGTGATGGAGGGCGATAGAGTGAGGGAGGGCGGTAGAGTGAGTGAGAGCGGTAGAGTGATGGCGGTAGAATAAGGACGGTAGAGTGAGGGCGGTAGAGTGGTAGAGTGAGGGCGGTAGAGTGGTAGAGTGAGGGCGGCATAGTGGTAGAGTGAGGGCGGTAGAGTGGTAGAGTGAGGACGGTAGAGTGAAGGCGTGAGGGTGGTAGAGTGGTGGAGTGAGGGCGGCATAGTGGAAGAGTGAGGGCGGTAGAGTGGTAGAGTGAGGACGGTAGAGTGAAGGCGTGAGGGTGGTAGAGTGAGGGCGGTAGAGTGGTAGAGTGAGGGCAGTAGAGTGAGGGCGGTAGAGTGGTATTGTGAGTGCGGTAGAGTAAGGGCGTGAGGGCGGTAGAGTGGTAAAGTGAGGGCGGTAGAGTGGTAGAGTTAGTGCAGTAGAGTGAGGGCGCTAGAGTGGTAGAGGAAGGGCGGTAGAGTTGTAGAGTGAGGGCGGTAGAGTGAGGGCAGTAGAGTGAGGGAGGTAGAGTGAGGGCGTGAGAGCGGTAGAGTGGTAGAGTGAGGGCGGTAGAGTGGTAGAGTTAGTGCAGTAGAGTGAGGGCGCTAGAGTGGTAGAGGAAGGGCGGTAGAGTTGTAGAGTGAGGGCGGTAGAGTGAGGGCAGTAGAGTGAGGGAGATAGAGTGAGGGCGTGAGAGCGGTAGAGTGAGGGCGGTAGAGTGGTAGAGTGAGGGCGGTAGAGTGAGAGTGGTAGAGTAGTAGAGTGAGGGTGGTAGAGTGAGGGCGTTAGAGTAGTAGAGTGAGGGCGGTAGAGTGGTAGAGTGAGGGTGATAGAGTGAGGGCGGTAGAGTGGTAGGGTGAGGGCTGTAGAGTGGTAGAGTGAGGGCGGTAGAGTGAGGGTGGTAGAGTAGTAGAGTGAGGGTGGTAGAGTGAGGGCGTTAGAGTAGTAGAGGAAGGGCGGTAGAGTGGTAGAGTGAGGGCGGTAGAGTGAGGGCGGTAGAGTGAGGGTGGTAGAGTAGTAGAGTGAGGGTGGTAGAGTGAGGGCGTTAGAGTAGTAGAGGAAGGGCGGTAGAGTGGTAGAGTGAGGGCGGTAGAGTGAGGGCGGTAGAGTCCGGCCAAGGAAAAGTCACACAGGAAGCTAAGCATGCATGCAGAGAGGCGAGTGAGAGACTAGCGCTGCCTGCTCCATAAGCATTAGAAAGAAAAGTGTATGGCAGAGGTACAGGCTACCTGACTCTTCGCACGCACCCATTCAGATGTTGGCCTCTCAGCGGAGTCTGCCAACTAGACAAACAAGTGCTGAGTTGCAGATTAATATAGGTATTAACTCTGCCTCAACCAGAAGACAGCCGAGCTGATACCTGCCGCTCTCTAAACGGTCACAAAGTACAGCAACGTTGTAAGGATTCAGCGTTTGAGTTTCAGAGCTATATATAGCATCCTATGTGCTGTCCAGCACCTTATTTAAGGCAAAAGAGTCCGCTCAAACAAGCAAGGGTTACTGTGTTTTGCTCAACAAACCATTTCTAACAGACATTGGCCTTTTCTGAAATAGCTTGTAGGTCACTATGATCCATTGCCAACAGGGAATAAGACTCCAGTAGCAAACCACATGCATTTCTAAGAACTACCCACAAACAATATCACTTTTCCTGTCCAGCTCTGTGAACCAGTGGGAGCCTAATAGCAGCTCTAAAACGTACTCCAGTGCATGACGCTGGCAGTTTATCAGGACAAATATCCACATTGATATTGCTGTTCATCAAAAGTAAACACAACAGTGTCGGCTAGGCAGGAGCTTTTGTTGGTTCACGTACCTATAGTTTTAAAAGAAAAGGTACAATAGGGAAAAGAGGTGCCGTTTCCACGTAATGTGCGCCAATGATCCAGTAACTTCACCTTTGCTTAAAGATCGGCAGGGGAAACGCCAGTTGGTCTAGCACAAATAGAAGTTGCCTGACATGCTGCTTCACACGCAGGCTGGCTGACACATAACAGTGATCCGCACATAATGTGGGGGTATACGGACAGAAACTGGCATGCAGGGAGGCAGGAGGAGAAACAGTCTGGCATGCAAAGGTAACATATATCAAGAATCTAATATAGAAGTTTAGTATCCTAAGCAGAAGAAGATGCCATTCAGAGTGAGAGGTGATGGTACATATGAAAGATGCTTGCAAGCAGCGGACAGAGAAGTGCAAGTAGAGCAGTTAGCATGTACAGGAAGTGGGGGGCGCAGAATGGAATTTAAAAAACAAGGAGAGAGCTGGACAGGGAGGAATGGTGACGAGACGAACGGGGAGCTGCAGGCCGTGCAGTGAATAATTAGGGGAGGAGAAATGCCGGCCTGAGGCACAGAGAACACGCTGGGAGAAGCTTGTGAGAGGGAGGCTGGGATGCCTTTGATGTGGTGATGTGAGGCAGGCAGGCAGGCGGCTGGTGGCATTTAAATTAGAAATTTCGTAACAAAAAATCAAGAACGAACACAACTTCCCTTAATGTCCAGGTGAAATTAACATGCTAGATCTAAAAACAAATATAAGTGTGATGTGTACTTTAAAATGGCCAGCATTGTCATATATAGAGCAAATTTATGTTCTTTCAAATTATATACAAAGGAGGATTTTGTATCTGTATTTGTTCACATTCTATATAGAATTACAGTATGCTTTTAAATGTGCATTCTAGGAAAAGGAGTCTTAAAGAAGCAAAGCAATTTTCCTAACGCCACATAACATCTGCAAGGGAGAGTGAGGATTTTAGTTCAGCTGCTAAATCGCCCTAGACAGGAAAGATGCATTTATATAAAATAAACTATTTTTAGAAGCACTAACTAGATAAGTCCTGTGTCATCGATTAAAATGTCACAGCAACAGCACTGCAAGAGTAGAACTAAAGCTAGATGTGAAAGCGCACAAAAGAAGCCGTACCACTGCACTCATTTACTAAAGTGACCGTGCTTCCTGCTAAAGGCAGCAACTAAATAAAGGCCAACCCGTACTGCTATTGCAAGATTCCAGCAAGGAGTTGACACCCAGAGACTGTACCAATTAAAGCTTCTTTCTCTGACCGTCTTAATTGACATGGGAGTCCTGAAACAAGGGCATTTTCACCATGCTCCTAACCAGAATATTCCTGCTGGCACACCACGATAAAGTATCTTTTTTAATAAAAAATAAATCAAATGTATTAAAACATACGTCTGCAGGAGGACGAATTGAGATGCTGCCATTTAAAGTCTTTCCAAACACATTGCAGCCACTGTATATATGCATCACCATGAAAGGAAAAAACAAGCGGCTAACGTTCTAATGAAGCTCGCGTCGCTGGTTGAAAAGCGGCTGCAAGTCAAATGGCGGCCGTGAAACTGAAAGTTGATGCAGCAGGGGGGCGGAGCGATAGTGTTTCCACCAACAAAGAGGCAATGTGCATGTAAAGAATACGAACGTGTTCAGCTGCTAAATCGCCCTAGACAGGAAATATGCATTTATATAAAATAAACTATTTTTAGAAGCACCAACTAGATAAGTCCCGTGTCATCGATTAAAATGTCACGGCAACAGAAGAAGCTGTACCACTGCACTCATTTACTAAAGTGACCGTGCTTCCTGCTAAAGGCGGCAACTAAATAAGGCACAAGTTTTGTTAATGGTGATCAGGCTCACATAATAAAGACAAGCCCGGAGTTGTGTTTAAAGTTTTTAAAAAACGAGACACGGCCTACCGGCCGTGAAAGTGAAAGTACGGCCGGCCGTGAATAATTTGGGGAGGAGAAATGCGTTGAAGAGCTGCTGGAGGCACCAAGCTGGGGAACAGATGGCTGGCGATTTGATGCTGTGCACGCGCATTTTAGCTCAATGCGCATCGCGCATTGACCTAAAAGCGCACGAGCACAGCATCAAATCGCCAGTTTGGTTAAACTCTGGATAAGCCCTTATATCTCTCGCCAGCTCAAATGCGCAAGCGCATTGGCAGGCGAGACCTAAAAAGACTGAGATGGGTGGGAGGGAGCCGGCATGTGAGAGTTAATCCATGCAACCAGTGCAGCAAATAAAGCTGGTCCCGCGGGGCTCGCGCTTGCAGGGGTATCCAGAGAGGTGCGTGCGTGAGGTGTGGGGAGCGGAAGCACAAGGTGCCTGCTGGCTATACAGGGCAGTCTGGCACTACGACAGTCACTGAGGCAGGCAGCGAGACCACAGAGCAGATGAACGCCCAGCCTTGCCTTCCAGGAATCCCCTGAATGTGGCAGCAGCACGTGGGCTCTGAAGGGCACATAGAAAATGGTGCGGAGGTGATGTGAGGGTGGGCCTGTGAGAGGGAGGAGCAAGGTAGAAAGAGAGAGAGTGCAGTGTGTTCGAGTAAAAAGAGGCCTAAAGGGAGAGGGTGAATGCAGGCATCAGAAAATGAAGGAAGCTGGGGGGTGTGGCTTGGATGGCAACGCAGGCAGTCGCCTAAGTCCAAGAGCTCCGCAACCCCGGGACAACAACAGAGAGCCATACAGCGAGAACCGCCCCAATCCCCACGAGAAGCACATCGAACAGTGTGGGAACACCTGGTGCTGAAGGTGGTGCAAGCCTTCCCTAATGCAACACAAGAAGGAACAGCAACTAGCTAAAAGATCTCTAGCACTGCCGAGCAGTAAGGCGCACCTAAGATGGTGGCGCATTGAAGAAGACTACAGCAACCACCACACACTGTGGTGCCAGAACCCCTCCCTCATAACAACGAGCGGAAACAAAAGGGGGCGAAGCTCAGGAGAAGCAGCCACTTCAGAGCCACAAAAGAAGGTGAAATAACGCTCGGAGCTACCCGCGAGCAACTAACTCCCCGATAACGGAAGAAACGAAACCGAAACTCACCACTCCAGGGCGGACATCTTGCACTGGCAGCACACAAGCACGGACAGCAGCAGAGGTGAGCACACCGGAAGGCGGGGGTAAAAATTGTTAAATGCGCACCACCACCCAGCCATTAAAAGTCCCAGCAATTAAAGACCGAACCGGAAAAAGGAACCGCTAATCAGGCAGCATTTACGGAGGTCACAGAGGCTGACACCGGAACACGGCAGCCATCTAGAGAGGGGCAGGCGGCGGCACAACGAGCACGGAGGGTAAGCGCGCCGGGGGGAGAGCAAGCCCCAAGGCGCATGCAGCACCACCTCTAACCCCGAGCCAAAGAAACAAAAAGGACAGCCCAAGTGGCCAAGCCGGAAGGGCGCATAAAGGCGCTGGATAGCAACACGGCTGCCATCTTGGAAGGGGCATTCGGTGACTAAAGCGCAAGCAATACGACACGGGAGGCGACCGCTGGACGGTATCGAGCCTCAAGCGCACGACACCTGGCCTCCCCAAAACCAAAGCGAAACAAGAAAGGGCACAGACCGCAGAGGCGGACACACAGACACGGCAGCCATCTTGGAAAGGGAGGCTGGCGGCACGGCCCAATAAGCCCAGAGCAACTCCACAGTCGCTGGAGATGAGCCCCCAAACGTATGCCACCACCCAGAGCTGGCGACACAACAGACACCGGAGCTCATCCCTCGCTGTGGGCGGCCATCTCAGAACAACCAAGAGGTAGCGACCCAGCCGGGAAGTGCGGTACTACCCTTCTTAAGCTCAACCGCCAGGCGCGCTAGACGGCACTACGAAGCTAGCTTCAAACGCCTGGGGAGCACACCGAACTAAGGCAGCATAACAACAAGCCGCAATCCAAACCCCAACGGCACCATAAGTCAGTCTGAAGAAAGGGGCATGGTCAGAGCCAACACAGCAAGTAGTGTTACCAGCCCACGGCGGGCAGCTCGTCAGGGCCTATTCCAACGGAACAAACGGTCCTACCCCGTAGAAGGTGCAGTGTAGCACTACACATGGCTACAATCGCAGCAGCAGCAGGCACAGGGAAGCAAGCAACAGCAGTGCACAGAGAAGTCCTGGCGTCCAGCAAAACACGAACCAGGACAGTAAGGTGGCCTAGCAGGTTCACCTTCAGTGGCAACACGAGGGACAAAGATACCACATCAACAAACAGAGGCCCACACCAAGAGAACCAACATAAGGACCAACAGAAGAAGGACAGGCTGTCCATATACCTCGCAAGAAGAGGTTTCGACAAGATGGCCGGCAGAGACGACAAATTTGCCAACAACAATAAAAAGCAAAGGAAGGATATGGTGGAATCGCCAATCAAGATGAAAAACAACCACACCATTGATGCAGTGATGGAAACGCTCCTCAAAAAGATAACGGAAGCCAACGACCTAGCCAAGGCCACTAAGAACTCCATGGATAACGTTCAGCTAGAACTCACTGCAATACGAGCGGACCAAAACAAAATTGCCAGCAGAGTAGGTGAAGCGGAGAGGAGAATTAGCGACATAGAAGATAGAACAGCCAGCACGGACAGAGATGTACGCTATGTCTCCAAGGTATCCAGCGACCTTCAGAGAATGTTTGCGGAACAGGAAGACAGAAACAGGAAGGGGAACATCAGGATCCTGGGAGTGCCAGAGGATGAAGAAGAGGCCGCAGGGTCGTGCGCAGCAATGCTAGAAACCCTAATTCCAAAACTGACGGGCCTCAAATTCGAAAGAGCCTTCGAGATAGACAAAGCATATAGAGTACCGGCGATGAAGCAACAGCAGACGAAAGGTCCGAGAACAATCATTTGCAAGCCCTTGCGAGCCAACCACACCGACGCCATTTTTGCGTTTGCGAGAAAAGGCCAAACAGTGAAGTGGAATGGCCATAAGATAATAATCACCCAAGACTTCTCGAAAGGGATGGTGGAAACTAGGAAAGGCTAAAGAAAGCTAACATCACGTGCAGCTTTGCAGGGACTGCAAAAATGCAAATAATGGACAGGAGAGGCACGCGCACTTTTGACGACCCAGCCGACCTACGTAGATACCTCCAAGGACCAGACCCAGAGGAAATTGGAGAAACAAGCCCAGGGACAGCGAAAAGGAGGGCATCATCAGACGGCTCGGAAACAGGCGCAGCAGGCGGACACTAAGACACAAGCCAGGCCAACACTACAGCAGCGTCAGCATACCTAAACAACGTCTACCTCACCACGCCACAGTGCAGCGGCACCACTGATCACCACAAACACGTATCTACATCATGACCGCTAAGGCGCGGCAGGCCTGTGACCTACACTTACCACCTGAAGTATTTTGTATCACTCAGAAAGGCTGCAGCCACACCGCAGCGATACCACAGAACACTCTGAATGACGCATCTACCTCAACGGACCTTGGAACTTTGAACATGAACTCGGAACTCAGAACTTGGACTATTACCTAAAGTATTATGTATCTCTCAGGGAAGACCGGACCACGTGCAGGCTCCAGCAGTTTAAGAAGAATATCCTTTACCAGATGTGTACAGCACAGCAGGGGGCAGGGGAGTATCGATCTCGGGGGGGCGGGGGCGGAGGACCGTTGCAGTCGCACGTTTACAGTACGTTGACAGGGGGGAGGGGGAGGGGAGGGAGGGGGGGAGAGGGCCGGGCGGGGAGCCAAGCAGCATGGACAATCGTAACCTTGTGGAGACACTTTTTCTCTTTTTCCCTCTTTCTGTCCTACTACACATCCCAGATCCCCAACCTGCCCCGGGGGGACCGACAACATGTGGTAGGGGTAGCCTCTCTGGGCCCAAATCTGACACCAAGGACTAATTCTAGCACCTACGTAGGCACAAGCGAAAAACACAGACCACCATGACCACACTCACCACACAGACCCTAGCGCAAATAGCCGCAGACATCAAGATTGTATCCCTAAACGTCAAGCGCCTTAACCATCCAGTTAAACGTCGGAAGACTCTAGAATATTTAAACAAACTCAAGGCCAACATATATGTCCTCCAAGAGACCAGAGTCTCAGTAGAGGACGCGACCCGACTCAAGGCGAGCTGGATAAGCGAGGTAGTATGCTTACCAGCCATAAACAAGAAGGTGGGAGTGATCACCATCATCAGCAAGAAAGCAAAGTTTAGGGTACACAACCACCAAGCAGACACAAAGGACAGAAGGCTACTCACTTGTATCAAAAGAGGGGAAGAGACTATACACATAGCCAACATCTATGGCCCGAACTCAACAGACAAAAAATTCTGGGAAGAGGTAGAAAGCGAGCTCAACAGCATCCCCCTGGGGGAGCTGCTAATCACAGCGGGAGACATGAACCAAACGATGGAAAATGCCACGGACAGACATCCACATAGACCCAGCCACATAACGCAAGAGCAGACAACACTCAAAAACCTATGCGCCAAGCTAGCACTGTCAGACCCATGGAGACTACAACACCCCAGCGCCAGAGAATACACATTCTACTCAAACTCACACAACTCATACAGCAGAATTGACTACATACTCATGTCCTCCACTCACACACATCTGACTGAAACAACAGAAATAGGGCCCATAACAATTTCAGACCACGCTCACATCTCCCTCTCCATAAGCGGGAAGCACAACGAGAAGTCAAACCGTAGCTGGCGCCTCAACAGCGACATACTAGAGAACACGACAAACATAACTGAGGTAGAAGAGGCGATTAAGGAATATCTAACGTTCAACGACACCGCAGACACTGACACCATCACCCTTTGGGAAGCACTAAAAGCCACAATAAGAGGGAAGCTCCTGAGCATCAAAGCCAGGATGAACAGGAGTAGGAACAACAAAATTACAGAATTGGAGGGCCAGATAAAGGAACTAGAAAGGAACCATAGAGCGAACCTGGTGGATAGGAACACCCTCACCACACTCACAAAAAAGAAGTACGAATTGAACAGGATACTAAGTGAAAGGGCAAGCACTTGGCTTAACAAATACAAATCCATAAACCTATGCTCAGCAAACAAAGCAGGCAGAGCACTAGCGGGATACCTGAAAGCCAAACAAAGGCAGCACTCTGTTGTAGCGATTACAGACAAAAATAACAGAACCCACAGGGTCAACAAACTAATCCTTGAAACCTTCAGGGGTTTCTACAAGGAACTGTACACAGCGGACAAATCACTAGCGGCAGACGGCGGCGCAAACTTGCTAGACAAACTCGGTCTGCCCAAACTAAGCAACGAACAAAGAGACTCACTAGAGCAGGACATAACTGGAGCCGAGGTGGGGATGGCAATAGACTCGCTGAAGCCAAATAAAGCGCCAGGGCTGGACGGATTCACGGCGGCCTTCTATAAACAGTTTCAGCCCCTGCTAAAAGAGACCATGGTCAGAGTCTTCCAGACGTGCGCTGACAGGGGGAGCATGACGAATTCGATGGCGAAGGCAAACATCATTGTCATCCCCAAAGATGGGAAGGACCCACAATTCCCGCAAAACTATCGCCCGATCTCACTAATAAACGTAGATTGTAAAATATACGCAAAAGTAATGGCTGCAAGACTAAACAGATATCTACCTCACCTCATACACAAATCGCAAGTAGGCTACCTAAAAAACAGACTCTCACAAGACAACACCAGACTACTCTGCCACCTCATAAACCGCACAGCTAACAGCATGGAGAAGGCAGTCATGATTGCGCTTGATGCAGAAAAGGCCTTCGATAGAGTCTCGTGGCCCTTCCTTGACCAATGCTTGCGCAAATTCGGCCTAGGGGATAAATACCGGGGTATGGTCATGTCACTCTAGAAAAACCCCCGGGCACGAGTGGTGGTCAGCACAACCACGTCGGCGATGTTCACCCTGGAGAGGGGGACGAGGCAGGGGTGTCCTCTATCAGCGGGACTATTCCTACTCGCATTAGAACCACTCCTTCACATGATCAGGAATAATCCACTAATAACAGGAGTACGAGTCGGAGGACAAGCTTTCAAGCTGGCAGCATATGCCGACGACATCCTGATCACCACTAACGACCCTGAAACATCAATAGAATCCCTGATGCAAACCATTGAGGATTATGCGCATGTCTCAGGATATAAATTAAACCGTGACAAATCTGAATGCAAGCCAATGAACTGCCACACAACAAGGACAGTACTAGGCACGTCCGGACTTGTGTGGCAGAGGAAACCCTTGAAGTACCTGGGCCTCCTCTTTGGAAGAGACCTTAGGTCGACCCTAGACCACAACGAGAAGGCAATGCTGAGGAAGATCAGGAGCAAGCTAGAAGCCTGAAGCCCCAAATTCATCAGCTGGTGGGGTCAAGTCGAGACGATCAAGATGATGATCACACCAATGCTAAACTATCTGCTGAGCATGCGACCACTAACCTTAACTACGGACTTTCACAAAAAAATAGATAAAGCAATCAACTCATTCCTCTGGGGTGGCAAGAAGGCCAGAATCAGCCTATCAAAACTTAGACTAAAAAAGTACCAAGGTGGGCTAAACCTTACGATCTACAAGGCCTTCCAAATGGCCTGCCTAGCAAAACAGGGCATACACTGGATCTCCCCCACACCAGAGTACTTGCCGGTATGGCTCGACCTGGAAAGATGCATCCTGGGCGGGGGCCGACCCAATCATGGCGCTGACGGTCAACAGACACCCAGAAGCAAAGAATGCAATCATCAGGAACACAAAGACGGCACTACTCAGAGTAGACAGAGAACTGGAGGTCAGCATCAAAGGGTCCAAATGGGAATCAACATGATACAACTCCAAGGTAACATACAAAGGGGGGACACTAGAGAACACTGAGTGGTATAGCAGAAGCATCACGACGCCGGCCCAACTAGAGCTAGGCAGCAACCGCTCACATTCAAAGCACTACAGCGCACGCATAAACTACCAAACAAGAAGTTCTATGAATTCCTCAGGATCAAGGCAGCCATCACCAAAGCTAACCTCTCGAAACACAAACCATCCATCATACAGTACTCACAAAACCTAAACAAGACAGGCCACCAAACTGCTCACATTTACAAACTCATCACCCCCGCACCACAACACTAAACAACAAAACACTAGCATTCTGGGAAGGGAAGTTACAGAGACCACTAAACGAAGATGAAAGGGCCAGACTATGGATCTCAGCATCCAAAAACAAGATAACCCCACAACTAGCCCAAACAAAATACTGGCTATTACACAGACTACACTGGACCCCAGCCAAGCTAGAAACAGTAGGAGCCAGCAAGAGCGGCACCTGCTGGAACTGCCACAAAGCAAGGGGGGACCTTGCTCACGTCCTATATGAATGCCCCAAGGTCAAGGTTTTCTGGCGCAAAGTTTATGAACTCATAGACACGCTTACAGGCTGCCACATACAACGCGGCCTACCAGGCATAACCATGGCCTTCCTGGCCACAGAGCTCGACTCCAAAGAGAACCGCGAACTAGTTGATGTCTTGCTAACCGCAGCCGCCAAGACAATTCTAGGTAACTGGAAAAACACGAGTAAAGCCACGTTCAAATGTTTGTTCAACTGGGTGACATTTCTACGACGGGCCGACAACATTACCGCCAACCACCACCCGGCGAATCACACGGCCAGAGGGGACATGTGGGCGGCCCTGGACGCCCACCTGGAACGATAACACCCCCCCCCCCCCCCTTTCTCTCTCTCTCTTTTCTTTCTCTCTCTTGCTCCACCACAAGCCAGACATTATATGTTGGTCTAAGCAGTCAAGAATTGTGACAAACTGTTTGTATATGTCAAATTTACTTTCAATAAAAATATTTTGAGATAAAAAAAAAAAGAAAATGAAGGAAGCTGACCAAAGGAGTGCGAGAAGGTGGAGAAAGAGACAGCATAGCAGATCACACTAAAGGGTGTGGAGGAAAGACATGTTTCTGAACATGTTAAATTCCCACCTTAGACACTTTCGGAAACTATGGAAATAAAATATTTGCAATTTTTTGGCATTTACTTGACAAGTTGGAATGTGCATTTCAACTTTTTTCACTTCCCCCACATACAAATGTTTCAGTTTTTACGCCAAGAAAAGTAAATAAAGAATTCTGCTGATTTAGTAATACTTTTTCAGCAGGGTTAGTTGCCCTCAAGTCACAAGGTTCCTGATAACACAGTTGCTGGCACAGCATTCCGGTGTATCTTGGCGAAGCACGTCATCCTACACGAGCCCCCTGTGAGAAGTTTAAAAGTTATCCACATGTGTGTATTTTCAGTCTCTGGCTGGAGGAGAGTGGAGTAAACTTACGATCCAAATACTAGTAAAAAATCTAAGCAATTACAAGGTCTGCCCCAGGCACCTCTAAAGGTCACGACCAGTTGTGGGCCGCACATGCATCCCGAGTCATTATCCTCAGGTCCAGGGCCACCCAGGGGCCAGGCCTCGTCCGGACAGCTTGCTTTACAAATCTTAACTCCCTTGAGGCCTAGTTCTGGACTCAGCACAGGGGCAGCCAGAAATGCCTGCCTGGATAGGAGGCCTTTCCAAAGCACTGGCATGTCATGTTGTCCCAGCGAAGTATTTCACGGCTTCACAATCACGAGAGACTGACTCAGACCCAGCCCTCTTGTCTTTCAGTAGAGACATCTCACGATTGGTTTTAGAACCCCGTTTCCTGCAGTGTGGGTGGGTGATGCTCACATGCATTATCCCAGGAGACAAGGTCGCAGCTCCAAATACAGGCAGCGCATCTCTCACTTTCGCCTAATCATGGCCTAGGGTTCCCCCCTCACAGCCCTCTGTGCCCCGGCTGCTCACAGTGTGTGTCCATGAGGCCCCCTCAGTGCCTATCCGTGTGCCCCCGGCTCCTCACAGTGTGTGTCCATGCGGCCCCCTCTCTTCTGGCCCCCTCACTATATACAAAGGAACACAGATCAGCACGGGTCCGCTTAGTAGCCGCAGCATCCCTGATGCTTTGTGTTCTCTTGCGCTGCCACCAGCAAGGGGGAGGGGTGCTGCCCGACAACGCTCTTGGTGTTGTGCGGTATACTTCCGGGGCAAGCGCGGACAGCTTAGGGGTTGAAGGCGTATTCTAATAGAAGGTGTAAACTCTTTATCGCAAAGTACGATCCAGAGAGCCTCAACGCTGACAGAGGCGAGCAAGTGCCAAGAAGGAGCTCTGTGTGCCTGCACTAGGAGGTGAGGAAGTGCCAACTGTAAATTGCTATGGCTGCTAAATTGATTAATTCCTAGCTGCCTTCCGTGCCCTTATATGTTTCCCCATCTTCAATGCTTGATTTTTGTACCGCTTTTGGTCGCCATAAGTGTGGCAGGGTATGCTCAGACGTGAGTCCCTTGCTCACTTTGCCACTGGATTCAAGCAAGCCGGGCTGAAGACGGCTGGAATGCCAGAAACCGGTCCTCGGAAGCTTGTTTCCGGTCCAGGGAAGGCATGGCTTGGCAGTTCGGGCTGGACTGTTCCCATGAGGCACAGGGTCGGACTGATTTGCATATAGCCATGTCTGAACTGGGGTGTCAGAGTGGGCTAAAGAACGGTGATGGATTAAACCCAGATCTTTTGACTGGGTGTGAGTGTTTGATTGGTTCAGATGCTCCGTCCATTACCACCCCCCTTTTGTACGGATTTTTGCTCGTGTCACTCAAAGTCGTTAAAACGTCACATAATTTCGCTGAAATTATGAAAATGTCACACTGAAACCTAAGTTAATCAATGTAAATACAAATGTATATAATAGTTCTTAAATCACATCGAAGGCCATCTCGGTGCTGCAAGTATTTAACAAACACAGCCCAGGACCCCCAGTCCAGATGAGCCATGCCCGGTTTTAGCAGCTCTCTGCCAATGCGGCCAAGAGGTCGCCACGGGCACACATGAAAGCTCCAGCCGACTGCCCACATCAGTACACAATAGTTTCAAAATGAGAACGTGGAAAACTGCACCAAGGCCATCAAAGTGCCATAACAAGAGAGAGCTGCTTATCGCGGTGCCAGTGCGTGTCACTGCACCAACCAGGCAAGCCAACTATCTCAACAGCACAGACAGCCACCTTCAGTCAGTCTACAGCACTATGGCCTGCAGCTTGAGTGACTCTCTTCCCAGGAACCTGGTGAAAGACGCTCTAGCTAACGCTGGCACTACAGGGGGACACGTCATTGTGGCACAGGTGAGAGAGCAGTGAAGTAGTGCAATTATTGTCTGTGAGTGCCAGTTTGGGGTAAATTATGGTAAGCTGTGAGGGGGTGACACCATGAGTTACCGCACTGGGTGACACCAACCCTAGTGATGCCACTGCGTGAAGATTAAGGCCTCCCACATGGAAGGTGGAGTGAACCCACTTCTAGTGCATCGCGGTAGACCTCCAGTAGTTGGGGGACTAGAATATCAGAGTATTCTTTATAGAAGGATACAGTCAGTCCATCTAAGCCAGGGGCCTTGTCTGGGGAGAGGCCAGCAATGGCCTGCTGCACCTCCTCGGCAGTGATGGGGGAGTCACACTAATTCAATGGCATCAAAGTATGTTTGAAAGTCCGGGGTGAAATCGCTTGGGAAGTAGAATATAATTGAGTGAAGAAGTCTACCATGATATGCAGTAGGGGGTGTGAGAGTGGCGTTCGCCCTCTGAGTCTAACAGGCCTGAAATGTAAGAGGACGCATGTGGTTTCTGAAGTAGCCTGGCTATTGTCTTGCCCGGGCGGTCACCTTCGCCGTATTTTCATGCTTGTGTTTCCTTGCCCAGGAATTTGACTTCCCTAGTTGCTTCCTCCTGATATGCCCTCAGTTTGTCTCGAATGTCAGCTACGAACTTTGGGTCGTTGGAATGGTGGAATTGAGTTTCAAGTGCAGAGATATCTTTTTCAGTGCTGCAAGTGTTCCTTGGATGGCTTTTAGTACCTCATGTTGTTTGGCTATGCAGACGCCACGGATGACCACCTTAAAGGCGTCCCAAGTGTAGCAGGGGGGGTGACTGATCCAGTATTGTGTGTAAAGTATTCCTCAATGGCGAGGTGCACCTCTTCTCTAAACACTTGATCTCTACGCGTGTTTGGGTGTAATTGCCAGGAAGACGGACATGCTGGTGCTTGTGGGGGGGGTTAAGGGTCAATAGGATCGGTGCATGATCCTAAAGGGTATGAGGTAGGGGAGATACTACGAGATGCCAGGGAAGCATGGTTTGGGTTATCAATCAGTAATCTATCCTTGACCATGCTTTGTGGTGTAAGGAGAAACAGGTACCCTCATGTGCAATGGGGTGCGCGTCACGCCATATGTCTAGGAGGTGGTTGTCTAAAATGATCGACGTAAGTGCGAAGGCTACTTGCTTGTGGGGTCTTCTAGAGCTCCAAGCCCGATCCATGTCATCTATTAGGGGGACGTTAAAATCTCCTCACCAAAGTACCATCTGTGGGTTAGTGTTGGCGAGGCGGTGCCAGACCTTTGTGAAGAATGCCAGATCATCTGTGTTTGGGTCGTAAACAGTGGTTAAGGTCACAGGGTGATTGTGAAGTGTGCCTGTTAGAATAATGTAGTGCCCTTCAGTATTGCAAATTAATTGGTCTGTGGTCCAGCCCAGATCTTTATATATTAAAATGCAGACCCTCCTTGGATAGTTGGCCATTTTCGGCAGCTAAGCGGCGATAATACTATCGCCCTATTAGCAAGCTGTTGCTAACAGCAGTTAGCGACAGCTTGTAGGCGATAGCGAGCGGTTTAGGCCCGCTTTGCATGTCAGCGATATTTATCGCTAATGACATGCAAAGTGGGCGTATCCAACCTGTTAGCGACTGAAAGCAGTCGCTAACATCGCTATCGCCTATTACCAACACAGGCGTAGCGATGGAAATATTCGCGCTAAGCGCGGATATCTCCAAAAACTAACACCTGCTCAGACGAGTTCCTAACCATTATGTCCAATGGGAGGTGGATATAATGGCTAAGACCCTGTTAGCGATGATGCGTGAATATCGCTGTATTCTCAGCGATAATTACGAATTTTGCCGCAATCGGCGGGAATTTTATCGCCTTTGAGATAAACGTTGATAATAGCACGTTATCTCAGCAATAAAATCCCGTGATGTGCGGCGATAAAATAATTGCCGCTAACCCTACTTAGCGATAAATATCGCTATTTGTTGGTAATATGCCCCCTTGTTTTTGGAGGGAAAAATGGGGAAAAAGGGCTATAGATAAAAGCTTCACTGTTTTGTTCCCTGTAAATGGAAGCAACAAAGGGGTCATGGTGCTGAAATCATCATCTTCCCGAATTTTAGAGACAAGCAAACTTTTGGCAGAAAACCAAAATGACTTACACAGTTTTGGCATTTTTCTGGGACATAGCCTATTTTTGCTATTTTTGTACTTTCAAACTCCTTCCAGTTAATGGTAAAATTGGTATGATAGCAATGATGGATCCTGGAAAGCTATACATTTCTGAAAAGTAGACAAACTTATGAATTTGGCAAGTGTATAGAAACTAACAGTTGAAAATAGAAAAAATTGAAAATGAGTTTTAATATAAACATCCATTTGTGCCAGCGTTTGCACCTCTAACGTCTACTAAGTATGATAGATGTTTGAAAGCAATATACTGTTACATCCACTGGACCCTTTTGGTTGTGGTGATATATAGGACTTGTAGGCTCACCAAGAACCCGAGGAACCCAGAGCCAATAACTGAGCAGCATCTTGCAATGGTTTTTTTATTGTGTATATAGCAATTCATTTGGGAAACATATAAACAATAGCTATTTGCACACCTCCAAAATTGTGGGTACCCATACTAGCATGTGAATTATAACGCAATGTGGACACAACACATTTTCAATGTGAAAACTGACCCTTTTTTTGCAAAGAACCCTAGCTCTGCCGGCACCTAGGGAAACGTAGCAAACCTATACATTTCTAAAAACTAGACACCCAGTGGAATACAGGATGGAGTGGCTTGTCTGGCTCGCACCAGGTTCTGTTACCCAGAATCCCTTGCAAAACTCAAACTTTGTCAAAAACCCAAATTTTCCTCACATTTCTGTGGTGGAAAGTTCTGGAATCTGCGTGGATCCACAAAATTTCACCCACCCCGCATTTCCCAAAGTCTTCCAAGAAAAATGGTACCTCACTTGTGTGGGGAGCTTCGTGCCCGCGACAGGAAACGGGCCCAAAACGCAACGTGGGCACACTAGATATTCACAGTGAAAACTGACCCTTTTTTTGCACGTGACTAGTTGTAGATTTTGAACCATAGCTCTGCCGGCACCGAGGGAAACCTAGCAAACCTATACATTTTTTTAAACTAGACACCTAGGGAAATCCAGGATAGAGTGACATGTCTGCTGTCACCAGGTTCTGTTACCCAGAATCCCTTGCAAACCTAAAACTTTGTAAAAAAACACATTTTCCTCACATTTCTGAGGTGGAATGTTCTGGAATCTGCGTGGACAGAAAGACTATGGCTATTCTTTTGAGGGGATGGGGCATTGGAATGCCCATTCTGGGCAGCCCCCACCCATACGTATAAAAAAGCCAGCATAATCACTGGAGCATAGTGGGCTTCCTGCCCCCCCTGGGGGCAGATCAGGGGCTAATGCCCCCATCAGCCTTCTGGGAAGGGCATAAAGACGGTGGCATCCCTGGTGGCTAGGGGGCTTTCTGCCTCCTGGAGGGACAGATAAGGTGCTATTGCCCCATTCATTCAATCATATGCCTCCGGGAGGGGGGGCAGAAAGACTATAGCTTTTTTTGGGGGTGGGGTCATTGATTAGCCCATATTGGGCAGCCCCATCCCTACCTATATATAAAAAAAATCCCTGGTGCTTTGTGGGCTTTCTGCCCCTCGCCCGGGGAGGGGGGGGGGCAAACCTTACTGCCCCCATCTGCCTCCTGAGGGGGCAGAAAGTCTTTTGTTTTTTTGGGGGGGTAGGGTGGGGGCATTTACATGCCCATTCTGGGCAGTCCCCCAGAATGACTGCCTATAAAAGAAATAATGACTGGCATTTAGGGGGCTTTCTGCCCCCCCCAGGGTTTCAGAAAGACTGGAATTTTGTGGAGCTGAGGATCGGCATGCCCATCTTGGGTAACCCCCAACCCTAAATTCATCGGTGGAAAAAAACCCTGGTGTGTAGAGGGCTTTCTGCCTCTCGGGGGCAGATTTGGCGCTACTGCCCCCATCTGCCCCACTGTGGGGGCAGAAAGACTGTACTTTTGTGGCGGGGTGGGGGCATTGGCATGCCTATATTGGGCAGACCCCACCCCTAATATGCATTTGAAAAACAATCTATGGTATCTAGTGGGCTTACTGACCCCCTCGAGGGGGCAGATTGGGGGCTGCTGCCCCCATCTGCCACCCAAGGGGGCAGAAAGAGTGTACTTTTGCTGCAGGGGTGGGGGCATTGGCATGCAGATATTGGGCAGCCCCCACCCCTAATTCAAATTAGACAAAAAAATCCCTGGTGTCTAGTAGGCTTCCTGCTCCCGGGGGGGGGCAGAAAGACTGTCATTTTGCGGCAGGGGGGATGGGGGCATTGGCATGCCCATATTGGGCAGCCCCCACCACTAATTCAATATAGAAAAAGATCCCGGGTATCTAGTGAGCTTTCGCCCCCCCCCCCCCCCTACCCCCGGGGACAGATTGGGGGCTATTGCCCTCATCTGCCTCTCAGGGGGGCAGAAAGACTAATTTTTGTGGGAGGGGGATTGGAGGATTGGCATGCCTGTTTTGGGCAGCCCCCCATCTCTAATTTAAATTGCCATAAAAAATCCCTGCTTTCTACTGCGCTTTCTGCCCCCTCTCCCCCCCAGGGCAAAACCGAATCAGACTCCAGTCTGTGACAGATACATTTGAAAAAGCAATAGCCATGGCTACCACATGGTGCAGTGAAACAGCAGCGTAAAAGGGGCGCAAGGAGCTTGTAAATCTGCCCCCAAGTGACCCTCACTTTACCGGATGCTCTCAAAGCACATGCATTCTTCTTTTTACCACATGGTTGCAGTAAAGGCAACAGCAAGGCAGCCATGAGTTACGTTAGAATCAGGGCTCGAGTCGGGGTACCACGCGGGTGGACGGCGTCCCCCCACTTATTTTCCAGGGGGGGCGCCGTCCCCCCTGCCAAACAGCTGGACTTCACTCTTTGGCCTCTCTGGGACGAGATTGGAGCTCACAGCACGCTGCACACACGCTGGCTTCTCAGATGCAATCAGGTGCGATTGCATCTGAGAAGCCAGCGCGTGTGCAGCGTGCTGTGAGCTCCGATCTCGTCCCAGAGAGGTCCGATGTAGCAAGCCACCTGTTGTGACGTCACTTCTGGTGACAGCATCCCCCCACTTCTTTTTAGGTTTCGACTGCAAAAAAGCTGCGCAAGCAGCTTTTGCGCAGGAGAAATCTAATGAGTTACAGTATGTTGCTCGAGGAGCCGCCCTCTGTTCCATTGGCTAGCTCCATAAATGGAGGCTAGCCATTGGAACAGAGAGGCGTCCGTCATGGCCGGACCAGATTCGGGGGCGTTCCCGAGAATTTTTGGCTTTTGGCTACGTCATGCTACGTCAGCCAAAAGCCGGGAACGCCCCCGAATCTGGTCCGGCCGGGCCGCAAGCAAGCCGGAAGTCCCCCCACCGCTTGTTCTATGCCAGGGGAAAAGTGCCCGGGAGAAAGGAGTGCGGCCGCCAGCGAGGCCCCGGTGCAGGAGAGCCCCGCCCGTGGCACCCAAGAAGAGAGTCCAGGCCCCGGCAGAGGAAGGACACCGCAAGCGCCCCCGCCGCCTCCTGGGAGCAGTCAGGTGAGTTTTGAAGTTCTCCGTGTCCCTCCTCCCACCGTCCCCCCTCCCGCTCTCCCCCCTCCCGCTCTCCGTGTGGCGCTCCTTGTTAGAGCGGTTCCAGTGGCAGAGCAGAGCAGAGCCCCCGTCCCCTGACATCTGAAGACTGCTCCCAAGAGACGACGGGCTCTTCACACCGCACGCCACCACTGCTCTAGCAGAGGTATGTGCATGGATTGTGGCCTCTGTCCGCGCCCCCCACGCACTTGCCTGTCTTGTCCCCTCACCATTCCAGTGCCACCCTTCTGTGACGGAGCGTGGCCGCTGTGGCGCGTGACAGGTGTGCCCCTAATGGGGCAGGGCTGGGCTCCGTGCTCCCTCACAGCTGCATACTTGGCACCGCCAGCAGACCCTGGAACTTCAGCAAGACTTCCGGCCTGCAGGTTTACACTGCCCACTTTATACAACATCGGATGCACTTCAAAACATTTTTCCAAGCAAATGTAATAAATTAGGTCGTGTTAGACTCGGTAATTAAGGCAAATATTCAGTTGGGGATGGTGTTGTGTTTTAGTAAATCCTCCCCAGGGAGGCAGTTTCCTCTCAGACTCACTCCATGTTGCGGTATTACTCCTTGTGTTAGTATTGTATGTTATGAGTCTGACACCCCCTGCACGCAGCTACCAGCAGCTTAGCCACACGCGTGTACGCTGTCTTAAAAAACGTGGGTTGGTTCCTTTGAAAGTAGTTGGGGTGTACCATGTTCGCCACGAGGTGCAATCAGGACTTTTATAAACCCGTCAACCTTTGGGAACCGACGAACCAGCCATTCCAACAGCATCTAACGCATAGGTCTGCACGACTCCATTCAAACTCCCGATCCAACCGCTGGACCCAATGAACTTTTCTCGAGTGCAAACATTCAATACAAGCATGGTTTCCGAGGTTCGCAGATGCCCTGGTGTTGTCTCATTAAGTAAAAGTCAATACGTGATTTATTGCATTGCCACACTTAGGGTATCTGACAGGGACCCTGGTGGCGAATAATGACTTCTTTTTATAGTGGATGGTTGGTGCTTTTATCACTAATAAAGAATTCGCATTAATTGATTGTATGTTTCAAAGGCCATCTGATTGTGTTTTTGCCTACTATGTTATCTACCCAAATAACTTCATTAAATGTTTTTTTCTGCATCCGCATAATGCATTGACAGATAAAAGTCTGGTCATTAATTGAGAAGGGCTGCAAGTAACAAGCTGTGCATGTCTGTGCCCCTACTAATTCCTGCACACTACTTCACGATAAATAGTGCTCTGGGGAGACAAGGCCTTTTTTGGAATAATCAATTTCCATTTGTGTGGTATTTGCTGCGCGGAAACAAATACACACTCTGGCAAATGTAGGAATTTGTGTACATGTACGTGCACACCCATATAAACCATATGTTTGATCATAGGCAGGTAGAACATATGAATTATGTATATATGGGTTATTAGCGCTGCTGGTAGTGTGTGGTGCTAGTCTGTGAGGGGTGTGACTGCTACTCTCGGAGGGTTGTTAGCGCTGCTGGTAGTGTGTGGTGCTTGTCTGTGAGTGCTTGTGATATTGTGACTGCTACTCTGTTAGAATTTTAGTAGAGTAGGGTTGCTGGTCTTTGAGAGGTGGGAAAGTGCTATTGGTAGAGTAGAGAGAGTGCAGAGTAGAGAGAGTGCAGAGTAGAGAGAGTGCAGAGTAGAGAGAGTGCGGAGTAGAGAGAGTGCGGAGTAGAGAGAGTGTGGAGTAGAGAGAGTGCGGAGTAGAGAGAGTGCGGAGTAGAGAGAGTGCAGAGTAGAGAGGGTGCAGAGTAGAGAGGGTGCAGAGTAGAGAGAGTGCAAAGTAAAGAGAGTGCAGAGTAGAGAGAGTGCAGTGTAGAGAGAGTGCAGAGTAGAGAGAGTGCAGAGTAGAGAGAGTGCAGAGTGACTAGGGAGTGCTAGGGACTGCAGAGTGACTAGGGAGTGCTAGGGACTGCAGAGTGACTAAGGAGTGCTAGGGAGTGCAGAGTGACTAGGGAGTGCCACGGAGTGCAGAGTGACTAGGGAGTGCTAGGGAGTGCAGAGTGACTGCAAAGTGACTGCTAGAGATTAAGCTAATGGCAATGTAAATGACAATGCCATTTATTTATCTGTTTTCAAAACCAACACATAAATACAAATTTTGTCATTTACAATGCCAATAGCTCTAACTTTTCTAAAGGCGAAACCATTGCATTGTAAATGCTTGTTTAGGACTTGTGCCCTGGTTAGAATATGTACAGCAGGCGCATCAGCTATGGAAGCCTTCATCATCCGTGAGCTTTCCATAGCTCTCCTATCGGATGGTTCAAAGGGCTAACCCAAATGACATGACTGTAGAGAGAGCAAGAGGGGAAGAAGAAAGGCGTCTGTGTTATCAAGCGCACCCTATACACATCACTGGCAAAGTCTTCAAACCATTACATGTGTAAAACATTAGTCGAGTGTGCAGTAGCTGTGCTCATGATGAGAAGCCAACCTTCGCTAAATAAGGTTCCTCCTTTATTTAAATATTTCTTTTTAAAAAAACCTTTACTTATACTGTTGGCATTCTTGTACAGTAATATATAGCATTGATAATGGCAAGGAAATTACACAGTTGGCATTACATAAATTGACAAAACCATATACAGCATGAGTTAACAGATAAGGAACTTCAATTTCCTGCATTTCACAACCAAAGAGGGCTTCATAGGTTTTTGGTCAGTGCACATTGTCGAATATAGCTGACAAAGGGTTCCCAAATGTCACGGGGTTGTGATCTCAAAGGCATTAATTGCCAGTAGTTAGACAACTGTTCATGGTAATAGACAATGTCTTTTATCCAGTCATTTGTTTTGGGCAGCAGGGTGCCACCCCAGCACATTGCAACCCTGCGTTTGGCGAGAAGTAACTGCAAGGCAGTGAGTCTTCGAGAACTGCTGGGAATCTCTGCCACATGGCCCAGTAGACCTGCCAAGGGAGAGGGGGCCAACTGTAATTGTATAATTTCCCGTATCATCTCGAAGACCTCTGCCAAGTATGCTGCAATTGCAGGGCATTGCCAGGCAAGATGAAGGAGGTCCGCTGAGACTGCTTGGCATCGTGTACATCTAGAGTCCAAAGATATACCCATTTTATGTAGCAATATTGGAGTGTGATAGGTGCGGTGTAATCAGTTCAAATGAATGAGGCGCAGCCTGTAATTCGGTGACAATAATTGAAGCTGGCCGCAGCAGAATGACCATTGTGCATCTGTGAGTGTAAGAGTGAGCCCCCCCCCCCCCTCCTTCCCCCAGGCATCTCGAGCTGGTGTTTGCATTGCGGAAGAGGTGCTTTGCATACTTTGGTACAGTGACGTGATAAGTTTCCGGGGTGAGGCGGTGGTGTAAGTAAACTCTAATGCGGGAAGGGTCGTTGGAGGCGCTGGGAATGTTGGGAAGAGTTTTCAACATGTCGCTCGCAGTTGATTATATAAGAATGTGTCCAGTGGCGCATTAGATTTTTGGTGTGGGGTCGGAGGTCCACGGAAATGATCTCCTGCAAAAAGATCTGCGAAGGTGTGCATATTGAGTCTGTCCGCGCGGCTACATGCGCCACTATCTTGTAGGGAGCGTATTAGTGGATTTTTTTTTATCAGGATTGAAGGGGCGTAAAGGAGAGGAACACTTGCGCGCCGCGCTAGCCCGACCCACACCCATTTCATACATTGAGGAGTAGCTATTTCGGACACGGGTCACTTATATGGGCTAAACAGGGCTGATGAAAGAGGCCAAGGTTAAACTGCATCTATCTCTACTGCAACTTATGGTTGAAATGGCGTGGGATGTTTCAAGTAATGTAGGAAGTGTGCCTGAGCGCACAGTGCGTACAGCTGTTCATCTGGTGCGCCTAGCCCTCCCTGCGCTTCTGGCAACATCAGTAATTCTTATTTAACTTGGGGCTGTTGTCCTGCCCATACCAGTGCGACGAGGTGTGATCTAAGTCTTTTAAAAAAGGCCTGTGTGATCGGGGTGGGAATATTTATAAATAGATAGAGAAACCATGCCATTGTTTTACCAAAATTGACTTGCCACAGCTCGGTCATTTTTTTCTGCTAATGTGGATTCCTAGATATTTAACTGACCCAGTTGCCCACTGAAAGAGGTGCTCTACGGGAAACGGGACTGTGGCTTCCGTTAGTGGAAAGAGTATTGATGTGGCCCAGTTGATCTGGACTCTAGACAAGCCTCCAAAGAGTATGTGTTCACGGATTCATGGCGAAAGGTTGTGTTCCGGCTGGATTACATAAAGGGTAACAACATTCACGTATAGGGACCCAGTGAGGCTCGGTTTGCAAGGTGTTGGTGAATTTGTGTGGCTAGGGGCTCCATCCGATGGCAAAGATCAGGGGTGAGAGGGGGCACCCCTGCCTCCTGCCCCTGCTAACCGGAAATGGCTCTGAAATCTGCCAATTGAGCCGCATCCGGGCTGTGGGTAGTGTGTATAGTAGACGTATTTGTGCAAGGAAGATGGAGCCGAGGCCAGGAGTGGGAACAGAAACCCCCATTCTAATGTATCAAATTCTTTAGGTGTATCAAGCAAGGCTGCCAGTGCTGTTGTGTGGGGGTGTAGATAATGCATTACCGCAAACATGGGCCGGAGATTGTGTGCTGTAGAGCAGCCCGGGATAAAACCGGACTGATCGGGCCTGATCATTACCGGCATTAGAAGCTGCAATCTGTTTGCTAGTACTTTTGCAAATATTTTGATATCGATATTAATGAGCGATTGAGGCCTATACGAATCACATTGGTCGGCAGGCTTATCAGGCTTGAGGAGCATGAAGACAGGGGCGTCACTAGGGGGGTACGGGGGGTGCCGAGCGCACAGGTGACACCATCACATGGGGTGAAACCGTGCAGGCCTGCCAAGTATCACCATAGGACGTGACACTAACGCATTTCTGGCACATCTGACAACTGTGCGTGCGACCGGGCCGGCAGATTTCACTTGCCAGTGCTGGCTCAGTAACAGTTAAAAATCTCTCTGTGCCGTGCTACAATCTTACAATATGTCCTCTGCTGCCTGGAGACTCGGGGGTCCTGCCCTCAGCAGAGTCGTTGCGTTGCAGGCTCTGTGGCGCCGTGGTGGGGGGATGTGACCTTATGTCAGTCAGAAGCGGCGGCGGGAGGCTGCTGCCTGACACAGGACATGCTGCTCTGTGTGAATTCCGCTCCGACCGTGTCCGCTACAGCCTGCCTGGAAACGGGACTCACTCCTGTCTGCTGTGCAGTGATGCGCTCTGGCTCCGAGCACCCGTGCTAGGAGGTGCTGGGGGAGGTCCTGTGAATACCTGCATCAGGACGTGAGCAAGTGCCGAGCAGGTCCTCTGAACGGCGGCGCCAGGAGCCGGTAAGGGTATTATACTGCACGGTTGGGCCTCAGCTGAACCCCAGCCAGGGCCTTGTACTGCACGGTCACCAATGCAAAGTTTATCGGAGGAAAACAAGTATTTCCTAATGTGCGCAGATGTTGGGACTCAGTGGGTTAGAGATTTTAGAAATATCAGAGTTTGTTTTATTGCCGGTAGTTTCAGGCAGGGAAAGGTCTGTAGATGCATCTGAAAGGAGGGACGAATAACGAGCACAACATCGCAGGGGTATTTGTATAGCGCTCTGGTGACAACAATGAGAGTGCTTACACCTTTTCTGTAGCTGTTCAGACCACAGCTTCCATGAGTAAATAGAGAAGTATTTTGGATGGTGAGTCTCTAATGTCTGTGTGTGGGGGGGTGGTTGCTTTTTGTAAATGGTGGTGAAGGTTCTCATTAGGGGAGAGCGTCTAATGTCCGTTATGATCTTGGCACCGCTGGTATCAGAGCAGTGGGAGCGCGCAAAGGCCTATGGGAGGCCGGGCGTGCTAGAATGGAGGGCGCCCTCTTTCAAACAAGCATTGGAAATGCAATAGGTCTCGCAATAGAAAAGTTTGAGCTTTTGGTGTGGAAAATGTAAATATTTTTTAATTTTTGTTTATGGTTTTCAAAATATAAAAGTATTAATTTTGTTATTAGAAATGCCAATAGTTATAAAATTAGCAAATGTTACATCTATAGCATTAGTAAAGGTACACGTTTAGTTTTCCCCTGTCTTACATGTATTGATCTGACAAATCACAATGTTTTAACAAGAACAGAAGTGAAAACATTTAACATCTTTTTATGACATTTGTAATAAAGCTTGAAACCGTGACAGAAAATATTTGAACCAGTTGTTGTTGAATTGTTGCACAGATTGATGCTGTGGTGGCGCTGAGTGATGTTGTTTTGGCGACTATTGATTCTGTGGCGTTCAGTGATGCTGTGCAATAGATAGATAGAGGGAGGGTGATAGATAGAGGGAGGGCGATAGAGGGAGAGCGATAGAGGGAGGGCGATAGAGGGAGGGCGATAGAGGGAGGGAGGGTGATAGAGTGATGGAGGGCGGTAGAGTGATGGAGGGCGGAAGAGTGATGGAGGGCGATGGACGGCGATAGAGTGAGGGAGGGCGATAGAATGAGGGAGAGCGGTAGAGTGATGGTGGTAGAATAAGGACGGTAGAGTGAGGGCGGTAGAGTGGTAGAGAGGGCGGTAGAGTGGTAGAGTGAGGGCGGCATAGTGGTAGAGTGAGGGCGGTAGAGTGGTAGAGTGAGGACGGTAGAGTGAAGGCGTGAGGGTGGTAGAGTGAGGGCGGTAGAGTGGTGGAGTGAGGGCGGCATAGTGGTAGAGTGAGGGTGGTAGAGTGGTAGAGTGAGGACGGTAGAGTGAAGGCGTGAGGGTGGTAGAGTGAGGGCGGTAGAGTGGTAGAGTGAGGGCGGTAGAGTGGTATTGTGAGTGCGGTAGAGTAAGGGCGTGAGGGCGGTAGAGTGGTAAAGTGAGGGCGGTAGAGTGGTAGAGTTAGTGCAGTAGAGTGAGGGCGCTAGAGTGGTAGAGGAAGGGCGGTAGAGTTGTAGAGTGAGGGCGGTAGAGTGAGGGCAGTAGAGTGAGGGAGGTAGAGTGAGGGCGTGAGAGCGGTAGAGTGGTAGAGTGAGGGCGGTAGAGTGGTAGAGTTAGTGCAGTAGAGTGAGGGCGCTAGAGTGGTAGAGGAAGGGCGGTAGAGTTGTAGAGTGAGGGCGGTAGAGTGAGGGCAGTAGAGTGAGGGAGATAGAGTGAGGGCGTGAGAGCGGTAGAGTGAGGGCGGTAGAGTGGTAGAGTGAGGGCGGTAGAGTGAGAGTGGTAGAGTAGTAGAGTGAGGGTGGTAGAGTGAGGGCGTTAGAGTAGTAGAGTGAGGGCGGTAGAGTGGTAGAGTGAGGGTGGTAGAGTGAGGGCGGTAGAGTGGTAGGGTGAGGGCTGTAGAGTGGTAGAGTGAGGGCGGTAGAGTGAGGGTGGTAGAGTAGTAGAGTGAGGGTGGTAGAGTGAGGGCGTTAGAGTAGTAGAGGAAGGGGGGTAGAGTGGTAGAGTGAGGGCGGTAGAGTGAGGGCGGTAGAGTCCGGCCAAGGAAAAGTCACACAGGAAGCTAAGCATGCATGCAGAGAGGCGAGTGAGAGACTAGCGCTGCCTGCTCCATAAGCATTAGAAAGAAAAGTGTATGGCAGAGGTACAGGCTACCTGACTCTTCGCACGCACCCATTCAGATGTTGGCCTCTCAGCGGAGTCTGCCAACTAGACAAACAAGTGCTGAGTTGCAGATTAATATAGGTATTAACTCTGCCTCAACCAGAAGACAGCCGAGCTGATACCTGCCGCTCTCTAAACGGTCACAAAGTACAGCAACGTTGTAAGGATTCAGCGTTTGAGTTTCAGAGCTATATATAGCATCCTATGTGCTGTCCAGCACCTTATTTAAGGCAAAAGAGTCCGCTCAAACAAGCAAGGGTTACTGTGTTTTGCTCAACAAACCATTTCTAACAGACATTGGCCTTTTCTGAAATAGCTTGTAGGTCACTATGATCCATTGCCAACAGGGAATAAGACTCCAGTAGCAAACCACATGCATTTCTAAGAACTACCCACAAACAATATCACTTTTCCTGTCCAGCTCTGTGAACCAGCGGGAGCCTAATAGCAGCTCTAAAACGTACTCCAGTGCATGACGCTGGCAGTTTATCAGGACAAATATCCACATTGATATTGCTGTTCATCAAAAGTAAACACAACAGTGTCGGCTAGGCAGGAGCTTTTGTTGGTTCACGTACCTATAGTTTTAAAAGAAAAGGTACAATAGGGAAAAGAGGTGCCGTTTCCACGTAATGTGCGCCAATGATCCAGTAACTTCACCTTTGCTTAAAGATCGGCAGGGGAAACGCCAGTTGGTCTAGCACAAATAGAAGTTGCCTGACATGCTGCTTCACACGCAGGCTGGCTGACACATAACAGTGATCCGCACATAATGTGGGGGTATACGGACAGAAACTGGCATGCAGGGAGGCAGGAGGAGAAACAGTCTGGCATGCAAAGGTAACATATATCAAGAATCTAATATAGAAGTTTAGTATCGTAAGCAGAAGAAGATGCCATTCAGAGTGAGAGGTGATGGTACATATGAAAGATGCTTGCAAGCAGCGGACAGAGAAGTGCAAGTAGAGCAGTTAGCATGTACAGGAAGTGGGGGCGCAGAATGGAATTTAAAAAACAAGGAGAGAGCTGGACAGGGAGGAATGGTGACGAGACGAACGGGGAGCTGCAGGCCGTGCAGTGAATAATTAGGGGAGGAGAAATGCCGGCCTGAGGCACAGAGAACACGCTGGGAGAAGCTTGTGGGAGGGAGGCTGGGATGCCTTTGATGTGGTGATGCGAGGCAGGCAGGCAGGCGGCTGGTGGCATTTAAATTAGAAATTTCGTAACAAAAAATCAAGAACGAACACAACTTCCCTTAATGTCCAGATGAAATTAACATGCTAGATCTAAAAACAAATATAAGTGTGATGTGTACTTTAAAATGGCCAGCATTGTCATATATAGAGCAAATTTATGTTCTTTCAAATTATATACAAAGGAGGATTTTGTATCTGTATTTGTTCACATTCTATATAGAATTACAGTATGCTTTTAAATGTGCATTCTAGGAAAAGGAGGCTTAAAGAAGCAAAGCAATTTTCCTAACGCCACGTAACATCTGCAAGGGAGAGTGAGGATTTTAGTTCAGCTGCTAAATCGCCCTAGACAGGAAAGATGCATTTATATAAAATAAACTATTTTTAGAAGCACTAACTAGATAAGTCCTGTGTCATCGATTAAAATGTCACAGCAACAGCACTGCAAGAGTAGAACTAAAGCTAGATGTGAAAGCACACAAAAGAAGCCGTACCACTGCACTCATTTACTAAAGTGACCGTGCTTCCTGCTAAAGGCAGCAACTAAATAAAGGCCAACCGTACTGCTCTTGCAAGATTCCAGCAAGGAGTTGACACCCAGAGACTGTACCAATTAAAGCTTCTTTCTCTGACCGTCTTAATTGACATGGGAGTCCTGAAACAAGGGCATTTTCACCATGCTCCTAACCAGAATATTCCTGCTGGCACACCACGATAAAGTATCTTTTTTAATAAAAAATAAATAAAATGTATTAAAACATACGTCTGCAGGAGGACGAATTGAGATGCTGCCATTTAAAGTCTTTCCAAACACATTGCAGCCACTGTATATATGCATCACCATGAGAGGAAAAAACAAGCGGCTAACGTTGTAATGAAGCTCGCGTCGCTGGTTGAAAAGCGGCTGCAAGTCAAATGGCGGCCGTGAAACTGAAAGTTGATGCAGCAGGGGGGCGGAGCGATAGTGTTTCCACCAACAAAGAGGCAATGTGCATGTAAAGAATACGAACGTGTTCAGCTGCTAAATCGCCCTAGACAGGAAATATGCATTTATATAAAATAAACTATTTTTAGAAGCACTAACTAGATAAGTCCCGTGTCATCGATTAAAATGTCACGGCAACAGAAGAAGCTGTACCACCGCACTCATCCACTAAAGTGACCGTGCTTCCTGCTAAAGGCGGCAACTAAATAAGGCACAAGTTTTGTTAATGGTGATCAGGCTCACATAATAAAGACAAGCCCGGAGTTGTGTTTAAAGTTTTTAAAAAACGAGACACGGCCTACCGGCCGTGAAAGTGAAAGTACGGCCGGCCGTGAATAATTTGGGGAGGAGAAATGTGTTGAAGAGCTGCTGGAGGCACCAAGCTGGGGAACAGATGGCTGGCGATTTGATGCTGTGCACGCGCATTTTAGCTCAATGCGCATCGCGCATTGACCTAAAAGCGCACGAGCACAGCATCAAATCGCCAGTTTGGTTAAACTCTGGATAAGCCCTTATATCTCTCGCCAGCTCAAATGCGCAAGCGCATTGGCAGGCGAGACCTAAAAAGACTGAGATGGGTGGGAGGGAGCCGGGATGTGAGAGTTAATCCATGCAACCAGTGCAGCAAATAAAGCTGGTCCCGCGGGGCTCGCGCTTGCAGGGGTATCCAGAGAGGTGCGTGCATGAGGTGTGGGGAGCGGAAGCACAAGGTGCCTGCTGGCTATACAGGGCAGTCTGGCACTACGACAGTCACTGAGGCAGGCAGCGAGACCTCCCTCCTGAACCACAGAGCAGATGAACGCCCAGCCTTGCCTTCCAGGAATCCCCTGAATGTGGCAGCAGCACGTGGGCTCTGAAGGGCACATAGAAAATGGTGCGGAGGTGATGTGAGGGTGGGCCTGTGAGAGGGAGGAGCAAGGTAGAAAGAGAGAGAGTGCAGTGTGTTCGAGTAAAAAGAGGCCTAAAGGGAGAGGGCGAATGCAGGCATCAGAAAATGAAGGAAGCTGGGGGGTGTGGCTTGGATGGCAACGCAGGCAGTCGCCTAAGTCCAAGAGCTCCGCAACCCCGGGACAACAACAGAGAGCCATACAGCGAGAACCGCCCCAATCCCCACAAGAAGCACATCGAACAGTGTGGGAACACCTGGTGCTGAAGGTGGTGCAAGCCTTCCCTAACGCAACACAAGAAGGAACAGCAACTAGCTAAAAGATCTCTAGCACTGCCGAGCAGTAAGGCGCACCTAAGATGGTGGCGCATTGAAGAAGACTACAGCAACCACCACACACTGCGGTGCCAGAACCCCTCCCTCATAACAACGAGCGGAAACAAAAGGGGGCGAAGCTCAGGAGAAGCAGCCACTTCAGAGCCACAAAAGAAGGTGAAATAACGCTCGGAGCTACCCGTGAGCAACTAACTCCCCGATAACGGAAGAAACGAAACCGAAACTCACCACTCCAGGGCGGACATCTTGCACTGGCAGCACACAAGCACAGACAGCAGCAGAGGTGAGCACACCGGAAGGCGGGGGTAAAAATTGTTAAATGCGCGCCACCACCCAGCCATTAAAAGTCCCAGCAATTAAAGACCGAACCGGAAAAAGGAACCGCTAATCAGGCAGCATTTACGGAGGTCACAGAGGCTGACACCGGAACACGGCGGCCATCTAGAGAGGGGCAGGCGGCGGCACAACGAGCACGGAGGGTAAGCGCGCCGGGGGGAGAGCAAGCCCCAAGGCGCATGCAGCACCACCTCTAACCCCCGAGCCAAAGAAACAAAAAGGACAGCCCAAGTGGCCAAGCCGGAAGGGCGTATAAAGGCGCTGGATAGCAGCACGGCTGCCATCTTGGAAGGGGCGATCGGTGACTAAAGCGCAAGCAATACGACACGGGAGGCGACCGCTGGACGGTATCGAGCCTCAAGCGCACGACACCTGGCCTCCCCAAAACCAAAGCGAAACAAGAAAGGGCACAGACCGCAGAGGCGGACACAGACACGGCAGCCATCTTGGAAAGGGAGGCTGGCGGCACGGCGCAATAAGCCCAGAGCAACTCCACAGTAGCTGGAGGTGAGCCCCCAAACGTATGCCACCACCCAGAGCTGGCGACACAACAGACACCGTAGCTCATCCCTCGCTGTGGGCGGCCATCTCAGAACAACCAAGAGGTAGCGACCCAGCCGGGAAGTGCGGTACTACCCTTCTTAAGCTCAACCGCCAGGCGCGCTAGACGGCACTACGAAGCTAGCTTCAAACGCCTGGGGAGCACACCGAACTAAGGCAGCATAACAACAAGCCGCAAGCCAAACCCCAACGGCACCATAAGTCAGTCTGAGGAAAGGGGCAAGGTCAGAGCCAACACAGCAAGTAGTATTACCAGCCCACGGCGGGCATCTCATCAGGGCCTATTCCAACGGAACAAACGGTCCTACCCCGTAGAATGTGCAGTGTAGCACTACACATGGCTACAATCGCAGCAGCAGCAGGCACAGGGAAGCAAGCAACAGCAGTGCACAGAGAAGTCCTGGCGTCCAGCAAAACACGAACCAGGACAGTAAGGTGGCCTAGCAGGTTCACCTTCAGTGGCAACACGAGGGACAAAGATACCACATCAACAAACAGAGGCCCACACCAAGAGAACCAACATAAGGACCAACAGAAGAAGGACAGGCTGTCCATATACCTCGCAAGAAGAGGTTTCGACAAGATGGCCGGCAGAGACAACAAATTTGCCAACGACAATAAAAAGCAAAGGAAGGATATGGTGGAATCGCCAATCAAGATGAAAAACAACCACACCATTGATGCAGTGATGGAAACGCTCCTCAAAAAGATAACGGAAGCCAACGACCTAGCCAAGGCCACTAAGAACTCCATGGATAACGTTCAGCTAGAACTCACTGCAAAACGAGCGGACCAAAACAAAATTGCCAGCAGAGTAGGTGAAGCGGAGAGGAGAATTAGCGACATAGAAGATAGAACAGCCAGCACGGACAGAGATGTACGCTATGTCTCCAAGGTATCCAGCGACCTTCAGAGAATGTTTGCGGAACAGGAAGACAGAAACAGGAAGGGGAACATAAGGATCCTGGGAGTGCCAGAGGATGAAGAAGAGGCCGCAGGGTCGTGCGCAGCAATGCTAGAAACCCTAATTCCAAAACTGACGGGCCTCAAATTCGAAAGAGCCTTCGAGATAGACAAAGCATATAGAGTACCGGCGATGAAGCAACAGCAGACGAAAGGTCCGAGAACAATCATTTGCAAGCCCTTGCGAGCCAACCACACAGACGCCATTTTTGCGTTTGCGAGAAAAGGCCAAACAGTGAAGTGGAATGGCCATAAGATAATAATCACCCAAGACTTCTCGAAAGGGATGGTGGAAACTAGGAAAGGCTAAAGAAAGCTAACATCACGTGCAGCTTTGCAGGGACTGCAAAAATGCGAATAATGGACAGGAGAGGCACGCGCACTTTTGACGACCCAGCCGACCTACGTAGATACCTCCAAGGACCAGACCCAGAGGAAATGGAAGAAACAAGCCCAGGGACAGCGAAAAGGAGGGCATCATCAGACGGCTCGGAAACAGGCGCAGCAGGCGGACACTAAGACACAAGCCAGGCCAACACTACAGCAGCGTCAGCATACCTAAACAACGTCTACCTCACCACGCCACAGTGCAGCGGCACCACTGATCACCACAAACACGTATCTACATCATGACCGCTAAGGCGCGGCAGGCCTGTGACCTAGACTTACCACCTAAAGTATTTTGTATCACTCAGAAAGGCTGCAGCCACACCGCAGCGATACCACAGAACACTCTGAATGACGCTTCTACCTCAACGGACCTTGGAACTTTGAACTTGAACTCGGAACTCGGACTATTACCTAAAGTATTATGTATCTCTCAGGGAAGACCGGACCACGTGCAGGCTCCAGCAGTTTAAGAAGAATATCCTTTACCAGATGTGTACAGCACAGCAGGGGGCAGGGGAGTATCGATCTCGGGGGGGGCGGGGGCGGAGGACCGTTGCAGTCGCACGTTTACAGTACGTTGACAGGGGGGAGGGGGGAGGGGAGGGAGGGGGGAGAGGGCCGGGCGGGGAGCCAAGCGGCATGGACAATCGTAACCTTGTGGAGACACTTTTTCTCTTTTTCCCTCTTTCTGTCCTACTACACATCCCAGATCTCCAACCTGCCCCGGGGGGACCGACAACATGTGGCAGGGGTAGCCTCTCTGGGCCCAAATCTGACACCAAGGACTAATTCTAGCACCTACGTAGGCACAAGCGAAAAACACAGACCACCATGACCACATTCACCACACAGACCCTAGCGCAAATAGCCGCAGACATCAAGATTGTATCCCTAAACGTCAAGTGCCTTAACCATCCAGTTAAACGTCGGAAGACTGTAGAATATTTAAACAAACTCAAGGCCAACATATATGTCCTCCAAGAGACCAGAGTCTCAGTAGAGGACGCGACCCGACTCAAGGCGAGCTGGATAAGTGAGGTAGTATGCTTACCAGCCATAAACAAGAAGGTGGGAGTGATCACCATCATCAGCAAGAAAGCAAAGTTTAGGGTACACAACCACCAAGCAGACACAAAGGGCAGAAGGCTACTCACTTGTATCAAAAGAGGGGAAGAGACTATACACATAGCCAACATCTATGGCCCGAACTCAACAGACAAAAAATTCTGGGAAGAGGTAGAAAGCGAGCTCAACAGCATCCCCCTGGGGGAGCTGCTAATCACAGCGGGAGACATGAACCAAGCGATGGAAAATGCCACGGACAGACATCCACATAGACCCAGCCACATAACGCAAGAGCAGACAACACTCGAAAACCTATGCGCCAAGCTAGCACTGTCAGACCCATGGAGACTACAACACCCCAGCGCCAGAGAATACACATTCTACTGAAACTCACACAACTCATACAGCAGAATTGACTACATACTCATGTCCTCCACTCACACACATCTGACTGAAACAACAGAAATAGGGCCCATAACAATTTCAGACCACGCTCACATCTCCCTCTCCATAAGCGGGAAGCACAACGAGAAGCCAAACCGTAGCTGGCGCCTCAACAGCGACATACTAGAGAACACGACAAACATAACTGAGGTAGAAGAGGCGATTAAGGAATATCTAACGTTCAACGACACCGCAGACACTGACACCATCACCCTCTGGGAAGCACTAAAAGCCACAATAAGAGGGAAGCTCCTGAGCATCAAAGCCAGATGAACAGGAGTAGGAACAACAAATTTACAGAATTGGAGGGCCAGATAAAGGAACTAGAAAGGAACCATAGAGCGAACCTGGTGGATAGGAACACCCTCACCACACTCACAAAAAAGAAGTACGAATTGAACAGGATACTAAGTGAAAGGGCAAGCACTTGGCTTAACAAATACAAATCCATAAACCTATGCTCAGCAAACAAAGCAGGCAGAGCACTAGCGGGATACCTGAAAGCCAAACAAAGGCAGCACTCTGTTGTAGCGATTACAGACAAAAATAACAGAACCCACAGGGTCAACAAACTAATCCTTGAAACCTTCAGGGGTTTCTACAAGGAACTGTACACAGCGGACAAATCACTAGCGGCAGACGGCGGCGCAAACTTGCTAGACAAACTCGGTCTGCCCAAACTAAGCAACGAACAAAGAGACTCACTAGAGCAGGACATAACTGGAGCCGAGGTGGGGATGGCAATAGACTCGCTGAAGCCAAATAAAGCGCCAGGGCTGGACGGATTCACGGCGGCCTTCTATAAACAGTTTCAGCCCCTGCTAAAAGAGACCATGGTCAGAGTCTTCCAGACGTGCGCTGACAGGGGGAGCATGACGAATTCGATGGCGAAGGCAAACATCATTGTCATCCCCAAAGATGGGAAGGACCCACAATTCCCGCAAAACTATCGCCCGATCTCACTAATAAACGTAGATTGTAAAATATACGCAAAAGTAATGGCTGCAAGACTAAACAGATATCTACCTCACCTCATACACAAATCGCAAGTAGGCTACCTAAAAAACAGACTCTCACAAGACAACACCAGACTACTCTGCCACCTCATAAACCGCACAGCTAACAGCATGGAGAAGGCAGTCATGATTGCGCTTGATGCAGAAAAGGCCTTCGATAGAGTCTCGTGGCCCTTCCTTGACCAATGCTTGCGCAAATTCGGCCTAGGGGATAAATACCGGGGTATGGTCATGTCACTCTAGAAAAACCCCAGGGTACGAGTGGTGGTCAGCACAACCACGTCGGCGATGTTCACCCTGGAGAGGGGGACGAGGCAGGGGTGTCCTCTATCACCGGGACTATTCCTACTCGCATTAGAACCACTCCTTCACATGATCAGGAATAATCCGCTAATAACAGGAGTACGAGTCGGAGGACAAGCTTTCAAGCTGGCAGCATATGCCGACGACATCCTGATCACCACTAACGACCCAGAAACATCAATAGAATCCCTGATGCAAACCATTTAGGATTATGAGCATGTCTCAGGATATAAATTAAACTGTGACAAATCTGAATGCAAGCCAATGAACTGCCACACAACAAGGACAGTACTAGGCATGTCCGGACTTGCGTGGCAGAGGAAACCCTTGAAGTACCTGGGCCTCCTCTTTGGAAGAGACCTTAGGTCGACCCTAGACCACAACGAGGAGGCAATGCTGAGGAAGATCAGGAGCAAGCTAGAAGCCTGAAGCCCCAAATTCATCAGCTGGTGGGGTCGAGTCGAGACGATCAAGATGATGATCACACCAATGCTAAACTATCTGCTGAGCATGCGACCACTAACCTTAACTACGGACTTTCACAAAAAAATAGATAAAGCAATCAACTCATTCCTATGGGGTGGCAAGAAGGCCAGAATCAGCCTATCAAAACTTAGACTAAAAAAGTACCAAGGTGGGCTAAACCTTACGATCTACAAGGCCTTCCAAATGGCCTGCCTAGCAAAACAGGGCATACACTGGATCTCCCCCACACCAGAGTACTTGCCGGTCTGGCTCGACCTGGAAAGATGCATCCTGGGGGGGGGCCGACCCAATCATGGCGCTGACGGCCAACAGACACCCAGAAGCAAAGAATGCAATCATCAGGAACACAAAGACGGCACTACTCAGAGTAGACAGAGAACTGGAGGTCAGCAACAAAGGGTCCAAATGGGAATCAACATGATACAACTCCAAGGTAACATACAAAGGGGGGACACTAGAGAACACTGAGTGGTATAGCAGAAGCCTCACGACGCCGGCCCAACTAGAGCTAGGCAGCAACCCGCTCACATTCGAAGCACTACAGCGCACGCATAAACTACCAAACAAGAAGTTCTATGAATTCCTCAGGATCAAGGCAGCCATCACCAAAGCTAACCTCTCGAAACACAAACCATCCATCATACAGTACTCACAAAACCTAAACAAGACAGGCCACCAAACTGCTCACATTTACAAACTCATCACCCCCGCACCACAACACTAAACAACAAAACACTAGCATTCTGGGAAGGGAAGTTACAGAGACCACTAAACGAAGATGAAAGGGCCAGACTATGGATCTCAGCATCCAAAAACAAGATAACCCCACAACTAGCCCAAACAAAATACTGGCTATTACACAGACTACACTGGACCCCAGCCAAGCTAGAAACAGTAGGAGCCAGCAAGAGCGGCACCTGCTGGAACTGCCACAAAGCAAGGGGGGACCTTGCTCACGTCCTATATGAATGCCCCAAGGTCAAGGTTTTCTGGCGCAAAGTTTACGAACTCATAGACACGCTTACAGGCTGCCACATACAACGCGGCCTACCAGGCATAACCATGGCCTTCCTGGCCACAGAGCTCGACTCCATTTACTTGACAAGTTGGAATGTGCATTTCAACTTTTTTCCACTTCCCCCACATACAAATGTTTCAGTTTTTACGCCAAGAAAAGTAAATAAAGAATTCTGCTGATTTAGTAATACTTTTTCAGCAGGGTTAGTTGCCCTCAAGTCACAAGGTTCCTGATAACACAGTTGCTGGCACAGCATTCCGGTGTATCTTGGCGAAGCACGTCATCCTACACGAGCCCCCTGTGAGAAGTTTAAAGTTATCCACATGTGTGTATTTTCAGTCTCTGTCTGGAGGAGAGTGGAGTAAACTTACGATCCAAATACTAGTAAAAAATCTAAACAATTACAAGGTCTGCCCCAGGCACCTCTAAAGGTCCTGACCAGTTGCGGGCCGCACATGCATCCCGAGTCATTATCCTCAGGTCCAGGGCCACCCAGGGGCCAGGCCTCGTCCGGACAGCTTGCTTTACAAATCTTAACTCCCTTGAGGCCTAGTTCTGGACTCAGCACAGGGGCAGCCAAAAATGCCTGCCTGGATAGGAGGCCTTTCCAAAGCACTGGCATGTCATGTTGTCCCAGCGAAGTATTTCACGGCTTCACAATCACGAGAGACTGACTCAGACCCAGCCCTCTTGTCTTTCAGTAGAGACATCTCACGATTGGTTTCAGAACCCCGTTTCCTGCAGTGTGGGTGGGTGATGCTCACATGGATTATCCCAGGAGACAAGGTCGCAGCTCCAAATACAGGCAGCGCATCTCTCACTTTCGCCTAATCATGGCCTTAGTGTCCCCCCTCACAGCCCTCTGTGCCCCGGCTGCTCACAGTGTGTGTCCATGAGGCCCCCTCAGTGCCTATCCGTGTGCCCCCAGCTCCTCACAGTGTGTGTCCATGCGGCCCCCTCTCTTCTGGCCCCCTCACTATATACAAAGGAACACAGATCAGCACTGGTCCGCTTAGTAGCCGCAGCATCCCTGATGCTTTGTGTTCTCTTGCGCTGCCACCAGCAAGGGGGAGGGGTGCTGCCCGACAATGCTCTTGGTGTTCTGCTGCATACTTCCGGGGCAAGCGCGGACAGCTTAGGGGTTGAAGGCGTATTCTAATAGAAGGTGTAAACTCTTTATCGCAAAGTACGATCCAGAGAGCCTCAAAGCTGACAGAGGCGAGCATGTGCCAAGAAGGAGCTCTGTGTGCCCGCACTAGGAGTTGAGGAAGTGCCAACTGTAAATTGCTATGGCTGCTAAATTGATTCATTCCTAGCTGCCTTTCGTGCCCTTATATGTTTCCCCTTCTTCAATGCTTAATTTTGTACCGCTTTTGGCCGCCATAAGTGTGGCAGGGTATGCTCAGACGTGAGTCCCTTGCTCACTTTGCCACTGGATTCAAGCAAGCCGGGCTGAAGACGGCTGGAATACCAGAAACCGGTCCTCGGAAGCTTGTTTCCGGTCCAGGGAAGGCATGGCTTGGCATTTCGGGCTGGACTGTTCCCATGAGGCACAGGGTCAGACTGATTTGCATATAGCCATGTCTGAACTGGGGTGGCAGAGTGGGCTAAAGAACGGTGATGGATTAAACCCAGATCTTTTGACTGGGTGTGAGTGTTTGATTGGTTCAGATGCTCCGTCCATTACCACCCCCCTTTTGTACGGATTTTTGCTTGTGTCACTTACAGTCGTTAAAACGTCACATAATTTCGCTGAAATTATGAAAATGTCACACTGAAACTGTCACGGCTGTTGATCCTCAGGGTCGGAATGATGCTCTAATGGGGTCCACCTCCAGACGTCCCCGCACTCTAATTAAAACCTTCAGAGTGCAAGGCAGTCAGGCGAGGGAAAATTTAGGTAGAAAACAGGAACATCCAGGACAGGGACCTGAAACGATAAGAGGAATACATTAACTAAAGTTCCCTGATATCCTAATCCTAATCTCACTGGTATGAACTAGGCATGGGCGGAAAATCCGTTCCGCTCGCGGATTTTGCGGATTTTCGGGAAATCCGCAATCCGCGAGATTTGCGAATTTCCTGCAAAATCCGCAAATCCGCGAGCAGCGGATTTTGCTCGCACTGCTCGCACTGTTCGCGTGAGTTCGCGCCCCGCGAATAAGTGCGAAATTGCAGAAATACGATCTAAGCAAAACTGAAAGTAACTACTTACCAGGTTCAAAAGTTCAGGCACATCATTAGTAGCCATTTCCTGTAGTGCTTCCTGAGGGGCCCCTCCAGAGTTCAGTTGCCAGTTGAAACTATTATGTGACCCTGCTCTGAACCTCAGAATAGTTACACATATGCCACAAAGGTCATGAATTACAGCTAAGGGAGACAAGCAGGAGCCAGGCTGGAAGTTAAAATCCATTAATCAGCCCCTAATTCATTATTGTCAGTTGGGGCAGGGCAGGTGTTGTAACTAATTTTGCAACAATGAAAGCACTTAGCAAGTGCAAAAGATCACTAATCAGGGCGCACTAAGGAAGCAGGTGCCAGCTAAAAAAATATTCTGTGACACATTAATCAGCCCCAAATTAATTCAGGTCACTTGAGGCAGGGAAGGTGTGCTTTGCTTTGCCGAAAATAATGTACACTGGACAACCAGAGGGTGTGGTGATGAAACAGAGGGTGGCATGGGTGGGCCAGAGGGTGGCATGAGTAGTCAGAGAGTGGCAGTGGTGACAGAGAGTGGCAGTGATGAAGAAGAGTGTCCCAAACAGGTTGGACACGTAGAAACAACAAGTTCGCAAAACTTGCGACCCGACAGGTAAGTTCGCAAATTGCGAAATTGTAAAAACCCTCGCGAACTGGCAGAAACACGGGCGAACACAAAAAAAAAAAAAATCCGCAAATTCGCGGGAATTCGCGGATTTTGCGGATTGCGAGTTCGCAAATCCGCAAATTCGCGGATTGCCAATCCGCAAAATCCGCTCATGCCTGGTATGAACACGAACCCTCACCTGATAGTGCTCAGGATACGACCCTTCCCTTGTTTGTATTCCTTCTTGGGCTAAAGATAAGACAACAAAACAATAGTCAAGACTCTCTTGTAACCCTCTATGTCTCAGGTGTATGTACTCTAACAACTCAACACACATTCACTCACCAGGTGCCAAAAGAAGGGATGTAGTAAGGAGATCACCGATGGACTAAGGAAAGATCAAGCTCTTCCCCCAGCTCCTTATCGCCAGATGAAATCTCCGATGTTCCTGATCGAAATGATAGAATAACTAAACTTAAATGCAGCCAACCGGCTTTTCACTCTTGACAAAATGTTCGAGGCAGTATTAAACACGAACGAAATAGGAGGGGGCAATCCTTGCGTCTCCTGTTCGCTGTACTTAACTCAACAATGATCTCATAGTCTCGGCGTGCAGTGAAGGGGGAAATCCAAGCGTCTCCACATACACACCCTGAAAAGTAGCAAGAACAACACAAAGGCGTGGAGGGGGCAATCCGGCGTCTCACACGCAAATAACAAACAAAGCACCAGCCGGTGCCAAGAACGCGGTTCTTGACTACGTGCGTGAGCGACCCGAAGGGGGCAATCCGGCGTCTCCGCGTTACTCACTAAACTATAACTGCAGTTCCGCAAGTGCGCTGAGGGAGCAATCCGGCGTCTCACGCGCCTTGCGGGTAACTCCCGCAAGATCAGTCTTCACTCGTCTCACTCCAACTTGCTCCACAGCCGCAGAGCAAAAGACGAACCACGCCTTCCCAGCAGATCCGCGGGGACAGGGCGTCCGCCAACAACAGCATACCATTGGACAAATCACGAGCACCAGTTACAAATTTCCACAAGACTTTATACTCTCTGAAAGCAACCCCAAGGTGCAAGGCATTCTGGTAGGTGTAGTTCATCGTCTAGGCAGGCACCTTTGTCAGACCCTGACAGTATGCCCCCCCGCCCTGTGCCTCCTAGCACCAGGCTTCAGCGGATTACGGGCGTAGAACGAACGGATCAACCGAGGGGCATGGACTTCCTGACTAGGCTCCCAAGAGTCATCCTCCGAGCCGTATCCCTTCCAGGAGACAAGGAACCACAGCTTCCCCTGACGGAACCTCGCGCCCAAGATGCGACGCACTTCGTACTCCAGTCGTCCGTCTCTCAGCACCGGCGGGGCAGCCTTGCTTCGTATAGAACCAGCCGGCTTCAACAGGCTGATGTGGAACACCGGATGTATCCTCATAGACATGGGCAATTTCAATTTGTAAGCCACTGGATTGATCTTTTTGATGACCGAATAAGGACCAATGAATCGGGGGTGGAAAACGCTACGATAACGAAATCGAATGTTCTTTGTGGACAACCAAACTCTGTCCCCAATCTCATACAGAGGACTCTCCTGTCGGTGCTTATCCACCCATTTTTTGTATGTGGTCTTTGCTCGGACAAGAGTTTTCTGTATCCGGTGATGTGACTCTAACAAGGCCTTCACATGGGCGGCCACCGTAGGGTGGTTCTGGATTTCCTCTGGTATGGTCAACGGAAGGGTGTTGGCATGAAAGCCTGTATTGGCCTTGAACGGTGTTTCCCCAGTTGAGCTATGCCATGCATTATTATAAGACAACTCAGTCAGCCAGAGAAGAGAGACCCAGGAACGGCTAGCTTCTTCTGAATAGCACCTCAAGTACTGTTTTAGTGTCTGATTTAGTCTTTCAGTCTGTCCATCCGTCTGAGGGTGGAAACTGGTGGATAGAGCGTCCTCCACCCTCAGAGCCTTGCACCACATGCGCCAGAACCATGCCACGAACTGTGGTCCCCTGTCCGAGATGATCACGCGAGGAATTCCGTGAATCCGGACCACCTGTGTCAACAGTAGTTGAGCAGTTTGACTGGCAGTAGGAAGATTTTTGCATGGAATAAAGTGTCCCATTTTTGTCAAACTGTCTACCACTACCATGATAGCGTTGTATCCTTGGTCCATTGGCAACCCCACGATGAAGTCCATGCTGATGGTGTGCCAAGGGCGGGACGGAGTGGGCAGTGGTCTGAGTTTCCCACGACTCATGGAATGATCCCCTTTTGCCCTTGCACATGTATCGCAGTGTCCTATCCACTTTTCTACATCTGTTGACATTGTCTCCCACCAGAAATGTCGCTTTACCAGATGGATGGTTTTTGTCACCCCGGGATGCCCGGCCAGCACCTCCCCATGACACCAGTTGAAGGCCTGAAGCCGTAGGTCGTGAGAGGGGAGAAACAATTTCCCTCCATGCAAGGGTACCCCGTGTTGGAGACTTCGGAGGCGGTTCTGGCTTACCCACTTCTGCCATTGGACTTGGTTTCGTTCTTTCTGTACTTGTTCAATAAAGCGATCAGCTGTTACTAAACACACCACCTTCTCGGGTGCGATGATCGCTTTTATTTGTTCTTTTTCCGATACCAGGTCTCCCCCTAGTCTGGAGAGTGAGTCTGCTTTCTTGTTTTCAGTTCCAGGCCGAAAGGTGACGATGAAATTGTATTCAGCGAAAAACAGCATCCACCTCATTTGCCGTTGAGATAAATGACGAGCTGTTTTCATAAACAACAAATTCCTGTGATCGGAATATACCGTTGTAGTGTGTTGTGATCCCCACAGGTAATGTCTCCACTCCTGGAAGGCTCTTTTTATGGCCAACAGTTCTTTTTCAGATATTGAGTAGTTGCTTTCAGCAGAGTTCAATTTCCTGGACAGGAAGGCAACTGGATGTAACTGGCATGTCTCTCTATCTCTTTGCGATAGGACAGCTCCCACTGCTACATCAGAGGCATCTGCCTCTACTATAAAGGGTAGATCCAGTTGCGGATGTTTCAGGATTGGGGCAGAGACAAACGCTTCCTTCAACAACTCAAACGCCCTCATGGCTTCGGTATTCCACTGAAAGGGAACTCCTTTTCGTAACAACTTGGTGATGGGTGAAGCCAACAAGGAGAACTGAGAAATAAAACGTCTGTAATAATTGGCAAAGCCAAGAAAGCATTGCACCTCTTTCACATTCTTTGGCACTGGCCATGCACTCACCGCATCAACCTTCCTCTCTGCCATGTGAAACCCTCTAGGTGTGAGTATAACCCCCAGAAATTCCACCTCTTCTACATCAAACTCGCATTTACTGAGTTTACAGTAGAGTCGGTATTCCAACAGCTTCTGTAACACCAGGAGAACATGATCGGTGTGTTGGTTGCGTGAGTCACAATAAACAAGGATGTCATCAATATATACGATGACGAACTGGTCCAGGTATTCCTTCAGTACATCATTAAGGAAGTACTGGAATGCCGCCGGGGCATTGCAAAGCCCGAACGGCATTACCAGATACTCGAAAAGACCATATCTGGTCTTGAAGGCAGTCTTCCACTCATCACCACTACGAATCCTGACCAGGTGGTAGGCACCACGGAGATCCAACCGTGTATAGATCACTGCCTCCTCACCTGGTCCAGCAGCACGGGGATGAGGGGAAGAGGGTACCGATTCCTTATGGTCTGTTTATTTAACTGGCGATAGTCAATGAGGGTGCGTAACTCCCCATTGGCCTTCGTCGTAAAAAACAAAGGAGACGCTGCTGGTGATTGGGAAGGTCTAATGAAACCAATAGCACTGAAGTGTGTCAGGTATTCTTGTAGATGTTTGGACTCAGGCTCTGACAAGGCGTACACCCTGCAAGATGGAACAACAGCGCCTTCCACCAAATCTATTCTACAATCGTACTCCCTATGAGGAGGGAGTACTTCAGCCTGAGCTTCACTAAACACCTCACTGTAATCGTGGTATTCCGTAGGTAAGACAGTTAATTTTTCCACCGCAGTGGCTATGTGTGTTATCTGGGCCAAGGCTATCGTATGTGAAGATGGGGTACTCATACAGATTTTCTGACACTCCTCTGACTGAAAGCTCACAGTCTTTTCCCTCCAGTCTATGGAAGGGTTGTGTTTTTCTAACCATGGGATACCCAGTATTAGCTCATATTGTGGAGCCTCAATGATGTTTAAAACGATACTCTCAGCATGTTTGACAATGCTGTTCTCCAGAACCAATACCACCTCTTCGGTACGTTCAACGATAGGACCGGATTTCAGGGGAGTACCATCCACCGCCAACACGGTTTCTGGGTTTTTTGTAGTCACTCTTCCCAGCCCCAAACGACGCACGAGGCCCTCGTCCACAAAATTCCCAGTAGCCCCATAGTCTATCATGCTCCACACTGCATGTTCTTTGCCCTGACTCAACAATAGGGAGGATGAGGCAACATGTGTTACAGGGGCTTTGCCCTCAACCGAAGCCAACGATGTCAGTCTCCATTCTTTTGTCTCCGGCCTTTCACTCAAGGAAGGGCTCTCAACACTGGTATCGGGATCAACAGTGGTAAGAGCCACCTTCTTAGCCGAGTAAAAGGTTTTGGACCTCTTGGGTTTGGAGGGACACTCCTTAACGTAGTGTCCCTTCTTCCTGCAATACATACATAGCCCCTGCGAGCGACGACTCTCTCTTTCAGCTTTAGTAAGAGGGGATCGGATGCCCCCGACATCCATTGGTTCCGTTGTACTGTCTCCAGTCCGTGGAACCGGCGGAAGTGCATGACCCACCGAATCAAAGGGCCTATCATGTTTCCATCGGTCGCCTCCCCGCTCCCCTAATCGATGGTCCAGGCGCAGGGTGAGATTGATTAAATCAATACATGTTGTGGGTTGGGGATCGATCTGTACTATGATATCTTTTAACTCATCTGACAGACCGTGATAATATAATGCCATTCTTTTGTCTTCTGGCCAGCCTGTCTCCGTCACAAGACGATTGAAAGTAGTCATATATGACACTAAATCCTTCTTCCCTTGTCGGAGCCCCAACAATTCCCTGTCTGCACTTAGTGTTGTCGCTCTCCGATCAAACACCCGTTCAAACTCTCTGCGGAACGCTGTCCAGTCGTTTAATATGGGGTCATCGTTCCTAACAAAGGGAACAGCCCAATTCGCTGCATCCCCAGACAAATAAGAAATGGCAAATGCCACTCGGGACATATTATTGGGGAACGAAGCCGGTCTACACGAGAAATGAAGAGTGATTTGGGTTAGAAAGGCTTGAATTCTCTGAGGGTCACCAGAATATCTCTCTGGACTGGCTAAAGGTATTGGAGGAGGTACCGTTACTTGAATGGTGCGACCTCCTGGTGCTGCATCAAAAGGATTAGCCTGTTGACGATCTAACCTTTCTTTTAAGGCAGTGGTCTCCAACTTGGACGCCGCCAGTTCCTGCTGTACTAACAGCAGGGCCTGAAGCACATCGTCCATAGTTGCCATAACTTGAGCCTCCTTCCGACCAGGAGGTGATAACAACGTGGGCTCGTGATTCTGTCACAGCTGTTGATCCTGAGGGTCGGAATGATGCTCTAATGGGGTCCACCTCCAGACGTCCCCGCGCTCTAATTAAAACCTTCAGAGTGCAAGGCAGTCAGGCGAGGGAAAATTTAGGTAGAAAACAGGAACATCCAGGACAGGGACCTGAAACAATAAGAGGAATACATTAACTAAAGTTCCCTGATATCCTAATCCTAATCTCACTGGTATGAACACGAACCCTCACCTGATAGTGCTCAGGATACGACCCTTCCCTTGTTTGTATCCCTTCTTGGGCTAAAGATAAGACAACAAAACAATAGTCAAGGCTCTCTTGTAACCCTCTATGTCTCAGGTGTATGTACTCTAACAACTCAACACACATTCACTCACCAGGTGCCAAAAGAAGGGATGTAGTAAGAATATCACCGATGGACTAAGGAAAGATCAAGCTCTTCCCCCAGCTCCTTATCGCCAGATGAAATCTCCGATGTTCCTGATCGAAATGATAGAATAACTAAACTTAAATGCAGCCAACCGGCTTTTCACTCTTGACAAAATGTTCGAGGCAGTATTAAACACGAACGAAATAGGAGGGGGCAATCCTTGCGTCTCCTGTTCGCTGTACTTAACTCAACAATGATCTCATAGTCTCGGCGTGCAGTGAAGGGGGAAATCCAAGCGTCTCCACATACACACCCTGAAAAGTAGCAAGAACAACACAAAGGCGTGGAGGGGGCAATCCGGCGTCTCACGCGCCTTGCGGGTAACTCCCGCAAGATCAGTCTTCACTCGTCTCACTCCAACTTGCTCCACAGCCGCAGAGCAAAAGACGAACCACGCCTTCCCAGCAGATCCGCGGGGACAGGGCGTCCGCCAACAACAGCATACCATTGGACAAATCACGAGCACCAGTTACAAATTTCCACAAGACTTTATACTCTCTGAAAGCAACCCCAAGGTGCAAGGCATTCTGGTAGGTGTAGTTCATCGTCTAGGCAGGCACCTTTGTCAGACCCTGACAGAAACCTAAGTTAATTAATGTAAATACAAATGTATATAATAGTTCTTAAATCACATCGAAGGCCATCTCGGTGCTGCAAGTATTTAACAAACACAGCCCAGGACCCCCAGTCCAGATGAGCCATGCCCGGTTTTAGCAGCTCTCTGCCAAAGCGGCCAAGAGGTCGCCACGGGCACACATGAAAGCTCCAGCCGACTGCCCACATCAGTACACAATAGTTTCAAAATGAGAACGTGGCAAACTGCACCAAGGCCGTCAAAGTGCCATAACAAGAGAGAGCTGCTTATCGCGGTGCCAGTGCGTGTCACTGCACCAACCAGGCAAGCCAACCATCTCAACAGCACAGACAGCCACCTTCAGTCAGTCTACAGCACTATGGCCTGCAGCTTGAGTGACTCTCTTCCCAGGAACCTGGTGAAAGACGCTCTAGCTAACGCTGGCACTACAGGGGGACACGTCATTGTGGCACAGGTGAGAGAGCAGTGAAGTAGTGCAATTATTGTCTGTGAGTGTCAGTTTGGGGTAAATTATGGTAAGCTGTGAGGGGGTGACACCATGAGTTACCGCACTGGGTGACACCAACCCTAGTGATGCCACTGCGTGAAGATTAAGGCCTCCCACATGGAAGGTGGAGTGAACCCACTTCTATTGCATCGCGGTAGACCTCCAGTAGTTGGGGGACTAGAATATCAGAGTATTCTTTATAGAAGGATGCAGTCAGTCCATCTAAGCCAGGGGCCTTGTCTGGGGAGAGGCCAGCAATGGCCTGCTGCACCTCCTCGGCAGTGATGGGGGAGTCACACTAATTCAATGGCATCAAAGTATGTTTGAAAGTCCAGGGGAAATCGCTTGGGAAGTAGAATATAATTGAGTGAAGAAGTCTACCATGATATGCAGTCGGGGGTGTGAGGGTGGCGTTCGCCCTCTGAGTCTAACAGGCCTGAAATGTAAGAGGACGCATGTGGTTTCTGATGTAGCCTGGCTATTGTCTTGCCCGGGCGGTCACCTTCGCCGTATTTTCATGCTTGTGTTTCCTTGCCCAGGAATTTGACTTCCCTAGTTGCTTCCTCCTGATATGCCCTCAGTTTGTCTCGAATGTCAGCTACGAACTTTGGGTCGTTGGAATGGTGGAATTGAGTTTCAAGTGCAGAGATGTCTTTTTCAAGTGCTGAGAGTGTTCCTTGGATGGCTTTTAGTACCTCATGTTGTTTGGCTATGCAGACGCCACGGATGACCACCTTAAAGGCGTCCCAAGTGTAGCAGGGGGGGTGACTGATCCAGTATTGTGTGTAAAGAATTCCTCAATGGCGAGGTGCACCTCTTCTCTAAACACTTCATCTCTAAGCGTGTTTGGGTGTAATTGCCAGGAAGACACACATGCTGGTGCTTGTGGGGGGGGGGGGTTAAGGGTCAATGGGATCGGTGCATGATCCTAAAGGGTATGAGGTAGGGGAGATACTACGGGATGCCAGGGAAGCATGGTTTGGGTTATCAACCAGTAATCTATCCTTGACCATGCTTTGTGGTGTAAGGAGAAACAGGTACCCTCATGTGCAATGGGGTGCGCGTCACGCCATATGTCTAGGAGGTGGTTGTCTGCAATGATCGACGTAAGTGCGAAGGCTGCTTGTTTGTGGGGTCTTCTAGAGCTCCAAGCCCGATCCATGTCATCTATTAGGGGGACGTTAAAATCTCCTCACCAAAGTACCATCTGTGGGTTAGTGTTTTTTTTTTTTTAAATATATCCTTTATTGGGTCACAGGATAAAGAAAGCATGAATTGTACAGTTTTCCGTATCATGAAGCTCCAAAAAAATTGTATACATGGATCATGGAGCAGAGCATAAGTTACATTGTTACATCACAATGAGATATGATGTTGGAAATATAGCTCAATCATGCCATCCTCGTTAACATGTTGTAAAGGAAAAGGTGAAGATAGTAAGAACGGGGAGGTGTGGGGTTACCAAACTTGGAAGTGTATGGCGTGATAGACACCCGATCATGCAGTGGGGGGGGGGGGGGGGGGGGGGAGCTGTAGGTGGTGTCTCGGTCGGTTCGTGCTCGCCCATTAGTACGGGGGGGCGGTGCGTCATCAGTGGCGGGTGTAGTTCGCGAGCGGAGGGTGGGGGTTGGTGGGGATGCATGGGGCAGCGTTCGTCCCAGCTATGTGATGGGAGTGCCGGCGATGGGGCCACCATCAGCAGTGCTTGGTGTTGCGCACCTGTCTCTGTGTTCTCCGCTTGGGGAGGTGTGTCCTGTAGATTCTTCTAGTGTTTGGTATTCTCTGTGGAAGGAGTGTAGTGTTTCCTCCCAGAGCGCCGCAATGGGGAATTTGCGCAGCCCTGCCGTCTCCTCATTGTGAAGGGAGATGCATTCCGCTTTTGCCCAGTTGTCTAGGGAGGTGCGCCAATGCTCTGTCCTGGGCGGTTCTGCGCGTTTCCAGTGTTTAGTGATTAGTCTCTTGGCCGTAATGAGACCAAGATCCCAGAAGCGGGAGAGCACTCTGTTGTGTTTGGTTCTGTGGTAGAGGCCTAACAGGCATGCCTCCCACGTGTGAGGGATCGGCATCGCCGTGTTCCGTTCCAATATCGGTAACACTGACCGCCAGTACGCTTGGATCTGCGGACACTGCCACAACACATGTAAAAGATCTGCCCCTTCCGTCTTGCATATCGGGCACCCTGCCGCTGCGCCTGGAAAGTATAGGTGTATCCTGTCTGGGGAGACCATCTGTGGGTTAGTGTTGGCGAGGCAATGCCAGACCTTTGTGAAGAATGTCAGATCATCTGTGTTTGGGTCGTAAACAGTGGTTAAGGTCACAGGGTGATTGTGAATTGTGCCTGTTAGAATAATGTAGTGCCCTTCAGTATCGCAAATTAATTGGTCTGTGGTCCAGCCCAGGTCTTTATGTATTAAAATGCAGACCCTCCTTGCATAGTTGCCCATTTTTCGGCAGCTAAGCGGCGATAATACTATCGCCCTATTAGCAAGCTGTCGCTAACAGCAGTTAGCGACAGCTTGTAGGCGATAGCGAGCGGTTTGGGCCCGCTTTGCATGTCAGCGATATTTATCGCCAATGACATGCAAAGTGGGCGTACCCAACCTGTTAGCGACTGAAAGCAGTCGCTAACATCGCTATCGGCTATTACCAACACAGGCGTAGCGATGGAAATATTCGCGCTAAGCGCGGATATCTCCAAAAACTAACACCTGCTCAGACCAGTTCTTAACCATTATGTCCAATGGGAGGTGGATATAATGGCTAAGACCCTGTTAGCGATGGTGCGTGAATATCGCTGTATTCTCAGCAATATTCACGGATTTTGCCACTATCGCCGGGAATTTTATTGCTTTTGAGATAAACGTTGATAATAGCACGTTATCTCAGCGATAAAATCCTGTGATGTGCGGCGATAAAATAATTGCCGCTAACCCTACTTAGCGATAAATATTGCTATTTGTTGGTAATATGCCCCCTTGTTTTTGGGGGGAAAATGGGGAAAAAGGGCTATCGATGAAAGCTTCAGTTTTTTTCCCTGTAAATGGAATCAACAAAGGGGTCATGGTGCTGAAATCATCATCTTCCCGAATTTTAGAGACAAGCAAACTTTTGGCAGAAAACCAAAATGACTTACACAGTTTTGGCATTTTTCTGGGACATAGCCTATTTTTGCTATTTTTGTGCTTTCAAACTCCTTCCAGTTAATGGTAAAATTGGTATGATAGCAATGATGGATCCTGGAAAGCTATACATTTCTGAAAAGTAGACAAACTTATGAATTTGGCAAGTGTATAGAAACTAACAGTTTAAAATGAGTTTTAATAAAAACATCCATTTGTGCCAACGTTTGCACCTCTAACGTCTACTAAGTATGATAGATGTTTGAAAGCAATATACTGTTACATCCACTGGAACCTTTTGGTTGTGGTGATATGTAGGACTTGTAGGCTCACCAAGAACCCGAGGAACCCAGAGCCAATAACTGAGCAGTATCTTGCAATGTTTTTTTATTGTGTATATAGCAATTCATTTGGGAAACATATAAACAATAGCTATTTGCACACCTCCAAAATTGTGGGTACCCATACCAGCATGTGAATTATAACGCAATGTGGACACACCACATTTTCAAAGTGAAAACTGACCCTTTTTTTGCAAAGAACCCTAGCTCTGCCGGCACCTAGTGAAACGTAGCAAACCTATACATTTTTTTAAACTAGACACCCAGCGGAATACAGGATGGAGTGACTTGTCTGGCTCGCACCAGGTTCTGTTACCCAGAATCCCTTGCAAAACTCAAACTTTGTCAAAAACCCACATTTTCCTCACATTTCTGTGGTGGAAAGTTCTGGAATCTGCGTGGATCCACAAAATTTCACCCACCCAGCATTTCCCAAAGTCTTTCAAGAAAAATGATACCTCACTTGTGTGGGGAGCTTCGTGCCCGCGACAGGAAACGGGCCCAAAAAGCAACGTGGGCACACTAGATATTCACAGTGAAAACTGACCCTTTTTTTGCAAGTGACTAGTTGTAGATTTTGAACCATAGCTCTGCCGGCACTGAGGGAAACCTAGCAAACCTATACATTTTTGAAAACTAGACACCTAGGGAAATCCAGGATAGAGTGACTTGTCTGCTGTCACCAGGTTCTGTTACCCAGAATCCCTTGAAAACCTAAAACCTTGTAAAAAAACTAATTTTCCTCACATTTCTGAGGTGGAATGTTCTGGAATCTGCATGGACAGAAAGTCTATGGCTATTCTTTTGAGGGGATGGGGGCATTGGGATGCCCATTCTGGGCAGCCCCCACCCATACGTATAAAAAAGCCAGCATAATCACTGGAGCATAGTGGGCTCTCTGCCCCCCTGGGGGCAGATCAGGGGCTAATGCCCCCATCAGCCTTCTGGGAAGGGGATAAAGACGGTGGCATCCCTGGTGGCTAGGGGGCTTTCTGCCTCCTGGAGGGGCAGATAAGGTGCTATTGTCCCATCCATTCAATCATATGCCTCGGGGGGGGGGCAGAAAGACTAGCTTTTTTTGGGGGTGGGGTCATTGATTAGCCTATATTGAGCATATTGAGCAGCCCCCATCCCTACCTATATATAAAAAAATCCCTGGTGCTTTGTGGGCTTTCTGCCCCTCGCCCGGGGAGGGGGGGGCAAACCAGGGGCTACTGCCCCCATCTGACTCCTGAGGGGGCAGAAAGTCTTTTGTTTTTTGGGGGGGGTAGGGTGGGGGCATTTACATGCCCATTCTGGGCAGTCCCCCAGAATGGCTGCCTATAAAAGAAATAATGACTGGCATCTAGGGGGCTTTCTGCCCCCCCGGGGTTTCGGAAAGACTGGAATTTTGTGGAGCTGAGGATCGGCATGCCCATCTTGGGTAACCCCCACCCCTAAATTTATCGGTGGAAAAAACCCTGGTGTGTAGAGGGCTTTCTGCCTCCCGGGGGCAGATTTGGCGCTACTGCCCCCATCTGCCCCACTGTGGGGGCAGAAAGACTGTACTTTTGTGGCGGGGTGGGGGCATTGGCATGCCTATATTGGGCAGACCCCACTCCTAATTTGCATTTGAAAAACAATCTCTGGTGTCTAGTGGGCTTACTGACCCCCTCGAGGGGGCAGATTGGGGGATGCTGCCCCCATCTGCCACCCAGGGGGGCAGAAAGAGTGTACTTTTGCGGCAGGGGTGGGGGAATTGGCATGCAGATATTGGGCAGCCCCCACCCCTAATTCAAATTATACAAAAAAATCCCTGGTGTCTAGTGGGCTTCCTGCTCCCCGGGGGCAGAAAGACTGTCATTTTGCGGCAGGGGGGATGGGGGCATTAGCATGCCCATATTGGGCAGCCCCCACCACTAATTCAATATAGAAAAAGATCCCGGGTATCTAGTGGGCTTTCTGCCCCCACTGGGAGCAGATTGGGGGCTATTGCCCCCATCTGCCTCCCAGGGGGGCAGAAAGACTAATTTTTGTGGGAGGGGGATTGGAGGATTGGCATGCCTGTTTCGGGCAGCCCCCCCATCCCTAATTTAAATTGCCATAAAAAATCCCTGCTTTCTAGTGCGCTTTCTGCCCCCTCTCCCGCCCAGGGCAAACCCGAATCAGACTCCAGTCTGTGACAGACACATTTGAAAAAGCAATAGCCATGGCTACCACAAGGTGCTGTGATATTATACTAATGCTATATTTTGCTATACAAATGCTAATTAGCAGCAAGGCTCAACTAGATGATCATGGGTTAAGGAGGGGTGAGGTCTTGTAGTTTACAGCTAAGGACACAGAAAGGCTGAACTGGGATCTGATTCTAAAATTGATTCTTGGAGTGTAGGAGGGTCTACAAAACTGGGATGACACAGCAACATTTGGTGAGTCGTGGTTAACTGAAGTTCAGTTCAAATGTGTTGTTTCAATAACATGGTCTCCTGTCTGCTTTAGAAGACCAAAAACAGCGGGGTGTGGCCAAGCCATTGAAGATAGCAGCTGCAAGTTAACTCAGCTCTGCGAGGCTCCTCGAGTATATCCTACTTCATCCTGATTATTTCCAGCTCTCTGACCTGTAGAAGAGTGTACCCGCGTATGATAGTCCTGGAGCTTGTGGTTGAGCCTGGAGGGTGATTGTGCAGACACCTGGCACGACAGGTAGAAGACACGGCTGGTGGATGCCTGGCGTGCGGGTGCCATTGAAGGCTAAAGACAGGGTTGGAGTGTGATTAAAAAAATTGACCCGCGCACCCAAATAAAAGTGGCCCATATTTGCAGTTAACAACCTTTCATAATCATTGTATGGTTAGCATTAGGAGCTTATTTTGGAGAGAATATGTGGTATACTATGCTTTTTAACGTTTCAAAGGCCAGTAGTATCATCCAAAACTGGCACATTCCTTCAGGTCTTACAAGATGGCGATAGACTGAGCAGCTCCATTAGGAAACCCTATGGGTTGGGATCATTATTGCTAAATATCCCTTTTGTACCCTCCCATCCACCCTTGAGAAACGCATCCGGGCAATAGGAACTCAATAGGGAATGATATTTCACTACAATTTATTCCCCAGGCTTACCTACACATGGTCGCTGCTGCTTCCACTTCACCTGACCTGAGGGTGCAGCCCTGGAACTCGGCCCGATTGGCTTTGGTTTCTCCGAATCGGCTTCTCCTGCTGGACGTCCACATTTGCAGACCCGGAGGAGTCTTGACTCCCTATCCTTTCGGTCCCGGACTCATTTCCACAGTGGTGACATAGAGTTCCTCGATTCTAGTTGTAGCCGGATTGTGTCTAAGCCTCATCCAGCATCGTCGGCTGTGAGGAAGGAAGCCACGGCACTCAGGAGTGGCTCCCTCGCCGTTCCATTCCGGACTACAGGAAACCACAATGGTGACATCGAGGTAGGCGTCGCCATTTCTTGAACCAAGTGGTTGCCTGTTTGTGTCCGAGGCCTCATCCAGCATTGTCGGCTGCAGGAAGGGAGGCCTCCATTCGCAAGTGGCGACCGAGGGCCGTCACAGAAATTCTTTGCAAGCTATGATCGTGCACCTGGATTGCTGCAAGGAGGGATGTCTGGGCTGGAGAAGTGAGTGATTACCACGTCCCGGAGAGGCCGCTTGCCGTGTGTTGCACTGCTGGGCCCCGGGAGGAATCATCATTGTACGGCATGCAAATCAGGGCAGAAGACTCGCTCCTGGCCTGAATACCTTCACAAGCGCCTTGCCCTTCCAGGTACCATGATGAAACGAGACGTGTGTGGGTGACCGTGCATGTCAGTGCTCTTGTTGCTTGGGAAGGTGAGCAGCATTGGCTCCTTGGATCTGCAGCAGTCTCTCTTCAGGCCCTCTACAGAGGGAAGCTAGCACAGCATATTGTTGCTTTGGGCGTCATGATGCTGCTTACCCCCTCAATTCTCCACTGATGGATACCTGTTCATTGAGCATGCATGGTGCGATCTACATGGTGCACATAGGGTAAGTGACCCCTCCCCTCTATAGGATAGCTGTGACGATGGAGGCTGGTTCACTACCATGGAAACAAAAAGAAAAACCCAACCCTGCCTTGCCTCTTCTGAGTGCTCCTCTATTCACCTTGATGGATGACTACTGTTTGTCTGACATTTTGTCATTCTTTCGTCTTCTTCCCTCAAAATGGTGGACGGCCTTTACTAGAATTAGAAACTGACAAAGGTAGTCTCATTGTAATTGAAACTGACAAAGGACTGGTCTTAACTCAGCCTTAGAGACAGAAGAAGGGCTAGTGCAACTTGCTCCACACCTAACTAAACACAGTTAAAGGACAAGAACTACCTAGAAACACAGGCTAAATATCTCCTCTTGCGGCAACTACACCTCGGTTTCAATATTTGAAATGTCAATCTGCATCATCCGGCCTGTATTAACTGTGCTGCGGTAATTACAGGGTAAAAAAAGTATTCTGTTGTCTTTAAATTTCAGCTGTAGCCTGGAGACGGACTTATATGGCTTGCAGCTTATGACCACAATCATATTTCTTCCTTCCTTTCCCCCCTCTGCTTTACCCCTGCCCCAACTAGCGTCTGAATAAGTCCCGGTTTCACAATTTCGATGTACTCTCATTGTAATTCTCTTAATCTGTGTTTTCTTTGACAAACCCTCCTCTCTTCCCCCTGAACACTGACCCTCCACTCTCTCTTATGATTTTTGTCACCAGGTTTCTCACTCACCTTAGTCTCATTTCTTTATTTTCTCTTTCCCCCTCTTTCACTTCCCCACAGTCCTCATCTAATGTCCTAACATGTCCCCTCCCAATCCTGACCCTGCCCTCTCCAGACATGGCCCCAACACATGGAATATCTTATGCCCTTCCAATCTTTCCAATAACAATTTTATACATAAGTTATTGATTCGTCACCCCGAAATTTTAATCATTGATCCCTATCACAGCCTTTCCTCTACTATAAAAACAAACTAAACTTATTACTCCAAACGCTCCTGTAAATGGAAAAACATTTTCCTTCTCCACATTACAGTCTGTAAATCAAGTAAAGTCCCATATGGATTCAAATTATTTACTTCCCCTTCCCCAGCTTTTCTCAGCGAAATGACATTTCCATATTCACAGCTGTTAATATCCTCATTCAAGCCTCTGAATACCACCTCAACATCTTTGAGTACCATTTCAGTACCCTGGCCGACCAACTATCCAAACCAGCTCCTAACTCTTCTTCATCCCAATTATCTTACACCCTTATGTTGTCTCCCCCCGATGTTAACCCCCCCTTAGAGATCTCAACTGCTAACTCCGTCATCCAAACTGTCTGTCTCTCTAACGACCGACCTCTTCAAACCCCTCTAGCTACCCCTAACCGCTCCACCATTTCCCTGCCCCCACACCTAGAATTTCCGATGGTAACCCCCCACGACAATATCTCCCTCTCTGACCTGCTCTCTCTCCCTTCAAACTTGACTAAGAGAGGATTGCAACGCCCTTAACTCCAGGACCTTTCTCAATCATACTGATTCCTTCTGTTCTTGTTTCTTAAACATCTCCCAAAATAACAGTTGGAGAACCACACACCTTCACTCCCGAATTCATAGGTGTCTCCGTGCTGTGAACTACTTCTCCACTTCTGACCTTACTGACCTATGCAACTCCTACCTTCCTAAATCCTTGATTACTGATCATCCCCTCCCTTACTCCAGCATTCCATTGATTTTGGGAACTAGCTGAATCTCCTCTTCTCCCATTTCCCCCAGACCCACAGCTCAACTTACCACCATCCACTCTTGCTTTTCAACCAAAGACAACCCTAATCCCTTCTTCTGCATGCTTGTTAACTGTTGCTCGGCTGTCCAACATGCAACGGAAATATCAGAAACCATCCTCAGAGAAGCTATCAACATTGCCTTCCTTATGGTAACCTGGCTTATTGACCACTCGACAGCCATCCTTGACTTACTCACCCCCCTAGTTACTGTATCATTAGGAAAGACAGACCTGACAGAAAAGGGGGTAGATTAGATATAATCCATTAAAATGCAGTTCAACTCACTTTTGTTAAGAACACTGACCATCTAACCTTTGAATTCCTTGGCACCAAACTCACTCTGCTGGGCTCTTCCCCAATTAGACTACATATCATCTACCACCCACCTGGTGATCCTCTTCTCTTCGCTGAAAAACTATCCGACCTTCTTATACAATCCTCACTTTCTAACTCCAAAAATCTCTACTTAGGAGATTTTAACATCCACTGGAACAATGTTAATGATCCCACAGTCAGTCACCTCATGAATCTTCTAGAGATTAATTACCTTATTTTACTCAACTATGTCACTCTTTTACTCGTACCAAAGGGGCCACTCTTGACGCCATCATTTCCCACACTGACCTGGCCTTCCTGTCCAACATCATCCCCATCGACTGCTCTGACCATCACCTCATTTTGTTTAAGATTACAACCACTCTTCTATTCCCCACCTCAAAAAATGTCAAACCCATGAAATGGACCAGAAATCTTAATCAAATCCCCCCTGGTGAACTTGAGTCTAAACTCCAAGCATAACTTCTTCTCACCCCTATCTCCCAAAAGGCCAATGGACTCACAGAGCTTTTCAATAAGACTGCAAATGATGTCTTAGACCACCAAGCCCCTACTAAACTAAAAATACTAGGAAATATACCTTCCAAATCTTGGTTCAACACAGATCTCAACAACGAAAGACACTCACTGAGACTGACGTAAAGAACATGGAGACAACATCCCTCTCCCTCCCATCTCACCCTCCTCTGAGCAGCGAGATCTACTTACAAGAAACACATTTTCAATGAAAAGGCAACCTTCATCCGATCACTACTGGATCTTGCTAAAAATAGACCTAGAGAACTGTTAAACTTTGTTAGAAATCAAACATCTTCAGCTGGCCTAAAGCTAACAGCCTCAACAGACAGATGTGAGGAAATTCCTAACTTCTTCTCTAATTAAATCGCCAAAATAGATCAATCCTTCCATCTAACACAGGCCCCACCCAGCCCCCTACTTGCCGTTGACATTACCGTAGACTTTCCTCCCCTGATAACTTTTCCCCCGATTACTCCCCTAACCGACAGATCACAACCCCTCCTGAATCCAGGCTTCCCAACCTACAGCTTAAAAACAACGCATCCTGGCATAATTTCCATCCCGTGACTGAGCTTGAAGTCTTTAACATCATTACCAAACTAATGCTGACCTCACTCACCAAAGACCCTCTCCCCTCTAACCTTGTCCAAGATCTAAACCACATCACTGCCCCTTACTGGACTGCTATCATCAACACCTCCCTTGCCACAGGATGTGTCCCTGACTCCCTCCAACTCGGACAAATCACTCCCATTCTTAAAAACCCCACTGCTGACGCCTAATGACCCGAACAATCTCTGCCCTATCTCTAACCCCCACTTCTTCCCAAAGTCCTTGAAAAGTGTCCTCTGCTCCAATTGGATAAACACATTAGCAATTTCAATTTACTTGACTTCTTGCAATCCGGCTTCAAAAAAAGGCTGCAGCACCGCAACTGCCATGCTTAATATAGTTGATAACATTCACTGTTCCCTTGATAATCGTGAAACCTGCCTACTTATTCTCCTCGACCTCTCTGCTGCCTTTGATACAGTTAACCACTTTTCCCTACTTAACTTGCTCAAAACTCGCTTTGACCTTAACGGTCTTGTCTTCAAATGGTTTGCCTCTTATCTCCAACACATATCATAACAAATCAAAATGAATGACTGCCTCTCAATCCCTTCACCTTTCTCCCTAGGTGCCCCTCAGGGCTCCATTCTCTCCCCCTCTCTCTTTAACCTCTTTATGGACCCCCTCACCCTCATTCTGAAACCAGCTGGAATCAACTATCACCTCTATGCTGACAACACCCAACTTTACAATAAGATTAGATCCCACTCAGATTTACTTCATCTAAACAATACATTGAGTAAGATTCAATCCTGGTTCAACTCCAATCATCTCAAACTAAACCCTAAAAAACTGAAACCATTCTCTTCTCTCCAAAAAACAACTGGCTCCCCATCCAGTCTTGGATATCTGACCTCAATACCCTCAATTATTCGCTCTCCTTCTCAAATTCAGTGAAATCACCTGGTATCACCATTAACAAAAACATAACTCTTAACGACCACATAAAAAACTCAGCTATTGGAGCTATTTTCACTTTACGTCATCTCAAGAAAATTAAACTCTTCATTCCAGCTGACAACTTCAAATGGGTTGTCCAATCACTAGACCTCTCGAAAATTGACTATGTTAACGCTATCCTCACAGCAACTCGTAAAGTACACCTAGCCCCCATCAGATCTGTGCTCAACCAAGCGGCCAAGCTAATCACTGACTGTAAACAATTTGACCACATCTCCCCAGCCCTAAAAGACCTTAATTGGTTACCCGTTGAAGGTCGATCCTCCTGCAAGACAGCATGCATTCCAAACAAAGCTCTCCACCAAAAAACCCATTGTACCTCACTAACAAACTCGAAAAAGTGGCCCACTCCAGACCGATGACAAGCACTAGAGCACTCCTTCTCACCCCCCCCCACCCTCTGTTAAAAAAGAAAACCACACAATCACGCTCCTTCTCCAGAAACGCTCCCTCCATCTGGAATGATCTTCCCAAGGACCTGCGATGTAACCCTTCCTACCTCAGTTTAAAAAAAGACCTCAAACATCACCTTCACAACAAGTATTGGGGTCCATAACCGCGCCGTTGACCCTACACTCTGCTTCCCCCGTTCTGGCTTTCCTTTACTTCCGCTCCTTTCTCTTGCCTCTCCCCTCCCTCTTTTTCTATATTTCACCTTGTTTACTCTCTCCCTAGCCCCTTCTTTCCCCTCTCCTCCATCTCCTAGCCTTACCCAGCTCATTCTAAAACCTCTCTCTGTCTATTTCACCTCCTCTTCCTCTATTTGGTTCTCATCCCCCTATTTTTATCTATTCTCTCCTCACCTGCAGTCCCGCCCAGAAGTTTTTACCTCCCCCCTCACTCTATACTGAACTTTACTTGTGCTTCTTGTTACTGTGTAAATTTGTTTTCCTTGATCGTTTTCTCATGTATATTGCTTGTTTGCCCATTTGTCAATGAATCTGTTTTAATCTTCCTGTTCTGATTGTTTTGCTATTGAATAACCGTTCTTTTTCCTGATCGCCTTCTCATGTATATTGCTTGTTTGCCCATTTGTTAATTAATTTGTTTTAATCTTCCTGTTCTGAATGTTTAGCTATTGAATAACCGTTCTTTTTCCTGTAATGACCTTTTTGCTTTTTTTGCTTATGTAAAGTGCTCTGATACCCCCAATTGAGCCAGCGCTATATAAAACCTTTAAAATAATTAAATAAATAAAGATTAATAAAGCTCTCACCGTCAGGTCCCTGAATGCGTTGCATTTCTCTTAGATCTCCAAGCCCTTCCTCACCCTTTTGATCCCTTGTTAGGACCTAAAACTCCTGGTCATCCTTAGGGATTTTCAGTCACTTCTAACCAACATGGCCCCAGGGGTTCACACTCACCCTCGAGTCTTCTGCTCATTTAAAGGACCCATGGGTTCTGCGCATTCTAAGGACCTGAGGCTCTTACGCAATATCAGTTAGTGCCAAAACTATCCACTTACCAATAGGATTCTAAAGCTCATCTCCACTGTTTGGTCCCCTGAGGATACTGCTCAGGGTCAGATCCCCGAGGTGCCAGCTTACTCTCAGGTGCCTTTTGATTCCAGCCCATCTTCGGTCACCTGATTTCCCTATTTACCCTCAGGCTCAGTAGCTCTTGCTCACTCATACCTAAAAGCTTCACGAAAACCATGATCACCAGGAGATTTTTGCATAATTTAGATTTCCACATACTTCCTTTGCTGCTTAGCCGATAGTCACCAACATTTCTAAAGCTCAGTTTATTTTCGATTTTTTTTTTTTTAAAGAATTGAATGCTGTATTAAAATAGAGGTCAACTATTCAATTGCAAAGGGAATAGGTGACTGTGGTGAACAAAGTGACATGTGGTGAATGATGACATAAACAGTACACTACATACAAGAAAAACCAAACGCGCGAAACGGGAAGGGAAGAAGACCCCTGGTCGTCCCCATGACTGCCGCACCCACGCCATAAGTTCCACAAGCAACCCAAAACATGACCATGAGCGCCGTGCAGACACACCCGGCGCGCCGACGCCTCTTCCCCGCAAACCACGCAACAGCGTGAAACCCACCACCGTGGCCCCCCCCCAGGACCGGAGAGGGGGTGGGCAGCCCAAAGGACCAACCAAAAATGGCATCAGGCTTGTGCCACGCAACAAGGACAAAAATCACTCAAGGGAAAGGCAAGAGCCAAGCCCACCAAGCCGCAGACACTGCAGTCTCCACACAAGCGAAAGGCCTCCCACCCAAACGATGGTCTCCAATCCCAAAAGCCCCAGCCCCCCTCCGGGCAACAGGAGCCTGGCAAGAAGCGACAACAGCTGCACGGTCAAATCAACCACCAGCAAACAAAGTGTGCATGCGTCCACCCAGACACACCGAGTCCGCACTCCTAAGCAAAAACTCAACAAACAATGTCCTCCCGCCGTCCTGTCAATGAAACACAGCCAAAGCACTGTGATTTAAATGCAGACTACAATAATGAGGTGTTCTGCAAGCCCCCAGTTAGTGAACACATACCTTAACGTTATAGGGGCAGATTTACAAGCCCCTTGTGCCACGTTTATGCCGCCTTGCGTGACGCAACAGCGGCGTAAACGTGGCGCATCCCTGCGAGGCATTTACAACGTGACGCATCTAGGGAGATGCGTCACGTTATAAAGCCCAGAGCCACAATGGGGGCGTTCCCACGCAGGGTGGGCGTTCTGGCGCCTGTGCGCCTCGCAAAAGTGCCTGCGTGAAATCTACAAGATTTCACGCAGGCCCTTCCGCGACGCTGCTACATCAATTCCTTACGCCTGCTTGAAGCAGGCGTAAGTACTGACGCAGCTTGTTAAGTATTGGGCGGCCCTGAGCATTGCTGGAGTTGCGTCGCGCTTGCGACGCGACTCCAGCGATGCACCGCCCTTACGTCACGAGATGCGTCACGCATCTGCCTACCCTTGCGCCACGGCGCGCCGCATTGTAAAAGCGGCGCATCTGCCGTGATGCAAGGGGTAGTTTTGCATGACACATTTGTTCTGCCGCATCTCTGCTGTAAATATGCCCCAAAATCTTTAAAAAGACGTCCACCCGTCAGGTTGGAGTCTCAGTGGGCAGCCACTCAATTCAATTTACTGGAAGGATAGAAAAAGGCTTGTAAACACCTGCATACAGACATCTAATGTCAGAGCAAGGAAGGGAGCGCGAGCCTCTCAGGGAGAAGGGGTTGGAGGCCAAGTCTGGCATGTGGCATATGCCGAGACATATGCCACAGTATGCCACATTTTGTGTCTATGTTGTTTGAGGTATAATTGTGTTATAAACCCCTTAGAAGTGCTAGTGGAATATTTTAAAGATATATCTTCCATCTGGATTAAATAAAAAAAAACATAATAAAAAATTCCAAATACATAAGCTTTGGGGCTTGAACCCTTGTCAAAATTGACTCAGTGACCCTGTTACCTACCACTGTACCATATGTTCTGCATTGATATTTTTTGCCCAAAGCCTTTGTGTCTTGGAAAAAGGGTGATGTCCTTCTTCTGTTTCCTTTACATTTCTTCTTACATGCCACAGTTCTACACTTGATTTTCATCATTTATAAACAAAGAGACCTTCCTTCCTCTCATTCTGGCACTTGGCCCATGCATTTAGTTTTCTTACATACCCATTCCCAAAGTCTCATTCCACAAATTAAGGGATTTCTTTCATAGCAAACCTAGTTCCCCTTCCACGTGTCACAGCATGTCACAAATCTCTGACATGCAATGGCTTAACTAAAAAGGCCACAAATCTCACATACACTGCTAGGGGTGATTTACAAAAGGGCATCTTTCATTTGGGTAAAATAGAAAAGAATAGAAAAATCGATTTTCCCCAGCTGGGGTTTGAACCCTTGTCAAAAAGCACTCAAAGCCCCTGTAAACTACCACTGTACCATCTGTTCTGCATACATTTCCTCAGCCCACAGCCTTTGTGTCCTGGAAAAAGGGTGGTGTCCCTCTTCTGTTTCCATGCTGTTTTTCTTCTAACATGCCACATATCTACACTTGATTTTCGTTATTTATAAACAAAGAGCCCTTCCTTCCTCCCATTCTGGCACTTGGCCCATGCATTTAGTTTTCCTACACAACCATTCCCAAAGTCTCATTCCACAAATTAAGGGATTTCTTTCATAGCAAACCTGGCTCTCCTTCCACGTGTCACAGCATGTCACACATGTCTGAAATGCACTGGCTTGACTAAAAAGGCCACAAATCTCACAGACAGTGCTAGGGGTGATTTACAATAGGGCATCTTTCATTTGAGTAAAATAGAAAAAAAAACAGAAAAGAATATAAAAATCGATTTCCCCCAGCTGGGGTTTGAACCCTTGTCAAAAAGTACTCATAGTCCCTGTGAACTACCACTGTACCATCGGCATAGATTCTTTTTGCCCAAAGCCTTTGTGTCTTGGAAAAAGGGTGATGTCCTTCTTCTGTTTCCATGCCGTTTTCTTTTTACATGCCACAAATCTATAAGGGTGGGCCGAAAATACGTTCCGTTCATGGAATTTGCGGATTTTCGACAATTTCGCGATCCGCGAATCTTGCGAAATTGCCGAAAAATCTGCAAATCCGCTCGCGGGCGGATTATTTTTTTTATGCACATGCCCAAGTTGCTCAAATTCAGTAACGCATTATAATCAGCCCAAAAAACTAGTGAGCACGGTCGAGGCTAGGCAGGTGTGCTTTCCCCCCAGATCTACCGTCTACAATCCGCTGTAATCCTTGATGGGGGTCTTTGCATCCACAAGTTTCTCGAGCGCAATCCCCGTGTACTTCCTGTGACCAGGAGGCTGCTTTCTCCTCATCTGCCGCTCTGATCGGTCTCTGACCCTTTAAAACAAGAGACATGTGATCTCGCATAGAAGCCCCGCCCTTTTGACCCCGCCACACTCACACTAGGGTATGCAACGTCTTCCCGCCATTTCCCCCACTGTGATGGACAGCTCACTCGAGGGACCTCGGCGCGGTGGCAAAGTTACAAACACATGTGGTCACTGGACACAACTCTTTTGGCCTTTACGCAGCTGCAGTGTAGGAAAAGCACTATACATTTACCCAAAGAGGTAGCCCTTACTGATTAGCCAGTAGAAAGTACTGCAGTTGAGTAGAGGTATGGCACAACACGGTGGCATCTTCGTGGATACATATGTAGGCAGGATTCACTCTGGCACGATGCTCCTGTCACAAAAATTAAACCTCAACAGGAAGCACTTACAGGTATAAATAAAGCAGGTGCCCGTGTTGAAGCTCAAATTCAGTAATGCATTATAATCAGCCCAAGCAACTAGTGAGCACGGTCGAGGCTAGGCAGGTGTGCTTTCTCCCCTGATCTACCGTCTACAATCAGCTGTAATCCTTGATGGGGGTCTTTGCATCCACGAGTTTCTCGAGCGCAATCCCCGTGTACTTCCTGTGACCAGCAGGCTGCTTTCTCCTCATTTGCTGCTCTGATCGGTCTCTGACCCTTTATAAACAAAAGTCATGTGAACTCGCATAGAAGCCCCGCCCGTTCGGCCCGCCACACACACACTAGGGTATGCAACGTCTTCGCGCCCTTTCCCCCACTGTGATGGACAGCTCACTCGAGGGACCTCGGCACCTATCGGCGCGGTGGCAAAGTTACAAACACAAGTGGTCACTGGACAAAACTCTTTTGCCTTTACGCAGCTCCAGTGTAGGAAAAGCACTATACATTTACCCAAAGAGGTAGCACTTACTGATTAGCAAGTAGAAAGTGCTCCAGTACTATTTGTGCAAATCCGCTAATTTTTTCGCAAACTCGCGGATTTTTTTGCTATTTCAAGAGATTTCGCGGACCGCAAATCCGCAAAATTCACCCATACTTACAAATCTACACTTGATTTTCGTTATTTATGAACAAATAGCCCTTCCTTCCTCTCATTCTGGCACTTGACCCATGCATTTAGTTTTCTTACACAATTATTCCCAAAGTCTCATTCCACAAATCAAGGGATTTCTTTCATAGCAAACCTGGTCCCCGGTCCACGTGTCCCAGCATGTCACAAATCTCTGACATGCACTGGCTTGACTAAAAAGGCCACAAATCTCACAGACACTGCTAGGGGTGATTTACAAAAGGGCATCTTTCATTTGGGTAAAATAGAAAAGAATATAAAAATCGATTTTCCCCAGCTGGGGTTTGAACCCTTGTCAAAAAGCACTTATAGCCCTTGGGAACTACCACTGTACCACCTGTTCTGCATAGACTTTCTCAGCCCAAAGCCTTTGTGTCTTGAAAAAAGGATGCAGTCTCTCTTCTGTTTCCCTGCTGTTTTTCTCCTTACATGCCACAAATCTACACTTGATTTTCGTTATTTATAAACAAAGAGCCCTTCCTTCCTCCCATTCTGGCACTTGGCCAATGCATTGAGTTTTCTTACACAACCATTCCCAAAGTCTTATTCAACAAATGAAGGGATTTCTTCCATAGCAAACCTGGCCCCCCTTCCACAGGTCCAAATGTCTGAAATGCACTGGCTTGACTAAAAAGGCCACAAATCTCACAGACAGTGCTAAGGGTGATTTACAAAAGGGCATCTTTCATTTGGGTAAAATAGAAAAAATGGAAAAGAAAATAAAAATCGAATTTCCCCAGAGGGGTGTTGCTTGGCGCCGATGGAGTGAACAGCACAGCGTTCAAGCTCCTGTCAGCCAGCCGCCATCGAATGCTATCCTGACCTCCTGAACGGGACAGCTTCTGCAGCGCGCCCTCAAAATCATACAGAGGGTGAGGTGCGTGTTGGAGACGCAGAAACCCGTCCCAAAGACCTAAAACAGGGAAATAACAAAATCTGACCATAGCCGGGAGGTGAGCCTAGATGGCAGCGCCCATGATGATGTTGCAGAGCAGAGAGGAAAACCCAGCCGACAGCACTGACCAAGCAGTAGTGTACAGAGACCAAGAGTGTCCCCTCCTGTCCTGAGGAGTGGAGTGGTGGTGGACTCAGAACTGCTAGGGATCCCACGTGGTAGGCCTGAGCACAGAGCTTGATAATCACTGGGAAAAGCGAGCAGGGCAAATCCAGGGGAACGTGGAGCTGGTCCCCAGGAGGTGAGCGGACTGCAGCGGTATGGATGCGACCAGCAGGGGCAGCGGCTAACAGCCGGAACAGAGGCAGAGGAGGCCTCCCCTCTCCTTCAGTGCGACAGAGCGAGTGTGGCCCTCGAGACTTTGGTGGGCGCTCGAAGGAGAGGGAGGCCCACAGAAGCCAGGTGAGAGCGGCAGAGACAAAGGATCAGGACCACACTTCAGAGGGCCTGAGAATCCTGGAGACTGGGGAGCCAGAGACTGGGGGGCCTAAGATTTTATGGGAGTGAGCCCCTGCGGGGCTCCTAGAAGCGCACCCAGAGCCCCAGCAGAGGCAACAGGCAATGAGAGTCCAGAGAAGCGGCAGGCCTCCCCAAGTAAGCGGCGAGCAGCAACTCAGGCATTGAGACATGGGGAGAAGGGCAGACGATCAGCCACACCAACAAGGAGGCCTACTATAGCGGAGAGGGCCTAGTGGCGTTGACGGGGTCGGTCAGCGGGCCTAGGGCTCGCCTATGCCAGGGACTAAATATGCAAAACAAGGGAGAGAACCCCCCAGGGCATGTGACCTCAGGGATCACACCGGTAGAACACAGAGCCCCCAGGTGGGGAAGAAGGGTAAAGCAAGTGAAGCGGGCAAGATAACTAGAGTGCGGCCCGAGAGCTTGAGGTGGTGCAAGCGATAACCTGAACAGTGCATAATGGTGCCTAAAGCCAGAACACGGCGTAATCCGGAGACCCTTGGCAGACGTTGAGGAGAGTGGACTCAGGCCCACACTGAGAATATATAAGTGCACTGGAAAGGCCGGGTGAAGAGTGGCGGGAACATTAGGCATAAACAGATGTGACTAGCCTAAGTGCGAGTCAGACTACATAACAGAACGTAGAGCGCTCACCAGAAGAAGAGAACCCACGTGCAACGCGGACTACCTGGAGCGTCCTATGAGCACACGCTGCACCAGAAGCGCCGCAGATCAAGAGGACACGATGGGGAAGATACCCCCAAAAAAGGACAGATAAGAGGCACCAACGGAAAAATTGATGGAGGAGAGGGGGAAGAGCCAGCCACAGGCAGAGAACTCTAGAGATCCTTCACTGCAGGACATTCTACAAGCCATCCCCTCCTCTAGCGAGCGCCTGGCAACCAAAATCAACTTGCTGAGTCTAGATTTGGACCTGCTCAGAGAAGATCACAAAACGTTGGCAGACCGCGTTAAGACAAACGATGGGCAATTATCCGAGACTCTGCCGGACATAGTCATAATGAAGCAACGATTAGCGGCGCTTGCACATTGGAATTTCCGAGCCGAACACTCAGAAAATACATCGCGAGGAAGAAACATAGGTCTACCGGAAAAAATAGAAGGCCGCAACATGATAGACTACCAGAAAAGATGGCTGCGAGAGGGAGTAGCGCCAGATGGCCTATCGAGCGTCTTCGCCCTGGAGAGGGTGCATGGAGTCCCTGCGAAACCACCTGTACCAGGAGCGCCACCGAGGAGGTGATAGCACAGCTCCTCCATTACAGGGACAGGGACCACATCCTTGCCCAGGCACGCCTCATAGGGGACATAGCGGTGGGTAATTCAATGGTGTGAATCTTCCCAGATTTTTACCGGGAGGTACAAAGACAGAGAGGCTCCTACTGGGAGAGAACAGCACCCGAGGCCGGCAATCCTTGAAAAAGACTCTAGGCCCCGCGCAAGACGAGGCACAGCTTGCGTGCCGAAACGCGATTCACATGGTGGCATTGATCAGTGGTACAGGGAGAAGCCCAGCACCCCCTAGGAGCAGTGAGACTGCAGCATATTCTGGCTCGGAGCAAGGGTCCAGTGACTCAGAGGCACAGAGTGTGGTACTCTCAGACGTAATTCCGCAGATGGCGGACGATATCACCTAGATGAAGAGGGCTGAGCCGCACTACGAGCAGGTCTGGAATAACACTGGACGCACCTGACCCAACAATGAGGTACTGGGGTTGATGGAGGGGGAGCGATGTGGGGGTTCCTTTGGGACCACTGAACTGAAGGGCGGCTGCACAGACTGGGAAAGCGGCGGATGAGCAGCCTTCACCCTTTGCAATTGACTGATAGAACTGCAAGCAGTCACTTGCGGACTTATAACCTTAGCTTGGATGGGGGTGTTTTTCTGCTTATCCTGGGGAGTGGGATTTGGGTGAAATGTTTAAAGTTAATATGGGGTGGCCACCTTGAGTTGCAGCACACAAAGTGCTATATGGGGTCGAGTGGAGAGAGGAGGCAGATGATGGTGCATAGGGACGGTGGCTGTCCAAGAATCATAACATCATCCAATGGCTGATGCGCAAAAGTACAAATGCATGACTTGGAAAGTTAGAGGTATGCACACAATGACGAAACGCCATAAAGTCCTCTTATACATTAAAAGGCGGGGAGCCCAGATAGCCCTATTACAAGACACACTTTACATAGAAAGAGAGACAAGCCTTACAGAGGCGGTGGTTGGTCCAGCTGTTTTATATTACATACTCGGATATGGATCCAAGCAAGGGTCCCATTCCAATTGACCAACTCGCTGATAGACCCAGAGGGCCACTTCCTAGCCATAGAAGGGCGATTAGACGACCGAGAAATAAGTATAATTAACATATAAGGCCCCTTAATTCATGTATACATACAATTTTCACAATGATGTTCCCATTTATAACAAAGGCCAAAAAGATTTTCAATTTCTATTCCTTAATTTTTCAATATGGTAAACATATACATTAGAAATTCCTGAGCATTTTGTTGGATATTCTGCGTAAATTGTGTTGAACCAGATCATACATCCAAAAGATTACGAAGATCACAAACGCTTTGTATTTTACTTTTATCAGTTCTCAATTTTTCATAAATACAATGCAACAAAGAAGAAAATCTTTTTTCCTGATTCATCATAATTTGCTGTTGCAAATTTTCAAGAAAAAAACAACATTGACCACTACAATAGCACAGCAGTTGACACCTGAACTATTTTCAAACTGATAACCAACAATTCTCGAGTATCCTTTTTCTTTTTGCTTGCAATCACAACATTATCTTGTTTTTTTCCTTCTCTATACCTTCACTACAGATATTCTCATACCTTCTTTTTCGACCTACCACACGCTTTTCAAATACAGGATATTGACCTAAATTGGGAGCATGCGCTCTTCTTAACCTATCATTCTCTTTTACACAGTTTGCATCTGCAGTAACCTTTATGTCATCAAAATGTTATGTTATGTTATGTTATGAGAATTTGTATAGCGCGCGGCTGCCCCAGCCAAGGGGCGTCCCGGCGCTGCGAAATCAATCAAAAACAAACCAGATAAATTTCTGACTCAGGACAAAGCAACATTTGCCATACCCTCTTTAAACAGGGTACTTCCAATGTTCACCAAAGCACTGTCTACACTTAAACCTTGAGATTTATGAATAGTCACTGCATATGCCAGAAAAAGTGGAAACTGTTTTCTACGGACATATAAATCTTTAACAAGCAAAAAATGAACTGTACAATAACCAATTTGTTTTACTTCTTCAATCTGATCAAATTCCATCTTTATTCTGATAATTAACAAAATCCACAACTTTGCATATTGCTCCCTTAACTAAACCTTTTTCTACATCCAAATTTCACCTTAAAATTACCCTACAGTTTATACATGCATATAGATTCTGTTCTAAACCAGCAGTTTTAGAAATCGATTTTTTTAAAGAATCCAATTTTGTTTTCAGTTTTTCTGTCAAAATAATAGTGATTCCTTCATGCTGTATTTTATCAATGGCTTCCATTTGTATTATTTCTTCATTTTCCAGCTTCAAAAGTTGTTCATTGAATATAGAACACTCGCGCAGTGTTGGCATTAAGCAGATTGTAGATTTGTTTTCTGCAATTTTCATATATATTTTTTCAGGAACTATATTTTCATTTGGAAACAAATTGTAAAGTAATTGTAGTAATGTTAAGCCTGTGATGTCAAACTGTTCTAACATGTCATATTAAGGGGCCGATTCCGATTCAGGAAAAACCGTTCTGAATAGCCGTTCAGAGCATTTTTCCCGTACGAATCGTACCCTGCAACGTCCCGTGTACGTACGTTGAAGTACGATTCGTACCAGGAGCCGTTCTCCGTACGAGTCGTACAGAAACAGTACGACTCTAATCTCCATACGATTCTCCCTCCGAACCCGCTGAACGCAACATCTGTACGGTTCGCGGCTTGTTTTTACGACCCAGCAAGTACGATACGTGTCGGGTACGCACCGTACGACCCTTTTTCTACGGAAGCTGAAAACAGCCATAAAAGCAGAGTTTGCGCCGAAACAGGTATGGAACGGCCCCCCCAGGTACGGTGCGTACCCCCATGATCGCAGGGGTACGGTGCATACCTCAGCAATCATGGGGTGTACGCACCGTACCCCATGTACGCTGGGTGTACGCACCGTACCCAATGTATGCTGGGTGTACGCACCGTACCGCATGTACGCTGGGTGTACGTACCGTACCCCATGTACGCTAGGTGTATGCACCGTACCCCATGTACGCTGGGTTTACGCACCGTACCCCATGTACACTGGGTGTACGTACCATACCCATGTACGATGGGTGTACGCACCGTACCCCATGTACGCTGGGTGTACGCACCGTACCCCATGTACGATGGGTGTATGCACCGTACCCCATGTACGCTGGGTACACCCAGCGTACATGGGGTACGGTGCGTACACCCCATGATCGCAGGTGTACGCACCGTACCCCTGCGATCATGGGGTGTACGGACCGTACGGTGTGTATGTGTTTGTGTGCTGTTCCGTATGACTCGCCCTTACCTGACGTGGACCGTACGAATCGTGTCCTCATACCCCGGTCCGGATCGTACTCGTCGGGTCGTACAGCATGTGTTCGAGTCGTACGGCATGTGTACGAGTCGTACGGTTCACGGTTTCAGCCTTGCAATACGTACGGATCGCGATGATTTGGATGGATTCACGGAATACGGATCGTACTACGCGACTCGGACGGACGGGTACGATTCGTACGGAGAGGGCTCCCGATACAAATCGTACAGACGTTTTTTCCCGAATCGGAATCGACCCCAATGTGTTCTGTCACCTCCTTGGTGATAGAATGTTTACACTTGAAGCTCGCAGGGCAGTTGAGGTATTTTCCTGGAAGCTGTGGCGACGAACGGAATTAAAAGTACTTTCTCATCAACTTACCGTGGTTTGTGGTCACTTCAATTGGCGACGAGGTGGTCAACCGTTCGTGTCACCATCCCACGTGTGCAGAGCCTGTTTAGCAGTGATTTCTTTTTTGTTTTGTTGCTGGAGTTTTGATTTTTTTTTTTAAATTACAGATAATTCTCAGAAGTGCATTTGGTCGGGGTATCGCCGATGGGACAATGTGTCTCAGCTGGTATTAAGGAAACTACTTTTTCTTCCCAATTTTGACGCTTTTGCACCAGAGAATTTTGTTCTTTTTTTGAGTGACAAGCTTTGGACATCATTACTCATGAAGTACCGAAGCGCTGTGTCTTCTGGCGTTCCTCCCTTCCATCGCGACATCTGTGCACCAGGTTGGTCCTGATTTTCTTCCTTTTGGGTCTCTGGACTCAATATTTGCCTGGAGGAAGCTGTGTATGGTCGAGGAAAGCCGTTGGTCTTCACTTCTCTGTTTCAGTGGAGCTAATGATGACGTGTGGCTTGTGGTGACTGACGCGTGCTGAGTACGTTGCCCAGCAACTAGAACGCTCATTCCTTTTCGTCATGCGCACAGATTAGACCCACTGTCATGCACACGGATTAGACGTACTCTGAGGAGACAGTGATATGTGATACGGGCTACGTTCTGCGCGTCCAACAACTAGAACGAGTATGATTTCCCGGAGCTACGGTCGTGTCGTTTGAGGACAACATGTTTTGACTCCAAAGCCTTCTGTCGTCATACAAGCATTAGAAGTGTTCGTCTGTCGGTTTTCAAACAGTAAATTACAGTGTCCGATAGTGTGATCATTAGGCGCCAGCTAGTGGAACTTTCCGGGTACTTCATCTGGTCTTCCTCTAAGGTTTGATTCTTCATCTCTGTGAACATTGTTGTGATCTGTCCATGGTGAAGTGTTTTTGCGGAACTTCCTACAACGCGTTCAGTGACAGACAGTTTATGGACTCACTGCCATCCACTACAGGTTTAAAAAAAACAAAAAAAAGAGGAAATCATACAGTGATGTGTTCTCTTCTTGTTATTTCCTTGCATTTAAGATACTATATAGCTCCTGTTTATACTATTAGAGTAAAGTTTTAAACTTTTAAACAGTGTTTATTTTACCTGATGCAAAGTGTACAATCCCCTCCTCCCTTTTTACAGCTTCCAGGAGACCCAACAGTAGCGTGGAAAGTATGGTACAGGGCACTTATAAAATAATTGGGAGCTATTGGTGGTATTAGATTTAGTGCTGAACGTAAGAGGTATATTCTTGAGCACAATCTAGGCCTTGAAGGTCAAGCTGTTTTGGAACACTTGCCGTTACTTGAAGTAGGTGAGGGTGAAGAACCTCTCAATGAGCTTGACCAAGCTGTCATTATGTTGTAAAAACTATTTAAAGTTGAGAAGAGTCTAGTAGTAGCCAGACACAATTTTCTTTACTAGCGAACAACAAACAGCTGAAAGTATTGTGGCCTTGTTACGAATTCTGGCTTCTGAATGTGAATTTGAAGATTTTACCTCTCAACTGATCAGAGATCAAATTGTTGTACGTTTCTCTTGAAGAAACAATTTCCAGAGTTAAAAGCATAGAATTATCCCAATCTTCCTCCAATGAGCTCAAATCAGATAAAACTGCTGTTGGAGCAGTGAAAGAGGGGAAGGATGTTGCGGAGAAAAATAGTGTTGCTGAGAAAAGTAGTGTTGAACATAAAGGGAAGTTGCCTTTAGCTAGACAAGAAAAGAAATATGTAAATTTCCAAAAGAAAAATTTGTGTCCCAAATGTGGTTTTCCTTCTCATTTTCCTAACTCATGCATTTGTCCTACCATAAATAATTCTTGTAGGAATTGCGGTAAACAATGACATTTTGCCAAAGTTTGTATGTCCAGAAGCAATGTTAATGCTGTAAGGGGATGATAACGAGAAATCTAAAAATTATGTGGAGGTTGTGATTTCCATGTGTGATTTGATGTTAGTAGTTAAAGATGATTGTGAATAGTGTGTAGACCCCATTTTTGACATCATTGTGGATGGTAAAACATTACAATTACTTGCTGATTCAGGAGCAAGTATGACAATGATCACGGAAGAGTTTTTTGAATCTGTGTGGGGCGATAGGTATCTTGAGCCTCCTGTCAGAAATCCTGTCTCATATGAAGGAAGGAAGATCGAGTTAAAAGGTTTCTTTGAAAGTACTCTAGTTTTCAAAGAAAAATGTATCACAGGAAAAATCTATGTTGCAAAGAAGGGTCTGAAAATTCTAGGGTGGTACCACCAAGGGTTATTTGGGTTGACCCTCAGACCTGGCACAAAAGAACCTGTGTCTATTGTTAATGAGGGAGTACCCAGTGATCACTCAGCAAAATGGCCTAATAAATTTCCCAATGGTTTTTGTGACAAGCTTGAATTGATCAAAGGGTTTAAACATCTTATTAGGATGAAAGATGGAGCCGTTCCAGTGAAACACAAATTATGCAATGTACCTTTAAGTATTAGGGACGATTTAGCGGAAGAACTAAAGAAAATGTGTGAATCTGGTGTGATTGAACCTGTAGAATCATCGTTGTGGTTAAGTCCCTTGGTTATCGCACACAAAAAAATGGAAATCTCAAGGCCTGTATTGACTTACGCAGTCTTAATAAAGAAATATGGGTGGATTCCCACCCATTGCCACATATTGATGATATTGTTTGAAGGATCTAAGTGCTTTTCGAAGATAGATTTATCTTCTGCATATCATCAGATTGAGCTTGACATGTCTTCCAAACATCTCACTGCATTTGTTTCCCCTGTTGGAACCTTTCAATTTAAAAGAATGATCTTTGGTTTGGCGTCAGCGGGGTCCATGTTTCAGCGCGTAATGGAGACAATTTTGAAGGGCGTTGAAAACACAGCAGTTTTTCAGGATGATATCCTTGTGGCATGAAAGTGCAAGTTTTCTCATGATAAAAACCTTACTGAAGTTCTGAGTAGATTACAAGAAAAAGGGATTGTTGTCAATAAGAGTAAATGTGTATTTGGTGTTGAGTCCATTGAATATCTAGGACATTGTATTTCTGGAAAGGGCATTCTCCCAATAGAAGGGCTGATAGAAGCTATTGTCAAGGTCCCATCTCCGAAATCTAAAGAGCTAGTCTCATCATTTTTGGGTATGTGTGAATTCTATTCTAAATTCATTTCCAATTTTTCAGCTAAGACTGCTCATTTACGTGATCTTTTGAAAATAAAAACTACTTATTTGTGGGACCAAGTTTGTCAAAATGATTTTGACAACATTAAGAGTGAACTTAGTTTATGTAATATTTTGACTCCTTTTGCTCCTTTGTTGCAATCCATTGTTTCTGTTGATGCAAGCCTGGATGGTCTTGGTGGCATGATAACACAGATTAAACTTGGTGTTGAATATACAGTAGGTTTTGTTTCTCGCTCACTACATCCAAGTGAAACAAGCACTGGCGTTGCCAATAGGTCTCGCAGTAGAAAAGTTGGAGCTATTGGTTTTGTAAATGACAAAGCCCTTTATGTTTTTTAAATGAAAACAAAAAAAAGGCATTGTTATTTGCAATTGTAATAGCTCCAACTTTCCTACTGCGAGACCTATTGGCAACGCCAGTGCTTGTTATGTCTCCCTTCATTCGGATTCCCTCCCTTACTCTGCCTGATTCAGACATTGTCAGGGGTTGTCAAATGAGGATACCAGAAGCCTTCTCAAGCCCAAATGGCAGTAAAAACGCAATTAAAATGGATCCATCCATCCCCATTTTGAAACCAGTATCATTAATAATGACCACACGTCGAACCTGGTCCCAAGTACAATTTCTGCACCAGTTCGTTACAGGCGGACACATTTTTGGGCATTGGGAAATTAAGTGATCTACCCAGAATCACAGGATGTTCAAACATTAGCCTTATGCCAGACTCTAGAGTTGTTCCCCACCTTCCGAGACGGCCCTCCAGCCCTTAAAGCCACATCCTAATTGCGTTACAACATAGCTTCCAGCAATATTTCCATGCTAAGAATTCAAATATCATAAAGCTGATTTTGTGAAACGGATGAGCATACTAATTTAACCGTATCGCCAGAAGCAGTATTTAGGTGCCTGCCATGCGATCAGTAACTCTGCCAAAATGGAGCGTCAGCGTCACTCAGAAAACTCCAGTCCGCTTGCTTAAAACTGGGCGTCACCTACCGACCACAAGAAGGTCGGCTAAAAAAACAAGATGGGCATTTAGATATCGGGAGCACTGTACAATAGCAGAAGTCTAGCACAAGCTTCTTCAAATTGTTGGTATTCCTGTCGCATTGGCTAAGATCATGCAATTCGTCGCCACTGATGAACAATGCAGTGCTCCATGAAAGATACATTAATCTATATAACAAGAGGGGAGCTGGGTAGAGGGTGGATTGTTGAAATAACTAGGAAGACAGTGGGTGAGGGGGGAGGCAGGAGTGTTGCAGGGGGCGAGAGGAGGCTGCGTGTGAAAGAAAAGGCATAGGGGAGGAGAAGCCGCAGAGCGCACGCTGGGCGAAGCCCTTTGATGTGCTGTGAGCGGCCGGGAAAGTGAATAATTAGGGGAGGAGCATCCAGCTTTGCTAGTAGTATCAGTGAGGGACCCCGGCGCCCACTCAGAGAACATGAGAACTCCCCTCTGAAGCGAAAGAGTAGGGACAGTGTGTGTGTGAGGGGGGGGGAGTCTCTCCTAAGAAGAGCATGGGGTCACTGTCACTCACTCATCATTGTACTAAGGAAGCGCTGCACAGAAGCACGCGCTGGAGTGCAGTGGTCGTTTCCTCACACCCCTCTATCTGGTGTCTCTGATGCACAAGGGTTAGCTATAATAAGTACAGTAGTTGCACCGGGGGCTAGGGGGTGGGGAAAGGGGCGTGGGGAGGGGGGCGATTGTGCCCCAAGTAGAGCTGATGGAAGGGGACAATTTTCCTATAACTACTCATCGTGCAACGTAGGCTGCGTCTAGCGATAGCTCTGCTGTCTGGGGCCTGCGACGTTGGTGAAGCACAGCAAGTACATGGAAGTGCATCAGTGAGGAGGATGCGCGCATGCGTGCTCGTGTTTGCGATCAGATAGTTAGTTAATCGCAACACGTAAGGAAGTGTATCAGTGGGGAGGATGCACAATTTGGCACTGTAAAACAAACACAGGCCAGTGAGGTTTGAAAATCTATGTCTGTCCTTCTTGGCACAAGAGGGCAGAGGCAAAAACAGAACCTCGGATCTGCCATAGCGAAGTGGCTCCGTCTAATGTGAGACTCCAATAGACATTGCGTGCTAATAGAACAAAACCGCATGTGATACTCCAATAGACATTGCGTGCTAATGGAACAAAACCGCTTTGTACTCTGGATCTTGCAGTTTCCCAGGCACCCTCATAAGTATGGACTTAAAACCACAACACATATTAAACAAGCAGGGCAACATTTGCAGGGAACGGTGGAGCCAGGGCGGGGAATGTGACGTCAGGGAAACTGATACAGGAGGGAACTGAAAGTAAGGCCGGCCTGCGGCCGGCCATGAATAATTAGGGGAGGAGATGCTGGCAAACTGAAAGTGCGGCCGGCCTGCGGCCGGCCATGAATAATTAGGGGAGGAGAAGCCCTTTGATGTGCTGTGCTAGGCGGGATGCGCGTGCTTGTTGCTCACGTGATTCACGTGAACTTCAAGAAAACCACGGGGCTGAAAGCCCTTAGTTTGAAGTTGATTTTGCCGACATGAATTCTCGCTCCGCTCGATGCGCTTGCGCACATCGATAGGTCGCGAGACCTAAAAAACTACTCTGTTATTGAGAGAGAACATCCTGCTTGTTGGGCAGTGAAAAGGATAAAATAATTTCTCTGGGGTAGAACTTTTAAATTGTTGACTGATAATAAGCCTCTCATCCCTATTTTGAATGGGATTGTGGTGAAAGATCATACTCCCAGGATAGCTAGATTGAGCTTAAATTACTTCAATATAATTTTTTCCGTTGAGCATATTCCTGGGGGAAAAAATATCAGACCTGATTTTCTTTCAAGGTTGCCGTTACCCTGTTCGCGAAGTGAGTTTCTAACTGATGATGAGGATGAGGAATGTTTAATTGCGAGTATTGATTTTTGTAATGGAGGATTTTTCAATGAGAAAGAATGGTTGGATGCTTTGCAATCCGATTCTGTTCTCAAGGAAATTAAAACCTTTATCATTCATGGTTGGCCAAAAGAAAAACACTTAGATGGTGAACTTCAGCCTTTTTCGAAGATCGCTGATGAATTGTCTCTTGAAGGTGGGGAGATGATTCTACGTGGTGATAAATTTGTACCTCCAGTAGGTTTGAGAGATCGCATTGTTAAGGCTGGGCACGAGGGTCATCTTGGACAAACTTGCACCAAACGCAGAATTCGAGCAATATATTGGTGGCCTTCAATGGATCGTCAAATAGAGAATGTGTTTGAAAACTGTATCACCTGTTGTTCAAGTGATAAATTGATTAAAACTGTTACTCCTCCTAAAGTGAAGGTTGAGTTACCATCTGGTCCAAGGATGAAGTTGGCTTTAGATTTTATTGGACCTTTCAATGCATTATCTAATAAGTATAAGTTTGCTTTGGTCATTGCTGATTATTACAGCAAGTAGTGGGAGGTGCATTTTATGGTTGATCCCAATACACATGAAGTCATTAGGTTTTTGGAGAGTCTTTTTGCCAGGGAGGGAGTTCCCAGAGAACTAGTGTCCAACAGCGGGGTACAGTTTGTTTCAAAGGAGATGTTACATTTTCTAGGTCAATCAGGTACTGTTCACCGTCGTGCTGCGCTCTATCATCCTCAAGGAAACAGTTTTATTGAGCGCAATGGACCGCATTTTGGTTGAGTGTGTACAGTGGGCCGTATCTAGCAAAGTTGAAGTAAGAGAGGCTGTGCAAAGCATGTTAGGGGCTCACCGAACCACTCCATGTATTGATTTGGGGAAAAGTCCTTTTGAATTGTTGAGAAGGAGAGTAGCCACTTTTAGTATGTGTCCTGCATGGATGAGGCGGTGGGATTTATTTTCTAAAATCTCTACATTCACATCCGACATGAGAGCTAATGGTGAGATTTCCTTGCCCGGTTCTAGTGGTGTGAATAACAAAGGGAAAAGTCTTTGTTCTTCAGAAGCGAGTTCTCACAAGAAAGTATGGACACATAAGATCAAGGTGGGAGATTGGGTAAAAATAAAGATTCCTCACAATGTACCCAAAGGCATGTCTAAATTCAGTCCACCTGCTTGTGTAGACTCTATCTCACGTTATGCTGTCATAGTCAATGGAAAGAATTGGTGGAATATTTCCAGAATTTATAAACTTCCTGATAAAGTTGTACGCGAAATGGGATTGAAATCTACTCTCGTCTTTCCTTCCAATAATTCAGATCACAGAGGTTCTGATTCTGATATGAATGAGGGAAGCTCTTTATCTACTGGAATTTCTGTGGGAACTACGGTTCCACCTTTGCGGAGGAGTAGTCAAAAGAGGGTTTCTCCAAAACGTTTGGATATGTAATGCTTCTTTTTATTTATTTTTATTGTTTTATCAGTTTATTGAATGCATTCTGGTCAATATTTCGTAGAATATGTGATGCATTTTAAGATGTGCAATTTAATTGTGTTTAATGATAATGCATTTTATGTTAACTTTTTATCTTATTACGGCATTTCCTTTAGTTTGTTTTTCTTTATTTTCTTCTGTGTTTTTCTTTATTGTTTTCTTTATTTGTGAGGAAGGAAGATATTGTAGTAATGTTAAGCCTGTTATGTCAAGCTGTTCTAACATGTCATATTAAGTGTTCTGTCACCTCCTTGGTGATAGAATGTTTACACTTGAAGCTCCCATGGCTGTTGAGGTATTTCCCTGGAAGCTGTGGAGACGAACGGTATTAAAAGGACTTTCTCATTAACTTACCGTGGTTTGTGGTCACTTCAGTAATCGACTCTGCAAAGCTTGTTTGCCATGTTCTTATATCTTGAAGAATAGTTCCATAATCAACATCATTTGCCTTTCGCATATTTGTACTGAGTTCCTTGTATTCAAAATATGACCAAATGTTAACATTTCCAACGCTACCCAAAGACTCTCTGGAGTCTTCATGCGCAAGTGTTTTAAATACTAGTTGTCCTTTTACGGGAGTAAGTTGCAACAGATCTCCAAAAACTATGACGTGTTTTCCTCCAAATAACACAACGTACTCTGTTTTAAAAATGTGCTGCATTCTTAAATGCACAAAAGCAAGCATTAAGTTTGGGACCATGCTTACCTCATCCATAATCATAAGTTTTATTTTCTTTAGCACTCTTGAAACTTCACAACAAGCTTCTCCAGATCGCTTGTGATATTCCAATTTGTGTTCATGCTCCACAGGTAGCTTAAGTAAACAATGTAATGTAATTCCTTTAATGTTGTGTGCTGCCAACCCAGTTGGAGCAGTTACAACACAAGACAAATGTGACTCAGTTGTTTTCTGTGGATAACTGGTGATTACTTTAATTAAGAAACTTTTTCCTGTTCCAGCTTGTCCACTCACATACATTCGGATAGGTTGAAATGATGTGCATGTACATTCTTTCTTTTCATGAAGAAATCCATGGTCAATTGGTTGTCTCACTTGCTGATATATTTCTTTCTGTTCAACATTTAGTTGTTCTTCCAAGTTTGCTAAGTCCATTATATCTTCTTGAGCTTGACACACTGCTGTTTCCACCTCATTCATGGCAATTGCTGCTTCATTTTCAACAATTGGTTGTCCTAGTGAATCTTGACTCAGCGGAGCAGAACTTTGACTGTCTTGAGAACTGTCTCTAGCAATCTAAGCTTCTTGATCAATTTTATTGTTCAACATTTTCACATAATTTGCAAAAACAGTGCATTCTATGGTATCTTTACAAGCATTTAAGGAATCTTCATAGCTCTGAAAATCTCCAAGTAATTCTAATTCTGAACGCCACGGTTTGAACAGTTGCAAAAGGGCTAAATAGTAAAATTCCCTTTTATCAGCAGTGTTGCGACTCAGTTTCCTGTGATCATATTTCCTTTGGTTTGTTTCCACCAAACAACATTAGGAACAAATCACTCCATATTTTCCTTCATTGATGTTCTCTATAGTATTCTGTTTAAAAGTGTAGTTTTGCAGCACTTCATAGAGACACATGTTCTCAAGATGATGACTTCTGTTTGGGTAATATGTGTCCAACATATTCGTTTTCAAAATATCTGTACTTTCTGGATCTTTTTCTGCTAAATATCCAATTTCTAGTACAGATTTAAGTACTTGATTTCGCATTGCAGCAAGACCTAGACTCACCCAAATGATTCTTCTAGATTTGGAGTATAGACTTGCAGATGATAACCGATCTCAGCATTCATATGCTCCAATTTCTTGATGGGATAACATCTTCAAACTGAAACTGTATAATTTCTTACTTAGACTCTTCTCGTGAGAAATCTCTTCCCACATTTCTTTCAATTCCGTCTTTTCTGATTTTGTAATGTAGGATGTTACATTTCGAGCAACAGCAATGGAATTGTCCGCAACGTACTGAACATCCATGTTCGTATTCCACATGGACAGAATAACCGGACTGTAATCATTCATGTATTTTGATTCTTCACTTCTTCGCAAATTGTAGGTATTTTTTGTAGACTTTCTTGTGATGGTATGTCGCATAGCTGACGTAAAACTGTTCACTCCTCCTTTGGATATTACAGGGCGTGGAAATGCAAATCGACATTTGGTAAATCTTATCCTTAGATTTGTACTTTTATCTACAGTATTTTCCACATCGATGGCTTTGGAATCATAGGACTTGTTGTCTTAAATTGTTTTCTTCTGTGCTTTTGGGTATAGCACATGTACATATTCTTCAATAAAAGACAAAACAGTATCATCCGAATCTGTTCCGAATTTGGGGGCATTCTTGATCCATAACAGCATATGTATATGAGGAGCACCTCTTGCTTGATACTCCTTTCTCCAAAAGAAATCCACAACTTCTCCAAGAGGAGGATTTTTTTATTGCAGATAAAAGACATCATAGCTTCAAATCTATGATTGAAATACCTGCCTACATTACCAGGATCCAAAGAACACAATTCTCCTGGTGTCTTGTATTCAATATTTTTTATATTGGAATTTGCCTCTCGAAGAAATTCAAGTAAATCATCCCAAGCGTACTCAGCACAGCTTAGGGTGAGGAACCATGTAGGAGTTCCTAAGTTCCTTAGCATACATTTAAGTTCTCCATGGCGACAGTACCAATATTCATTAGTCCCACGCTGACATGCCATCAGATTAACCCCTTCCATGCTCATGGCGAGCTCAGCTCGTCATGCAGTACACTGCTCGTGTGCTCATGACGAGCTGAGCTCGTCATGAACAATGATAAATCCCACTTTGCAGCACAGGAGGGGAAAACCTCTAGCAGCCAAGGTGTTAATCTGCTGAGATTCTAAATGATCATCTCTCTGTTGCACTTAATCCATAAAATCCTTTGCAGAAACATTTTGCAGATGTACTCCTGTTTTCAATATGTGGTTAACTGCATATGAAAGTCCAGACAAGTCACTCTCAAACAAAAGATGAAATATATATGGGATACATTGTCAAAATCTTGGATCTTCTGCATACAATTTTGTTGTACAATATTCAGATGCAGGAATCTGCATACGTCGTTCATCATATCGTCCTCCTTTTCTCTGTTGGAAACAACTGCCGAAAACAACAAGCTTCCAAGCTTTCTTCCCATACACTCATGGGACTTCCCTTCGTTTTTTTCATTTGGAATAACTCAAAAGTATTCCCCATCACTTCTTTTGAATGAAGTGGATGTACACTGTAATGCTCATAGATTTTTTCTCTTCTGGACATGTCCACTTTTTCAATTTGTCCACTTGACGTTTCAGTTTCATCTCCTAAAACTATTTCATCTTCTCCCATATACACATTTTTATAGTACTCATTGTTTTTATCAGATACAAAGTTGCCTTTTGCACTTTCCTAACATCCACTAATTGTTGCCAGATTTTCTTACTCTTAGTAGGCACGCCATTAACTAGAATAACTAATGGTTCATTTTCTACACACTCTACACCAATAGTTTTAACTTTTGTCTTTAAATCTAGAGGTAAATATACAACTTTTCCTTTTAATCCTCTCTGTAAACAGTGAGGAGGCAATTTACCTGTTTTAGGCTCCATACGAAAAATAGCCTGAAATGGGTGCACACATTGAATGAGAATAGGCTCAGTTCTGGAGGAATAGTTACCAACTCCAGATTATTATGGACAGCTCTAGAGGGCATTTTATTCTCATCTAATTAGTCATAAAAATATTTACAAATATGCTGGTCAGAACCCAAATCAAAACTATCCTCTACCAACAAATAAGTTCCTCGTATCATTATTTTCTCGTTCATTTTTTAAATACAAATCAACAGTCCTAGTCTGATTTTTATAGTGAGTTCGCTGACAACAAATACAAGAATAATTTGGTCTTTCACCTGAAATCACCTTAAATGTTGTAATTTGTTCTTCAAAATGTTCTGTACTACTATGTTGCACATTCTCTTCAACATTTTCTTCTTCTATTAATGTCTCAGTTTCTGCACTCTCTTGTTCAGGACCAAAGTAACAAAACTCTATTTCATCACAAACCTTCACATCTGATACTGGCCACGGAAAAGAGCACTGTTTAACTCATTTAGTTTTTGTGCTGGACTTTTTGCATAATACAATCTTCTGACTAACTTCCGCATTTGAGAATGATGTACTGCTAACATTCTGAAATGATGAAAAAAACTTTGACATACTTTTCTAGAAAGACAAGCCAGAGAAGGACCTTGCAAATCAGTATTTTTCTCACTCTACACGGGTCTAGTCCTTGCAACATATTAATCTTTTGTTTAACACTTTTTTTTACTGTATTGTAAGAAATTCCATAAAATTTCAATAGATTATTGTCGTTCACTGCACATATTACTGCAATCCCAAGTGCACACTGGGGTTTTAAGACGTCTTCCTAGAACTTCATCAGCTAACACTTCTTCTGCATTTCTGGGAACCATTTTCTCTCTCTCAATTGGAAAATCATTTCTAACCTCATAAGCTCGACCACTGGTATCAACTGCATGCAATAAATCATTCGTCTGAAAATAACTCTCTTCATTAAAGAAAGGCTCTGAACTTGAACTGTGTTTCCATTCACCCCCCAAAAAAATCACAAAAATTAGTTCTGTTAATTACTCTTTTCCTCTTACTTTTGGACTTCATTAAATGGATTGGTGTATCTAGTGATCGAATTCTGTTTAAAACTAAAATGAATAGTTTTCTTTTTACTTCAAAAGCCTTTTCAACAATGGATGCTTCTTTTTATAAAATCGCCCGTGCTCCTCCGCCCACCACACGACTCTCCAGGCGGTGAGGGCGGGGATCAGTCCCCCAAAGCTCTGCAATCACTTCCCGGAGCCGGGTAAAAGAACACCCCCTCCGGCACTCTTCGCCACTCAGCCCGATCACCCAGGCGGAGGCGGCGGGACGCATCTCCTCACAATCCCACAATTACTTATCGGGACGGGCAGAAGGTCTCACTCGCCCGTGCTCCACTCTACACATCTCGATCCCCAGGCGGGGGCAGCGGGACACCACAACAACACTGGGGCACCAATCTCCACCTTCGGGCCGTGGTGACTCACTCCGCGGCCCGATGCTGTTGTACTGGAGGTCGGCCTCTTCAGTCACGCAAGGCCCCGGCTTCTCTTCAGACCAGGCCCCAGACTTTCGGACGTCACAGCTCCGGTCTCGAGTCACGGAGGCGATCCGGGGGAGAAGATGGAATGATGCCATTTCATGAGAACAAGTCATCAGCTTCTAAAGTCAAATTGAAGAAATTACTATCCAGAGATTTTGCTCGTTTTATGGTTTGTCTTCCCTATTATGGTTGATGATCTCATTTCTACTTGTGGCCCTCATGTATGTCCTTTTTGAAATGTATTACTTCACGGTCCTTTCTTCCCCAGTGTATGAAACTTTAGGCCTGAAGAAATACAAGAAGGCTTTTGTGGGACTAAGGCTATCAAAATGGGGTATTGCAAAAAACTGAAGACAGAGGAGCTACCCTGGTCAAGTGGAATGGTAGATATTGGAAATGCAGCTTAACGAGGACCGTGGATACCGACAAACATCAGAAGATGTGAGATAACTGCCCGCGATGAAAAGGGTTATTGTGTGAAAGGGATTTATCACTGTGAAATTTTACAAAGCTGCCTACCCGAATTGTCATCCCAATGCTGAATAGTTCTGCAAAACACACAAGATGAAAAATCCATTCAAAGAGCAACAATTTGCCTTCTTTTTTAAATGAACATAAAACGTTTTATTTGGGGGAAGAAATTCTGCTTCTTACATATAACTCTGCCATTTCACAACGCAATGCAATCACTGCGTTGTGAAATGGTAGAGCTACATTTGAGTATCACAAATTATTTTTTAGATTATCAGTGGTTTTGTTTGTTTTAGAGGGCAAAATCTACATGTGACTCTGAGTTCCTATTTGCACATGTTTACAATATAATCACTAGGTACACCAGGCTCGACGTCGCAACATGCAGAGCCAACACACATGTTCCATTCCGAACCTCTTCAGAGAAGATTCGGAACAGGAAACCGGAGAAGCCATAGGAGCCGAAGAACGGGATCCGACCTCCATCTCGGAATCTGGTTCCGATGGAGGCAAAGACATTCCGCAAGGGCAACTCATGTAAATATGCTCCAGCAACTGATGTAACTGTGTAACTATGAGGCCTATTAGGATGGCAGACGCAAACGTGTTCCGTCCACCATGGTTGCGGCAAAAATACTCCCGACCGCTCCGCGTATAATAAGCGGTAGCGATTAGGATATTTCTGACATCAAACACCGATCGCGGCAGACGGATCACATTAAACACCGACCGCGGCGGACGGATCACATGAAAGACCGCCACAAGCGGACGGTACCACAGAAACACCCTCCGCCGCGGACGCATTCACCGCGGAAACAGGCCCAACCGCCGCCAGACCTGCGGAGGGTCCGGCCGCACGATTAGGATAACCCCACCATCCCAACGGAACTCACTACCTCCCTCGACCGCCGCGGAAAAAAAGCATCGACAAACGGAGCATGACTGTGGAAGGACCAAACGAACATCACCCCTGCCGTCAACCCGATTCAAAAATGGCGGACGGAAGTAAATAGAAAACACACAAAACAGGACACACACCCACCTGAAACACCCACCCCCAACAACTACACGCCCCAATGACACCAACCCCAGCACAAACAAGAGCACCCAAGTCACCACACCCACAGAACACCTGACTGGCAACAACCATTGGGACACAACAACTACACAGAGTATAAAATAAATCCCTCCCATTACCACAATCCTTTGCATCACAGCACAGCTGGAAGAAAGAGGCAGAATAGCACAAACAGCAGACACACACAAACATACATACAACCTGCACACCAACACACCCACCACACAAACCCCCACAACCCCATCCCTACATACCACACACCTGCACACCCCACCCCACCCCACCAACACCTTGCACATCACACACCATGGCACCCAAGAAAAACCCCTAGTTCACAGAGAGTGAGTTGAAGGTTATGGTGGATGAAATCATCCATGTCGAACCACATCTGTTTGGTACCCTAGTGCAGCAGACCACCTAGGCAACCAAAACCAACATGTGGGACAGGATAGTGACCAGAGTGAATGTTTCAGGGACCGTCCCACGCACCAAACAAGAGATCCAGAGGCGGTGGCACGTCCTCAAGGCAAGGGTGAAAGGCATCAGGGCCAAGAACCAACTGCGGGCACACCTCGCTGGCGGCAGCACTCCCCCGGAGCCTATACCATTTGCCGAATGGGAGGAGAAGGTGCTGGGCATACTGTACCCTGAGAGCCTGGAAGGAATAGAAGAGGGACTTGAGGCTGGTAAGTACAAACCAATGACCACTATCAGACTGTCGTGGTCTGCCTTGCACAACTGCCAAGACACATCTCCCAGGCTCCAATCCATGCATGTGGACCACACAGACACACCAAATGTGGAGGCCTGGGCTCAAATGCACCCACCATGACCAACTACAAATGTCGCCTCCTACGTTCCCAAGCGTGCATGTTGTCAAAGCAGCTAACACCACAACTCCCAACAGGCCCCCATGTCTACAGGGAGGGTGTGGGTGAGTGGGAGGGTGTGGGTGGGTGGGGGGGGGGGGGGGTCCAGCACTACAACTCCCAACAGGCCCCCATGTCTACAGGGAGGGTGTGGGTGGGTGGGGGTGGGTCCAGCACTACAACTCCCAACAGGCCCCCATGTCTACAGGGAGGGTGTGGGTGGGTGGGGGGGTGGGTCCAGCACTACAACTCCCAACAGGCCCCCATGTCTACAGGGAGGGTGGGGTGGGTGAGAGACCAGCACCACAACTCCCAACAGGCCCCCATGTCTACAGGGAGGGTGGGGATGGGTGGGTCCAGCACTACAACTCCCTACAGGCCCCCATGTCTACAGGGAGAGTGGGGTGGGTGGGGGGTGGATGAGAGACCAGCACTACAACTCCCAACAGGCCCCCATGTCTACAGGGTGGGTGGGGGGTGGGTGAGAGACCAGCACTACAACTCCCAGCAGGCCCCCATGTCTACAGGGAGGGTGTGGGTGGGTGGGGAGTTGTATCCAGCACTACAACTCCCAACAGGCCCCCATGTCTACAGGGAGGGTGTGGTGGGTGGCGGGGTGGGTCCAGCACTATAACTCCCAACAGGCCCCCATGTCTACAGGGAGGGTGTGGGTGGGTCCAGCACTATAACTCCCAACAGGCCCCCATGTCTACAGGGAGGGTGGGGGTGGGTGGGGGGGGTCCAGCACTACAACTCCTAACAGGCCCCCATGTCTACAGGGAGGGTGTGGGTGGGTGTGGGTCCAGCACTACAACTCCCAACAGGCCCCCATGTCTACAGGGAGGGTGGGGGGTGAGAGACCAGCACTACAACTCCCAACAGGCCCCCATGTCTACAGGGAGGGTGGGGGTTGGGTCCAGCACTACACCTCCCAACAGGCCCCCATGTCTACAAGGAGGGTGTGGGCGGGTGGGGGGTGGGTCCAGCACTACAACTCCCAACAGGCCCCCATGTCTACAGGGAGGGTGGGGGTCGGTGGGGGTTGGGTCCAGCACTACAACTCCCAACAGGCCCCCATGTCTACAGGGAGGGTGGGGGGGTGGGTGAGAGACCAGCACTACAACTCCCAACAGGCCCCCATGTCTACAGGGAGGGTGTGGGTGGGTGGGGGGGTGGGTCCAGCACTACAACTCCCAACAGGCCCCCATGTCCCATCCAAGAGCAAGATGGAGTCCGCCCACCATTTGCTGACCAGTGCATCTCCTCCTTCAAACCTACAGGTAGGTAGCCGTCTTCACAGGGGCACCATCCAATAGCAGGACCGGACCACACGTATCCAAGTATTGTCTCCCCACCTCCACACCACCATAATGCCCAGTACTGTCTACCACACCAACATGATGACACCAACAACCATGTCCTGATTCCATAGTAATTTATAATGTAAGAACAACAAACATGTCATATCCACAGCATTGATTCTTAAATTCTTGTCCCTCAGGTGATCGCAACTTGACAGGCGAAACCAGCAACCACCAGCACCAGTCGCCCCCCTCACAGCCAGGACTCTCCGGTGAAGATTCCATGGACACCTTGGGTGCAGAGGACGATGCTGGCCCAAGCACACTCACAGGGCCATCAGACTCCCAGGACATCCCTGCCTCCACCACCTTGGCCAGTGTCACAACACTAACACCTGCCATTGTGAGCTGTGCAGCTACCACCACCACTACCACCACCACTCCTGCCTGTGCCACCCTGCCTGACCCTTCCTACAATGATGGGCCATCGACATCTCAGGCTAGCAGGGAGAGTGGACGGGGTAGGACACAGGTGAGGCCACAGCTCACAAACAGGAGTGCAGGTGCTAGGCGAGGTCGGGAACAAGACCCAGCACATCCTAGGGCAGAGACCCTGGATGCCATCGCCAGAGTCCAAGCCTCTATGAGCGGTTGCAGGCACAGGCGGATCGGGCACACCAAGACTCGCTAGAGAACTGCCAGCTGTTGCGGTCCATGGACACCCGCATGGGACAAATTGTTGACCTCATGGGGCAGCAAACAGCTCTTTGTAGGGAGTGGTTATCCCACGCCACACCACTACCCCCTCCCCCAAGTGCCCAGCAGGACAGGGCACCAACACTACCGCCACCATCACCTGAGGCCACTGACAGGGATGTCGTCCCTGAACAACCTGCCCCCACAGCTGGTTCCGCTCTGGCTCCAAGATGGAGGGGCCGTTCAAGGCTGGACACAGCTGAGAGCAGTGGCAATGCACCATCCACCCGCTCGAAGAGGGGCCGCCACTGACTTCACCCTTCCTTGAGCCTAGCATTCAGTCTGCGAACTTACTTGCCCCACAATGCCAAGCATTGGCACACGTCTGTTGGACTAGGTGTACATCACACAATGTGGTGTCCCCACGGTGTTTTCGTCTGACATGACCTTCAACTCTCACTCCCCCCCAACACCTATTTGTAAATATGCACACCCTGTAAATAAACACCACGTAAACACTCAATGCTGTGTGACCTCCATGTTTTAAACACAGGTTTGTCTTAGTAGTTGTCATTACCAGGTGCAAGGATCAATGTTCTTGAGAATCATGCCTCTGTGGGAGTGACCTAGGGATAATGAGAGGACAACAAGCACAGGTCAGGAAACTGAATCACACCCATCACACCACACCGTACTGCAACATCCCACAAACCACACTCATCACTAATTAAGCTGATCACAGGACACACATCAGGGAGCATTGCATGTACACCATCTCCCACACCCATTTGCGAACAGAACATTCCAGAACAGGCAGCATTCACACACCCCATCCACACATCACCAGCAAACATACATCACGCATTGAACACCAGCACAAGAGGTAGTTACTCACATTCAAGGAAAGTAGCGAGCAATGAGCTGACCCCTCTGGTCCACACCTTCTTCCTCCCCACTCTCCTCATCACTGGACATGGGTGGTATGGGAGGCGGAGCAACCTGTTGGTCTGCAGGGTCCATGATCAGTTCAATATTATTGCGTAAGGCCAGGTTGTGGAGCATGCAGCAGGCAATCACGATTTTGCATACTTTGCCGGGTGAGTATGGCAGGGCACCTCCGGTTTTATCCAGGCAGCGAAACCTAGACTTTAGCTGTCCAAGTTTACGTTCCACCACCCGACGTGTCCTCCCATGGGCCTCATTATAGCGCATTTCACCTGGGGTAGTAGGATTCCGTAGGGGGCTCAGCAGCCATGGGCGGTTTGGGTACGCAGAGTCGCCTAGGTGAGGGGATGACAGACACATACATCATTACCAGGATTGGTGGGAACAGCATGGCACACATACAACACAGTAGTCATCACAGCACACTCACCTACAAGCCACGCACGTTCTTGACGCAGATTAGCCATCATTGGGGGGTAATGCTGCTCCGCAGGATGTGGGAGTCATGTGCGGACCCAGGAAATCTGGCACACACATGGGAGATGATGTTGTCAGCCAGGCACACCACTTGCACATTGATAGAATGGTAGTACTTCCGATTGCGATAGACGGGTTCACATGCCTGGGGTGGAATCAGATCAATATGTGTGCCATCAATGGAACCCACTACGTGTGGGATCTGGCCCAGGGCATAGAAGTCACCTTTCACAGCAGCCAGCTCTGCCGGACGTGGAAAATGGATATAATCATCCTTGTAACGCATCATGGCATCCAGCACATCCCGCAGTGCCATGCTGAACATGGATTGGGACATCCTCCCGGCATGACCAACTGTGTACTGGAAAGTGCCTGTCGCGAAGAAGTTAAGTGCCGCCATCACCTTTGCTGTGGGTGTAATTGCTCTTGGATATGGCCTGCGTGGCTGCAGATGAGGTGCCAATTGGGCTACAAGGTCCTGCAATCTTCATCAGTCAAGCCGGAATTTGCGGATTACCTCCTCTTCAACCATGTCCTGCAGCACAGCAATGGTCGATGCACATTTGGAGCCCTCCTGTTTGGGAGTAGATGGGAGCAGATGTCAATTGACCAACACCGCACAGCTGTGCCACACTATCACATCTTGACCAACACAATACAAATAATACATGTTGCAGACACTGATTGTATGCGTGACGTGATCGAAATATAAGGCACTACAGCTAACTACACACACAATGTTCACCCATAAACAACATCCTGTGTGTAAACATGTCCAATGTTACGTGCACACATGTTGAAAGAACAGCCAACATCACATGAGTTGAGGGCTCATGTGTGGACAAGCGTCCCCACAGACACACATGGACGTGCACACACAACACGAACATGGAACACACCCTCCTTGTCTTCATGCACCCATGACCCCACCTATAATGCTGTGCATCCTCACATGTCAGGCATGGGCATACAACAGGCGACACACATACGCATACACAGAATGCATGTATACCCCCATCATTGCAACTTGCACACACAAACCACACACTCACGACAGCTTCAGAATGTGGGTACACAGCCTTGATGTACTGTGTAGATGTGTACAAATAGAAACGTGCGACCTCAAAACCAAGACGTCAACACATAGCCATGCACATCTGACGCAACTTGGGCTCACATCACTGGCCTTTGTGAACCACTGGCAAGGTCAATAGTATGACCACACATGCAACTAATGGACATAAATGAGACATGTGGACACGGGCCATTGACATGACTTAATGATTCTTTACGCATTCCGGAAATGTCTTGACACACATGTACAACTATAAACATTACATGTGTGTGGAGACATGCAGTGTGTATACACATGCCATCCGGTGGGTGACTGCCCTGTGTCATGATGTCACATGCATGATGGTCATGCTCGGTCAGCCACCGACGGGTGCGGGCGGTGGGTGACTGCCCTGTGTAATGATGTCACACTTGCATGGATGGCCATGGCCGGTCAGCCACCGCCGGGTGGTTGCGGTGGATGACCGCACTGTGTAATGACATCACACTGGCATGGATGGCCATGGCCGGTCAGCCACCACCGGGTGCGGGCGGTCAGCCACCGCCGGGTGCTGGCAGTGGGTGACTGTCCTGTGAAATGATGTCACACCGGCATGGATGGCCATGGCTGGTCAGCCACCGACGGGTGCTGGCAGTGGGTGACTGCCCTGTGTAATGACGTCACACTGGCATGGATGGCCATGGCCAGTCAGCCATCGCCGGGTGCAGGTGGTCAGCCACCGCCGGGTGCTGGCGGTGGGTGACCGCCCTGTGTAATGATGTCACACTGGCATGGATGGCCATGGCCGGTCAGCCACCGCCGGGTGCGGGCGGTGGGTGACCGGCCATGGCCGGCAGTGGCTGACCAGCCATGGCCAGCAGTGGCTGACCAGCCATGGCCGGCAGTGGCTGACCGGCCATGGCCATCCATGCCAGTGTGACGTCATTACACATGGCGGTCACCCACCACCCGCACCCGGTGGTGGCTGACTGGACATGGCCATCCATGCCAGTGTGATGTCATTACACAGGGCAGTCACCCACCACCAGCACCCGGTGGTGACTGACCGGCCATGGCAGGCGGTGGCTGACCGGCCATGGCCGGCGGTGGCTGACCGGCCATGGCCATCCATGCCAGTGTGATGTCATTACACAGAGCGTTCACCCACCGCCAGCACCCGGCGGTGGCTGACCGGCCATGGCGATCCATGCCAGTGTGACGTCATTACACAGGGTGGTCACCCACCACCCGCACCAGGTGGTGGCTGACCGGCCATGGCCTTCCATGCCAGTGTGACGTCATTACACAGGGCGGTCACCCACCGCCAGCACCCGGCGGTGGGTGACCAGCCATGGCCGGCGGTGGGTGACCGCCCGCACACGGAGGGCTGCGGTGGGTGCTGCTTTGTGACTGAAAGGGGGGATACCAACTGCCATTTCAACTTGCACATTCAAACGTATGTGTTAGCCTGCCCCGCCCTGCGGAATGCGTGCTCCACCGTTGCAACGCCTCTGAGTGATTAATTTAAAATGAAGCACCATCGCGGTAGCGCGCACATGCGGATCCCGGTGTGTGACCGTGACGGTCCTTGCACATGTAGCCAATGGAAACAGGTAACGCGGGGCGCGTAAGCGATTTAAAAAATAGCGGAAGCCGTGCACCGCCACAGCAGGGCCAGTCATTGGCTCATTTTGAATGAGGCAGCCCGGGAAAACCAATTGCTGCAGACGTGTGCCACTGATATCAGCTCAGGCCCCTATAAATGTGTGAATTTCAGCACCACACATCCACTGCTTCCAGCCACTGCTGCCTGCACCCATCACCTCTACCTGCTGCTGCTGAGCAATCCACCAACTGCTGCCTGCACCCATCACCTCTCCCTGCTGCTGCTGAGCAATCCAACGACTGCTGCCTGCACCCATCACCTCTACCTGCTGCTGCTGAGCAATTCACAAACTGCTGCTGTTGTGCCACAGTCCTGGACCTTGCCATGCCGAGAGTGCCAGAGATCCGGTCTCGTCCCTTCACCGCAGCGGAGCTGGATGTCCTTGTGGACAGTGTGCTCCGCCACTAAGAACGGCTTTACAGTGCCCCCGGACAGGTGGTAAGTGCAGTGGGGGACATGTTGGTGTGCATGAGGTGGTCACTGACTCCTGGCTTCTGCAATCTTGGCGGTGTGATGTGGGACCTTCACATGTGTTGTACTGTGCATGGCTGCTGAGAGATACGTGTTGCTCCTATCTGTGTGAATGGCAAACTGTCCACTGACTTTCCCCTCTTGTCTCCCATCATGGTAGGTCAAGCTGCCCCTTCGTAAGGCCGTGTGGAGGACCATAGCACGTGATGTACGGGTAGTGGGGGTGTGCAATAGACGACACACACTGCCACAAGCGCTGGGACAACATCTCCAGGCTCAGCAAGAATGTGGCGGAGGTGACACTAGGGCAGATTCCAAGATCATCCCGGCTTGCACGACGTACCATGACCCCTCTAATGCACCATATTATAGCTGTGACACATCCCGACCTGTCCGCCCGGTTGAGAGGCGAGCAGCAGCAAACTAGCGGTAAGCACACTGAATGTGTTGGTGACTTGTGAGTGCATGCATGTATTGGTGCTCAGACACAGTAGTGACATCCGTGCTGTGTATGTTGTGCTGCAATTGCATGTTGGTGCCATTAGCTGTGTGAGCGTTAGCATCTATGTCAGCCAGGTGGACATACCAGTTGCATTGTAGTGCAGGGTCCCAGGACATGCCGTTGAGGTCTGTGGTCCCATAGCATCACATGTGTGGTGGTCTGCATGCACTTGCCCTGTTTGTTTGATGTACATGTTTCACAGGCACCCCCGGTTCTTTGACTTAAAGATGTCTGGTAGGGGTGGTTCGTGTGCAGGATGGGTTCTACATGTTGGTCAGCAGTCAAGGAAGTTTTGATTTTGTAACTGTTAGTACGTGAGTGCGGCACTTAGGTATACCTCTTTTCTCTCTCTTTCAGCTTTGGCCGAGGGCACTGACCCACAAACGACGGAGCTCAGTGGTGGCAATGCATCTGGATCTGAGATCACACACACGCAGACTGAGACTGAAGAGAGCAGCCCCGGAGAGGGGGACAGAACTGTCCCTGAGGACTCACATGTGGAGATACCATCGTCCTCATCTTCAGACAGTGGTGGTGAGTCAGCACTGTTGGTAGATACAGGGAGTGGGCAATCTACACCCTCAGTCGGTACACAGCACACAGGGCCCACACTGCCACCAACTGCAACAAGTACTGCTAGTGCTTGCCAGAGTAGGGGGAGCAGAGTGGCCTTCGGTGCAGGCACCCCTGCCCCTGTGACACAAAGTGCCATTTGTGCTGAGGCGGTTGATCTGCTGCGAAAGCTGTGTGTAGGGCAGACCAACATGATCAATGCATTCCTAGACCACAATAGGAAGTTGGGGCAGGTGGTAGCATTCATGGAGGGGATGCATGGTGATGTTGCTGGTCTCCACAGAGCAGTTCAGCGATTATCCAACACAGTGTCTGCAGCCATTCAACAGTCGCATGGACAAGGTTTTACTTCAGTTCCCCCATCCACACCACTTGATGTCTCAGGGGAGAGCGACATTTCTGACCAGGCCTCTTTTTCGGGGTATTGCACTAGAAGCAGCCACAGGCAGCAAGGCAGGGCACGGAGGGCACAGACACCATCCCCTAGGTCAGGGAAATCTTTCACAGAACACAACATTAGCTACCCTGGAGTTGACACACAGGATCCTCAAGGGGTGTTGGGGGACAGGGATTCACATGTAACACAGGCATCCCCCTCAAAAGGTACTCCCAAGGCCAGGGACACTCCCAAGGACAAGGACACTACAAAGGAAAGGGCACCTCCCAAGGGCAGGTACACTCCCAAGGACAAGGACACGACAAAGGAAAGGGCACCTCCCAGGGGCAGGGACACTCCCAGGGACAAGGACACTACAAAGGAAAGGGTACCTCCCAAGGCCAGGGACACTCCCAAGGACAAGGACACTACAAAGGAAAGGGCACCTCCCAAGGCCAGGGACACTCCCAAGGACAAGGACACTACAAAGGAAAGGGCACCTCCCAAGGCCAGGGACACTCCCAAGGACAAGGACACTTCAAAGGACAGGGCACCTCCCAAGGCCAGGGACACTTCCAAGGACAAGGACACTTCAAAATACAGGGCACCTCCCAAGGCCAGAGACACTCCCAAGGACAAGGACACTTCAAAGGACAGGGCACCTTCCAAGGCTAGGGACACTCCCAAGGACAAGGACACTTCAAAGGACAGGGACACTACAATGGACAGGGACACTGCAAAGGACAAGCCAACTCCCAGGGACAGAGCACCGCCCACGGATAAGGCACATTCCAGAGACAGGACACCTCCTACGCCAAGGCACCTCCCAGGGCCAAGGGTTCTCCCATGGACACGAGCTCCACCAAGGACAGGCATACATCACCCCTGCGTCCCGTGAGGCTGGTGTTGGTGAAGGAACGTAAAACACATGTGTCAGCGGTGGAGTTCCCCCATACCTCTACTCCCATCCACACCCCACTGAAGCAGAGGAAAGAGTACACTGTTGTTGCATCCCCCATTACACATGATGCAGAGGGCAGAAGGCAGGGCCACAGCAAATGTCAAGCAGGGTCCAGCACGTCCCCAGAGAGCAGACCCCCACCAGCACATGATCCACCTTTGATGGGTGATGTTTCTGATGAGGCCACACTACTTACCAGTCCAGTCATGCCCAGGGTGCCCTTACATATCCCAAAGAAACGGAGACACACACCAGTGGCACCTGACTACCCCAATGTCGCTCCAGTGCAGCTGTCCCCAGCTCCCACAGCCACCCTGCCTCCTGGCCCATACAGCCCTGTGGCTCATCATTTCAGTGGTCCTAGTGGGCCAGCTGCAGTTCACTCTCATGTGTCAGATAGTGGCACTGTGTCTGTTGTTCGCTGTCATGCCTCATGTAGTGGCACTGTGTCAGTTGTGTCCTCTCCTGTTTCAGGTACTGCCACTGTGTGTGTCCGCCACTCTCATGTCTCAGATGCTGGCATAGTATTTGTTGGTCACTGTACAGGGACATGTCCTGGCAGTGTGTCTGGGTCATTGGCTCATGTGTCAGTCACTAGATCTGTGGCTGTGTCTCACACTCCTGTATCCGGTGCTGGCAGTGTGTCTGGGTCTATGGCTCATGTGTCAGTCACTAGAGCTGTGGCTGTGTCTCACACTCCTGTATCCGGTGCTGGCAGTGTATCTGGGTCTATGGCTCATGTGTCAGTCACTGGAGCTGTGGCTGTGTCTCACACTCCTGTATCCGGTGCTGGCAGTGTGTCTGGGTCTATGGGTCATGTGTCAGTCATTAGAGCTGTGGCTGTGTCTCACACTCCTGTTTCTGGTGCTTGCAGTGTGACTGGGTCTATGGCTCATGTGCCAGTCACTGACCACGACCGCTGCGTGCCTGCAGTATCCAGCTTGTTCAGCTTTTTCGAGCTTTCTACTCCGAGCTCCTCTGCAAACCAGCAGCGGACCCGCCCGCCTGTCTCCCGCCGCCCGACTGCTTACCTGTCACCGGAGCAGGGGCCGCCGAGAGGAGACGGGCGAGGGGCGGACTTCAAGGTCCAGAGGCCCTTGCGTGTTCCGCCTCCCGGAGAAGCGCCAGGCGGCGCTTAAATCTGACAGCAGCCCCGTTGAGCGTGGGAATCATCACTGACCACGACCGCTGCGTGCCTGCAGTATCCAGCTTGTTCAGCTTTTTCGAGCTTTCTACTCCGAGCTCCTCTGCAAACCAGCAGCGGACCCGCCCGCCTGTCTCCCGCCGCCCGACTGCTCACCTAACACCGGAGTAGGGGCCGCCGAGAGGAGACGGGCGAGGGGCGGACTTCAAGGTCCAGAGGCCCTTGCGGTGTTCCGCCTCTCGGAGAAGCGCCAGGCGGCGCTTAAATCTGACAGCAGCCCCGTTGAGCGAGGGAATCATCACTGACCACGACTGCTTCGTGCCTGTAGTATCCAGCTTGTTCAGCTTTTTCGAGCTTTCTACTCCGAGCTCCTCTGCAAACCAGCAGCGGACCCGCCCGCCTGTCTCCCGCCGCCCGACTGCTCACCTGTCACCGGAGCAGGGGCCGCCGAGAGGAGACGGGTGAGGGGCGGACTTCAAGGTCCAGAGGCCCTTGCGGTGTTCCGCCTCCCGGAGAAGCGCCAGGCGGCGCTTAAATCTGACAGCAGCCCCGTTGAGCGGGGGAATCATCACTGACCACGACCGCTGCGTGCCTGCAGTATCCAGCTTGTTCAGCTTTTTCGAGCTTTCTACTCCGAGCTCCTCTGCAAACCAGCAGCGGACCCGCCCGCCTGTCTCCCGCCGCCCAACTGCTCACCTGTCACCGGAGCAGGGGCCGCCGAGAGGAGACGGGCGAGGGGCGGACTTCAAGGTCCAGAGGCCCTTGCGGTGTTTCGCCTCCCGGAGAAGCGCCAGGCGGCGCTTAAATCTGACAGCAGCCTCGTCTCGCGGGACGCCGGGCGAAGCCCGGGCCAAGGGCGGGCCCGTTGTTGCCCGTTAGTGCCCGGTAGAGACCGGACCGGGCCACCCCCCTTGGCTCTTGCCATCAGTACTGTCACCACTCAGCACACAGGATCTTTTATATGTCCACCATGCCTGGTAGAACCAGAAGCAAAACCAAAACAGCATTGGCTGTAGCCCAAATCACCGGACCCATAGATCAATTCATTTCTCGGGCTAACGAGGCAATTGACCACAGTATCTCTCTTCTGGAACGCAGAGTATCTCTGGACCTTATGAACGCAAAACGCTCATCCCTGGGCCTTCTAGCAACTGCAGCCTCTCCCGCCCAGCCATCCCTAACTAATTCCTCCCTCCCCTTACCTCCGACTGTTGCTGATATACATACAGTACCATGTTCAGTTGACCTATCAGTAACTCAATCAGAGTCTGATTCATTATTATCAGACGACCTAGAGGCCACTCCGGACCTAGAAGCCTGTCAAACACGTGAAAGGTTAGAGTCAACTATAGATAAACACCTTCGAGGAGTAAGGGAAGGAGCCATTCCCAAACAAGGCACCACTAATCCACCTGATAGCGTACTAACTTCTGTCACTCCTTTGGGACCTGGGAGGGAACCTGGGAGGGATCAATCCAATCATCCAACACAACCCACACAACCAACGATAATTTCGTCAACAGAAAGTAATTTCTTATTACCTCCTATTCTTATCGAGGACATGGACAACCCCTGTAAAGCATGCAAAACTACAACGCAAATACTAACCTCAATTAAAGATCTCCTTTCTCAGCAGTTAAAACCTATACAAATTAGTATAAGGAACTTGGAAGCTCAATTAGCAATCTTAACATGAACATACACTACCACAAAAAACTCACACCTACCCAAGCAAGGGACAGGGAACACTATACACCCCCCAAAAGTAGCCCATCAACCACAACTAGCAGTAGTTACCAAACAACTCGTTCCGACTATCCTCCCCTCTCAAAAACCAAATCATAATGTCCCAGCACAAAAACAGCACGAAACAACCTCTAGTGTACAAAAGGCTAAAACTACTACGGAATTGGCCCAACACACGCCTAGTACAGGTCCAGCAAAAACAGGAAAAACTGGGAAAATAGCAGTTAACGCAACCACAAACCATACTATAAACAAACCGGAACCCACACCTTCGAAACCAACTGGTACACAACCCCAGCAGGTATCCAAAAAGACACCAAGATTTAGGCGCCCAGTGCACCTCCCACCAGAAGCAACTCCGTATACAATCATTCTTACAGGCGTACCCGAACTAACTGAAGGTATGACTGAATCCGCTTGGTCACTTAAGAACAAAGTTATGCAGTGGCTAAGTATAAACAGACCACTAGAGCCATACCACTCTGGAGGGATCTCCACAGTTCGTAGAGTAACATGGATAGGCGAAGAACCCAAGTTGATCCGCGGAGACTGCATTATAGTAACTTGCAGGGATCCATCTACCGTGGACCATATTTGTTCATGGCCCTCACTGGAGAAAAAAGGTGGAATAGACGCCCAACACCTTTCTTTCTTCTATCCCCCTTTGAACTTACATCAATATATTTCCATCCAGAACTGGCAGCACCCACAAGAAGATCAATGGAACCAGGTAGGATACAGCTATGGGCGTGGAAACAGAAATAGAAACAGAACCACAGAATGGCACAAACAGCCCTGGCAAGGTAGACCATATCATCCACTGGAGGGCTGGCAAGGCCTTCCAACAAGAAACCGCTATGACTGTCTAGAGATGGTGGATTGACCATCAAGGCATCTAAAAATTAAGAGTAAGAACACTCATACCACGACTTCTCCACCTAACTCTAGAGCCCAGTCATGTCCACGCCCGTTTAAACTCGGAAGTCAATTAAAGCATACTTCGCTTATCACCATAAATCCTGTAGATACCAACAACGCCATTCTAAACGAAACGGTGACCAAAGTTTCGGATACCCCTATGGATAGTATAGACCGAAACCTTAATCTATTAAATGATTCGAGACATACTACTATCCCCCCCTCGCTCCCCGTAGAGAATTTTTCTTCTGAACCCCCTGCCCAACATCCATCCATTGATTCCAACAAACTAAACCTCTCTGTAATGTACTGGAATGTTGCAGGCCTGTCCTCCAAATTATCACTTGAATCGTGGTCTGAAACAGTAAGGGCTCACCAGGTACTCTGTTTCCAGGAAACATGGTCTACTACAGCTAATCATCTAGCGGGATACAAAACCTTTTTCACCTCAGCAGTGCAGGGATCTCTGGGTAGGCCTAAGGGGGGTCTTGTGATCTACGTTGCTAATACTCTCCCCTCTCTATCCATCAAAATGTTAAAAGAATCCTTGACATACCAAATCATGCAAATAAATTTTACAAATGATTCCACTTATATTTTTATTAACTATTATAATAATTCAACTACATTGGACTGCTTGACAATCCTAGTAGAAATTGCCACTTTCTTAATATCTCTTCAAAACGATCTTAGCCAAACCACAATACATCTAATATGGGGTGGCGATTTTAATCTCCCACTATGCCCCAACCACAAAAATGGAAACTGTGGACTACAAAATTAACATGATAGTCCCATGCCCCATTATGCCCACTCGATCTGTGGAAATAAGTTAAATGAGATCCTATTTTCTTTAGACCTGGACTTTGCAAACGAATTAGTAGACCCACAGAAGGATTTTTCTCCAACTTTTCATGGAAGAGGTTTCTTAACCACTATAGACTACATACTGTCCTCCCAAACGCTTAAGGGACAATTAACCAACTTTGCAACCGGGACAAATGCTATGAGTGACCATTACCCAATCTCCAAAAATGGCCAATGCACATCCACGAAAATGAGTCTTCTAAAACAAAACTCATTAACTATAAACAGATTGAATGGATACACAGTCAAATGGGCCAAGATTGACCCGGTGGAAACAACAGAGAAGATTCTTGAAAAAACTAAGCCCTGGATACTTGATTGTCTATCATCCGATACCATACCACGGTCAATTGTTAATAGCTTTCAGAACATCTTGAAAACAATTGGGAATGAACTCTTTGTTAAGTTAAAGAACACTAAGCCCTCTACTACAAGATGGTTCGACGTAGCTTGCCGGAAAGCCCTCTCAAGCCTAAAAGAAGCCTTACATAGACCCATGAGAAACCAGTTGGAAATCTCCAACTTAAGAAAACTCTATAACCTAGCCAGACGAGATCGCAAAAAAGAAATCAAGAAAGATCTATGGGCACAACTCCACGACAGCTGCCAAAGAAAGGATAGTGCACAATTCTGGCAAGTTATAAGATCCCTTTTTTTGGTCGATAATGCACAAGGTCAGCATCTAGACGTAGCAGTCACGGAGGATGATTGGGTTATGCACTTCTCTAAAATCTTTGGCCCATCCTCACAAATGGCTGCAGCTACAGGAATAGAACAAAGCGAGGTCCATGCTATAAAAAATAACATCTATCCAATAAATATCCATTTCCATCATAGTGAAGTCATTAAAGCAATCAAGACATCGAAATCAGGCAAGGCTCCGGGCCCTGACGGAGTGCCAATGGACATCTTCCTCCACAATATAGAATTATGGTCACCGATAATTACCCAGGTCCTGGCAGCAGTAACATCGGCTGGGCTTTTTCAATCATGGTCAACGTCAATCCTGCTTCCCATCTTTAAAAAAAGGCGACCGTAATGACCCAGCCTGCTACAGGCCAATCTCCCTTCTGGACTCCATGGGCAAAATTGCAGGCAGAGTGCTCCTGGACCGTCTAGAATCTTGGGCCCAGGAAAATAACATCATGACCGACCTGCAATACGGTTTCCAGAAGGGGCTTGGGACCGTGGAGCAGGCCCTGAACCTTGTCCTCTTGACTGGGAAATATGTTGGCGCCAAAGGAGGTAACATCTTCCTCGTCTATGTCGACCTCAGTGCGGCATTTGACTGCGTCCAGCATGAAAAACTCTGGAAAACACTCAGTGACCTCGGAGTGGACCCTCCTTTAATAGTCTTCCTCTGTGAACTTTATTCCAATGCTTCAGGGCGAGTCAGATTCGGCACAAATGGTGAGCTGTCTCGCTCCTTCCCAATAACTAAAGGAGTAAGGCAGGGCTGCGTACTGGCTCCCTTCCTGTTTAATCTTTACACCAACGGCCTAGAGCAGGCAATGCTGGAAGGGAGCCAGGACTTACCCCAGATAAACCACTGCCCAATACCGACACTGCTTTACGCAGATGACTCAGTCATTCTGGCCCGCACACTAAATCAACTTCAAAAACAAATCAATAAATATAGCAACTTCATGGACTCACTTGGCCTGAAAATTAACATAAAAAAGACTTTTACCATGCACATCGGCCCCAGGGTCAAAAATCCTAAACCAATACTGGTGGATAATACAAAGTTGGAAAAAACCTCTGTCTATCCATATCTGGGAATCCTTGTGGATGACGCGCTGAACTGGCGTCAAGCCACGGCCACCAGAAACCTCCTTTTCCGACGTGCAACATCGGCCTTGACTTCTTTTTCGAGGAAATTGGGAAAACCAGCGGCACCCGAACTCCTGAAAGTCTACTATGCTAAATGCCACAGTGTGGCAACTTACGGTGCAGGCGTATGGGGGCACGGCCATATAGATCACCTTCAGGTAACAGAGAACAGCTTCATCAAATATGTGCTGGCCCTCCCACAGAGCGCCCCGATCTTCGCTTCCCACAGCGAGCTCGGCATGGATTATATCATAGACACTATTCGTTCACAACCAATTTTACTGTGGCAACGTATATGGTCCAAACCTGAGTGCCACTTAACACGATCTTTGATCACGGACTGTCTAACTTTAACTAGCTGGCATAAGATCCCTTGGTTGGTCTATGTACTGAACTTTTTTAATGACCTCGGATACATGTCGTATTTTGATGATCCACCCAGTATTGAAGATATACCCAGAAAACAGCTAAAGATGATGTGCTTGACTCACCTGAGAGAGCTGCAAAACCAGACACAGCCAAATTTGTGCAATACAACCTGTCAAAGGTATTCAACCGTACCTGTCTTATTTTTTATCAAATCAGGAGAAATACTTATTAACAAGATTTCGCGTCAACACCTTTTTTTGTTTAGTCTCATTTCCTGAAACTCACAATTGGTCCCGCATGCTCACGAACTGTCCGTGCGATGGAATATCTTCACAAACAACGATTCACATTTTCTTTTTCTGCAAATACTATAAAACACCACGTAAATCTTGGATTCTCCCACTCCTTCGATTTAGTGGTCATAGACAGTGTTATTCTGCATTCTTTTTTCTGCAGTGTCTGGACTCGCCACATGTAGCAAAATCTATAGCGACTTTTCTGAAAGCACCATCAAAATACGCCAAAAATTACAAACTGAATAGAACCTTTTTAAATCACGAGTTTTCCTTAAATCATGAGTTCTCTTATGTATTTTTTTAATCTTTTTATTGTGTTAATGGTGAATTGTTTTTGTTTTTGCTTTTAATAACTATGTACTTTTTATGAATACACAAGTGGTAATCGAATAAAAGTTATTGAATGAATGAATGACTGGGTCTATGGCTCATGTGCCAGTTACTAGAGCTGTGGCTGTGTCTCACACTCCTGTTTCTGGTGCTGGCAGTGTGTCTGGGTCTATGGCTCATGTGTCAGTCACTAGAGCTGTGGCTGTATCTCCCAATCCTTTAACAGATCCTGCCACTGTGGCCGAGGCTACTAGGTCAAGCAGTCCACCAGATTCTGTGCTGTGAGGAATAGTTCCCATCACTCACATGTCATTGTACTTGGTGTCTAGATTGTCCATTGTAACCACCCTTGCATTATTAATGCCCATGTGACGGGGCGCTTGACACACGTCCTTGTGCTGCCTCTGATGTACCTGCTCTGTGCCTTGCCATTGACTGTTGATGCACTTAGCCCCTCTCATGTGCTGCCTCAGATGCACCTGCTCTGTGCCATGGACTGTTGATGCACTTAGCCCCACTCATGTGCTGCCTCGATGTACCTGCTCTGTGCCTTGCCATGGACTGTTGATGCTCTGTGCCCCTCTTATGTGCTGCCTCAGATGTACCTGCTCTGTGCCATGGACTTTTCATGCACTTAGCCCCTCTCATGTGCTGCCTCAGATGTACCTGCTCTGTGCCTTGCCATGGACTGTTGATGCTCTGTGCCCCTTTCATGTGCTGCCTCAGATGTACCTCTTCTTTGCCATGGAATGTTGATGCACTTAGCCCCACTCATGTGCTGCCCCAGATGTACCTGCTCTGTTATGAACACTGCCCTGTTGCTGCTATGGTACTGCATTGTGCCCTCTCATGTGCCGCCTCTGGTGTACCTGCTCTGTTATGAACACTGCCCTGTTGCTGTTATGATACTGCATTGTGCCCTCTCATGTGCTGCCTCTGCTGTACCTGCCATGTGCCTTGCCATGGACTGTTGATGCTCTGTGCCCCTCTCATGTGCTGCCTCAGATGTACCTGCTCTGTGCCATGGACTGTTGATGCACTTAGCCCCACTCATGTGCTACCTCAGATGTACCTGCTCTGTGCCTTGCCATGGACTGTTGATGCACTTGGCCCCTCTCATGTGCTGCCCCAGATGTACCTGCTCTGTGCCATGGACTGTTGATGCACTTAGCCCCACTCATGTGCTGCCTCAGATGTACCTGCTCTGTTATGAACACTGCCCTGTTGCTGTTATGATACTGCATTGTGCCCTCTCATGTGCTGCCTCTGATGTACCTGCTCTGTTATGAACACTGCCCTGTTGCTGTTATGATACTGCATTGTGCCCTCTCATGTGCTACCTCTAATGTACCTGCTCTGTGCCTTGCCATGGACTGTTGATGCTCTGTGCCCCTCTCATGTGCTGCCTCAGATGTACCTGCTCTGTGCCATGGACTGTTGATGCACTTAGCCCCTCTCATGTGCTGCCTCAGATGTACCTCTTCTTTGCCATGGACTGTTGATGCACTTGGCCCCTCTCATGTGCTGCCTCAGATGTACCTGCTCTGTGCCATGGACTGTTGATGCACTTAGCCCCTCTCATGTGCTGCCTCAGATGTACCTGCTCTGTGCCTTGCCATGGACTGTTGATGCTCTGTGCCCCTCTCATGTGCTGCCTCAGATGTACCTGCTCTATTATGAACACTGCCCTGTTGCTGTTATGATACTGCATTGTGCCCTCTCATTTGCTGCCTCTGATGTACCTGCTCTGTTATGAACACTGCCCTGTTGCTGTTATGATACTGCATTGTGCCCTCTCATGTGCTGCCTCTGATGTACCTTGTCTGTGCCTTGCCATGGACTGTTGATGCTCTGTGCCCCTCTCATGTGCTGCCTCAGATGTACCTGCTCTGTGCCATGGACTGTTGATGCACCTAGCCCCACTCATGTGCTGCCTCAGATGTACCTGCTCTGTTATGAACACTGCCCTGTTGCTGTTATGAAACTGCATTGTGCCCTCTCATGACCTGCCTCAGATGTACCTGCTCTGTGCCATGGACTGTTGATGCACTTAGCCCCACTCATGTGCTGCCTCAGATGTGCCTGCTCAGTTATGAACACTGCCCTGTTGCTGTTATGATACTGCACTGTGCCCTCGCATGTGCTGCCTCAGATGTACCTGCTCTGTGCCATGGACTGTTGATGCACTTAGCCCCTCTCATGTGCTGCCTCAGATGTACCTGCACTGTGCATGGACTGTTGATGCACTTGGCCCCTCTCATGTGCTGCCTCAGATGTACCTGCTCTGTGCCTTGCCATGGACTGTTGATGCACTTAGCCCCTCTCATGTGCTGCCTCAGATGTACCTGCTCTGTGCCTTGCCATGGACTGTTGATGCACTTGGCCCCTCTCATGTGCTGCCTCAGATGTACCTGCTCTGTTAGGAACACTGCCCTGTTGCTGTTATGATACTGCATTGTGCCCTCTCATGTACTACCTCAGATGTACCTGTTCTGTTCTTTTCAGTGCCCATGCTCCTGGCTACTCTAGGAGTCAACCACTAATATGTGCAATAAAGCTAGTTATTCGTGTGTAGTGGTTTCTCAGTGTCATTCCTGGTTGTCTCCTTGCATTGTTGATATATTGGTGCTATTGTAAATGCTGTTTCCCCAACATGCACCTCCCCCTCCCCACGTCACTGCCCCGGCAGGTACTCCCCTTCCGACAGCGATTGGTGTGTTTGCGTACCTGCTTCGTCGTCGGCGACGGTCCATGACTTGCTGGTGGTGGAGCACGAAGAGGAGCGGAAATGCGTGTAGTGCTGGGTCCATGACGGCGATCTGCCTGTGGTGGGTATCTCTGCAATGTTGTGCCTCTCCGCTGTGGTGTATCCGCCGTGTTCAGGCTGTTCGTTTTTCCGCTGCGATTTGCTGTGTCTTTTACGCCATCGTGATTTGGAGGACGGTCAGAGACGTCATTCCGTATGGCAGTGTCTCTGGATTGGTTACGTCTGCCGTGGGGTCGGGTGTATTTCCGCGGCGCTGCATGTTCTTCTGCGTCGTTCGGAAATTTGACAGTGCTTCCCATCCTAATATGGCGGACGGACTGCCCGCGGCTGGCGGACTGTAATAAGGCCTTTTCCGCCTACTCCAGGCCGGCCGTCGTCCTTCCGTCCGCCATCGTAATTGACCCCTAAGTTCTGAAACAATGTTCTTCCTCATATAAAGCGCTCTGATACCTCCGGGTCTAGCCAGTGCTATATAAAACTTGTTCTCTTTGTTTATATTTTTTCACCTCTTTCAGCAAGTTTTGTACCACTCGATTATAAAATATTTTTTTTACGGATTTCTTTATACTGATTTTGCCTTCTTTTACCATACATCAAATCTTCTGACTGTGAATTTACCTTTTTTCCTTTCCTGTTACTCTTTTTATTTTTTCTGGTTGAATTTTTTGCAGTACTTTGTACATTCTGCACACTGTTTGTAGGCTTTGAAAGTGTTTTAATGAATTTCTTAGTTGTCTTACCAGAAGTTTTTTTCTTTTTACCCACATGATGTTGGTCATCCAATACTTGTTTTTGAGTGTTTTTCAAATAATTGTCCTTTAGCTGTCTTTTTCTCTTTCTTGATTTTTCAGGCATAATAACTTTATTTTAATGATGATAAACAGTATCTGTAAAAAATAAACATAAATAAATGTATTTTAATAAATATATAAATTATACTTTTATATTACTATACAATTACATTCTATATAAAAATCATTTAACCACTTTCTTTTCTCATCACTTATTCAAAGTCTAATTCAAAGCTTTATACAGAACTGTATAGGAATACAAGGGGAATAACAGGGTGTTAGCAGTAGTGTATGGATACTGACTGGGGAATTGTATGTCTGAAACACAAGTGTGTAGGTGGTTAGATAACCACATGCATAGTGCATAGGAGTTTGAAGCAGCACATATCCAAAGGCCTGGCTTCCTGCATGAGTACATGTATACTGACTGGATGATTAGGGTAGTACAAGGAGAGACACTGGGTGAATTTATAATTGGTTCACTTTTACTTCAGTGAATGAATTAGCACATGGTGCTGAAACAGTCACTATGGGATTGCAACAGCAGTGACAGGGTGTTTGCTAGACTATGGATACTGACTTGGAAATTGTAGGCCTGAACCACAAGTGTGAAGGTGGTTAGAACACTACATGCATACTGCTTAGGAGAGTGAAGCAATCCATGTCCCAAGGCCTGGATTGCTGCATGAGTTCATGGATATTGACTGAATGATTACAGTAGTACAAGGAGAGACACTGGGTGAATTCATAATTGGTTCAGTTTCATTATACTTTTCTATTACTATACAAACACATTCTATATAAAAATCATTTAACCACTTTCTTTTCTCATCACTTATTCAAATTCTAATTCAAAACTTTATACATAACTGTATAGGAATGCAAGGGGCATACCAAGGTGTTAGCAGTAGTGTATGGATACTGACTGTGGAATTGTATGTCTGAAACACAAGTGTGTAAGTTGTTAGATAGCTACATGCATAGTGCATGTGAGTTTGAAGCATCCCATATCCTAAGGCCTGGCTTCCTGCATGAGTACATAGATAGAAACTGAATGATTAGAGTAGTACAGGGAGAGACACTGTGTGAATTTATAATTGGTTTACTTTTGCTTCAGTGAATGAATTAGTACATGGTGCTGAAACGGTCACTATGGGATTGCAAGAGCAGTAAGAGGGTGTTTGCTGGAGTGTATGGATACTGACTGGGGAACGGCAGGCCTGAAACACAAGTGTGGAGGTGGTTAGAACACTATATGCATAGTGCATAGGAGTTTGTAGTAGTCCATCTCCTAAAGCCTGGCTCAATGCATGAGTACATGGATACGGACTAAATAATTACTTTACTATAAGAAGAGACACTGGATGAATTCATAATTGGTAAGTTTTACTTAAGTGAATAGATTAGTACATGGAGCTGAAAGGGTCACTATAGGATTCCAAGAGCAGTGACAGGGTGTTTGCTGGAGTGTATGGATACTGATTAGGGAATTGTAGGCCTAAAACAGAAGTGAAAAGGTGGTTAGAACGCTACATGCATAGTGGTTAGGAGTTTAAAGCAGTCCATGTCCTAAGTCCTGGCTTGCTGCATGAGTTCATGAATACTGACTGAATGATTAGAGTAGTACAAGGAGAGACACTGGGTGAATGTTTAATTTGTTCAGTTTTATTTCAGTGAATGGATTATTACATGGTGCGGAATGGTCACTATGGGATTGCAAGAGCAGTGACAGGGTGTAGCCGGAGTGTATGGATACTGACTGGGGATCTGCACGCCTGAAACACAACTGTGAAGGTGGTTACAACACTACATGCATTGTGCATAGGAGTTTGAAGCAGTCCTTCCTAAAGCCTGAGTCGCTGCATGAGTACATAGATACTGACTGAATAATTACACTACTATAAGGAGAGACACTAGGTGAATTCATAATAGGTTGAGTTTCACTTCAGTAAATAAATTAGTACATGGAGCTGAAAGGGTCACTACAGAACTGCAAGAGCAGTGACAGGGTGTTTTCTGTAGTGTATGCATTTTGACTGGGGAATTGTAGGCCTGAAACACAAGTGAAAAGGTGGTTAGAGCACTATAGTGGTTAGGAGTTTGAAACAGTCCATGTCCTAAGGCCTGGCTTGCTGCATGATTTCATGGATAGTGATTGAATGATTACAGTAGTACAAGGAGAGACACTGGGTGAATTCATAATTGGTTGAGTTTTACTTCAATGAATGGATTAGTACATGGTGCTGAAAGGGTCACTATAGGATTGCAAAAGCAGTGACAGGGTGTTTGATGGAGTGTAAGGATACTGATTAGGGAATTGTAGGCCTGAAACAGAAGTGAAAAGGTGGTTAAAACACTACATGCATAGTGCTTAGGAGTTTAAAGCAGTCCATAGCCTAAGGCCTAGCTTGCTGCATGTGTTCATGGATACTGACTGAATGATTAGAGTAGTACAAAGAGAGACACTGGGTAAATGTATAATTGGTTCAGTTTTATTTCAGTGAATGGATTAGTACATGGTGTTGAAACGGTCACTATGGGATTGCAAGGGCAGTGAAAGGGTGTTTGCTTGAGTGTATGGATACTGATTGGAAAAATGGAGGCCTGAAACACAAGTGTGTAGGTGGTTAGAGAACTGCATGCATAGTGCATAGGCGTTTGAAAGAGTCCATGTCCTAAAGTCTGCCTTGCTGCATGAGTACATGGATACTGACTGAATGATTACAGTACTGTAAGGAGAGACACTGGGTGAATTCATAATTGGTTGAGTTTTACTTCAGTGAATAGATTAGTACATAGAGCTGAAAGAGTCACTAAAGATCTGTAAGAGTAGTGAGAGGGTGTTTGCTGGAGTGTATGGATTTTGAGTGGGTAATTGTAGGCCTGAAACACAAGTGTGTAGGTGGTTAGAGAACTACATGCATATTTCATAAGAGTTTGAAAAAGTTGATGTGATAAGGCCTTAAATTACTGCATGAGTACTTGAATACTGAGTGATTGATTAGAGTAGTACAAAGACACATGAAGTTACCAAATGCTTCTCTTAAAATGGTTTCCAAATGCACACAGACTCACAGTGTGATTCTAGACAAGCAACATTATTCACTAGTCTTGAAGACGTAAGATGACTGCACACATTCCACATATTTTAGAATTGCAATTAAGTGTGGAAGCCTGACTCATTTTGCAAATACATAAGCAATGCTTGGTTTCTAATTCCACCAAAACAGAACAGCATAGGTTTTTAAGCAGTTATGTATCTGCAAGCACATGAAGTACCCATTTGCTTCTGTCAGAATGGTTCCCAAATGAACACAGACTCACAGTGTGATTCTAGACAAGCAGCTGTATCCGTGGGACATTACCAAAAATCATTTACTAATCTGGAAGAGGTAAGATGACTGCACACATTCCACATATTTTAGATTGGCAGTTTAGTGTGGAAGCCTGACTCATTTTGCAAATACATAAGCAATGACTGGTTTCTAATTCTACTAAAACTTGAGAACAACATAGGTTTTTAAGCAGTTATGTATCTGCAAGCACATGAAGTACCCATTTGCTTCTGTCAGATTAGTTCCCAAATGCAAACAGACTCACAGTGTGATTCTAGACAAGCAACAGTATCCCTGGGACATTAACAAAAATCATTTACTAATCTAGAAGAGGTAAGATGACTGCACACATTCCACATATTTTAAAACTGCAGTTTAGTGTAGAAGCCGGACTCATTTTGCAAATACATAATCAATGACTGGTTTCTAATTCTACCAAAACTTGAGAACAGCATAGGTTTTATAATCAGTTATATGTCTTTAAAAACATGAAGTACCCAAATGCTTCTGTCACAATGGTTCCCAAATGCACATAGACTCACAGGGTGATTCTAGACAAGAAACACTATCCCTTGAACTTTACCAGAAATAATTTACTAATCTGAAAGAGGTAAGATGACTGCACACATTCCACATATCTTAGAACTGCAGTTTAGTGTGGAAGCCTGACTCCTTTTGCAAATACACACGCTATGACTGGTTTCTATTTCTACCAAATCTTGAGAACAGGATAGGTGTTTAAGCAGTTATATGTCTTCAAAAACATGAAGTAACCAAATGCTTCTGTCACAATGGTTCCCAAATGAACACAGACTCACAGTGTGATTCTAGACAAGAAACACTATTCCTTGGACTTTACCAAAACACATTTACTAGGCTGGAAGAGGTAAGGTGACTGCACACATTCAACATATCTTAGAACTGCAGTTTAGTGTGGAAGTCTGGCTCATTTTGCAAATACACAAGCAATGACTGGTTTCTAATTCTACCAAAACGTGAGAACAGGATAAGTTTTTAAGCAGTTATATGTTTCTAAAAACATGAAGTACCCAAATGCTTCTGTCACAATGGTTCCCAAATGCACACAGACTCACAGTGTGATTCTAGACAAGAAACACTATCCCTTGGACTTTACCAAAACACATTTACTAGTCTGGAAGAGGTAAGGTGACTGCACACATTCAACATATCTTAGAACTGCAGTTTAGTGTGGAAGCCTGACTCATTTTGCAAATACATAAGCAAAGACTGGTTTCTAATTATACCAAAACTTGAAAACAGCATGGTTTTTATGCAGTTATGTATCTGCAAGCACATAAAGTATCCACATGCTTCTGTCACAATAGTTCCCAAGTGCACACAGACTCACAGTGTGATTTTAGACCAGCAAGCGTACTCCCTGAATTTACAAGGAAAAACATTACTCTTATTAAAAACAAAGACACCACATACAACCCCTCACAAATTATTAACTCACCTTTTAAATTGATTTGTAGATTAAGAAGTATGTCAGTCACACACCAGATTTTCTTATTCAGAATCTCTGTACTGCACTGCTCTTATCAAAACCAAAAAATGGTAGTTTCCCTCTCATTTTGCACACATATACATGTAAATATCAAATCACATTGCTTCCCACATTAATTCAAAAGCTAACACACATTTTCATTGGTTACACATTTAAAACCCTTTCCAATTGACATAAGTTTGAACTCTACCCCCAATCTGCTTACTGCCTGTTACCATAGTAACACTCAACTGAGCACACAGGTCACAAGTTCAGCACACAATGTTTCTAATCCAAACAGCAAGTGTGCTTGACATTTCAAAATATCAGCTTATCCTATATAATGTTCCTTTCAAACACTTTTAGTTAACCAATTAGAAAAATGCTTTTAAAAACAGAAACATACACCCTACTTTTCAGTCTAGAATGTTTTTAAACAGCCAATCATTTCTTTTCTTTTTTCAAACATGCATCTTATCCAACATTTTAGAAAAATCTTACTTTTCAAACTGCCATTTCATTTACAGAGACCATCTGAGTACATCCAGACCTCCTTTCAAGATGCTTAGAGTGTGGATTGTGGGACACAGCTATATTTTCTGCAGCCAAAGGTATGCAGAAAATAGAGGCATTGACAAAGACCTAGCTTTGCCAAATGTAGACATTAAATGGATTGGACAGAGAGGGTTAGAGTGGCACCAATTGATGCCATTGGTTAAATCCTTTTTGCATCTCCAACACCCTGACCTCATAATTGGGCACTGTGGTGGCAATGACCTTGGCACTTTGACTGGGGTAGGTCTGGAAATACTTATGAAGGACACCTTTGGAGAATTAATGTCACTTTTGCCCCAAACTGCCTTTGTCTCCTCCAAAATATGCCAAAGGCAGAAACGGAACTGGTCCAATCAATTTTGTCCACAGATTGAAAAAGCTAGGAAACATGTCAATAAAACTCTTTCGCTTTTCTTCGAGATTATAGGATGGGGTCTATGTACCACAACAATCTGCGTTTCAATATGGATGACATCTATAGGAGAGATGGTGTACATTTTACTGATGAGGGTAACAGAGTCCTCCTCTTGAACTTTAGACTCTGCATAGATACCAACATCTCTCAATAAACACAACAGCTCTTTTTAGAGTTACCCAAGATCTATACACATAAGCTTCATGTATATCTGAAAAATGTAACACTTTTTTTGCTTGTAGTCGATCACGCTGGGTGCACGACTCCTAATTTTACCGTAAAAAAAAAGAAATAACACCGATCACTAATTTCTATTCTCCCCAGAGACCCCATCCCCGGGGCTTCTATATAACATTGGGGACCATTGGGGGAGCCCAAATGCCCCCACGGTCGCAGCCTGCTCCCCACTTCCTTCGGGAGCCGGCATTGCGTTTCCACATTGGGAGCTGCTAACATGCAGCTCCCTGTGTGGAAAAACAATATGGTTTGCATTTTGAAAGAGAAAGCAGGTTTCCCTGCTCTCTCTTTCAAAATCCAAAACAAGTTTACTATGACAGGGAGGGAGCCTCGGCTCCCACCATGCCATAGCAAACAGTAGTGTCCCGGGGTGTGCACCCCGAGATACTGCAGGAGCCGGCCCTGGGGGGTGGCAGTCCCCAGGGTTCTCGATACAACTCCAGGAGGGGGGGCAACGCAGCCCCCCTCACACAATATACAAAGCCCTGGGGGTGGTGGTCCTGTAGTGTAGTTCCTATATTCCCAATAGGCTTTGCGCATTGGAATACCATAAACGGTAGTTTAGACGTAGGACTGAGGTCGACTAGGTCTCTACTGAATATGTTAGACTTAATTAGGTATGCCAGCTAGCTCAGAGGTCACTAGAAACTTTCTCGAATGAACAGGAAGGAGTTAACTTTCCTGATTAGACAAGAAGGGATTAGCTTCTGACAACCGCATAAACATGACAACTTTGCTCCCTCCAGAATAAGGAGTATATCTCCAGAGTCGTGTGAAAACAATAGATAACTATTTCACCCAGTCAATCGTGCATGCTTAGTTTCACCAGAGTGCAGAGAAATAGAGAGACAGTTGTTTTCATTAAAAGGTGTTATTTACTGAGCAGTCTTCTTTCTCATGCAAGAGAAATGAATTGCCACAATTGCAATACTTGTCATAAAGTAAAATGCATACAGTAAAAGGAGTATTATGAAATAATACTGTAAAAGCATTGATATGGTTTCTGAGCCATATGATACTTAAAACGGATAAAATATATACAATACATACAATGATAAAAGTTGACTAAACGTACTCAACTGGTGTTTCTAAAATACGCCTACCCCGGTGTACCTGACCTAAGCCTAATACGTGGGAAGGAGTAAGTAAGTTAAGATAGTTTTGCCAAGAATCTGCATTAAGAATTCTCTAAGGATCTAATCAGCTCCGTACCTTCGTTTTAGAATGCAGGAGGTCTTGTATCTCTTTCTCAGGACTTGATCTCCCAGCAACCCGCAAGGGTGACTGGAAACACTGGAGCTGGATTTCTCGGCAGGAGAAAAGACAGCGTCTCTCTCAGTGCGTCAATGGGAGGGTCGGCACTCGCATCAGCTGGGCGTCGGGCAAGTAGATAGCCGCTCTGCTCCAAACCACCATGTGTTTGCTTAAGGCAAATGCTGGTATATTTATACCTGGAAGGTGCTGAGTTTGACATAAGGTTGGACATAAGACGTCACTAAGAACTTACAGTTCTTTCTGGACTCCAGGAGTTCTTGTGCAAATCAAAACAAAAGCAGGGGTAATTCCCGGGCTGCTGGAGGCTTGGTTTGTTTAAAGAACGTGTTGTACTTTCTAGGAGTCTATGGGAGTAGCCTTGCCGTATTTGGACTGCATGGGCTATGACTAAATATGGGTATCATTCTTATGCCTTTATAAGGATATTATTTCTTATAACCACATAAGGGCATGAATCGGGAATATTTAATTAGGGTCCTAGATACGTTTACAACACCTACTCCACGTATAATGTCCATCATTACTAAATACTAAGCAATATATAAACATATAAGTATGCATGTGTTTCCCAGCCCACCCCAAATACAGAAAATGCATTTGAAATGGAATAGATACACGAAAATGAGTATTATACTGTACGTCTTTCAAGCAGTGGTATCATTCAGATAATGCAAATATAAATATCAGCTGAATGAATTGCGAAAATTACATTTATGAAATGGCTCTTAATACAGAAAAGAAGGTCGAGACCATTTCATCACATATTTATACAATACTGTACATGTGCTAGAGGCTAAGTCAATATTGTCTCTAGAGCCTCTAAAAATAGACTTTCTGTTCTCTAAGAATAGTTCTACTTTAAGCAGAGTACATGTGCCAAAAAAAAGTAAATATTTTTGAAATTGGAAAAAACAATTTTGCTTTCACTGGAAAAAATAGTTCCAATGTTTTTAGAATGTTGTTTATCAAAAATTGAAGGCCGAATTCAGAGTTCAGGGAACGCTGTGTGCTCGCTGTTTCAAAAGTTATTCTCGTTGTTAGGAGAGAACATTAAGTCTGATAGGCTGGTGAAAAATTCCTCTACAACAGTAGGTGAAAGTGTGACCAGGTTTGAAAAAGCTGAAATAGTGCATATGTGAGAATCATTGCCATCATCGATTTCTACATCAGCAATGCTCACAGAAGGTTGTACCTGTGTGGTGCCGCTATCATCTCGTACTTCACCGCCACCTAATCGTAATGGTGAAGTCTCAACGAATGCCGTCATCAGAATCGGTAGCCACTGGGGACAACACGTTGCATGAGCCGTTACCGAACCAAGCAAAGTATCGATATCCATTGGTACTGCTGATGGTAGTGTAAGACAGACGTCCAACACGCATTATTCTCCGCATAGCAGACATCGAAGCACAGGTAAGATGCAATCTTGCCAAATTGGTCTGAATGAAAGAAACCAGGTAGTACTCAGATCTCTTAGCTGGGCCAATCTGAGGACTCTAGTGATTCGTTCTCGGTATCGTATTGCTAGGATCGTTTCTTTCATTGTAGCTGGAGTTTTGTCTGTGGCTTGGCTTGCCATATCGGAGCAGAAGGAACAAAAATAAAATTCCTGCTACGAGTCCCAAAATAAGAGGCAGGCCGCCGAAGACAGAATGCACAAAATTAGGGAAGATGCCCAGAACTGTTTCAAAGGGTGCTAACAGTCCCGAAAAAATTGTCTTAAATACATGTGCGATGCCACTGGTATCAGACATGTTTAAAATTTTGCTTAACATTTCTACGAAATGCACGGGGCAATTTGTCGAAAATAGGGTATGTATCTCTGCCGCTGTCCTTGCAACTTGCAGATCATACGTCTCTTTGGACGAGGTTAAAGGCACAGTTGTCTGTAAAAGAATAGACTTCATTCTGCTTAAAGTATCAATTTGAATAGAAGAGATATTCACAGAAGGCCAAATTGTTGCCTCCTTGTCTGGTTTGCTGTTTGGATACAATACTTGCATACAGCAAATGACCCTGGAAGTAACGGTTACAAGATAGGGTTTTCCTGGCACCATGCCACTATAGCTGTGATCACTTACAATAGCATAGCTACCATTGGAAAGTTGTCTGAAAAAGGGCTCTATCTGTGTAGCAGGGGTGCCGTGCAGATGACATGAAAGGTTATTAGATGAACCTTCGCAGGCTCCATGTAAGTTATTACCTTGACACAGAAGTGTACCGCTTAGTGCATTTTTACAGTTGTTACCACTAAAAAATACTTCTTTCTTTCCCCCACTCCAACATCTATGTGTATAAGGCAAATTCCAGGTTGACTTGATGTATCCTTTACCCAACCTTTCATACAGGCCTGCTGGTATATACTTTTGGCAATATTGAAACTGCAAAGTTGTTATCGGAATTGTAATTGTTCCATGTATTATCCATTCAATGACAGGTCTCTCTGACATTGTCAATGGTAATCTCTCAAGTTTTTCAATGCTCAGAATCGTATAGTCTGCTCCTTTTTGTGCCAAACTGATTTGTTTATCGGTAAGGTTAAAGATAGAAAATAATGACGTTGTGTTGATTTGACGCCGTGGCGCGTAGCCTGAACGTAGGTTTTGTAACGTCCAGCCTTGCTGTACAATAGAACGCAATTGAGACTGGCAATGTTGTAACAACAGCAAGTCCTGCTCTATTATATCAATAGCAGATGATACAATGCTGTCCAGTGAATAAATTCTGGAGGACAGAGTCGTTAACCTATTGTCCACTACAGACAGTGTTTTTTCCAAATTAATACGTTCAATTTCTCGTATTTTTTCAGCAGTTTCAATTTGCATTACTTTCCAAGCTTCGTTGTAAGCAGCGTATATACCGGCCGCTATGAAACGTTTTTGACGCTGTTTGCGAGGTCCCATTATGAAATCTCGCAAGTCTGCACCTTCTTTAAGTAAAAGTCAAGTGTTGCTTAATTTCAGGCAGTGTAGATTTCTGTAGCCACTCAAGGCATAGTTTTCCTACACTATATGTTGGTATTATCCCTGGATGTTGTCTCTGGGAATATCTTGGGTCTGGCCTGTTCTGTTTAAACCCCTGTGTTTTTTTCAGGAATCTATCTTGACAGTTATTTGTGTCTGTGGGCCAGATCAACCATTTTTTCCAATCAGGATTTGTTCTGTTTTGGTGTAAAATATGGGATACGTCTATCTCCACATCTGCAGTGCTAATACTAAAAGGTTTTGGAATAGACGGTTTGTTTAAATCTTTTATCTTGGCTAGGCCAAGACACGTTGTTTTTTGTTGAATGGTGTCATTCAGGAATATTATCTGTTCTGGGATCATGCAGGCTCTGAATAATGATTCTAAACCTTGTACCTGCCAGTCTTTTGTACCCCAGATGGTTTTTGTCTCAATGTTGTTTTTCCAAAATTCAAAACCAAATGTAGACATTTTTTCATAAAATTTTTCAGAATAAATTAGTTTAGTATTTGTCAACATGTTTTTCATTCCTGTCTTATTTAACATTTTAAAATAAAACGTTTCTGAATCAGTGTTGTTAAACCCTAAGAAGTATGGGAATTTTGCATAAAATGTTTTAGAGCTGCCTTTTGAGGAGTAGGACAATGTTCCCATTGATTATAAGAAAAAACATTTCTAGGATTAGCAGATTTATGCAAATAATGATGCCCAAAGTGATTGTAGCAATACATTTCTTCATATTCGACGAACCCTGTAAATAATCATATTCTGTAAATTTTGCTGACATTTCTAACTCTGACATCATATTATTAATATTTTCAAAGTCCCAATCATCAGAGAAAGTACTAGGTGATACAAAGCCACTTAAGGAAATCTTGAATTGATGTGGATATTTCAGGAGCTCAACCAGGCCATAGATTTAGTAATCAGTTCTGTCCCATGCTATACCACCAGGTATTGGAATTGCTGTGATGTTCACTGATGACAGTTTTCTTTTTTCGATGTGAGAAGATCTGTGAGGCTTTAGGACCAAGTTGATGTTCTGAATTGCTGTGTCCATTGTACTATGTTTCCCATCAATAAATCTACCCAAACTTAAAACCAAAATCAGCCAGAGCAGGAGGAAAAGTATGCCTAACACAATCCATAATTCAATCCATGGTGAAATCAGATATGTTTCTCCAGGTTGATGAAAGAGTTTTGTAATTTTCTCTTTGGAAATTTTTGTTGCTGGCTTGTCTCCATGTTCACTTGGATCATCGGAAAAGTTATTGAAATTGATGAAGTAGCCAGATGCAGTTCTGTCAATTGTTGGAATTGCTTCCGGATTTTCATTAGTCTTTGAATCTTTTTTTTGTCTCATTAGTATAGTCCGAGGCTACATCATTGCAGACAGGTGTTTCTTGACGAACTGTTGCAATTTGGGTTTCAAGAGGCACAAGTTCCATGGCTTTGTTGCATAGTCCTTTTTTATTTACTGCAGGTTTATCAAATGTGATTAGTCTTTCAGTTTGAACCTCTTGGATTGTAGCAAGATTTGATCTTCTGCTATTTCTAGGGAGTCCACTGGGCATACTACTTATTATTGGCTACATGATTGTGGTTTTACCAGGTCGATTGATACACCTCTGTTCTTCTTTTTACCAGCAAGGGGCGGTAGTACTACTGATCTGTCCGCTGACAGCCAAGACAGGTACTGCTTTTCTGTAAGAAGGCCCAAATTCCTTCTTCACCGCGATCTTTTCTCTGACCAGATCCCCAATCTTTGGAATCCAGACAGGTCTTGCTGGGACAGGTGGTTTTTCTTCAGTGGTCGTGGGCTTTAGTTTTCCGTTACTTAGACTTCTTGTTTCATTTAAGTCCTGTAAAACAGCCAAACGATCATTGATATCAAAGGTTTTTTGTTTCACCACTGAAGTGTGACAATCCAGATCCTGAATGATCATTCTAGTACCAAACAGAAGTTCGTACGGACTGATACTTCCTAGAGAATTTCTTGGCATGTTATTAAGACTACGTTGGACACTTATTAAATGTTTGACCCACCCGTCACCCGAACCTAATACCCTCGCTGTTATAGATTGCTTTATGTCCGGGTTTTTTCTCTCCACTACCGCATTTCCCTCGGGATGGAATGGACTAGAATACCGCAATGCAATGCCCATGCTGGCCATGGCCTCCTTGTAAGCCCGAGAGCTAAACGCAGGACCCAGGTCAGAATGTAGCATGCCAATTCCGTATGTGCCGATAAAGACTCAGAAATCTTTTATAACAGTTCTGGCGTCAGCCGAGCGCTGGGGCTACATCTAAATGAATCTCGTCTTAATATTTATGGGACCGCATTTCTCCGTGTGAATGTCTGCGTGTAGATAGCCTAATGCTGTCTAATAGAGGTGTCTGGGCAGGTGTCTGGTCCGGTTCACAACTGCGATCTCTGTTGCAGTCCTGACAATTCATTGCAAAGTTATAAATTTGCACGCTTATCCCCGGCCACCAGTATTGTGATTACAATATTATTAGAGATTTCAGGATCTCTTGGTACCTCAGACCCAATCCCATGTGTGCTTCTTCAATCAAGAAGACTCTCTGGTTCGTGTTTGGAATTACTCTGTCCCCCACTCCAGGGATTCCAGCAAAAGGAACGGAGTTTGCACCAATTATGTATGTATAACTGAGTGGATAGTTGAGAGGTAATGCTGCATAGTCGCCTTTTAATGAGGCTTTTACTGCCAGCATGGTTTCTTCATCTATTTGTTGTTTAGCACGCTTTTTTGTAGCTACGGAAGCCGGTTGAACCGCTGCCGCTGTGGCTCTGTTAGCCAATGAATTCCCTTCAATGTGAATGCCATCACGTTGATGACTCAGTGTATGTATCACGCAAGTCTTTTGTAGTTCTTTCTGGAAAAGAACTACTTGTTCCCAGAGCTTTTATGCTTTATTGTGGCACCTGTCTCATCTTTGTAACCGCTTTTTAATCCTGGTCTGCATGGAATTATTGTAAAACTCGACCAAGTAATGCGAATCGCACACTATTAGTGTTGGGAATTTAGGATCGGCATTTTCAAGCTCCATCTTTAAAGATCTTATTTCAGCTCGCTGAGCTGTACAGTTTCTGAGTGATTCAGTTTTGGTGACCATCGGTCTAAATTTACCTAAGCGCCAGCGACCTTTCACAATCGCGCACGCAGCATTGTAAATTTGTTTATCCACAACGTAGTGTTGTGCAAATCTGTCCGTGTAGATTACATAGGTGTATTGTTCTAGAGGCAGAATTTCGATCTGCAGAGGATATTCATGTTCGTATTCTAGATCTTCTCGTTTTTTCATTTTTGGATCAAAAGCGTGTTTCACGTCTTCTGCAGCAAGATAATTTTCCCATCATATCCAATTTGGATCTAATGCCACAGCATTCGGAATGCGTGGTCTTGTTACTGCTTCAAGGGCTGATACTGCTGTTAGTACAAATATGCTCTTCCCTTGGGCTAGGGCTCTTTCTTTTGCTACAGTAGTTTGAACCGCAGTCAGAATTTTTTCAGTTGAACTGAATTTCATTTCAGCTTGTGTGTACAAGTGTGATTTATAAGCTATTGGTACCATTTCTCCCTCATTAGAGGTCAGGTTTGTGAATCCGCATCTTCCTGGGATGACTCGGATTACAAGGTTGCGTTCGTTTGCGCGTGTTTGCAGTTTTGTTTTAGATAACATGTCTGTTTGCAATAATCGTTAGATTTTTGTGTGTTTCTGAGTCCAATTAATTGGTTTTAAATCAGGTTTTATTAATTCGTAGAGAGGTTTAACCCTCTCTGCATAATTTAGAATGTATGTTATTCCGAAATTCAGGAAACCTAGAATTGATTGTAAGTTCTTCAGCGTTTTTGGAGCTTGGAGTACAGCACACTTCTCTAAGAAGTTGTCTGCTAGGCTTTTGCCTTCACTTGATAATTCATATCCTAAAAATAGGACAGTCTGGTGGGCAATTTGTGACTTTTTAAAGTTGAATTTGTACCCTTCAGATGCGAACCCAAGTATTATGGTGTTCACTCTTTTCAAGTGTGTCTCCAGGTCATCATCTGTAAGATAGATGTCGTCGACATAAGATAATGCCTCATCAACATATATTTGTAGTAACTCTGTTACCCTGGCTGAGAATAATCCTGGGCTATTCTTGAATCCCTGTGGGAGACGACAAAATTGCTTGCGGGCCCCCATACTTGAGAAAGCGGTCAAATATCTGCTTTTTGGTGCTATGTTTTGACAGAAAAATCCATTCTAAATATCTAATGTCGTTTTATATTTCTTCTTGTGCACGATGTTATTCATTAGTGCTGCACTATGTGAATTTTGTACTGCAAATGTTTTGCAACAGGTGTTTAGGTGCCTGTAGTCCAATACTAGACAATATGAATTGTCTGGTTTGGAGGCAGGAAACAAAGGATTGTTCATTTGTGAGGTGCAAGTTTCAATCACCCCCTGATATTCAAGTTGATCTAAGATCTCCCTGACTTGTTTTTTAGCTTCTTGCTTAACTGGGTACTGCCGTTGTGCAGTGGGTTGATTTTTTAACTGAATTTTATGGTGAGGAGAATCCTCATCCCATCCTACATGATTTTTATATAATGCAGGGGCTTGGGCTACTGCCCATTTTCTAGCATAGGTGTATTTTTTATGAATTGGAATGTGATTTGAGAAGGCAGGCATAATCATTTCTTCGCCATGTGGGCACTCCCTGACAAACTCTGGTGGCCAGTCTTTTTCTGCTAGAAGGATATCATAGCCCTTTAATAGGTTATCCCAAAAGAGACCCCTAATTTTCCTAGTTTTGTCCCCCTCTATACGCAATGTTATTTCATATAGTTTATGGGGTATGCTACTTCTGGTTTCTGCAGTTTCCACTTGAATGGCGGAGTGGTGTGGCTCACTGGTTAGAGGCGGCAGACCCGGGAGCAGAGGACAGCCCGGGACCAGGGTTCAATTCCCGACGCAGCAGGGTCGTGGACCAGGGTCAGCGGACTCGATAAATCTCACCTCGGTGCCTACTCTAACCAGGGATCACACTCGGCAACTCTGGGCATTAGCTTGCCTCATCTCCACAACGGCCTCCCACATACGCCGGGGATGCCTGGTTTCACCTTGGAGATGCCCAGTAGGGACCATCTCACAGGGAAAGCCAGGACGGGTTCCCCAGCGGTCTATTGCGCAGAGATACTCCTTCGGGAGTCGATTCTAGCGCGTTAGAAACCCGCAATTAAATTAAATTAAATGTATTTATTCGTGTCCACTGTCTGCAGAAGATTCATCAGGATCTTGCGAGCTATGGTCACTTCTGCTGCGCTGTCTAGCATTGTCTGGGCCCACTCTCCGTTTTTCAGTTGTGTCTTCAGAATCCTCGGCATGTTTTATTTTAATACTGGCTACCTTCTTTCTTGGAAATTGTAATTTTTTACTTTGATGAGCAGGTTCCTTGTCTTTGGGCTTGACGTGCTCTTCTTAATGTTCTGACCGTCCTCTTCTTTCCGATTTCTTTGAGGAAGTCTGAAAAGATCGAGAGGGACGTGTATCAATATCTTGATATTTGTCAGGTTTGCTCAAATTTTCCCTATTTCTAAGGTTGTATCTTTTTTCAGAGGGCTCCCTTTGGGGAGACTTGCCTCCTCGTTCTGGAGATCTATCTCTTCGTTGGGGAGACCTTCCTCTGGACTGAAATTGTTTTTCCCTGGGAGTGGTTTGCTTATTACCCTCCCGCTTCTTTTTTGGAGTGTTTAAATTATTTTTAATGAAAGTCTTTTCAGGATTTTCAATTAGTTGGGGTTTTACTGGTTTCCCACCCAAACTATCTCTACCTAGTTCTTCATAGGATTTTTCTATGATTCTGGCAAGTTCAAACGGTTGTTCTGCTATATCTGTTTCTTTCAATTTTTGGCGGATCGCCACAGATGCTGCTTCTCCTTTTATGTTGGCTAGTAATATAGCCAAGACCTGCTTAAAGTCTTTTTAGTAATTTCATACCTAGAGTTAAAGCAGGTTCTTGACCGTATTCATTTTGAATCTGTCTTAGTACGTCTGGTATAACCGCCATAGACGGAACACCATGTCTTTTTGTGTATATAGAAGCAAAGACTGTGCCCCAAGTGTCACAGTCCTCTACATGTGGTGCGATCCCCATTGGGAGACAGATAGTCAGGATTCTGTGTTTTTCGTGAGGGGTAGTATCAGGAAATACTGCCTCTATTTGAATTATTTTCTGAGCTAACCAGAATGGAATTTGTTCCCGTTTTGCGGGTGTTTTACCTAGACATGATTGTATATTCTGTGGTGTGATTTTATTTGTGTTATGTTATGTTATGTTAGTACGGCTCTTTTATAGCGCACGGCTACTCCTAGGAGTGTCCCGGCGCTTTGACAAAGACCCGAGAGAGAGAAAATACGGGGCAGATGCAGGGGAGCAGAAAATTACTGGGTAGAAAGCCATGTCTTCAGCTCCTTCCTGAAAACCAGTAGATTGCTGATTTTCCTAAGGGAGACGGGCAAGGAGTTCCAACATCGAGGTGCCAAGTATCAGAAAGAGTGGCCTCCAATTCTAGCCCGCCTGATGGGAGGAAAAGAAGCCATGGCCAGGGACGCCGATCTCAAAGTTCTAGAGGGAAGATAAAAGGCTAGGCGCCTCCTGATGTATCTGGCCCCTGCAAGATGAAGCGCCTTAAAGGCAAGAGTCAGTGCCTTAAAAGTAATCCGTCTTCCGACAGGGAGCCAGTGAAGCATTTTAAGCAGCTCCGATGCACTCACTCTTCGATGAAGGCCATAGATGGCCCTTGCAGCGGAGTTCTGCACTAGCTGAAGGCGCACAAGAAGAAATTTTGGCAATCCCAAATATCCCAATAGAGCACATTTGCATAATCTAGGCGAGAGCCAATCAAGGCCTGTACAGTGGTCTTTCTATGCTCCAGGGACAGGATTGGAAGGAATTTCCTTAGCATTTTCAAAATGCCAAAGCATTTCCCTGTGAGCTCGCGAATCTGAGGCCCAAAGGAAAGGCCATCATCAATCTGGAAACCGAGATTCTTCGCCTTGGAAGAGGCGTCTGCCGGAGGGTACATATCGGGAGGCCACCAGGCCTTCCATCTCGGATCAGGAGAGCAACCAAAGAAGATCAGTTCCGATTTATCGGAATTACATTTCAGACTGTGCTGTTTAAACCAGTCAAAGACCGCTCCGAGACAGTCTCTGATCCGCATACCTTCAAAGTCAGAGCCCTTGGTGCAGGTAAAAAGCTGGGTGTCATCAGCATAGGATACGATCTGGGCACCAAACGACTCCGCCACTGCCGCCAGAGGGGCCATATAGATATTAAAAAGGGTGGGGCTCAGGATGGAACCCTGAGGCACCCCCACCTCCAATGGCGGCATGTCGGCAGAGAAAGGTGGCGCCCAGACCGTTTGCCGGCGGCCGGCCAAGAATGACTCAAACCACTTCAACACCACTCCACGCAATCCGATCTCCCAGAGTCTTAAAAGGAGACCGTCATGGGGAACGGTGTCGAAGGCTGCCGACAAATCCAGCATAACTAATATGGCCTTTCCTCCAATATCTAGAATTTCCCGGATGGCATCAGTAACTTCAAGAAGAGCAGTCTCCGTACTCATGTTGCTGCGAAAACCCAACTGAGTATCGTGAAAAATATCATTACTCTCAATGAAGTTAGAGAGGGAGATGTGAACATGCTTCTCCACCACCTTTGCCAAAGCGGGGAGAAGGGAGATCGGCCTATAGTTAGCATGGATTAAATGGTCCAAATTGGGCTTCTTGACAAGCGGCAGGATCAAGGCATGCTTCCAGGCCTGGGGAACCACTCCCGTGCTTAAGGACATGTTGAGCACCGGGTTGAGCAAGGAGTTTAAGGCAGGTGCTACTCTTCCAAGGCATTTTGCGGACAAGGATCCTGCGGGGAGCCAGACTTGAGCTACGTGAGAAGGTCAAGAGAGGCAGGGAGGGACAGAGATGGAAACTCAGAGAGAGAGGGGCCGTCCACTACCATGGATGGGGACCGAGAAAGCCTGTACTCAGGTACAGATACTAAACTCGAAAGGGAAAAAGTATCTTGAATAGCTTTGATTTTTGAGGTGAAAAAGATTGCAAGTTGACGGACCAATGCTTCCGTATGGGAGTGGGATGGCAATATCGAGGTGGGGGAAATAAAATCTTTTACGATGCGGAATATTTCTTTGCTTTTATTCGCCGCATCCTCTATTCTTTTATCAAAGTAAGCTTTTTTCCCAGCCATAATATGGCGGTGATAGAGCTTAGTAAGTTCCCTATATTTATTTTTATCACTGGGATCATACATGCGGCGCCAGGCCCTTTCGGCTTTTTTACACTCTCAGCGCAGCTCACCAAGAAAAGGAGTGAACCACGGGGCAGAGGCGCGGCTGCAGGATTTTCTAGAAATAGCCATGGGAGCTAACTCCTCAAATCTGTCAACTAGCCACCTGTGTAGCAGGTCCAGATCCTCCTCTAGACTACCAGACGGTTGACAAGGGTATATGGAGAGTGCAGATACCAGCATTTCAGGGGACACCCGGTGAAAAGCCCTTGCGGTCCCTCTAGAGCCTTCCAACGGTCTAGAAGAGGTAGTGATGACTGGAGAGATAGTAAAGTTTATTAAAAAATGGTCAGACCATAGGACAGGGATCAGGGGGGACGTGCAGATCGCAGTTGTAGAAAAAATTTGATATAAAGTGTGGCCTTTGTTGTGTGTGGGAACAGAAACATAGGGTGACAGCCCTAGAGGAGCTGTAATGTCCCACAACTTAACAACATCCAAATCACTACCTACATCCATGTGGAAATTAAAATCACCCAACATATGCAATGTTCAGATTTTAAACAAAGTACAGAAAGAACAGCCTGCAGCTCCTCGAAAAAAAGGCCTATAGGACCCGGTGGTCTATAAATTAAAAGCCCAACACAAGCTTGGCGTGGGGACAAAGAGAGGGTAAAGCCTAGAGACTCGCATCCCGAGATATTGTCAGTGGGGAGAGTAGCGCACGAGAAGTGCTTGTCGACTACCAAAGCGATCCCGCCGCCTCTGCCTATGGCCCTGTCCTTTCTGATGATGACATAGTCAGTAAGGATGGCATTCACTAGGTCAGGGCCAGAACTTTCTCCCAGCCAGGTCTCTGTTAGAAAAAGACAAGGCGGCTTGGACTCCGTCAACAAATTGTAGATATCCAACGAATGCCTGCTGAGAGATCTGGTATTAAGAAGAGAGCAAGGATTGTAAGTCGGCAGGGTCGCAGGGGATGCGACATGAGGGCCAACCAAACGCCATCCGCAACCAGGGCAGCCCTTTTTCAAAGCCTGTCTACCTGGAAAAATGCAGCGGCAGGTAGCCACCTCGCCCCGAAGGGAAAGAAGCTTAACAGGAGTATAAGAGCGCATAGTGGCAGAGAAAGATGAAAGACAGCCGAAAAAGGAAGCCCACGTCCGCACCCGTCTGCATCGGGACGCTGACGGGCGCAAACAGGCTTACCTTAGGCACTCCTTTGGCGCGGGATGGGCGCGTCCGCAGAGCACGTCCGCTGCGCGGAGAGAAAGGCCACTAAACTTATAGTCGCTCAGGGGAAGTGAAAGGAGAGCCGCACCGCCGGTCCGCCGACCGGCGTGTAAAATCTCCTCCCAAGATGGCCGCTGCTCCTATCCCACAGTACCCAGCGGCACCTCGTGTGCCGGACTGGAGTGGGGATGAAAGAAAAAGACAAGTCCCCCCCACGGTGCTGTTGCCACCCAACACAGGCGGGGGAAGACCGGAAACGAAGTGCACAGGGAGAGCGTGAAGGAAGCACCCGGCTTTCCGCCTCAGGTGCCGAAACAGAAAAGATACAAGTGGGAGTAAAGGGTCAGAGAGGCAGAAGACACAGCCTGTTCAAAATATAAAAAGCACTCAGCAATCAGCAGTGCTGGCGCTTGCAATCAGCGCGATGATTCCGTGAGCAGTACTAGAGAAAGCGGTGACACGCGCTAGCACTCAGCGCAAGAAAATAATTAAAATAAACACAGCGCGTTAGCAGTCAGTGCGCAATGCACATAATTAAAAAGATCAGAGATAGTTATTTTTAAAAGTGCCACAGCACTAAGGGTGGGCGTAAAATCCGTTTCGCGGGCGAATTTGCGGATTTTCCGCGATTTCGGAATCCGCGAATCCCGCGAAATCGCTGTAAAATCCGAGAATCAGCGGGGACGAATTTTCAGCCAAGCAAGGGTTACAGCAGCAGGTGCAAAAGTTGAACCTAATTTCTTTGTAACCTTTTACAAAAGGGTTACAAACAAATTAACTTCAACTTGGACACCTGCTGCTAATTGCTTCCTGGCGCCTCGTTGCCTACTTGCAACTATTCACTGACCCTGCTCTGACCCTTGAAGCAGGGTCAGAGAATAGTTACAAGTAGGCAACAAGGCACCTGTCCAAGGAATTAAACCTCATCAGGAAGCACTTACAGATATAAAAAACAGGAAGAAGGGAGAGGATGGCAAATACACCCATTTTGAGTTGTCAGGAGGGGTTAAACTAAAAGAGACCTTTACAGCACAATTTTCATATGCATTTTGCTAAAAATAAAAAGCTGTATGTTCTGTAGGGGCAACACAGGAATCTGGCCCTTCAGAGATCCGGCCTCTCCTTCTTTCTCTTGTTCTCTCTCTCCCTCTCTCTTTCCCTCTCTTTCTCTCTCGTTCTATCTATCTATCTATCTATCTATCTCTCCCTCTCCCATAAACGACTGCATGGGTAACTTCGCTATGCAAGCGGCTCGCGAAGACGCAAAAATCCCCGCAAACACGCAAAATACCCCGCGAACTCGCAAAAAAACAAAAATCCGCGAATTCGCACAAATTCGTGAATTTTGCGGATCGCGAATTCGCAAATCCGCAAATTCGCGGATCTCGAATTCGCAAAATTCGCCCATGCTTACACAGCACATCAAGCCCCAAAGACTCCGCCTCAAGTTCTTCGCGGAGCGAGTCAGGCCCTTCTGAGTTCCCCTTCTGAGGGGTGTTTTGTGGAATTTTAATTGCCGGTTGGACTGTTGAAGTACGCATGACATATTGGACCAATTGTCTATGTATTTTAATTAGTTGTTTTAGTTGAACTAAAAGTTCTTGGTCTGACATTTTTTCAATGTCCGGATGTGGTGTGTAGCTGGCTAGAACCGGCCATGTGGCTCCTGGTCTACCTAGTGGACTGAGCCTGGTAATGTGATTTTGATGTTTTAGGGCTCCATTAAACCAGAGCAGGTGCTCTTGGTATGTTAGTGGAATTTCAACGACCTCGAAAGGGGCGTATTCCTCTGGAGATTCCTCTATTTTGTAGTAGTGGAACTCTTGTGTTACAGCATGTGCTGCTGGAAAATGTATCCAGGAATAGAATACCTCTGTCTGCCGATATTCATGGGCCTCTACCACAAATATGACTGTACCACCTCGTGGTGATATTCGATTTTCTATAAGTTTTATAGTTATAGTTTTTCTTATATTGACCGGGATGAGTATAGCATTCGGGTCATCATTTTGGATAACTGTGTCATCCGCTAAGAGTTGAGCTGCCAAAGCATCTCTTTCTTCGTCACTGTCCGGTATTTTGCTGATAGAAAGTTTGCAGAGTATGTTTCGAGGGAACAAAGCTTAGGTGCACAATATTTTGGAACACTGTATCCTTCAACGTTGACTAAACCAAGAACTAATACATAGGAATCTCTTCCTACTAAGTTCCGGCGGATATTAACCTTTTACCCACTCCAGACGTCTATTGGAGTTTTTATGGGAAAAAGGGGTCTGTGTAAAAAGCACGACTGAGTTACTCTAGTATCTTGCGTTAGATTATCGCCTTACCAAACGTTGGGCGCCATGTAGTGTAGTTCCTATATTCCAATAGGCTCTGCGCATTGGAATAACATAAACGGTAGTTTAGACGTAGGAATGAGGTCGACTAGGTCTCTTCTGAATATGTTAGACTTAATTAGGTATGCCAGCTAGCTCAGAGGTCACTAGAAACGTTCTCGAATGAACAGGAAGGAGTTAACTTTCCTGATTAGACAAGAAGGGATTAACTTCTGACAACCGCATGAACATGACAACTTTGCTCCCTCCAGAATAAGGAGTATATCTCCAGAGTCGTGTGAAAACAATAGATAACTATTTCACTAAGTCAATCGTGCATGCTTAGTTTCACCAGAGTGCAGAGAAATAGAGAGACGGGCGTTTTCAATAAAAGGTGTTATTTATTGAGCAGTCTTCTTTCTCATGCAAGAGAAATGAATTGCCACAATTGCAATACTTGTCATAAAGTAAAGTGCGTACAGTAAAAGGAGTATTATGAAATAATACTGTAAAAGCTTTGATATGGTTTCTGAGCCATATGATACTTAAAACTGATAAAATATATACAATACATACAATGATAAAAGTTGACTAAACATGCTCAACTGGTGTTTCTAAAATACGCCTACCCCGGTGTACCTGACCTAAGCCTAATACGTGGGAAGGAGTAAGTAAGTTAAGATAGTTTTGCCAAGAATCTGCATCAAGAATTCTCTAAGGATCTAATCAGCTCCGTACCTTGGTTTTAGAATGAAGTAGGTCTTGTATCTCTTTCTCAGGACTCGATCTCCCAGCAACCCCCAAGGGTGACTGGAAACACTGGAGCTGGATTTCTCGGCAGGAGAAAAGACAGCGTCTCTCTCAGTACGTCAATGGGAGGGTCGGCTTCCTTCGGCACTCGCATAAGCTGGGCGTCGGGCAAGTAGATAGCCGCTCTGCTCCAAACCACCGTGCGTTTGCTTAAGGCAAATGCTGGTATATTTATAACTGGAAGGTGCCGAGTTGTACGTAAGGTTGGACATAGGACGTCACTAAGAACTTACAGTTCTTTTTGGACTCCAGGAGTTCTTGTGCAAATCAAAACAAAAGCAGGGGGAATTTCCAGGCTACTGGAGGCTTGGTTTGTTTAAAGAACGCGTTGTACTTTCTAGGAGTCTATGGGAGTAGCTTGCCTTATGTGGACTGCATGGGCTATGACTAAATATGGGTATGATTCTTATGCCTTTATAAGGATATTATTTGCTATAACCACATAAGGGCATGAATCGGGAATATTTAATTAGGATCCTAGATACGTTTACAACAGTCCCTGGGGGGGGCTTTGAGCCCCCCAACCATTTTTACAAAGCCCTGGGGGGGTAGCGGTCCTCGGGGCTCGGGGGGCACTATAGCCCCCCACCCATGTATTTTGCTGGGAGGGTGGTGGTTGAACCCCCCCCCAACATTTATTTTGTAGCCCTGGGGCGGCGGTCCCCGGGGCTGTGGGGCCCCTCTGGGCCCCCTAACATTGTACATTTTTACCCCCGGGGGCTAATTATTAAAGAAGCGCGGGAGCCCCCGCTCAATTTTTATTTTTTACTGAAGGATCCCCGCACCCTGCATTTATTTTGCCCCCTAAGCAGGTCTAGAGGGTCAAGGTATTTCTACCCAGCCCCCTTTATAAGTTTTGCACACTTGTTCCACTGATTTCTACGGCCTTGGTTCTACCGAGGCACAAAATGGCTGCCAAGACTTCCTGGTTTGGAGTGTTGACAGACAGTTGACAGTCGATTAGCATACAGCTCGTGATCGTAAGGGTGCGCTCAGGATGCACGGATCCTACGCGGCCATAGATATATATGTTATTTTACTTTGATTTTCTCAACAACTATTGAACGGATTTACATCATTTAACCAAAAGGCACGACTGAACCAAGGTCTACCTCTCTGACAAATTTGGTGTAATTCCGTTCAGCAGTTCGGGCTGCAGCTGCGATTAATGGTCCCTATGGAAAATTGCATGGGGAAAACACGTTTTGGGACCCCCCTTTTATCTCGGCCCCCACTTGACAAATCATCCTGAGACTTTCAGGATAAGAGCGGACTGGAGCAGGCCATTAGTTTTGAAAATTTTGCGAAGATTCGTCAATCGGCGCCGTAGTTATTTCAAATAGAATGTTGCGGATTTCCTATGAAAAATAGGTCCTAACTAGAACTACCTACTCGCGACTTCCAGTAGGTAAAATATATATATATATAGATACCCAGTAGGGACCATCTCACAGGGAAAGCCAGGACGGGTTCCCCAGCGGTCTATTGCGCAGAGATACTCCTTCGGGAGTCGATTCTAGCGCCTTAGAAACCCGCAATTAAATTAAATTAAATGTATTCATTCGTGTCCACTTTCTCCAGAAGATTCATCAGGATCGTGCGAGCTATGGTCACTTCTGCTGCGCTGTCTAGCATTGTCTGGGCCCACTCTCCGTTTTTCAGTTGTGTCCTCAGAATCCTCGGCATGTTTTATTTTAATACTGGCTACCTTCTTTCTTGGAAATTGTAATTTTTTACTTTGATGAGCAGGTTCCTTGTCTTTGGACTTGACGTGCTCTTCTTTATGTTCTGACCGTCCTCTTCTTTCCGATTTCTTTGAGGAAGTCTGAAAAGATCGAGAGGGACGTGTATCAATATCTTGATATCTGTCAGGTTTTCTCAAATTATCCCTATTTCTAAGGTTGTATCTTTTTTCAGAGGGCTCCCTTTGGGGAGACTTGCCTCCTCATTCTGTAGATCTATCTCTTCGTTGGGGAGACCTTCCTCTGGACTGAAACTGTTTTTCCCTGGGAGTGGTTTGCTTATTACCCTCCCACTTCTTTTTTGGAGTGTTTAAATTATTTTTAATGAAAGTCTTTTCAGAATTTTCAATTAGTTGGGGTTTTACTGGGTTCCCACCCAAACTATCTCTACCTAGTTCTTCATAGGATTTTTCTATACTTCTGGCAAGTTCAAACGGTTGTTCTGCTATATCTGTTTCTTTCAATTTTTGGCGGATCGCCACAGATGCTGCTTCTCCTTTTATGTTGGCTATTAATATAGCCGAGACCTGCTTAAAGTCTTTTAGTAATTTCATACCTAGAGTTAAAGCAGGTTCTGGAACGTATTCATTTTGAATCTGTCTTAGTACGTCTGGTATAACCGCCATAGACGGAACACCATGTGTTTTTGTGTATATAGAAGCAAAGACTGTGCCCCAAGTGTCACAGTCCTCCACATATATATGTATATCCTCACAGAGCGTTGCTCTCTGGGTTGCAGTGGCCCCGAGGGAGGTGGCGTGTACACCGGCCGAGCACGCCAGTAATCCAATGTTCCACAAGTTTCAAGTAGTGCAAACTAGCAAAAGAAGGGTTGGAGCAAGATACCTGCACCTGTTGTGGCCAGTGACTTTTAAGTAGTATGATGGTGCTTGAGAATCCTAGGAACACAACCCTATCTGTTCCTTCAAGGACAAAGTCCTAAACAAACAACATAAGCTGTGGAATCAGCACCCATCAACAAAGTATTTCTTTGTAATAACAATCAATGTCCTTTAGATCAATGGTTGAAGTCCATATCAAATGAACAGGTCCGAACTTGATGATCGTATATTTTCAATTCTTTATTTTGTTTTCACAGTAGAAAAAATGGTCCAATTCACAATGGATTTTCTTTTTTTTCTAGCCAACGCGTTTCGTCTCATCAATTGAGACTTCTTCAGGGCTCAAACACCTGTCTTTATGGTATGCATGTAGTGTGAGCTGGCAGTTCCTTTTATTCACGTAAACTTGAAAAAGATCTGTCATATCCGATGAATATTCAGAAATGACCTGGAAACAGCATGGTGACCTGCGAAAACGAGCGGCGTGGAATTCAAAAGTAGCGAATGACCGAGCACGTCGGTAATCCAATGTTCCATTGCATTTTTACATTGTGTTGTGACCATATGTTTATTTAATTTGCATGTGTTATGGGCAGTTATCTTCACTTGCTCGTATCATTTGACTGTTCCAAGATGGCTGCCGTGAATTGTATTTGATTGAGACCACAGTCCATTGTTTATGTCACTTTTTGAAACTTTATTTAAAACTTGCATGCACTAGACGGCACTTACGTGATCAAGGCTTCGTGGAAGCCGAAACATGTAGTAGGTGTTAATAAACACCCTTGGACTCTGCAGACTTTGTGTGGTGTTTTGGATCTCTGAGAGCGTGCGGTACTACTTGAAACTTGTGGAACATTGGATTACCGACGTGCTCGGCCGGTGTACACACCACCTCCCTCGGGGCCACTGCAACCCAGAGAGCAACGCTGTGTGAGGATTGAATATGAGGCTGCGCCTGGCCCGCCTCGCGACGTGATTTAGAAACTGGACCTTGTTGGATTAACGGAGAAGAAGACGAGTAAAGGGGTAAGAGCGCAGGCTGTGGGTGTTGCGTCCGTCCTTGTGGGAGTGGGGTGTTGTGTGGCTCACGCTATTTTGACACCATTTTCTTTCGGGGTTAACGGCGCAGCGCCTTTTGTCCTTTGATACCTGGCATTTGTGCAATTGAACTTTGGTGGGGGCTGACACGATTGCTGCGTTAGCCCCACGGCACGTCGACATTCATTGCATCCTTCATTTATGAGTCACTGACTCTTTATCCAGTATCCGCGAACAGGAGGAACCTCTTATTGCCGAGAGGGGAGACCCAAAACATGCCACTGCAGACATAACAACGACAAGGATTGCTTAACATGGAGGAAGAAGATGAGAGAAGAGCTGCAGCTCAAATTTTATTTAAAAGGAAAAAGAAAGATTCAGTTACCGCCAAGGCGGCTAATAGTGACCATCCACAAACCATTAAAGCTAAGATCAACAAATTGGAGAAACTTAAAAGAGGAGAAATCTCAAAATGGTGGGAGGCCATCTCTCTTCAAAATTATATCGATCAAGAGATGGTGCCCAGAGGGCTGAGAATTTTCCCTACTCCCACCTACGAGGCACCCAATCCGGACATGCTGGCTGAGTGGTCGGAGAATTCGGCCAACAGTTCTAGGAAGATGTTGGATAGACAGGGATCTTTTACCAAAAATTCATAAGAGCAAGGAAAACCCTCCTGGGAGACCCATCGTCTCTTCGAGAGGCAGTGTGGCGGAACATGTATCCAAGTACGTAGATCATTATCTACGGGACTGGGTCCAGGGTTTAGCAAGTTATGTCAAGGACACGAAAGATTTTTTTTTCAAACTACAGAATCTCACATGGGATAATGACTGTCTTCGCATTACCATGGATGGCCAGGCCCTTTACATCATCATTAATCACCAACAAGGCCTTGAATCATGCAAACATTTCTTGGACAGACGTCCATTGCGTTTTAGAGAGCACAGCTCCTCGAAATGATGGAATTTTGCCTCTTAAATAATTTTTTCCTCTATCAGGTGGCAAATTATCACTGTGCCTGGTGTATGCAAGTCATGTGCGTCACTTGTGTACTGTTATTGTTGATGCTCAATTGGAAAACATCCAGTTACACACGGCACACCCTGACCCTTATCTTTACGTTTTCAGAAGATTTTGTGTGAATTAATCATGTTGCAATCTCCATTCGCTAAGCTAAACCTGGAAAGTGTGTGCAACTCATTGTGCTCCACTGTCTCTTCACGCTGTGGGGGTGGGGTGCAATTCTTGAGCTCGCATGAGTTACTTATTCGATCTAGACAGTTTATAGCATCCCTCCCTTTTTTTCTCTGATTCAAAAGTCACTTGTAACATCTTGTCAGCGTAGTTTAAAATACACCACTACGCTAGTGCACAGGCAAGTTTTGAATCAAGATAAAACCCCTTTTTCTTTGCTCTAGTTGTCAAGTAAAAAAATGAAGGGGCATATTATCAACTATAATGAGTTGTGCCACTATCATCTTTTATTGAGAACACCGTATGTGTCTTATGTCCAGTGCAGATTTTATGCGCTAACATGCGGCCTTTTCCTACCCCCTTCACCATATGTACGTGCAATATGATGTTTTGAAATATATTTAAGTTCCTCATCTGCGCACTCTTGGTATTCTGTCATGGCCACCCTAATATAACCAAGGATGGATGTGTTGTGAGTTTGCTCATATTCCCGATTTAGGGCACCCAGTCGAACCTCTTGTTGAGCAAGCTGAGTTCGGATGTCCTTTAGAATGCCCGCGTTTGTACTAATACAGACTCCGCCAATAGAAGCTTTAAATGCTTCCCATAATAAACTAGGATCCTCTGTGGAGGCCTTATTAAAGGCAAAATAATCAATGATTGCTTGTTCTATGGTGTTAGAGTATGAGGAATCCATTAGGGCTTTGGGATTAAATCGCCATATGTACGGCGGTGGTGTGTAGTGGGGTGTTCCATAGTTACCTGTACTGGTTTGTGGTCAGAAAGGGTCTTGGGCAAATGCCTAATATGTCGAGTACAGCATAGGACCTCCTCCGTTCGCAGCCAGTTATCAATACGGGGCTAATTTTTGTGGACCGTGGAGTTATATGAAGCTTCCCGATTACAGGGTAGTGTGTCCTCCAAATATCTACCAATTTAGATTCTTCCATAATATTGTGTAACGCAGCCACTGCTTGCCTATGTGGTTCTCTAGATGAGTCTGATCTGTCTAGTTGCTGGTTTAATGATAAGTTAAAATCTCCGCCCCACAACAAGGTGATATCAGGATAAGCCTCCAGCTTGTGCCAAATTGAATTATAGAACTCAGGATCATCCACATTTGGTCCATATGTATTGATTAAGCCTATGTGGTGACTTCTGAGGTGCCCTATGACTATAATGAACCGGCCCAAATTGTCCGCTATTGAGTACTCTATGTGAAATTATGTCCCCTTTTTCACTAAGATTATCAAACCTCTAGAATAAGAGGAGTATGATGAAGTTAATACCGTCTCCGCCCATCTGCTTCCTATAGTACATTTAGTGGAAGGAGCCAGATGAGACTCTTGCAAGAGTGCTATGTGTACGTGTAATCTATCTAGATAGGCAAGTATCTGGCGTATCTTTTTTGGGTTATTCAACCCCCTAGCATTCCATGACAGCAGGTTAAGTTGAGGCAATTGCAGCCCTTTCTGTCATCATTAGTGTGAGCTACAGTTATGACATGTTCTTGCTGAGTATTCATGTCTCGCACACCTGTCATAGATCATCAAGATCATAGTATTGGGTGTATGACTACGAAAGACCTGAACAGTAGCAATGTGATGCTGTTGAGGTAGCCTGTGAAACAAAGAACATTCCCATCCCCCTCCCACTTTGGTATCCTAAACACACCAAAGACAATCCCGTTTCAACATATCTAGAACTGTATTTGGGGAGCTCCCTCTTGGGGGCATCCTCTGAGTACTCGCAACAGCATCCACCGTGGTGGATGTGGTCAGGGAATGCACCATTAAAGCGGGTGGTTATAATAACATATGAGATATGTCCAGTACACCAACATACGAATAAGAAGATAACGGCATCTGTGTGACATACCCAGAGATAGTTAGTTGCATGCATCTAATACCCCACTTGCCCCTCCTACTATGGAGTCATATATGCCAGATTAATTATATGGGAGTGCCTGAGTGCCTTATTTATTTTATTTGAAAAGTTTTATATAGCGCTGGCTAGACCCGGAGGTATCAGAGCGCTTTACATGAGTTACAGGTTACATAGTTACATCACTTAAATCAGAGTCACAGGGGGAGGAGGAGGGGGAGGGAGGGAATACACAACAGGGGAAACGAGGAAAACAATGTCAGATGTCCGATTGGGTAGGTGACGGCCGACGGGTGAAACCAGGGCCAGACTCCTTTTTAGCTGCCTGTGACAGCTCCACCAGGCATCGGCCAAGGTGGCTCATGCATTGAGGTGAGTTCAAACAGTTTTGATGCCCTTGGGGCGTTGTCAAAGTTCTAACAGAAGTTTAGAGGAACATTATTTATGAGTTATATATAGTGCTGGCTAGACATGTAGGTATCAGAGCACTTTACATTAGGCTACAAATGTTACAGAGAATGAAAACAAATACACATTACGTCAAAAATTAAGCAACAAATTGGGAGAGGAAAGAAAGATGAGACAAAGAGAGGAGGGGGAAGTGTGAACTGGGAGAATGAGGGAAAAGACGGCAGGAGAGACCAAAAGATGGCAGGAGAGACAAAAGGAAGTCTGCTCAAAGACCAACTGGGTAGGTGCCGTCTGAGGAGGGAATCCACAGGCCATCACCCCAATAGCTAAACAGGTAGCTCCATCGGGCATCAGTCAGATAGCTAGGTCTCAAATGACGAGGGAAAGTTCACAGAAGAAAGTCCAGTCGATAGACAGGGTGGGAACTATGAGCAAGGACAGGTGAGGGCAAAAGTCAATAGCAGGAAAGAGGAGAAGAGTAGAGAGGAGATGGTAGGGGGTATGGTGAAGAGGAGAAGGGAGAAAGGTCCAGTAGAGAGACACAGGAGAGTTTGCCCAAAGACCGGCTGGGCAGGTGATGGTCAATCCATAGCCCATCTCCCCTTTAGCTCGCGAGGGTCCTCCCCCGGGCATCAGTCAAAATGTCTAGGTCTCAGCTGCCAATGGAAAGATCCCTGAGTCAAGTATCATGGAGGGTGAGCAGGAGCGGGGACGGGTGAGGGCTGATCCAGAACAGGATGATGACCAATGATTTTAAATCAGGAGAGATACTTGATCCCATGGAACGTCCCACCAACTTAGTTTGGGAGGGACCCGGTACATCAGGAGTCCCCCACAGCAGTAGTCAGGAATGGCCCCAGTTGCCATCTTGGGGACAGGCACTGCAGCAAACGGTTTGTCTAGTTTCTGTAACATGTGGTCCATGCGGAGGTTTAGATTATCGATCTTACCATTGATGGATTAGAGACTTGATTGAACAGCGAGAAGAGTTTGGTCTATGTTGGACAGCCGGTCGCTGGGACCATCGAGTTCAGAATCCGCGGCCACCTTTTGGAATGTCTTGGTGGACCGGCGGGGTTCAAAAGTGAGAAGTGGTTGATTGCGCTCCGACTTCCCCATGTCAGCGCAGGTAGAACTGTCTATGGAGCTGCACAGGTGCCAGGTAGCCATGTTTGCACGTCTGCCTGCAACGTAGGCTGATGTGTCGCAATTGATGACCAGAAGTCGCTGAGCCAGTGAGCTGTGGGAGATCTACATCAGTGGAAGGAAGTAAGAAGAGCCCACCAGCGCCCGTAGTGTTCCTCGCCTCACCCAAGGGTGATCCACAGAAATGCACTAGGCACCAATCCCCAACTCGGCTCACAAAGGCAGACAGAAGTTATGGCTGGGCCATGGAGCCAGAGCAAAGCCACCAGCAGAGCACTAACAGCAGGAAACAGTGACCAGCATAGCCCACAGGCGGCACACCCGCCAACTCTGTGCCGGTGAAGCAGTGGACAGCGCGTTGTGGCCGCGCAGGGAGGCCAGGCAGGACGTGGATCACACAGCCTCAGAGGACCATGGGCCCAGTGACTGAGCAGCAGGTCAGGCCTCAGTGGTGATGCAGCAGACCGCCATAAGGTAAGGGAATGTAGATATCGCAGCCCCCAGGCTGGAGCACATCAGCTGGACGATCACACAGGGTAGTGCGGTCAGGGTCAATCACAGCCAGAAATCCCAGCACCTTGCAGCAAGTGGTGAGCTCTCGGGTTCACCAGGGTAAGTAAGCCGGCAGCGAGGAGGCACGCAGGCCGCAGGACAGAGGCCGATGAGTGAGAGGGGGCACACACCACAGTTCGCGCCCGGAGCCGACGCTACCCGTCAGCGGGACCAAGCAGAAGAGCCAGCCCGGACCAACCCCCTGAGTCCGCAATCACAGTGGGGGAGAGGTAAACCCAGTACCCCGCACAGCGAAGGCCACAGGAGGCTCGACAGGGACGACTGCGGACTCCGTGGCCAGCACAGCCACCACCGAAGCGCGGAACCATGCCTCTCATCCTGGATGCTGTGTACTATCAATTTGCTATTGTCTATATAGTTCACATATCTACGAAGGTGGATTGTAAGTTTAAGAGCAGCGCCCTACCCCGAGGCATGGGCTATATGTCTGCATGTCTGGTTACATCGCTACACCCTCCTGAAAGTCTATTGGTTGCATCACAAAGTTCGGGTACCCATGTGTATGGGTCTTACCGCCACTGAAGGTCCGACCATACCTGTCCCCCGACTGTGTCCAGGGCATCGAGTGCTGCTGCTGAAAGACTGCGAGTGCAAAACAGTCAGCAAAACCTCTCATGTTCCAAAGGTAAAGCTCGGTATGCCAAGGATGAGGATACAGATATAATGCCCAAAAACAGTATTTCACAGTTATTAAGTTCACCTGTATCCCATGTCATCAGCCTTCACACCATGGCAATCCATAGACATGCGGAGAAGTCCAGCCTTCCTCGGTCCAGATGTTCAACACAATATCCGAGGTTAGTACATCCTCGGACGTCAAGCGCGCTCGTCCCACGTGCCGTCCGTATGCTCACCGTGACAACTGGTGGACAAGTGTCGAAAGATTAGCCTGCAGTTGTGTGCATTTAATCGGAGTCCTGGTCTGTTTCTTTGCGGCTTTGTGCCTTCCGTTTGGTGACTGTCTTGTGACAGTCTTGCGCAGCCTTCGGTGATTGTAGTATAGTTAGGCGCCCGTCGCATGTCACCCGTAGCCTTGCAGGGTACTGCATCGCATTTTCAATGCCCAGTTCCCGTAGTTTCTCTATGGTGGGGTTGAAATCTCTGCGCGCTGCCTGGACCGCCATTGTAAAGTCCGGATAAAAAGCCAGCTTATTACCTTGGTAATTTATTTGCTGTTTCCCCGCTAACCAATCTCAAAATGGTGTCGCGGCCTCTATAATTAAGGACCCAGGTAATTATTGGTCTCATGGGGCACTGGGAGGAGGCTTGGGTGCCAGCGATCGGTTAGCCCGTTCGATAATCAGCATTGTGGAGAAGGTGTTGGTTCCAAACACCTCATGCAGCATGTCTTCCACATAGGTTTCCAGTCGTCCCGTATTTGTGCTTTCGGGAATTCCCGCAACGTGCTGTGCGCTTCGTCTTCCACTGTGGTTATGCGGTCCTCTGCTGCATCAAGACGTCCCCCCTGCTTATCTAGTTTGTTGGATAAATTGTCCACTCGTTGGGTGAGGGAGTCCAATTTCCCATTTATAACTTGGAGGCTTTGCTGTATAGCCTGGAGTGCGGTTTCCATGACTGTGCTGGTAGTTTGTTCCACATCTAACTCTGTATCTGAGTGCACCATTGACCCTTTAGTATGGCGCTTGGTTTCGAAGGATAGCTTCGATTGCGGACTATCTGGTTTACCCATTCTAGCAGTGTGATGGGACTCAGTAGGTAGCCTTGGCAGGTTGCGAGAGAGTACACTGCACAGTCAGGCAGATAAAATGGCAGTTGGTGGTTTGGATGTGGTGTGGTCACGCAGTGGTAGGAGCAGCGACGACTGTGGATCCCAGGAGTAGCCACGTGTTACCTACCACATCAACATCTCGCTGGTGGACCGTACATGTCTCAAGGATCAAAAGCACTGAACAGTGTGATGCATGCGACAGGTAGATGATGCCAAGAATGCCCCCTGCAATAGCGTCCACTGGTTACCCCGGGTCAGCGCAGAACAGCATGTAATATGCGCACATCCAGAGGTCGGCGCAATCTGCGGGCACTCACCATGCAGGGACATGCACAATTTTCAATAGCTCAGGCATGCCAGCGTCAACCTGCTCAATCCCGGTAGGGTGCATCAGTAATACATACAGTGATTGTGCCTGTGACTCATATTGCAAGAGTTGCGGCAGGAGAAAGTGTCCCGAGGAGGAAGAGCCGTAATGCAGCACCAGCTAAGCTGGTGATAAGGAATGGCGCGGCAGCAAGTCATGTCGCAGGGCGCTGCTCAGGGATTCTTGCGCACTTGCCTGCTTAGGAGGTATGTCGTACTGCCACCTAGTTTAGCCGCCCGCATAGTTTGCTTCAGCGGCGCACAGTTGGTTTATTTTCCGCCCGGGTCCGCCATTTTGTGAACTCCCCAGCTATTTCATTGTCTGCTCATATCAGGCGCCTCACCAAGGTATAAGCGTCCCAATCCTCAGTGGCAGCAGATGTCTCTTTATCTTCGTTGCAGCGCGATTCTTTGAGAGGCCAGCAAGTGCACAGCGTGCAATACCTTACTGGTTCCGCCACTGCACGGCGTTTTCAGTCGCCATCTTAGGATCGCCGGTCAGGCTCTCCGCCGCCGATCCTCACAATCAGTTTTTCTTGCCGCCAAAAGCTTAGTTGAGAAATTGAAAGTCCCCCTGATACAGCGCAGGCATTCCGATGCAAGGTGCAATGTCTTTTATAAAGATTAATCACCCATAAAAGTGATTTTTAGCAGATATTTTCCCCCGACCGGCAGAGCAGCCTCAAGGAGTAGCCATCACGCAGTGCACCCTCTAGCGCCTCCTGGTTTAAAGGTTACTTAACAATAGAACCAACAATTCAAAACAATATGTTGTTACGTCGTGGTCTGCGATCAATTTATGATGTACACCAATTACTGTGTTTTGCACACTTTTAGGATCGTATCCCATCGCTCTCCCCGCCAAATGTTGGAAGCCGGAGTCCCCGTCCTGCACCACTGTCACTAAATGCGAGACCCAGGACTCCCCACTCAACGTTAGGTCAAAAAAGGACACCGTTTGAAATAGCCCTGCCCACCCCCTTAGTAGCTCGGCACGAGCAGTCAGGCCTATCTCCAAGGCACGAGTGTACAGTATGTGCAACCACACCCACAGCAACCCACTGGTGACACCATAAACGGACTCCACACAAGTTTGATAAATCAAGTATAAACTTTATATAAAAAGATATACGATCAGACCACATGATACAAAAGCCAGCATATAATCACGGGTAATATTCATTCTGGCTGGCTGGTAGGTTCAAATCCAACCACCGCTTTCAAAATGCTATACTTGTTGTAATGCTAGAATCACACACGTTTCAATGGACAGACAATAATGCACTGCGTAATGATACAATTCTGTGCTGGGCAAAGGAGAAATAATGCAATGCATAACGATACACCCCGGTACCTTGCAATGAGAGAAATAATGCAATGCGTACCTCTACAATCATGTACTGCGCAATAAAGGAATAATGCAACGCGTCACACCCCAATCACGTACTTTGCAATGAAAAAATAATGTAATGCGCGGCTGTCCTGACATGGTTTTTGGCTCTATTTCGGAGTGATGATGACTTTAAGCTTGCTAACATCTATAATCTGTATTCTTGCTTTGTGTTGGTCCTTTTAAAGCCTTTCTTCCAGACCTAGAATTATAAACTAGAGGATAGCTGCTTAATATGATGATAGATCCCTTATTCTTGACTCTAATCCATCTATTGCCTATTGGCTTTGACATCATTATGTGTCCTTTCATTATCCTGCCTATAGTAGAGGGTGGATCCTGTAGTCCTGACTTTATATTACATATTGGTATGGTTTGTGTAGGTACTCTGACAGAGTTAAGTGTTATAACATCCTTCTCAGGCCTACAAGGTCCAGAACTAGAGAGACTCCATTTTGCTTTCTGCCTCTGCTGACTGAGGAGCTTGCAGGGTAAAGGTAATGTTTATAGTTAAGCCTGTTGTTCGCTAGGGGAAAACCAGCCAGGACTGGTTCTTATCGGAAGAATGTGTTTGTCTCTTGGGCCCAGACGTAACATGCAGATGCGCACTGCGGTTACGCGGAGAGCTCTGGAGCTAGCACAGGAATTCGGTGGGAGGAAGCCCTCTGTTGGAAATTTTCATGAGGGGAGATGATTCCATATTAGCGAAGTGCAGGAGAGGAGGAGTGGTCAGTTTGGTTCTTGAAGAGAGTTGAGTTGGATTGAAGCAGAGGAGAGGAGTGCAGTTGCAGACAGAGTTGAGTTGGATTGGAGCAGAAAGAGTTGAGTTGGATTGGAGCAGAGGAGAAGAGACAGAAGAAGCTTGGAACAGAGAGAAGACAGACAGACAGTCAGTGAGCTGGAGTTGAAGGAAGAAGTCAGAAGCAGTTACTTATCAGGAGGAGTTGTGAACAGCTGGAGTCTGAAGTAATGCCTTTTGGAAGAGACTGAAGTTATATCGTGGATTAATCTGTGGGAGCAGCTGGAGTGAATTGGACATTGGCACAGAGACATTTAAACAGAGTGAAGAAGCTAGTGGAGCGAACGGTTATCAGAGCGGCAGAAACAATTAGACTGAAGTTGGAAGGTGGAGAGAGTTCGTGGGGGAGAGGAATCCAGTGCAGAATGATCTGCGCAGATGTGTGTCCAAGAGTGCAGAAGAGGATCTAAGACGAGCTAAGGCACAGACGAGAGAGGAGCCCAGATGACAGCTAGAGCAAGACCCCACACTCCTTAGGTGATATTGTTCTTTAATCTTTAAATATTAACCTTGTCCCTATGATATGTCTAATCCTTTTTCTTTCAGCGGTGTGCAGTCTATTTACAGTTCCTGTTAGTTACATGTGGATGTGGTCAGATCTGTGTGTGTGTCTATTCCCATTTTATTGTTATTGTAACAAAGATACCCCAGTTCTTAGTGAACCAGCATGTGCCTCGTATTCTTGTTCAATCAGGGTAACCTGTTCTTCTAGTCAGGCATTGTTTTCTTGAACGGATGTAATTCCCGGTCAGGTAAGTAGTGACTGAGCAATGAGGGAGAGAGGGGCCCCTTGAGGAGGAGAATAGATTGTACATCATCTAATTTGGTAAACTGTTGTGTGCTATAATATTGTAGTATCATATCCAGAGTAGCCAATGAGAGATTCCTTTCAAAGGTATTCATAGGAAAGTGATCGTCGTTGGTAAGCGGCGTTAATGAGAACACTAGGGAGGAGACTAGTGTGTAGGTCCGCCGGATTGTGGACCGGGCTGTGAGTGAGAGAACACTAGGGAGGAGACTAGTGTGTAGGTCCGCCGGATTGCGACTTGCCGAGCGAGCACTGACTGTGGTCAGTGTGTAATGGTAAATAATCAGAACTGCCCCAGGGTAGATTAGTCTGGACCCATGTGGTCGCGAGACTATGAGGTATGAGTGTGGTGTAGGGCATGGACGTCCTTAGTAATCAGTGAGTATTCCTAGTAATCCCTATAGATTTAGTGGTGTTTCTGATGATATGAGCTTGTATATTGCGAGTTCCCCATCCTGAGGTAGGTACCCAGGTGCCTGGACAGATGGGTCCTGAGGAGGGAGGTGGTTACGTTTCGGCTGGGTTGGTGGTGCTCTGAGGAGCTGATCCTATCTGGTCTGAGAATCCGGCCGTTACAGCGGCACTACAATCATTTACTTTGCAATTAAGGTATAATGCAATGCGTAGCTACAATCATGTACTTTGCAATGGAGTAATAATGCAATGCATAGCGCTACAATCGTGTACTTCGTTATGCAGAAATAATGTCAGGCGTCATAAGACAGTCTGGCAGTTCATTAGCAGCAATATTGGCAAAGTGTAATACGACAATAAGCCTCTTCGATAAAAGTTGCCCCCCACACATATCCACAATCACAAAGTGCAGCTTTTCACTCTGGTCCCAGTACTGCCATTCCGTTGGCCAGTACGGATCCCAATCTGAGCCGAAGCAAAGGTTCATGTCGCCAGAAGGATTGAGAGGCCGAGAGAGTCTCACCGAGCCCACACCCCGCCCAGGTAGTGATCCACGTTACTTGGGGGCGTGACCCCACTATCCTCGCCTTCTTCAGCGGACTGGGCCTTCCGTGCAGAATTTTCTCAAAGGGCCTCAGCGGATCGGCCTGGCAGCTCAGCGTCTCCGTGGCTGCCGGTCAGGGCCGCAACTGTTAGAAAGGTCTCAGGCGGCCACAGGGCACACCTATCCAAATCCTCTGAGATTGTATTACTCCGGGTACACGTTCACCACAGCACCCTCCGAGTCTTCTTTGGCACGAAGCCACATACACAATGCTTATGGGACTCCACGTCCACTCAGAGTGCACGTTCACCAGGCACTCCTTCCTGCGGTCTCAGTTGGCACCAAAACACACACACCGTGCAGCAGAGACTCACTTTCTTCCGGTGCACACGATGATCAGCCGATCACCTCCACAGTCCCAGGTTGCACCAAAGCACGCACACTGCTTCACTGAGACTTACTCCAACTCCGGTGCCCCGATATCCAGGCGCTCTTCACCAATGCCTTCAGCTTCACCACGACACGCTCACCGTGTCTGAGCCTCACTTCACCTCCAGTGCACTCGATGACCAGGCACTCTTCACCAACGCTTCCAGTGCACACTGACACGCACCCTGCGCATCAGAGTCTCACTTCACCTTCGGTGCACACGTTGACCAGGCGCTCCTCACCAACGTCTCCTGTGCACCGCGACACGCTTCCAGCAAGTCCGACCCTCAGGACTCCTCCGTGTGTCCAAGATCACAGGGCACACCTTCCGAGGGTCTCAAGCTACCACAACACACGCTCACGGCGTTACTTGAAACTTCTTCGGAAACTTTTATGTTCCTGTGTTTCCAAACAGGGAGCCAGCTCACCTCGGGCCCTTGGGGTTACAAGACAAAGCACAGTCTACTTCAACCAGGGGGACCCAGCACACAGCACAGTCCCAACAGCCTCTTCATTGGTTAAAACAGCAAACTGCAGACCAGTCCCAGACCATGAAGCAGGGGTTGGTCCTTCCCAGCAGTCTCATCAGTTGTTCTTCCCTTAGCAGAGGTTCCTCTTGACCACGAAATGGATCTAAGCCTTTTCAGTCTCAATCCATTTCAATTCCAATGTTCAAGGGCCTCAGCTCTCATAGTTATACCCCTAAATGTCTTAGATGTTTGTTGTGTTCATGGGTCCCTGACCCCTGCCTAAATCAGTTCTGGGTGTCTCCCTCCCAGTGTCACGTTTCTCCCTTGGGGTCTGGTACCTTAATCATTCAGCAGGACATGGGTCAATTAGTTTATAGTATCAGCCCAGGCCTTTTCACCTCCCAGGCTTCTCCTCCCCCTACTCTCCAGATGCAGGGCAGCCTGGTGCCCTCTCAATCCCTCCCTGGGTCAAGACCTAACCCAACTCCGCTCACCTCTCAAATCCAGACAGTCAGTCCACATTCAGAGACACACAGAAATGCTTAAAGCACAAAACTCAGCCATTTTCTAAAAGAGTGGTTTCTGAACATACATTGACAAAACCACTTTCATAGAAAGATGTGTTATGACACCGAGTTCATACATACTAAACTTCACCTATCCATTTTAAACTTATAGGAAACTAGGCTAACAAACAACACCCAACCTCCCCCATTCTGTCCTATGGGCAGGATGGCCTTTCAGCAGTGAAAAATGAAATGGAGTGTTTTCACTGTCAGGACATAACACATACCTTAGTATATATATCCTACCTTTTATTTACACTGCACCCTGCCCAGGGGCTACACGGGGCCTTCCACAGGGGAGCCCACTGTATACCCAAAAGGGAAAGTAAGGCCTGACAAGTGGTTGCACTTGTCAGGATAACATGCTAACTTAGCAAACTGCGCGCAGGTCCTACACTGCAGGCCTGAGATCCCTACACCGAGCACCTTTGCATTACTAGCCCTGGCACACACAGGGCATATCACTAGGGACTTTACTAGTTAGGCAAATATACAAATTATGGCCAACCAATTATCATTACACTTTACACAGGGAATACTTGTACTTCGACACTGATCAGCAGTGGCAAAGTACCCAAAGTATCTAATTTGGCTACTGTATGTCAGGAAAACGGTCTATGGGGAAAGCAAAAAGTTTAGGGAACTTTAGCCAAAAAGGCCAAGTCCTACACAACTCCCTCCCAGTCAAAAGCCAAAGTAGACCAATCATTACCTTGATGGACTTACCGGCTTCATGCAAAAGAACCAGGATGCAGGCCCTCTACCACAACGACACCCTCCTATGCCACGCATTCCTGACCCCAGGGGGACTTCTTGATCACTACTCCCTGAGCCAACAATGCTGTTCCATGGATCCCACCCGGCCAGGGGGACCCCTCCAGGTGTGCTCGACCCATGCCAACTCCCATCTGGAGTGGTACCCTGGGAGACCCATCGCTCAGGATACTACCTCAAGTTATCTTGCCCTCCAGGTTAAAAGTGGGTTTACCCTGGTCACTTCTAGGGGACCCAGACACACTGGCTAGACGCTGTCTCACGGGTGTTCCCCTGGAAAAACACAACACTCTTATCCTTCCATTTATTTTTCTGGACCTGCCACTTAGAAATGGCACCCAGCGCAGCAGCTTTTGCAAGGACCACTGGGCTGGCCCAAGGGCTGCTGGATGGCTCAATCACCCCTAACGCAAGCATCTGGGAAACCTCCTCCTTGATACAGGCTCTGATCTTATCAACCACCCTGTAAACATTTTGTTTTACAGGCAGACTGTCTCCAGTGTCCACATCATGGACGCACCAGTGGGTGTCTCCTGGGGTCTAGGAGAACAGGGAGGCAAACTGACCCAATACCTGGAGACAGTCCCTTCGCTGTTCCGGGGTCAGTGTAGACAAGCGGTACACCCCATCCACTGACCCATCCTTCTCCTTGGCTAACAGGAGGCCAGGAAGAGGTCAACTCTCCTCTTCCGTCCCGTCATCTGTAGCCAATAGCATGGTCACCTCAGACCTCTTAAAGTGTGGTTTGAGGCGGTTCACATGGAGAACCCTCAAAGGATTCATAGGAGACAGTAAGTCCACCAGGTAGGTAACTTCTCTCATGTGCTCCATCACCTCATAAGGCCCTGTCCACTTGTCCTGGAGCGCACAAGGCTCCACTGGCGCCATCACCCACACTTTGTGCCCAGGTTGAAACTCGACCAGAGTGGCATTCTGGTCGTACCACCGGTTCATATCCTCCTGGCTTCCAGGAACGCCTGAGCGACCTGCCTGAAACACCTAGTTTGGTTCCTGGAGGGTAGCATGTAGCTGTATACATCCTGGGGGGGGGTTTACTAAGAGCCTTCTTCCAGCCCTCCTTCACCAAACTCAAGAGTCCAGTGACCGGGTGCCCATACAGGAGCTCAAAGGGACTGAACCCCAAGGACTTCTGTGGCACCCCTCTATATGCAAACAGCAGGCATGGCAAGAGGACTTACCACTTACGCCTCAACGGTTCCTCCAGACCCATAATCATGCCCTTCAAGGTCCAGTTTAACCTCTCAACCAGACCATTACCCTGTGTGGTGAACTTATAAGTTACACCGCACTCCTTCCACAGAGATTTCATATACCTCAATATGAAATTAGTACCACTGTCGGACACCACCTCTCTGGGGAACACCACAGGTGATAAAATCCCCATCAGTGCACGGCCCACCACAGGGGCTGTCACCGTCCGGAGAGGGATGGGGTCTGGGTACTGGGTGGCATGGTCCACCAAGACCAGGAGGAACCTGTTGTCCAAGGAAGTCTTGGGATCCAGAGGCCCCACAATGCCAATGCCTACCCTCTCAAAGGGTGTGCTGACTACAGTGAAAGGTTAATGGGGAGCCTTTGGCTTCCTTCCACTCTTACCACTCGCCTGAAAGGTCCTGCAATAAGTATCGGAACTCTTGCGCATCTGGGCCCAGTAGAAGTGGGTGACAACACACTCAAAGGTCTTGTCCTGCCCCAAATGTCCCGCCAAAGGTACATCATGAGCCAACCCCAACAGGAAGGCTCTAAAGCACTGGGGTACCACCAGTGCCTGGGCTGACCGACACTAAGCCACCCTTGGCTCACTATACAGGAGATTGTTTTCCCAGTAAAGCAAGTGTGATCCCGACTTATCACCTGCTGCCTGGTTTGCTGCCTGGTTTGGTGCCTGCTGCCGCAAACCTACAAAAGAAGGGCACTTCTTCTGTTCCTCATAGAATTCCTCCCTGGAGGGCCCACCTTCCTGCTGCCATTCGGTCAGCTCGGGTAGGTCCCCCAGTTCAGCCACTTGTTCCCCCATAGGCTCCAGGGCATCCCCCTCAAAGGGTGCCTCCTCTTGGACCGTGGGAACTATGGGAGCCAGTTTCCCACACCCCCCGCCTCTTCTCTTACTGGCAAGTACCTGAGCCACTGTTTCAGGCACCAGGTTCTCTTGAACACAAGCCCACTCAGGTTGACCCAACAGCTCCAAATGCGCCTGGCGCTCCACCTCGTTCCAGGGGAAACTCTCCAGGTCATTCCCTAGCAGACAGTGTACAGGCATGGACGGACTTACAACAACCTTCAAGGAACCGGAGACTCCTCCCCATTCAAAGGGAACCAGTGCCACCTTTCAGAGGCGCACTGAATTGTCTGCTGAGATTACAGGGTGAAGCACATCGAGAATTACTTGCTCTTCAGACACCCACTGACACCTGACAGATGTCAAACTGGCTCCGGTGTCCTTCAGAGCCTCCACCCTCCGTCCATTGATGGTCACCCACTGGCTATACATTTTAGTGTTCTCAGGCAGAGGGATTTCCTGGACCATCTCTCCGTCTCCTAAGGAGATAGGGTTTATCCAGGGTTATAACTGCTTGCTTCTCCCCATTCTAAGGACTCAGTTCCTCCCCCAACGCTACCCTCACTAAACCAGGTGTTGGTGCACCAGTGGAGTGGGTGTAGATCACTTTTTGGGGCATTTTGGGGGGATATGACCCACTTCTTTACAGAAGTAACACCTAGGAGGACCTCTGGACTCCTTCTTGCCCTTGAAGGCCCAGACCCTCTTAGCCTTGGGGGACTGGGGCCCTTTCTTGGGGGAACTACTTTGGGGCCCTTTAGAGGACTCCTTGTGGTTACCCTTGTCCTCCCCCACCTTCGGCGGGGGACCCGGAATACTCTTGGCAGTGGTACTCCAAAAACCCCTTTGTGGATCCGGGTATTAGTCCATTGGTCCGCCTCCTCAGCAAGCTTACTGGGATCAGTCAGCTTACTATCAAATATATGCTGGCGCAGCTCCGAAACACACAGACTACTCAAGTGCTCCCAACTGATTAAATTACATAAGCCCTTAAAATCATTGACCTTGCTGCCCCGCATCCAACCATCCAGTGCCCGTGTGTACTCATTCACACATTCTACCCAAGTACAGGATTCTAGTTTCTTGGAGGTCCTGAACTTTTGCCGGTATTGTTCAGGAGAGAACCCATACCGGAGGCCTAAAGCCTCCTTCATGTTGGCTTAGGTCAGGGTTCCCGCCCTTCTAAGGGTGATAGAACGTCCCTCCCCAAAGCCTTATAAGGGTTTCCATTGGCCCGTCCCAATGCTTTTCAAGCACCTCATTCATCCTTAATGCGATCTTATATGCCGTGAACCACGCACAAATGTCATCACCCCGCTGGTAATCTCACACTAAATCCTCAGGAATGTAACCCTTCCCTACTGGCACTGGTGGTGCACTGCCACCATTCGAACTGGGCTCGGCTTGTCTACCCTTAATGTCCAGTTCCCTCATGCTTAACTCAGGAGAGAAGAGAATCCGTTTCTCTTCCAACGCGAGCATTCCTGCTCTCCTCTGCTTGAGTTTAAAGTTTTAACACCTCCAACTCATGCAGTCTGACCCTTTGGTTTTCCTCCAACTCCTCTGGTGAAAAACTCCTCCCTGTATGGCTACCACCAACCCCTGTGGCTGGTCCCTCCACTGGCAAATCCCGTGGACCAAATCCATTCCCTGGGTCATCCTCATCCACCTCAACGTCACCCGCCCGTCGCCTGAGCCTCTTTGGCTTCCCACCAAGCCCTCAAGGCCACTTGCAGCTCCTCCTTCTTGGCGCTACTATTCATGGGACATCCCAAATCTCTGCAGAATTTCCTCAACTGATCAACCTTGTAGGTAAACAATGCCCCAATGTCAAACTCCAATTCTGCAGCTGCAGCCTCACGGGCTATCTGGCTCCCCTCCTGAGACATGATGTGTAGTTTAAAAGTTTTTTTTAATGTTATTTATAAGTATTTGCAAAAGCATACAATGCTCAAGAACAAAGAACAAACCTCAAGTCACATACCATAGTCATACATGACTTTGCATAGTGTCCGTTTGAAATACAATCATACATTTACCTCTTATATACCAGATCATATTTGAACAGTTGATTGTGTTTGGAGATAATCACCCAGATACATCCAATAATCCCTGGGTTTGGCTCCTGCAGGTAACTCTTCCTCATATGTTTTTAGGGTATCCTTACAATTGGCCATATCTTTAATCCATTGTTTGGCTCTCGGGAAATCCTTGCTGCCCCAGCATAGTGAGATTCTAGGTTTAGCCAAAAAGCAATGCTATCATACAGAATTTATGTTTGGTGGATTTCAAATTATTGACTAGGCCCAATAGACATGATCAAATTAAATAGGTAATATAAACTCCCAACATCACACTGAGCAGATTTGTAATTTCAGTCCAATAGGCACGAATAGCAGTACAGTACCAGGCCAGATGTATAAAGTCAGCCCTGTCTACTCCACACCGTTGGCATCGTGCATCTGGGCGGAGACCATATTTGTGTAATTGCACGGGGGTATGGTATGTTTGGTGCAAATATTTATAATGAAGTATACGTAAATTGCCATTCGGTGTGAGCATGCTAGTTGTGGTGCAACAGATAGCCCATTCTTCCTCTGTGAGGGGAGTGTCAAACATGATATTCCATCTCGCCAATGCTTTATAAGTAGTATCATTAATATCGCCTTGAAGTTGCGTGTACAGTCGTGTCACCATATGAGTGTTGCTGGGCGTGGTGATAATCATTTGCAGGGTATTTAACTGCGGTGGCTCGCTGGGATACGTGGGATAGAGCTTCCTAATGGCAGCTTGTAGTCTATGATAGGTGAATTGAAAGAGTAACGTCTGATTACTAATGAAGAGCAGGTCCTTTGGTTCAATAAAGGTGGCATTAGCATATATATCTCCCATTGTGCCAATACCCACATTTCGTAATAAGTCTATGCCTACTTTTTCTTGGGTAACTGACAGCTCCAGAGGAAAGTGTAAGGGTAGTGCCGGTGCGTAGAGTGGCAGTTTATTGACTAGCTTTCCCATCCGTTGCCAAGCTGCGTTAGACGTATCAATAGTGTTAATTGCACGAGGGTGTAGGCTGGCCCGACGATATGGTAGAATAGCATTCAATGGAATGGGATGTGCATCCCAGTCTTTGATGGCTATATGCGGTATAAATGGAATTGGGTGGTACCAAAAGTGTGCGTATTGCGCTTGAGCACATAAATAATAAAGGAGGAAGTCTGAGACCTTAAAGCCCCCTTTAGAGAAAGGCAGAGTCAAGGCCCGTAAATCAATGCATGCTTGTTTGCCCGCCCATATGAGGCGATTTACTACAGTCGATACTACAGTCAATAGTTTTTGGAATACAGCTTTCGGCGGGGTAATTAGAATATTGTTGAAGAGGTAGAGGAGCTTAGGCAACACAACCATCTTGACAATGGCCAGACAGTCTGCCAGTGACAAGGGCAGTTGTATCCAACACTCCACCTTTTCCGCAATCTTACTAATTGTTGTCCCATAGTTTGCACGGATGACTATTTCGGGGCCACGGTGATACCATACCCCAAGATATTTGACTGGATCTGTTTGCCATTCAAGGGGGAATTCTGCCTGATGAGGGTGAGTGGAGTCCGTCAACTGGATAATAAGGGATTTAACACAATTAATTTGGAGTCCAGAATGATGACCAAATTTTATAGACGCTCTCAAAAGCGGGGACAAATTAGTAGCCAGATTTTTAAAATATAGCACCATATTGTCTGCCTATAATGAGATCCCGGGCCCGATTCACAGAACTAACTTAAGACAAAATCCTAAACTTACTACCATTTTGGTATTCACAGAAGGCACTTGCTCATTTTGGTATTCACAGAAGGCACTTACTCATTTCGGTATTCACAGAAGTTAGGAGTCCTAACTTTAGGACTCCTAAATGCCTTCTGTGAATTCCAAAAGTCTTAAAGTTAGGATTTTTCTCAGTTTAGGAGCAGTAAAGTTAGGACTCCTAACTTTAGTACTCTTAAATGCCTTCTGTGAATACCGAAAGTCTCAAAGTTAGGATTTTTCTCAGTTTAGGAGTAGTAAAGTTAGGACTCCTAACTCTAGGACTCCTAAACGCCTTCTGTGAATACCGAAAGTCTTAAAGTTAGGATTTTTCTCAGTTTAGGAGTCCTAAAGTTAGACTTTACTACTCCTAAACTGAGAAAAATCCTAACTTTAAGACTTTCGGTATTCACAGAAGGCATTTAGGAGTCCTAAAGTTAGGACTCCTAACTTCTGTGAATACCGAAATGAGTAAGTGCCTTCTGTGAATATCAAAATGAGTAAGTGCCTTCTGTGAATATCAAAATGGTAGTAAGTTTGGGATTTTGTTTTAAGTTAGTTCTGTGAATCGGGCCCCCCGATTGGCCTTTGTAGAAATTGTAGAGCTGCATATTTATGACCTAGCCGTATCTTGCAGACCAATGGTTCAAGGGTGATTGCAAATAGTAAGGCTGACGAGGGGCAGCCCGGTTGTGTTCCCCGTTCAATCCGAATAGCATCAGATACATATTTATTAACTCATATCCGCGCAGTGGGTTTCGTGTATAATATTTGAATCCACTGTAGAAAGAGTGGGGGAAATCCCATCCTGTGTAGTATGGTGTGAAGGTATGTCCATTCGATCGAATCAAGTGCTTTTGCTGCATCCAAAATGACTGCAGCTGCTTGAAGATCTGGGGCCAGATAGAGCGACAGTGCAAATACTGTTCGGGTGTTGTGGGCTGTGGAGTGACCTGGTATAAAGCCGGACTGATCGGGCAATACAAGATTATTCACTAAGGGTTGTAGCCGCTTCGCAAGCAGCTTGGCTAAAATATTTGTGGCAGTATTTATTAAAGACAGTGGCCGGTATGATTCACATTTCTCCAGATCTTTATTTGGTTTTAGTAGGGCAATGAGCATGGCTTCTCTCAGCGTTAGGGGGAGAATCTGATTACTATGGGTGTCCCCATAGATTTCTACTAGGTGAGGTGCGAGTAAATCGATCAACGTTTTATAAAATTCACTGGTAAAGCCATCCGGTCCCAGTGCCTTTCCATTGGGAAGGGACTTGACTACCTCAGTGACTTCTACCGTTACTGGTTGTGATAAATACTCACTCTGTGCATCAGATAACCAAGCTATTGCTACATCTTACAGATATGACATAATATCAGTATGTGTGGGCGTGCCACGCGATGCATACAAATCACTGAATGTATCCATAAACGCTTGTAGGATGCCCTTCATATCATAATGAGTTGTGCCACTATCATCTTTTATTGAGAACACCGTATGTGTCTTATGTCCAGTGCAGATTTTACGCGCTAACATGCAGCCTTTTCCCACCCCCTTCACCATATGTACGTGCAATATGATGTTTTGAAATATATTTAAGTTCCTCATCTGCGCACTCTTGGTATTCTGTCATGGCCACCCTAATATAACCAAAGATGGATGTGTTGTGAGTTTGCTCATATTCCCGATTTAGGGCACCCAGTCGAACCTCTTGTTGAGCAAGCCGAGTTCGGATGTCCTTTAGAATGCCCGCGTTTGTACTAATACAGACTCCGCCAATAGTAGCTTTAAATGCTTCCCATAATAAACTAGGATCCTCTGTGGAGGCCTTATTCAAGGCAAAATAATCAATCATTGCTTGTTCTATGGTGTTAGAGTATGAGGAATCCATTAGGGCTTTGACATTAAATCGCCATATGTACGGCGGTGGTGTGTAGTGGGGTGTTCCATAGTTAACTGTACTGGTTTGTGGTCAGAAAGGGTCTTGGGCAAATGCCTAATATGTCGAGTCCAGCATAGGACCTCCTCCGTTCCCAGCCAGTTATCAATACGGGGCTAACTTTTGTGGACCATTGAGTTATATGTAGCTTCCCGATTACGGGGTAGTGTGTCCTCCAAATATCTACCAATTTAGATTCTTCCATAATATTGTGTAACGCAGCCACTGCTTGCCTATGTGGTTCTCTAGATGAGTCTGATCTGTCTAGTTGCTGATTTAATGATAAGTTAAAATCTCCGCCCCACAACAAGGTGATATCAGGATAAGCCTCCAGCTTGTGCCAAATTGAATTATAGAACTCAGGATCATCCACATTTGGTCCATATGTATTGATTAAGCCTATGTGGTGACTTCTGAGGTGCCCTATGACTATAATGAACCGGCCCAAATTGTCCGCTATTGAGTGCTCTATGTGAAATGATGTCCCCTTTTTCACTAAGATTATCACACCTCTAGAATAAGAGGAGTATGATGAAGTTAATACCGTCTCTGCCCATCTGCTTCCTATAGTACATTTAGTGGAAGGAGCCAGATGAGACTCTTGCAAGAGTGCTATGTGTACGTGTAATCTATCTAGATAGGCAAGTATCTGGCGTATCTTTTTTGGGTTATTCAACCCCCTAACATTCCATGACAGCAGGTTAATTTGAGGCAATTGCAGCCCTTTCTGTCATCATTAGTGTGAGCTACAGTTATGACATGTTCTTGCTGAGTATTCATGTCTCGCACACCTGTCATAGATCATCAAGATCATAGTATTGGGTGTATGACTACGAAAGACCTGAACAGTAGCAATGTGATGCTGATGAGGTAGCCTGTGAAACAAAGAACATTCCCATCCCCCTCCCACTTTGGTATCCCAAACACACCAAAGACAATCCCGTTTCAACATATCTAGAACTGTATTTGGGGAGCTCCCTCTTGGGGGCATCCGCTGAGTACTCGCAACAGCATCCATCGTGGTGGATGTGGTCAGGGAATGCACCATTAAAGCGGGTGCATATAATAACATATGAGATATGTCCAGTACACCAACATACGAATAAGAAGATAACGGCATCTGTGTGACATACACGGAGATAGTTAGTTGCATGCATCTAATACCCCACTTCCCCCTCCTACTATGGAGTCATATATGCCAGATTAATTATATGGGAGTGCCCGTGTGCCTTATTTATTTTATTTGAAAAGTTTTATATAGCGCTGGCTAGACCCGGAGGTATCAGAGCGCTTTACATGAGTTACAGGTTACATAGTTACATCACTTAAATCAGAGTCACAGGGGGAGGAGGAGGGGGAGGGAATACACAACAGGGGAAATGAGGAAAACAATGTCAGATGTCCGATTTGGTAGGTGACGGCCGAGGGGTGAAACCAGGGCCAGACTCCTCTTTAGCTGCCTGTGACAGCTCCACCAGGCATCGGCCGAGGTTGCTCATGCATTGAGGTGAGTTCAAACAGTTTTGATGCCCTTGGGGCGTTGTCAAAGGTCTAACAGAAGTTCAGAGGAACATTATTTATGAGTTATATATAGTGCTGGCTAGAAATGTAGGTATCAGAGCACTTTACATTAGGCTACAAATGTTACAGAGAATGAAAACAAATACACATTACAAAGTCAAAAATTAAGCAACAAATTGGGAGAGGAAAGAAAGGTGAGACAAAGAGAGGAGGGGGAAGTGTGAACTGGGAGGATGAGGGAAAAGACGGCAGGAGAGACCAAAAGATGGCAGGAGAGACGAAAGGAAGCCTGCTCAAAGACCAACTGGGTAGGTGGCGTCTGAGGAGGGAATCCACTGGCCATCACCCCAATAGCTAAACAGGTAGCTCCATCGGGCATCAGTCAGATAGCTAGGTCTCAACTGACAAGGGAAAGTTCACAGAAGAAAGTCCAGTCGATAGACAGGGTGGGAACTATGAGCAAAGACAGGTGAGGGCAAAAGTCAATAGCAGGAAAGAGGAGAAGAGGAGAGAGGAGATGGTAGGGGGTATGGTGAAGAGGAGAAGGGAGAAAGGTCCAGTAGAGAGACACAGGAGAGTTTGCCCAAAGACCGGCTGGGCAGGTGATGGTCAATCCATAGCCCATCTCCCCCTTAGCTCGCGAGGTAGCTCCCCCGGGCGTCAGTCAAAATGTCTAGGTCTCAGCTGCCGATGGAAAGATCCCTGAGTCAAGTATCATGGAGGGTGAGCAGGAGCGGGGACGGGTGAGGGCTGATCCAGAACAGGATGATGACCAATGATTTTAAATCAGGAGAGATACTTGATCCCATGGAACGTCCCACCAACTTAGTTTGGGAGGGACCCGGTACATCAGGAGTCCCCCACAGCAGTAGTGAGGAATGGCCCCAGTTGCCATCTTGGGGACAGGCACTGCAGCAAACGGTTTGTCTAGTTTCTGCAACATGTGGTCCATGCGGAGGTTTAGGTTATTGATCTTACCATTGATGGATTAGAGACTTGAGTGAACAGCGAGAAGAGTTTTGTATATGTTGGACAGCCGGTCGCTGGGACCATCGAGTTCAGAATCCGCGGCCACCTTTTGGGATGTCTTGGTGGACCGGCGGGGTTCAAAAGTGAGAAGTGGTTGATTGCGCTCCGACTTCCCCATGTCAGCGCAGGTAGAACGGTCTATGGAGCTGCACAGGTGCCAGGTAGCCGTGTTTGCACGTCTGCCTGCAACGTAGGCTGATGTGTCGCAATTGATGACCAGAAGTCGCCGAGCCAGTGAGCTGTGGGAGATCTACATCAGTGGAAGGAAGTAAGAAGAGCCCACCAGCGCCCGTAGTGTTCCTCGCCTCACCCAAGGGTGATCCACAGAAATGCGCTAGGCACCAATCCCCAACTCGGCTCACAAAGGCGGACAGAAGTTATGGCTGGGCCATGGAGCCAGAGCAAAGCCACCAGCAGAGCACTAACAGCAGGAAACAGTGACCAGCATAGCCCACAGGCGGCACACCCGCCAACTCTGTGCCGGTGAAGCAGTGGACAGCGCGTTGTGGCCGCGCAGGCAGGCCAGGCAGGACGTGGATCACACAGCCTCAGAGGACCATGGGCAGCCTCAGAGGACCATGGGCCCAGTGACTGAGCAGCAGGTCAGGCCTCAGTGGTGATGCAGCAGACCGCCATAAGGTAAGGGGTTGTAGATATCTCAGCCCCCAGGCTGGAGCACATCAGCTGGACAATCACACAGGGTAGTGCGGTCAGGGTCAATCACAGCCAGAAATCCCAGCACCTTGCAGCAAGTGGTGAGCTCTCAGGTTCGCCAGGGTAAGTAGGCGAGGAGGCACGCAGGCCGCAGGACAGAGGCCGATGAATGAGAGGGGGCACACACCATAGTTCGCGCCCTGAGCCGACGCTACCCGTCAGCGGGACCAAGCAGAAGAGCCAGCCCGGACCAACCCCCTGAGTCCGCAATCACAGTGGGGGAGAGGTAGACCCAGTAGCCCGCACAGCGAAGGCCACACAAGGCTCGACAGGGACGACTGCGGACTCCGTGGCCAGAACAGCCACCACCGAAGCGCGGAACCAGGCCTCTCATCCTGGATGCTGTGTACTATCAATTTGCTATTGTCTATATAGTTCACATATCTACGAAGGTGGATTGTAAGTTTAAGAGCAGCGCCCTACCCCGAGGCATGGGCTATATGTCTGCATGTCTGGTTACATCACTACACCCTCCTGAAAGTCTATTGGTCGCATCACAAAGTTCGGGTACCCATGTGTATGGGTCTTACCGCCACTGAAGGTCCGACCATACCTGTGCCCGGACTGTGTCCAGGGCATCGAGTGCTGCTGCTGAAAGACTGCGAGTGCAAAACAGTCAGCAAAACCTCTCATGTTCCAAAGGTAAAGCTCGGTATGCCAAGGATGAGGATACAGATATAATGCCCAAAATCAGTATTTCACAGTTATTAAGTTCACCTGTATCCCATGTCATCAGCCTTCACACCATGGCAATCCATAGACATGCGGAGAAGTCCAGCCTTCCTCGGTCCAGATGTTCGACACAATATCCGAGGTTAGTACATCCCCGGACGTCAAGCGCGCTCGTCCCACGTGCCGTCCGTATGCGCACCGGGACAACTGGTGGACAAGTGTCGAAAGATTAGCCTGCAGGTGTGCGCATTTAATCGGAGTCCTGGTCTGTTTGTTTGCGGCCTTGTGCCTTCCGTTTGGTGACTGTCTTCTTTACAAAGTCTTGCGCAGCCTTCGGTGATTGTAGTATAGTTAGGCGCCCGTCGCATGTCACCCGTAGCCTTGCAGGGTACAGCATCGCATATTCAATGCCCAGGTTCCGTAGTTTCTGTATGGTGGGGTTGAAATCTCTGCGCGCTGCCTGGACCGCCATTGTAAAGTCCAGATAAAAAGCCAGCTTATTACCTTGGTAATTGATTTGCTGTTTCTCCCTAACCAATCTCAAAATGGTGTTGCAGCATCTATAATTAAGGACCCGGGTAATTATTGGTCTGATGGGGCACTGGGAGGAGGCTTGGGTGCCAGCGATCGGTTAGCCCGTTCGATAATCAGCATTGCGGAGAAGGTGTTGGTTCCTAACACCTCATGCAGCATGTCTTCCACATAGGTTTCCAGTCGTCCCGTATTTGTGCTTTCGGGAATTCCCGCGATGCGGACATTATTGCGACGTGATCTTGCCTCCAAATCTTTGGCCTTACTTTTTATGGCCTCCAGGATTTTCTCCATGTCTGTACATTTGCGCAACGTGCAGTGCGCTTCGTCTTCCACTGTGGTTATGCGGTCCTCTGCTGCATCAAGACGTCCTCCCTGCTTATCTAGTTTGTTGGATAAATTGTCCACTCGTTGGGTGAGGGAGTCCAATTTCCCATTTATAATTTGGATGCTTTGCTGTATAGCCTGGAGTGCGGTTTCCATGACTGTGCTGGTAGTTTGTTCCACATCTAACTCTGTATCTGAGTGCGCCATTGACCCTTTAGTATGGCGCTTGGTTTCGAAGGATAGCTTCGATTGCGGACTATCCGGTTTATCCATTCTAGCAGTGTGATGGGACTCAGTAGGTAGCCTTGGCAGGTTGCGAGAGAGTACACTGCGCAGTCGGGCAGATAAAATGGCAGTTGGTGGTTTGGATGTGGTGTGGTCACGCAGTGGTAGGAGCAGCGACGACTGTGGATCCCAGGAGTAGCCACGTGTTCCCTACCACATCAACATCTTGCTGGTGGACCGTACATGTCTCAAGGATCAAAAGCACTGAACAGTGTGATGCATGCGACAGGTAGATGATGCCAAGAATGCCCCCTGCAATAGCGTCCACTGGTTACCCAGGGTCAGCGCAGAACAGCATGTAATATGCGCACATCCAGTGGTCGGCGCAATCTGCGGGCACTCACCATGCAGGGACATGCACAATTTTCAACAGCTCAGACATGCTAGCGTCAACCTGCTCAATCCCGGTAGGGTGCATCAGTAATACATACAGTGATTGTGCCTGTGACTCATATTGCAAGAGTTGCGGCAGCGAAAGTGTCCCGAGGAGGAAGAGCCGTAATGCAGCACCAGAGGCGACGATCAGTACGTCAGCTAAGCTGGTGATAAGGAATGGCGCGGCAGCAAGTCATGTCGCACGGCGCTGCTCAGGGATTCTTGCGCACTTGCCTGCTTAGCAGGTATGTCGTACTGCCACCTAGTTTAGCCGCCTGCATAGTTTGCTTCAGCGGCGCACAGTTGGTTTATTTTCCGCCCGGGTCCGCTATTTTGTGAACTCCCCAACTATTTCATTGTCTGCTCATATCAGGCGCCTCACCAAGGTATAAGCGTCCCAATCCTCAGTGGCAGCAGATGTCTCTTTATCTTCGTTTTAGCGCGATTCTTTGACAGGCCAGCCAGTGCAAAGCATGCAATACCTTACTGGTTCCGCCACTGCACGGCGTTTTCAGTCACCATCTTAGGATCGCCGGGCAGGCTCTCCGCCGCCGATCCTCACAATCAGTTTTTCTTGCCGCCAAAAGCTTAGTTGAGAAATTGAAAGTCTCCCTGATACAGCGCAGGCATTCCGATGCAAGGTGCAATGTCTTTTATAAAGATTAATCACCCATAAAAGTGATTTTTAGCAGATATTTTCCCCCGACCGGCAGAGAAGCCTCAAGGAGCAGCCATCACGCAGCGCACCCTCTAGTGCCCCCTGGTTTAAAGGTTACTTAACAATAGAACCAACAATTCAAAACAATATTGTTAGAACCGGCTGTCTCTAGTTGGCAGAGGTGTACACTTCTGACAAATAGGGACACTCCTTTTCTAGTCAGGGCAAGGGGATCACACCCTTCGATAACCCCTGCTCACCCCCTTGGTAGCTTGGCAGAGCAGAACAGGCTTATCTCAGAGGCTGTGTGTTAAGCAATTACGACCACGTACAGTAATACAGTGAATATGCTACAAATGGACACGACACTGTAGTATTTATAAAAATAAGTATTTTTATATAAGACTTAGCACAAGACCAAATAACGGAAAAACTGTACACAATCGGAATAAATACGTTCAGGAAGGAAAAAGGATAGTTCAAAGGTAGTTTCTTCTTTAGCACAAAAAAGTCTTTAGTATCAAGCAATTCTTCTTCTTGGAAACACAGTTCTTAGCAACAGGGTAACTCACACGGGAGCTACACAACGTCGAGGCAAAGTTAATCCACAGGTATGGCGTCGACCGCGAGGAGCGCTACGTCGGGCCTGGAGTCACACGGACCCCCAACAACACAGTACCTTAGGAAAATGAAGCACACGATCAGCGGCGTCGAGCACTCCGGCGTCGCGTCTTCGGTGTCGATCAGGCCTCAGCAGGCGTTGTCGATGATGTAGTTGCACAGAGTGAGCAGCACTCACGGCGTCGGTGGGCCCACGGTTGATGCGATCAGCAGCGGTGCAGACACGAGGTCCTCTGGAGCTAGAGCCGTACTCCCACTCACTGGCGTTGCTGCTGGCGTCGGTCGGGCCCGGCGTCCGGTCGTCGTGATTGCTGGTTCTTTCAGAGGTGCTGGATTCACACTTCCAGCAAATAGCACTTTAGCAGGTGAAGTCCTTTAGCCCTGTGACTTCAGCAGGAGACTGGCACTCTTCCAGTCCTTGGAGATTTTCTTAGCAAGCGTGAGAGTACACACACAGTTCCTCTCTCCTGGTTCCTTGGCAAAAATAAAGAAGCCCTGTAGGATTCCCCCAACAACAGCACACTGGCAGAAGGGGTAGGCAGTCCTTTAGATCAGCAGGCTTCTTGTCCTTGGTTACAGGGTTCCTTGTCAGAAGTGATCTGATTTTCTAGTTCAGGGGTCCTTCTCTTATACCCCTTTTCGTCTTTGATCCCTTTGTCTATGCCGGGGGTTTCCCAACATCCTGGGTCCGTTGTGGGTGGAGCCAGGCAGAAGCACCTGGCCTATTCACTGAGCAGGGCTGGGTCCTCAGACGCCCAGCAGGAGGTGGAGCCAGCATTGACACTGGCAGGAGTAGAGCTATCGGCCACCTGGCAGGAGGTGGAGCCAGCATTGTATCAGGCAAGGCAGGCTATCAACAACTACTCTCCCCCTACTCTCAACGTAATTTCCCACTCATCCACACTGACTCATCCAGACCTCTTGGAGCCACCCAGCTCCTGTCACACACACGCAAGACCAGCAGAGACCAGATATGGTTAGACGAGAAAATAGATACTTTCTAAAAGTACTATTTTCGAACCCAGAGTCCAAAAACCATCCACACCACCGGATGCGTAATTAAACCCCGAGTTCAGGGATACCAAACTCGACATTGCACCGCACTCTCCGAGCCAGCTAGGATCATAGCATTAATAATCCCGGCGGCCCATTCCATCCAACGGAGAGCAGGCTACCTCGCAATAGTGAAGCACTGTGATGGCGGCACTTCACTATCAGGACATGCCAACTTGGTCAGGCTTGTCCTACCTTACACTTACAATGCACCCTGCCCATGGGCCTACCATAGGGGTGACTAACATGAAGTTAAGGGAAGGTTGGAGGGGGCTGGCAAGTAGGGATACCTGCGCAGCCGGCGTGACAGTACAGGACTGCACGTGGGTCTCGCAATGACCGACCCGTAGACATTCTTTTACAAGGCCGCTCCTGTGGGTGGCACAACACGTGCTGCAAGCCCACGAGCGGCATTTGTATTTACAAGCCCCGGCACTCCTGGTGCACTAGACTAGGGACTGACAGTAAACCAAATAAGCCAAACATGGATACAATAGATACATCATTTTAACATAGGGAGCACTTGCGCTATGGCACTGATCAGCAGTGACACGGCGCCCAAAGCATATACCAGCAAAACATCGTAAAACAGTAGAGGCAAACAGAAAAATGGAGGAGAGACTCAAGCCAATGATGTCAGGTCTAACACGTGTCCCCTCCAGCTGAAATGTGGGGAGAACTACCCTTAACCTAGGGAGTCCTCATCACTAAGGCGGAAAAATCTGGACAGACCAGCAGCATTGGCGTGATCTGTACCAGGGCGGTGTTCCACCGTAAAGTCCATCCCCTGTAGAGCAATGGACCACCTCAACAGTTTTGGATTCTCACCCCTCATTTGCATCAACCATCTGAGGGGCCTGTGGTCTGTCTGAACCCGGAAGTGGGTCCCAAACAGGTAGGGTCTTAGCTTCTTCAGCGCCCAGACCACAGCAAATGCTTCTCTCTCTATCGCACTCCACCTCGTTTCCCTGGGAAGTAACCTCCTACTGATGAAGGCTACCGGCAAGTCTCGGCCCTCTTCATTCACCTGAGCTAGAACAGCCCCCACGCCATGCTCTGAAGCGTCCGTCTGAACAATGAATTCTCTCGAAAAATCGGGTGCTTGGAGTATAGGTGCTGTGCACATTGCAGTTTTCAGGGTGTCAAAGGCCGTTTGACAGGCATCAGTCCAGATCACGTTTCGTGGCTGCTTCCTGGAAGTCAGCGAGGTCAAGGGGTGCACAATGTTGCCGTAATCCTTGACAAACCTCCTGTAATAACCCGTGAGTCCTAAGAAGGCTCTCACCTGTGTTTGGGTTTTGGGCGGTGCCCAAGCCAGGATGGTATCAATCTTGGGTTGCAGGGGGGCCACCTTACCGCTCCCTACTTGGTGCCCCAAGTACACCACGGAACCCTGCCCAATCTGGCACTTACTGGCTTTGATTGTGAGGCCTGCTCCGCGCAGGGCCAACAACACTTCCTGGAGGTGGCGCAAGTGTTCCTCCCAGCTGGCGCTGAACACTGCGATGTCGTCCAGGTAGGCGGCACTGAAATCCTCCAGTCCAGCCAAGACCTGGTTGACCAACCTCTGGAAGGTGGCAGGGGCATTCTTCATCCCAAAGGGCATCACCCGGAACTGGTATAGCCCATCTGGTGTGGAGAATGCTGACCTCTCTTTTGCCCCATCAGTCAAGGCGATCTGCCAGTACCCAGACGTTAAGTCAAACGTACTAAGGTACCGGGCAGCCCCCAACCGATCGATGAGCTCATCCGCTCTGGGGATGGGGTGCGCGTCAGTCTTCGTGACTGAATTGAGCCCTCGGTAGTCCACGCAGAACCGGAGTTCCGGTGAAGCACCAGGCGCTGCAGCCTTCGGGACCAAGACCACTGGGCTGGCCCAAGGACTGCTAGAGGACTCAATCACCCCTAACGCGAACATTTTGGAGACCTCCTCCTTAATGTACGCTCGGACCTTGTCAGTCACCCTGTAAGCCTTGTGCTTCACAGGAGGGCTGTCTCCGGTGTCAACGTCATGGACACACCAATGCGTGACACCCGGAACCAAGGAAAACAGATCCGGGAACTGCCCCAACAGTTGGTGACAATCCTGTCTCTGCTCAAGGGTCAGTGTGTCAGAGAGGACCACACCATCCACTGACCCGTCTTGCTCTTTAGCATACAGGAGGTCAGGAAGAGGCTCACTCTCCTCCTCGGTTCCATCATCTGTAGCTAGGAGCATGCCCACTTCGGACCTTTCTAAGTGGGGCTTCAAACGGTTGACATGCAGGACCCGCAAGGGGTTCCTGGGAGATTTCAAGTCCACCAAGTAGGTGACATCGCTCTTCTTCTCCACAACCTTAAACGGTCCAGTGCACCTGTCCTTGAGCGCACAAGGTTCCACAGGGGACATGACCCACACTTCCTGACCAGGCTGAAGCTCTACCAGAGTGGCATTCCGGTCGTACCATCGCTTCATCTCCTCCTGGCTGGCCTCCAGATTTGCCTGAGCAAGTTCCCTGAAGCGCCGAGTCTGGTTCCGAAAGGCCAGCATGTAGCTGTATACATCCTGGGGAGGTTTCCTGGGAGATTGCTCCCAGCCTTCCTTGACCAGACTCAAAGGTCCTCTTACCGGGTGACCGTATAAGAGCTCAAAGGGGCTGAACCCTAGAGCTTTCTGCGGCACCTCACGGTAAGCAAACAACAGGCATGGCAAGAGGACGTCCCATTTCCGCCTCATGGGTTCTTCAAGACCCATAATCATGCCTTTCAGGGTCCGGTTGAATCTTTCAACCAGCCCATTTCCTTGAGGGTGGTAAGGAGTGGTGAACTTGTAGGTTACCCCACACTCCTTCCACAGAGACTTCATATAGTTCGAAATGAAGTTGGTGCCTCGGTCGGACACCACCTCTCTGGGGAACCCCATCCGGGAAAAAACACCCATCAGTGCCCGTCCCACCACGGGGGCCGTCACTGTCCTGAGAGGGATGGCTTCCGGGTACCTTGTGGCATGGTCCACCAAGACCAGGATGAACCTGTTGCCCAGGGCTGTCTTGGGGTCCAGGGGCCCAACAATGTCAATACCCACCCGGTCAAAGGGGGTACTGACCACTGGAAAAGGTTGGAGGGGAGCCTTCTGCTTCCTTCCGCTTTTCCCACTTGCCTGGCAAGTGTGACAAGTCTTGCAGTGGATGTCTACATCCCTTCGCATCTGAGGCCAATAAAAATGGGTGACAAGCCTGTCATAGGTCTTGTCCTGCCCCAGATGTCCAGCTAACGGTACGTCATGAGCCAAACCCAGTAGGAAGGCTCTGAAGCGCTGGGGTACCACCAGCACACGGGCTGACCCAGGCTCAGCAGCCTTAGGCTCGCTATACAGGAGGTCGTTCTCCCAGTACACAAAATGTGACCCTGACTGATCACCTGAGGATTGGGCTGAGGCCTGCTGCCTCATGCCCACAAGAGAAGGGCACACCTTCTGCTCCGCACAGAATTCCTCCCTGGAGGGACCACCATCCTGCTGCCAGTGGGTCAGCTCGGGCAGATCTCCCAGTTCGGCAATTTGTTCCCCTGTGGGCTCCAGGGCATCCCCCTCAGGGTCTACCTCCTTCTGGACCACGGGAACAACATGGGCCGGTTTCCCGCGCCTCCTGCCTCTTCTCTTCACAGCTGGGTCCTGGGCCGTACTTTCAGGCTCCGGGACCCCATCAACACCCTTACTCGCTGTCCTGGATCGAGTGGTTGCACACACCCACTCCGGTACACCCAACATTTTCAAGTGCGCCGCTCGCTCCACCTTAGCCCAAGGGGAGTCTTCCAAATCATTGCCCAGGAGATCTTCGACAGGCATGGCGGGCCTCACAGCAACCTGAAGAGTACCTAAAACTCCCCCCCCATTCAAAGGAAACCTGAGCCACCTCACACTCTTTCTGGGAGTTATCGGTAGCTATCACGGGGTAGAATGCGTGGGGAACCACCTGCTCTCTGGACACCAAGTGACACTTGACAGCTGTCACACTCGCTCCGGTGTCTCTGAGAGCTTCCACTCTATGGCCATTAATGGTCACCCACTGCCTATATTTACTAGTGTTACTAGGCAGAGGGGGTGGAGGGACCATTTGCATGTCTCCTAGTGAGACCAGGGACATTTCTGCGGGACCCCTCCCACCATGGACAACCATCTCCTCCCCTCCCAAGGCTACACTTGCCAACTGACGAGGGGGTGCACGCGGCGGTGCATTCGAATCCTTCTTGGGACACTGGGGGTCATAAAACCGGTGTCCCACCTGCCCACAACCGTAGCAGGTTAGGGGGCCCCTATGAACAGGTTTACCCGTCGGGGCCCCTGGCTTCTTCTCAGGGGGAGGCTGGGAACCTTTCCCTTGGTTCCCTTGGGGATTACTTTGGGGCCCTTTCTGAGACTCCTTCTGTTTACCCTTGTCCCCCCCACTCTTCTGCTGGGGACCCTGCCCACCTTTGGCTGAGTCTCCCACTGGACCCTTGTGGACCCTGGTACTGACCCAGCGGTCCGCCTCCTCAGCAAGTTTTCTAGGGTTAGATATCTTGCTATCAATCAGGTGCTGGCGCAGCTCTGGAAAACAGTTATTAGACAAGTGCTCCCACGCAAATAAATCATAGAGAGCTTCATAACTTTCCACTTTGCTGCCCTTTACCCAACCATCCATGGCTCTGCAAAAATAAGACACATATTCAACCCACGTCGTACCAGGCAACTTCTTACATTCTCTAAAAGCTTGTCTGTACTGCTCGGGGGTTAAACCATATCGCAACATTAAAGCATCTTTCATATGAGCATACGACATCCTATCCGCAACAGGCATGTCTAACAGGGTATCTCTTCCCTCATTCACAAAGCGACCCCACAACCCCGCTCCCCAATTCTTCTCAGGGACCTGGTGGGCCAACAATGCTAACTCATATGCTTTAAACCATTGACCAATATCTTCATTCTTATTGTAATCTTTGATCACATCTTTCGGGAAGTAAAACTTACTTTCTGCAGGCTCGGATGGAATGCTGCCACCAGAGGGATTCAACTCTAACTTTTTAGCTTGGATATCCAGTTCCCTCAACCTGGCTTCACGCTCCAAAGCTAACTTCTCTCGTTCAAACTCCAACTTTTTGATCTCTAAATCAGCTTCCCTTCTACCTCTTGCATTTTCTAACTCCAACTGCCCATTTATCTTTAGCCTTGCCATCTCCATGTTGTAAGCTCGCTCTTTCGCCCTTTCTTCTCTTTCTTCAGGGGAAAGACCTTTGGAGGAAACACTGCTTCCGGGAGAGGGCACAGGTCCATTCACTGGCACCTCCTCATCCCCTTCCTCTGTGGTTACCACCACCACATCAGAGGGATTTCTGGACTCCCACCAGGCCTGTAATGCTTTATAAAAATCATCTTTTCTCGAGAGGCCGGTGGTAGGAACTTCAAACTGGTTGCAAAAGTGTTTCAGCTCATCTTTCTTGTATCTCTTTAGCTTACTCCTCTCGAACTCTTCAACAACAACGATAGCAGGGGCAGTGACTCCGTTGTCACTCATGGTTAAAACTGGCAGTGTTCAGAAAATCAAGTTTCAGGAAAGCGGAGAACAAAAATAGGATCCTTCCGAATCAGATTGTGACTGCGTTATGGTCTGTTTTCACTACGTAGCGCACACTAATCACTGTACATGGGTCATAAATGCAAGGTCCAAATCCTCACCGCTGCATCCAATGTTAGAACCGGCTGTCTCTAGTTGGCAGAGGTGTACACTTCTGACAAATAGGGACACTCCTTTTCTAGTCAGGGCAAGGGGATCACACCCTTCGATAACCCCTGCTCACCCCCTTGGTAGCTTGGCAGAGCAGAACAGGCTTATCTCAGAGGCTGTGTGTTAAGCAATTACGACCACGTACAGTAATACAGTGAATACGCTACAAATGGACACAACACTGTAGTATTTATAAAAATAAGTATTTTTATATAAGACTTAGCACAAGACCAAATAACGGAAAAACTGTACACAATCGGAATAAATACGTTCAGGAAGGAAAAAGGATAGTTCAAAGGTAGTTTCTTCTTTAGCACAAAAAAGTCTTTAGTATCAAGCAATTCTTCTTCTTGGAAACTCAGTTCTTAGCAACAGGGTAACTCACACGGGAGCTACACCACGCCGGGGCAAAGATAATCCGCAGGTTCGGCGTCGACCGCGAGGAGCGCTGCGCCGGGCCTGGAGTCACACGGACCCCCAACAACACAGTACCTTGGGAAAATGAAGCACACGAGGATCAGCGGCGTCGAGCAATCCGGCGTCGCGTCTTCGGTGTCGATCAGGCCTCAGCAGGCGTTGTCGATGATGCAGTTGCACAGAGTGAGCAGCGCTCACGGCGTCGAAGGCCACACAGTTGATGCGATCAGCAGCGGGGCAGACACGCGGTCCTCTGGAGTTTGAGCCGTACTCCTACTCACTGGCGTTGCTGCTGGCGCCGGTCGGGCCCAGCGTCCGATCGTCGTGATTGCTGGTTCTTTCAGAGGTGCTGGATTCACACTTCCAGCAAATAGCACTTTCAGCAGATGAAGTCCTTTAGCCCTGTGACTTCAGCAGGAGACTGGCACTCTTCCAGTCCTTGGAGATTTTCTTAGCAAGCGTGAGAGTACACACACAGTTCCTCTCTCCTGGTTCCTTGGCAAAAATAAAGAGGCACTGCAGGATTCCCCCAACAACAGCACACTGGCAGAAGGGGTAGACAGTCCTTTAGATCAGCAGGCTTCTTGTCCTTGGTTACAGGGTTCCTTGTCAGAAGTGATCTGATTTCCTAGTTCAGGGGTCCTTCTCTTATACCCCTTTTCGTCTTTGATCCCTTTGTCTATGCCGGGGGTTTCCCAACACCCTGGGTCTGCGGTGGGTGGAGCTAGGTAGTCGCACCTGGCCTATTCATTGAGCCGGGCCGGGTCCTCAGACGCCCCGCAGGAGGTGGACCAGCATTGATACTGGCAGGAGCAGAGCTATCGCCCTCCTGGCAGGAGGTGGGGCTAGGATCGTCCATGGCAGGCACAGAGCCATCAGTCGCTTGGCAGGAGGTGGAGCCAGCATTGTATCAGGCAAGGCAGGCTATCAACAACTACTCTCCCCCTACTCTCAACGTAAATGTCCCACTCATCCCACACTGACTCATCCAGACCTCTTGGAGCCACCCAGCCCCTGTCACACACACGTAAGACCAGCAGAGACCAGATATGGTTAGACAAGAAAATAGACACTTTCTAAAAGTACTACTTTCGAACCCAGAGTCCAAAAACCATCCACACCAACGGATGCGTAATTAAACCCCGAGTTCAGGGATACCAAACTCGACATTGCACCGTACTCTCCGAGCCAGCTAGGATTATAGCATTAATAACCCCGGCGGCCCATTCTATCCAACGGAGAGCAGGCTACCTCGCAATAGTGAAGCACTAAGATAGCGGCACTTCACTATCAGGACATGCCAACTTGGTCAGGCTTGTCCTACCTTACACTTACAATGCACCCTGCCCATGGGCCTACCATAGGGGTGACTAACATGAAGTTAAGGGAAGGTTGGAGGGGGCTGGCAAGAAGGGATACCTGCGCAGCCGGCGTGACAGTACAGGACTGCACGTGGGTCTCGCAATGACCGACCCGTAGACATTCTTTTACAAGGCCGCTCCTGTGGGTGGCACAACACGTGCTGCAAGCCCACGAGCGGCATTTGTATTTACAAGCCCCGGCACTCCTGGTGCACTAGACTAGGGACTGACAGTAAACCAAATAAGCCAAACATGGATACAATAGATACATCATTTTAACATAGGGAGCACTTGCGCTATGGCACTGATCAGCAGTGACACGGCGCCCAAAGCATATACCAGCAAAACATCGTAAAACAGTAGAGGCAAACAGAAAAATGGAGGAGAGACTCAAGCCAATGATGTCAGGTCTAACAAATATGTTGTTACGTCGTGGTCTGCGATCAATTCATGATGTACACCAATTACTGTGCTTTGCACACACATGTTTTAATTACTTTTAGGATCGTATCCCACCGCTCTCCCCGCCAAATGTTGGAAGCCAGATTCCCCGTCCTGCACCACTGTCACTAAATGTGAGACCCAGGAACTCCCCACTCAACGTTAGGTCAAAAAAGGACACCGTTTGAAATAGCCCTGCCCACCCCCTTAGTAGCTTGGCACGAGCAGTCAGGCCTATCTCCAAGGCACGAGTGTACAGTATGTGCAACCACACCCACAGCAACCCACTGGTGACACCATAAACGGACTCCACACAAGTTTGATAAATCAAGTATAAACTTTATATAAAAAGATATACAATCAGACCACATGATACAAAAGCCAGCATATAATCACGGGTAATATTCATTCTGGCTGGCTGGTAGGTTCAAATCCAACCACCGCTTTCAAAATGCTATACTTGTTGTAATGCTAGAATCACACACGTTTCAATGGACAGACAATAATGCACTGTGTAATGATACAATTCTGTGCTGGGCAAAGGAGAAATAATGCAATGCATAACGATACACCCCGGTACCTTGCAATGAGAGAAATAATGCAATGCGTACCGCTACAATCATGTACTGCGCAATAAAGGAATAATGCAACGCGTCACACCCCAATCACGTACTTTGCAATGAAAAAGTAGTGTAATGCGCGGCGCTACAATCATTTACTTTGCAATTAAGGTATAATGCAATGCGTAGCTACAATCATGTACTTTGCAATGGAGTAATAATGCAATGCATAGCGCTACAATCGTGTACTTCGTTATGCAGAAATAATGTCAGGCGTCATAAGACAGTCTGGCAGTTCCTTAGCAGCAATATTGGCAAAGTGTAATACGACAATAAGCCTCTTCGATAAAAGTTGCCCCCCACACATATCCACAATGACAAAGGGCAGCTTTTCACTCTGGTCCCAGTACTGCCATTCCGTTGGCCAGTACGGGCCCCAATCTGAGCCGAAGCAAAGGCTCATGTCGCCAGAAGGATTGAGAGGCCGAGAGAGTCTCACCGAGCCCACACCCCGCCCAGGTAGTGATCCACATTACTTTGGGGCGTGACCCCACTATCCTTGCCTTCTTCAGCGAACTGGGCCTTCCGTGCAGAATTTTCTCAATGGGCCTCAGCGGCTCGGCCTGGCAGCTAAGCGTCTCTGCGGCTGCCGGTCAGGGCCGCGACTGTTAGAAAGGTCTCAGGCGGCCGCAGGGCACACCTATCCAAATCCTCTGAGATTTTATTACTCCGGGTACACGTTCACCACAGCACCCTCCGTGTCTTCTTTGGCACGAAGCCACATACACAATGCTGATGGGACTTCACGTCCACTCAGAGTGCACGTTCACCAGGCACTCCTTCCTGCGGTCTCAGTTGGCACCAAAACACACACACCGTGCAGCAGAGACTCACTTTCTTCCGGTGCACATGATGATCAGCCGATCACCTCCACAGTCCCAGGTTGCACCAAAGCACGCACACTGCTTCACTGAGACTTACTCCAACTCCGGTGCCCCGATATCCAGGCGCTCTTCACCAATGCCTTCAGCTTCACCACGACACGCTCACCGTGTCCGAGCCTCACTTCACCTCCAGTGCACTCGATGACCAGGCACTCTTCACCAACGCTTCCAGTGCACACCGACACGCACCATACGCATCAGAGTCTCACTTCACCTTCGGTGCACACGTTGACCAGGCGCTCCTCACCAACGTCTCCTGTGCACCGCGACACGCTTCCAGCAAGTCCGACCCTCAGGACTCCTCCGTGTGTCCAAGATCAAAGGGCACACCTTCCGAGGGTCTCAAGCTACCACAACACACGCTCACGGCGTTACTTGAAACTTCTCCGGAAACTTTTATGTTCCTGTGTTTCCAAACAGGGAGCCAGCTCACCTCGGGCCCTTGGGGTTACAAGACAAAGTACAGTTTACTTCAACCAGGGGGACCCAGCACACAGTACAGTCCCAACAGCCTCTTCCTTGGTTAAAACAGCAAACTGCAGACCAGTCCCAGACCACGAAGCAGGGGTTGGTCCTTCCCAGCAGTCTCTTCAGTTGTTCTTTCCTTAGCAGAGGTTCCTCTTGACCACGAAATGGATCTAAGCCTTTTCAGTCTCAATCCATTTCAATTCCAATGTTCAAGGGCCTCAGCTCTCATAGTTACACCCCTAAATGTCTTAGATGTTTGTTGTGTTCATGGGTCCATGACCCCTGCCCAAATCAGTTCTGGGTGTCTCCCTCCCAGTGTCACGTTTCTCCCTTGGGGTCTGGTACCTTAATCATTCAGCAGGACATGGGTCAATTAGTTTATAGTATCAGCCCAGGCCTTTTCACCTCCCAGGCTTCTCCTCCCCCTACTCTCCAGATGCAGGGCAGCCTGGTGCCCTCTCAATCCCTCCCTGGGTCAAGACCTCACCCAACTCCGCTCATCTCTCAGATCCAGACAGTCAGTCCACATTCAGAGAAACACAGAAATACTTAAAGCACAAAACTCAGCCATTTTCTAAAAGAGTGGTTTCTGAACATACATTGACAAAACCACTTTAATAGAAAGATGTGTTATGACACAGAGTTCCTACATACTAAACTTCACCTATCCATTTTAAACTTATAGGAAACTAGGCTAAAAACACAACACCCAGCCTCCCCCAATCTGTCCTATGGGCAGAATAGCCTTTCAGCAGTGAAAAACGAAATGGAGTGTTTTCACTGTCAGGACATAACACATACCTTAGTATATGTCCTGCCTTTTACTTACACTGCATCCTGCCCAGGGTTTACCCAGGACCTACCTCAGGGGTGCGCACTGTGTACGCAAAAGGGAAAGGCCTGACAAGTAGTTGCACTTGTCAGGATAGCATGCTAACTTAGCAAACTGCCCGCAGGCCTGAGTTCCCTTCTCTAAGCACCTTTGCATTACTGGCCATGGCACACACAGTGCACAACACTAGGGACTCTACTAGTAAGGCAAACGTACCAATCATGGCCAACCAATTACCATTACACTTTACACAGGGAACACTTGTACTTCGACACACTGATCAGCAGTGGAAAAGTACCCAAAGCATCTAAATTGGCAACTCTATGTCAGGAAAAAGGTCTAGGGGGAAAGCAAAACGTTTAGGGCACTTTAGCCAAAAAGGCCAAGTCCTTCAGGTGTCCTGCTTCATCACTGGGCTTTTGCTCCATGTCGATCTGGCGCTGCAATGCCCAATGAGCACCCTGAATGAGGGCTCTTTCCGGGCGATCCCCCATTGATAAGCTGTATGGTGAAGTGTGGGTAAAATTGTAGATTGGTGTATTTTAAGTAAAAATGTGAAAGAGTGAGAGAAAAATAGGACAGGGGTACTTGACAGAAACATTTTAATGATGGAGTTCTACTGCCTATGTTAAAATATGTGGTTCCACCTATTACAAGTGATTATTAAAGTAGCTGAAGGTCAACATGTTTCAAGCGTAATTCAGTCATGCCAATGATTTAGGAGATTGTCTTCAGGACCATAAAAACCTAATATACACAGTGACTGAGGTTTCAATATACAAGTTCATTTGTGTTACTCAAGTCAAGTCAAGTCAAGTCAAGTCAAGTCAGGTCATTTATATAGCGCGCTACATACCCAGAGGGTCTCAAGGCGCTTGAAGAAGGGTGGGGAATTACTTGTCAAATATCCACGTTTTAAGTTGCTTTCTGAATGCTAGGTGGTTCTGAGTAAGGCAAAGGTGAGTGGGAAGTGAGTTCCAGGTTTTAGCTGCCAGGTAGGAGAAGGATCTACCTCCCATGGTGGTTTTGTTGATGCGAGGTACAGTGGCAAGGGCTTGGTTGGAGGATCGCAGCTGGCGGGAGGGGGTGTAGAAGGACAGTCGTGTGTTGAGGCATTCGGGTCCGATTTCGTAGAGTGCTTTGTGTGCGTGGGTTAGGAGCCGGAAAGTAATCCTCTTATTGACGGGGAGCCAGTGGAGGTTTTTCAGGTGACCAGATATGTGTTCTTTACGCGGGATGTCTAATATGAGCCTGGCTGAAGCGTTCTGGATGCGTTGGAGTTTTTTCTGGAGTTTTGCGGTGGTACCGGCGTAGAGGGTGTTTCCGTAGTCCAGTCGGCTCGTGACCAGAGCGTGGGTGACTGTTTTTCTAGTTTCGGTGGGGATCCAGCGAAATGTTTTTTGAGCATGCGAAGAATGTTGAAGCAAGATGAAGAAACGGCGTTGACTTGTCTGTTCATCGAGAGTGAGGAATCCAGGATGACGCCCAGGTTCCGTGCGTGGTCTGTCAGGATGGGTGCTTTTCCAAGGGCCTCTGGCCACCAAGAGTCATCCCAGGCGGAGGGGGAGGTGCCTAGGATGAGGACTTCTGTTTTGTCTGAATTCAGTTTCAGACGGCTGTGCTTCATCCATTCGGCTACTTCTTTCATTCCTTCATGCAGGTTGGTTTTGGCAGTGTTAGGGTCTCTGGTGAGTGATAGGATCAGTTGAGTGTCGTCGGCGTAGGAGATGATGTTGAGGTTGTGTTGGCGTGCGATGGCCGCGAGGGGGCTCATGTATACGTTGAAGAGGGTGGGGCTGAGTGAGGATCCTTGTGGTACGCCGCAGATGACTTCAGTGGCCTCTGACTTGAATGGTGGAAGGCGGACTCTCTGGGTTCTTCCGGTGAGGAACAAGGTGATCCATTCCAGTGCTTTTCCTTGGATTCCGACGTTTCTGAGGCGTTGTAAAAGGGTGCTATGACAGACCGTGTCGAAGGCTGCGGAGAGGTCGAGGAGGATGAGGGCGACTGTGTCACCATTGTCCAGTAGAGTTCGAATGTCGTCTGTTGCTGCGATGAGGGCGGTTTCAGTGCTGTGCTTGGCTCGGAAGCCGGATTGTGAGGAGTCGAGGGATTTGTTGGTTTCGAGGAATGCAGCGAGCTGGTTGTTGACCGCTTTCTCGATGACTTTGGCCGGGAATGGAAGGAGTGAGATAGGGCGGTAGTTTTTGAGTTCGGTGGGGTCAGCTGTGGGTTTCTTCAGGAGGGCGCTGAGTTCGGCATGTTTCCAGCTTTCCGGGAAGGTAGCGGAGTTGAGGGAGCAGTTGATGACGTCTCGGAGGTGCGGTGCTATAATGGAGTCTGCTTTGTTAAAGATGTGATGGGGGCATGGGTCTGTGGGGGATCCTGAGTGGATAGAGTTCATCAGACGGATGGTGTCCTCAGTGGAGATTGGCTTCCAGTCATTGAGGATGTTCAGGGGGGGTGGGGGTCCTGCAGGGGGTTGGGTGGGTTGGTCTTCGGGTCGGTTGTCGAAGCTGTTGTGGATGTCAGCAATTTTGTTGTGGAAGAATGAGGCTATGGAGTCACAGAGGGCTTGAGAGGGGGTGATGTCGTTGGAGTTGGCCGAGGGGTTGGTAAATTCCTTGACGATGTTGAATAATTCCTTGCTGTTGTGGGCGTTGTTATCTAGTCGGTCCTTGAAAGCGGCTTTCTTGGCATTACGGATCAATTGGTGGTGTAATCGGGAGGCGTTTTTGAAGGCGTCCTTGGTGCTGGTGGTTGGGTCTTTTTTCCAGGCCTTCTCAAGGGAGCGACAGAGTTTCTTGGATTTCTTAAGCTCATCGTTGAACCAGGAGGTCCTCTTGCTGCCTAGTTTGATTTGACGTTTTTTCAGTGGTGCTAGGATGTCGGCGCTGTTGGATAACCATTGGGTGAGGTTGGTGGCTGCTTGGTCTGGGTTTGAGGAGTGGGCTGGGGGGTTTTGAAGAAGCGATGAGGAGATCTGGTCGATGGTGATTTTGTTCCAGTTTCTTTGCAGTTTCTTTACCTCTCTGTGTATAAATAGAAGTAAATACATTTTTTGAGAAGACCTGTAGTGCAGACTAAATCATGACAATTTCACTACTATCAAAAAATCGACAATTTGAGACACCAAAGCAGACTCACATGTAAATGCTCACTCTGTGTCCCATGAATTAAAAGTATAATTCACCAACACCACATGGAAGATAAAACATATATCATGAAATTCCAACACACTCTGTTGATCAGTCAGGAAACGTACCCACCGAGGGTATGAATCAGGACTCCGAGTATTTTGCCTGGTGACTTGCTTATTAGCGTGCTGTAAAATATCAAAATACAGGGCCAGTTGGCCTGTGTTAATCTGGCAAGCAAGCGATTACATTTCACCAACACTTTTGAAAAAATAGTGCGACTATGTGTTCCATCAACGTTAATTGGAAGCAGGTGTGTCTCGTGTAGTTGAAGCCTGGTTTCAACCACTAGAGCAGAAACACTCAGGTTGGGCATTTTTTATTTTTAATAGGAGAGGAATCCTCTCAACCCAAATATCTGTAAACATGGCAGCCATTTTAACAAGGTGGCATGACTGTGAAGTCAATGTGGGCTAACATGGTCAGTCCAGTCTATCTTAGTTTTAATAGTCGGATTGACATTAAAACACTCCTATTTTGATGACATGACATGTTTTTTCAGTAGTGTTTCAAAGAAATGTTTTCCTTTGAACAATTGTTTATTCTGTGAATGAGGATGGCAACGTAGACATACATGTGTCACTCACTAACTGTGATCTAATTTATATTTCGTGCCAAGGAACTTCATCATTTTATTTTTTTATTTTTTTTAAAACCTTTATTTGTAGAGAGCACAATACACAGCGTCTGCCTACAACCCCTCGGGGCCGGCCGCTATGACATACGAGAAAAGGATAAGAAAAAAGGATCCATCGGGACAGAACGCTGTTGAAGCAGTCTCTGAGCGACGAGTAGCGTGTAGAGCACAGAACATTGCATGAGGATAGAAGAAGGTTTAATTTTGTGGTTTTGTTGAGTACAATCTGTAAAACTACGAACAGAGTAGAGGCTAATTATTGACCAGGATAGCTATAATAATTCAAGGAGCACCCATAAAGAAGCACAATAGAGGAAGGCAGGCATCAGAAAGTAATTGACCACTATTAAGATCCAGGACCAACCGCTATGTCATAGAATGAAGAATATCATAAACTCCCTAATGACACGGAACCCCAACCCCAAAAGAAGCGAAGAGATGTAGAAGAGAAAGAAACAGAAGAAGAAAGGAAAAAGAAAGAGGGCCATAGAAACAAAGAGAAACATAAAGCACATCCCATCCCCCCCACCCTGCATACCAGCGGAAGGCCACGGCCCACCCCCCCCCAATAGGCATGCCTGTCGCCCCAAGAGAACCCCAAGTGGGAAAGAGAGTAGAGAGAGTGAGAAAAAACGATCCCAATCTCCAACCCTCAGAGAAAGCGGGAGGAGGAAAGTAAACATACTCCCGGTCTCCCTCGCCCCCGTAAGCATCCCCCACCCCAAGTACCATCAGCATGACAAAAGTAGCAAGCAGAATTATAGGTGGGGAGAATCATTACCAAATGTGCAAGTAAGTCAGACAAGAAAAAAAAAAAAACCCAGTCCCATCCTAGTCCCCGCCCAACAGTGCGTCCATAATATTAAAGAAATCGCCTAGCCCTGGCCCGATCTCGGGTGACCCCACGTACCCACCCCCCATAAGAGGCCACGATCGTAGGAGAAAAGGAGAAAGCCCGCCCCAGTGAGAGCAAAGAGGCAAAATGGCCGCACTCGATGACGGAGTAATGTCCAGGGATAAAATGGACGCCGCCAGTCCCAGCCAGAGCCAACACATAGAAGAAACAGCATTATCAATATACTGACTCTTTGCGTTGCAGAAGGTGCAAATGTCTCCAATGAATAGGCACTGTACATGGAAATAGTCGGATTTTGTAGCAGCAGCCCCATGAACTCAGCAGGCAAGGTTGAGTGTTGCACCGGGGAAAGCGACATTGTATCAGCGCCAGGGCGGGTAAATCGCAGCACACACTCTGTATCCACGCAACGTTGCAGTGTAGGAACACACTCCCGCGGCAACAGTGCATCATTGACAGGGGTCAGCGAAGGCTGGTAGACATCGCAAGAAGAGAGTCCAGGCGAAGTAGAGCATGATCCAGTCACAAACCCATCCAGTTTCTCCCATAACAGTCTCGAGTTTGCACGCCACTCATTCCGCAGTCGAGTAAGGGCACAAAGCACCGATGCGCGAGTGAACGTCTGTTTATCCTCCATTACCCCCTCGGTGCGAGGCGCAGTAGGCAGGTCCGCTTCCCAGTCGGGTATGAGCCGGGCACACCGGGAAGGAGTCGAAGCGCCGTCCGCCATAGTTGTTGGGGAGCCAGCCGTATTGATCCTGCCTCCAGAGACGACAAAAGATCACCGGCGAGGACAGCACCGTGGCAGAGCAGTCGGTATCTTCGGAACCAGATAAGTCCGTAATCGTGGACGGCTCACAGCGAGGCGTCCCTTCCCGCTCGGGACAGGCAGAGACAAGGCAAGAAAGGAGCCCCGGAGGTCCGGGGCACTCCCAACACTGGAGAGAGCGGAGCGCGGCTCACCTGCAAAGTCCGACAGAGAAGGAGATGAGAGAAACTCCCAGCTAGCCAGCAGTGCCCTCCACACCAGCGTCCGGTGTAAACAACCACCAAGGATTTCAGCACCGTTCCAGAGCGACCGGCCCCCGCAGCTGCAATAGACAAAGGCGGTGCGCTGTATCGTAGGTCCCGGGTACAGGACTAGGAGAGGGGTCGGCGTGTATCTCGACGATACCCCAGGTTAGCGAGCAGGCAGGGACATCGGAGGGACACCCGAAGTGTCAGGAAGCTTTTCCAAACATCCCGCTGGCACAAAATAGCAGGATAGCGGACAGGATGGCTGTGCGGGAGATACGGGCTCCGGGAGCCGGGAGACTACACGTCCGTCTCGGCGGCCATCTTGGCTCCTCCCCCCGGAACTTCATCATTGAGTCCGATTATGTTTGATGAAAGGCGAAATATCCATTGTTTTTAAAAAAAAAAAAAAATTTAAAAACTTTATTGTGCAAATAAAATACGATTACAACTATGGGCTTACAACCACAGAGGCCGGCCACTAGAACACAGGAAAGCAAACATTGAATATTTACAAAACTGCGGCCGATCTCCTAGAGGTCCGGCAATAACACAGGATACAGTCCTCAGCAACACAGGAGGGAATCAGGATATAGTTATTTTTGTTTTTTAGAAAGGAACAAAGAGAAAAACAAACAAGTCTCAAGGCGGAAAACATTATGGACGAAGTCGTGCTCCAACGGGGGGACCTCCAATACGAGATAAACAACTAGGCAAGCAATGAAGATGGTCCGGGGGGGAGAGACAGTGGGGAAATCAAAAAATCAGGAAAGAGTCGATTATACCAGGAACGTCGGATCAGGGGGATAGGGAAATGCCCGGATTTTCCTCGAACGGGGGTGTACAAATGTTCCCTCGATATGCGTTCCATTGTCCCCAGATTCTATTCCACGCCCCAGGCTTGCCCCTAGCCAAATACACAGTCTTCTCTCTAAACATACACCAGTCCATAGTCTCCTTCCATACCGACACGGTGGGGGGCCGTTAGAACCCCACAATTGCGCGATGTCCCTCTTCGCGATCATGTTCCCAAGGGCCGCCCACCGGGCCTGTGCGGCGTTGTAATCATTCGGCTCCCACACATCCAACAGACATCTCCAGGCCTCAGGCAGCAGAGCAACCCCAGTGACACACTCCGTTACAGCATGAATCCGAGTCCAGTACGCAGCCACTTCCTGGCATTCTCAAATGATATGGAGGAAAGTAGCACTCAAACCACATCTGCGCTTACATAACCCATACGGGGAGAAACCCATGGCAACCAAACGAGGACCGGTAACATACACCCGATGAAGAATTTTAAGTTGGACGAGACGGAGACGGGCGGGAATGGCTACCTCTTTCAGGGAAGACAATGCTGACTGCCAGTCTTCATCATCCAGTTCCAACCCGTCTCCAGTCCAGGCCACCCGGAGACGCACGAGGAGATCTGCCCGATTGTTGATTAACTTCTTATATATCAATGAAATCGTACTATCAGGCAGATGACCATCAAGTATTCGGTCCTCCAGTGGGGAGGACTCGGGAACAGTGACATCGGCAGCGAGGACCGATGTCAAGACATGGCGGACCTGTGCGTACCTAAAAAACTCTCTGTCACTCAGCTCATACTCAGTCTGCAGTGCCTCAAAAGACTTAACCGCACCCTTCACCCAAAGGTCACCTACTCTGCTAAGACCAATCATATCCCATTTCTCAAAACCTTTCGTTGTCCAGAGGCATCCCAATCTTTCCGACGCATACAAAGGGGTCACTCGCGTCAATCGATCATTCCATCCCAGGGCTGCATTTGCATCATTCCACACATGCACAGCAATCTTAGTAGGTCCCGTTAGATTCCTCCCTGCTGCCCTAGAATAGAGCGCCCTGTTGTAGTTACCACCTGGCAACTGATGCTTGTCCATCTCAAAGGCCGGATTTGGGCCGGGTGCATACATCGCGTGATTGATCGCACTCAGCTGGGAGGCCCAATAATACCGCCTGATATCCGGGAGCGCCATGCCCCCATCATACCAGGGGAGAGTTAGCTTAGCAAGAGCGATTCGTGGGCGCCCATCCCAGATGAGCTGCCTCTGCAGACCTTCCACCTCCTGAAAGTAACTCGCCGGAATAATGTCAAACGAATTCTGGAGTGCTTATAGAAACCGGGGCAGGGACATCATTTTAAAGAGCGCGGCGTGGCCGAGCGGCGACAACGGCAATCTACGCCACCGAGCCACGTCAAGCTTCAACCTCTGGAGAGGGGGAAGAAGATTGTGCTCATAACAGGCAACTGGATCAAGCGATATAAAAATCCCCAGATATTTGAAGCCGTATTGGGAAACCTGAATGGGAAATCTACTTGGCAAGGGAGGAAGGCCACCCGAAATGACATACACACACGACTTAGACCAATTTATGACCAGGCCAGAATTCTTGCCGAACGAAGTGAGAACGTCAAACAACACGTTAAGGGATTTACGAGGGGAGGTAAGATGCAAGAGAATATCGTCGGCATACAACGATATTCGATCCTCAAAATCAGGAGTCCACTGAATGCCGAAATATCCATTGTTGTTCCTTTCAAAAGAGGGCATACTGGTTTATGTTCAGGTATGCTTCTAGCATAGTCCATTGTATATCCTCTGCAGTGTGTCCCTCAGTGAGGAAATGTGTGCTCATTTTTTTATTGGATTTCTTGCAGCGTATATAGTGCTGCAATGTTTGTTTATTCTCAATTTTAAAGGGCATTTGGTTATCCCTACGTATTGTTTACCACAGGGACAAATTATCAAGTTAACACAGTTCTTTGTGTTGCAATTGGTGTGTGATGTTTGTGTCCACATCCAATTAGTCTTCAACAGTATCTCCCTAGAGCTTTCTGTGAAAGCACAGGTGACACATGATCCACAAGGAAAATGTCCTTTTACTGGGGGTAGATTCCATAGTAATCTCTGGTCTGACCCCTATGGTCTTGTGGCCGTGTGTATATTAGCATGTCCTTCAGATTAGCAGTTGGTTTAAATTCAAACCTAGGTGGTGGGAAGGATGGCCGTCCAGTTTGTAAAAAATGTTCAGTGTTTCTCAATTATTATGTGTATCCTATTTGACTGGGGTGTGTAGGCAGTGACATGTTAGAGTCTCGTTTTTTTGTCTAGTGTGTGGCTCTAGTAGTGTCTCTGTTACAAATCCTAGCCTGTTTACATGTAGTTTTTACACATCGACTATGGTACACGCCTCCTGGCTTAACCATAAAGATAGATCAATTAATATGTCCCATTCATCAATTACAGAAGCAACACTCAGTTTTTGGGACTTAGTCTGTGTTAAGGTGGGTCTGCAACTTCACCTGTCCCTTTCACTCAGATATTAGGGAACCTGGCCTTTACTCAGGGCTTAGAGAAAAATACAATGCTTGGCGAGATGCCTGATGCACAAAACCAGGTAATATGTTTCATGGTGGAAAAACTAAGTAATTTGAAGAGCCATGAGAGCAATACAGCCTACAAGTATCAAAATGCTTTAGCTGCCTGGGTCTTGATGTTTGAGATAAAGTCACACACACATTGATTATTTTCAATAACATGCTTCAAAAGACAGCAGACAAAAAGTGTCTCATTGAGAGAAAATAATTTACGTCGTTCAAGAAGCAGGAACACAGAAAATGTAGACTTTACAAATTAAGTAGAAGGAGGAACTAGGCAGGAATTAGACTGACGTCTAGTGGAACATAATTGCGAGAGGTTTTAGGAAACTGACTAGTCATACAGAAGGCCTAAAACCATGTAGTAAACTTATAGACCAATAAGACCAGACAGATGCTGGAGAGGGTATAGAGGAAGTACAACAGGAATACGTGTTGTGGGATTGAAGGAGCTCTTGGGTAAAGTACTAACGGACATCAGAGAGGCTCTGGAGATAACGCTACCAGATGAACTAAAGGGCTTACCTGAGGTGATTCCTAGGAACTAATGGAGTATATGTACAGAATACCAATATTAGAGAATATTATAGTCTGTCAGCTAAATTGGCTATTTTGTCAAAGTGAGGCACAAAGCATATACGACACCTAGGGGACTGGTGCCACTGATCGTGGTTAAGCCTAAGCCTGGAAAAATGTGCATATGCTATTACGGGTAATGAGGAAAAAAATGGTGTGATATTCACATTCTTTGTGCACCTGTGCTTCAGAGGCTGAGTTCAAAGTAGGTGATGGTGCCAAAATGGTCCACAGACTCACAACAGCTAAGTCCATCCTTGGGTTTGCCCCAGACCGGCCTTCCGGTTGCCACCTGCAGCCTCGTTCTGCAGGCCCCCCTCCAACTGCAAGAGACTTCAGCACCAGATTCAATGCCAAAATACACTGCTGCACCCGAGACCCACAGCTCGAGGACAAGTGGACCAAGGGTGTCCCTGAATGTCTGAAGAGGTCACGGGTTAGACCCCCCCCCTCCGTGGGTTCCCCCAGACTGGTCCCCCAGTTCCTGCTTCCAGCTTTAGTAACCTGACCATTCTCCCATTGAAGTAAATGGGACACATGACACTGGGATACCTCAGCATTTGGACACCCCAGAGGTGACCCGATAGTGTGCCTTTGACCATGTCACATACTCACTTTAAGTTCTGAAGAACAGTTCCGTTAGTCGCAGCTAAGTGCCCGAATGCTATACTTTTCTCCTCCATAGGATAACATTACTGAACTAGAAATTGCTGTGTCCATTTTTGAAAACTGTAAAAATTCATAACTCGAAATGTACTCACCCTGATGTTGATGATCTTGGTATCTAAATGCATTAAAGTATATGTTTTTTATATACTGGTGTAGGAATGCTTAGAATGTGTCTCATTTACTGCCTTTGTGTATGCAATAAATGCTTAGCACTATACTCTCATATGCCTAACTGCTTGCCTACGCTACCACAAAAGAGCATTTGGGGTTTCATTTGTGACTTTTCTAATTCCTTTGGGGTTTTGTCTTGACTCTACACAGTGTGCCTCTTTTTGGTCCACTGTATAAAGAGCCAGCTTTCTACATTAAAGCAGCACCAAATTGGGAGAAAGAGCATATAGATAGCTTAAGAGTGCACAGAGCGCTGGTGGGTAAGGTAAAGAATGAAGTGTAAACCTTCAGAAAGGGGGACAGAAAGATTATCCACGTGTCTCTGCACACCATGCCACCCACGTTTTCCCTCTGCAGGAATCTTGGTGGAGGGATCCCTGGCTGCTAAAATGACATTACCAACTTTGAGAGGAAGGTCGAAAGCTGTCCTCTGTCGCCGATTAATCTCCACGCAATCAGGCGGAGAGTGGACAGGTTCAGGTGGAGGACCCTCTCATGCTGTTGCAACAGAAGATCTTTCCGAAGGGGCAGCAAGATCGGAGGATCACTTGCCATGCTTAGTAGATCGGGACACCAAACTCCATACCCGGTTCCAAGCCTCAAGGATGACATGGGCCCAGTCATTACTGATCTTCTCGAGAAGTCAGGGCAGGAAGAGACAAAAAGCCTCTCTGAGTGAGAGCAGCTTGGAAACCCGTACATGTAAAACTGCTGACACTGCATGGTTGACAGAGGCAATAAGATCTAACCAAAGGTCTCCCCAATGTCTAAAGAGACAGTGCACCACATCTTGATGAAGATGCCATTCGTGATCCGCTAAGCATTGATGGCTGAGTTTGTTCGCTCTTGCATTCAAAGAACCTGTCAGGTGGTGAACCACCAGGGGTATGCCCTGCTGTTCCAGCTGAGTCCAGAGAGATAGGGCCTCTTGACAGAGGGTCCACGACCCAACACTGCCCTGTTTGTTACAGTACCACACGGCGATGGTGTTCCGTGAACACCTGCTTCAGCCTTATCTTGATTTAGGGTAGAAAGGCTTTCAATGCCAGTTCGATCAAGCGGAGCTACAGAAGGTTGATGTGGAATTCGGATTCCGCCGGAGACCAGAGTCCTCTGATCTCCACCTCTCCCAGGTGGCCACCCCAGCCCAGAAGTGACACATGTGTAACTACTGTGAGATCTGGTTGGGGAATAAAAAGGGGTCAGCGTCTGACCCAATCGTGGTTTGTTAATGGCCATTGGAGATCAGGCGCAGTTCCCTCAGAGAGCTGGACCATGGCAGAGGTTCCCCTGATGCTGTGCCCATTGAAACTTCAAGTCCTATTGCAGAGCTCAAATATTCCCTTGGGCATGTGTCACAAACAGGATTCACGGTGCAATAGACTCAGGATCCGCCTCACCGAAATCCAGCATAGAGGCTGAAATATCAGTATCATAGCCTGAATATCCTGCACTCACCGCTCGTGCGGATACGTCCAAAACTGCACTGTGTCCAGAACAGCTTCGAATAAAGGGAGCTCCTGAGGGGTAGTTGGGTGTTACTTTGGTATTTTGATAGTGAAACCTAGTGAGTGCAAGAGGCTCATTGTAGTCTGGAGGTGGGAGTCAACAGCCTGGGGTGAGCCCGCATTTAAGAGCCAGTCGTTGAGATAGGGGAAAACTGGCACCCCTGATCTCCGTAGATGAGCTGCAACCAACACCATCACCTTGGTTAACACCGAGGGGGCACTGATAAGGACAAAAGGGAGCAATGTGAACTGAAAAAACTCATGGCCTACCGTAAACTGCAGATAGCACTGGTGGGCAGGCAGGACAGGAATGTGGAAGTAGGGTTCTGCAAGTACAACACTACCATCTAGTCAACTGGGTGCAGACTAGACAAGTTCTGAGACAACATGAGCATTTTGAATGACTCCTTGAGTAAGCAGTTGAGGGTCGGCAGATCTTGAATAGGACGAAGGTCTGTCTTTTTTGGGCACAAGAAAGTAGCAGGCATAGCAACCACAGCCGACTTCTGGCATTTGAACCCTCTCTATGACTCCCTTGACCAAGAGTCATGACTTCCTAATGGAGAAGGGACAGATGATCCTCCGTCATTTGGTTGCGAGGTGTAAGTTACTTACCTTCGGTAACAATATATCTGTAAGAGACATAGATTAGTTATAGATTCCTTACCTTTAGAATTACCCCCAGGTGTCATACTGGATCCAGAGATTTTTTTTGTCAGCAGTATACGTCGAAAGGTGGCATCAGTCAGCTCCGCGTACGTCATTGTGGTCGCCGAGATCAAGTCACGGTAGCTACTTAGATGCCACCCTCGCGCGTTGACGTTAGTTCTTTACACAACATTCCATGCCAGAAGCATAGAGCCATGCAAGACACTGATCACTGGTGCACAAAACTATGGCCTTGAAAGGGATTCCTTGACCCTAGAAGTCAGTTCGACGAACGGGGAGGATGGGGGAGGGGGTGGTAAGGAATCTATAACTAATCTATGTCTCTTACAGATATATTTTTACCAAAGGTAAGTAACTTGCTCATCTGAAGAGACAATTAGTTATAGATTCCTTACCTTTAGAATAGATACCCCAGCAATACCAACCCTGGAGGTGGGTCTGCTAACCAAGTTCACACCAGAAATTACCGGAGAACAGTACAGCCAAAGAAGCCATCTCTCTGGACTTGTCTGTCCAGGCAGTAGTGTTTTGTGAACGTGTGCAGAGATGCCCACGTAGCTGCCTAAGAGATGTCCCAAAGCAGTGTTGGCTGCCGTCGCCCTGGTGGAATGGGCGCGCAATCCCACTGGAGGCTCTTTCCTTGCCAAAGAGTAGCAAGCTTTAATGCACAAAATAACCCACCTAGACTTGGTCCGTTTGTGCACAGCCGCACCTTTTTTGGAGCTGGTCATCCACCCGGAATTGCTTGGTGCGATCCAAATAAAAGGAAAGCGCGCATTTTGGATCCAGACGGTGGAGCCTCTCTTCCTCCTCAGAAGGATGCCGAAAGAAGGTGGGCAAAGTGATGGTTTGACCAATATGGAAAGAACTAACCACTTTAGGAAGAAAAAAAGGTTGAGTTCGTCCGGAAGAACATCCAGAAAAGGAGGTTTCAAAGAAAGAGCATGGAGCTCACTCTGTGAGCAGGAGTGATGGCAACCAGAAAGGCAGTCTTTAAAGTGAGAAGTCTGAGAGGTCAGTTATGTAGCGGCTCAAAGGGACCGCACATAAGAAAAGTAAGAATTAAGTTCAAGTCCGACTGAGGCATAACGAAGGGAACAGAAGGATAAAGATGAGTAAAGCCCTTAAGAAAGCGATTTACAACAGGGGACTTGAAAACAAAAGGCTGATCAGGAGGCTTAAGAAAGGCTGAAATGGCTGAGAGATAGCCCGTAAGAGTGCCCTGAGCAGAGCCCTGCTGGGCCACAGAAAGGAAGAACAAGAGAACCTCAGAAAGAGGGTCAGAAAAGGGATCCACAGCCTTTGCTGCGCACCATGCCACAAATATGTTCCATCTGCAGGCGTATACCGTCTTAGTGGAGGGAGCCCTGGCTGACAAGATAAAATCACAGACTTCAGGAGGGAGGTCGAAGGCTTTCAACTGTCGCCGCTCAATCTCCACCAAGGAGGTGGAGACTGGTCAGGTTCGGGTGCAGGACCGCCCCCTGCTGCTGCAACAGAAGATCCTCCCGAAGAGGCAGTCTGATTGGAGGATCGATGGCCATGTGTAACAGCTCAGGATACCAGACTCTTCGTGCCCAATCCGGAGCCACAAGAATGACTTGGGCCCGGTCGTGCTTGATCTTCTTCAGCACTTAGGGCAGAAGTGGTATAGGCGGAAGGCGTATAGAAGACTGCAACTCCACTCGTGACAAAAAGGTTACCTAGCTAGAGCCACTTTGGAAATTCCAACGTGCAGAATTGCTGACATTGAGTGTTCTATCCGGTGGTGAATAGATCTAACCAAGGCTCTCCCCACTGTCAAAAGAGACCTTGCACCACCTCCTAGTGAAGGCGCCATTCGGGATCGATCATGCACCTGCAGCTGAGTTTGTCCGCCTTGGTGTTCAGTAGACCGGCCAGTTATTGAACCACCAGGGATATGCCGTGATGTTCCAACCAACCATAACCAGAGACTGAGATCCCCTTGACATATGGTCCACGACCCCACCAACCGTGTTTGTTGCAGTACCACATGGTGGTGGTGTTGTCCGTGAACACCTGCACTACTCATCCTCGGACAGAGGGAAGGAATGCCTTCAGCGCAAGACGGATCACCCGGAGCTCCAGAAGGTTGATGTGAGGCCTCTAATCTCCATGGCCACCCCACCCCAGAAGTGATAAATCAGTCACCACTGTGAACTCTGGTTGGGGAAAAAAGAGGGATCTGCCGTTGTCCCAAAACTACTTTGTTAGCCACCCCTGCAATTGTTGTGCAGTGCCCTCCGAGATCTGAACATAATCAGGCAGAATTCCCCGATGTTGTGCCCACTGGAACTTCAGATTCTACTGCAGAGCCCGCGTATGCCACCTGGCATGATCTACCAGCAGGATGCAGGAGGCCATGAGATCCAGCAGCCTCAGGGTTAATCTGACGAAACCTGGTATAGAGGCTGAAAGATCAGAATTCAAGCCTGAATATCCCGGACTCGCTGCTCGGGAGGATAAGCTCGAAACTGTATCGTGTCCAGAACCGCTCCGATGAAAAGGAGCTTCTGAGAGGGAGTCGGGTGTGACTTAGTCACGTTGATGGTGAACCCCAGTGAATGCAGGAGGTCAGCTGTAGTCTGGAAGTGGGAGACGACAGCCCGAGGGGAGCCCACCTTCTACAGCCAGTCATCGAGATAGGGGAAGACAGGAACCCCTGATCTGTGCAGATGAGCTGCGACCACCGCCATCACTTTCGTAAACACCCGAGGGGCTCTGGTAAGGCCAACGTGGAGAATGTGGGCCGGCAAAACGGGGTTGTGGAAATAATCATCCAGCAAGTCCAACGCTACCATCCAGTCTCCAGGTTCGAAAGGCAGACAGGACCTGAGCTAGTGTCAACATTTTGAACTTCTCCTTCCGGAGGAAGCGGTTGACGTTCCTGAGGTCCAAGATAGGACGCAGGTCTTTTCCTTCTTGGGCACCAGAAAGTAGTGGGAATGGCAACCACGACCTACTTCTGGAGCAGGACCTCGCTCGAAAGCTCCCTCGGCCAAGAGAGCTGTAACTTCCTGTTGGAGAAGGGTTAAATGATCCTCCGACATGCAATGGTATTGAGGAGGCATGGATGGAGGGGTAGTCTCAAAGGGGAGGGTGTAGGCCCTTCGACTAACTGCAAAACCCACCTGTCTGACGTGATGGTGCACCAGTGGGGGAGGTGATGGTGAATCCTGCGTTCCACTAGCCATTGGTAGTCCTGAAAGGTCGGACTAGGAGGGTTTGGAGGCTGCTGCAGAGGGGGCAGTGGTGGACTGGCCCGTTCGCTGCCCCCCAGACCCACAATGGTGGATCCCACATCCCAGGCCGTGCAGTGGCTGGACAGCTTGCGCCGGCCTGTGGCCCTGGGTGGAACATGGCGGGACACCCATTTCGTAGCCACGAAAGGGGCAAAAAGCAGAATGCGCAGGGCGGGTGGAGAAGCTCAAGGACTTGGCCATAGCCTGGGAGTCCTTGAAGCGCTTTAGCACGTTGCCTGCTATGTCGCCGAAAAGGCAATGGCCATCAAAAGGCATGTCCAGCAAGGTAGCTTGGACATCCCCAGAAAAACCAGTAGACCTCAGCCACGCATAGTGTCGAAGGGCTACTGACATTGAAATTGTTCTGCCTAGCGAGTCAGCAGTATCCAGTCCACATCTTATGGTGAACTTGGTCTCCCAATGCTGACTGCACAGGAGAGCACAGCCTGGGCCTCCTCCAGGCACTGTCGCAGCACCTGCGTCACTGTATCCCACACATAGTGGGTGTAACGGCCCAACAGACATGCAGTGTTCACTGACCGCAGTCCCAACCTGGAGGAAGAAAACATCTTCCCAAGATGGTCCAGCTTTTTGGATTCCCCATCAGGTGGTGCGTTAGGGAATGCGCCCTTGGATTTAGAGGCTTGGACCACCAAGCTCTCAGGGGTGGGGTGTTGGGAGAGGAAAGGGGGGTTGCCCACAGCGGGGTGGTGGCGTCAGGCAATTATCCTATCCACAGTAGCCCCTGTGTTGGGCCTGGACCAAAAGGATGTCAGTAAGGGCTTCATTGAAAGGCAGCAGGGGCTCCGAAGAGGTCGCTGATGGTTGAAGCACCTCCATCTTGAGATTTGTCTTGACCGCCACCGTAGGTAGCATGAGGTTGAGGGCCTCGGCCGCCCTAGCCACGGTAGGAGGAGAGAACATGCCAAGGTCTGGAGAGGTATCCAGACCACTGGCGTCCCCCAACTCCTCTCTCCTGTCCGGTTCAACCAACTGGTCAGCCAAAGGGTCCATGGACCCCTCCCAGTCCTCCTTACACTCCTCTTGTTGCCAATCTGGCCTGTAGGAAAGACCAGGGTCGAACAGAGGTACAAAAGTCCCCCTAGGTGCCGGATCCAGCGTCAGTCGATGTCGGGTCAGACTCGATGTCCAAGTCAGGGTTGGGACCAGCTAGGGATCCAACCGGCATCGGACGCGGACGAGGTGCCGGGGGAATTGGAGCTGGGGGAGGTGTTACAGGGTCAACCGGCGCCGATCCGGATCCAGGCCTGGATCCAAGGGGACCCTGTGGTGCCAGGGCCGGAGCCACCAGTGTCGAAGGCCCAGGGCCCCTAGCCGATTCCATGGGGCCTAGAGGCGCGCCCGCGGAATCGGGCTACCTAAAATGGCATCCATCACTTCGTAAAAACTTCGTAGCTGGGCAGGGGTGGCTCCGGGTCCCAAAAAGGGTGGGAAATTCTGAGTCAACCCTCCATGCTCCACACACGGAGGCGCAGGATGGGCACGGTCTGCAGCCCTCGTTGCATCGGCCGATTGAGCGGAAGAAGTCACAGAGCGACAATGCTTCTTCGACTTCTTCTTGTGCTTCGACTTACCTGAGGAATGCGAAGACTTTGATTACTAGTGGTGGTGACTCCCCGACCGGTCCCTCTACCTACCATGCGACCGGAAACTCGAATGGCACGGAGTCGACTGCCGGGCCTCGAGAAGCTTTCGGGCCGCTTTAACCAAAGAAACAGATTCCTGGTTCGGCAGTCGGAGCATGACTTGGGATCATGGTCGTGCTCCAGGCACCACAGGCACACGAGGTGCGGGTCCGTAACCGACATCAGCTTGCGACAGGTGTTGGAAACCTTGAAGCCTAGCCGAGGATGACTGGACATCCCTGTGTGCACCAGGAGTCAAAGACTCAAAAATTGGTGTTGACAAAAGTCACAAAAAAGTCAGTCAAAAAGTGACTGGCGGTACCGCTCTCTCCGGATATGCGCTGGCTGGCGCAGAAAAAGAAAGAGCCAACGTCAGCGCGTGAGAGCAGAGCCTAAGTAGCTACCGCAATGTCATCCCGGCGACCACCACGCCAATGACGAATGCGGAGCCGACCAATGCCACCTTTCGACGCGCAGGGGTACTACTGACGAAAACAATTCTCTAGATCCAGTCTGACGCCTGGAGGTAATTCTAAAGGTAAGGAATCTATAACTAATGGTCTCTTTCAGATATGGTGGTATAGTGGGAGAGGTTGTCTCGAAGGGGAAGGTGTAGCCCCTTCGGACAATTTGCAAAACCCACCTACCCAATGTAATGAACTACCAGTGGGGTAGATGATAGCGAATCCTGCAGACAACTGGAAGCTCACGGTGGTAAAAGGGAAGATTAGAATAGCTTGGAGGCTGTAGCTGTTGGGGTGGTGGACTGACCAGAACGCTGGATACCAGACCCAGGAAGTCTGAGGTTAAAGTAGATAGTACTTTACTCTCTATTTGTGGTAGTGTTAGCTAGCATTAAGGCTTTATCAGATGGTAGTGTTAAGCATTTATTGAACAAACTCAGGCAAGAAGTGATGTCACACACTCAGATTGAACTCAGACCAATTTGTTTGTATGCACAAGTTACTACATGTGTAACAATATATCTTTAAGAGACATTAGTTAGTGATAGTTTCCTTACCTTAGAATATCTCCTGGAATCAGACTGGATCTGGAAAGTTTTTCGTCAGCAGTACCCCAACTGTCCGTAGGTGGCGTTGTGCGGCTCCGCGTCAGTCACTACCGTCGTAGGCGCCAAGATGACGACACGGAGACTACTTAGGCACCACCCATGCGCGCCGACATCAGTTCTGTACACGACTTTCTATGCCAGGAACGCAGAGCCATACAAGAAACTGACCACTGGTGCCATGAAACTAGGGCCCTGAAAGGGATGACCTTAACCCTAGAAATCAGTTCACAGAATGGGAAGGATGGGTGGGACGGTAAGGAATCCATCACTAACTAATGTCTCTTACAGATATATTGTTACACAAGTAGTAATGTGTGCATCTGAAAGAGACACGTTAGTGATAGATTACTTACCTTAGAATAGATACCCCAGCAATACCAACCCCGGTGGTGGGTCTGCGAACAAGATTACACCAGAAAGTCACGGAGAACAGAACGGCCAAAGAAGACGTCTCTCCGGACTTGACTGTCACTGCAGTAATGCTTGGTAAACGTGTGCAGCAAGGCCCACGTAGCTGCCTGACAAATGTCCTGCAAGGGAACGCTGAGTCCCAAGGCAGTAGTGTCTACCGTTGCCCTGGTAGAATGGGCATGCAGCCCCACAGAAGGCTCCTTCTTAGCCAACGAGTAACATGTTTTGATGCACAGAATGACCCACCGAGAGATGGTTTCTTTGTGCACGGCCCAATCTTTTTTGGCGCCCACATAGGCAACAAAAAGTTGGTCATCTACCCGGAACTGTTGTGTGCGCTTCAGATAGAACGAGGCAAACGCAAGGAGATGATGGACGGAGCGCTGAAACTTTGCACTCCCCCCCAGTCGCAGATCTGGGTTGAATCCATCATCTTTCTTTCGCTCACTTTGCCACCCCAGTTCAGACATAGCTATATGCCCAAACTGCCAAACCATGTCTACCCTGAACCGGAAACAAGTATCTTGGGACCGGTTTCTGAGTAACACCCGTCATCAGCCAGGCTAGCTTGAATCCAGTGGCAAAGACGAAAAGGGACCCACGTTGGGGCATACCCTGCCAACTTAGGGTGAACAAAGCGAACACAAGGAGATGATGGACAGAGCGCTGAAACTTTGCAGAAACTCAGACATTCTGTCCATCAATTGTTCTTTTTGAATGTGTCACCCCGAGTGGGACAGGTATGCCTAGACATGGTTCCTGTGCTCTCCATGCCACTGGAGTCATTCTATCCTGGCTGATGAGGGCTTAAAGTTCAAAACCGGTCCTAGGATGCTGGTTTCCAGTCCAGGGAGGACCTGGCCTGGCAGTTCAGGCTGGACTGTTAGCAATAGGCGCAGGGTCAAGACTGATTTGCATATGGCTGGGTCCAAACTGGAATGGCATGGTGAGCAAAAGAACAATGGCTTTAGGCCCAGATCTCTGTACTGGGGTGAATGTATGACATTGATCTGCATTCTGTCCATCAATTGTTCTTTTTGCATCAGATAGAACGAGAGTGCACATTTTGGGTCCAGACGGTGGATAATCTCTTTCTCTTTTGAAGGATGCGGAGGCGGAAAGAAGGTGGGCAAAGTGATGGTCTGCCCGATGCAGAAGGGCGTGACAACCTTTGGCAAGAAAGAAGGACAGGTCTTTAAAGCCACCTTGTCCTGATGAACAGAAAGGAAAGGAGGTTCAGAAAAAAGAGCCTGGAGCTCACTCACTCTTCTGGCAGAAGTGATAGCTATCAGGAAAGCCGTCTTTAGAGTGAGAAGCAGTATGGGACAGTTATGAAAAGGCTCAAGAGGAGCGCACACCAGATAAGTCAAGACAAGATTTAAGTCCCATTGAGGCATTATGAAAGGCATGGGAGGAAATGTGTGCGTAAGGCCTTTGAGGAAACGATTAACAACTGCAGACTTAAAAAGATAAGGCTGATCTGGAAGCCATAGAAAGCGGAGATGGCTGAAAGATAACCTTTGATAGTGTCCAGAGCAGAGCCCTGCTGGGCCAAAGAGAGGAGGAACAGAAAGACCTCGGAAAGAGGGTCCGAAAGGGAATCCACAGCCTTTTCTGTGCACCATGCCACAAATGTGTTCCACCAGCAGGCCTATACCGTCTTAGTGGAGCCTGGCTGCCAGAATGACATTACAGACTTCTGTCAACTGTGGCTTGGAGGTGGAGGCTGGACAGGTTTGGGTGGAGGACTGTCCCCTGCTGGTGCGACAGGAGATCCTCCCAAAGAGGCAGTTTGATCGGGAGATCGATCGCCATGCTGAGTAGCTCAGGATACCGGTATCTTTAAGGCCCAATCCGGAATCACAAGGATGACTTGAGCCCGGTCGCACCAAATCTTCTTCAGCACTATGGGCATCAGTGGTATAGGCGGAAAGACTTACAACAGACCGCAGCTCCACTCGCGTCGAAATGCGCCGCCGAGCGAGTGCCGCCTTGTAAATTCCAACACGCAGAACCAATGACATTGCGCGTTCTCTTCGGTGGCGAATAGATCTAACCAAGGATCTTCCCACTGCAGAAAGAGACCTTGCACCACGTCCAAGTTCAGACGCCATTCGTGATCCATCATGCACCGGCAGCTGACATGGAGTCCGGACTCCGCCGGAGACCAGAGGCCTCTGATCTCCGCCTCTCCCAAGTGGCCGCCCCGTCCCAGGAGGGACGCATCCGTCACCACTGTGTGCTCCTCTTGGGGAAGGGAAAGGGATCTGTCATTGACCCATTCGCAATTCGTGAGCCACCACTGCAATTGTCGTGCAGTGCCCTCCGAGATCTGGACATGATCTGACACGTTGCCTTGATGCTGTGCCCACTGGAACTTCAGGTCCCACTGCAGAGCCCGCATATGCCATCTGGCATGCTGCACTAGCAGGATGCAGGAGGTAATCAGGCCCATGAGCCGGAGGGCGGTCCAGGCTGAAACCCAGGATAGAAGCTGAAAGATCGGAATCATAGCCTGAATATCCCGGACTCGCTGCTCGGGAGGATAAACACGAAACTGCGTCGAATCTAGAACCGCTCCGATGAAGGGGAGCTTCTAAGAGGGACTCAGGTGCGACTTTGGCACGTTGATGGAGAACCCCAGCAAATGCAGGAGGTCGGCTGTAGTCTGGAGTTGGAAGACGACTGCCTGGGGCGAGCCCACCTTCAACAACCAGTCGTCGAGCTAGGGGAAGACTGGAATCCCTGATCTGCGCAGATGAGCTGCGACCACCGCCATCACTTTTGTGAACACCCGAGGGGCACTGGTAAGGCAGAAGGAGAGCACAGCAAACGGAGTGCTCTTGGCCTACCTTGAACTGCAGGTCACATCAGTGGGCCGGCAGTACGGGAATATGAAAATATGCGTTGTGCAAGTCCAACGCTATCATCCAGTCGCCAGGATCAAGGACAGCCAAGACCTGAGACAGTGTCAACATCTTGAACTTCTCCTTCCGGAAGAAGCGATTGACGTTACTGAGGTCCAAGATGGGGCGGAGGTCCCCTTTCTCCTTTTTGGGGACCAGAAAGTAGTGGGAATAACAACCACGTCCTACTTCTGGCCCAGGAACGCGCTTTATGGCCCCGTTGGCCAAGAGGGCCGTGACTTCCTGTTGGAGAAGCGCAAAGTGATCCCCTGACATGCGGTGGAACTGAGGTGGCATGGCCGGAGGTGTAGTAGTGAGCCTCAGCAAGGCCTACCAGTGCAGGGGGCTCGCTCTTCTCTGCACAGAGTCCTCAGACCAATAGGATAGAAGTTGGCACAGAAACTGGAAAAGTAAACACAGATTTGTTAAACCTCATGATGTCGAACTACAACATTCACACAGCTCCCTTCGGTAATGCATGAAGTAGCACACTGAATGGAAGGAGCTTGGTCCTTTTATACCCACATAGGGGCTTAAATGAAGGTGGTACAAGTACAAAATGCTGGTTTTAGGTACATATATGGTCATACAGAAAATGCAGTCAACAAGTGGGAGGAGCTAACAGTGGCTGTTTTTGGCAAACACATTCTGACTTACATTCTAGTGGCAGCTGCACAGACAGCTAGCTGCAAGATCAACTGAGCATGTGCGAAGGTGGAAGATGCTAAATATATCTCGTCTCTAGGCAGATTTCAAGAGCAGTTAAAAGAAAGGTAGGACAGAGCACATGGTGAACATGAGGTAGCACATGGCATACAAAATGGCTGACAGAAATACAAAATGGATTCCACAAAATGGGCAAGATAGCCTCTAAATACAGGATGGCTTCTGCTAACGCTAACCCGATCGCTGCCAATTTACAACACAGTGGCAGACTCGAAGGGGAGGGAGTAGCCCCTTCGGACGATTTGCAGCACCCACCTGTCCGAGGTGACAGAATGCCAGTGGGGGAGGGGATGTTGAAACTTCAGGTCCCACTGCAGAGCCCGCATATGCCATATGGCATGTTGCACTAGCAGGATGCAGGAGGCGATCAGGCCCAGGAGCCAGAGGGCCATCCAGGCTGAAACCCAGGATAGAAGCTGAAAGATCGGAATCATAGCCTGAATATCCCAGACTCGCTGCTCGGGAGGATAAACCCGAAACTACGTCTAATCCAGAACCGCTCCGATGAAGGGGAGCTTCTAAGAGGGACTCAGGTGCGACTTTGGCACGTTGATGGAGAACCCCAGCAAATGCAAGAGGTCGGCTGTAGTCTGGAGTTGGAAGACGACTGCAAGGGGCGAGCCCGCCATCAACAACCAGTCGTCGAGATAAGGGAAGACTGGAAACCCTGATGTGCGCAGATGAGCTGCGACCACCGCCATCAATTTTGTGAACACCCGAGGTGCACTGGTAAGGCCGTAGGGGAGCACAGCAAACAGAGTGCTCTAGGCCTACCGTGAATGGCAGGTAACACCAGTGGGCCGGCAGTACGGGGATATGAAAATTTGGGTCGTGCAAGTACAACGCTACCATCCAGTCGCCAGGGTCGAGGGCAGCCAAGACCTGAGCCAGAGTCAACATCTTGAACTTCTCCTTCCGGAAGAAGCGATTGATGTTCCTGAGGTCCAAGATGGGGCGTAGGCCCCCTTTCTCCTTTTTGGGGACCAGAAAGTAGTGGGAATAACAACCACGTCCTACTTCTGGCCCAGGAACGCGCTCAGTGGCCCTGTTGGCCAAGAGGGCCGTGACTTCCTGTTGGAGAAGCGCAAAGTTATCCCCTGACATGCGGTAGAACTGAGGTGGCATGGCCGGAGGGGCAGACTCGAAGGGGAGGGAGTAGCCCCTTCGGATCATTTGCAGCACCCACCTGTCCGAGGTGACAGAATGCCAGTGGGGGAGGTGATGTTGAATCCTGCCACCCACCGGCGTGGGGTGCACCCCAAAGCTCAGACTAGGAAGGCTTTGAGGCGGATGCTGCGGGAGCGGAGGTGGACTGACCAGCGCGTTGGCCCCTTGTCCCGCCGCAGCAGCGACCACATCCTTGGGCGCGCTGAGGTTGGTTCTGCGCAGGCTTGTGGCTGAACTAACGTGTTGGGGCGCCCCTTCGGTGGCCACGAAAGGAACGAAAAGCAGATGTGGCTGGGCGCATGGTGGAGAGACCCAAGGGCTTGGCCGTAGCCTGAGAGTCCTTAAAACGCTCCAGCACACTGTCTGCCTTATCACCAAACAGGCGAGTACCATCAAAGGGCATGTCCACAAGGAAACGCTGAACATCCCCTGAAAACTCCGTGGACCACAACCAGGCATGGCGACGGAGGACCATAGTCGTTGAGATCGCCCTACCCAGCAAGTCTACGGTGTCCAGCCCACATCGGATGGCGAACTTTGCTGCATCGTTCCCCTCAGCAACAGCTTGGGAAAGCACTGTCTGAACCTCCTCCGGACACTGAGGCAGCGTCTGCCCAACTGTGTCCCACACAGCGTGAGAGTAGCGGCCCAAAAGGCATGCGGTGTTCACCGACCGCAGCCCTAAGCTGGCAGAGAAAAAACTTTCTTGCCAAACTGCTCCAGCTTCTTAGATTCCTTATCTAGCGGGCTGTAGGGAATGCGCTTTAGGAAGTGGAAGCTTGGATGACCAGGCTCTCCAGAGTTGGGTGGCTCGTTAAAAAGGCAGTGTCACCCGGTGCCGGGCGATGACGCCTGACCACGTTCTTGTCCACAGGAACGCCCGTGGCTGTTCTAGACCAGGTGCCCATCAACACATTAGTTAACGCCTCATTGAACGGTATCAGAGGCTCCATAGAGCTTGCCGCAGGCTGAAGGACTTCAGTGAGGAGGTTAGTCTTGAGAGTTACTGTAGGCAGATCAAGGGCCTCAGCTGCTCTACGGAGCACCACAGTGTACATGGTGCCCTCCTCCATAGCTACAGCAGGAGGAGAAAGAAAACCAGGCTCAGCGCAGAGGTCAAGGTCACCTGCATCCTCTGACTCTTCTGCCCACTCCTGTTCTGACCCACACTGCCATGCTCAGACCCCTCCCAGCCGTCCCCCTCCTCCACTGCCCATGGCACAGGCTGCGTAGGCAGGGGAGGGACAGGGGGATATAAATTGTCCAACGGTACCGGTCCGGCTCCATGCCCCAATTAGGTTCCCAACCTGGAGAAAAATTGTCTGGAAACCCTGTCAAGAGCGGAGGTTTAACGAACGGAACCCATTGCGGCGCCGGAAACGGAGCCGCGGGAGGTGCCAGAGCAGCCGCCGGGACACCATGCGGGGCCGAGGCCGGAGCTGCCGGCGGCAAGTACGGGCCCTCAGCTGGGATGGCAGGACCCGAATGCGTGCCGGCGGGAGCTCAAGGCCTGAAAAGGCAGTCCATGGCAGCAAGAAAATCTTGCACCTGGGCCGGAGTTGCCGACGGACCCGGATAAGGTGGGTAGTCCGTGGGACTCACAGGCTCAAACGGAGCCGCGGGGGAGGTACCCCAGGCCCCCTTGTCTGCGTCCTGAGACCAACGGTGGGACCTCAGAGCGTAAACACTTCTTTGACTTCTTCTTATGACATCTCTTACCCGATTCCGAGTGTTAAGACTTCGACCCCGAGGAGCGATGTTGGCTCCGTGGTCGGTCCCTCGATCGATCCCTGGATCTTGAACAGAGCGGAGATGACTGCCGGGCCTCCAGAAGCTTACGGGACCACTCCCGCAAAGCCTTCGGGTGATGGTTAGACAGTTGGAACATGACCGAGAGTCATGGTGGCGCTCCAGACAGAGACAGAAGCCATGGGGGTCAGCAACCGACATCGTACGGCGACAGGCCCTGCAGGATTTAAACCCAGGCATCCCTACGTGGCACCAGGAGACAAAGACTCAAAGAATAAGTAGAGACAAAAGTCTCAAAAAAGTTAGTCAAACAGTGACTAGGGTACATGCTTTAACCGGATCTGCGCTTGCTGGCGCGGAAAAGGAAATAACTGAATTCAGCCCATATGGGTGGTGCCTAAGTAGTATCCGTGATGTCATCTCGCGCCTACAATGCCAGAGACGGACGCAGAGCCGCACGATGCCACCTACCGGCACATAGGGGTACTGCTGATGAAAAACTTTCCGGATCTAGTCCGACACCTGGGGATGTTCAAAGGTAAGGAATCTATCACTAGCGTTCTCTTTCAGATAAAATGTAGTTACTTTATTTCTAGAACAAAGCAAGGCCTGGTGCAGGTAAGGGAAATAATACTTGGCAATACTTATGCAATTAATTGCAGTTGAATGCAGGTTCAAATGCAGTTTGATTTACAGTTAAGTCAATCAGAACGACTTTTCGGTTACTTTGTAGATTACAATACTTGTTACTTCTTGTATAACTTTTAAGGTTACTTTTGCTAATCATTGTGTTATGCCTAGATAGCACATTGAGACATTTCCAAAACAAAAAGGTAAGTAATTCACTTTTGGTACATTTGCAGTTTTTCTAGTTTTGAAGCAAACCAACTCCACACTTAGAAGAATTTTCAAGGAAAAGTAGTCAATGCAATCCCATGGAAGGAAATTAAGTTAACGGTTCGCAGGTAAGTACTTATTTGTGGGAGTTGGTATTCTAGGTGTTAGAACCAGGGTTCCCCCAGGGTCAAGGACACAGTCTCCGAACACCCTCAGCAGCACTAGGGCAGCGAGTGCGGAGGCCCATTGTTATGCAATGGGGGAATAGGGGGCCTCCGGTTGGTTGCTGCTCACAAGCAGGCCACAAGGCTGTGGGAGCAAAGTTCCTGGTGTTAGGCTCAGGGCAAAGGGGGATCTGAGTTAGCACCCAAACTGCACCCGCAGAGGCGGCTGGGTGCAGGGTGCCGTTTTGGCTTCGGGTGCCATGTTCTCAAAGGGGGTTGCCGATTTTGGCTGCAAATTCGGACCAAGAAGACTTCCGGGAGGAACCAACAGCTGGGCAGGTAAGTTTGAGGGCTCGGGGACATAGGTGCACCTTGGGTTCTCTTCTCCTGGGCAGCTGGAGGCAGGGGTGTCATTTGAGGTCGGATTTCACCTTACCAGCCCACTCGCAGTTGGGGGGGGGTCTTCGTGCAGAGGCTGCAGGCAACGTCGGGGAGTCCTAGAGGGGTCAACTCACAGTGGACTCGGAAGCTCTGAGGGACCTCGCTGGCCCGCCTGGATTCAGGTCGTATGCATCGGGTGCAGTGGTGGTTCTAGGCGCCAGGTTTCTAAGTCCTCAACAGGCTCAGAGTCTGTCTTGGGAGTTTCTTTTGAACAGAGCTGCTGTTCTCAGGCAACTTGGTGCAGGAGCTCTGGAAACTGCAGATGGGCCAGTAGGGCTTGGGCCAAGTCAGTTCTTCAACCATCACCCATCAAGTGGGTTTTAGGAGATCCGATTAGTTGATCAGTAAAACATCTCTGAGCTCCTCACTCACAGTGAGGGGGTTGTAGCCCTTAGTTGCACTAGGGATTGTAACTAAGAGGAGATCACAGATGATGAAGCATGCCACCTCGGTGGGTGATGGGATTCCGTCCTCTTAAAAGGACTCCCACTATGTTTGAGTAGGAGTCGTATGCTTGTACCGGTTGTGCCGTAGAGCTGTTCTAAGCTCGGCAGACCCGCAGATTATTTGTTTGATAGATGCCTCAGAAGTAGCCATGGGGCTATACTGTTGCAAAGACATCCTGTAGCCTGTCACGTTTTATTCCAAAACCCTCAACATGTGTTCTTTAAATATTTATACAATTTAAGTTAGGGAACAATTGGCCATTTAGGAAGCATTTGCACGTTGGAAACACTATTTGGAAGGCACATTGTATTCTTTTTTTTAGTTTGTATGGCATCATAAAAACTTGCAGTTCCCAAGTCCAACAAGTGTGCCAATCCTCAACACAACAGATGGTCACTAGAATTCATTATCTCTTACAGATGACACAACAGACATGGAAAAGCTGATGCACTAAGTCGAGCTGAAAAATTGGATAACAAACCATCACACCCCGCCACCCCTCCCCCTCCCCCCCAACCTTGCCAGTCACCTCTTTGTCTCTACCAAAAGACTAACAATTCCTGGAGCAGGTGCAAAAAGGCCATTCACTCTACTGACACACAGTGTATAATAAGTATGCCCAAGAAGAAGTATACACAATGGACATTTTCTTTCATAAGTTTAAACCATTTATCCACATCCAAAGCATCTATTGGTGTCATGATTTCCACCTTAGCAGGTCATCCAGAGAAAACTATGGAATTACTCACCCAACAGTTCTGGTGGCACTCCATAGATACACAGGAAAACAAGCATTGGAAATGCAATAGGTCTCGCATTAGAAAAGTTGGAGCTATTGGTCTTGTAAATGACAAATATGTTATTTATGTGTTGTTTTTTAAAATAGCTAAATTGATAGCTTTGTCATTTACAATGCCAATAGTTATAACTTTTGCGAATGTGACACCTATAGCATTTGTAATGCAACATGTTTTGTATTTACGGGACTTAGATGGCAGCTCTGGTCGTTAGGCCACATCTGCGGTTTAACTGCAGCACAGAGTACTACTACATTAAGTGGTGTGACAAGCAGAAGTAAAAGAACTCCAGTTTCATTTAATTGGAGACAGCTTGAACAGGAAAGAAAGACCACATATCAAATTGACCGTTTATGCACGCCTTCAAAAATCTACGTTTGGGAATAGCCAGAATCAAAAATAATGTTGAGTGAAAAGTGAACACTTACGTTCTAACATGGAAGATTTACTGTTTAATGAGGCACTGCAATGCTCGGTGCTAGCCCCTCGTCGTCCGTAGAAGGAATTATGGCGGCCATCTTGACGATATAATGTTTTATTTGTAACTACTCAAAATACAACCAATGACCGTAATATAATGTGTGGCGGCTGTTCAGAGTTTGTTTATGAAACATGGCAATTATGACCCAGAGTTCTTTAATTTGGCAAATGTTTTGAAAATGTATATTATAATCAAAACGGACTCACTCTTGTACTTTGCGATTTGTACCATAGCAATAACGTGCGCCTTTCACTAAGGGGCGGGTGGATTTAGCGCCTCCTAAGTGTCCTCTCTCTATGTCAATTAAAAGATGCAGCCGCTTCTGTTGCCTGTCAGGAGCAGTAGAGAGTCACTGTCTGCTTCAGCTAGGTCAGTGGATTTCGATGAGCGCAGTGGTGTGGTTCCTTGCTACACCCCATGGGGGTTTTGGTACCAGACCATGGAGGAGGTGTTCATCGAGATGACAGTGCCCAGCGGCACGACTGCCAAGGAAATCCAGTGCCAAATAGAGAGCAAGCGACTCTCCCTGACTGTGAGAGGGAAGGACATACTTAAGGTGCACAGAGGACATTAATTCCCGATAGTGGACCTTTACGTTTATATTAGCGATCTAGTAACTACCTCTGTGACAATAAAAGGTGAGCATGTCCAGCAGGTGAAATGCTTCTTATTGCACAAAAGCACTGGTAGAAATATGGAGTTAAAAGGCATAGAGGAGGCTGAGAGCGCATGGCTAATTGAGAACATCTAAGCGGCCAAAAGGGGATAAAGGAGGTGCGAGTGCACGCCGAGGTGAAGGACTGTGCGAGAAGGGAGGGGGAAATGCCAGCAGCAGAGGAGCCTGCAGGCTGTTTAAGGCAGATGGTGTCTGCGCGCAAAGGACTGGGCAAGAAGGGAGGGGGAAATGCCAGCAGCAGAGGAGCCTGCAGGCTGTTTACGGGAAATTGCGTGAAAAGGGATGTTCATAACATTCACATTAGAAGAACCACACCAGAGTAAGACCTTCTGCAGCGTCTACAGACAGGAGTGTAGTCAGCAGCATCAGAGATCAATTGCACTACTTAGTTGCGTTATGTATTTTAAACATGCACAATTTATATTGGTATGTATGTTAAACGTACACACACTTTATTTTCTTTTAAAGCATGACTGCTGATGTGGCTCCACATGGCGCCATCCTTAGAAGTTACTGAACAGTGCGACGGTCGTTAGATGAGTGCCTTGCTGAAAGCAAAATGTTTTTAAAAGTTACTGACAGTGCGGTGGCCGTGAGATGGGTGCTAAGAGAGAAATGCTCACCTGAAATGTTAAACAAGAAGTGGTACAATTGCTCAAGCAGTGTCCCGCAAATGGTGTGTGCGGCCGCCACTGCTGAAGCGCGGGATGCCGGGCGGCTTGAGAAACAAGTAAAAAAACAAGGGAGGAGAGAAGGAAAGGTGACAGAACTGCTGGAGGAGCAAAGAGGAGAAAAGAAATGCGACACGGCGGGCAGGGGATGGGCATGAGCGGGTAAAAAAAATAAAAAAGACGGAGGGAAGGCAGATAAGGGGAGGGGGGAGGAGAAATGCGACACAAACAAGACGGAGGGAAGGCAGATAACGGGAGGGGGGAGGAGAAATGCGACACGGCGGGCAGGGGAGGGGGCGGAGCGGGGAGAGGGTGTGAAAGCAGCAGGGGCCTGGAGTGCGGCTGAGGGAACTGATGTGCACGCGCTTTTAAGCTCAATGCGCATGCGCATTGAGCTTAAAAGTCACGGGCACTGCAAGGAATCGCGACGAATTCTTGCAAGTTAGTTAAAGAGTGGTTAAGCCCCCATAGTCTCGCAAGCTCGATGCGCATGCGCATCGACAGGCGAGACCTAAAAAGGTACATTGCAAAATGTGTAAGCTGGTAGGCCTGTTGCAACCACTGCTCAAGCACCCACCCTCACCATGTCTTCATTGTTTCCATGAACTTTATTGTTCGCTTAAAACCAGTGCTGATGGCTTCAGTACGGACCAAGGAGTTTTTATAAAGGAAACCATTAGAAACTATGGTTTCACTGGTGGACAGAGAGCGCATTTTGTTTCGGAATATTTGAGGGAACTTCTGGAGGAATTAGGGACACTTTTACATGTCTACAAATTACAATTCACAGATAGATGGGCATGAAGAAATGTTACATCAGTTGTTTTAACAGTTTTTAAGAGGTTACCTTATTTCGCAACAAAACTAGATTGGGTGCAGTGGTTACCTTTGGCAGAATTTGCTTATAACAATTCTTTATATAGAGCACTGGGTAAATCACCCTTTTCATGTTTGTACAGAGCACACCCAAATATATTCTTGATCTCGATTTCTGTGATTTTCATTAAGTCGATGGCTGACATGTTAAAACCCGTACGTAGTGTTCGACATTAGTCCATCTCAAATTTACAAAGCCAAAAGCTAATGAAAAGAGACATGCAAACAAATATAGGTCTTCTGCACCCACTATATTAAGTAGGATTCAGGTCTGGCTTTCATGAGACTTGTGACCATTCACAATTCTCACCTGAAGTTTTCACCCTTTGAGTTCTTGGGATGTCTCCTGGTCTTCTACAATGATTGCAACAGCACCTCTGGTGGGATTTGAGGTAAGCGGGACACCAACTGCAAATTGTTGTCAGTCTTGCTATTAAGCAGAAATTCTATTAATGTTCTATTTCGTTGGATTTAATTAAGCATGGGCAGAAAATCCGTTTCGCTCGCGGATTTTGCGGATTTTCGGTAAATTCGCAATCCGCGAGATTCGCGAATCTCCCGCAAAATCCGCAAATCCGCGAGCAGCGGGTTTTGCTCGCACTGCTCGCACTGTTCGCGTGAGTTCGCGGCTTCCCAGTACAACTTTGCGCCCCGCGAATAAGTGCAAAATTGCAGAAATACGATCTTAGCAAAACTGAAACTACTTACCAGGTTCAAAAGTTCAGGCTCATCATTAGTAGCCATTTCCTGTAGTGCTTCCTGAGGGGCCCCTCCAGAGTTCAGTTGCCAGTTGCAACTATTATGTGACCCTGCTCTGAACCTCAGAATAGTTACACATATGCCACAAAGGTCCTGAATTACAGCTAAGGGAGACAAGCAGGAGCCAGGCTGGAAGTTCAAATCCATTAATCAGCCCCTAATTCATTATTGTCAGTTGGGGCAGGGCAGGTGTTGTAACTAATTTTGCAACAATGAAAGCACTTAGCAAGTGCAAAAGATCACTAATCAGGAAGCACTAAGGAAGCAGGTGCCAGCTAAAAAAATATTCTGTGACACATTAATCAGCCCCAAATTAATTCAGGTCACTTGAGGCAGGGAAGGTGTGCTTGCTTTGCCACAATAATGTACACTGACTGGACAACCAGAGGGTGATGTGATGAAACAGAGGGTGGCATGGGTGGGCCAGAGGGTGGCATGAGTAGTCAGAGAGTGGCAGTGGTGACAGAGAGTGGCAGTGATGAAGAAGAGTGTCCCAAACAGGCTGGACACGTAGAAACAACAAGTTCGCGAAACTTGCGACCCGACAGGTAAGTTCGCAATTTGCGAAAGTGTATAAAACCCTCGCGAACTGGCAGAAACCCACGCAAACACAAAAAAAAAATCTGCAAATTCGCGAGAATTCGCGGATTTTGCGGATTGCGAGTTCGCAAATCCGCAAAATTCGCGAACGCGAGATTCGCAAAATTCGCCCATGCTTAGATTTAATGTATGGTCATACCTTTCTGTACTGTTAACTCCAATCTCTGATACCATTATGCACAAAAGGGGTCATGGAGTACTTGGACACATTCTCACTCTCAGAAGAGCAATCACTGCAGCTGTGTTTCTCTCTCTTCCCCATTCTTCTCAAATGGTCTACAGTGTGTGGCTGTTTATCTGCGACATTTATAAGGGTGGGGTCAGGTTCAGGTCTGATTCAGAATCACCTGAACTTTAACAGGTAGAAGGTCGACATGAGGACAAAATGACATCAACCAACTACAGTGGCAGTTGGAAGGAGAGTCCCTGCTAAACCTCCAGATATTAAGGTGGGGGCTCCGGGTTCTGGGGTGAAGAGCCTGGCCACAGACACAAGGAAAGGTGCAGGAGACCAACATACAACACCCTTCTTAGTCAGCCTGGGGCCTCAGAACCCAAGGAATCTGACTTATGGGAGTAAATGCATAATGAAGTGGAAATTTACATCTTAAATTAAATGTGTGCTCTAGCACGCCCTGTGGTGGATACTTGAGAGCACAGAATTGCTGGCAATGTGCATTGGCCGGAGAAGCAAAGAGACCCACACAATGAGTGCTCCACAGAGCAAAGTATTCTCTAACCATCCATGCATGGAGACGTCACTCGTCGTCAGCAAGATGATACCGACTCAGGCTATCACCCCTGATGTTCGGCAAGAGGCATATTGCTTGCCAGGGTGCGCACTCTCAGGGTCTCAAAGAACACGTTCCTTACTTTCAGTAACAGTGTTTCAGGTGGATACTCGACAAACAACAATACAAAAAAACCCGTTCTCTTAAGGCAGCAATATTTTCAACTGAGTCAGATAGTCGCTTTGGCTATATACTCTGCGAAGTGTACCTATCACATTCCTATCAAATCACAACACACCATCTTCTATTCTTGTGGTTTATTTGTGATGCTCTCTTGCCTTTTATTTAAAATAATTGCTCTTAATCCACTGACAGTCCACCAAAAGAACAGCGATGCCTGAATTACAATTCTTTACAATTTATCCAGTGCATCAAAAAAACTGCTTAATAAGCAAAACTCCCACCTATTTGCGAAAAAAGTGTGGAGCGACAAAGTAACCCCTCACGGGCGAACAACCCAAGGGGTAACTGGCAGGTACTCACCAGATAAGCCCACTGTTCTTATCAGCGGTTACTTCGTCGTAAAGAAAAAGAAAGTGTCCAAATAAAATATGTGAAAGTGATAGAGCAGAGTCCACTCAATGATAGTGACGGAGTGTGATTAAAATTGGCAGGCACACCTTTCTCACAGTTACTTTACTTACTAGGAGTGGACTGCCAAATTAAAAATGCATACTGGTAGCTTCATGCATACCAATTTTCACATGCCAACATGTTTCATTGCCTTCTTTCTTTGGCAAATTCTTCAGGGCAAGTCACCTCGTCACAGCACCCCAGTTGGACACACCATTCTACAAGGGCTGTCAATGGAACAAGCGCATCGCTGTGTTAGAAAAGGCTAACCGCTGTCATAAAAATAGGAGTTTTTATTAATAAAACAAATCGAAATCTCTAGTTACCCTCGCACAGCTTGTGTCTTTTATACCAGCTAGCGAGGGGATACTTCAGTCATCCAAAAAAACTCCCTTTGTGAGTCCTCCTTGTCAATTGACCTTTCCTTCGTAATGTCAATCTAAACTCCGGAAAAGGAGTAAAATATATATTAAGTTCTTATGTGTCATATATTAAAGAACCAGAGCTATCATTTCATGATTCATAATCCCACTCAATAAAACGGGCGTTGTACATCAATGTTCATCCCTTTTATGTAGTACAAGCTGCGTGTTTCTATGTGTTTTTAGCAGAGCAACATTATATTATTTTCCCCCTGTCATTACTGGATACTCGACATAACCAGAGATTCTTCACTGACCCATCCTCACTGTTCTATCAACTGGACTTTATTTTTTATTTAACAAGGTCCCACGTCTAGAAATCTGCACACTGGTGAAAGCCAATTTTCTGTGCATCTGTGTGCCTGGGGAGACATCATAAAAAGTAACGGACATTGGGTGCACGGGTGGCGCTTCTATGTGACCCACAGTCACTTACGGAGTGAAATGATGACAGTGCGGAGCTGCACAATGTAATTTGTCCCCGCACAGGGAATACTGCTGAAATGTTTCTGGATCCAGTCTGGCATATACAGGATATTAAAAAAGGTGAGGAATCTACAGTAGGTTAGAGTATCCTCCATCTTCTGATAAAAACTTCTAGCTAAAAGTTCCTAACCTTTTTAATAGAAACCAAAGAAATACCTTTTTGGAGGTGGATCTGTGGATGGACTTAAGTCAGAAATCCTGCAGTAACACATGGGCAAAAGTGCCCCTCTCGGAGAACCTGGCCATCCAGGACAGCACTGTTTCATGAATGTATGAAGGGATGCCTCTGAGGACCACTGTTGAGACCAAAGATTAGCAAAGTTAACTAAAAATGTTTCTGCCCCCATGAACCGCAGATAGTGCCTATAGGCCGCCAGGACAGGAATATAGTAATACATGTCCTGCAGATTAGGCAGTACCATCCATCCATTCTCCAGGGGCAAAGGCAGACAAGGCCTTGGTCAGGATAAGTATCTAGAATTTGTTTTCACATGAAGGCATTGAGCAGATGCAATTCTAGAAAAGTACTGCGGCCTCTGTCCATAGTCACCAGAAAAATAAGAGTGGCAGCTTGTGGCCATTTTTTAAGCCGGGACCCTTTCTTGAGCTTATTTCGCCAAAAGGGCATGCACTTTCTGCTGAGAAACAGATAGATGGTTCCTTAGTCAGCCGACTTAAGAGTGGTGGAAGGTGCGGCAGGGTGAAAGTAGACGGTTGGGTGTAGCCCAGTTGAGCTATTTACAGGACCCACTTACCCAGAGTGATCGCTTGCCCCGTGGGAGAAAATGCCACAGAGGGGGGCAAACTGTTGGTAGAATTGTCGCACTGGAGCAGAGAGGTCCAAAGACAAAGCTGTGGGCTTTCTTTAAATCACTTGATGGCTTAATCTGCCCTTTCGCGGAAAAGGCCAGCGCCATCGAAGGACATGTCCATCAGAGAAAATTGGACGTCTCCGGAGAAGCCCCTAGACCGCATACAGCCATGTCTCCAGAGTTCCACACTAGAGTGTACTGGTCCACCTTGACAGTCTGTTATGTCCAGCCCACATGCAATACAAATGTTGCTGTATCGCAGCTATCTTGAATGTTGTGTGTGACAGAAGGGCGCCCATTTTCTGGAGCAGCAGCAAACCTCTAGGCAACGCAGACCCAAAACCTGTGGGAGCAGTGGCCAATCAAGTGGCTGGCATTTACGAATTGCAGGCCACACTAGGTGATGAAAACTGTTAGAGGCCCGATCTCAGGAGGGGACAGATTTCGCACCTGACCACCCTGGGACCCACCTCTCTTAGGAATACAGCCGAGCACTGGCGGGAGACCCTCAGGTTGAGGATCTCGAATCTAGAATCGTACGCGCTGCACTAGCACCACTTCACAGAGAGACACCACACTGGAGATTTTAAGAGGACGTATTCTTTATCTCTTTGAATAAAAATGGATCTTTATGATCCGCAGATTATTAAGTACAGGTGAGCCGGGGCTCAAAGAGTCTTGGTAGGGATAGGGTAGCGGGACAGTCTCAAAGTTCAAGGTATCCGGCGCACAGCTCTCAATCCTTGAGCTGGCTCACGGTGATCTTCTCGGTTGCAAAGGAGCCGCGAACGAATCAGCAGGGCTCAAGAATTCTTAAGGTAGCGATGGAGCCGCGACAGCGTCAGCAGGGCTCGGTGATATTCTCGGTTGCAAGGAGCCGCGAACGAATCAGCAGGGCTCAAGAGTTCTTAAGGTAGCGATGGAGCCGCGACTGCGTCAGCAGGGCTCGGTGATCTTCTCGGTTGCAAAGGAGCCGCGAACGAATCAGCAGGGCTCAAGAGTTTCTCCGGATAGTAGGGAAGCCGCGACCAGGTCAGCAAGGCTCTCGTAGTCCAGGATACAACTGCCTGATCATTCCAGGGCCGCTCTTGATATAGGACTTCCTTCCTTTGATGTACGGAGTCCTCGCAGGCGGAGGTCTTAGCACCTGGGGGCTGGTTGTTGGGGGTTCCGCCTCGGCGGCTCCTTTCATCCTTTCAAGTTGGGTCTGGAGGGATCCCAGACACTCAGCAGGCCTGGAGCCAGCCCTCGGGGATGCCGGATGGGTGATCGAAACTCATCTCTCGAGGGAAGGTGGAAGGTGTGACCAAGCTACTCCTCCCTCTCTCGCTCACAGGGAGCACTCTACCCCCCGGCTGGGGATGGCGCCGTCGGCCGAGGTCGGGCTGGGGCCGGGGCGGCCATCTTAGGTGCAGGGACATGGGCCTCGGTCTCGGATGTCAGGAAAATGGGGGACGAGGACGGGAAGCCCAGGGTCGGGGATGCGTATCATGGCGGGATGGGTCGGGTGGTTCAGGGTCTTGGGAAGCTATCTGGTTCATGGGTGACCACGCCACGAGGCCGGGTCCAACACACGTCCCCCCCAGCTGAAGGTCGGGGAGAACTACCCATCCTCTTGGGGATTCTCCTCGCTGAGGCGGAAGAACCTGGAGAGGCCGTCAGAGTTGGCGTGGTCGGTACCAGGGCGGTGTTCTACTGTGAAGTCCATCCCCTGGAGAGAGATCGACCATCGCAGCAGTTTGGGGTTCTCACCTCATGTGCATGAGCCACCGTAAGGGTCGATGATCTGTCTGCACTCGGAAGTGGGTTCCGAATAGGTAGGGTTGCAGTTTCTTGAGGGCCCAGACTACTGCGAAAGCTTCTCGTTCGATGGTGCTCCATCTCTGTTCTCGGGGCAGTAGTCTTCTGCTGATGAATGCTATGGGCTGATCTATGCCTTCCTCATTGAGTTGGGATAGTACGGCCTGATGCCATGTTCGGAGGCGTCAGTCTGAACCACAAACTCTTTGGAGTGGTCCGGGGCTCGGAGTATGGGGGCAGTACACATTGCGGTCTTCAAGGCGTCGAACACCTTTTGGCAGGAGGGGGTCCAGTGCACACGCTTGGGCTGCCTTTTGGATGTCAATTCTGTGAGAGGACCCACTATGCTGACGTAGTTCTTTATGAACCTCCGGTAGTAGCCGGTGAGGCCCAGGAAGGCTCGGACCTCGGTTTGGGTGGTGGGTGGTTCCCAGGCCAAGATGGCGTCGATCTTCGGTTGGAGCGGGGCGACCTGCCCGCTTCCGACCTGGTGGCCTAGGTAGGTCACTGACCCCTGCCCAATCTGGCACTTGCTGGCTTTCACCATCAAGCCCGCCTGGCGCAGGGCTAGCAACACCCTCCGGAGGTGCCGGAGGTGGTCACTCCATTGGGAACTGAACACAGCAATATCGTCCATATATGCGGCGCTGAACTCTTCCAGCCCGGCCAGGACTCGGTTCACCAGTCTCTGAAAGGTGGCCGAGGCGTTTTTCATCCCGAATGGCATCACTCGGAAGCGATAGTGCCCGTCCGGGGTGGAGAAGGCGGACCGCTCCTTGGCTCCCTCTGTGAGCGCAATTTGCCAGTAGCCGCAGGTCAGGTCAAAGGTACTCAGGTAGCGAGCAGACCCCAGGCGGTCAATGAGCTCGTCCGCATGGGGAATGGGTTGGGCGTCTGCTCGGGGGACTGCGTTGAGCCCCGGTAGTCCATGCAGAACCGAAGTTCGGGGACAGCTCCAGGGGCCACGGCTTTCGGGACCAGCACCACGGGACTGGCCAAGGGGCTGTCGGAGGGCTCGACGACTCCTAGGGCGAGCATTTTTGAGACTTCGGCCTCGATCAGGCACTCGGTAGGCTCGGTGTCGCACCGGCGGCTGTCTCCGGTGTCCACGTCGTGGACACACCAGTCGGTGATTCTGGGGACTAGGGAGAACAAATCTGAGAACTGCCCTAAGAGCTGGCGGCAGTCCTCACGCTGCTGAGGGGTGAGGGAGGAAGAGAGGTTCACTCCATCTACGGAGCCATCTTTTTTTTTTTGTTTTTGTTTTTTTGTGAAGACCTTTATTGTGTAATAAAGCCATCAGTACAGTGCAGTTGGCCTACAACCTTACAGGCCGGCCAAAATATATAGCAAATATGAACAACGAAGACACGGTCCCTCCACAGCATCCAAAAAACATTAATATCAAAGCAAGGTCAAGCAGACAATATATACCCATAAGGCAATGCACTGTAGAAAGTAACATGGATCTTCATTTTCTGGTTTTCATCAAGACATCCCTCCCCCCAACCAACAAAATAACACCCCCCACCCCCTCCCAGAGACTGACAAGAAAAGCAGATGGTCCCAGCTGGGCATCAAGCGCCAGCAGGTTGTCGGGCGATGCCCCACCGCAATCAGCAGGAACACCAGTGGACACTCCCAATACCACACAACCGAAGTCGAGAGCCAGAAGAAGGGCACAGCGGCACAGAAGGGGCGCATCTCCGGCCAAGACCAGCATGCCACATCCAACCCCCCTACAGACCGTACCCATCAAGACAGCAAGACAGAAACGCACCTTGCCTACAGCCAAATCACTCCTCCTCGTCAAGCCTGGCTAGCAGAAACTCAGTGTAGGGCCCCCACACATCTCTCGGACGGGAGGCTCGAGGCAGCTCCTCCTGATAGCATGCCAATTGATCACGGCAATACGCCATCTCCTGCATCCATACTGTAATCCCAGGCGCTCTCCTGCCCCCCCAGCACACAGCCACTCGCCTCTTAGCTATCTGCAGCGCCAATGTCACCAGCCGCCGCAACTCCAGACACCAGTCCAAGCAAACATACTCTAGGGTCACAGGCAATCGGCATCTTCACCATCTCACTGAGCGTGGAAGTCACAGCAGACCAGAACGCCAGAACTTTCGGGCAGTGCCAGGCCAAGTGCATGAAGTCAGCTTCCGGCCTACCACATCGCACACAAGCATCCGATTCTCGAAGCCCACACCGAAAGAGTTGCGCAGGTGTGTAATACCAGTGTTGCAGGAACTTATAGTGCAAAAGTCTAAAATTACCATTAATAGAAAAATTCCCAGTCATGCTGCAACATTCGGCCCATTCCTCATCCGTCAGAGGAGTGGCAAGGGAGGCGTCCCATCTAGCCCTGATCCCAAATGCAGCCGTCTCCTCATCCTCCTGCGACGCACGGTAAAGCCTAGAAACCATCTTAACCCTCGATGTCGCTGTGTACATAAATTGCAGCGCAGACAACGATGCAGGCTCGTCCAGGAACGATGGGTAAAGGTCGCGAATTGCAGCCCGCAGCCGAACGTATACAAACGTAGCCATAGCACCTTTCGTCGCGTGGTCCAATAGCGTTTGCAGCTCATGGAACCGCCCACCCCGAAACACATCCCCCAGAGTCTTCACCCCAGCATCATGCAACACATGCAACGCGCCCACCTCCCGTGAGACCGAAATGCGATCATGTTGCAGAAAAGGCATGGCCGGGGCATACAGTGGCAGCTTACCTGCGCGTCTACCCAATTCCTGCCACGCCCTGGCAGTGCACTGCACCGTGTCCACCTCATTCTTTTCATACACTGAGTGAGAATTCACCACCATCGCATTCAGGGGCAGCGGATACACAGCGCCAGCTTCAATAGCAACATGAGGGGTGTACGGGGGAGAATCAACCCAGTAAGAAGCGAAGTGGGCCTGCGCACACAGATAATATAGTTTCATGTCAGGTATCGCAAAGCTGCCACCACCATAAGGCTTGATCAACGTCTCCCACTTCACCCGTGGTTTCTTCCCTCCCCAGACTAGTGAGATCAATAGGGACTTCAAAGTCGTGAAGAAATGCGATGTCAGAGCCAGAGGGATGTTGACAAAGTAATACAAAAATTTCGGCAACACCACCATTTTAATCAATGCTACCCTGTCAGCAACGGAGAGGGGAAGCCTAGTCCAGCGTGCCACTTGATCTTCTAGGGTCGAAATCGCTACACCATAGTTGGCTCTAATAACTTCTTGTGGGTCCCTGTGGATCCAAACCCCCAAATACCGCACCGGCTCGATGGCCCACTCCAAGGGAAATTCAAGTCGGAACAGCACAGTAACGTCTGTCAGCGGCAATATTATAGATTTGTCCCAATTGATAGAGAGACCTGAGTAATGTTCAAACCGAACGTACTCCCTCAGCACGCTTTCCAAGTATGTCGCCGGTTCCCTAATATACAGAACCATATCATCAGCGTACATGGACACTGCCAACGTGCGCATATGAAAACGTAGAGCGGAAGAGGCGTGACGCTGTCGCAATATACAGGCAAGAGGTTCCATTACCAAGGCAAAGAGTAACGGCAACAACGGACAACCCTGCCTCGTACCCTTATATATGGTGAACGGCGCCGAAATTTTACCATTGACCCGAACCCTGGCGACAGGATTGGTATATAACAACCGGATCCAAGAGGTGAAGACAAAGGGCACCCCCATCCGATGTAAAACCGCCAACATATACTTCCAGGCCACCGAGTCAAATGCTTTGGCGGCGTCCAAGAGGACCGCCACCGCAGCGAGCTCGGGTTTAAGCAAATGAAGCACGGCAAACAGAGCCCTCAAGTTATGCGAAGTGGAGCGTTGCGGGATAAAACCGGACTGGTCAGGCAAGACCATAACCGGTAATAAAAGACGCAGACGTGTGGCCAAGACTTTAGCGAAAATTTTAACATCTGTGTTAATAAGCGACAGCGGGCGGTACGACTCGCACTTGTCCGGCTGCTTGCCCGGCTTAGGAAGCATTACCAATAGAGCCTCTCTCATAGTCACCGGTAGTTGTCCCTGGTCCACCGCCTCTTCCCACACCATTGCCAAGTGAGGAAGCAGAACGTCCACATACTCTTTATAAAATTCAAACGGGAGCCAGTCAGTCCCAGCCGCTTTTCCATTTGGCAAGGCCGCAATGGCATCCCGGAGCTCCCCCTCAGTGATGTGATGCATCAAAAAGTCCTGATCCCCTTTGGACAACCAGCCCAGAGCAATATCCTTCAAATATTTAGCTATGTCCTCCTCCCCTGCCGAAACCGTGGGTGCATACACCTTCTCATAGTATTGCGTAAAGCAGTTCAAGATACCGTCCTCGTCCGTCACCGTGTGATCTCCCACTCTAATTTCCTGCACAATGCAATGCCTCGCCCACGGATCCTGGATTCTATCTGCCAGAGCCCGTCCCGGGCGCCCGCCCTCGGCATAATACCTCGCAGTGGCTTTCTTAGAAAGGTATTTAATCTCCTGCTCTTCCAAGTCATTGTATTCGGTGACTTTCGCTCGAATCTCCGCCAGTAACTCAGAAGTAGCGTTCACCTCACATTGTCTCTCCAAACCCCGCAGGTCCCGCTCAAGGCGTTCCATAGAACCTCGAATGGACTTGAGGACACCAGACTGCATACCAATACACTTCCCACGCACTGTGACCGTGAACGCCTCCCAAACTATGCACGCATCAGCCACCGACCCCACATTGTTGACAAAGAATTCTTCAATCGTTTCTCTCAGCTCCTCCCTCAGAACTTGATCCAGTAAAAGCCCAGTAGCAAGCCTCCACGTAAAGGGCGGCAGAGCATATGCAGGCATCCAGACATCCATCCTCACCGGCGCATGGTCAGACAGAGTGCGTGGCATTTGCTCAGAGGCCCTCACCCATCCACACACATCCCTGGTCACCAGCCAATAATCCAACCTCGACCAAGTATCCCGCGCAGAGGTGTAACACGTTCCCTCCTTCACACCCGGATGCCCCATACGCCACACATCCACCAAGCCCACATCAGTCATGCCGTCCTTTACCACTGCACACGCTTTCTTGGATGAAACCCGACCATCTGCTTTCCTGTCCCATTCGCGCTCGAGTGTGACATTCAGATCCCCTCCACATACTATAGCCGATGGTGGCAACGCGAGCAGCTTGCTCCACAGTGTGACGAAAAAGTTGGGGTCATCGACATTCGGTCCATAGACATTCACCATGGTGATGAGTGCCACACAGCTTACCCTGTAATATAACGTAGCGACCGTCCCGATCCACTTCCTCATGCATGCTCACAAAGGGCACTCCCTTTTTAATCAATATCATTACACCCCTGGCATACGAGGAATAAGACGTAGCCACCTTAGTACCCGCCCATTGCCTTGCCACTTGATCGACTGCTTGCCCCTGTAGATGCGTCTCCTGGAGAAACGCTACTTGCACTCCGTGTCGATTCAGGTAAGCCAGCACCTGCCGAGTCTTCTGCGGCCGATTTAACCCTCTCACGTTCCAAGTCAGCCAAGTGATCTTACCCCCCTGCGCCATTCACACCACCAACAATACCGTGCACAGCCCAATAGATCACCAACATACCCCGCCCACAATAGGTCTGCAATCCCCAGTCTCCACTCCCGTGCAAGCGGCCCCAGGAGTTCCATCCCCAACAGTCAAAACATAATAATAGGTCAGTCTCAGAACCCCAAAGTAACAAACAACCCTCAGAACAGCACCATAAGAGCTTCCCCTCCCACCCCCCTCCCACTTCGGCCCCCCCAACCAGCCAAAGCAGCCCCACACCAACCCCGCCCCTCCCCCAACCCCATAGCACCAAAAACATGTGGGGTATTCCCATATCCAGGGGCGAAGAGGCACAGAACTCCTGGTCCAAAGGAAACAGGAGGTGATCGAGCCTCAGGAGAGGACAACATCCCTGCCACCCCACAAACACCCAGCAGTAGGCAATGCAGAAAACCATATATCCACATGTCCCCCTTACAAGCAATACACAAGGCCCCAATCCGACTGAGAATAGAAACAGCAAAGATCTCCAACCCATCCTCCCGAGATAGGCCTGTATCGCATTAGAGCCTACAGAAAGGACCCCCGCCTAGCCCCAAGGACATGCCCGAAACCGGGCACCAAGCCCCAATACTGGAACCAAGGCAAATATAAGAAAGGGACCCTCCACAGTAGTACTGCACATAGAAACAGTTGTCCATCGCACCCCATCCAGCAATTAGCTACTCAGTCAGCCCCGAGTATAGACCAGCCCTCAGTACTACCCAAAGAATGCAGGAGCCTGCAGCACTCTAAGTCTAAGTCTCAAGTCTAACCCCACCGACCCCCCATCAAAGAACTCCAGCACTCATCAGTTCCAACAACTAGGGACAGCGACTCCACTATGCCTCCTCCGCCATGTTCTCCTCGCCTTGACGTGCAGCATTTGACTCCCCTCTGCTCTTTTTAAGCTTCTTGGCATAGTCCATGGCAGTTTTGGCTGAGAGGAAAATGTTATTGTCAGAAGGCGCCCCAATGCGTAGCCGAGCAGGGTATAACATTGCATACGGAATCTCCTCCGCCCTAAGAAGTTGTTTCACAGCAGCAAACTCCTTACGCGCTGCCTGGACAGCCATTGTAAAGTCAGGGAAAAATTTCAGCTTGTTCCCCTGATATTCCACAGTTCCTCTTTCCCTCGCAAGGCGCAGCAAAACGTCCCTGTCCCTATAATTCAATATGCGCGCAATGATGGGTCGCGGTGTAGCCCCGGGGACCGGTCTCTTAGCCAGCGATCGACGTGCCCGCTCCACTACAAACAGTTTGGAAAGGTGTTCAGACCCAAAGATGTCCAGAAAGAGACGCTCCATATACTCCTCCATCTTGCCTACATTGGTGGATTCAGGCAGCCCCGTGAAGCGGATGTTGTTGCGTCTGGACCGCCCTTCCAACTCCTCATTCTTGGCCTGTATGACAGCCAACACCCTTTCCATATTGAAAACCTTTTCAGTGACTGTGGCCAATCCATCTTCAGTAGCAGACACTCTCTGCTCCACCTCCCCCATTCTTTCATTTTGGCGCTCAAACTGAGTGGACATGTGATCCAACCTATGGTTCACTGACTCCATAGTGCCCTCAATCGATTGCAGCGTTTTTTGCATAGCAAGAAGCGTGGACTCCAGTCCCGAGGAACCCCCCGCAGCCCAAGGGGCACCACCGTCAGCCCCCTCCTGCGGCGGTGGAACCACACTCTTCCTTCCGTCAAAAGTCAACTTAGGCTGATTCCTCTCTGGTCTCCCCATGCTGTCAATCTCCAGTAGGCCCAATACAGTCACTCAAGCAAGGGGCAAAACAGAGTCAGTATTGCGCTGATGTACCTCCAATGTGCACACACCTATCCACCATGCAGTGCTTCCTAGACCGGCACAGCAGAGATTTCCAAAATCCAGAGAGAGCGAAAGCGATATGGCCAGAAAAGTCACCAGCGCCCCTTGAGACAGGGCCCGTGCACAATCAGCACTGATAGGGATCCCCCTTGAAAATCACTGTCTCTCTCCCCAACCAGAGCCAGGCCCCAGTCGAGAGTGCCAATGTCCACCAAGCTCGACCCAGGGAGGCACTCCGGGAGCTACCATCGGGCCTCGTACCTGCCGCAGTCCAAGCACTACTCCCCACGTAGGACAGCTATCTCCAGGCCAATGCAGCGGCCTACCCCCGCCTCCTCCAGCCACAGCTCGCGCAACCAGGCCCGGCAGAGCGAGACCCGCCTCCGCAGCCCCCCGCTCAATCCAGAGCCCAACCCCACTCACCGCCACCGGAATCCGCCGAGGTACGCAGACCAGCCTGCACTGCCCCGTGCGCAGCTTCTCGGAGGCCGCAGCAGGCCGATCTCAACGCCTGTCCGCCCTCCGGCACTCCGTCCCTGGCGTGGTCGCTCCGCCCGCACAGGCCGCCACTCACTCAGCTCGCCGGCAGTGTCTCCGCCCAAGCTCCGATCTCCCCCAGCAATCTCCTCGGGGCCTCGAAGCACCACAGCTGTAATGCAGCCGCCGATCCCCGTCTCCGCCAATGAAGCAGCAGCAGATGCGATGGGGCCCTCAGATCCCACGCGGCCGGCCCGGGTGCTCTGCGTCCCCTCCGCAAAGTTGTATTCAGCGGCTCTCCCGGGTGTCAAAGAACGGCTCCAGCCAGGCCTGGGGTGACAGACGCTGTGTACTGCCGGTGTGTGGGGCAGCAGAAGAAGGATGTCGCGGATAAATAGCGGATTCCTTTCTCGATCAGGCAGAGCCTCACGGACGTGTGGCCATCTTGCCGTGCGCCCTCTAGCCCCCCCCACGGAGCCATCTTTTTCTTTGGCACACAGGAGGTCAGGGAGAGGCTTCGTTTCCTCTTCCGCTCCGTCATCGGTGACCAAGAGCAAGCTCAACTCCGTCCGCACGAAGTGAGGCTTGAGGCGATTCACGTGGAGGACCCGGAGGGGATTCCGAGGGGACTGGACGTCCACCAAGTAGGTCACGTGGCTCTTCCTCTCCACAACCTTAAAGGGGCCTGTCCATTTGTCTTGGAGGGCGCAGGGTTTCACCGGGGACATCACCCAGACCTGCTGGCTCGGTTGAAACTCGACCAGAGTGGCATTCTGGTCGTACCAGCGCTTCATTTCCTCCTGGCTTCGAGGTTGGTTTCAGGCAGCGCTCGGAATTTCTGTGTCTGGTTTCGGAGGGTGAGAATGTAGCGGAACACATCGGGGGGGAGGTTCCCGGGGGACTGCTTCCCATCCCTCCTTGACCAGGCTAAGGGGCCCCCGAACGGGGTGCCCGTACAGCAGTTCAAATGGGCTAAACCCCAGGGACTTCTGGGGGACCTCTCGGTACGCGAACAGGAGACAGGGAAGGAGGACATCCATTTGCACCGGAGGGGTTCTTCTAGGCCCATGATCATCCCCTTCAATGTCCGGTTAAACTGTTCCACTAGGCCATTGCCCTGGGGATGATACGGGGTGGTGAATTTGTAGGACACTCCACATTGTTGCCACAGGGACATCATGTACTTTGAGATGAAGTTTGTGCAGCGATCACTCACGACCTCGCGGGGGAAGCCTACTCGGGAGAAAATCCCCATCAGCGCCCGGCCCACCATGGTGGCCGTCACGGTGCGGAGGGGAATGGCTTTGGGGTACCTGGTAGCGTAGTCCATGGGGACCAGGATAAATCGGTGACCTTGGGAGGTTCTGGGGTCCAGGGGTCCTACTATGTCGATCCCGACACGGGAAGTGTTGGAGGGGAGCCTTGCGCGCGCGTCCACTCTTTCCACTAGCCTGGCACGTGGGGCAGGACTTACAGTGGGTTTCCACATTCGTACGCATTTTGGACCAATAGAAGTGAGTGACTAGGCGATCGTAGGTCTTATCTTGGCCCAAGTGTTCCGCCAGGGGTACATCGTGGGCCAGACCCAGGAGGAAGTCTCGGAAGCGTAGGGGGACCACGAGTACCTGACCCGATCCTAACTCCGCAGACTTCTCTTCACTATACAGGAGGCCATTCTCCCAGTACAAGGAATGAGTCCCAGTCTGGTCCCCGCAGCTTGGGCCGCGGCTTGTCGTCGGAGTCCGACCAGGGACGGGCAAATGGCTTGCTCCCGGCAGAACTCCTCTCGGGAGGGGCCCCCCTCGTGACGCCACTGCGCCAACTCGGGCAGATCATCTATCTCAGGGAGCTGGGCGGCCTCGGGATGCAAGGCCTCGTTGTCGGGGACGGGCTCTCCTCCTGGGGAGAGGCAGGGGGGCTCAGCTCGATCTTCTACAGGGAGGTGGTTGGGAGGCTCGGCGTCGACCGCCACGATAGGGGGTAGTCGGGCGGACATGGAGCGGGTGGTGGCGCACACCCACTCGGGTAGCCCCATCATGCCCAGGTGTGTCTTACGTTCTACTTGTCTCCATGGGGAACTTTCCAGGTCGTTGCCCAGGAGACAGTCTACGGGTTGGGAGGCCCTGACAGCGACAACTCATCCTGTCACTCCCGCCCATTCGAACGGTACTAGGGACATCTTGCAAAGACTCTCAGTGTTGTCAGCGGACAATACGGGGCATAGGACATTCGGAATGATCTGGTCCTCCCTGACTAGGTGGCTGAGGATACCGGTGATACTTGCCCCGGTGTCACGAAGAGCCTCCATCCGGCGGCCGTTCACCGTCACTAGTTATCGGTACTTCTTGGTATAATCGGGTAAGGGGGCCTCAGGGATCATCTCTCGGTCTCCTAGGTAGACTAGGGCCATGGCGGCGGGTTCCCACTCTTCGGTGTCCTCCATCTCCTCCCCTAGAGCTACATTTGCTACCTGTCTGGCTGGGGGAGCTGTTGCAGAGGGTCGCGGGGCCATGGGACACAGGGGGTCATTGGCGTAATGCCCGGTTTGTTGGCATCGGTAACAGGAAATCGTGACCGGTGCCCACGGTTGCCCGGGGGAGCGGAAGTGGCTGGTGCGGTGACTGGTATGGCCCGGGTTTGGCCTCTGGGGGGACTACGCTGGGGTCCTGACTGGGAATCCCTCTGTCTACCTTGGTTCCCCCCACCCCTCTGGCGGGGAGATCCCGGACTGCTTTTTGGGGGAGTCTACTACAGGGACCCCGGGGGACCCGGGTATTCACCCAGCGATCAGCTTCCACGGCCAGCTTCCTTGGGTCGGCAAGCCTGCTGTCAAGCAGATGTTGGCGGAGTTCCACAAAACAGTTCACGGACAGATGTTCCCATAGCATGAGGTCAGTTAGCTCTTCCATGGTGGTCACTTTGCTGCCCTTGACCCACCCGTCGAATGCTCTGCTGAAAAAGTTGACGTACTTCACCCAGGTAGTACCAGGAATCTTCTTGCAGTCCCGGAACCGCTGGCGGTACATTTCTGGAGTGAGGCTGTATCTCGTCAGGAGGACCTCCTTCGTGTGGCTGTAGGAAGTCTGCATAGGTGATGGTAGGTCGAGCAAGGTGTCTCTCCCCTCGCTCAGGAATCGGCCCCACAGCCCGGCTCCCCAATCTTTCTGCGGAACTCGGTGGGAGGTCATGGCGACTTCGTAGGCTTTAAACCATTGCTGGATATCATCGTTCTTATAATATTCTCTCACCACATCCTTGGGGATGTGGACTTTTGGTTCTATCGGGGTGGCCGCTTCTCGGCCCCCCAAGGTGCGATTCTCTTCGCTCCGGGCCTTGAGCTCGATCTCCTTCAGCCAGCGCTCGTGCTCCAGCTGGAGTCTCTTGTCTTCATGTTCTCGTTGCATATCTTCTTTCGTATTCAGGCCTGTGGTAGCGATTCCTCGTCCCTTGCAAAATTCCTTCAATTCTCTGTGTGTGTAATCTTCTAATCGTTCCGGAAGGAACGCAGTGCTTGCATCACTCTCAGTGGCACCCTTGGTATTCTTCTCTGCCATCTCTGTTTGGTAGTGCGTCAGCCGCTTACTGTACGATATCTAGATTTACGGACTCGGATCCCATCGTTTGCCACCAATGTTAGAGGCCCGATCTCAGGAGAGGACAGATTTCGCACCTGACCACCCTGGGACCCACCTCTCTTAGGAATACAGCCGAGCACTGGCGGGAGACCCTCAGGTTGAGGATCTCGAATCTAGAATCGTACGCAATGCGCTAGCACCACTTCACAGAGAGACACCACACTGGACTTTTTAAGAGGACGTATTCTTTATCCCTTCGAATAAAAATGGATCTTTATGATCCGCAGATTATTAAGTACAGGTGAGCCGAGGCTCAAAGAGTCTTGGTAGGGATAGGGTAGCGGGACAGTCTCAAAGTTCAAGGTATCCGGCGCACAGCTCTCAATCCTCGAGCTGGGGGATACGGGGTGATCTTGGGTCCAGCCGCACCAGAGTAGTCTCTCGAGCCGCGATCGAATCAGCGGGGCTCAAGAGTTCTTAAGGTAGCGATGGAGCCGCGACAGCGTCAGCAGGGCTTGGTGATCTTCTCGGTTGCAAGGAGCTGCGAACGAATCAGCAGGGCTCAAGAGTTCTTAAGGTAGCGATGAAGCCGCGACAGCGTCAGCAGGGCTCGGTGATCTTCTCGGTTGCAAAGGAGCCGCGAACGAATCAGCAGGGCTCAAGAGTTTCTCCGGATAGTAGGGAAGCCGCGACCAGGTCAGCAGGGCTCTCGTAGTCCAGGATACAACTGCCTGATCATTCCAGAGCCGCCCTTTATATAGGACTTCCTTCCTTTGATGTCCAGAGTCCTCGCAGGCCGAGGTCTTAGCACCTGGGGGCTGGTTGTTGGGGGTTCTGCCTCGGTGGCTCCTTTCATCCTTTCAAGTTGGGTCTGGAGGGATCCCAGACACTCAGCAGGCCTGGAGCCAGCCCTCGGGGAGGCCGGATGGGTGATCGAAACTCATCTCTCGAGGGGAGGTGGAAGGTGTGACCAAGCTACTCCTCCCTCTCTCGCTCACAGGGAGTGCTCTAACCCCTGGCTGGGGATGGCGCCGTCGGCCGAAGTTGGGCTGGGGCCGGGGCGGCCATCTTAGGTGCAGGGACATGGGCCTCGGATGTCAGGAAAATGGGGGACGAGGACGGGAAGCCCAGGGTCGGGGATGCGTATCATGGCGGGAAGGGTCGGGTGGTTCAGGGTCTTGGGAAGCTATCTGGTTCAGGGGTGACCACGCCACGAGGCCGGGTCCAACAAAAACATGCGCTTCCAAATGGTTTCTATGCTATTGGATGGCGGAGAGGTGAGGAAAGTGTTTGGGTTTATCTTGCTGTAGGATGATTGGACCAGCAAACCTTCCGGCACTGGAAGCTGCATCAAGGTTGGGTTGCCCAGAACAGGATGATGGTGCAGAGATATTTGCTCGTTTATCAGAGGCCTGTACCATGGCGATGCCCATGGCCATGCCCCAAGCAAGGTGTCCATCGGGCCTCATTAAAAGGTACAAGGGTATGAGGGGCTGTATCGGCCTAGGTTGTAAAACCTCAATGTCAACCTTCGTTTCCATCTCCATGGTGGGTAGTTGGAGGTCAAGGACACTGCTATCCGCATCACCACAGTCAAAGAGGCACTTTCCTCTGTGACAGGCCCAGGGTGTAAGACCGAGACCGCATCTGAAGAAGTGTTCAGACCACTGGTATCTTTTAGTTCCTTGTAACAGCTATGGTCTGTATAATGAGGTACTAGGTCGCCATTATCATATTGGTCGTTGTCTGAATCTGTCCCTAAACGGTGGCGGAGAGTACAAACCCTCCCCTGAGACAAAGGTAATGTGTCAGAGTCTGGCGAGATTCCAGTTGGAGGCTCACCTGGTTCTTTGGGGACTAAAGGCATGTCGGAGAGAGCCATTAGGGTGCCAAAGAGACAGCATGGCAATGCAAAAGCCCTCTATCTGCTGCGGTGTCACCAACAACCCTGGAAATTTGGGTTGCCTTACAAGTCAGCCTCGGCTCTGAGAAGCACGTTTATGCCCTTGTGCCTTCTCATGATCTGGAGAGTGGTGTGAAGGGGCTGAGTACCACTTGGACTTGTTCTTTTTTGACTTACCTGATAACTTCGACCATGATAAAAATCTGCCATAGGAACATATTCAGGAACAGGATCTTCCTTTCAACCAGTCATGTTGTGGTGTCTTGGTATTTGGCGACGTAAAGCTTCTCCTTATGGACGTGTTCCGACCTCAAGCATCAAAAGGCACACCTGATGGCAATCTGTCAGAGACATATGCTTGCAACAATTCCTAAAAGGCTTAAACCCTGTAGTTTTAGTGAGTGACATTTTCCTTGCACATTGGTATTGACCTGATCCATTTGGAGTGAATGGTCTTGATCAGAGACAAGGGGTAGCCCCCGATCTGCTTCTGGTGATGTGGAAAAAAGGGAACTAACATGAGCGTGAATGGGTGGCACTTATATGTGGCTCGCACGTTACTTCCAGAGCAGACAAAGATAACACAAAGCCACAAGACACCATGTGTCAGCGCACAGGGTTATCGCTGAATAGTTTCCGAATCTAGTCTGATATCTGGGGAATATACAAAAAGATGAGTAATCTGTAGTTCGAAGTATCCATCAGCAGCTTCCCAATAGTGCTGAGATCCCACTCCACTCTCTTGCTGACATACTACGTCGCAGTTGTATAGTCAGTCAACATCTGGACAGATGCCCATAAAAAAGTAGAGAGAAAGGCCTTCAACACCAGCTGAATCACACTCAGTTTTAGGATGGGGAAGACCTGTTCATCTGGAGAACAGAGGCCACTAATCTTGAGCTCCTCCATAAAAGTCCTCCAATCCAAAGTGGGGGCATCCATCACCACTGTGGTAAAAAGACATCCTTTGTGAAAGGATTCTCCACCACCAACTACCATATCAGATCCACCAGTGTTTCAAGTCACGATGGTGTCCATTAGATTTCCACTGTGCTGAAAGCACTCTGCCTTTGGAGCCCTCATTTGCCAGGGTGTATACATGACGAGGAGGATGCAGGAAGACAGCAGATGTAGGAGCATCTGGACTGGAATCTGCGCTCCCTCCTGAAACATCGAAATCCTAACCTGAATGTTTCAGACCTTGTGGGGAGGAGGGAATTCTTGAAGCGAGGCCATGTCCCAAACCTCCTTTGAAAAGGAGTCACTGAGAGGGCTGTAGGTGAGATGAAGAGAAAATGTCCACCTCAAATGAAATGCGCTCTTCAAGGTCCCTAGAGACTGGAGGGCACAACATTGTTGTCAATGGGAACTGGCCTACTGGCAAACTTTCACCTGAAGGGTGCCCCACAGAGCAAAGGTTTTTCTAACCACAACTGAAGTCAGGCTGTTTGTCGCTGTTTGCAGATGACAACAGAATCTGTGGGAAACAAGCTTTGAGCAGCCACTCGTTAGGTACAGAAACTCTGGGACTCAAGACCTTCTCAGGGATGCCCCTACCACAGCCATTACCTTTGTAAAGGCAAGAAGTGCTGATGTCAGCCCAAATAGGACTGCAAACTGATAATTGGTGAAACCTACCATGTAGGTACCAACAGTGAGACTGGAGGATAAGTATGTGATAGCAAGCGTGCTGCAAGCCACGGGATACCATCTAGTCTCCTGCTTCGAGCACCAATGGAATCTAAGCCAGGGGCCACATCTTAAACTTCTGCTTGCGGAGGCAGCAATTCAAGATCCTGAGATCTAGGATTAAACAAAGACACCATCCTTCTTGGGAACAAGGAAGTACTAAAAACAGCACCCTGATAAGTTTCATGATCTGCACCAACTCCACCACGCATTTTTGCAGCTGGACTACAATCTCCTTTGCAAGTATGTATAGAGGATCTTCTGCTCGAAGTGAATGCGGGGAGGAATCTGGTGAGGAGCATGGTAGAAGGATAGGGCATTTCCCCCTTTTCTCCAATTTGAAGGACCAGCTAGTCCAAAGGTATAACCTTCTAGGCCTGCAGAAATACACCTCACAAGCTACAACACGGGTAAACTAAACCTGCTTTCCTGGTAGTGTGGGGGAGGAAGAGGCAGCAGCTGTTTGTTTGGTATTGTAACCTCTAGACTAGCACCTGAACAGTGGGTTATGAGGCTGCTACGGAGGTTGTGTGGTCCAGTGCTGCTGAAAGTTAAAACCTGTGGACAAGCCACAAACATTTATTGGCAGTAATCCTTTTGAGAATATTGAATACAAAGTGAACAGACCATTGATCTGCTCACTTTAAATCTCTCAAAAGCATTCTGCCCTGTCGTCAAACAACTTGACTGCATCAAAGGAAAGATCCATCAAGGTCACCTGGCCATCATTCAAGAACTTTGATTAACTGACCCAGGCATGCCAACTTAGGACAATTGACGCCCCCATAGCTCTTACACCGGTCTCTGCTGTGGCAAGACCCCCTTTAATACCATGTCTGGATGCAACTTCCCAGTCCTGGACAACGTTGGCAAAATACTCCTAGAAGTGATCTCGTAGGTAGCCAATGTCATGTGGGCCATATCCCACAAGGTGTGCTTACATCTGCCTAGATGGTACGTGGCATTGAGCAACCTGAAGTCTAAATTACCCGCTGAAAACACATTTTTACCTACAGCCTCTAGCTTCTTCAATTTTCTATATTCTTTGGGCAGAATGAGGCCTGCACCACCAAGTTCTGAAGATGGATGGACGGAAAGGAATGTATGGGGCAGGTCTGTATCTTCTTCATCTCATTTACCACCAGGACAAGTAGGTTTTTCCAAGGCTGCTGTCACTGGTTTGAAAAGAGCATCTTTAAAAGGCCATATTGTTTAAGAAGACTGCATAAAAGGCTGAGAAAGCTCCATCAGAAGATTAGCTTAGCTGTACACTGGGGGTAACAAGTGCTCTAGTAATCAAGCCACCTCAGGGAGAGGCCATGAAGGGAACTTCGTCTTTGTCTCTGACAATGTGTCCATCTCACTCACATTCGTCAGAGAAAATGCTCAGCAGTGTCAGTAGACAGAAGAGGTAGTAAGTTAGATGTCTGTCTGCTGTCATCAGCCTTGTTGCTGCAGGGGCCGCCAGATCCTAGACCATGCGCTTATAGGCCAGAGGTTCCAGGTACTACAACCTCCTCTCCCAGTCCTGAGCCACTAGGATGACTTGGGCCTGGCCGTTCAAGATCTTTTTGCGCACTCTGAGCAGGGGTGGAAAGGCATATAGGAGCCTTGATCCCCAATGCAGACGGAATGCTTCTCAGAGGAAGACCTGCCTGGGAGCTCCAACGTGCAAAAGCTTTGAAACTGCACGTTGTCTGTAATAGAAAATAGATCGAGCTAGGGTTCTCCCCAGTGCTGGAAGATGCCTTGTGCCACCTCGAGGTGTAATTGCCATTCGAGATCCTCTAGGTAATGTTGACTGAGTTAGTCTGCACTGGTGTTTAAAAATCCAGCCAGGTGCTAGATTATCAAGGATGTGCCACTTCCAGAGAAGTAGAGCCTCCTGGCACAAGACCCACACCGTCCTGTCAGTTGAATTACCACATGCAATTATGTTGTCTATGAGAACCTGTACCCATTGCCCATTATGGCGCGAGGAACACCTTCCCTGCTTGCTCAATCACTTGCAACTCTAACAAAATGTGGGGAAAAGAATCAAACTTCGACAAGAGTGCGCTGATCACTACCTCCCCAACGTGGCCTCCCTAACACAGGAACGATGCATCTGTCCCAACTGTTAATTCTGGGTAAAGTAGGGTTAGGGAGAGGGATCTGCTGCTGCCCAACTGTGGTCGAGCTGAAACCAACACAGGTCTTTAAGAGTCTCCTTCAGCACCTGGATGAACTCTAGGTCTCCTTTGTGCTGAGCACACGGAGGCATTAATTTCCCAATGCACAGGCTGCTTTTACCACCTTCGGTAGGACTCGAGCAGGATGCCAAGTTGACAGAAGCCTCAGAGCAGCATTCACTGAGACCCAGCCCAAGGGTTGAATCATAAGGATCATAGCCGAATGTTCTGGAGTTGATGAGGGAATGCTTGAAAAAGCAGTGTCCAGGTTGCGGAGGCTGGTGTAAAGGAGTCAGGAGTGACTTTGCATGTTGATGGAAAAGTCCAATTTTGTCAATGAGGTCAACAAGTCAGCCGACATTTGGAGGTGGATTACGACTGCATGAGGAGTCCGACTTTAGTAGCCAGTTGAGATTTTTTGGAAGACTGGCACTCCCAAACTCTGTAGATGGGCTGCAACCATCATCACCTTTGTGAACTCCTGAGGTGCACTTATAAGGCCGAAGGAGGGTGAACTGAAAGAGCTATTGGCATACCAGCAATCACAGGCAGCGTCTGAGAAATTGCAGAAATAGGCATCCTGTAGGTCCAATGCCACCATCCATTTTCTTAAATCCAGGGCAGACAGATTTTGGGCAAGGGTGAGCACCTTGAACTTATCCTCCTGACAAAGTTCAGGAGGAGCAAATTGAGGATGGGGTGATAGCAGGAAATAACAGGAGTAACAACCAGTTCCAGTATCTGATGCCGAAATCCTCTCTAGTGCTCTCTTGGACATGAGAGCTTGAACTTCTTCGCAGAGTAGGGACGAGTGGTCCTCTTGGAGGTTTTCCGGTGCGGGTAGCATATCTGGTGGATGGGTAGTGAATAACCATGCTGCACAATCTGGAGCATTCATTGGTCGGATGACAAACCCCTCCACCTGGGGAGGTAGAACATGACACACGCTTGCACCAGGCGATCGAGAGCTGCAGAGGGCTGCCTAGAGCAGTTTTTCTGCAGAAGGGGGAGCTGATGGTTTGGTAGAACATTGCTCCTGGGGGCCTGAATGCCGTCACCCTCATCCTCTGCCTTTACCTCCAAAGGATTGGGAGGCCGTTGCTTTTAAGGTGCATATTGGTGCTTACACTGGTGATATGCCCCAGCCATAGCCTCAAAATGGGTGGGGTTGTAGTGGGGTCTGCCGGACAGGTGGAGCTAGGTCTAGACAGCGAGCTGTGGCTTTGCTCTCGCTAGATCTTTCCAGGGTTAAGCCCGCCTTTGCTCAAACCAACCTAGTGCTGTCGAAGGGCATATGCGACTGTTGGACATTCCACAAGAAGACCATGAAGCAAATCCAAGCATGGCACCATAGCACCTTGCTAATCTTGAGTACCTTAACCAGGCAGTCGGTGATGTCCAAGCCTGAATGAATAGAATATTTGTCAGCATCCTGGTCATCTGTGATTATGTTTTGCAGGGAGGACTGGATATCCTCTGGGACAGCTGGCAATATGTCCACCATTACGTCCCATAAAGCATGCAAATATGTGCCCAGGAGGCCAGACAAGGGTAAGGCTGGTAGAGGAGACCGCACATCTGGCGAAGGTGTTTATTCGCTGTTACTCACGGTCAGGAGAAGTTGTAGGAAAGGCACTAGGGTCCAGACAACTAGAGGATCTTTGCACCACTAAACTCTGAGATGGAATGCTGAAGCAAGAAATCGGGATCCTTGTGGGTGGGTTTATGTTGTCTTGTCCTCCTGTTAATAGACAAGTGTCAAGATTCCGGCTTAGTTCAGGTACCCACTAGCCCATCAGTGAAAGTCTCATTGAAAGGTAACAGATTTTTGGTAGGCTTGTCCTGGGTTGATGACTTCGGTGAAAACTCTAGTCCTCACCTCTGTTGTGGGAAGGGTGAGGTATCCTACATTTGCTGCACTCCTAGTTGCTGTTGCAAAGGAAGTGGACTTCTCAGTTGCCATGGCTATGTTTGGGGAAGAAAGGTCAATGTTTGTGGAGGTGTCCAGGCCACTGACTTCCTGCAGGTCATCAAATAAGTTCCCATCACCATAAGGGTCAGCATAGGGATGGTCATCATCAACCTCATGGTGAGGAGCATACGTTTTGGATCCTCAAGGTCCAATTAGACTACCGGCAAGCACGGGTGCCATGAGTAATTGCCAGTGGCTGAGATTAATTCAACAAGTCCATCCATTATGTTGCTGCAGTTGACGCCCTAACGTGCAAAGGGTATGCCCAGACATGGGTCCCATGCTCACTGTGCCATAGGACTCAAGCTAGACCTTAATGACGAGCCTAAAGTAGGATAAAACTGGTCCGTGGTTGCTTATGGTCCCTCCTAGAAGGGGCCTTGCTTGGAAGTTTGGGCTGGACTGTTCCCATTAGGAGTTTAAGGCAGGGTCTTTGTCTAGAGTGAAATAGTGGGCGACCAAAGATGGACTGAAGAGCAGCCCCGTAGGAGTAAATCAAGCATTCGATCTATCACTTTGTTGCATTCCTCATCTTCAGGTAAGAACCGGGGAAGATGGGCCTCTGAGAACAGGTCACCATTATCACACACTGACTTGACAGATTTAGAAGCATAGAACCGATGACAGTAGTCAATAAAGATAATTAATTTCATTTTGTGTATAGTTAACCTCTCTGTCATTAGTGCGGTCACTCTGGGTCTGTAACTTCAGAGTTTTATTAATTTGTGCTAGTAGTTTAAATATTTTACCTCCTTCTACATGTATTCTTCCTGTGAGCTCGCTACAAGTCATAACCCTAAATGTTTCCGTTACAAGTTTTTTTTTTTACTGACAATATGTATGCAATTCATCTCAAATTATCATTTTCTCCAGTTCTCTCATTGTGTCCTCTAGTGCTTCCAACTTCCTATGTAGGACAGGCCAGACCCCATATATTATTGTTGTTATACACATTCCTTTCATCACCACCTTAAATGCTTGACATATTGTCCTGGTATCATTCACAGCCCCTTAATGGTCTTTAAAGTAATATACTATAAAATGACAGCATCCAAGAGAGTGATTGGCTGCAAATTCCAGGGTGGCACTCACGCTGCAGTAAATCGGAGCAATATATAAAATATTATTTTGCATAAATATTCAAGACCAGCAGTTACCCTTACCATGCAAAGTGAAAAGAACATGTACAACGTAGAACAGACATTTGCAGGGGCGAAAAGTATGAATATATGGTCGTCTGGGTGCGCTTCACTCCAGGAGGGTCTCACAAATTTGTCATTTTTGCAGACTCTGACCTTGCATTGCATCTTGAGCACAGGGCCCCAGAAGAGGACATGATCTGTCTTTTGCAGTGTCAGCAATACAGTTAAAGTCTCCCCACATATCAGGTGAGCTGGTCTCTCTACTGGAAATCTGGGGCAGGACTTACGCAGAAACTGTGCAGGGGCAATACTGGGAGCGCAGAGACCTTCCAAGACCACTGGTCTACCACCCTAGTCTACCATGCAGTCAACGAACAGGAATAGAACTCGGCCAAATCCATACAAGCACCCCCCCTCCCAACCCTGGAAAGGCTGAATAATTTTTGTGATATACATGTCCCCTGCAACATCTATGGATTTTCCAGCCCTCATCCCCAGAAATGTAGTGTTAGACACAATTTAGGGGGTAACATGGCCACTCTGGACCAATGGAGTCGAACAGTATATATGACTGACTTGTCATGTATTCCAGCCTACAGGACCCTGCAGGCAGGTATTAGTCCCAGGCCGATCCTCGTGTGGGTTGGAGATTGGATGGCATTGGGGCTCGGCAGACAAGTCTTCTGAATTGCAGGGCAGGAGTGGGCTCTTGGCAGCTTCTCCTTTTAGGCAGTTGCAGCCTCCGGGACAATGTAGCAGCTCCTCAGAGGTGGTGCCTTTTATAGAAGCAGTAGGCCTTCGAAGCAGTCGTCGGGAATGCAAGCAACACAATGATGTGGCAAATGTCTTCAACAGCTCACAACAGTAACTGAAGCTGGGACCCCTCATACGTCTGTCTGAGTGATTACCTGCTTCATTCCCAGGCAGTCAGGTCCTTCGCACTGGGCTTTAGCTCCTTAACAGTGTCTCCTTCTGCAAGGTCATACTCTCACCCTCTAGGCAGGCTTTTAAAAGCTTAGGCACACCATCAGCTTATCAATCAAGTTGCAGACTTCAGGTGATATCCCTCCCCTCGGGAAACTGGCTGCCATGCAGCACTCGCCCCAGTGATATAGAAGTCCTTCAAATACTGTCTGGTCAAGAAGAACATGGAGTTGGAACAAAGTGGGGTGGTTTAGATCCCACTTTTATACTCATTTTCCAGACCAGGGACATGGAGGAAAGGGGTTGGGTTGGTTTTATTTCAGAAATCATTTTCTGGCTGCTGCTCAGATGCATGGTTTGTGCAACGTGGTGGTACTCTCAGTGAATAGCAATGCTGCTAGCTCTAAGCAGCAGTATACCAAACAAGGGCACAAGAGAATTTGACATCTCTGCACCTGTCTGTCATGAGCCTTCCAAATGCAGAAATGAAGGCCAGACCCTGCCTAGAAACTTCCTCACCTTGCTAAACAAACTGCATTATGATTCCCCACACCCGACAAACTCCAAAACACCACCATTCCCCAAATGGCAGAGCTCAGTAAGACATTTGCTATCAAAGGGCCTGCAGAGATCCTAGTGACTTCAGAGGAGCTTCTTCCCAGAAAGCAGGGACACTCTACACCATGTTTCACATCACCAAACTTTTTTTGTTTTCTCAAAAACAAATTCCCATAGCTGATTTTTTTTTAAATACAAAATATAAATGACCCTGAAACCCTGGTGGGGTGTCAATTACCCCCCCCCCCCTTTCCCAAGTTCATGGCTGACAGGTTTTCCCTGATTGTCCCAAGCCGGGGGGAACCTCCTTCCCAACCCCCCCACCCACCAAAAAAAAGCAAGTCAGACCATTCGCTGTAAATAAGATCCAACTTGAAATGTAGGTGCATTATTTCCGACAGTGGAGCCACCTCCATCGGAAACAAAAGTGTGCCCGACTCAAAACAGTGCTGGTGGCGGCATAAATCAGGTTCAAAGTCTTTCTAGAAACTCTAAAAGCAGCCCTGACTATCATACTCCCTAAATTCAGGATTGGAGTCCCCACCTTCCACTGTCTGGATAAAACCTATGTATAAACATACACACAGCACTAGATGATGGAACAATGCACAGCATAAGAATCTAGAAGAATGTCATGCTGTGAAAGGTCTATTGGCAGGAATTTCTAGTCACTAAAGAGTTGCATACCCCCTGGGGTGAGACACCCTCATGTGGCTCTCCTGAATAACTCTCTCGAAAGCACCAAGCTCACATTTTGACACCTGACAGATACAAGGCTTTGAGATTTGGATTATTGAGTATGTGCATTTGAAAAGCACAATTAATCCCGGAGCACATCATCGCCGGTCAGAACGTTGTTCCTCTAGCTTTAGACCTCTCCACCTTATCAACTCCCTTTGTCCAGATTTTACATTATGGTATTGATGTCTGTTTATATCAGGCTGAAGACTGATTTGACTAATTGTATGAAGGGCTATATGAACCACCCTGAGTAGCTTAATATAATATAGAGATTCCAACTGGAAATAAGTATATCGACTCCAAAATTGAGACATGTGGGCTTCGCTAACTTATCACTGAGTTATCTGTCTTGATAGTTGGTGAATTCTTGAAGGAAGTGGAGTCCCTTCAAAAGATTCTCCAGCATGGCAGATACTAAGAGGTTGACTAGGCCAAAGTCTTATCCTTCAAGTTACCAAAATAGAATGCCACTTATTATGTAAACACTACTGCAACGGTCTCACATTTTGCCAGCCAATCAGTACAGAGACGATTCAGAATACTATGGAATCTTGCGCCGTCTGAAAAGATAGTGCCTCTTCAACAAATCTCAGTCTAAGACAGTAAGCAGATGTTAGCATATCTCTTCTTCAGAGACTCTTCTATATATGCTGTCTTTTTGTTACTGTCCCTCATGTGACTCTTCCCTTTCTGATCGTATACAGATTCCATGCATCTTCCTGTATTCTTTGGTGCTCTCATAGTCCACAAGAGATCTGCTGGACATATGACAAGAGGATGAATGAAAGCTGAACCTTCTCGCACACAGAATTGTTGAACTGAAGGTGAAATAGTACGAGCAAGTAATTAGGTGCTGCCTGGGTGCCTCCTGAGTCTTGGAGGTGGAATTAATGCTTATGATAGCGCCATTCCAGTCGGGAATGGCGACCCCCGACGCACACTGAATACAACAATTTCTTTGAACTTGGTGTTTATTTCAAAATAAAGTTTTATTTAGAACGTTGAATTTTTAAATGTAATCCTTGATTCTTCACATAGTTTGTAAATCAAAGTTATCTTCAGGGGCATTGATGTTCTACAAAAAGATGAAACACAACTTTAATATATTCGTAATACATTGCATATCAAAATCATAATAGTACTAATAGTGTGTTATTACACATATACACAGGCATATTTAAATGACTTTCATCAGTAACCAGAGACTTCATGAAACGTAAATGCGCTTTTTTTCATAAATGTACACAAAATATTACTGGTCTTCGGTGATATATAGCCACACAAATCATCGAAAGTCCAAAAAATGACTCAGTCTCGTGCATGCAGTAAAAATAAACCAGTGTCTTGAGAGTGTAGATGAACAGAAGAAACAAGCGCTCTAAAGTATTCTACGAGCAAATCTGAGATTGAATGAGAGTCAAACATACCTTCCTCGTTGAAGGAAGTGTTTTGTCAATATTAAATCGTTCTAAATAAAACTTTATTTCGAAATAAACACCAAGTTCAAAGAAATTGTTCTATTCAGTGTGTGCCGGGGGTCGCCATTCCCGACTGGAATGGCGCTATCATAAGCATATGACAAGAGGCACACTCTTCAGAGGACTGTGAATGAGTCACCGGCCAAAGACACGGTACCTTTTCTTCTCTTCATAGTCCCACAGAAGGGGAAACTTCACAAAACGTGAAAGCAATTCTCCAAGGGAAATTGTCAATAGATGCCTGGGCAAATGCTGACTGAGTGACAAAAAGATAGAGAATATACACCAAGTAATAGTCCGAATATTCTACATGTAAGCATGGACCTTATAAGAGGTGGAATCGATCAGGATGCCTCTCCGATTGAGGCATGGACGATGCTTTGCTCACACCTGATCAATCTTTTCCCAGCAAAACAGCAGGCCCAAAGGACAATCCCGCCTCGCCAGTTCATACTTTCAAAATAGTCAAAGTCACTTAAGAAAGCCAGAAACAATGCTCTGCGGCTACTTGCAAAATCTCCGGGGAATAGTGAACTCCTAAAACTTTATCAAGCAGTCCAAAAATCATTCAGGCTGGCGATTACCAAAGACAAACAGACGCACGGAAATCAGTTCTGGTGTAAATTCAATCAATCAATCAAAGACATTTATAGAGCGCACTACTTACCCGTAGGGTCTCAAGGCGCTGGGGGGGAGGGGGGTGCCGTTACTGCTCGAACAGCCAGGTCTTCAGCTTCTTCCTGAAGGAGAGGTGGTCTTGGGTCAGGCGCAGGTCGGTCGGGAGGGAGTTCCAGGTCTTGGCGGCCAGGTAGGAGAAGGACCTTCCTCCTGTTGTCGCTCTTCGGATGCGGGGGACGGCGGCGAGGGCGTGGTTGGCTGATCGGAGGTGGCGTTTGGGAGCGTAGAAGTTGATTCGGTTGTTGAGGTAGCTCGGGCCTTGGTCGTGTAGGGCTTTGTGTGCGTGGGTGAGGAGGCGGAAGGTGATTCTTTTGTTGACGGGGAGCCAATGCAGGTCTCTGAGATGTCCGGAGATGTGGCTGGTTCGTGGGATGTCGAGGATGAGTCTGGCTGAGGCGTTCTGGATCCGCTGGAGTCTCTTCTGGAGCTTGGCGGTGGTACCGGCGTAGAGGGCGTTGCCGTAGTCCAGTCGGCTGGTGACGAGGGCCTGGGTGACGGTCTTCCTGGTCTCGGTGGGGATCCACCAGAAGATCTTCCGTAGCATGCGTAGGATGTTGAAGCATGCCGAGGAGACGTTGTTGACTTGCCTGGTCATGGAGAGGGAGGAGTCCAGGATGAAGCCCTGGTTGCGTGCGTGGTCTGTCGGTTTGGGTGCGGTGCCCAGGGCTGAAGGCCACCAGGAGTCGTCCCAGGCGGAGGGGGAAGAGCCCAGGATGAGGACCTCCGTCTTGTCTGAGTTCAGTTTCAGGCGGCTGGTCGTCATCCACTCGGCTACCTCTTTCATCCCTTCGTGCAGGTTGGCTCTGGCGGCGGCGGGGTCGTTGGTCAGGGAGAGGATCAGCTGGGTGTCGTCGGCGTAGGAGATTATGTTCAGGTTGTGCTGGCGTGCGATGGCCGCGAGGGGGCTCATGTAGACGTTGAAAAGGGTGGGGCTCAGCGAGGATCCTTGAGGGACGCCGCAGATGACTTCGGTGGCCTCTGACTTGTACGGTGGTAGGCGGACTCTCTGTGTTCTTCCGTCGAGGAAGGAGATGATCCATTCCAGAGCCTTCTCCTGGATTCCGACGTTGCTGAGGCGCTGTACTAGGGCGCGGTGGCAGACAGTGTCGAATGCCGCGGAGAGGTCTAGGAGGATGAGGGCCGCTGTTTCTCCGTTGTCCATCAGGGCTCGGATATCATCGGTGGCGGCGATGAGGGCGGTCTCGGTGCTGTGGTTGGCTCGGAAGCCAGACTGTGAGGGGTTGAGGGATCCATTCGTCTCAAGGAAGGCGGCCAGCTGCTTGTTGACGGTCTTCTCGATGACTTTGGCTGGAAACGGGAGGAGCGAGATGGGGCGGTAATTCTTGAGTTCGGTGGGGTCCGCTGTGGGTTTCTTGAGTAGAGCGCTGAGTTCGGCGTGCTTCCAGCTCTCCGGGAAGGTGGCGGTGTCGAAGGAGGTGTTGATGATGTCTCGCAGGTGGGGTGCGATGACAGCGTCGGCCTTGTTGAAGACGTGGTGAGGGCAGGGGTCGGTCGGAGATCCGGAGTGGACGGAGTTCATCGTGCGGATGGTGTCTTCGGTGCTGATCGGAGTCCAGGCGCGGAGGGTGGTGGTGGTGGGTGGTGGTACGGTCGTGGTGTGCGTTGGTTGGTTGTTGAAGCTGTTGTGTATGTCCGCGATCTTGTTGTGGAAGTATGAGGCGAGGGAGTTGCAGAGGTCTTGCGATGGGGTGATGTCGTTGTTTCCTGCGCTAGGGTTGGATAGCTCTTTCACGATGTTGAAGAGTTCCTTGCAGTTGTGTGCGTTGTTGTCCAGCCGGTTCTTGAATGCAGTTTTCTTGGCGGCCCGGATCAGCTGGTGGTGCTTCCGGGTGGCAAGCTTGAAGGTGGTCATGTTGTCCGGTGTTGGTTCCCTTCTCCAGACTTTCACGAGGGCTCGGCAGTTCTTCTTGGAGCTCTTGAGTTCGTCGGTGAACCATGGGGCTTTCTTGCTGCCGGGTCTGCTGGGCGGGGTCCTCAGCGGGGCGAGCTCGTCCGCGCAGTTGCTGATCCACTTCGTGAGGTTGTCGGCGGCCTGGCTGGGGTTCGCTGAGTTGGCAGGAGGGTGCTGGCTCAGGGAGGTGGCGAGCTGGTCGGCTGAGATCTTGTTCCAGCTCCTGCGGGCAGCCTGTTGCTGGTGGTGGTGGGTCGTCGTTCTTTTGAAGGTGAAGTGGACGCAGCTGTGGTCCGTCCATTGAAGCTCTGTGGCGTGGCTGAAGGTGATGTCTGTGCTGGATGAGAAGACTGCGTCAAGTGTGTGTCCGGCGAGGTGGGTGGGGGTGGACACCAGCTGCTTGAGTCCAAGATTGGCGAGGTTGTCGAGCAGGGTGCTGGTGTTGCGGCCGTTGTTGTTCTCCAGGTGGAAGTTGAGGTCTCCCAGGAGGATGTAGTCAGCGGAGGGGAGGGCATGCGGGCTGACGAAGTCGACGATGTCCTCGCTGAATTGGGTGCGTGGTCCCGGAGGTCGGTAGATCAGAGTGCCTCTGAGGGTGGTCTTCGGGTCGGTGTGGATCTGGAAGTGCAGGTGTTCGGCGGTGGTAAGGGTGTTGTCGGTGCTGGTCGTGATACGGATGGTGTTCCTGTGGATGATGGCGATGCCTCCTCCCATCTGGTTGGCGGTGCGGTCCCTCCGGGTGATCTTGTAGCCCTCTGGGATGGCGATGGCGATGTCGGGAGCTGAAGAGGCGTTCATCCAGGTCTCCGTGAGGAAGGCAACGTCGGGGGCTGTGGTGTCGAGGAGGTTCCAGAGTTCGATGGCGTGTCTGTGGACAGAGCGGGTGTTGAGCAGGATGCACTTGAGGTGGGTGCTGCTGGAGTTCGACTTGGCGGGTGCTGGTGCGATGCAGGTCCGGATGCAGGTGAACTTGCAGGCGTGGCAGCTGAAGGGTCCGTGGGTGCGTCGTGGTGTGGCGTGGTAGCACCCTGGGAGTCGACCGGCGTTGAGTGCGCTGAGGTTGGCGGCGGTGTACGTCAGGCGGGTCGGCCGGGGTCTTCGGGGGCCAGGGGTCCTGGCGCTGGGCGCGGTCCGGTCGCAGACGGGCTTACCTTTGGCGCGCCTTCGGCGCACAATCGGCGCGCCCGCTGCGCGTGACCGCTGCGCGTTCGCACGGTCGCCATATATGGTGAAGTGCGCGGGTGGGCGGAGCAGCTGGGAGGCGGGAGCGGGGAGGGTACAGAAAGAAAAGGGGCGGGGTTAGCGGAGATGGCGGGAAGCGGGGAGCGGGGAGGGATGCGACGAGGGCGGCACAGGGAAGTCAAAAAACGGCACAAATGGGGCAAAAAATACAAAACTACAGGTAAACTTACAGAGCAGATAGACAAAACAAAGACAGGGACACAGGGCAGCAAACTAGCACAGACCACGCCGCTCGATGGCAGGGGGCGTGGTCACGCGGCAGAGCCGAGGCAGCGAGGCACAAGGAGAGGGGGCACACGCAGCAGCTGGTGGCCGTGCGGCGCGGGGGTGTCCTAGAACTAGGTCACACTCACCTGCGTCGCACGGTCGCCATATATGGCCAAGTGCGCGGGTGGGCGGAGCAGCTGGGAGGCGGGAGCGTACAGAAAGAAAAGGGGCGGGGTTAGCGGAGATGGCGGGAAGCGGGGAGGGATACGACGAGGGCGGCACAGGGAAGGCAAAAAACGGCACAAATGGGGCAAAAAATACAAAACTACAGGTAAACTTACAGAGCAGATAGACAAAACAAAGACAGGGACACAGGGCAGCAAACTAGCACAGACCACGCCGCTCGATGGCAGGGGGCGTGGTCACGCGGCAGAGCCGAGGCAGCGAGGCACAAGGAGAGGGGGCACACGCAGCCGCTGGTGGCCGTGCGGCGCGGGGGTGTCCTAGAACTAGGTCACACTCACCTGCGTCGCACGGTCGCCATATATGGCCAAGTGCGCGGGTGGGCGGAGCAGCTGGGAGGCGGGAGCGGGGAGGGTACAGAAAGAAAAGGGGCGGGTTAGCGGAGATGGCGGGAAGCGGGGAGGGATGCGACGAGGGCGGCACAGGGAAGGCAAAAAACGGCACAAATGGGGCAAAAAATACAAAACTACAGGTAAACTTACAGAGCAGATAGACAAAACAAAGACAGGGACACAGGGCAGCAAACAAGCACAGACCACGCCGCTCGATGGCAGGGGGCGTGGTCACGCGGCAGAGCCGAGGCAGCGAGGCACAAGAAGAGGGGGCACACGCAGCAGCTGGTGGCCGTGCGGCGCGGGGGTGTCCTAGAACTAGGTCACACTCACCTGCGTCGCACGGTCGCCATATATGGCCAAGTGCGCGGGTGGGCGGAGCAGCTGGGAGGCGGGAGCGGGGAGGGTACAGAAAGAAAAGGGGCGGGGTTAGCGGAGATGGCGGGAAGCGGGGAGGGATGCGACGAGGGCGGCACAGGGAAGGCAAAAAACGGCACAAATGGGGCAAAAAATACAAAACTACAGGTAAACTTACAGAGCAGATAGACAAAACAAAGACAGGGACACAGGGCAGCAAACTAGCACAGACCACGCCGCTCGATGGCAGGGGGCGTGGTCACGCGGCAGAGCCGAGGCAGCGAGGCACAAGGAGAGGGGGCACACGCAGCAGCTGGTGGCCGTGCGGCGCGGGGGTGTCCTAGAACTAGGTTTTTAGTGTGGGAGAGCAGGAAATTAGTGAGGGAGAGCAAGAGCCGAAATTTAAGAAAATTCTGGGCCCTAATTAACCACTCCAACCCGAGTACATCGAGCTTCGGATCGGCAAACATCCAAGAATCAGACTGGGCAACTTTCCTCAATGACCACTTTAGGCCACCAGAATACTCAGGAGCTAAAGGAAGCATCCCCCCAAGAGAGATTGAGACGGATTTTAGTAACATGCGGAGCATATCCACTGAATGTTTACACTCAGTCAGCGAGGATCTTCAGATGCCGCAAGAAAGGGTTGCCTCAGCTGTGTCAAAAGCTAGATCAGACGGAGCACCGGGCCCAAATGGCTTGCCACAGAGCCTGTTTAAATCCGACATAGCTCTCTGGTCAGGGCCGCTAACAAATCTTTTTAATTATGCTTTAAGAACTGCAACAATCCCGGACTCATGGCGGGGTGCAATAATCCACCCAATCTATAAATCAGGATCCCGCGCCTCCCCCAACAATTATAGACTCAGTGCTCTTTTGGACATTGAGGCTAAGCATTATGCAGGTCTCCTCTTGGAGGAGTTGAGGCTATGGGCAAAGGAACACAAACTGATACCGAAGAACCAAACCGGTTTTATTGCCAACTCCGGGACTAGGACCAACCTATTAGCATTGTCAACTATTGTCAAAAAAGCACTCTCAATATCTAGGTCAGTGCTTTGCTGCTTTGTCGACTTCAAAGCCGCGTTTGACAGGGTCCCAAGGGCGGCTTTATGGGAAAAGCTAAGAAAATGGGGGATCTCTAATAAACTACTGGAGGCAATCATTCAACTTCACTCTTGTACCTGGGTCCGGGTGAAGTTGGGGTCCGGCACGCATCTCTCGCGGAAAATCATGACACCTAGAGGTGTGAAGCAGGGATGAGTGCTGGCCCCCACCTTTTTAACCTGTTTATAGCGGATTTGTCAATGACACTGGATGAAACAAATAGTCATCCCCCAAAGGTGGGAGGAACAGCACTAAGTAACCTTTTATATGCCGATGACCTGGTTCTTTTTAGCCTCACTAGAGTCGGGCTGCAAAGGCTCCTTGACAAACTACTTAGTTACACGATCACGAACCAACTAGAGGTTAATTTAAAGAAAACCAAAGTTGTCCCCTTTGAAAGGAAATGGCATGTCGGTGGTGGGTGGTCATATAACAAGCCTTGTTACAGGTCACTCGTACAAATATCTAGGTGTTCACCTGGACTCTAGGGGTAATCTCATTAAACAGCGCAACAAGATCGCAGTTAAAGCTATGAACCTTGGGGTGTCACTAGCCAAGCTCACGAAAAATCTCTCTGGCCCAACTCTCTCCCCACTTTTGGAAGTCCTGAGAGCAAAAATTGGCCCTACCCTATCATACGGCATAGAGATATTTAGGGGCAAACTGAACACTGTCTTAAATCAACACACGACTAAAATCTATAAAAAGGTCCTCCATCTGCCAAATTCCGCATCTGCAGCACAGATAAGATTAGAGCTGGGGTTATTAAATTATGAGGCCTCTAACATCAGCGCATACTTAAACCTCTGTCATAAACTGAGACAAGCGGACCTAGGCACACTAGAATCCTTAGTCTGGCTAGAAATCACCCAGAAAAATCCAGGAGGTGCTTTTGGTCGCATTTTTAAGGACTCCATTCAGTAATGTCGGCGAGTGGCTTATGGGCCCTTAACCCCAGCCAGAAAGCATTCAAACCCGGTATTAAAAAATGTGTGAGAATGAGTTCACTCATTACGGACAAAGCCCTCTTTTCCCAACGCAGTCATGCTTGGGCTCTTGTAAATTCTTACAGACGGTTAGCCCCCGCCACTTACCGGTCTTGCACATACTCACTGTATTTAAAACGCAGCCTTATGGCTATTAGAACGGGTGACTGGCGATTTCTGCAAGATCTGCCCCCCTGGCGACGTATGGTGGAAAACCTAACCTGTAGAGGGTGCGGCAAGACAGCTGAAACTCTGTTGCACGTGGTCTGCCTTTGCCCAGCCCTTAATTCCCAAGGCAGGTGCAAACTCAAAGCTGAATGGAACAGGCTGGGTGTTCGGACCTGTAGGCAAGCCATCATTGTGGCTCTGAACCCCCGAAAATACAGATTTAAACATAGGATTAATAATTTTTATTCAGCAAGCATATCGTAACTTTATGCAAAAGAGGTCCTGCTAATGCTTCCCCCTTATTTTATTGTTTAAATCATCTAATATATTTCCACCACATCCTCAAAAGAAAAAAAAGGGAAGATCAAATGAAAAGAACATCATGTTTTTTTAACTTGACTGGCCAACACATTGAGTGGTACCTCTAAGAACACTGGTTTGTCTTTCATATGTACGATACCACTGACTGTCAGTGTAACAAAAATGGGGTGAATAGTTTTGTACATTACGTTTTAAATCTTTTTTCTTCTTTCTTTTAAAATGGTATGGAATTAGGAGGTCTAGGATGTGGAAGAGCTCTATTGTTATTATGGGTGTCTGATTGATCGCCTTGTTTTCTTTTTTATTTTAACAGTTTGTATACAATGTGAATTTTTTAATTTTCTTTTAAAGGTATCTGTGTTATATCTAAATAAAGATTATCATCATACACCAAGTATTGCACAAATCATTCGATTGTTTTTGCAGAAGAGAAAAGAGCTCAAGCATCTGCTCACAGGAGCAAACTAAAGCAAAACAAAAAAAAAAAGCAACTTCATGAGCTGCAAAACTACCTTAAATGGTGCAGTGCCTTAATTTCATCTCTGGAAAGCTGCAGTGCAACCTAGCTCAATTTCTTCCTTTTTCAAAACTGTTCAGGAAAAGATCATCCCCTTAGTTTCACACTAGGGAGCTACTCTATCTAACTTTTTCTTGGATAAGATCCGCACTATTCAGGCAGCCTTTTCACATGGTGATAATGAGACCGTGGTATCTGTCCAACCTCTAACTCCCAGGGCTGAACACTGCCTGGATGCGTTTAAGACAGTGGATCTGCAGGACTCTCTCAAAATCATTAGGAGCTTAAAATCTAGCTCACCCTTTGATCCCTGTCCTGCTAGACTGCTTGCCGCAGCAGCAGAAATGATCAACGCAGAGGTGAATAGCATTGTTAATTTAGCTCTCCCAACAGACAGTGTTCCAGCGGCCTGGAGTTTGCCACTTATAAAAAAAAAACATCACTTGATCCTCTCAATCCGGGAAACTACCAACCCATTTCCCTCTTGCTGGGGTTGGCTAAAGTGTGTGAGAAGGTGGTCAATAACCAACTCACCAAGTTTATTGAGAGGAAGGGTATTCTGCACCCTGCACAATCGGGGTTCTGGGCTGCTCATAGCACGAGTCGGTCCTGGTGAAGGCCATTCGGGAATGTCTGGACGCCGGCAGGAGAGCAGCACTGATCCTGCTGGACCTCTCGGCGGCGTTAGACACGGTCCTACACTCTCCTCTCACAACTCGCCGAGATAGTTGTGTTGGGCACTGCCTGGAACTGGCTTAGATCCTTCTTAGAAGGCGTGGCCCAACAGATCTGGATGCCCCCGTGCTCCTCTTCTACACAGTTTGTGCCCATGGGAGTTCTCCAGGGGTCTTGTCTTAGCCCCCCTTCTGTTTAATATTTATGTTACACGCTTCGTCTACTTGGCAGAGAGCTTGGGAGCCAAGGTGATGGCCTACGCTGACGATACCCAGCTGCTATTCACTTGGGACAATAATGAGGAGTCGGTTTCTTCCGTCCATCATTGCCTCATCTATTTTTAAATGGTTAGCAGCTGCGCAGCTAAAGTGCAATGAGAAGTCCGAAATCATCCTCTTTGGAAAATTTTCTCCTAATTTCCAAGAATCTCTTTGGCTGCCTGAGCTCGCGATGCCATCCTCTCTAAGGAAACCAGCTAAGAATCTGGGGGTATGGTTTGATGAGTCTTTCTTTCTCATACCATATTAGGAAGCTGGACAATAATTGTTCTGGCCTCCTCAAAACTCTGATGAAGTTTTTTCCTCTTCTCCCCCCAGGCAGCTAGAGAAACTGACCTGCTCACTAATTTTGTCCTGGTTGGGCTCTAGCCAATGCACTATACATTGGCATTCTGGGTTACCTGCTGAAAAAGCTGCGGGTTCTCCAAAACGCGGCGGCCAGACTAGTTCTGGGTATCTCTACCAGGAGCAGTGTGCAACACCATCTATATTCACTGCATTGGCTCCTAGTCGCGGAACGGGTCAAGTTTAAATCATTGGTTGTGGCTCACAGAGTGCTGCATGGGCTTGTCCCACTCTACCTACAAAAACGTTTTTCTTTCTATGTTCCATCTAGACAGCTGCGCTCCACATTCCTCCGCTTTGTGCAGGTTCCTCAATTCAAATACTAGAGGCTTGGAGGTAACTCATTGACAAAAAAGGCTACTGCTGACTGGAATGCCCCGACCCCTTGTCCTACACAATACTCCGGAACTGGTGATATTCAAGAAACATTTGAAAACACATCTCTTGGCTTAAACAGACACTTTCCCCCTTTTGCTGGTATCGCGCCGGGACACTTGTGAGTATCCGTGCGCACTATAAATTAAAATAACATAACTTTGCAATACAAATAAAAACACTGAAAATCTTGCTAATAAAGCCTCCTTTAAGTCCATGTAAAAACTGCCAAATTGGGAGGGATGGATTATCATTGCCACCATAGTCATCTGAGTGGTGGCAAGCTCTGTTCAGTCTCAAAAAGACAGTGGAGCCTCTGAGAGCCCCTCTGCAGTAGTAGTAGCAGCATGGGATCAGACTATGGTTGTATGTGGACAAGATGCACCGTAGTAGATTAAGAGAGTGAACTCATTTGACTAGTTGGATTGCCAAGTCAGTACAGGTGCATGAAGGCGGGATTAAAGCAAGTTTCAGCCAGGGTGGAAGTTAGCAGCACCAGAGATGGCGCTGTACCCTGGACAGGTCCAAATTTTTCAGATGACACAAAAGATGGTTCGAGCCACAGAGAAACGGAGATAGCTTGCATGAGCACACAAATACAGTGCTGCGAAGCGCTAGGTAGTAGAGGCAGCGTAGCAATTACACGGAGAAGAAGGTGGCAAGTATTCCATTTTCAGCTTTACAGACCTAGTTATGTCCAGAGCACAGTACATCATTATTCTGAACAGCCCCAGAGGAAGGGAGTGCATCCCAAAATGCATTGGGCAAATGGCTCTTTGAATAGAGCATCATACAAGAAAAGAGTATTATATTGTTATTTTTACATAAAGATATGCAAATGTAATTATTGTTTAGAAGATACAGGAGTGTTCTCCGTATTTAAATATATTTAAAGCAAATCAAGAATATTAGTAAAAGAAAATAAATAATGAGTTCAAAAGTCCGATTTACACTTCATTTTTTGCAAGGAATTATATATTCTTAAAGCAGTGCTCCTCTGGGTCCAGGAAATTAGTTATTCTTGGCCACACCAAAATTGATCTCACGCGTATGACTGACGGCATATGCACAAGAGAGGCACGCAAAACAGAGGATGGTTCTGCCAGCAGGAATCAGAATGGGTGCCCAGTGGATCCTTGGGGCTCGAAGGTGTGTTAGAAGTGTGCTAAAAATATGCAGCATGGCCTATTTAACGGTCCAACTTGCTACTGCATTGCCAATGGCCAGAGAAACTCAAAGTACATCAGAACCAACTGCATAATTTGCTCCGCAGTCAAAGAATTGGAGTGAGATAGATGGGTACATTTACAGCCTTGTGATTTCTCGTTTGATAGAGAGTGGCATGATGGGGTCAAATCCTGCTTCCCATTCTTCTGCTTCGATTTACCAGAGGGCTTCGACAACAAGGTGGACTTCTCGGAAGAGCGGCCTCAGTAGTAGGTGTGCGCCCTGGATCCTGTGCTTGTCAATGTGCAGCTGCGTGGTCCAAGATTACCTTAGGGTGCATGAGGCCACACACCGCACAACTTGTTGTGCCCCAAATCACGCACCAAAGACACAGCATGTTGGTCCATGATCAACATCTGTTTTCTGCAGTCACAGTATGGTTTGAAGCCTGCTTTTTTAGGAGGGGACATCATTCCCTTGCACACTGTACTTTGTTCTGAGGTTCGTTGAAAACTGATGGAAGTGGGAGCAGAGCTCCTGATCCAAATTCAACAGCAGGGAATGAAAGGATAGGACGTTGGAGCATAGGGTTGCTACCTAAATGTGACTATTAGGTCACTCCTGAGGCAGAATGAGGCCTATGCAGAGCCGCCCGTGTCACCTAGAATGCGGAAGCACTGCTATGAATTGCTTCCAGATCCAGTCTGGTGCATGGGGAATATTCTAAAGATGAAAAATCTCCAGTTAGAAGTATCTACCAAAAAAATAAAGCACACAGCATTCATTTTATTTATCAAGCAAATCTAAACATGGTGTTCCAGTCGTTCCTTAAAAGAAAAGTAACATTGGGAGATTGATGCTTTTGATGAAGCCAGCCACGGCACCTAGCATAAATTAGATTGTAAACATTTTTCTTACAATTCCAAAATGTCTTTCTGGATTCTAATAAACAAATCAAGGTCTTATCAATATTACTTGAAGCCAAAGTGCATTGAAGTGGTAAATCGAGTTAATATTCCTATAGTTGAATTCCATTTCACTTAATGATAAAGAAGCGTTCTGGGGAAAGTTAAATAAAAGGATGAACAGATGTCAGAGTATTGAGGGTCTGTGCTCAACGTTCTAGGGAGGTCTGCATCAAGCATTCTATCGAGACCATCGGCCACTGGAAGCATCCATTCTGATCTTTAGTCTAGTTGACCAGAGGAAAAATTGTAATAGATTCAAGCTGCATAGCTGGAATATATACATTAACCCATACTTACATTTTACGGATTAAGGACTATTGAATATGAAACGAAAGAAACTGACAAAAGATGCTTAGTAACAGATTTTATTTGAACCTCACTCCCATCTGCCTGAAAAAGGGTAACAAAAGGTAAAGAGAAGAGGCATATGACATCACAATGTACTTAGGATAAATTCATTTGTAATTTCTAGTTATAACACTATAAAATCCCCACAAGCTCATTTGTGGGCTACATCTTAACGCACTGCATTGCTATGTGATCAGGAGAAGCTGTCCACTTATGGGAGAATTCATCTAATATTTCATGACAGAACTTCAATCCTGTTGGTAGCAAAACTATGCCCTGCAACACCCAACAATCTCCAACTAGCCATGCATAGTTCTTATGCAACAATCAAACATTGAGAAGCCCATACAAACTCTACAATCAAGTTGCAGCTCTTCTTGAGCAGTGTTCATACTTTCTGGAGGAGTGTATGTGGCTGAAGATGTAAAGGGGAGGTGTGCAAGGAAAGCATATGAAATTCACACATTCAGAAACATTTGTAACTTTTCTCTCAATTCCATAGTGTAGTATGCAAGACTGACAAACTAGTGGGGCAATGCAGACTCAATGAAAACAAAACTAAGCGCTAATGAAGGAGACCATTAATGATAAAAGTTTCAAAAAGTCACCTTCAAAGATATTTCACCTTCTCATTAGTCACACCTTCCACCGCTAGTTATGACAGTTATGGACCTCTAACTCGGAGAGTTAACCTACCAATCAATTCCAGAAAATCTGGTACATGGTGAGATCCAGATGGCACGACTACTGTGCCCAGAAGTTTTGCTCACATTGCTACTGTTTTACATTGATGGAAACCATTCGGATTAGCTATTGCTCAACAAATTTGAGCAAGTGCAAAGTACATATCAAAATGCCTGCCTTTCCACAGATGGCGGTACCTCATTCCTATCGTGTGCAAGATCATTGTTGCAAGGCTGACTGGGGAAAAAGCTAGGAAGAGGCAAGAATTAATTCTATGGTTTGTGCCTTCTTTTGTAAACTAACTCCAGCTCACTGAAGTATCATCGCCATAAAAGTGTCACTGTCACAGTGAATTTCAATATAAAAAATAAAGTCACACAGTAACCGGATGTGCCATACACACTGCAAAGATGACGGGGCAAGTCTCTCTGTGTACAAAGAATGGACTCAATCATGCTATGTTACGTACTTCAGTAGAGGAGTACTCGGGGTGAGGCAGCTTTTAATGTTCAAATTCCAAGGAGTGATGGAAGCAAGCATCAGTAGCTTGGATTACTCATTTTTCGGTGCTGAATTTAGACCACGACCCCCCTCCCCTGGAGATTTCTGCAAAGCTGCAGGTAAAGCAGACTCAAGTTCACAGTCAAAAGTTTTATGGGACAGGTGAACACCCAGTGTCTTTTTGTATTTCTTGCTCTGTACAGGAAGTTATGTAGTGGAGACCTGGAATGACATGAAAGTATTTCCTTGGTGAAAAGGTCCAACTGTGATCGGAGTCTTCCATTAGCAAAGTCTTCCTTCAAATCAGCTCTGCTAATGTAAGTTGAAGCCTTCACGACTGCATACGAGCAAGAGAAACATTACCACGTGAAAGGCGTGTGATGAACCTGGCCAATGGAACTGTCTGGGTTCCATCCAGAATGCGTGCTTTTATCTGTCTTATAAGCCAATAGCCTGTAGCACTCTTCTCTCACTCTCGTTCAGGTGCTCCGAGAAGACAGTAAAGCAAGGCTGCTGAGCCAACTGACATAGGAAGTCAGTCAAATAAGCCTGAGAAGAAAAAGAAAATGGTGAGCTGGCAAACATTCCAAAAACACAACAGGCCCAAAAAGCTGAAAATTATGTAAACAAGCAAACCATGTCCATGCTAGTTTGGATTCGTGAAAGACTCTAATATAGCAGATTACTGGTAAAAATAAAAAATCATAAGGAAAATCCACTTATAGTGCCTCATTCATGGATATCTATACTCCCTCAAAACTGGCAAACCCTTTTTTCACATTCTAGGAAATTCTAGACTTTAAGCAACATTAGAACTTACTTGCAATCTGCTATTATAATTTTTTTTAAAATTATCCAAAACCTCTCAATTTCACCCCAAAGAAACTTAGTTGATTTTTCTAGCACATTTCATTTTAGAATACGGAAAACATTTCCACTTTGGCCAGTTCATGCAGATTTTACCTGAAAATACTGCTGCTGCAGCAAAAAAAAAAAAGGCTGGGGGTAGCATGCTCTGCAGTTATTTTTCAATAAATGACCAAAAGACAATAAGAAATCACCAAGTATAAACATTCACCAATACACACAAACAGAACCATGGAAACACTACGGTTGCATTTCAAACTTCACCTCCAGCATCCTACTTTACATAGGAGTTTTGTAAGGCACAGCAAATCATCAATGCCACTGTAAAGTGTTGGAACAAAAGAGAAACAATTTATAATATTGAAACTTCAGAGTCCAGCCAGATTCAATGACGTTATTCTTCAATCACTCCCAGGATGATAAAACCATTTAAGCTGGCTTTTAGTTAATGGTTTCATCATAAGGAGTGTCCTTAACTGAATGAAGGCTTAGGTGGTTTCAAAGTTTCAAGTCCTCGACCTCCAAAGATCTTCTGCCCATACTGCAGCATCATATAGGGACGTTGACGGATTAAGTGAGCAGAGGAGGATTGCAGGTTGCTCGCTTTGGGTATTGTGGTATTTCTGAAGGTAACTAGGACAGCGTTTTAAATTTGATTCTGATGTCAACTGTAAACCAATGGACAATTTTCAAGGCTTGCTTGATGTTGTCCAATTTCACTAAATGCAGACACAATGGCTGCCTGGTTTTGCTCTCTCTGCAACCAGGTCAGACAGGTTTTTGTGAGAGGCCATCATAGACTGCATAAGAGTAGTCTAGATTGGCCATGGGCCCTGCCCAGTTGTATGTTAATACTACTACATCACCCAGGCATGTATATCATTATTTTTATCATTATTACATCATCCAGTACATCAATCCTACCCTGTAACCTTTAATTAATTGCAAATCATTTACTGTTACTTAAAACTAGTGTATCTAGGATCCTTTACCTACACATAAAGCATACAGGGAAACAAGAACAATAAAAATAATTCACTGTAGCACCACAATACTGCCATACAAATTTGAACCTCTCTCAGCCAGCCGAATCCCCATCCTCGCACCATCCCTCCTGTTTAATTCAGAAGGCAGCAGATAAGCGCCTATGTTTGTGATACACATTATCAAAATCATTACTCATTAGGGGTGCATATCCCACCCCGATGGTCATTTCATTTTCCCCAAATCTAGGCCCATTTCTTTGGGCACCCCCTGTCCTCAGACTTCTCTCTCCGCAATCATGCGCCAGTCCATGTCTTTGTTCCAATCATTCAGTTGCGGAGCCAATTCAACCCTCCATAACCATGCAACCCCCCCCCCCCCCCCCCCAGATGGCCGTGAGATATCCCCAGGTTGCATGACCTGCCTGTCCAAGCGTTAAACTGACTCCTCCGTTGACAGATGAACCCAGGGATTGATAACAATCAGTTTCACTGCCAAACAGTATTTTTGTATATCGGACAGGGCTGTCCTGCAGTCATACCAGCCTCCGGTCAGTGTTTTGGTGCCTATTTGTGCAGGGCCTCCATCCCAGAGTAATGCACAGTTTGTGCTCTCGATGTCTTGGAAGTAAAATGTCAGGACTGGGTAGAGTGTATTTTAAAGTGCATACAGAAAGCCACTTTGTACTTTTTGAATTAAATTGTGTGATAAATTAAAAGTGATTTGGTTTTACTGAGTAGCTTAACCCAAACGTAATCATTATTAGTTTAATATATGGTGGTACATTTTCCTCATACTAGCCGGTTAGAAATGGGGTTTGTAGTTGGCTAGGATATGTACCTACTCCAAGCAGAACCCACTACTATAGTCAGAATAAGTCAGTTACACACCAAAGATTCCCTGCGCTCACCCTCTAGTAATTTGGTGCAGAGAAGGCAGGCTTGCCATCAGAGGCAATGTGTAAAGCATTTGCCCAACACACTCACACAGCAACACAATAAATACAGCACAAAAGAATCTCCACACGGGATTACATAAAAATATATAGCATATTGTACAAAAAAACAGACCAAAACAACATGAATCATAAATACTGTGCATCCAATGTAATGACTCATAGTACTCGTTATCCTGGACAATGCACGGCAAAAACAACATTTATCAGTAAGCAGTGCTTAATTTGTGCCGGTGCTTTCCGGTGCTTAGCACCGGCACTTATTTGACAGGGCCGGGGCTATTGAAATATGCTCTGGTATGCGATGAACCTAGAAATGATTCTAAATAAATGTACTTACCTGTTCTGCGTAGGCTGCATGTCTGCCGTGGATGTCTAGAGACTGAGAGCGGCCGACCACATCCGGGCACAATTTGCTAGCGCCTGCTCTGCCAGTCCACACATGGTGAAATCAGCCGCTCCGGCGGAGATTGTTTATTATTAGAGATTGCTCTTCTTTCCGGCTCAGAATATCTAATGGGCAAGATCGTTGTCAGCCTGACGTCACCGGGCCCAGTCAGGCTGTGTTACACGTCGGCGCGCTGGGGACGTCACATCCTGTGTGGCGTGCCAGTGTAGGAGGAAGGAGGTTGAATTTGCGCGCCCACAAACCAATCCATGGCGCTCGCAGCATCCCACTGCAGCTGCTGGCAGGACAATTTGAACGGACTATCAATGAGGAAATCACACAAATACAGGTTTGCCATGAACATTTGCTCTTTCGCTCACCTACACACTAATTCATAACAACTATACACACTACACACCTCCAAAAACACACAGAAAAGCTGCCAAACACACAGTTTTACTAACACACTGTTAAAACGAACAAACACACACAATCACATTTTCAGACGCACCAAAAGCATGAAACACGCCCAACACACACACACACGGTCACATACGTACACCTACTACGAGAAACATATTCACAGCATTTTGCCTTCTACAGTTTCGTGTGTGGCCTATTTATTACGCGAGTGTATGACAAGCCTAGGAGATTCAATGGCCAGTCTCTCACCAACCTGTTATATTTTCTTTCGAGACTTTCCTGCTGTAAATGAAGTCACATTAATTCATGTTCGTAGGAACTCTGTGTACAACACTATCTCATCTGCGCATGTCTACATAGGGCTGGCGGTCTGAGAAGTCGGTCGGGCATATATTGCAAAGTCAGCTCTGCAGCCTTTTTTCGCGAGCTCCCGCGGGGCCTGCTATGTATTGTGCAGTCAGTTTCAGAGTTTTCTCTGACCACAGGGTGATGTTTATATTGCTCACTAGGCTTGCCCTGGGTGTTCGTCATTTATCCTAACCCCAGAGCTTGTTTATATGGGGAGTGACTGGCACTCAAAGCCTCAGAAAACGGACGAGACCAGAAGGTAAGGCATCTGGACACAGCATAGCTGCCAAGAGCTCAGATTGCTATGTGTAACATTTCCATAATTTTTGATATTATGTGTTTCCCTCCTCTTCATTACTTTATTTCGCTCGCAAAAAAGTATCACTCATATATGTGGAAATGTCACTCATAATTACACAGAAATTATGAAATGTCACACATAGCAATCTGAAACCTTGGCAGCTATGGCACCGGCCCGGGCCGCAGCGTGCTGTCAGCTGTGCTGCGCCCTACCGAATTCAGTTATTAACGCAGCCGACGGTGAAAGAGTCAGTGACCCTGTTTGCGGCAGCCGCCAGAAGTGCGGACAGTTAGTTACTGGAGGACGGATCCCATCTCAAATAGGATACGTGAGTGATGTAATATATATGCACAAAATTCAACCTTAACACATAATTTTATCCGCTTTCATTTTACCACGTCATGGTGATAATGTTGAATAGGAAGTATTGCTCCTGGACTGTCAGCCATTTGTTTTCTGAGTGCTAATTGTTAACACAGTTGCCTTCCTGCCAGCTTAATGCAGTCGTGGATTTACGCTGCTTCCTTTGAGACGTAGTTTGAGCAAGGAACGATTTTGTTATCCCTAGGCCAAACGTATTTTGTCGGATACTGTTCAGAACAGGTTTGAGTTTGATCCAGTTTCAGCTCTTTCATGCCCTCCTTGGCCATGTCACTTACAATGCACATGTGTACTCTCCAAATTATAAATGTGTTTTCATCAAATATTCAGGGATAGTGAAGTGTGTTTTCAATATTGTAGTACAGCAGCTGACAAAAAGTATTGTAAATAATCTCTGTGACCATTTCCTGTTTTGAATATATGAGGTCGTGTTTCTATCTAAAAGAAGCTTTATGAATGTTACATGGTGTGTATGATCAAAGACCCACAGGGCCAAGAACTGTGATTAATTCTTCTGGTAAAGGTATCGTGGAAAGACACATATGTAGAAAAACCTGACAAATGCCAGTGTGATAAAGTTCCCAGTGGAAGGATTCAGTTTTGTACGTGTGGTAAAGAGACTGACGTGTGGCAAATGTCTGTGTGGTAAAGTAAGTCACTGGGTGGGGATCTCCCTTGTGCTGCAGGGTACCACTGGGTAAAAGTGTGTTTAAAGTGTTAATGGACTGCATTGACAGCAAGGATATCTGGTGTATGCACAAAAGTACATACTTGCATATCTCGTGCTGTTACCTTTTGCACCCTTTCCTGATCTGACCTTTCTGTCTTGCTTTGTGTTTCTTCCTTTCTGAGGTGCTTATGTAAAGAGCCAGGTCTTTAGCTTCTTGTGGAACTCGAGAAGTGAAGTGGTGGCTCTGAGGTGTTAGACTTGTGGATGTGGGAAGAGCCAATAAAGGAAGAGGGTAGGGCCAATAACAGAAGTGGGCGGGGCCAGGTATGTGGGTGTGTCCTCCCCCCAAACATTTGAGCACCTGCACTTCATTTTTTACAAATTAAGCACTGTCAGTAAGTACTTAGCAAGTAAAGCCAACATTTTAGGGTAAATCAGAAACAAATGTAGGGGACACATGGGTACAGTGCACCTGCACTCCTATTACATGTCATGCAGTATTTACGGTAAAACGATGAGCCCCTTTGGGATAAACACAGATGTTAAACCGAAGGCCGCAGTAGCACCTGCGCGCCTACTACACAAGATGATGTAATTTGATATGAAATCCTAAAGCAGTCTTGCCTCTATATAAAGAGTTATCCCACTCTCGGGCCCTATCCTGAGGATTCCCCACTCTGAATCGAGCCACAACAGACCCCCCCCCCCCCCTCCCCGTCAACAGAGGAGACACCAACTTAAGGACTACACAAGGAGACCTTGTTGGGTCTCTCACTATCAATATACCAACGTCAGCAAAATAGACTTTGCGGGGAGAGCACTTGCTTCTCAGGCCAGGGGTGGTCTTCTGGCCGGGGTAGCCCAGCAGGTACGATCCTTGTACTGTGCAGGCTCCAACTCTCCCAACCACTGCAACGTCGCGGCCCCTAGGGGTCAAGGTGTCGACAGAGCCCCAAAACAGTGTCACTCTACCATGGGTGACAAGAAAGCGATTAGGGCAGGCTTATCCTTTGAATACCTAGGCGAACTCACCTCCAAGGGCACCCCACCCATCAAATTACACAACATCTACCATCCTCCTGGAGAGCATACCCTTTTCCCTGAAGAACTAACAGACCTAATAACACGATTCTCCTTGACAGACACCAAAGACGTGTTCATGGGTCACCTCAATATCCACTGGAACGACCCAGAAGACTCCACTGTCCTGAACCTTTCCAACCTTCTGGAAATATATAACCTCAAGCAACTCTGTAATAAACCAACTCACATCAAAGGTGCAACACTTGGTGTGATCATAACAAACAACAATCTGATCTCCTTGAGAGAGATTACTCCCATTGACCACCACCTCATTATGTTCAAGATTGACACACTTTCCAGCCTCCAACCTATTTGTGTTGTCAAACCTAAAATCTTAACCAGAAACATCAAAGAAATACCTTTATCTGAACTTGAAGCCAAGATTCATCCCCATCTTCAACTCCATCCCTGATCATGGACAGCTGATGACCTCACTTCTCACTTCAACTCAAGAATGACAGAGGTCTTAGACCAAGTAGCTCCTCTCAAACTCAAACAGCTGAGGAGAATCAAATCAAAACCCTGGTTTAACGTGGAGCTGAATGATGAACGGTGCCAACTCAGAAAACAGAAAGGTCCTGGAGACAAAACCCCTCGTCCCTGCACCTAACACATCTTAGATCTAATCGACGATCATACAAAAAACACATCTTCAGTGAAAAGGCATCTTTTTTCCACAGCCAACTAGATCTGGCGAAAAATAGACGAGAATTCTTCAACATTGTTAAAAGCCAAACGAACTGCACTCCCTCTCAAGAAATCAAAGACACCAATGAGCGATGTGAAGAAATTGCCACCTTCTTCACCAATAAAGTCTCTAAAATTGATCAATACTTCTTACTAACTGCTAACCCTCCTTAACCTGCCCCCCTTCAACCTCCCTGGACCACTCCGAAAGAGCTCTTAACAAGGACAATCAGACCTACCTCCAGCTAAAAAACAATGCGCATTGGTCCGACTTTGAGCTAATGTCGGAAAACAAGGTCTTCAATATAATTTCCAATCTAAAACCTTCCTCCCACACCATGGACCCCCTCCCTTCCACAATCATAAAAGAACTCAACCACACCCTTTCCCCTTTCTGGACTAAAATCATCAACACCTCTCTCACCTCGGGCTGTGTCCCAGACTCCCTTCAACTAGTACAAATCACACCCATTCTCAAGAAACCTGGGGATGACCCTAATGATCTTAACCTCAGACCTATCTCTAACCTCCCATTCCCTGCAAAAACATTAGAGAAATGTGTTCTCCTCCAACTCAATAAGCACATTGATGAGTTCAACCTCCTTGATGCCTTTAAATCTGGTTTCAGAAAAGGCTGTAGCACGGAAACAGCTATGTTCAACGTCGCCGACGACATTCACAAGGCCCTAGACGAAAGTGATGCCTGCCTACTCATCCTTATTGACCTATCTGCGGCATTCGACACAGTTAACCATCCAGCCCCTTTGGAGACCCTGTCGAAACGGTCCGGCATTAATGGCACAGTACTAAAATGGTTCACCTCCTTCGTTCAACACCGCTCGCAACAAATTAAAATTAACTCCTGTCTCTCAAAGCCAACTAAAGTCACACTTGGTGTCCGGCAAGGCTCGATCCTCTCCCCGTCCCTCTTTAATTTCTTCATGAAGCCCCTCACAATCATATTGAAAAAAGCCGGAGTGAATTTCAGGATCAAGTCTCCCAGCGACATCCAACTCATCAATACCACCCTAACCGAGATCCAAACTTGGTTCTACGTTAACCACTTAAAGATCAACCCAGACAAAACGGAACTAATCCTATTCTCTCCAAAATTTAACCATCGTCCAATCCAAGAGTGGCTCAAGAATCTGGTAGCCCTAAACTGCCTCTTACCCTATCAGACTCAGTTAAGTCTCTAGGCATCACCCGTGACAAGAACTTCTCAATGGAGGCTCACATCAAAAACTCTGCAAAAAGTGCTCTCTCTCTAAAACGCCTAAAGAAACTGAAACCTTTTCTACCCCGCGATGACCTCAAGACAGTAGTCCAATCCCTGATTCTCTCTAAAATCGACTACGGGAACGCCATCCTTACAGGGACTCCGAAAGCACACCTAGCCCCTCTAAGAGCAGTGCTGAACATGTCCGCTCGACTCATATCAGGAGTTAAAAGATTTGAACACATCACTCCAGCTCTCAACTGCCTCAATTGGCTTCCCATTGAAGGGAGATATATCTATAAATTGGCCTGCATCACACACAAAACTCTTCACTCTCTTGACACAAACTACTTAAATAATAAACTGAGTAGAGCAGGTCAATCCAGAACACTAAGAAGCTCCAACTCACTCCTTCTCATTCCTCCGAAATTGAAAAAGAAAACCACCCAATACCGATCGTTCTCTGGCAACGCTCCCATGATATGGAACGCTCTCCCTGGAGTCCTCAGATGCAACCCTTCCTTCTCCTGTTTCAAAAGGGACCTGAAACTCCATCTTCTAAACAAATACTTTCATGACCAAAGTCAACTAACCTAGTCTTCTTTATCAGAGTTGTCTCCTCTCTCTGGACATTCATGGATAGTAGGTGACCGGACTATGTCACGCTCGCCTTTTCATTTATTGTTGTCTCCTCCGCTGCATGGCATATTTTTTGGCCATGCTGTATTTTTTGTTTCCATGGTTTGCTTCCTTGCTGCCGGCCTACTATGTAGTGTAATGTCATTCTGCTGTTTACTGTGTGTATGTAAAGCGCTCTGATACTTAAGGGATAAGCTAGCTCATTATAAAGCTTTTAAAATAAAAATAAATAATTAAAAGGCCTCACAAAGCCTGTTTGAGTGAGCCAGTAACTTTGTTCGGGAGGCTGCGGGTGTCAGGACCCATGTCGCTATAATTTTGCCCCAGCGTGGAAAAGGAGCGGTGACAGCCGTGCTGCACTGTACTTGCCAGGACAGGATCTCCTTTCGGGAGTACAGGGACCTCTCGTGGATACGCTGGAGGTGGGGCTAGCCGTACCACAGCAATCCTGCTCTCAGTAAAGCGACGGCCAGCTGACAAAAACTTTTACTATTTCACCATAAAGCGATCACCCATGACGCTCTTTCACACAACAACCACTTAAACGTGAAGGCGCTGAACAGGCAGGGCAAGTGCTGGATTCTAGGAATGCACTTGATCCTGCAATGCCATCAGTGCTCGGTGCAGAGCAGTATGTAGGGTTGGATTGCTCCTTGTCACAAGGTGATCTGCCACACACTGGTTTTTGTCACAAAAGCCCCGTGCCGGGCTCCTCCTTTGCTGAGTCCCAAGGCAGGGCAGACGGGGGAATCGTTAAGGGCCCTGTGATTCTATGATGGGGTGGGTGGGCAAGCCAGCAAACCCCTGGAGGGCACAAAGAGTGGGTAGGCAGGCTAGCAGGCCAGCACATAAAGCAGGATTCAAAGTGGTAGTCCCTCCTGCAGCTCAGCACAACAAAGCAGGTCCTCCTACCAGCACACCAGTCTTCCGGCAATGTGAAGATTGTAGAGCGAGCAGTGCCTGGTTACATGTCCATGCAGTATCTAACAACATGGGGTCAGAGCCCGTATACTAAAAATTGTCTTTGATGAAGGGATAACTTCAAAGGAACCCTTAGAAGTATGCAAAGCCCTTTAAACCCAGCCCTCGCTCCATACGATCAGTAGTGAGTAAATGAACCCTATGTGTAAGGGCAGGAAAACAACCTATACAAATATAAATGTAAAGTCCCTCTCCCAGTCTATTGATGTATTCCTTGTCACACACAACTCTTCTTGTATGGTGGCTGTCTGGAAGGTATGCACAAAGTGTAGCTATCACCTAGCGGAGACATGTATAGCAGTCAGGCTGCAAAGCACAAACAGTCATAAGCACAGAGAAATGCCCATGCTCTAAAAGTGACATTTCTAAAATAGTAATGTAAAATCCAACTACACCGGTAAGCAGGATTTACCACCATTTTTAAAAAATAGCAATGCCACTCCTTTCTGACCCGAATTACCACTTAAAACTATATAAGGGAATTCCGAATGCTAGCCTATGAGAGGAGTAGGCCTCACAGCAGTGAGAAAAAGAATAGGCTGGTTGTCACTACCAGGACATGCCACACAAAGGCACATGTCCTTTCTTTTACTTACACAGCACTCTAGAGCCTACCTTAGGGGTGACCTGTCTGTAATAAAAGGGGAGTTTAAGGCTTGGCAAGTAGTTTTAAATGCCAAGGTAAAGTGGCAGTAAACTGCGTACACCTGAGATAGGTTTGGAAAGCTGCTTTGTGGGTGGTACAAGCAGTGCTGAAGGCTCACTAGTAGCATTTAATTTACAGGCCCTGGGTATATGGTACACCACTTTGCAAGGGACTCTATGTAAATTAAATAAGCCAAACAGGTGTAAACCAATCATATCACGTTTAGAGGAGAGAGAACATGTATCTAAAGGAATGTACAAGTAACAGTTCAAGTGAATTTAGACAGGAGTATCGATTTCACTTTTTTAAAAAAAAGGCTGCAGACGGAATTAGTCTTGATTCTGGGGGTAAAGCGTTCCAGATCCTTGGAGTCATTCCTGAGAAGGTACGATTATATGTTTTCTTCTTGGAAAAACGTTGTGGTTTAAGTAGAAGACTATCCAAACTCCTGGTAGATCTGTTATCACTCGATAATACTAGTTTCTACGCTAGGTACCTCAGGGTTTTTTGATGCAATGCCTTATGAATCATACAAGCGATTTCTAGGTGGATTCTGGCCTCAAAAGGGAGTCAATTGAGGGTCTGCAGGTCAGGTGAAATGTGGCAGTTTCTTTTTTTGCCAGTGACTAGTCTAGCAGCTGTATTGACTGCGGCTCTCAGCGGAGCGGTCGTTGATTTAGGAAGGCCACAAAGAGCGACACTTCCATAATCAATTCTGGGAATTACTAGAGTTTGGACTGCCTGTTTAAAGTCATTTGCGGGTATGAAGGGTTTCAGATTTCTCAGGGTATTTATCTGAGAATGTGTTCCTTTAGTTGCAGTGCTGATATGCATCTGCATATTTAGTTTAGAGATTAAGAGGAATTCTGTCTTTAGAGTGTTTAGTTTTAAGTGGTTCCTAGCTAGCCAGGTTTGTGTCTTTTGGAGCGTAGAGTTAAGGGACTTGATGTCTTCGAGAGAGTGGACCTTAATGTAGAGCTGTGTGTCGTCGGCGTACATGTGGTAATTGATATTTGCGGAGTTGAGAAGCTCAGTGAGTGGTTGCATGAATAAATTGAAGAGTATTGGGGTGAGGGAAGATCCCTGGGGTACTCCCAAGGTGACTGGGGTGGGGTTCGATATGGATTGGTTAATCTTGAATCTTTGTGTTCTATTTTGGATGAAGGAGGTGAACCAGTTTAACACCGGACCAGATAGTCCCATGCTTTGCTTCAAGAGATCCAGTAGGTTGTCGTGTTTGACTGTATTGAAGGCTGAGGATAAGTCCAGTAAGATTAACAAACAGGCTTTGTTTTGATCCAGTATTTATAATGCGTCATCTATTATGTGGGTCATGGCTGATTCGGTACTGTGCCCGGCACGAAAGCCTGATTGGAATTGATCAAGAAGGTTGAAATGGTCTATGTGGTTAGTAAGCTGCATGTGCACACATTTTTCGAGCAGTTGGCCAGGGTTGAGATGTTCAATATTGGGCGATAGTTGTTCAAGTCTGAGGGGTCTGCTGTTATTTTCTTTAGGATGGGGAAACCTGACCGACTTTGAGGATGTCTGGGATGGCTCCTTGAAGAAGAGAGGTATTTATAATCTTAGTCCATAGGGGTACTAGCAGTGGAATGAAGGTCCTTAAGTGGGATGCTTGGAGAGGGTCAGTGAAATGATTGGAGGGATTCAAAGTTGTGAGCGTGTTTAGGATAGTTTCTTCGCTATAGTAGTTGAAGGTGGTCCAGGAGGCGTTGTTCTTGAGGTCGAGCCTTGTAGAGCAGTACAGCGGTGTCCCAGGATTGGACAGCGAGGAGATTGAGTGTGGGTCAGTCAGGGATAATAGGTCATTCAGAAGGTCAGTCTAAGTTTTTGTTGTAAAAAAGGAGGCAAGATCTTTGCAGTTGGGGAGAGTGTCGGGATTAGTTTGGGGGGAGTGTGAGACATCTTTAGATTGTGCTTTGATTATTTCAAATAGTTTTTTGGAGCGGTTTTTTGCTTGGTCTAGTTGTTTCCATATAATTTCAGTTTTTGCGTGTCTAATCCTTCTGTAGTAGGCATTTCTGGTGCTTCTTAGTATTTTGAATTAAGGCAATATCAAATCAAAATATTCCTACCAGGAACTTGGGTCCCCAATGTTGACTGGTGAAAAGTTAATAGATTATCCTTCCCCCAGTGTTATGTGGGAAGTCACCTCACCTCACCCGGCACCCGCTCTGGAAAAATGAGGCCCCGCTCTGTCCGTCGGTACCTCTCGCCTGCTTTCCAGTCAACATTGGGGACCCAAGTTCCTGGAAGGATTATTTTGATTTGATATTGCCTTGCTTCACTTTCACAAAAATATTGGTTTCACTGACATTGCAATTGTTATTAGATCACGGTCCTGAAGAAAGCTGGATAAAATCAATCCATATAGCTGAAACATGTCGACCACTCTGCACTGCGCCTTCACATTGTCATATTCTCAGACTATGTGGTGTCATTTTAATCCATCGCGATCATCCGCATAGTCCTTTTTTAATGCCCACAGCCCACTTCGCGTAGTGTCATATATCGGCGGCTTCCACTCCGCCGCAACTCCGTGAACCCTCCGGTCAACGACTTAAGGACCCACCAGCCGTCGTTCTCACCACTCGTTCCCAAGTAAGTTGGAGCTCCAACTGAGACCCACGTTATCCTTTTTAACGTCGGGTTCTTACCCAGCTTAACCGCCCGTTTACCCTTGTTTCCATAGAGATTAAAGATTCCACACGACTTTGACACGTAAGTGTATAACGCCGACTCTTTTGCATCTCCCCGAACCCACACCGCTTTTCACTTGATTCACGTTAGTACACGGGTTTATTAAATGGGCATTTCACGTTTTTCTGCTAATCACTCAATGTTAATGTTTTTTATGCGAATGCAAGTGTATATGTTATACTTTGGAAGGTAAAAGCGTTTTTTTTATGCTTTCAGAACTCCTTGACAAAGGGCAATCTATGCCCGAAATGCATTGGAGTATTTCTTTGGAAATGTTGGTTAACATATTACCACAACGATGGGATATATAAATTTTGGAACTTGTGAACAATTATGCAAATAACTTTTGATCAATTGATGAATAAATAATCAACCTTCAAAAGCAACATTGGAGTCTGTCTCTACCTGACGAACCACAGTGTGTGCCCTTATGCAAGGATGCGTTTACTTCCCATGTAACGCACACAACCAGTCATTTCTCCCGACGTACACGGACGGTTACGTCTCTTGCCGGAGCACCCGAAACCACAACTAAAATCAAAACAAACATAAGAAATCAAACCAAAACTACTGCTGTGCGCCACGCTACCCATTTTCAGCGTCATTTTAATCTTAACACTGTAACAGTGCCTATTAAACATACTTTCTGTTACAGTAGTTATTTTTATACTTTTCACTCACTTTCCACATAGCACTGCACACCATCACCACCTAATTGAAATATATTGTGGCTAGAGGTCTACCTTGGAATCCATCTCTGCACCATCACTTGATGGGTTGGGTGAGACTTGGATTTACCATCCGTATCCCACGTGACGATATTCCGCCACAATGGTGGTCTGATGGGAGTTTTTCAGCCTCATGTAATTTCTGGGTGTTTCAAGATTCCTTTTAGTTCATAGTTTCAGTACAGCACACATCCTGTTTGACTTTATATCTCTTGTCGTAATATGGGTTATGAGATATTGAGGTCGTTAAACTAACCCACACAGACCCCCCTACCTTTTCTTTTTTCTAGCACCCAGCGTTTACCCCTGAATCTCGTTTCCCTTTGAGCTGCGTCCATATATTCTGTAAGGGTCTCTCTAAACTTAACCTAAGCCGTTATTGTAAGGGACACAGCCAGGTCTGCCTCCAGCAACTTAAGGTCCATCTCAAGCTTCGCTCTTTGGGCGAGTATGTCCTTGAGTACACCCGCCCCTTCGCTATGCAGAAGCCACAGATCGTAACCTTAAACGCCTCCCACACACACCCTACATTGTCCACCGATACTTTAATACGTGCAAAGAAATCCTGTATTTCCTCCCTCAGTTCTTCCTGAAATACCACATCCAGCAAGTTAGGAGCATGCAGCCTTCAGGGGCCACGCAGTACGTCCAGGTCTGAAGAGAGCAGCGTAATCTTAACAGGTGCATGGTCTGAATATGTTCTGGCCAGATGCTGCACTCGATCTATTGCAGGGCCCAACCCACGGGACAGCAGCAATTAGTCCAGTCTCACCCATGACGCAGCTTGCGCCGTGAAGTGCGTTCCCTCCCTTGCGTGCGGATGCATGTGACGCCAGGCATCAATCAGCTGACATTCAGATATTGTGTCACAAAGTGTTGTGCGTGCTTTGGTGTAATGATGAGGGGCAGGATGCGACCGATCCATGCCAGGGTTGAGCATTACATTGAAGTCGCCACCCCAGATAATATGATCTGAGCCCATTTAAAATATCTTGGCCCAAAGCGTAGTGTAAAAGTGCGGGTCGTCTACATTGGGCCCATAGCAGCAGGTCAACTTGACAGTCACAGATCCCAGCCTTCCCCATGCCAAGCAGTAACGGCCCGCCGGTCCCATGATGCCCCTGTCAGCTGAAATGGCACCAGCTTTTTAACGAGTATTGCTGTTTGAGGAGTAGGATGAGAAAATTGTATGTGAGGTCCATTTGCTCGCAAACTTACTAGTTCTTTGTGGTGTAAAGTGCGTTTCCTGCAACATGACTGTGTATCTTGTGTCTCTCCAAATACGCCAGAACATGCCATTTTTTCCTGGCATCCCCCAATCCCCTGACGTTCCAGGTAATAATATTCAGTTTCCCTCTCTTGGTCAGCCATTCTCCTGGACACTTGCTGTTGCTTCTCTGACTACCCAAAGAAGACAGTCCCCTCACATACCTCAGCCCAGAATTTTTGTTCTAGCGCACTGTGGATGCATAACCTCCAACTCATTTGCTAACCACCTCACATCAAAGAGGGTAACATTTTTCCTGAAAATTAGCATACAAAAAACAAAACATAGCGAAAGTCCCCCCACCTCCACCCACTGAAGCAACCCCAACTTGCCAGTACCACATTCCTACCCGCCCCACCCCCATTTCCTCCCCAACAAGATCAACTCTACAGCCCCTGCAATGAGCATGCAGCGGACAATCCCGGGGTCATTCCCTTCGGGGGCCAGGTCTAGGTGGCAACACTGCTACCCTACGCTTAGAGGGTCATCCGCGGTCAAGACCGCCTGGCCTTTCCGGGCAGAGGGTGCCCGGCGAGCTTCTATTAGCACCCAGTATGGGTCATCATTCAAATAAGAAGCATTCCCTATATATAACTGCCTGTCAGTTAAGGACTCACGTGACCCAGTATACAGTTAAGGCGTCTATTGCCTGCAAGTATTGTCTCCTCATTAAGAGCAGTCTTCTGCTCTCGCCGACTGGGACTTCTGCAACTCCACTCCGGCATCCTCAGAACGATGCATTTTCTTCACTTTCATGAGGAAGTCGTCCACTTGTTGTGGTTTGGTGAAGAACCTCTGTTTGCCCTGATGCGTCACCCTCAGGTGAGCAGGATACAAGAGTGCATAATCGATTTGCACTTTCCTCTGCTTATTTTTGACGTCTAAGAATTTCTGCTGTTCCTCCAGGACCACAGGCGTGAAGTCTGGATAGATGGAAAATGAGTTCCCGTCATATGTCACAGTCTGTTTACTCCATGCGGCGCGCAGAGCTACATCACGATCCCTGTAATTCAATAACTGGGCTACGATGGGTCTGGGAGTGGTGCCTGGCTGAGGCCAAGGTCCAAGCGATCTATGGGCTCGCTCTACAATGAATTGATTAGAGAAGGACTCTGGCCCAACCACAGACCTGAACATTTTCTCCACGTAGTCTTCCATCCTCACACTATTGGTCGACTCTGGTATACCTAAAAGGCGTATATTATTGCGCCTACTGCGCGCTACCAAGTCCTCGTTCTTTGCGGCAATAACCCTCAGCAGGTTATCCATGTGCGCCAGTTGTGTGGTATGACTCGCTGTCACATCCTCCGAGTCAGAAATGCGCCTCTCCGCTTTTTTGATTCTGTCCTCATGGCCATCCAGCTTAAGCGCAATGGTGTCCATTCTGGACGACATTCTATCCACGACTGTGGCAAATCCTTGTCGGATCTCTCGGAGGATGTCCTGCACATCCGTGGACTGCCCAGAGGGCGCTTCCTGGGCCTCATTCCTTCCAGTATGTTCCTGGGCATCCTGTGCGCCTCGGTTGCCCTTTCTTGCCACTTCAAAGTTTAACTTCGGCTGCCTGGTGTCCGGCTTGCCCATAGTGTCACCAGGGACGTATTCTCCCATCCTCGCTTTCTTCTCTTGTCCGCAACAGCACTACAAGCAAAATTGCCAAGAGTTCACTTCGTGTTGAGCCCTTCCGCTAGGTCTCTCGCTCAATGGGGGGTTCCGCAGCGCACAGTTAGCAAGTCCCCTCTGACTCGAGCTATCCTGGTCTAGTGTCTCTCCTCGCACTTTGGGCTCAATCCCAGTAGCAAGCCGCTCCTCTCTCTGTGGGCTGCATCGCCGCAAGCTCTCCACCCCAAGCGCTATACGCCACCACGGGCCTGCAGCATCCGCCCCTCCGCGGTCAGACAGCTCCTTCACAGGCGCGCAGGGAGTCCAGATGTCTATCTGGGGGTTTTCCAGAGACGATCGCAGCCTCTTCTTTAGTTTGGGGTCAGTCGCCTTTCCATCCACCAAGGCGGGAAAGCGGATCCCCGGCACTCTCAACTGCAGGATCCTACTTGAAATGGCTGTCAGCACACCCAGTGGTGGCTGGGGCCAGACGCTGCGCTTCCCGCTTCTAACAGGCGTGCAGCAGAGTAATAGGTCGTTCCAGGGCCCAAACAGCCCTCCCTGGCACTGCAGTCCCCAAGTCACCAGTATCACGTCCCTCAGACTTCAGTCTATTGGCTGCTGCAGTCTTCCTGGGCAGCGACGCTCTCTCGTTCGGCGTGTGCGGCCCGCCCGGCCCGATCAGTACAGCGTGAATGGCAGCGGTGGGGAGAGGGGTTGTACAGCGTGCCCCAAGGGTGTTGTTGTCCCTTCTGATACAGGGAACCAGAAGCTATCTCACTTTTGCGGAGGGAGCAGAGGCGCGGGGGTGGGGAGTGGCAGCGATTGACGCACCCCCAGCGGTCCGGTGCCCTCCCAACCTCCCAAGCCACGCGCCGCCTCTCCGCTACTCATAGGTCACCCCCCGTCCGCTCCGCCAGCAATTGTGCACCACGCCAACTCACGCCTATCCAGCGCCTTTATCCAAGGTCAGCGCCAGTCTCGCCAACCAGCCGGGGGTGGGTGACCAGGATTGTTCTTTAGTTTCCGCCGCTCTCGTCCCAGCCAGCGGCCCAGTCGCCTCGAGTGTAGCCGCAGACTCGGGTACTTTCAGCGGCCGATCCCGATCCTCATAAGACTCTGCCTCCTCTCTCGGGCCGAGCTTCAATCCCTCAGTACTGGCGCTTGGAGCAGTCTACACTCCCGATTTTCGCACTGCAGCACCAGTCAGGTCAGTTCTTTCAGATAACAGCATTAACTACCACAGATTACTCCATATGGCAGGATAAGTTGTAGGATATTGTCACCGGGCGGCAAGAGCCTCACATCAGTGCGGCCATCGTGCACGTGCGCCACCTAGCGCCCCGGGTAGATCGAAGTCTTCCTTGGGTTGATAAATGTGATAAGGACATATTCTACCCTGGGCTACAAGGAGGCCTGATATTTCATAAGCCTATTGCCTTCTTGAAGACAACTAAGCAGAGGGTCTGACTATACCTTTCTATTCTCTTCAATATAAATTGAGCGAGAGCCATTTTCAAACCAAATTTCGGCAAACTCTTCTCTTGGACGGATGCGGAAAGAAATAATGCTGACACTAGTGGACTGATTAGGATGAAATCGTATCACCACCTTACAAAGAAACAAAGCTTAACTCCTGAAGTCACCTTGTACACATGCAGAACCATAGCTTTTTTTTTTTACACATCAAGCCATGTAGCACAGCAGCTCGGGTCATGCTGCTGTGCAATACGTTAAAAAAAAGCATAGACAAAGCCAATAGATATTGCATTGGTCAAGCCTATTGGTGTTGCCAATGATTGTATTTAAATGGCCAGAACTTAATGCTGAGACAGCTCTGAATGCTTGCACTGATGATCGCCACATCACCTAGATGGCTGGATACACTAACCTCACTGAGCTAGCTTAACAGCGCTTTATTAGACAATGAAGCCTACTGTTATGTTTTAACTTTGTGACCTCACTGAATTATGGGGAAGTGTTCTGGGGCTTGGCTGCGTCCAGGTTCGACAGATGGCTTTGACAGATGGCTGCCGATCTCCTTCACGGTTGGATGCAATAAACTTACTTGTGTATTGTACTGCATTAGGGTCAGCTACATCCAGCTGATTTAAGCTGGTTTTGTCGCAGCATTCTTATGGTAATACTGAGCCCTAGTCGTCATTGTGTATTATAAAAGTCACACAAGAACAACAATATACACATCTCACAAGTTAATTTGTTCTTCCAAAAGGTATTTAACTAGCATTCCCCAACACTGGTGAGGGTGCTCTCATAAGTGCAGCAACAGAAAGAACGGAGGAGGCCTCCCATTGCCTGTGTATTGGAGGGGGAGAGAGCATAATATGGGTTTGATATTTATGGGGGAAAAGGGAGGCTATAATGGAGGTGGCATCCCAACAGCTCCATTTTGTTTTTTCCACCTTTCACCATCTGTCAAAAAGTCTGGCACCCAGAACGCACAGACTGTAAACCTTTCCTCGTTTTATGGGTTTGAAGCTTGAATTCAATATAAATTAGGGGCAAAAAAACCAAACACTTCCCAGCACCAAGAAATAGAATTTGTGTAGCTATACAACAGCAGTGCTGCAATGCCCGGGAGCAACAACCCAGTGCTCACCTCCCCACAGTGCATCTGGAGCTTGTTGATGTCAGCAGAAATGGCATGCTCTTAAGTCAGGTTTAAGCAAGGATCTACTCAGAGAACTGTCATTAGTACTTATGCCAAAGAACTGGCATAAGTACTAAGGCACCGATCGATCCCAACATATGTGGCTTGTGAAACGCACACATGCTTGCTTTTTTTTACCCATGACCAATTCAAGCATTGTTGTGTTATTTGGGCAGCCTGAGAGATGCCTTCTGCTCCAGGGCCACAGCACTGGGGCAAAATGCATTGCAGCTTCAGTGGCACCATAGCAGCTGTTTGTGTTGGATATATAAACAAGAAAAAAAACATACAACGTGCAAGGTGGTTGGGAAGGGCGCAAGCAACACAAGAGTAAGGGTTTTTGACAATTGACAGCAGGAGGAGGACAGAGAGTGGGGAGACAACTGAAAGCTGGAAGAGGGTGAGTGTTGGTAAAACAAGAGAAACTACATATTGTGGGAGGGGGTGGGCGAAACAACAGCTAGTGGTAGTAGAGTAGGGAGTGGGCGAAACAATAGAAAAGAATGCAGGACTGAGGGAAAGGTACTGCAGACACAGGCACTCCATAAGAGTGAATGTGCAAAAGTGAGGGAAAGAAAGAACAAGCAGCAACTTAATTTGGATTGTAGTAGAACAACTGCGAGGGGAAGAAATCTTCGCAAGAGTGCGTGCTGGTGCTGCAGTTTGTCCAGAGCTCACGCCAAAGGTAGGTGGCGCTCAATTATGCTTCTGTAAACTTTGCAGTGTGTGGCTAAGTACAGTGATGACAGCTATTGTAGTTATGGAAGAGGAGGCAGGCACGGGCGAGGCAGCGGGCCCAGCTCAGAAAATTATGTAGATAACCATTTTTCAGCAGCCCAGACATTTACCAAGCTGACAAATGAGCTGTGGATGGATTACTCTGACGTAATGCCCAAACTGAAGTAGAAGGCAATCTAAGAGCTGCTGAGTTTGTATTAAGAACTACAAACAGTGGAACAAAAGCTGTACTTTCATGGTGTGCGCCTAATGGTATAAGCTGTGTGGGCCGAGGTGCCGGATGGGCCGCACGGTGAGCTCTTGAAATGTGTGTTCACACAAGGAGATTAGGTAAAAGGTGTCAGACAAATGCATGCTGAAGGCGGAGGACAAACAAAACAAGCACAGCACTATGCGGTCTAAATCTAAAAGAAGTTATGAAAAGCAGATGAAGAAGAGTACTTGGGGCCACAGAACTGACCAGAGAAACACGAGGAACAGGAAATAGTATGCTAAAACAAATAGAAACTGAGGAAAAGTAAATCGCAAGCACACTAAACAATGAAAAGTAAGGGCGGGAAGTAAGCCCCTTTTAATATATTAAATACAATAGATTTCACAAGCACAGAGCATGCTTCCAGGGAATGACAGTGCTACTGAGACCGGCAGAACATTTGTGTGCAAGTTATTTAAAAATATATATAATCAATCACCACATGCCTTTAATGGATGAAGGTGAGTGTATGAGTTACAGCATCTATTCGACATTACTTTGTACTCATCACAACATCAATGACTATAAATATATGGCTAACATTGGAGCGTGATGGGCTGCTCCCTTGAGAGACAGGAAAATACAAGCAGTCTCACTTATTACACCTTTCCTATAATGAGAACATCTGTACCACACACTCTCCTCCGTCCAATTTGGAGCCCCCAGAATCGTTCATGTGAATCTGTACTGAACGATATGCAGAATTAAAAAAAAAAGGAAAAGCGTGCCCTACCCTTAACATCAAGATCATCACAGGAAGTAGTCTCTGGAGTATGCAGAGAAAAACATCAGTTAATTGCTGCATTGAAGTATGGCAAAGAGCACCACATATCGTTAAGTGATCTAAGACCATATCTTGTTGACTGTTTCACTCGTGACAAATGCCTGGAATCTTCTGAAAGCATCTGCCTGAAAACAGCTTTCTCCTGCCAAACGAGGTGGCTGAATGAAGACCGAAAAGGGATATGCTAACAAATCAAAATTACCTAAATATAAAGGCTCTGAAAGCCTACTGCACCCGCTAGTTGATATAGTGCAAGGCAATGTTACTACATACCAATGATTTTGTTTTTAACACCAAACCTGCATGCCTAAGACTAGAGTAAAAAACGTATTACACCAACTTGAGACCTCTGTCATTCAATAAACTGATGTAGAGTTGCAATACTCTATGTGATCATGGGCCAGTTACACTTTCATTTTTCAAATGTGCTCCCCATTCTGTCGAGGAAATATCTGCCCCCTCGTGGATCATAAAACCTTCAGAGAGTATGATCCTGTTGTGTCAACATGTAGTTGTACGTCCTCCATAGCTGGCAAATAAGTTGTTTAAGTATCCTAATCAGAAAAAGGAAATTAATCATTTAGGTTATGCTTTTGATTCCACCACTGTCAGAAGTATCTTACTTTCCAATCTGTGCTAGGATACTCCTTGGAGTAGCCGTAGGCTTTAGAAATCCCTATTTTCATTCAATCATTCAGGCATCAATCACAAGTTCAATAAACTGGAATGTTTTCTGTTTGGTTTAAGTTTTGACTCTGGAATATTCAGAAGAAACCTAAATTATACAGCATCTGCAACACTCTTAAGAGGTGACAAACCCTTTCTCTGGCGACATTTTTAAGGGGCCAGGCAATACCTGCACTATCCAGATGAGCAGTGAACCTCTTTGTGCAGACCGAATGACTGACAAAGCCAGAAGGAGGCTCCTCAACAGAAAAGGTCTGCCTTCACCCACAAAATGCATGCTCTTTTTATATTCTAGGATCTTGGAAGCGTGACAATATGAGCTCTCATGAGACAATATGAATAAGGGGTGTGTATCTTGGAGACAATTCCTGTCTTCTAGACAGGCATTTCTCAAAGAGAAAGAGGGAAAACATCTCCTGTAGACCAAGATGAGTAGTTGGATCTAGTTTTAGACTTCTTTGGCAGACAGCTGTAAATCCAGTGTCTGGTGAGGATAGTGGTCTGGTGTCAGAAGCAACTTCAATGGGGCAGTTGGAGCCTTTTAAGGAGGAACATCTATTATGTCTCCAATACAAAAGTGCAGCTTTCCACTTAACAGATTTTCTTCACAATGCAAAACTCAACAGTATAAGGAAATTAAAGAGAAACTGCTATAGTAGGGGTCACAAATTCTACAAAGCCACTGTCATAGAAGAATTGCCAGAGGAAGAATTAAAGATGAACCTTTAATCCAGGTACTTGCTAATTCCAAAAACCTGGTAAAGTGAGGCCTATTTGTATGCAGCTTTTAAGAGCTGCCACTACATATGCACACTGTGGCGCAGGCACATGGGGGTTGAGGAGGTCAACTGGTATTTCAGTAGAGGTGCAATACTTTTTTTCAATTATAAAGAACTTCAACTGTGACACTTCCAAATGCTACTGTCATCATTGAGGGAGTTTACCAAATTACTACAGAACCAGCTCTGGCAAATCGCCAGACTCTGAAGAAGGAAGTCACTTTTTTAGAAAACATTTTTGTCTAACTACGGAACATGAGGATTTGCTCTGAGACCTCAAGAACGTCCAATTGGGAGTCCCAGTATCCAGAGTACAGGTCCACACTGCAGACACTATCCACTCAGCGGACGACTCCACTCACCAGAGCCATCAATTTCTTTTCACATGAAAAGGAGGTCTTTGCGACCATAATAAGGCAAGAACTGCATTTTTGCTGAGAACCCAAATACTACAGAGAGCTGCTTGTATGTAAGTGTTTCAAATCAACTATTTGCATATGTTGCAAATATTTAAACCTAAATGATCATGAGACCCAATAGGAAAAAAACAACAAAACTGGAAATTAAGGGAAACAAATGTAAACGTGTGTTACGGTTGGGCACTGCTCTAAGCAAGGTGCAGAGCCTTGAACAATCAAGCCAGTCGGTGATGTAGATCAACAATGAACCGCTGAAGGAGAGCACGTGGGAATGTGATTCCAAATAAAAACCCTCTAGAGTATATCACACAGGAGTAGAGCGAATAGTAGCTCCAAAAACACGCTCTTTTGTACTCTGGAATAAGCGAACACCTGATCTTACAAAACTATTTACTGTTCACTCGAATATAAGATTCAGTCTTAACTTCAACTTATTGCACTCATTCTACAGGGAAGAGACTACAATGACGACATGATGCTCTGTACCTTAAAAAATAGAGGGTGCAACAGGGAGATACATAAAAATTGAAATAGTCAGTCTCCATTGACGGCGCCCATAAATTACCACAAAAAACAACGCTGCAGCACACAATTTGACAGTACTTTAGCATAACCGTTGCACTTTGGAAACCACCATTCCTATGAAACATAGCTTGACAAAAGTCACGTGAACTGGTATTGGCAAAGGTAGGATTCATGTTCAAATGCCAGTTCTATCAGTGATGACAGCAGCAACTTTTTACAATACAATTCTCCACTTGTTCTAATCATGTGGGGCGGCAGTAAAACTAATTTACCTGTAGATCAACTTGATAAAGAGGGTCCTTTAAGGCATCTGGATCGTCCTCGTCATCTTCATAGTAATCATCATCTATAAAAAAAAAAAATCAACAGTAACCTAAGCAAACAAAGGGCAATTTCAGTTCCAAAACACCTCATAACAAGGTATGGGTGTGCTGCCTTTGAAGGTAACTTTTCATTATAAAAACTGGGTGTACAACTCATTCATAAATAAATCAGAGCTCCGTCACACAAGGGGATGGATGTATGAGAAGCTAGTGATTTATTGCTGTATGGAAAGAAAGCCAGAGAATTGCCACACAAGTGAGCTAACCTGATTACTGATGGCCAAAGGCAGCTAGGAACAAGTGAGCTCTTAACCCTCATATGATCTCGATTTCACATTCAATTAGACTTAGTGGATTCTTGTTTATAGAAGAGACCCTTCCACAGAACCAATGTGGAAGACAACTCGTATCAAGAAAGCCTACCTTGGTAAAATGGTTATCTGAACTTTCCAGAACACGATTTACATGTATTCAAGGATCCTTAATTATGAATCTATACAGGACGCTAGAAGATTCTAAAATAGGATCAGCAGTCAAAGCAGGATCTTCAGTGCTAGGATCAAGTGTTCTGAAAGGAACAGGCTGGGGATACACTGCGTTGTGTTTCAGGCTTTTCTACATTGTGGACAGTATTCATTGAGTAACTTTTGAGGGTCTTACACGCCAAATTGCTTTCAGCATTCCGACTGCTACCTGCAGACGCATACACCACTCCCAACCTATCACTTCGAAACACTGCCCCACATGTTGCCCTACTGATCGCACACCTGCATAACATTCTCCTACAAATTTTCCACTGACACTACATACGCAGATGTTATCGCCGGACCCTTGCCTGACATGCACTCCCTGCTGCCCTGGCAATCCCATATACCTTTATTACCGGACCCGGCACTGCTCTGAGGTGCTACACTACACCTCTATCCTCCAGGTGAACAAGTACCACCATGACTGTCATACGTCATTGCATTGCTTTGGAAGACCCTTGATATGCACTGCTATATTTTGTCCCAGGACTCTACCCTCTAGTGTGGCTGTTAGACCTCACAGTTTTGTTTTAAAGTTGGGAACTGTTTCATAGGACTACAAACAAACAAAAAACAGAAAACCCTGTTCTGCTGCGGTAACTCCTAAGGTTCATGTCTTCTGCACTAGCTGTTGGACACTCATTGTATAGTGCTGAATTGACGCTGCCGGGCCCCCAGGATGCCGGTTATACAGCTGTGTTATTCCTATTACAACTTCGTCGCTCAGATGCACACAATGCTGCCGGCCTCCGGGTTGTAGGCATAGAAAACTGCGTACTGTCTATAATATTCAATAAAAGCAGTTTGAACACCCCCCCCCCCCCCCCCCAAAAAAAAAGAAATTGCTTTCAGCATTGCCTTACGGTCACCTGGCTTTTCGGTCACCCGGCCTCCGGGTTGTAGGCATAGAAAGCTGCGTACTGTCTATAATATTCAATAAAAGCAGTTTGAACACCCCCCCCCAAAAAAAAAAAATTGCTTTCAGCATTGCCTTACGGTCACCTGGCTTTTCCAGGGAAAACTGACCTATTTCTAGCGAATTACCAAACAATGGCCATGAGAACATATTTTCTATTCCCCAGCATGCAAGGAGGACCAGGCTGAGGCTCGAGTTGGGACTTAGGCGACAATGAAATTTTGCATCCATACCCTGCTCACATCAGCTCAATCCTTTAAAGAAAAACTTCAATTTATATTCACGGACGAACGCTCCCCCTGGTACAGAAAGCTGCATTTGGCCATTTCCACATTTAGGATTGAAACCACAAGCCTCACTAATCCAGCCATTCCTCTGTCAACGTGGAAAAACACTATACAAAGCCAAATTATCTTAGTGTCATTTGAGAGAGACATCGCTTGGCTTTCTAAAAATCCCCTCTTCAGTGCCCTGGATGCCTCGTACATCAAAGGGAAATATCAACCATATTTTAATTATTGCCTTCAACCACAGACTCATAATAAAATTATTTATATTAGGCTTTTAGCCCTTCCAATCTACGACTTTAACACGCTTTGGGCCCGGAGGAATGGACAGTTAATATGTAGGCTTTGTACCTACTCAGATGAGTCTTGGCTACACCTGCTATGCTGTTGTCCTCGCCTTTTTCATGAGTCGTCAGCTACTGCTCCCAGTCTATCGGGGCAAGTTGCATTGCAGGGAAGCATCTGATTTGTGCTTTATCAACAACTCCGCTCAAGTTCTTGCAAGGGCTGGGAAGTTTATTAACATTATTTTAACCACATTGCACACAGCTCACATCTAAAGAAACATGAGACGGCGCCCAGGGGGTCAAATCGGATCACCTTGCAGGGCACAACAACACACCTACAGAGATAGCTCACTAAGAGCTGTTAAAGCGTTCTGAAGTCCCTTCTTATATTACCACTGTACTAAAGGACTTTGCTGAAAGCTATGTATTGGCAACTGCAACAAACCCTGGGACATTCTGATATTGCCTGTTGCACCTCACACTTCTGGCTCTAAATGGTTACATTTAACATTCCTGCCATGAATCAGAAATACTGCTTGGTAACTGTTATTAATCTTGACTGCTTGCTTTTATAATGTGCTTTAAAAATGTTCTTGTTTTAATTAGGCATTGATGAGATGTTTGTATGTTACAGTTTTAATTAACTGTATAATAAAGAGGACTCCCATTGAGTAACTGTGTAAATAGCATTACAGTAGACTAGACGTGCAAAATTTCCCAGATCCATGTGTGATGTGCTGCTCCAGAGCAGATTTTGTTTTTAAATTCTGGGAATTGTAGCGTTGTTTATGCCATTATAAAAAAAGGACAACAAGTACCAGAATTCAAAGAAAAAAAAGCTGCACTGGACCAGCGCATCTTGCATGGGCCTGGGAAAATTGGAAGCTATGTTAGACCAGCCTTATGGTTGCCACTGCTACTGCCGCAACTACTAGGTGATGGGAACACAAAGACATGACTGAAGTGACAGTCATTTAAACAATCCTCACAGTTGGAAAAACAACTTGATGAAATAATGCTAAAGAATGATTGAAAATGTATCAAAGTGAACTTATCATAATAAAGATGTCATATTGAAACACTATTTAATTTAAAAATATAGCGAATGATGAATGAGGAAGGTTGAATGTATTTTAGGATTGTTTTGTTATTCAGCAATGTCAAAACATTTTTAATTAATGGTCATTTTCCATTTTTTGATACAATAAAAAGATCGAATTTAGTTTTTGATCTGGGTTTCGGTATTCAAATGTTGATGCCCCCATTATATATAAAATACATTAAATATAGTTGCCTAAGCATTTTTTCATACCATTACTGCCGCAGCCATCATCACAATGATTAAGTGACATGGGTTAAACAGTGAGTGGAGGCTTGCAGGAATATTCTGTTGTGACCTATGCAAAAATAGTTATAAACTGTGCTCAATGACTTCGAATTCAAAACAGAGTTCTTTCATGTGTATTAGAATGTGGAAAATAACACAAAATAACGGATTTTGCAAACAGAGGCCCAAAAGAGGGGTTGTATGCTCCTTTTAGGGCTTCTGAAACAAAAAAAGAAATGGTGACTAGATGGCTCTGGAATTCAAAATACTCTCCGCTGCATGTTAATCCAGCGGTTGCATCCGGCATGGCCATCTTTGTTATTCATTCTTTACACTGTCAGTACATTGAAGACGGCCATATTGGAAAATAGTATTAACACTATGAAACCGCAGAACTGGATGAGTAGGAAGTGTATAAATGGAACAAGTTACCTTTAGGGTGACTCAATTTTCTTCCTGTAGGCGCTTTTCAACCATCTTTTATAGAAAGCTGTGTAAGCTTTTACTTCCGTCATGGCGACTCAGAGCTCAGCTTGTCCATGTTGAAAGCTCTCAGTGGGTGGACCTGTAGCAGTAGTAGGTCTGCGTGAACAAAGGCAGCTACAAATATTTGTTTGGCTCTACTTTGCCTCGCATGTGAAAAGAAACTCCAGAGGCAAACCCAGACATACTACCACAAAACGCAATTAGCGGAATCAAGGACACCGGCCCAAGACGTGCTACAAGAGGTCCAGATCGTTGAAGAATACTCCACCCCGCAGCCTGCTGCTGTGCTCGTGCACCCGACAATTCTCAGGAGGAGAATCGTCACCAGCTTAGCTCTGTACTAGCCTAGCTGGAATTCTCAGGGAACTGAGAAGGAACGCAAGTTGAGGTAAGAAGTAGGGGAGGGTGGCAAAAAGGGCAGAGTACAGCTCTGACTACGGTAGTGAGAATTAGAGTATGGCAAGTTGCGGCAGCAGGGGGAGCGAAGGAAATACTAAGGAGGAAAACTACGTTAAAAGAAGAAAATTAAAACAATTACATTTCCCATAATATTTTCTACAATTTTACAATTCTGCTACTGATTAAGGAGCACCGATAAAGCGGGGGGCAGACCAAAAAAAAAAAACTACTGAGACAGCAACTTAGGAGGAGATTAAAGCGTGATACTGATCAGAAAAACAACATACCAACAATAGACTTCAAGACAGAAGAGATAAGAGAGCCCAGAGAAGGGTAAAAGTGCCAGGTACAAGAAGCCAAATAAGTAGATCAGGAATAGTTAAATGACAACCAATTCGTGAGAAAATCTCCTAAAACCGAAATTGACTGTAAAGCGAAGCTCAAGCCAGAAACTGTTAGAAACTATTCATCTACTGTGATTAGGGGGATCATCACAGAGTCAACCCCAAAAGCACAGTGAACCTGACAAATTAATCCAGCAAAAGCTCGAATATAGACCCTGTAACAACAACTCACTCCAATCCTTGCTCCAAATCTTCCTCATAAGAGGCAATTTATCTTGGGAAGAAAACCGCTGTTGTAGCAGTTGCAATATAGCACCTTCTATGCACTGGTCACACTGCTCAACTATCACAATACCCTATGCTTTCGCCAAAGAATGCAGAAGGGTATGTCACAGGTACCATACCCAATGATAGAAACAATCACAAGGATATAGATGGTGGAGATGGTGTGAGGAACAAATCTAGTTTTCTAGAAGCACACTTTGGAAAACTGCACTGAACTAGAAAATGGCGAATTACAAGAGTGGACCAGCCCACTATCCAATTAGTCTCTGTGGCATTATATTAAGAAAGCGCAACAAATCTGAAAGAAATAGGAAATTAAATGGAATTACAACTAGATACTATTGAGAAAAAAAATGAAAGGGCTGGGCGAAAGATGTGACTATTTATAAACAATATCTGCTGTAGAAGAAGCTCATGTGGCCTTTTAAAGTCCATGCTTCAGCGAGAAAATAGCCAATAAAGGTACATTGGAAGACTGGTAGACGTTATAGAAATGTATCTAAATAAATGCAAATGAGATATGATTTCTTTTAGGAGCAGGCAGTCGTCCTACGGACCACTGCCTACAGTTAAAAAATGAAACTTAAAAATGTCACTATTTTTTAAAAACATACAGTTTTCCTTTAAGGAAAATTAACTGCCATTAAAAAAAAGGAGAAAAAAAATTGCTGTATTAAAAAGTATTCACAGACATGGCCCCTGGGATTAGCATCATTCCCAATGGGCCGCAAACTGCACCCTACCTCAATACTTATGATGTAGGTTGCTTCCTTAATAATCAAAATTTGGAAATCGCAATTTCTACTTTTTTGAACATATGGCCCTTAGAATCTGGTAACCATTGTATATGCTTAAACTCTAACAAAGGTTAGGAGGGAAAGAAGCTCTAGTGTTAAGGGATAGAAGTGAGGCACTGGTTACTACTATCCAATCTTGCCACTTCACAGAGTGCGCTTGAGAGGTTTATGAATGGTTTTACAAACATCTGTTAAAGAATCTGGGTGATGAGAGCGAATGAGAATCATAAAGGATACCAGGGCAGAGTGGTCAGTACATAAGACTGTGGCAGTACAGGGGCAAGTGCGGGATCATGCCTGTATGCACTGTAATGTTATGGATCCATTGTAATAAATATTGCATGTGTACTCCCTGTACTATGATTTACTGCTATCTATATATGCGTCCTCCACACCACTATTTGTTTTTCAATGTGGTTACTCTGAAAATTGCACACACAAAAAAGCTTAAAAAAAATTAAGAATCTGGGTGATATAAACCCACTTTGAATTGAACTAAGATTTCCTAACATTGTTGTAATTGGAGTGTTATTTAAGCTGCTGTGAGACCTCTGGGAGAGTGTTTACCATTTCTTGTTGTAAAATTAATAGAATGACTTGCACTGCGATGCCACACATGCAGTTTCCTTTTGAGTTGCAAGGTACAGATCCATAATATAAGATGAAGTAGAATAGATCGGATACTTTATGTATGTTTTACAAGATTAGCATCTAAGAGGGACATATAGCCAACAGCAACATAAATAAACTATAGGTGGGGCTGTTTAAGTCATCTGAAGTATATGTAGAACAAACATTACAAAGACTATCAATTCCATTCTCTACTATTCTCTACGGTCCCAGAGTCAAAGAGCAGTCCTCATTGGCTATTGATTCTCTCCTCCCCTTCCTTTCTAGGATGGTCTAACTCTCCATTCCTGTGTCTGGGAACGCATGTGAAGGAGGATGAATTATGTTAGGCATTGCATGAGCTTTCCACAACAAATATCATGTACAACTGTATATATCAAATTCTGACATGTGCACAGACTTTTGTTCACTTCAAGGAAAATAACACTTAAGCACATCAATAATAAGTACATTCAGGAGATGCACAAAAAGGATGAGTATTTGCAAATGCTGTCATTTAAGAATCTTAAAATTATATTCCTTAACGGCTGAGGAAATTGTTCAATTATTGATTAGAAATACTGAAAGCCTTTTGTGTCAGGAATATGAAGAGACGGTCCTTGTGCCAGCTCCCCCCCCCCCCCCCCGCCCTTCAGCCGGTCTTCCTGACACTGACACTCGCTTCTCCGATACCGCCGCTTTGCTGCTCCCGCCCTTTGCGACTGTTAGCTCAGCTGTTTCTCTGTATCATCTCAATTATATCATAACTGTTATTACATTGGAACAGTTTCATTAGTATTCTTTTTTTGGAAGTAAAGATTAGCCCTCAGTTCTTAATTCTCATTGTTTGTCCTCTATGTACATTTTCCAGGCCCTTTTCATTGCTGTTGTACTTTTGTTGTAATTTGTAACTTTTCTAGTTCACAGTGGCCTCGCCGTTCACTTTTCTGCCCGATTTGCCAATTACGCCAAGATCTTTTGGTGCAGCCGCCTTAAAGCACTGTCCGCAACAGGTAAGTGGTGTTGAATACCAGAGCAGCCTTTTTACGAAAAGACTTGAAAAAAGACTTGAAAGCTTTTCTGTTGCAAAATCATCCTGTGCCCTGGGCAACCCCAACTTTTTGCTGTCTGGAACTGGTGGTAACTGACTCTGACTGACCCTGGGCTCTGTTTAACCATGCCCAGGGCCAGGGCCAAGCCAAAAGGAACACATTAGAACACTGTTAAGACACCCAACCTACACTAGGGTACACTTTAGTATGGTGGGGTACCCCTGTAGTTGGCATGACCTAACACCTAAGCCCCTAGTATGTAATAGGGCAGGGGATTGAAACTACAGAGAAGTCTCCAGTATCCTGGGGCATGGCAGTTTAGAGGCCAGCAGATTCTCTGCACCAGCATGTGTGCTGTGCTGAAGCCTGAGGTCAGTTTAAAAGCTGCACTGGTGGCCAGGACAGTTTTTTAAACCTTAAATTGTGCCCAAACTCGACTTTGGGGGTAGGGGCCCTTAGAAATTAAAGACCTACCAGGTTTCTGCATATTAGGGACCCCCAGGGTCACCCCATGGTATCCCAGGGGTGGTGGTCAGTTATCTATAAGGAGCGCCCTTATAAAATGAGTTTTCAGAAGCCTGGGTAAAGTGAAATTTTACATTTCACTCCCCACATTGCCTTAAAGAGGTGCTCAAATTCGACTTTGATGCTGGAAGAATTGGGTAAGGGTGATCTGCAATATTTCTGCAGATTCAGAACCCCTGAAGTCTCTCCTAGTTGCACAGGGGGTGGGGGTCTGGTAGAAATTAGGGAAATACTTATAAAATATGGTTTTATAAGCCCTGGTGCTACAAAATTGGCGCAAGTCATTTTCCCAATTGCAAACCCCATGGCCCATAGGTTAACATGGTAGTAAGTGATTGATTAACAATAGGAGAGGACTAGCCAGACCATTCAAAGACTTCCCAGAATGGTTGTATTAAATCCAACGATATTATATTGTTGAATTTCTCCTAAAGTGTACATAAAATAAGTTATGAGACTTTCTTGTTTGTAAGTCCAAATTCTGCCTTTCAGTGGTCTTCCCTGATTGGTCAGAGTTAAGTGGATTAGCCAGGCTGCTGGGAGGGCAGTGATCTGCTGCTTGAAACTGAATGAAGCAAGAAGTGCCCTGCTGAAGATTTTGCTGTGTGCAAGGAATTCTAAGGCATGACCTATGAAGACTGCACCCTCTGAAACTACAGCCCTGTGGATTACCTTGCTGCCAAAAGACTCAAGAGTGGAAACTCCCTGCAAGCTACAGGTTAACAGAACTCACCTGAACAGCCCCACAAAGAATTCAAAGCCTGGAGTACCAGTGGATTTGTAAGGGTTTTGGTTCAAGTGGATTGTGGAATTGAAGTTTCACACTTTCAAGGACCCTCTTGGAGATTCCAGAACCTTGGATTGTGTGTTGGATACTTTGGTACCTGCAAGCAGAATGCCAGGAAGGTGTTCTAACTGGACCCCGCTTGCTGAAGGTGGCCCACTACAGTGGTGAGAATTCTTCGGAAGAATTTATAAAGGTGTGTCCCTGACGGAGAAAACTGGAGGAACAAATACTGATTGCTGATATGATGAAAGTATAAGGTATGCAGGCAAACTATACATGGCCTGGTATAATTATGTCTTATTTAAGAAATACAACTATATAGGTTAGATGGCTGACAACATATGGACAATATAGATAGGTAACAGATAACAGGAAATATGATCTAAGCATATTTACCATTCTCCTTGACTTTCAGATTACATGATGAGGAATTCATATTAAATATAATCCTGATACACTGTTGGCAGTCAAATAAGGCTGAATAAATCATAATAGTAAAACACCAATCACTGTATCAAAGTATCGATTTTGGGGTACCAGTACAGGGTTCCATCTATTATCACATGCACATAAGAGATTGCTTCTTATGTTTGACTAAACACTCCATGTCAAACAACGTAACCCGATAGATAAAGTCCGACACACCAGCAAGTTCTAATTTTTCTTCTTCAAAAAGCCACTTCAGAACAGCCACAACAGAGGTCATTTATAAACAGTGAAGAATGGGCCACATACCGGCCTATATCCTTGTTGAATATTAAAAAAAAAACTTTTGGCTACGGTCCTTGTTGTTACTTGATTGCTGCACCCTGACCAATCGGGCTCCATGTCAAAGAGAAGCTCTATATTAAACCTTAGGAGACTACACTGATGCATGGCAGGCTCTTAAGGGCTGACTGTGCTGATGAGCCGCATCAGTGGATGGTAGTAGGGCATTTGGCTCCCTGAAAGGGAAGAAAACAAGTTACTTACCTGTAACTTTGGTTCCCCAGTATTGGTAACTTTCATAGATTCCCATGCTTTGTATCATTCCCAGTCGTCGGAATGGGAGCCTCGGTAGTATCACAACCATAGAAACAAAAGAAACATAGGCCTAGGCTTCATCTCATTTTGTATCCTTCACTCTCTTTGTGTAAAAGAGACCAAACGTTTGCCAGGACCAATCAGAGCAGCCTCACTCCATAGAACCTTCCTGAGAGAGCTCAGAGCCTCAGATTTCCGTAGCCGTTGTGCAAACCGCCACTAACTCTGTAAAAAGACCCAGCTTTCCCAGGGGAAGAGGGTGGGCGCATGAGAATCTATGAAAGTTACCAATACTGGGGAACCAAAGTTACAGGTAAGTAACTTGTTTTCTTGCCCCAGTATTGGAACTTTTAGATTCCCATGCTTTGTATCAGAGTAGCTAGCAGTAAATTACCAAGACACATTTTGTAAATACATGGTATCACATAACCACATAGCAATACTTATAGCATAGCAAAAACAAGAAATAAAATGTGCTCACCAGGAAGGAGGGACTGTAGGGAAAGCTCACCTCTCAATGAAAAAGATTCTGCAGAACTGCCTGACCAACAGCCGCGTCGTCTCGTCCTGCAGATTCCAGGCAGTAGTGTTTCGTGAAGGTATGAGTACTGCTACACGTTGCTGCCCTGCATATGTCCTTAAGGGCGACTCCAGAGAAAAGAGCCACAGACGATGCCACAGACCTTGTGGAATGTGCACGGACCTTTCTGTCCAGTGGCTTGCCCGCCTCCTGATGGCAGAATTGAATCGCACTGGAGATCCAGCGGGAAATGCCACTCTTTGCCAAAGGAAACCCCTTCCGTGGTGCGCTGTAGGACACAAACAATTGGGATGATTTTCGAAAGGGTCGTGTGCGTTCCAAGTAGAATTTCCAGCATCTTTGAACGTCCAAAGAATGTAATGTGCGTTCCGCAGGCGTAGAAGGGCGCGGATAGAAAGACTCTAGAATCAAAAGGTTCATTCAAGTGAAACTCAGACAGCACTTTCGAAATAAATTTCGGATTGGTGCGAAGAATAAGCACATCCTTTTTGAATTGAAGGAATGGATGCACTATGAATAGGGCTTGAAGCTCACTAACTCTTCTCGCTGATGTTAGAGCTAAGGAGGGCAAGTTTCCAAGACAGGAATTTCAAGTCCGCCTTGTGCACCGGCTCAAACGGAGCTTTCATGAGTTGAGCCAGGACAAGATTGAGCTGTCAAACTGGCGGAGGAGGGCGAACAGGAGGATACATCCGAAACAAGCCTTTCAAGAATTGTTTAACATTCCTAGAGGACCATAAGGACGGGCCTTAAGAACTGCGCCGAAACCTCGATATGGCTGCAAGATGTACCTTCACAGACAAATGCGCCAAGCCAGACTTAGCCAATGATAGTATATATGGCAAAAGTTGATGCGGCAGAGATTTGTAAGGATGGAGACCTTGTCTTTGACACCACAGGCAGAACCTCTTCCATTTTGCCTTGTAAGTTTTATTAATGCTTGGTGCCCGAGCCTGGGATAACACTTCTGTACACTCCTTGGGGAGATTCAGATGACGGAACTCTCTGTGTTCAAGAGCCACACTGTCAAGTGAAGCTATTTCCGATCCGGATGGAACACCTGCCCCCGATTCCTCGATAATAGGGATGGAATTGGTCTCAAGCGAATTGGATGATCCTGGGAGAGTAGAAGGAGTTCTGTGTACCAGAATTGCCGGGGCCACGCCAGTGCAATGAGAATCATCTTGCAAGCTTCCGCCTTCATCTTCCTGAGTACTCGTGGGATGAGGGGAATTGTCAGAAAAGCGTAAAAGAACGCGCCGTACCAGGCAATCGAAAGAGCGTTCCCAGAGATCCCTGATGGTGAACTTTGCTTGCGTAGAACCAGCATTTGGCGTTCACCAGAGAGGCAAAGAGGTCGATGGTCGGTGTCCCCCAGACCGAGAACACACTCTCCAGAATGGACTGATTCAATTCCCATTCGTGATTCGCCTCTGTCTGGCGACTCAGGGCATCCGGCGTGACATTGAGAGAACCTGCCAGGTGTTCGGCCTTCAAATTGATCCTGTGCAGAATCGCATAATCCCAGATTTTCTGAGCCTCCTTGGACAGAGTTTGTGACTTCGTTCCTCCTTGCTTGTTGATGTAGTGCATGGCCGTCGTATTGTCCGTCCGGACAAGCACTGTTTGATTTTGAACTCTGAGAAGGAAAGCCTGCAAAGCCAACCGAATGGCTGTTCGCTCCAAAAAATGTATATGGCACTGGCGCTGGTATGGACTCCAGTGTCCGCTGACTTGAAGCTCTCGGACCACTGCTCCCCAGCCTTCCAAAGAGGCATCTGTAGTCATAATCAGGGGGGGATGGTGAAATCCTGAATGTCAGACCTTCCGTGATATTGTCTTTTACTAGCCACCACTCGCATGCTGTTCTCATTTGTGGCGTCACAAACACCTTGTCGTTGAATGATCCCTCTGCCTGGCACCATTGCTTGTCTAGCTCTTTTTGCAGAGGACGCATTCGCAACTGGCAATGCGGTATTAGTGGTATGCAGGATGACATCGACCCGAGCAGGGACTTTTATTGTCTGACTGAAAGGCATTTCTTGTTGAGCACCTGGCGAGCCGAGACGATCAACTTTTGTTGACGTTCTTCCGAAGGACGAGCTGTGCATTGTGTCGTGTCCAAAATGGCCCCAAGGAACCTTGTGGATCTTGAGGGCTGCAGAACTGACGTGTTTGTTTAGCTGAAGGCCCAGGTGATTGAACAACTGGATGCAAGTTGAAACGGCTTGAGAAGTTTCCTTGAAAGATGGGGCCTTGACGAGCCAGTCGTCTAAGTAAGAGAAAACTTCCAGGGATTGTTTTCGTAGGAATGCTGCTACTGGTGCTACCACTTTGGTGAAGACCCGTGGTGCAGACCGAAGGCCAAACGGAAGCACCTTGAATTGGAAATGGCTCTTGCCCACTGTAAAGCGTAGATATTGTCTGTGAGCTGGGTGTATTGGTATGTGGAAATACGCATCTTCTAAATGCAGAGACGCCAAAAAATCGCCTGGGTTCAAAAGAGGAAGAATATCTTGGAGAGTGACCATCCTGAAAGAGTTTGATGAGATATGTGTTGAGCTCTCGTAGGTCTAGTATGGGACGCCAAGTCTCTGCTGTCTTCCGAACCAGGAAGAACTTGGAATAAAAACCTCTACCCTCAGAGAGAGGTACCGGTTCTATTGCCTCCTTGATGAACAATTGGTGGGCTTCGAGATGGAGCAGACTCAGATGTTTTGTGCGGGTGGCGCCCGGAGCTCTTGTTGGAGGAAGATCTTGGAATTCCAACGTATGGCCACTCTGAACAATATTCAGGACCCACTGGTCCATTGTTATACACTTCCAGCTGTTCAGACAAAAGGATATCCTGCCCCCACTGATGTTACTGGGAGGGAAGGAACAGAAGGTAAAGCCAGGAGGCCGCTATTGCCTCTTGGCACTGTCACGTCTTTGGCGGTTCGGACGCCCTCGCTGAGGCTGGGGAGAGAAAGACGCCGATTGTCCCTGCCGTTGATTTGAATATTGAGTCTTGTAAGACTGCGAAGACTGTGAGGAATATCTCTGCTGGGTTTTTTTTCTCTATAAGAAGAGAAGCCTCTGCCTTGTGCACCTCTAAATGGGACCTTACGATAGTTCAGAGATCCCATTAACTTCGCCGTGTCCATATCTTTCTTTATACTTTGCAGGGCATCATCAACATGCTTACCAAAAAGCATCTCTCCATCAAATGGGAGGTCCAGGATCTTATTTTGGACTTCCTGACGAAACCAGGTGGCTCTCCGCCAGCCCTGACGACGTAGTACTGCTGACCCTGCTAAGGCACGAAAAGCCATGGATGCAATATCCATCGCACAGTCGATTACTTGGGAGGAAGATTTTTCTCCATCCATAAGGACTCTCCTAGCCTCTTCCTTCGCGGAGTCTGGCAGTTGTTCCACAAATGGCTCCATGTCACACCACATCTGGAAATCGTATCTGCCTAGAATGGCGAGAGCACTTGCTGCTCGAACAAGCAAGCTGGCCATGGAAGAAAACCTCTTTCCCACGTTACCCAGGCGCCTACCGTCCTTCTCCGGAGGCGTAGTTAAAGGCGTTGATGGGTTTTTGGATTTACTTTGAGCAGCCTGGGAGATCACCGAATCAGGCTTCGGCTGACCAAGAAGACAAGCTGGACTGCCCTCTGGAGCCTTATATTTCTTTTCCAGCCTAGGAAGAACTGGGATAACAGTGGCTGGATTTTGCATGTTTTTTATCCCTTCATCCCACACATGCTCAATTATGGGAATGGATTTGACTGATCTTTTGTATTGTTCTTTCAAGTCACACAGGAAACATTCAGACTCTTCCCTTGTAATTGGTAGTCCAAACCTCTTTGACGCTCTCTCCATGAGGTTATGGAATCCCCCTATATCGACTGGAGGGGGAAAAGAAGTATCTCGACCAGTGGCGTCTGGATCTTGTAGTCCACTGTCACCGGATCCAAGTCTGGGTCCTGCAATGGATCAGTCAAAGGATCCACCTGTACTTCATCATCAGAAGAGGAATCCTGCTGAATGGTATTGACGGGCTCGGGATCCGATGTCCGGGAAAGGACCGTTGGTATGACCACTGGCGTGAGAGGTACAGCTTGCGAAGGAGGCTGCACAACCACTGGTTGCGCTTGCGGCAACACCGGAGGCGGAGGTTGCGCAGGCTGCAATAAAGGTTCCGTAGGAAACCTGGTTCTATAGTCTTGTAGCATCATCTGTAGATCAGAGATTACAGAGGCCGGCGTGGCCACCATGTCCTGTCCAAACCCAGGTGGACGTCGCTCCTGAGGAACATAGCGATGAGCCCCTTGATCATATGCCTGCTCATAATATTCCTCTGTGTCAGTCTTTTGCCATTTGACATGTAAATCTGAGGGACTGTAGGCATCCCCATATTGGCCTCCATCATCCTCTTCCTCATCCGACTCGTCATCCAGAAGCAGTGTAGGTGGAAGCGTTGAAACCCGCCTTGGAGACGTCATTTCAGGCTTTTGAAAAGGAAATTGCAATTTTTGACCCCCCGACGACCTCGTTGACGGAGCCGTCGTCGACGTTGCGGTAGTCGTCGACGCTATCGTCTATGGAATCGTCGACGGTACAGTGGACCTTGTCGACGGAGCCTTGGACGTCGACGGTATTATCGTCAACGGTTTCGTCGACGAACTCTGTAATCACCATAAGCGTCATCGTCGACGTCGTCGTTGTCGTCGATGTAGTCTTCGTCGACGACGGAGCCGTCGATAGCACCTTCCTGGAGACCTTCATCATTGTCGACGAGGAAGAAGTCATGGTCGACGAACCTGGTACCTTAAATGACGAAGTCGTCAACGTCGAAACCGCCACCGACGACGATCCCGTCGACGGGGCCAAGGAAACAGCGGGAATTTTCACAGAAGCACTCGTCGTCGACGTACCTGATGTTTTTGTTGTCGACGGACGCTGTTTTTTCTCAGGAACAGTCCCTGGAATTATTGTAGAGTATTTTTCACCAGTCTTTTCCTTTTTGGACGGAGGAGAAGTGATAGCAACCTCCTTTTTGTCCTTAGTGGCTGTAACCAATCCAGCAGCCTGTCCCTGCCTCTACTTTTCACTTCCGTGAGGAGATTTAATAAGACTAGCTCTCTCAGACCCGTCAGAGATCTTATGAGGGGCCTTGATAGGGGGCTCGGCTGAAGAAGGAGGAGACCTATCCCTCTTCTTGGATCTGAGAGAGGAAGCCATAGATGTCGAATCCTCTTCATCTGATGAAAGCACCTCCTTCCGAGTCTTCATTTTTTGAAGCCAGGTCAATAGACGGCCCTCTCTGTCCCAAAGCGTTTTTGTAGAGAAGGTTCTACAAATCTTGCAGTCAGTGGCCTTGTGATCCAGGTATAAGCAATATATACAGTTTTCATGCTTATCTTCCACAAAAAGTCGTTTTTGCCCATAAGAGGCACAGGACCTGAATAAGGCCTTCTTCTCCTTGTCAGACATGTCTTGATTGAAGCAGAAAAGTTGTAGAAATAACTTGTAAGAATGAGAAAACTGAGCAGAGCTCAGTGGAGACTCCCTAGCACAACGTGCGGTAGAAAAATCTGAGGCTCTGAGCTCTCTCAGGAAGGTTCTATGGGGTGAGGCTGCTCTGATTGATCCTGGCAAAAGGTTGGTCTCTTTTACACAAAGAGAGTGATAGGATACAAAAAGAGATGAGGCCTAGGCCTATGTTTCTCTTTTGTTTCTATGTTGTGATACTACTGAGGCTCACATTCTGACGACGGGGAATGATACAAAGCATGGGAATCTATGAAAGTACCAATACTGGGGCAAGTATGTGTTCAGAGTACTTGTATCTGCAGGTGATATTAGGTGTAGCTGTTTCACAGTACTTCACAAAATGGGTATTGGCCCAAAATTCTTAGCCTGGGGCAAGCGCCTCTACCAAAACCCTGTGGCCAGAGTGAGAGTGAATGGGACACTGTTCTCACCATTCCAGCTACGCAGAAAGACTAGGCAGGGATGTCCCTTGTCATCTATGTTTTGTGCTGAAACCTTAGATGAGGGGAGGGATTGCTTTAGTGAGGGGACTAAGATAGGACGAAAAGGGATGGAAGAATGTTCCTGAATGCAGACTATCTTCTGCTGTATGTGACTAATCTTGATGCATTAGATTGATTCCTACAAATCATGAAGATTTTTGGTGGATATTTGGGACTTCGTATTAACTGGTAAAAATCAGTCCTTTACCTGCTATTCTCCTGGGGAGCAGTGACTTATACTACATACACCTTGACGGTGAATATAGGAAAGTTTCAAATATTTAGAGACCCACTTTTCCTGAGACCCTGCTGAATTCTTGAGCCCTAATCTATATAATAGATTAGATAAATTCACATAGATAGGAGGTATTGGAAGAAGTTACAGCTATCAGTTTTGCAACGTGCGATCAGTTTCAAAATCAGCCGTTGAGATGGGGAGTCACCGTAAGAAAACACTAGAAGGGTTGAGATTATCCTTTGTCTATTTATTTCAACAAACAAAACATAGATAAATCTTTTCTTTTAGGAGTAAACAAAGTTGTCCATAGAAGGGAGCCAAAACAGGAATTAAGGCCTTCTTTCTTTTCTGTGCTTCCGGAATTCCTGGTGCAGTCACGTCCCTCAGGGGCGTGGCGTGGTCAGTGTAGCTCCCAGCGAACAGGAGGATCCTCTACTGGAGTCTTGGACTGTTGCCTCCGGTAGGACTGCAGCGCTTGTCCCTCTCCCGGACAACCCTGCCACCTCCTCTCAGGGTTTGCTTTGGGCTTCATGACCCTTTTCTCCCACTGCTACTTCTGCACGTCCCTCTCGTTTTAGTTTCCCCACAGTCGAGCGCCTTCTTCTGGTTTTACGGCCGCACGTAGGGTTTCATGGCGCCTGACTTCCGGGGTGGATAAAGAGGATCAAGTCTATTCCTATCTCCATACTGCTGGATGCGTCCTGTAGGTGACCTAAATTCTTGCATTTCTTCCAAAACACACCATATCCAATCTCAGAGGATATCTTTAGAAAAGCAGAGCTAGTTGGAAGATATCTCTGATGAAATGAGGGGCTGCCAGGAATATCACTAAACAAACATGGACGTCTATAATGGAGGAATAACCCTTCCAGACATTTGTAAACATTATTGGGCAGTCCAACTGGCAGTAATGAACAAATATCCCTTCTCTCGGCTAGATGAGCTATTGAAGAAGTTTGACAGGTACTCTATGGGGTCCTTGTTGGATGTATGCAGGATAAAAAGGGTCTATGAACACTCAACACATACAGCGCTGGTACTACAGGTGTGGTAGGAGGCAAATAGGCATTTGAGATGGGAAAAGAAACTGATAAAAGAAACACTCCTTTGGGATTATAACTTACCCAATGAAGTCGACAAACTATCAGGGATGAAGGAGAACTCCTTGGAATCGACAGGCTGGGGGACATGTGAGGAACTGCAGGCCTTCAATCATTAGAAAAGTCGATACATAAATAGAAAGTGGCTGGAATGGCAATCTTACACTACTTACAATTTATACATGCCCTAAATGGGTCCCTAGAAGACAGAATACATATATACATATATATATATATATATATCGCGAAAGAAAGAGCCCAACTCCGACTTGTATGCAGGCTGACGTTTAATCATCGTGTGCTCAGCAGCCTCATCACACTCCTTTCTCCCCAACCGGTTTCGGCGGACACGCCTTGTTCACAGGTGAGTGTAGTTAATATACTCCTAGTGGTCACATGGCCCGTAGTGGAATACTACAAGCCCCAGAATGCACCAATGCGTGAAAATCAATGTTTTTTGATAATAAAATATCGGGTGCAATCAGTGTTCAAAGTTCATCACGGGCACAGTGCCTTTCGCTGCCTCGCACATTTCGGTATGCCTGCAATGCGGTGTCATAGAGAGAGAGAATCATCTCTCTCCTCTCCCTTTCTCCTTCACGTAGTCAGATCACCTCGGAAGTCCTCTGGCTGACACGTTACTGAGCGGGTCCAGCTCCCTCATTAAACATTTCCCAAAGAAGCTCCATTTTACTGGGGGCCCACGACCCTGCAGGGCGGACTCTTGAATACAGGAACGGAGAATCCTGTCATTTCAACATCGCAAAAGAAAGAGCCCAACTCCGACTTGTATGCAGGCTGACGTTTAATCATCGTGTGCTCAGCAGCCTCATCACACTCCTTTCTCCCCAACCGGTTTCGGCGGACACGCCTTGTTCACAGGTGAGTGTAGTTAATATACTCCTAGTGGTCACATGGCCCGTAGTGGAATACTACAAGCCCCAGAATGCACCAATGCGTGAAAATCAATGTTTTTTGATAATAAAATATCGGGTGCAATCAGTGTTCAAAGTTCATCACGGGCACAGTGCCTTTCGCTGCCTCGCACATTTCGGTATGCCTGCAATGCGGTGTCATAGAGAGAAAATCATCTCTCTCCTCTCCCTTTCTCCTTCACGTAGTCAGATCACCTCGGAAGTCCTCTGGCTGACACGTTACTGAGCGAAAGGCACTGTGCCCGTGATGAACTTTGAACACTGATTGCACCCGATATTTTATTATCAAAAAACATTGATTTTCACGCATTGGTGCATTCTGGGGCTTGTAGTATTCCACTACGGGCCATGTGACCACTAGGAGTATATTAACTACACTCACCTGTGAACAAGGCGTGTCCGCCGAAACCGGTTGGGGAGAAAGGAGTGTGATGAGGCTGCTGAGCACACGATGATTAAACGTCAGCCTGCATACAAGTCGGAGATGGGCTCTTTCTTTTGCGATGTTGAAATGACAGGATTCTCCGTTCCTGTATTCAAGAGTCCGCCCTGCAGGGTCGTGGGCCCCCAGTAAAATGGAGCTTCTTTGGGATATATATATAGATATATAGATATATAGATATATATATAGATATATAGATATATAGATATATATATATATATATATATATATATATATATATATATATATACACACACACACACACACACCTATATACATCCATATCTATATATAGCCAGGTGTACAGAGGGCTCTTAAAAAGGAATGGCAAAAACCCTTGTGCGTCCTTGAGGATGATGAATAATCAAAGGCTCTACAGTATCCATGTGAGTTAGCAATAAGGGCAGGGCAGACTTTCAACTGATACAATTAAGAACACAGATGGACAGGCTCCCCAGTGACCACGTGTGGAGACAATATGCAAACTTTCACCTAATACAATTAAGAAAACAGATGGTGAAATTCAGGACTGCCATGCCAAATGCATGCCTGATAAATGTCCCTTCTGGCTACATCCTAAGTATACAAAAAGTGCCAGGAGGGTCCGTTGAATGATTACTTTTCTGATGCGCTTCCATCTTTGGAAAAAACATATTTAAGCAGCTATAACTAATACGGAAGGAATTACCTCCTGATGAAGGGCCCTTCCAGAAATGTATTGGGCTTGTTACCCATAAAATATGTTTTGGAGATTGAATAGGACGAGTATGTGATGTAATGACAACATTAGCTTCTTGTGAAAACATTTTACTAAAATTCTTTAAACAAAGATCCAAACGATTGATGGATTAAAGTTAAACCTTTTTTTAAAAAATATTTCTACTCTGAGAGTGCAGATTGGGGAGGTTTTTTCCACAGAGGGAAACGCATCAGAATGCAAATGCTACTTACCAGTATGCATCTGTTCTTGGCATGTAGGGCTGCTGACATTCATATCTGTGCATAGATCGCCGCCTAGTGTTGGGTCCGGATGATTGCACATTGTTGTCCTGGAAGAGTCTTCAAAGTATCACGAGATAGGTGGCTCCTCCCCTGGACTACAGTGCGCATGGGCATCGACTCCATCCCTAGATTGTTTTTAGCCATTGTGGCCAAGATGGAGTGAAACTCAGTGAATGATGACCATGCCATGAAATTATATGTGAACACTGCAGCTGCTACAGGCGCCGGAGAGGAGGGCGGGCGATATGAATGTCAGCAGCCCTACATGCCAAGAACAGATGCATACTGGTAAGTAGCATTTGCAGTTCGAGGCATGTAGGCTGCTGAATTCATATCTGTGCATAGAATACATAGCAGTCCCTCCATTAGCGGCGGCCGCCTGTGCCAGCTGCAGCAGTTTGGAAAAGTGTCTTGAGAACAGCCTGCCCTACAGCTGCCTGCTGTTTGGAGTGCACGGCTACACAGTAATGCTTGGTAAATGTGTGTGTGGTAGACCATGTGGCTGCTCTACATATGTCCTCTAAGGGAATGTTTCCAAGGAAAGCCATAGAGGCCCCCAACTTTCTGGTGGAGTGGGCTCTTGGTGGAATGCTAAGAGTGCGTTTTGCCTTTGCATAGCAGATTTGAATACATTTCACGATCCACCTAGCAATACCAGCCTTGGAAATAGGGTTACCTTTGTGATGTGGTGCAAAGGCAACAAAAAGCTGCTTAGTTTTCCTAAAATCCTTGGTCCTATCAATTGTAATACATTAGGGCCCGTTTAACGTCAAGGGTGTGGAGCATCCGCTCCGCCAGTGACTCTGGATTTTGAAAGAAAACCGGCAACTCAATGGTTTGGTTGATGTGGAACTGAGACACAACCTTGGGTAGAAATTTAGGGTTAGTGCGGAGCACTACCCTGTTCGAATGAACTTGGAAGAAAGGCTCTTGGATTGTGAGGGCTTGCAATTCACTAACCCTCCGTAGCGATGTAATTGCTACAAGGAAAGCCACTTTCCATGTCAAGAATTGAATCTCGCAGGAATGTAGTGGCTCAAAGGGAGGACCCATCAGTCTTGTAAGAACCACATTGAGGTTCCATTCAGGAGCTGGTGGAGTCCGTGGCGGAATGACTCTTTTGAGGCCTTCCAGAAATGCTTTGACAGCAGGCACCTTGAAAATTAAAAGGTGCTGTCTATTTTGGAGGTATGCGGCCTTCGCAGACAGGTGAATGCGAATGGAAGTATATGCCAGATTACACTTGTATAGATGGAACAGGTAACAGATGATGTTCTGAATAGAAGCATCTAGCGGATCAATGTTGTGGTTTGCGCAATAGATGACAAACCGCTTCCATTTCGCCGCATAACAGGCTCTAGTAGTGGGCTTCCTAGCCTCCCGAATGATGTCCATGCAATTGGGAGGAAGGTTGAGGTAGCCAAACTCTAGGACTTCAGGAGCCAGATCGCCAGGTTGAGCTGTTGCGGGTCTGGGTGCTGAATGTCGCCATGGCTCTGCGTCAGAAGGCTGGGTGTGAGATGCAGCCTTTGATGCGGTACCACGGACAGTTCCAGAAACGTGGTGTACCATGGTTGGCGAGCCCAAGTTGGAGCAACCAGGATGAGAGTCATCGAGAGCTGCCTGAGTTTGCGTGCCACCAGCGGAATCAGAGGTGCTGGGGGAAAAGCGTACACAAATCTGCCTGACCAGTTCATCCATATCGCATTGCCCTGCGACTGTGGGTGTGGGAACCTGGCGGCGAAGCTTTGGCATTTTGCGTTCTCCCTTGTGGCGAACAGGTCTATCTCTGGATGACCCCACCTTTGGAAGTACGGTTGGAGTACTGATGGATGTATCTCCCACTCGTGCATTTGGTGGCTGTGCCTGCTGAGCAGGTCCGCCATCTGATTGTCCTTGCCTGGGAGATGCTCTGCCATGAGGAAAATGTTCCTCTGAATGACCCACTTCCACATGCTCTGAGCCAGATGAGACCGCTGCGGAGAGTGTGTGCCCCCCTGCTTCTGAATGTAGTACATGGCCGTCATGTTGTCCGTCCGGATCAACACGACCTTGTTGCACAGATGTACTTTGAATGCCTTTAAGGCCATGAAGATCGCCATCAGTTCCAGTACATTGATGTGCATCTTCCTTTGCTGCTGCGTCCATAGTCCCTGCACCGTGTATTGGAGTACATGCGCTCCCCATCCCTGGAGAGAAGCGTCCGTTGTCAGGATAATCTGTGGCACAGGCTCTTGAAACAGTCGGCCCTTGCAAAGGTTCCGTGGATTCCACCAATGCAGAGAGTTGTATGCCCGACCGCTCACCAACACTAGGTCTTTCAACTGCCCGTGAGCCTGAGTCCACTGACGTGCTAAGCACTCCTGAAGCGGACGCATGTGTAGTCTCAAGTGCCGCCAGAGTGTTTATGGTAGCACCCATATACTGCCGTATGTGGGCTGCCTGGAGATGGGATTTTGGGTAATTAGGTGAGAACCCCAGATCGTGCAGAAGGTGAATGGTGTGGGACACGTGGTCGGCGCATTGCTGGGCCGACTTCGCTTGAATGAGCCAGTCGTCCAGATAGGGGTAGACATGGATGTTTTGACGTCTCAGATGCGCCGCCACAGTCGCTAGGCACTTTGTGGTGACCCCAAAAGGCAAAACCTCTAACTGGTAGTGCTGGTTTTGGATGGTGAACCTGAGGTATTTTCTGTGTGAAGGATGTAGTGGAATGTGGAAGTACGCATCCTTCAGGTCCAGAGTTGCTAGGAAGTCCCCTTGCCGAAGCAGTGGGAGAACCTGCTGCAGCGTGAGCATATGGAAATGTTCTGGTAGAATGTAAAAATTGAGCGGCCGGAGGTCTAGGATGGGCCTGAGAGATCCGTCCTTCTTTGGAATCAGAAAGTACAGGGAGTAAACTCCCGCACCTCTTTCCTGCAGGGGCACGAGCTCTATTGCCCCTTTTTGCAGCATGACGTTGACTTCTTGCTGCAACAAGTGCAAGTGCTCGCCGGACATAGGACGGTTTTTTGGGGGTATGTTGGGTGGAGTGGATGTGAGCTCCAGACAATAACCGTATTGGATAAGAGTTCTGACCCACCTGTCCGTGGTGATGGACTTCCACATGGGCAGGAACTGCTGGAGTCTCCCCCCGACCGGTGTTGCGTGGTCGGGGGGCAGTGACAAGGCGTCACTGTTTGTTGGCGGTGGAGGACCTGGAGCTGTTATTTCCACGTCCTCGGCCTTTGACGTTGTTGCCACGGTATCCACCCCGACCTTTGTTGTTATAAGAAGTTTGGGTGTTGCTCTTGTAGAATTGCGTTGACGGTGAAAGTTGACCCCTTGAGGTGCCTCTATTATTGGAGCGACGAAAGGAACCACCCCGAAACTGCTGGGACTGCAAGGCACCCATACACTTCGTAGTGTTGGTGTCCTTTTTCATCTTCTCGAGAGTGGTATCAACCTCGGGGCCAAACAGGTGGTCTGGGTTGACCGTCTGGTTCAAGATGGTAGTTTGAATGTCTGGCTTGAACCCGGATATCCTTAGCCATGCATGTCTACGAAGTAGAACGCTAGTGTTAATTGCTCGCGAGGCGGTGTCAGCCACGTCCAGAGCGCACTTAATTGAAGCATTGGTGATAAGCTTCCCCTCATGTATCAACATCTCTGCTGCTTCCTTATATTGATCGGGTAAGTGCTGTAAAAGGGTCTCTAGAGTATATAGTGTGCCCTGTCATAACGCGCTAGTAGCGCCTGTGTGTTGGATATGCGCCATATGTTGGCTGCCTGCGCAGCCACCCTTTTCCCAGAAGCCTCAAATACTTTTGATTCCTTGTCTGGGGGAGGAGCATCACCCGTAGTTTGTGAGTTGGCTCATTTGCGTGCATTGGAGACAACCAGGGAATCCAGAGGCAACTGTCCCTTGATATAAGTAGGATCAGTGGGCGCTGCCTTGTACTGCTTGTCGATACGTGGGTTGATGACTCTTGCCCGGGTGGGCTCCTTGAAGACTTCAGCCGCATGTTTCAACACCCCTTTTAGCATTGGCAAAGTCTTTACAGTTTTTTCAGAGACTGAAAAGGTGTCAAAGAGGAAGTCGACGTCCACTGGGTCAGCATGGAGATCGACGTCGTGATTGGCTGCCGCCCTTTCAATGAGGGCATTGAAAGCTGCAGAGTCCTCTGTTGGGGAAGTCTTGGCTGAAAAAAGCTGAGGCTCCTGTCCCGAATGCGGGTCCCCAGGATCGCCACCAGCAGACCATGGTTCAGTCACATCCTCTGGGTCTGAGTAGACGGGATAGCTATACTCATCCTCGTTGTTGCAGTCACCCTCCTCTACATGGGAATGAGAGGGTGAAAGTTCCTGCGCCTGTGGTGATACGGGCTCCATAGAGGCAGAGGCACCAGCAGAGTCCATCTTTTTCTTGAGTGGAATTTGGTAATGCTCCAATTGTGGTTCAGGGGTGATCTTTCTCTTAAGGAGAGAGAGCTTGCCCGTGTTGGCGTCGATGATAACTTCCTGACGCTCCTCTTCTGCCAGCGGTCGTTGCCGTGGGCTTGGGACCACCAACGATGGCTTCGGCGTCGAAGACACTTTCACGGGCACTCCGGCCCCTGCTTTTGCTGTGAAAGCTCTCGGCGCCGTTTTTGGTGGCAAAGTTAACAGAATAGGCGTCGGCGCCTTCGCCGGTTTTTCTAGAGGCTTGGGCGGCACAGGGTCCTCCGGCTCGACTGCTGCGGCCCCCTCCCTGATACGTTGAAGGGACTCCGTAACCTTTTTAGTGAACGAGGCAGAGGGACGCACCGGCTCGAGAGAGTCTTTTGAAGCTGGTTTTGAGGTGGCGACCGATGACGCGCTCTTCGGAGTCGACGCCGTTGCCCCCTTGGCCTTGTCGAGTGGAAGCGAGGGACTTGGGGTCTTCCTGCCGCTTCTTCGGGTCGAGAGTGGACGTCTTATGGTCGTCGACCTTGGGATCGAGTCGACTCTTATGTGCGTCGACCGTCTTCGGCGCCGATGCAGCTGCGTCGGTCCCTTTAACCTTCGGCTTCGATACAGTAGCCTTCGGGTCGGCCATTTTGGCGTGGCTCTTGAGCTCGACGGCCATCTTGGATTTCTTCGGCGCCGAGGCCTCCGAAGTCTTCGACCCGACCAGCGTGATTTGCGCTTTCGGTTTCGATACGTCTGGCGTCAAGACCGTTGGTTTCACTTTCGGTTTTGGCTGTACCGTGAGTGGCGCCGTATCAATGTCCGTGGGCGGGCCGGAAGGCGGAGCCGTGGGACGGGCATCAAGGCTTTGGGTAAGGCCCGAAGGCGATCCCTCGACCTGGGCCTTATGTTGGCTGGCCCCGGAGTCAGTCTGAGGAAGCTCTTCATCCGAGCTATCCTCTACGGTGGCAAGGGCCCCGTCGTCGTCCCCTACCTGCTCGACGACTTCATCGAAATCCTCGTCTTCCGCGTCGTAGTCGTCCTCGACCTCAGACGCCGGGTTAGATTCTGTGATCTCCTGGATAGTGTCGCCCCCGACATCCTCCGCGTCGAAGATGTCTGTAGGAGGTGGTGCCGATCGTTGGGCCTCCAGGCGCGCAGCTCGGCGGAGCTTGAGTGTTTTCTTGGGCCGGAACTTGGAGCAGGCCATACACTTGGCCTCGTCGTGGTCCGGCGACAAACACTTATTGCACACCGGGTGTACATCGATATGCGGATACTTCGAGGCACACACCGGGCACCGTTTAAATGGACTTTGTTCCATGATGGAAGAGGTTGGAGCGTCGAGTAGGCCCGTCCGCGCCGAAAGCACGCGGAAGGGCAGTGTTGGTTCGGAGCCGAGGAAATTACGAACCCGAACGATAGACAATACCAGCGCAAGTCCTAAAGACCTTTTGGTCTCGAGCAAAGTAAGTTAACAACTATCGATTCCGACAGAGGGAACCGAAACACATCCGAACCCAATGGTGGAAAAAAACAATCTGGGGATGGAGTCGATGCCCATGCGCACTGTAGTCCAGGGGAGGAGCCACCTATCTCGTGATACTTCGAAGACTCTTCCAGGACAACAATGTGCAATCATCCGGACCCAACACTAGGCGGCGATCTATGCACAGATATGAATTCAGCAGCCCACATGCCTCGAACAAGTAGTTTGTTCCGTGTCTTAAGCACAAGAGACTATACACAGCTGCACCCAACGCAAGATAAACTGATCAAGAAGTTCATACAACTAGGACTGCGATTGTCTATTACTTCTTTTGTATCATTTGAATGATTCTCAGCTACTGGTAATTATGTGGGCTGTATCCCTGTCCATATTTTGTTGCCATAATCCCATCCTAGATACGACCTATTCATGTGCAATCCAATAAAGAACAGTACAACTAAGAACTGACAAACTTAGGTCCTGGCTGAACCACAATACAAGAAACTCAAGACCAGCTTTGCCCTATTTGGGTCTTGTCAGTCGGGTACAGCTTAGTTCCAGTGACAAAGTGAACCTGGTGAGACCACTGCTGGGCATACCCATCACACTTGGGGCACCGCACTCAAGTTTACAAAATATGCAGGCTGCATCCCACTCAATCTTTTTTTTTGCCCATAATGCCACCCCACATTAGACACAGCCATATGCAGATCCGCCTTGATTCTGTTCCAATAGAACATGTGGCTGTGTCTAAACTAAGGTGGCATGGTGTGCAAAATAATGAACTGGGATGCGGCCAAGTAATTGTGAGTAGCTGAGATTAAGTCAAGCATTCTATCCATGACATTTTTGTATATTTCAGTGCAATGCCATAAGTGGGTCCGGTAAGCCCATAAACCGGTCCTATGCACACTGTGCCACTGGAACAAAGCTGCACCATGAGCCCTAATAAGAGTAAAGATGGTCTTGGATTGCTTGTGTTCCGGTTCAGGGAGGTCCTGGCCTGACAGTTCAGGCTGGACTGTTCCTACTGGCGCAGGATAAAGACTGATTTGCATATGAGTGGGTCCAAATTGAGGTGGCATGGTGTGCAAAATAAAGACGATTTGGATACGGCCTAAGTACCAGTGTCTTAGATCAAGTCAAGCAAGTCACCCATCACTTTTTTTTTTATATTTCAGTGCACTGCCTAGAGTGCAACAGGCATGTCTAGAAGTTGGCCCATGCTCACTTTGCCTCTAGAACCAAGCTGCACCTGACTGACGAGCCGGAAATAGGGCAATACAGTTTTTTAGTTGCTTGGTTTCTGGTTCAGAGAGAACCTGGCTTGGCAGTTTGGGGAGAACTGTTCCTATTGGATGGACTGGAACCTGCATAATTACAAGTAGCTGAGAATATTTCAAGCAGCCAACCATCCCTTTTTGTATACTTCAGTGTACACAGGTGGTTTATGCACATAATCTGGGAATGCCCACATTTTAAAGGCTTTTGGAAGGAAGTGTTAAAGTGTTTGCAGAAATGTTTTAATATACAGCTGACCCTTTTGGCTAAGTTAACACTTCTAGGGACATGGAACAATGAAGCACAGATAAGACATTTTCTGACATGTTTGACTTGCAACACTTCCTTGTCAAACATGGCATAACTTATTGGAGAGAAAGGTACAACTGCTTGTACTACTTTCCCCCCAAAAAAGGTACATTTCCTTTTGGAGCCAAGAATATCTTCTCGGTCACATCATTTTGAGGTAAACACAACTCTGGTATCACGGGTCTTCGAGACCGCTGGTAGAGAAGATAATGGCCAAAACCTTTTCCAATAACTAGATTCAGTATAATTGTGCTACGTGCTTTCAAAGGAGCTTCTGCTAGAGCCTGAGTTAATGAATGGCTCCTCAGGAGTGGGATCCAGAATAGTAGAAGCAGATTTCAGTGAAGAATTCATATCCCCATTCAGGTATGGGTATGCCAATGTTAGCAAAGTGAAATGAACAGATCGTTTTGACATGGATGACGAGTATTTTATCAACTGTTGTGTTCTCAACCTTGAATGGCACCAGCAGTGTTGTTGTCTTCAGTGACTAAAAGGATCTCCAAACCCTGCCTGTCCTGGATGGTAAGCATGTAGCAGGTGTTTCTTTCATCGACATTGAAAAGAATGGTGGGAACACTGTTTTTATCCTTAAATTCTTATTTGGCAATATCTATGTGGGAGTCTTGTGTAGGGGAATAAAAGCTTACAGCAGTAGGAGCCACTCAATTGGCATTTCTTCAACCTCTATGATCTGCAGCATTCTCAGTGAGACTTCTTCCTAGGCTGACACAGTCCTCTTGGACATCAATTAGCAAAAAGTACACTTCTTGAAAGAAAAATCAATGAGGTCAATGAGGAACCACACAAAGCGCTTGATGGACCTTTTTCAAGCTTCTTCCAGGGACATACAGGGCACTTGACACAAAGAGAATGGAAAGCTGAGAAAAACAACTGAGAAACAGCAGTTTTCGGTAAGAAAGAAAAAAAAACAAAAAACTTTCCTGCCTTCAAAAATGTCCAATGTTGACAGAACAGGTTGTGACAAAAACCCTTTTACAATTAAGGCGGTTAAGGTCAGAGCCTATGCTCCGAAATACTTAATACATCAGCAACATAAAAGGAAAATAATCTGGAGATTTCTGGCTTTCCTAAAGGTGCAGCTTCATTTTTCAGTTCTTGAAAGTTGCTGCGTATTTGCTACATTTTCCACATTTGATACAATTCACTCTTTAAAAAAGTATATTGAAAATTAAATCCAATAGGTCTGACAAAGTGGCACTATAATTATATTGTCAATAAATTAAACACATTTAATTTCAGAGAAATTTAAAGGCCAAAATGTATTTTTATTATTAGCTAATTCTAAAAATAAATAAAATATTTTGGCAAATTTAGTTTCAAGAAGGTTTTACTATATTTTTTCATTTAAAGAAAGAATGCCCATTTTAAAAATAAAGTATTTCTATATAATAAAAGACATTACCGAGAACCTCCACACATTGTGACAACAAATAAATAAAACAATGAAGAAAAGTGTTTAAAAGTTATAAACAAACTTTGATCACATTTAAAGAACACTTCTCAACTTATTAAGTTCAGTTTCAGCTGGAGCTATTGTGGGATGGTTTTGTTGTTTATTAACTTCGAGTTCATGCAAAGAAAGGTGTAATGTTTTCTCACCATATTTATTTGCAGAGAGGATATCTGATAATAGCTGTCCAGCCAAGCCTTCATCTTCATCGTCTTCCTCCTCTTCATCTTCCCACATGTCACTTGTCTCATCTGTAGAAAATGACCATGAAATACCAGAGACCTTCAACACCTGATGGATTAATTAGTTAGTGCACCCACTATACTAGATGGGTTTGGGTTTAAGCATGAGAGGAGAATAAGATGTGGGGATCAAATAAGTCTACCTACCGGTGTAGTTGGGTGTCAACTGTACATCATATTGTTTAGCAAAGGCAGATTACGAAGGTGCATGATCAAGCGTGTATATTAAAATATAGAAAAACTAAAACAGGAAATTCTGGGTTTTGTTACATCAGTCTTTTTTTTAGACAAATAAAGCAAACAGGAGAGTAAGGGGTACATCAAGATGATAGGCAGTGAAGTGAAAGCTAGGTGGCAAGAAAGGAATGGTTACTCACCTGTAATATTAGTTTTCCTCCAGGAGAACATTTCCCACACACATGCGGAATCTGGGAGTCATTTTTTACAGAAATAGACAACACTCTATTTTGGAAAAGTCATGTTTTTTAATCTTTGACAGTTTATAATAACTACTCTGACCAATTTTCACTTATTTTCAATAACATGAAGCCAATTTGAAAAGCCAGAAAAAGTCACTATTTTAGCATAGGTACAAGAAAACCCATTCACAAACCTTTTTTTATTTTTAAGAGAAAAGATAAGGGTAAAGAAGGTCAGTGAAGCCTTAGTGTGTTTGTCGTTACTAGGAAGCCAAGTTTGCTGTGCTGCACAGATCAGAGAGGCCCTGGTGAAGCCGCAAAGGGGGACCACTGCGGTTGGGGTAGTCATCATCCTGCTGGATTCATTGGGATAACACAAAGGCCTTGAGCCCAACCTATGCGAAGAATACTGGTTAGATCTTAAAGGAGACCAGGATTCACATCCCTCTTTCCCAAATTAAAACAGTTGATCCAGTGACAGTATTTTCTTGTGTGAGCATTCTGACAGATGCAGAAGGTTTGTGTACCACTCTGAAGTCAATGTGATGATGTACGGAATATGAGGAATGCAAGATAGGGATGATAAATTAAGCATTCTAGATGTATGGCACATATCCAACCTCCCCTCCCCCATGGACTGGGTGGGGGCTGTATTTAATTAAGAGTCCAGAAAGTAACGTGAATGCATTCCCTTTTTATTTTGTGACCACAGAACCAATTCAACAGCCTTTTTGCATATTACAATGCAGACCTCAAATTAAAGTAAAACTAGATGGCACTGAGATGTTTTCTTCTGACAAATGTTTAGAGAGGAACACAACCTCAAATAGTAATTCTGCACATTAGTAAGAAATATTTGGTCTAGTATTCTAATCTTCCACTCATCCAGATGGTAGCTGATGCTTCCCCTCATCAACGTGGCGAATGGAAGAGGAGCAAGTGAGGTGTCTCTTGTTGGTGTGCTCTCCTCAGGCAGATTGTGTTTGGCTGCCGCCTCACCCTTTTGCAAACTATTAGGCCAGTAGGACATGCTTCTACTGTTGCTGGTGGCTCAGCTGAAACGACTGAGGGACTCTGCTGCAATTAACAGCGGTCAGAAGATGTGTACTGGTGTTTGCTGTACTTGGTTTTTTTTCACGAACATTAACAAATCTCGGACTACACCTTCATGTAATTTATTTCATCATCTGCATGACCCCCAAATACTGGTACCTGACAAAGGTAGATTTAAAATGGTCTTTTGGGCCTTTGGTTCTAAACCGTTACGGTAGAGAACTGATGAGCAATGTTAGATTAGCTCATGATTTGATCATGACAGTAACAATGCACAGCCAGGTCCACTGAATCTGCAGCAGCACCGATTGGAGACCATTATCCCCTCTTGCAGAACATCTTGGAATTGCCTTCTCTCCTTATGTGGAAGCTTCTCTAGAAAATTCCGAAGAGATTCCTCAAATGGTATGTGTACCTCCCGAGCAAGGGAGAAGTACTCACAGTTTTATTGTTCCTGCAGAAGTGACACACAAATGTCTGTCAAAGGCATCTATTTTGTTGCTCTCCTTCTCAGAATGTACTACAGAGGTTGGAAATTTAAGTTGGTATTTCCTTGAAATTGAATCTGGAGAAGGACCTGCAAGAAGGAAGAAAGGGTCTTGTTCCGGTGGCTTGTACATTATATGAAAACATTCAGGAGTCTATTTTACTGTGGCCGGTGTTAAGAACTATGGCTGGCTCCAATAGGTATGCGAGTAACTGGAGCTAAGGCTTCGTAGAGATACGATGGTGTAGTGTTAAAAAAAATTATGGACATCTTAGGTTGTATTGCAGTAATAAGACTACGCATCTTCATAACACCTCTGAGCAAAACTTCAACAAAAGTTGTAATGTCTAGAATCCGCAAGATTGGTAATGGGGAGCTCTGATAAAGTCAGAGTACTGGTAACCTGAAATATCTGAAGAATGCAAAGTAGCATATGAATGGTGTTAAGATCTTGATGACGTGTAGATTTTAAGCACACTAATGTAGAGTGACAT